>NC_092878.1:1887500-4287500 GCF_028372415.1 Notamacropus eugenii | reverse complement strand
GAGAGGCTCCAAGGTAGGAGATGGAACAACAACTCCAGGAAATTTCAGGTAGGCTTGTTTCGCTGGAACACGATGGGCATTAAAGGAGAACGAAGTGATACAGGTCTGGGAAGGTAGGTTGACTAAAATGTGAAGGGTTAAAACAATATATGAAGTATGACCTAATTGATTCTCCTCTGATGAATCCACTCTGTGTTCTTCTCCCAGCTATTTTCTTTATAAAAAAAAAAAATTTTTCCCAGCTATTTGAAAGGCCAGTTGCTAAATGATTGACAAGATTGATTAAAATCATCAAAATAACAAGTCTATTCTCTCTCATCCTCAACTTTTACCACTGCTGCAAGGACTACACTGTACCCCAGACATAATGACAGCCAATTGGAAGCCTAGGTCTAGAAGACGATCCATGGGAGTGTGAATAAATGTAGAAACAGCTGAAAAATGGTAGAGTCAGTTTGGGAGTTACAACCCTGCCCTCCATATTCTTATGCAACATTTTTTTTCCCTACTCATAATGTTTGTTATATTTATTAAGCAATGGAAAATGATGGATCAGGGATATTAGCTCACCAGGAAAACCAATGCAGAGACAGAGAATGATGGGTAGGAGACAATTAAAGGGAAAGTCTATGTCAAAAGAGCCCACAAAAGCTGAGCTTAAAATGGAGTGGTGAATTAGAGCTGAAATGGAGGTCAAGAGCCAAAGATCAGAAAGAAACTAGATTCAAAGACAGAACAAAGGGACACAGCCCAGCAGGGAGTCAGTAACTACAAAAAAAGAAAGGAAAAAAAGAAAAAAACAAAGAAAAAAAAAAACAAAAGAAGGAAAGCCCCTGAGATTCAGAATCTTGAAATTGAGGAAATGCATGTATTCTTCCTGTGGCCTGACCCAACAGCTGGTTTTCTTTGGCATGGGCCTTCTTGGACCTGGGCTTCAAAGAATATGCTGCAGTTAGCTAAACCTATCCTCATATCATAGCACTTAGAACCAGAACATACCTTCAAGATCATCTCATCCAACCACCTCAATTTACAGACAAGGAGATGGACACCCAAGAAATCAAAGTGACTCGCTTGAAGTCACACAGTATGTGGCAGAGCCAGGCTTTGACCCCAGATCGCCTGACCCCAAATTCCTGCCACCACACTGCACTACACCACACTCTAACAATTCTACTGGTGCAAATATGGTGGAAGACACCATAACTTTTAAGACAATTGTTATTCAGATAAATCATCCTTATAAATGGTCAGAAATCAGATTTTTTTGTTTTCTTCACTCAGGTGAATATAATATTAAATGAAAATAGGCATAACATATATTAAAAAGCCAAGAATATGGTCCTTCTGCACACAGGTGAGTTACTTCATAGCCAAGCCCATCCCACTCCTTTCCCATGGCTAGCCTCATGAGCCCTTTCTTGGTTCACCTACCTCCTGCTCTAGATGCCAGAAGTCATAGTTGAAGCTCTAAGCAAAGATGGTTTCCAGAATTTGATGGTAATAATATCTATTTTTAATCTGCCTTGTGGTTTCACTGGTATAAGGAAAGACCTTCTAGCAATGTGAAATGGCATCTTCTCTGCAATCTAAAATCTTAAAGATTTTCCTGGGCATGGGGAGGTTAACAGACCTGCCCAAATTCATGTAGCCAAAATGTCTCAGAGGCAGAACTGAGACCCAGATCTTTGTAACTCTAAGGATGGCTTATACCCACTATGTTACACAGTAACAATAGTGATATGGATGATGATGATGACAGCGATGATGCTGGTGGTGATAAAGATGAGGTTAAAAAAACTTAAGTGCCAGATCAGGGTATGGAATCAAATATAGGTTCTCAAATTCTCTGCCCATGAAGAAAAAACTCTGGAATGTTTTACCATGCTAGAACCTTAGAGTAGGTTCTGGCAACAGATGATATCTGCTCTCTGAGGACAAGCTTAGCTAAGTACAGAGAAGTTTATTGCCAGTAGGCTAGGCACTAGGTAATTCTTTGGCCATAGCAACCCTTGAAACAGAATTATTTGACTGTAGCAACCCGAAATTAGGAAGTCTATAAAATAGATGACATTTCTCTGCGGTCCTCTTCCACTTTTCCACCTCACTTTAGTAACACACTAATATGAGCACATCTTAAACTTCACCATCGGGCAGAATGGAACCATCTCCAAGATCTGGAATTTTGGAATTCTCCTCTTTGATTACAACCTTCTATCCTTTCTGCCATTCCTACTTTCTCACTCCTATTAAATCATATCTTCTCCATTCTCATGATCTTTGGAAGCTTGAACCATCCCTGTTGTATTGGTCTATCTCACCCACTCTCACTTCACTTGTCTCCATATTGAGCTTGGATTCCATAGTGTGCCATTTGGAGGTTTCACTAGCTCTTACTATCTAGTCCCTTCCTTGACCTGGCTTTCTATCATTCCTGACTTGAGAATTTTCATTCCTAAATAAATACCAGCAACCAATTCCCCACACTTAGAACCCCAGAGCTACTTTTTGAACACTTTGATTTCCTCCACTTTTCACATCTCCTTACTTGCCAGGTCCTTTCAATTCAATCTTCTCTCTCAAATCCATACTTGTTTTTCTCTTCCTCCTACAACTACCTTAATATAACCCTCATTAATAACTGCTTAGACTACTGCAACAGTTTTCTAACTAGTCTTCCTCACTCTGATGTCTCCTAGCCTGACCTCAGCTAAAATAGAAAGTTCTTCTCTCACCAATTCCTGGTGCCTCAAACGATTACTTGCTGGCTTAACACCTCCCTGCTCTCCCCTACCTCACAGACATTTTTGATGATTTCTCTCCGTCTTCCTACAGAGGCATTCTATGTCCTGGGGTCTCTAGCTTCCCAAATGATTTTGCTTTAAAAAATGTCAATTTGGGTGGGATGCACTTCGTGAATCCTTCAGGCACAAAAAATAAGCTTAAAAATCCGTAAGCATCTACGTGCTAGACAGTGTACAAAATACTGAAATATAAAGACCAAAACCAAACATTATGTTATATCTTATGTCCTATAAGGGGAGAGAATATATCCATAAATAAATATCTATGAAATAAACAGAAGGAAAATGTGGAGGAGGAGCCCAGTCATTCAGTCAACTAGCGTTTGTTTATCAGTTACCTGCTGTGTGCCAAGCATTGTGCCAAGTGCTGAAGGGGCAAAGAAAAGCAAAAGACAGTCCCTGCTCCCAAGGAGTTCACAGTCCAAGGCAGGAGACAGCATGCAAACAATTACATCCATCTCACTGGGGGTAGACACTAGCAACTAAGAAAATTAGGAAAGGCTTCATGACAGGAGGTGTCCCTCAAGCAATTTTTAAAGAAATGAGAGGTTCTAAGAGATAGAGGTAAGGTAGGGCTGAATTCCAAGCTTGGGGGCCAGCTAGTTCAAAGATAAGGAGACGGGAGATGCCCTGTATGAAGAGGACCTTAGGAGGAACAGCAGGGAGGGCGATATCATTGAAAGGGAATAATTAAAATAAGGTTGGACAGGAAGGTTGGGGCTTTCTTGATTGGGAGGGGCTTTAAGCTAAACAGGAAAGCTTATATTTGATCCTAGACCTAATAAGGAGCCAATAGAGTTTATTGAATAGGACAGTAACGTGGTTAGAACTGAAGTTTAAAAGAAATCACTCAGCAACTATGTGGAGGATGGATTGAAAGGGGGAGAGATACCTGAGAGAAGGAGACTTGCAGTAGTTTAGGCAAGAGATGATTAGGGTTTCAACTAATGTGGTATACTCCTGTGAGAAGAGAGAAGGGGATGGATGTGAAATTTGTTGGGAAAGTGGGAAGCACAAGATTTGGCACCCAATTAGATATTTGGTGGGAGGAATCAAGGATAATGCTGAGAGTGACTGGTGCCCTGACAGAAACAGGGGAGCTTGGAAGAGGGTTGGTTTTCAAGAGAAAGATAATGAGTTCAGTTTTGGACATATTGAATTTGCCATGCGTACAAGGTCTGGTTGAGATACAAAGCAATCTAAGTTTAGGGAAGAAATATATTCACCAAAGCTGACAGCCTGACACAAGTTCTGTGCTGCCTGTCTGACCAACAAATCTATACAGATGTTTTTTTCTTTAAAAAAAATCCACCCCCTCCCAAGCGATTACTATGAAAGTAGAGCCTGGTATCTCTGATGCTGGGGACATGTGATCATACTTCGCTAGGCTAGGTCTCTGAATCACTGCCACCCTCCAACACCAGTGATGGTAATAGATCAAATGAACACAACATAATATAACACAATACACATTTATTAAACATCTGTGTGCGGATACTACTGTATCCGGTGGGCTGGAATAGATACCAAGTTTGACACCAATACAGTTATAATGTACACTACGTGCCTTGTATCATGATAATCACTGTAGATGGAAAGACAAAAACGCAACAGTCCCTGCTTATTGTATTACATGAGAAGGATCATAAAATAAATTGTTATGTAGATGGGGGGAGTTATCAAATTAGGGTAAGGTGGAAAGATTAGGGAAGGCTTTCTTGATCGTGTTAAACATTTGTTTGAATTGTTTTTCACTAAATGCCTGGAAACTGATGGGGATGGGGGGAGGGCAGTCTTCACATATTTATCAATGTTTTTGCTTTCATTTGTCTTAGATTGTAGTCAAAGAGAGCAGCCTTCATGTTTCTACAGTTCTCTTGCTATTTACATGTCTATAGAGTTCACTCTAACGTATCACTGTGTGCAGGTAATTGTCTAATAAACACTTTTTTGAAATAACAGAGTAAAAATATTTCTTTTCATTGATGATTATGTTAACTAAACTTCCAAATATATGTAGCTAGTGGGGGTAAATGGGGTGAAGATCAGAAGGCTTAGGCTATATAGCCTCAGCTCTACTGCTAACTATGTGACAATAGGAAACCATCTATGGGGGCCTCTGTTCCCTCAATTGTAGAATAAAGAGGTTGGATTAAATGAGCTCTAGAGTTCCTTTCAGCTTTTATATTTTATGTTTTCAACAAGAGCTGTCCTAAATATACCACAAATATCGCTCAATAAACAGTCAAGTAGTGAATTGGTTCTAAAGAGTCAGGCGATCTGGTTAATTCAAGACAAAGCGAGACTCATGTTTAGCGTACACGCTAGAGGTTGCCCTGGCAACTCCAATTCTCTGGGCAGTCTCCCAATTTCTACTTCTTTTGTGTAGCATGTATAAGCTTGGTCCCTGAAGCTTGGATTATCTGCTGTTTTATACCACAAAGATTCAGTTAATTCAAACCACCTGTCCTGAGCCTGTAAATGAAACACTGGACCTGGTGTTGAGAAGACCTGAGTTCAAATCTGATCACACTTACAAGCTGTGTATAACCCTAGGCAAGTCATGTAAACTCTGTTTGCCTCAGTTTACTTAACTGTAAACAGCACCTTTCTCGAAGTGTTATGAGGATCAAATGAGACAATAAAAATTTGTAAATCACTTAGCACGGTGCCTGGCGTGCAGAAGGCACTATATAAATGGTTTCTCACCTCCTGATTCCTTCCCTTTGCCATACTACGAGGGCAGCAGAAGGCAGTATTATACAGTAAAGAGGCCAAGTGACATGGAATCAGGAAGATTTACTTTCAAATCCTACCTCTTTTATTTAGCAGGTATACAACCATCAATGAGTCCCCTAAGCTTGCAGAGCTAGTTTCCTGGCTGTAAAAGGGGGAATGAGAGCTGTAGATCCACCTTATGGAGTGCTGTGAGGCTCAAAAGGTATCACTAAGTAAAGTGCTTGGTAAGCATTAAAGTGCTAAATATGCCTGTCATTACTGAGCAACCATGGCCTTTCAATTCATTGGAAAAACTGTACCATAATGGAGAAAAACTACACGGGCAACGAGAGACCAGATAACTAAATTTCAGTGCATTGTTCGCTTTCTTTAGCACCATGTAGAACTGGGACTCTTCTTGTTATACACATCCTGCTCCATATCAGAGTATATGAATGGAAACCCTGCAAGCACATTCTAAAGTTCATTATAAATGATGAACTGAAAGGCTTCCCAGAGCATCATGGAACAAACGAAAGGAAAGGGATCTCTAGTGACTACCTTCCTGAAAGGCAGAGGAGAAGAGTGGAAAGAACCCTGTGCTTGGACACAATCTGGGTTTGAATCGCAGATTTTTCACTTACCAGCTGGGTGACAACAGAAAAGTCATTTAAATTTGTGATTGCTGTTGAATCGTTACGGTCACGTACATCTCCTCATGACTTCAGTTGGCATTTTCTTGGCAAAGATACTGGAGGGATTTACCATTTCCTTTTTACAGCTCATTTTACAGATGAGAAAACCAAGGCAAACAGGCTTGCCCTGGTCACACAGCTAGTAAGAATCTGAGGCCGGATTGGAACACAGGTCCTCTCCTCTTCTCATACCATCTAGCTGCCTCATTTAACTTACGGGGACTTAGTTTCCTCATTTGAAAGATAGGGTTTGGACTTGGTCACCTCTAAGATCCCTTCTAGTTCTACACTGATCTTATGGCATGTAGCCCTGCCCCATCATTTTGCAGATGACAGGGAAAGGGAAGAGAACAAGAATTTATTAAGCACCTACTATGTGCCAGGCACTCTGCTAGGTGCTTAACACATATTCTATCACTTAATTATCCAATTAATTTGGTTATTTCATTAATTTAATATATAGGATCATAGCTCTAAAGCCATACAGGACTTAACCTAATTAGACATAACTGCCTAATTAATTTTACAGATGAGAAAAATGAAGCCCAGAGAGGAGAAATGATTTGTCTAGGGTCACCCAGATAGTAAATAGTAAAACTTAGGTTTGGCCCCAACAGCTCTCACTCCAGATCTCTGCACTGTCCTACACTGTTTTTGGCAACTGACACCGTGCTTGCTTGCCTTTCTGGGATCCCAGAGTATTGTTTAATGTGGATCTGTCTTACATCAACGGCCCATTAGCCTGGACCTTTTTCTGTTGCTGAGAGAAATGATTATTTCTCTTATTAAAAATATCCAGTTATTTAAATTGGAGAGACCCTGGCT
Source organism: Notamacropus eugenii (assembly GCF_028372415.1). Lineage (NCBI taxonomy): Eukaryota > Metazoa > Chordata > Mammalia > Diprotodontia > Macropodidae > Notamacropus > Notamacropus eugenii. The sequence goes on along the minus strand of NC_092878.1, from coordinate 4,280,458 downwards.
TTTTTCCCCTTGTCCTGTTTCTTTGTCCAGTCTCTCAAGGATTGTGTTTATGTGTTGATGGAAGACAGGATTAACATTCTCCTCATTCTGGGTATTGCTATTCCACCAACCAGATCAGACTTCTCATCTAAAGCGAAACTCCCTCTTGCTCAGGCTAGCGTGGGGGATAAATTCTTTGAATCTAGACTGCCCAAGGCTGGGGGTAATTTAGAAGTAAATAACACAATCCAAGTTTAGTAGAACAGGTTCAGCCCCTCTTTGTAATAAGGACTCTCTCGTTAGTTATTAACCAATCAGAGTTGATTGGCCCCCCCCCTCCCCCCCGCCCCAGCAATACCCCTCTTCCAAAGGCCATGTAAGCTCTGAGTCGCTGCCATGATAGTCTTTGGCATTTGAAGGGTCACTGACCTTTTATTAAAAATGCTGGCATTATCAATAAAAAGATTAAATAACCCAGAAATTATGTCTCAACTTTTAAAATGTCACATTGCTTAGGACTTCGAAGTCCCGAATCACCTGCCTCTCCTGCTTTGTGCCCAAGTATTGGCCATCCCTAGCTTAGCCCATCTTCCAACCAATCAACCTTTGATCAGATTGTACTCAACCTAGATTTTAATACTATTGTCCGTGTAGCATACAGGAGCAAATTCTGAAAGGCAGCGTATGATGACAGAGAAAACACCAGACTTGGGAGTCAAGCGACGGATCATATCCTGGTTGGACACTTTCTGATGATCTGACCTTTAGCAACTCATTTTATCTTTTCAATCCTCACTTTCTTTACCTGTGAAATGGGGATAATGATACTTGTGCTACATACCTCACAGGGTTATTGTGGAAGTGATTCTATGTCACTCCTAGGACAGGGATAGAAACTGGAGCTTTGATTTTGTTGGCATGCAGAATGCCTAGATAAAGGAAATTTCTTCTACACATTCATGTCAACCCCTTCTCTTCATTTTACAGTCTTAGAGAATTGCTGAGGACAGAAGTGTTGAACCCACTTTCAGTACAGTTCAAACCAGATTAAAATGTAATTAGGAAATACTTAATAAAACAAATAAAACTACAATAGAACATAGATAATGTTACTGTGTGGTTTTCTAAGTCAATATGTGACATTAGAGAATCCTATTTTAGGTTTAGTCACCTCTTTTCAATTTGTGTTTGGTCTAGAGCAGGGTTGGGGAATCTGCCATTTCAAGGTCACATGTGGCCCTCTTGGTCCTCAAATGCAGCCCTTTGACTGAATCCAAACTTTACAGAACAAATCCCCTTAATAAAAGGATTTGTTCTGCAAAACCTGGACTCAGTCAAAAGGCTGCACCCAAGGACCTCAAGGCCATAGGTTCCCCACCCCTGGTAGAGCAAGAAGACTCACCTAGGTCACATAATCAGTATGCATTAGAAGCAGGATTTGAATCCACATTTTCAAGACCAACTCTCTATCCACTATACCACACTGCCTCATGGAAACCTTGAAGCCTAATTTTTGTAGTTTTACCCATTTCTACTTCCAACTGCTTCATCTGGAGGTAGTGAGTAGGGGAAGCTAAACCCAATAAGCTTTCACATTGTAAATTCTTGACTAATACTTTAAGCTCTCCAAGGGCAAGCTGGGGCTTAGTCTGTGTAAATCACTCTAGAACACACCTGGCATTGGTGAAGATGATAGTGAATGTGCCCATGACAGTGGTTATCAGCAAGCAAAGGAAGCCCCAGGTGGAAATAGGAAAGGGGTGAGGAAACCACTTCCTCCTCCCCACACAGCATCAGCTACAGCCTTTGTTGGCTCTTTGTGCTGAGGAAGCAAGGCAAAATGCCAAGGGAATGAAAGGAAATGGTAGCTGTTCACCCAAGATAATGATCATGTGCCTTTTCCCAACCTCTCCCCTACTTTTTGAGTCTTAAAAGGATCACATCGTCTTTCCTTTTGAAGAAAACGAATATGAATATGTACATACGCACACAAAGAAGCTAAAGACTGGCCTGGTGTTATCATTTGTTTCTCACTCTTTGTGACCCCATTTGGCAAAGATACTGGAATAGTTTGCCATTTCCTTCCCATTTCACAGATGAGGAAACCAAGGCAAACAGGGTTAAGTGATTTGCCCTGGGTCACACAGATAATAAGTGTCTGAGGCCAGATTTGAACTCAGGAAAATGAATCTTCCTGACTCTAGATGTAGACTTCTATCCTCTGTGCCACCTAGCTGCCCTGGGGCTGGTACAGTGGTGAAAGTGTTGGACTCAAGAATCAGCATAAGCCCAAGCTCAAATCTCATCTCTTATACTTTCTAACCATGCGATGATGAATAACTTCTTTGGACCTCAGATTCCAAATCTGTAAAATGTGGAGCCCAAAGTAGATGGCCTCTAAGGTTGCTTCTTGTTTTAAATCTATGAGCCTGTGATCTTTCAAAGCTTCAGGACCAAACTGGATACCAACCGCTTTGTATTATAAAGTCACTCACTGTGCATTAGTCTCTTGATACAAAATTATGGCTGACACCTTACTCCAATACTTCATGGACAATGAATTTATCTATGTGGATATTCCCTCCCCTAAAACAGAAATTTCTTTGCCTCAGTGTCACTAGGGGGCAGCTAGGTGGTGCAATGGATAGAGTACCAGTGCAGAAGTCAGGAGGACCTGAGTTCAAATCTTACCTCAGACACTTGACACTCACTAGCTGTGTGACCTTGGGCAAGTCACTGAACCCCAACTGCCTCATCCTGGGTCATCTCCAGTCATCCTGATGAATATCTGGTCACTGGATTCAGATGGCTCTGGAGGAGAAGTGAGGCTGGTTCCCTGCACAGACCTCCCTCACTCAAAACAAAGTCAAGTGCAAGTCATGTCATTATTTCTCTGATGGTCTTCTTCAGCAATGAAGGACAAACACACACAGAGAACCCACGTCCACTTTACCACCAGGATGATGCCCCAGAACAGAACTTCACAGAGAACATCAGTGCTGTTAGTGCTTGTTAGGCTGCTTCATGGAATATCCTCCTCAAGTCTATCTTTACCAGATTTGTAACTAGCAGTTTATGTAATTGGTACAAGTGGCACAAAACAGACCTTCCATTCAGTTGGGGATGGGGAAAGGGTAGAACCAAGTCACTGCTGTGGGTGGGAACACAAAGAAAAGGACCAGAGCTCATGAAGAGCTCACCTAGGATGGAGGTGGAGAGAAAGCACCTATCTAGCAATTTTCTATTTTAGTAAAAATAGAATGGCAAGTTATTCTTCCTAGTGCTAAGCTCAATTGTTTCTGTTTCTGAAGGACTGAAAATAGATCTAAATTTCCCTCTAAATTTCAGCACCCTTGTTCAAAGACCCAGAGGCCTTGCCCTATTCATATTTCTGTCCTTAGCCAAGGTAGCTCTTTACCAATCTAACACATCTGAAATCTTGGCCAAAAGTAGACCTGAGTTCACTTCAATATTTTTCTCTTTCACAAAAATCTGTTATCTCTCCCCTGAGGAAGGACCAAGATAGAAAGATTAAATGTAATATCTTCAAGGACAAATAGTATTTTCAACTGCTTTTCTGATGTTTCAGTGACACCCTTGCTCACACAAAAAGAAAAACAAAAGAAAAGAGTGAGAATAGATGTGTAACCCATGCAGTGATTTTTCCTTTGGACCCTGGGTGCCCCTGCCACTTGAACAGCTCTATAAGAACCCTGAGTTCTGACTCTCTAAATTTTGGACACCATTTCCAAATAGTTGGGAGATTGGCATGTCATGAGAAACTCATGCGCTGGCAGAACATCCACCAGCGAGTCCTCCTAAAGAAATTGACTTTTCAATCTCTCATGAAAAGCTCTCAGTCATTTTTTTTTGGACCTTTATACTTAAAAAAAAAAAGAAATAAAGAAAAAGAAGGGGGGAAAGAAAACTCCATTATAACAGTGGACCACTTTGTTTATTGTTTCACCATATGAGAGGGAAAGAGAAGTGGGCTGATGTAAGTGAATGAGAATGCTGTGGAGGATTTGCTTTTAAGCATGTCAAACCCTGCCTACGCCATAAAGACAAAAAAAGATATTTTGTCTGTCTTAACAAAGTCCAAACTAATCACCCAAACAAAGCCTCCTTTCTTGGTCAGTCTCCTCCATGGCCCTGCTAATATTAAAATTCTTCTCCTTCATCCATAACCCTCCAACAGTCAAAGAGCCTCTTGAAACAATATTGCTTGAACCACTTTCAGGTTAGAAAGGCAGTGTTCCCAAACCAAGATACAGCACAGAGTTGTGTGTGTCTGTGTCTGTGTCTGTGCATCGATTTTCCTGTGGCTGTCACAATGCAGTTACTAAAAAGAAGCTTCAGTGAATAGGCAGAATCAGGAAACATGTAACATGAAACCATGCAAATGGCTTAGTGGAATAATTAAAGGCAATATTGAAAACGCAGTTCTCTCTCCTCCCCAGAGCCAGAGTGGGTACTTCCAGTGAATTCAGGCAAATAAAATGGAAAATGGATTTTATTTGTACCAAAGTCGATTCACTTATTTCAGGAGAGTCATGGGAGCCCCTCACCTCATCTTTGAAAGAAATCGCCTAACATGGTTGAAGGAATGCGCTGTGATGTGAACAGATCGAATTGTCCTCGTGCCGATGAATGAAGAGATTTGTGAACAGTCCAGAGAACACATCAGTGCTCTGTGATGTTGCTCAGCTTGTTCTAGGAAATTGCAAACAATTTGGGGGGGTGCGAATGGGGGGAATCTCTGCCCTCAGGACACGAAGGAGGGTTCAGTGGTCCACTCTGTTCTCTTCTGTTCAGTGTATTGAAATTTTTAAACACACCAGAGAATCTTTGCATTGGAGGCCTTTAGAATATGAGATCTCCTCTAAAGAGATAAGGGTACAATGAAGTGGGTCATTGACTGAAATACCATCTCAGAACAGAGGGCTTCAGCAAGTTCTAATGTACAAGGCAACTGTGCTATTTATCAAGGGGCATCACATGTGCACTTGGAGAACCGTAGACATGGCCCATGAAATGCATCCTTTCACTTGAGAAATGGGCACTTGCTGTCCCAGGATGCTTAAGTGAAACCTACCCAAAGGTGCCTGCAGCTTTAAGTCTGAAAGTCGTACCAGCTAATCTCACTACCCATTCAAGCCAAAATGACACCGAAATCTGATTTTATACTGTGTTTGAAATTCTGCCCCGCTTTTCATCCCCAGCATTGTGAATGTTCTCCTTCTCCATCTCTTTGTCTCTGTCTCAGCCTTTACCTCTAGCTCTCTCTCATTCCCTTTTGTTTCCTGGGTTTGGTTCTAAGGCTAAGGACCCATCTAAAGTACTTTTCTATAGGAAACACACAAACAAACAAACAAACATGGGAGGACTGTAACAGCTCTTGATATCATACCTGGCAGACAAACCTTTCCTAATGAATGGAAGTGAGGTAGTGATTCCCTCCCACCTCCACAATCAACTGTGAAATAACTATCACACATTTCAAAATGCAAAAGCAGAGCAGACACAGCATCCAGCTATCGTCACGTCTCTGTTTTCTTTCTCAGCCAAATTAAAAAAAAAAAGTAGTCTACATTCACTGCCTACATTTCTTCTACCCTGACTCATTTTTCAACCCTTTGCAACCCAGCTTCCAGCATTATAACTCAATAGAAACCGCTCCTACCAGAGTTACCAAAGATCTCTGAATGACCAAATCTGGCCTTTTCTAAGGTTGCATCCCTTCCTGACGTCTAGGCAGGCTTTTGACCTCTCTCTCCTCCTGGATACACTCTCTTTTCAGCATCTCAGGACACTGTTCTCACCTAGCTCTGTCTTCTATCTGTCTAACCGCTCCTTTCTACCTTTCTTTGCTGATATATCATTCATGCCATGCCCACTAGCTGTAGGTATACCCCAATGCTCTATCCTTGGCTTTATCTTCTCTCTAAAATCTCTCACTCATTAGTGATCTCATTACTATTGGTTTAATTATTATTTTTATGCAGATAACTCACATATGAATATGTGTGTGTGTATATCTCCAATTCTAGTCACTTCCCTGAGCTCTAGTTCCACAAAAGCAACTGCCTGTTAAACATTTCGAAACTAGATATCTCATAAGTATTTAAAACTGAATATCTTTGAAACAGAACTTATTCTCTTTCCTTTCCCATCCCCCCCAAACTACTCCACTCTGAAATTTCCCTATTTCTATCAAAGGTACCAAAATCCTTCTAGACTCCCAACTTTGCAATCTTAATGTTCTCTTCAACTGCTCAATTACCCTCACCCTATAGATTCAGTCTATTGCCATTTCTACCTCCACGTTACTCACTACTGTCCCTTCCTCACTACTCACACAACCACCACTAGTTTTGCTCATTCCCCCATTATCTGTCCCTTGGAAAATTGCAATGGTTTTCTATTCTGTCTCTCTGACTCCTCTCTGTTCATTCTAGTGTATTCCACAGAACTGCGAAAATGATTTTCCTAAAGTGCAGATAAGACCACATCACTCTTAATTAAACTCCAGTAGCTCCAAATTACCTCAAGGATCAAATACTGGCTCCTGTGTTTGACTTTTAAAGCCTTTCTCAATTAGGCCCAGCCTACTTTCCCAGACCCATATACATCACTCCCCTTCCTGTACTTTGTGGTCCCATCAAACTGCCTTCTCACTGCTCTTCAAACATGATGCTCCATTTCCTATCTCCATGCTTTTACAGTAGCCATCCTCCATTCCAGAATGCAATCTTAACTCACCTCTAATTCACAGAATCTCTTAGTTCTGTCAAGGCTCAGCTCAAGGGCCATTTTCTATGTAAGCTTTATCTCATCTTTCCAGCCACTAGTGTCCTCCCCCTCTGACTACCTTGTATTTAACTACTTTATGTTTACTCTGCATCTCTTAACTCTGTATATACTTACTTAAATAAGTACAATTTGTCTTCTCTGAGTAAATGTAAACTCTTTAAGAAAAGGAATTGTTTCATTCTTTTTTTAAATCCCTAATGTCTAGAACAGTGCCTGGTACATAGTAGGTACTTAATACATGCTTGGCAATTGATATAAGTTTTGGAATATTGAACACAAGGTTTGATTAGAATGTAATGAGGCTAATTTAAAAAAAAAACACAATTCTTTTATAATAGGAAAGCAGTGTCCTTGGATTGATGAGTACATGGTGGGGAATAGGATGTAAGAAGACTCAAAAGGTAGGAGAGGGCTAAATTATAAAAGGATTTGAATGCCAAATAGAGCATTTTGTATCTGATCCTGGAAGCAGTTAGAAGCTGCTGGAGTTTATTGAGTATGGGACAGATGTGGTTGACTTATGCTTTAGGAAAATCACTTTGGTGGCTAAATGGAGGATGGATTGGAGTAGCAAGAGACTTGAGGTAGGCACTTACACCAACAGGGTACTGCAATAGTTCAGGGAAGAGGCGATGACAGTCTGCACCAAAGTGGTGGCAATGTAAAAGGAGAGAAGGGAGCCTGTTTGACAAATGATACAGAGATGAAATTGACAGGCCTTGGCAACATATTGAATATGGTGTGTGGGGGGGGGGGGCGGTTAAGGATAGTGAGAAATCCACGATGATTCCTATGTTTCAAGACTAATTGACTAGGAGGATCGTGCTACCCCCTATAATACTAGGGAAAGTGTTCTGGGGTGGGAGTGCAGGTAGTGGGGAAAACAACGAGGTCTGTTTCGGACATGTTTAATTTAAGATGTCTCCTGGAATCCAGTTTGAGATGTCTGAAAAGTTGTTGGAGATTGAGACTGGAGGTCAACAGAGAGATTATGGCAGGTAGATTTAAGATTTAAGAATTTAAGATTAAGAATCATCAACGTACAGATGGGAATTAAAGCCAAGGAAACTGAGATCACCAAGTGAAGTAGTATAGAGGGAGAAGAGAAGAAGGCCCAGGACAGACCCTGGAGGGATGCCTACGTTACAGGGTGTGATCTGGAGGAAGATTCAGCAAAGGAGACCAAGGAGAAGTCAGATAGGTAGAGGCAAACCAAAAAAGAGTGGTGTCTTGTAACCCAAAAGCAAAAAGACTTTCAAAAGTGTCCAAGGCTATACAGAGAAGTAAAGGAGGGGAACTGAGAAAAAGTCACTTGGAATTGACTTGAAAGGCCGTTTATAAACTAAACAAGAAAATCACTTTCATGATCTCATATTGACACCTTTCTCAACACAAAGAAACCCACAGAAAGAATAGATTGATTGACAGCTCTTTCTCAGTTCTGCGGGGTCATTCTTAGCTGTCAAGTTCATTCCAATAACTAATGAGACTCTCGCATACTACCTCGTAATGTATTTCCTGTTTTTCAAGTGCTACATCCCCCACAAAGCCTTCCCTATCTCTCCAGGCTGAAAATGATCTATCCCTCCCTAGTTTTCTCATAACACTTTGTCTAGATTACCTTTGTATTTATTACATCCTGCCTTGTAGTAAGTTATTTGTGTACGTAGCCCTTTATAAAGGCTCTGATTCACAGAGATGACGCTGGTTTCTTGAACACTATGCCAATGGAGGAAAAGCTCAGGAAGGTTTTACCAAGCTGGGATGACTTCATAGAGAAGCTATATGAAATAGCAGATAGAGTCTTGGACTTGCAGTTAGAAACATCTGGGTTCAAATCCCAGCTCTGACTGGATGTGTGACCCTTGTCGAGTCACTTAACTTCCCTATGCCTTGGTTTCCACATCTGTAAAATGAGGGGCTTTACTGATAAAGGATTTTTTGTTTTAGTATAATCAAGTGCCTCTGATTGAATGATGTGATTACAGAAGATCTTCCCCACTCGTTAATGGGCCTGGGAAGACTTGTAGGAAGGCCCACACCTCTTGTTAATGAGGCACTGGTTCTCAAGGGTTGTGGTGCCCTCTGGTTCTGAAAAATGTGTAAATACCCTGAGGTGAGGTTTCATTTTGGAGTTTACTCTTTGGAAGTGTTTGTGTGACCAGACAAGACTCTGGGCAGCTGCCAAGGAGGCCCCCAGCTTTGAAAACCTTGATGTTGGTGCGTCTCTCTCTGGTAACTAGGTATATATGTAATGGTCAGACAGTTGGACCAGTGTGTTGATTTATGATGTATGCATTGCTTCTGTCAGACAGTTGGAAGCCATGCCTGTTAATCTTGATTTCTCTGTATTTTCTCTGAAGTTCAGGGTGCTGACTTTTCCCCCTGAACTAAGTGAATGATATACGTGCTTGATTAAAGTGACTGTTGACCCCTCAAAAGTTGCCTTTCTTTTTAGAAAAACAGATCAAAAAACTTGTGATAGCAGGCTCCTCTGTGTATGTTGGGGTGCTTTCTGTTACAGGGGCTTAGACCTGATAACCTCTAAGACTCCTTCCAGCTTTAAATGTGGGATCCCATAACTATGGATCAGACTGGGTATCTGTTGCTGGCAACTAGCTTAGCTATAAGTTTAGAAGAGCTCATCTCCAGAAAGTTAGATGCCAGGTGACAAATTTTTAACTATTGTAATTCATGAAGACCATCTACTAAAGCATAGAGTGTCGCAATATATATGGCAGACAGACTGATACTTGAAATGTGGAAGCTGGCAGCCTTGCTATAGACTGAGCCCTAAAGAAAAGCAAGAAGTCTCAAGTGTGGGTTCTAACGCCTCCCCCATGCAACAATGCTAGTATTGGGCGGCAGTGCTGAGAATACCCAGATCAGATTGTATATAAACCCAAATAGCAACATAATGAGTTCCACATAGTTTCCATGTGGGAAAAAGAGCCCCAAGGGGGTGAAAGCAGACTTATTGTAAGTGAGATCAGTGGCAATGGTCTGGCTGTCAGAGAGTTCTTACAATTAAGTTAGCGAGATTACTGTTTTCCCATAGTTTAGCACACTGGAGATTCTCATAAATAAACATAAAGGAAAATTTCTTCGAGAGAACCAGACAATGCAACCACACCTTTCCTGAGTCTTGGAAGCTTATTTATTTGGGTCTACATCTCACTTCTTAGATGGTTGTATCTGACTAAAGGCAACAGAGTTGTGGCCAACTTAATATTTCATCAGATTAAGTTTGTCATCTTCCTTAAACACTTCATCTTAAACAATGCCCCTAAACCTTGGCAAGGAGGTTATGTTGTTAAAGTACTTTACAAACCTTAAAGTCTATATAAATGTGAGTGACGATAATGATGATGATGTTGCTCTCGGCTCACCTGCTCTTAGCTCTGTTGCCTTCCATAACCATTGGGCTAACATTGAGAGAAAGATGGAGAACCTGATTTGGCTTGCAAAGAAAGAGGAGCCTCAAAAAGTGGAAATGAAGATAATTCATTTGAGTCAAGAAGTCAGGGAAGAGCAAAAGAATGTACATGAGGAGAGACTGAGAAAATCCATATTGTTTAGAAATCAAAGTATGTGAAAGGGAATAGGTTTCTGCCTCCTCTCCATTAAAACTAAAGCCTTTTCACTAAGTCCTATGAAGGAGGAGGGATGTGGAGGGAGTTGATACCAAAAGCTTAAATCTTCTCAGTAAAGCGTGAGGCTGGGCATCTTCTCACAATGAGGCTGGATAAAGTAGAGTTCAGCACTTAAAGAGAAAAGAAAGAGGTTGAAACAACCAGTGTGGGAAACACAACTGACTCCATAAGGATCGCCTTACAGTACTGAGGACTTAGGTGAGAGTCCACACACACACACACACACACACACACACACACACACACACACACACACACATCACATCACAAGTTTCTACTGGACTAAGTCAGCACAATTTCACAATTTTCTCTGGCACCATTCATCTTCTTGAAAGTAAGAACAGAAGGAAAGAATGACCTTATATCATACCTTAACAAGGCAGAAAGAAAAGAAATTAGCTGAGTAAGAGATTCAAAGGTTGAAGGAAGGGGATTATTAAAATGGCCAGTCACAGGGTTATACCGGTTGGCAGTAAATTAAGGCTAAAGTCATGGAAGGAGGTGAAAATGTGTTTGGGAGGTCAGTAAATTACAGTAACCAGAACTGGAGAATGTGTATCTAGCACAGCATTAACAAAAAGGAAGAGGGCTTATATCTCCAAGGAAACCACTGATAAGAAATCCCAAATCCACCCATATATCCGAAGGAGAACCCAGGTCCTTTGACTTATGAGCCAATGCTCCTTCCACTACTACCACGGTATGGAAGAGGGCTTTCACCAAAACACAAAAAATTGGGAGTAAAGTAGATGCCAGTTCATTGTGGAATGGCTAAACAAACTGAACGTAATGAAATTTAACTGTGCTGTAAGAAAGGATAAATGTGACAATTACAGAAAAGCGTGGGAAAGTCCATATAAACAGAGCCATGAAAACAATCACACAGTGACTACAGCAATGCAAATGGAAAGAACCCCCAAATAAAAATAAAAAATGGATTAACAAGATAATAGATCAAATATGATTCAAAAGAAGAGATTGGAAAGGACACTCCCAATCCTTCCCTTCTTGGAAGGGGGATGTCCACAGGTGTCACACATTGCAATGTGTTCGCACTTTTTCAATGAATTGATTGGATGTGCTAATTTGTTTTCTTTTCTTTGTCTCCAAATGTTATTTGGAATGAACCTCTGGAAGGAAGGAGAGAGATAATGGGGAATACTATGATGATTTTTTAAAAAGCCCATTAATAAACAAATAACCTATTTTTTTAAAAATCCGAGAAGGAGGGGTGGTTGAACAACCGTCTGGACTCTAGGCTCTGTGAAGAGGGAGTCTGAAGGGGAGCTGTCAGTATCTGAAAGGGCTGCCAGAGACATGGAGTTATTGTGGGAAAAGTCATGTTTCAGCTAATGTGAAGAAATAAAAACAGCATAAGGGAAAAGATCAAAACTGAGATGGAGAACTGTTTTTTAGGGGAACCACTATTAGATGACAAAGTCCCTGAGGAGAGAAGCCGTCCCATTTCATATGGGAATTCCCAATGCTCTGAACATATTGTTTGCTTTATGTTTGTTCAATAGATTTGAATTCTTGACCAAAAATTTTATCGTGCAGCTCCATCTCCCTCCTCTTCAGGGGTGGGGAGGGAGTGGGTGGCATGGGGGTAGGGGCAGAGGTCCAAAGGGGTGGGACGCCATGCATAGCATCACGGTTTTTCCCATGTGTTGATTGCTTTTTCTGATATTTTTTCTTTTCTCTTTTTTAAAAATGATCTTCACTCTAAAGGATGGCTCTCTGTGGGGTGGGAAGGGGAAGAATTCAGGGGGAAATCTAGGTGGTATAAAATCAAAAGATAGCAATAAAAATCTATTTTAAAAATGGTTTCCAGACTAAAAATAAAGCATCCACCAGCCTTGGTTCTAAATGATGTTTGGCTGTCCCCAAAAATGAAATTTGCCCTGAGCTACTATTTTGAAGAAAAGAGGAAAGAACGTACCACAGGCCCTGAAGGCAATTCTAAAAGAGGCGCTACCAAAATGCTTTGAGAAATGGCAGCCTTGGGTGAGAGTGAGCGCAGAGGCTCCCGGCGTGGCCACTTTGAAGGGGATGACAATCATTTAGATAAACATGCTTCCTATGTTCATTTATTTATTTTTTTAATCCAGCTCCTCGAGGTGTTGTAGCAGGGCAGGCACCACTTGAATCCAATATCAGGCAATGAAACAAAAAAGTAGGATCTTTCTGGAGGCTCCATGGGGGGGAGAAGGGGAGGGGGCAAGACAGTGTCTGATGAGGGAAATCCACAGAACACCAATAGGACCAGAACCAAAGAATCAACCAAAGAAATGAATCAATCACAGCAGAAAGCCCCTGGTGCAGACTCCAAGCCATCAGTGGTCACGTTTCTGTGTCTGGCATCCTAAGGTCTTGGGCAATACTTACAACGAAGGCTCTCCCCCAGCACACCAGCATCTCAGACCCCACGCCTGCAGCAGCGAGGGAGGCCTATACGTAGGATGTGCAACCAGCTGAGGAACAAGATTTGGCCTCCTCTGAATGTCAACATTAAACTGATCATGCCTACATGGGGCCTTGTGTCAGGATCATCTGTTAGTTCATAGCATCAAACGCTATCACCTAAGCCACGCTGCCTAATGCCATGACCTCTGCCCAATGCCATGACGTCTGTCTGCCCTGAGGACTTATTTTTGCCCCATTTCCCAACCCTTTCAGGGTCATGAGTATGGCCCACCTCTCCATGCACTCACATCTGTGATTAGACTGTCCTCCATAACCCCCTTTCTCAAAAGGTCAACTCATTTTGCCCTAGAAGCACAGATTCCTAGCTCAGGGCCCTACCTTAGGAATTCTAGTACTTTAGGTCAATTCAATCCAAGGAAAAGATAGACAGGAGGGTGAAGAAGGGTAGGATGTTTAAGCAATAACCTCATTTGAAAAGTTGAGATAGATTGAATACAGAGGACACGAGAGTGAGGAAGTAGGAGGTTGGGTTTTTTCCAAAAGGAGCAGAGGTTGAGTCAGAAAAGACTCATAAAACAACAATTAGACTTATTAGTAATACTGCTACCCCCAACATCCTCTCCCCACCAGCTTACTGTTTAAGTGGCTGGTAAATAGTTAGAGATCAGAGATTGTGTCTCCATGTGACAAGTTCATAACTTATGACTAACCCATCATGAGGCACATACTTGGATGGAAGCTACCATGCTGAGGCATCTGCCTTATCTAGCCTGGCCCAGATCTTCAGGCCATGCTGCCACCAGTATCCTTAGGGCCACAGAAAAAGGAGGTCCTCAAATTCCCAAATTGCAACTTTAGTCATAAAAAAAGTATTTTTAAAACTATTAATTCAGGAAAATTGTGACTGTACATGAGGTAAGACTATGTTGAATTCCTCAATGAATGTTTCGTAGAGTCAAAAATACTCTGAAATGCTCCATTCCTAGCATGAGTTTCCAAGCTGTTAATCAGAATTGTGTGTGTTGAACATAAAAATATATATGTATATGAGACATTCTCTTCAGAATTACATTAAATATAATTATACTGTGTTCTTTATATATAATTGGTGTCTATATTGGTCCATAACTGATCAAATTCAATTTATCATTATTTTCTCTGAAATTCATTGACTTTGACAATGAACATTTAAAATGATCAACAAATAATAACAATGATCCAATAAAGACAAAAACATATGTACCATAACTGGCCTCTGGTTTCCTCCCCCATGCTGGGACCCTCCTGGACTTTCAGACTCCTCTGTGGCCTGCAGGCCCCAGTAACTTGTACTGGCTTCCACCTACCCATCTCCATTCCTAACTGGTTGGTCCAGGGAATCCTCTTCCCTTCTTCTCCTGACTTTCGGTTCTAGCTCTCGGTATCAAAATCGACACCACCATCTCCCGAAAGGGAATGTCAGTCCATTGCCCCTTATTCCTGTGACTTCCCAAACCAAAACACCCTCCCCAGCTACCACCCCCCACCTCTACCCCCCGTATGTGTTCTCTTTCCTCTTAAGCTCCTAGAAGTTGTGTCTATCTTACCTTTGAATTCACATCCCCAACCTGTAGCACAGGGCCTGGAACTTAATAAGCTCTTAACAAAAGCTTTCTTGATTTAATTATTCATTCAGGAAGTCATATAATGTGAAAGGGCAGCTAGGTGGCACAAAAGATGGAGTCCCATTCCTGTCACTTGAATTCAAATCTGCCCTCATACACTTACTACTTGTGTGACTGTGGACATCACTTAACCCTGTTTGCCTTAGTTTCCTCATCTGTAAAATGAGCTGGAGAAGGAAATGGCAAACTACTCCAATATCTCTGCCAAGAAAACCCCAAATGAGGCCATGAAGAGTTGGACATGGCTGAACAACTACAATGCTTTCAACGTAGCTAGGACTTTCACTACAACAAAAGCTCACCAATAATCTTCCAGGGATACTGTTGAGGACTAAGGGATGCTGGGAACCCCAAAATACTGACATACCAGGGCCTGCTCGAATGAATTTGACTCGAGCCTTCTTAAAGCCAAAAAAGACAAGGTTTATTAAAGATTCGCCATATTGGGTTGACTCTTCAGGAGCCTAAGTATTTGCAGTGCTTGTATTCACAAGTGGGCCAGAGAGAATCTTAGCAAGACAAAGTCTGAACTGGATTGAATCTGCGCGCCTTCATGGAGGCAAGATGGAACTTAAATACAGAAAAGATTGTAAGAGGGATACAAGTGCAGCCAAGTGTTCTGGGGCTCCAGGGAAGGTCTTGCTAGGGGCAGTATGGGAATGACCAGTACCCTGGGGTGTATACAGATTGAATCCTAGGGAGGATCTTGATGGGAGTGGTCAGCAGCCTGGGGAATGGGGTTTTGATGGGATCAAGGGTGGGGAGTGCAACAGAGACCTGGGCACAGTGATAAAACTGTGGTTTATGGAAACTGCTGGATCAAATGGGAAGATTAGATTTCAGTAAGAAAGGCCAGATTAAGTGGGACGATTCAAGGGGCAGTTCAGGAAGTCTGAACCCCATCAATACTCTGGCTGTGAATCAAAATGCCATGAACTTGGAAGAATCACAATGGCAGGTAACCCAAAGATCAGTGGAAAAAAATACGTGATGAGTCCAAACAGGTTGCAAGTTTCCATTGATAACATGTGCATAAGAACTGACATAACAGAAAAAAAGACTGAAAGGGAGATGAGTCAATCAAGTAAGAAAAATTGGTGAACATCCCAACACACTACACGGGTGCCCTTGAAATCATCAAAGAAATAGAGGAAGGCCTCCAGAGATTTGTATAACTCAGAAGGATTTGCACAAAGGCAGAGATAACAATAGCACAGGTGAAACAGGGATGGAGATGTTGCACCTGTACCAGTGGAAAGACTACTCATGCTGATCCACTGAAACACGTTTTTAAAACCTTTTTCAAAGTGTATTCGTAATGACAGTGAGAAAAATAATTTCTAGCAGATTCTTCAGATGGATGTTGAAGAACCTGAATCAAACAGAACCCTAGCACTCAAACCATTTGGGAAAATATTCTTCCCTGAAGTAAAACGCATATTTCACTAGGTATAAAGCCATAGTACTTAATTAAATGAGCTGGTTATGTGTTTTCCATGGGTATATTTATCTTCCGCTATACATTTTTCTGTTTTCCCTAGGAAAATACCATCCGGAAATAGAGCAAATATTCCTCACTGTCATTGAGATATTCTGTGCTCACTGCATTTCCTCCAGTCACCAAGCTCTTTTCCTGCCAATGAAAGAAGGTTTCTTGGGCTGTGATTAGTTTTTAATGAACTTCTGTTGCCTCTCATCTATCTCTGTGTTCCCTATGGGAACTTACAAATTGACGGCTTTATTAATTTTTCTAGCAATTTAGTAAAGTTAAAACTTGCTGCTCTGTAATTCTCCCAACTTCCTCCTTCTCTTAAAAGCAGACCCAATCTGGAAACTGCTGGTTAGATTCCCTGGGGGCTCTCAAGAGTCTGGGGCTCCTACATGACCTCCAGATAAACTTAGAACTTTGGCTTTGGGACAGAATTTCCTTTACTCCCAAGCTTAACAATTTTCCTTGGGACCCAAAAAGAGACTCAGAAAGGACTTGAGTGATACATATTGTTGCCTTCTGCCAGAAGGTGCCTGAGTACGCTGTCAGAGAGATTCAAAGGGCTATTTCATCTTGGGAAAAGTTAGGCTCAAATAAAACCAAAAGCAATGCTGAAAAAAAAAAGCAGCAAGACAAAATTGTGAAGTATAACGTGAGTTGGAGAAGGCAGCATAGCCTAATGGGTATGCTAGATTTGGAGTCAGAAATAATGGGTAGAATGAAAATAGGATAATAGAAATAATGGGGAGAACTAGATTTGGAGTCAGAAAGGCTTGGATTCCAATCAGCCTTCAATAATAACCCAACAAGACAGTTAACTTCTTTGAACCTCAGCTCCTCCTCTGTAAAATGGAGACAACAAAAGGCCGTTGTAAGAAGTAAATGAGAAAATGCATGTAAAGTGCTTTGTAAACCTGAAAGCATTTTATAAACTATGATCATTATCAGCAGGAGCCACAGAATTAAGGTGAAAAATCCAACCGATTCCCTCAGTTGCAAAGGAGACTGAAACTATGTTATGATCATTTAGTTATACTGTCATTTGTATCCATGACAAGTCTGAGCTTTCAATGTCGGATTTTAAGAAAACATGAACCAAACTGAGCTTCTCACATATCCTTAGGGGATCCATGGATCTCACCTAAATGCCTAAATGTTCATCAGTACAGATTCAGAGTATCCAACCCTGAGGTCCCACCCTGCTATACATGATGCCCTACTTTAGATGTGGGCTTTCCGGGACAACTCTACAAGTAGTTTTGTCAGAACCCTTATGGTGATCTCTGGAGCTTTAGGATAGCCAACACTCTCCATGGCATTAAGACTGCATACTGATCACCACAACTGATTTGCCTAAAATGCAGTTATGTACCACTACAGAAGAGATAAAGGAGGTCATTCAATGGCTCTGCTACAAACTGGAACCTTAAACTGCATTTTAAAAAAACACAACTTTGCTTAGAGGGCTGGATGTGGGGGAGAATGCCTGTAGTCCCTGCTACTAAGGAAGCCTGAGGCTGGTGGATTGCTTGAGTTTGGGAGTTCTGAGCTCCAGTATCCCTTTAGTACATTGGATGTCCACACTAATTCCACCACCAACATGGGAAGGCCTTGGGAGTAAATTTCTAAACGAAATTCCTAAATGCCTAAGGAAGGACTGAGAGATAAACCAGTCTGGGTCAGAAAGATATTGGATCTAAGGTTCTCTGCTGATCAGCAGTGGGGTCAGTCCTATCAATGGCCTTGGCACTTTCACCTTGAATTCCCTTGAGAGACCCAATCTCAAAAGAAAAA
The DNA here is from genome assembly GCF_028372415.1 of Notamacropus eugenii. Lineage (NCBI taxonomy): Eukaryota > Metazoa > Chordata > Mammalia > Diprotodontia > Macropodidae > Notamacropus > Notamacropus eugenii. The sequence continues at coordinate 4,262,642 of NC_092878.1, read as the reverse complement.
AAATGCCTGGAGATTGAACAGCTCCTGGGGAGAATTCTCAGGCATACTCACAGGATTCTATGAAACGGTAGCGTTTCATACTTTTCGAAACAATGGTTCCAAACAGCATTGAATGGAAAGTAATAGTATCTGTTTAGACTCAGAACTAGGTACGAATATGACAGTCAAAAAAAGAAAATACTTATCTTCTTTTAGGGTTTGCATGAGGTTTAGTAGAGTAAAATTAGGGTCTTTGAAGCATCTAGCACAAACCGTTAAAGAAAATTAAACATCAGATTTCCAAAGTATTGATTTAATGAGGCACTGCTATGCATTCCTTCCTAGTTCTGGGCAAGTAAGAAGGCCCTGGGAACATGCTGCTGTTATCAATACACTGAAAAACTCGTCCATTTAATTTTCTCAGAGCACAAGGGTATTGTAATCATTTCTCCCCAATAACTTTCTTGTTTTAAAAACACTGAATTAAGATTATCAATACTGGACAGTGTTTGACAAGATTACCTGGGATGGAGGACAGGTGAGGTCAGATGTGCTGGTACTGGTTATGGGCAGGGAGAAGGTGTCAGAGGTATCTGTTGGGCTTACACCAGGGCAAAAGTCTTTAACATTTTCTGTGTTGTGAATCCCTTTGAAGCCTAGTGAATCTATGAATGCCTTCTCAGAATAATGTTTTTAAGGGCATTGAGTAAAATACAAAAGATTACAAAGGAAACCAATTACATTGGATAGTTATTAAAATTAAAAATTGTTTTAAAAATTCCTGGACCCCAGGTTAAAAACTCTTGGGCTGGACATGGTTGTTATAGCTAACTAGAGGAAAGTCAAGCACGCACAATCAGGCAAGATAATCATTGGTATTGGGAAACTCAGCTAAATTCAAGAAGAGAACAGGCCAGGAGCTGGCTCCGGGTCAGGACAGAGGTGGAAACTGAGCCTCCTCACAGTGGAACATATGAACTGAGTAGCACGGGGAAAGGGGATTAGGAAACACTGGCGAGAACCAAGACTGGAGGGCAAATGGAAAAGATGTTTAAATAACAAGGTTAGGTTGGTACTGAAGAAGGTAAGAGAGCAGCAAGACAGACAAGAGCCAGGACCTCTTCTAGCAAAGAATACTGAGCCAACAAAGGCTCATCACGAAGCATTTCCTCTTAATAGGGTGATCAGCATTCTGGATTTCTCTATGAGGAAGTAAGCTGTTCTAGCTTTAAAGGAGCCTAGTTACTAGAAGTCCTAATTGTCTAACCTAGAAGTATCATCTCCTTCAGTTCAGGAATCCCTCAAGCCAGACTCTGCAGAGCAAAGCTCCCTCCTCCCAACGAACTGTGCCCAGGTCAGCCTGGGCATGACTTCCCCTGAGACCCTGGAAAACTTGTTGTTTGATTCATTTGGGAACCAAGGGGGAATAACTATCAAGAAGATGTAACTGAGAAGGCCTGGGAAAGATTTCCTCTACACTTAGGCAGATTATCTGCACCAGTTCTCAGATGTGGCCATATTGAAGACATTTAAGTGTTCTCACTAGGGTCATACTGTCAGGAAAGTAGGGTAAATAGGGCACTGTAAGGAGAGAAGAGTATAGCTGGAGGCTTAGGCTAAGCACAGGAGATTCTCCCGAGGCATCATCACCACACGACAGTGGCCAAAAACAGTTTCAAAGTGGGAAACTCATTGTCCAAGCACCTCTTTTGGAGCACTTGGGGAAGCGAGACAGCAGGAAAGTCCTGACATGTTTGGAATCAAACTGGTACGTAGTAACAGTGGAGAGTGTAATTGTGGCATGTGGTCTTTGGTCCTCAGTCCTTCTCCCCTTGTCTTGTTATTGGGATTAGAAAGAGGTACAGGGTTCGAGAAGTCTGTGTTGGTCTTGAATCCTAAGTAATGCTGTTTCAGAGACCACCCAGAGTGAGTGTGCACCAGAATAGGAGTAAATGGTGAAGAAAGCTGTGGTCTGATGCAAACAGGAGCTGCCATTCTCAGTTTAGTGTCAGTTTCCTGTCACTGAGAAAAATCCATCAAACAACAAATATTGACTGAGCACCTACTATGTGCTGGTCACCATGTTAGATGCTGGGGATACAAGTACAAAGAAGGAAACAATTCCTACTTGCAGGAGAATTACATTCTAATAGGGCAGAGAAGCAACTAGATGTAGTATGAATATAAAGTGAATAAATACAAATATACACAAAGCAGTTCAATAGAAGGTGTGTGGGGAGGAAGGGCACTAGCAGCTGGAGAAGGGGATCAGGAAAGATGGTGCTGGACACTCCTCTAAAAAAGAGGAGAAGAACTCTAGGAAGTGGAGGTAAGGAGGAAATGAATTCCAGGCATGGGGGATGGCCAGAGATAGGAAAGGGGGTGCTGAATATAAAGAACAGCGGGGGAAAGGCCAGGTTGGCTGGATTACAGAGTGGGGAAGGGAGAGCACTGTCCAATGAGGCTGGAATAATGTTTGGGGGCAAAATATTCCAATTTATTTGGAATAAAATGCAGCGTTTTAGAAGCTAAACAGAAAAGTTTATATTTCATCTAAGAGGCATTAAGAAGCCATCAGGGTTGACTGAGCAGGAGGGACAGACTTGGACTAAAGGAAAATTACTTTAGCAGCAATGTGTAGGATGACTGGGAGTGGTGAGCGACTTGAAGCAATTAGGAGGCTGCTACCATATTCTTGGCTGGCGATGACGAGAGCTTGAACTGAGGCAGTGAGCGTGTGTGTGGAGAAAAGAAGCCAGATGCAAGATGGTGTGAAGGGAGAAACTGCAAGGTTTGGCAACTGATCACATACATGGGGTGAGAGAGCAGGAAGAGGATGACACCCAAGGGTTACGCCTAAGGATCACACTCAAGTTATGGATCTAAGTGCCTGGAAAGATGGTGATGACTTGGACAGAAATAGGGAAGTTTCAAGGAAGGGAGTATTGGGGGAAAAGGGAATGATAAAGAGTTCAGTGTTAGAGATACTGAATTTGGATTGCCTCCAGGATCTCCAGTTTGAAATATGTAATAGTCAACTAGTGATGAGGGATAGAAGCTTAGGGGGAGAGTCTGGGGATAGGTGTGTGTGTGTGTGTGTGTGTGTGTGTGTGTGTATGTGTGTGTGTGTGTGTATGTAGATATAGAGACAGACAGACAGACAGACAGATAGATAGATAATCTGGTAGTCCTTGACACAGAGATGAAAGCTAAACTCACGAGAGGTAGAAAAGGGCCTTGGTATGGTCCTCTGGTGAAGTTTTATTTTTAAAGAATACAGGAGACTTGGACATATTTGGAGGTGGTAGAGAAAGAACTAATAGAGAGAAGTTGAAGATTAAAGACGAGACAGGGAAATTAGCCCAGTTCAGAAAATCTGCCCTTCTTTCCCCTTTTATTCTATCTACCTTTAATTACATGAAATAAAACTTAGACTAGGTTTCAATACAACAAAAGTATTATATAAGTACCTCCAAGTTCAACCATTTAACAAATGTTTAGTAAACACTTTCTCTGTTACAGAAAGATGAAATGACCTTTCATGACACTTGACGCTCTTTTGGCATCCTAATAGAGCCCATCACACTTCCTTGGAAGACCATGACAAAGTCATTAGCACAGACTTTTTTTAAAAGACACATTAAAACATCTTGCTAGAAATTCTCAAGACAGATATAAAGACAACTTCCAACTATAAACACTAGATTTCCTTCTTAGGTCAAATGACTAAGAAAAGAGCTCTGGGTCTTAGGAATTGAAAAAATGGCCCAACGAACAGCAAAGCAGTAAAAGGTAAAAATTGTCCATCCAACTCCAGCATTTTCATTTATGTGTTTCTATGGATATGTGTATAGTCAGGATCATGGAGTTAAAATTTAAAGGGATAATATGGGTTTAGACCTGGAAAGCACCTTAAGAGACCATCTAATCCAATGCTCCCATTTTATAGAAGATGCAACAGAGGCCTAGAGAGGTTAAGTGATTTGTCCAAGATTACACAAGTAGTAAGTATCAGAGGTGGAATTTAAATCCTTTGGTTCCAAAACCATTATGATTTTCAATAAGTTCAACCTCTCTCATTTTATGGATGAGAATTCAACTTCCGTAGAGGTTAAATGATTTGCCCAAGGTCATACACACCAATATATGAAAGAGGACTTTTGCGATATTTAAACATTGCCAATTTTATCCACCTAAGACTTGCTCTTACCAATCATGAGCTCGAATAGACACATGATCATATACTGTACATGTCCCTTCATCCATTTGGCCTATAAACATACCCATCTGTGCCCAGATGTACATTCAGAAACAACTCCACCTCCTCACACACAGTTATCGCTAATCTAAACACAGATCAGCCCAATTTAAAATGAAGAGGTTGCTGCAAAGTAAGTTATAACAAAAATACAGATACTTAATCTTTTAGGTATTGGAATAAGGACCAGACCAGTGATTTCAATGGTATAGGAAACTCCCTCAGGTCAACACTTGCTGTACAAACTATTGTCTTAGAGAGATGCCAAGAGCACTCAGAGGCTAACTGCCCCACCTGGGGTCACACTGCCACACTGTCAGAGATAGGGTTTGATCCCAGTTTGTCTTGGTTCCAAGCATGACTCTCTGTCCACTCCCCTATACTCCTATAATGATACACTGCCTCTACAATGATGCATTTAACCATTTCAAAATACTTTTTCCAAATGAAAGTTCCAGGTTTTGGTAAATCTTGGGCAATTTACCAGGTCCTTGTATAAATCTCCTATAACACCTTGGAGCTATTTTGCAGGTGATGGCTGCACACACACACACACACACACACACACACACACACACACACACACACACACACACTACAAGGATATGTTGTCTCCAAAGAACTATCCTTAATGTCCTACTGAAGCCAAAGAATTAAAATTTCAAGATAACGAATTAAATTTGCAGAGTCACTGCTGAGGAGCAATAGCATTACAGACAGGAAATTAGCCTATTACAGCATCCTCTGAATTAGGATCTCTGCTTCTTTGCTGCTTTACCTCACACCGAATCAGCAGAGCAGGCTTACTGTCCATAGCAGCAGCCGGGGAAAGCACAGCTCTCTCCTTCTCTCTCTCTCTCCCTCTCTTTCTCTCTCTCTCTCTGCCTCTCTTTCTCTCTCTACTTCTCTCTCTCTCTCTGTGCCTCTCTCTCTCTCCTTCTCTCTCTCTCTCTCTCTCTCTCTCTCTCTCTCTCTCTCTCTCCCCCTCTCTCCCTCTCTCTCTGCCTCTCTCTCTCTCTGTGCCTCTCTCTCTCTCCTTCTCTCTCTCTCTCTCTCTCTCTCTCTCTCTCTCTCTCTCTCTCTCTCTCTCTCCTCTCCTCTCCTCTCCTCTCTTCTCCTCTTCTCTCTCTCTCTCTCTCTCTCTCTCTCTCTCTCTCTCTCTCTCTCTCCCTCCCTCCCTCTCGAAATGGGACAGATAAATAGGTTACAATATGCTCTGCAAGAGAGGATGAATCTTATGCCCTGTCTTAATAGGCAGTAACCCCAGACCAGTTATCTAACAGATCCCAATTCCGCTTCATAGAAGCAGGAGTCTGCAATCTCATGAATAAGGAAAACTTGATTAATGCCATGTTGCTCATGTCCAGCAGTCCCTGTGGCTCCAGCAGAAGTTCTGGTTTGTGGCTGGTTTCTCCAGGGTTTGGCCAACCCAACCATCAGCTTGTCCATTTTGATTACTGAGTGTATATTAAAATTTTAAGCAAAATGGAGAGGAAGAAGACAGATTAATATGAGAGTGAGTAGGAGTCCCCTTGCACCAACGATGTGCAGCATGTCTTGAAAGGATTACTTCCTGTTGTTAGTGATGATTTTAGAAAATGAGTTTTACGGATGCCTTCTGTTATTACATCATAGTCATTTTGAAAAATATCAGTCCTCTTTCCCACTTTAGATTGAGCTGTTAGAAAGAAAAACCATCGGGGGGAAACATCTAATATGGTGGATGGTATGACAAAGTATGTCATAGTGTGCTGATGATATATATATAAAATTCTGTCTTAAAAGCATATAAGCTCTTTGAGGGTAGAGACCACTTATTTTTCATCTTTGTCCACTAGCATAGCTCCCAGCACACAGTATGTACTTAATAAGTGATCTTCCAAAAGTCTGATCTAACCATGCCACCCTCCCATGCCCTACTCAATAAACTCCAGTGGCTGCCTATCACCTCCAAGATAAAATAGAAAATCCTCTGCTTGCCTTATAATGCCCTTCATATCTCGGCCCCTCCCTACATTTCCTGTCTCTTGGATTCCTACCCCTACCCCACCCCCTACCCCAACCATGTATTCTAAGATTTAGTAACACTGGTCTCCTTACTAACCCTCATCTGCGAACTCCTCACAGTTGTGCTGGCTGTCCCCATGCCTGGATTTCTTTCCTTCCCCATTTCTGTCTTCTGGCCACACTGGCTTCCTTCCAGTCCTAGCTAAAATCCCCCCTTCTACAAGAAGCCTTTTTGGATCCCCCTTAACTCCAGTATCTCCCTTTTGATGATGACCTCTCATCTATCCAATTTGTACACAGTTGTTTCCAAACTGTCTCCCCCATTAGACTGTGAGCTCCTTAAGAAAAGAAACTATCTTTTGCCTTTTTTGTATCTCCAGCGTTTAACACAGTGCCTGGCACATCATAGTTAATAAATGTTTATCAACTGACTGATGCAGAAGCATTTCTCATGATAACAACCAAGTTAGGACTCCAAACATTTCCTAGGCCCAAGATATTTCTCTTGGCCTGTCCTGAGAAAGGTATATTTTTTCCCCACTTGGACACAAAGTATAAATAGCTTCTTGAGGAACAAAGTCTTCTTTTAACTTCTTGATGAGAGAACATTCAGTCCAGCCCACTCAAGGAAAGGAGGAATAAGCCAAGCTCTTGCTTCTGGGGGCTCAGTGTCTTTCTGATCAGTTTGTTTTCAGCAAGCAAGGTTTGTTTTGTTTTCAGAGACAGCACCATAGAGCTGGAAGGAGTACTGGCTTGAATTACAGAAGAGACTTGAATCTGAACTTGCCTCTGGTACTTAAAGGCTATAGGACTTTGGGATCATAGCCCATTTTACTTCTCTCTGCTTCAATTTCCCTGTCTGTAAAATGAGGCCAATGGAACCTGCAAAAGCTATTTCACTGGAGACTCTCCCAACATTCCCCTCCAAATAACTTTAAAATAACACTTTAAATTGAATTTTGAAGTGGCAGAGCCAACAAAGGGTCAGGGTGAGACATTTTTCTAGCCTAAGACAACTTAGGAGGTTGGCAGGAGAGGTCTGTGACACCAGAGTAGTCAGGACCACACACAGTAGCAGCACCAATGGCAAGCTGTGGAGGCAGCTGTGACAATGGCAGCAATTTCCAGAATTCTCAGCCCAAAGATGGTAAAGGGGTTGGACAACTAGTCAGAAAGGGATTATAGCATACACTTTGCTAGCACTGGGTCCAGCTGGAACTGACTGGCAACTCTATTGCCTATACATGATTTTGGGTCACAGTTCCAGGGCAGAGAGGAGCACATATGGTTGGTCACAAGGGAGCAGGGGCTCTGGTCTCAATTCCAAGGCAGAGAGGAGTACTAGCACTTGTGGCCACAAGAGAACATGGTACCTGGTTAAAGATCCAGGCCCAAGAGGAGCACTAGTGCTTACAAGTGCAGAGGAGTAGGGATCTTCTTGGGTAAAGAATACAGTGCAAACCAGGAGAGCAGTGACCATACGTCTGTATTGATTACACCACCTTGGAAGCACCAAAAACTTGCAGACCCCAAAACCAGCACCAGTCTTTTCATCAGGATTGGTTGGAACAAACCATTCTCCCCACAAAGGATTATATTCAGTTTTGCCAGGTTAGGTTATTGTTGGTTGTAATCTAGCTCCTTTGCCTTTTGGTATATCATATTCTAAACCCTCTGCCTTTAACATGGAAGATGTTAGATCTTGTGTGATCCTGATTTCTGTTCCACAATAACTGAATTGTTTCTTTCTGACTGTTCGAAGTATTTTCTCCTTGGCCTGGGAGCTCTGGAATTTGACTATAATTTCCCTGGGAGTTTTCATTTTGGGATCTTTTTCAGGAGGTAATCAGTGGATTCTTTCCATTTCTGTTTTACTTTCTGGATCTAAGATATCAGGGCAATTGTCTTTGATAATTTCTTGAAATATGATGTCTAGACTCTTTTTTTTTTATCATGGCTTTCAGGTAGTTCAATAATTTTTAAATTATCTTTCCTCCATCTATTTTCCAGGTCAATTGGTTTTCCAATGAGATATTTCACATTTTATTCTATGTTATTATTCTTTTGACTAAGTTTTATTGTTTCTTGATGTCTCATGGAGTCATTAGCTTCGACCTGTCCAATTCTAATTTTTAAAGTATTATTTTTTTTCAGTAAGCTTTTGTACCTCTTTTTCCATTTGGCCAATTCTACTTTTTAAGAAATTGTTTTCTTCAGTGAATTTTTGCACTTCTTTTACTTTTAGGCCAATTTTGGTTTTTAAGGTGTTATTTTCTTCAGTATTTTTTTGTGCCTCTTTTACCAACTTATTAGCCACATGACTTTAAGCAAGATACTTCTCCTCTGTTTCTTCAATTTCCTAATCTGTAAAGTAGATAATAATAATAATACTTACCTCTCAGGGTTGCTGTGAGGATCACATAAATGTAAAGTGCTTAGCACAATGACTGGCACATGGCCTACACTGTGTAAATGTTAGTTCTCTATATTGATCTTGAATGCAATCCATAGAGAATGGCAAAAGTGATAGTGTAATGTTAATGAGAGTTAAAGATCTTCCCCACCCATTAATGGACCTGTCCATTAAGGGAAGCTTGGTTAGGGGAGATCTGTTTTGTAGGAAGGCCCATACCTTTTGTTAATTTTTAATGAGGCACTGGTTCTCAAGGTAGTGATGCCCTCTGGCTCTGAAAAGTATATATATACTCTAAGGAGAGGTTTCATTTTGGGGTTTACTTATTGGAAGTGTCTATTTGGTCAGACCAGACTTTGGGCAGCTGTTAAGACGCCCCTCAGCTTTGAAAACTCAGAGGCTGGTGCTTCTCTCTGTAGTAACTATGAATGTATGGTCAGAAAGCTGGATCTGCCCATGACTGTGATGTATGTATGTAACTTATGGAAGCCCTGTCTGTTGGTCTTTATTTCTCTGTATTTTCTCTGAAGTTCAGGGTGCTGCCTTTTTCCCCTGAACTAAGTGAATGATATGTGTGTTTGATTAAAGTGATTGCTGACCTCTCAAAAGTTGCTTCCCTTTGAGAAAAGCAGATCTAAGTACCTGTACAACAGACCCTCCTGTGTATGCTGGGGTCCTTGCTGTTACAGATAGTATCTATGTAAGATAATTTGGTAATACATTCAAGTAATCTGATGTCACCTGACTGGTAAAAGGTTTTGTTTCATGTTTTAAAGATATGATAATGTGTATGTTATTACATATAGTATATATTATTTCAAAAGTTTTTCTTATACTATGAAATTTGGGAAACTTTTATATCAGAATTGCTGCTAGAAAAGTAACTTCTCTTTGAATCTGGATATATTAGATTATAAAATGAACTGTTAAAAAATGTGGTAAAAATGTTTAATGGGGCATATTTGCTTTAAAAATGGATAATACTGAGGACATACTATTGGGAGAAATAGTAGCAAATGTCTCTTTAAGTTATCTTTATCTGTGAAGTTCCTCGGGACTTTCTACTTGGGCAAAATCATAAGATCTTATCAGTCTTGCTGACAACATGTTGTAAAATGCTAAAGTATTGAAGCTGGAGAAAGTAGGACAACATCCAGTCAAAGTGAGGAGATTTACAAGAATCTTTAGAGTGACGAGCAAGTTTCATCTGAGATTATTTGGCTACTGCTGATGAAAATTATGAAATTGTATCTCTTAATAAATAGTATGTACTGAAGTTACATCTTTGAACCAACTTAATAACAATAGACTTTAGAGTCAAAGATTTTATTTTGTGTGAGGAGTTAATAGGCAATCTGTTAGTCTGCTGACTTACAGTAGCCAGATTTTTCAGGGGGTTTTGAGTCAACTATCATGTAACTGATGTATGTGTAAGACTCCAGAATGTGATTATTCTTAATTTATAAATGAAGGATAAATGAAATGTCCTTATGTGTGTTCATTGCTAACTATCATTGAAACATAAGCAAAAATGATAATAATCTGGCTCTAAATTGTGATAAGTGAAATTTGGCTATTTGAGTTAAAATCTTGTGGGTCTATATTCTGATATTATTCTGTTTTTTATTTCAAATATGATTCTCTGAACTGTCATAAAACCAACAGTCCATCATTCAAGAAGAATACCATGTGCTGCCCAAAGGGGATGTGGTCTGAGAATTGCTATGGGTGGATGTCTATCCCTGGGAAAAGTTAAGGGGACAAGGGACAACCTTGTGTAGGTAGGAGCCTCCTGACTCAGCTTCCCCATGGTGTTTTTCCTTTCTGAACAGGAAATTTTCCCACTTGGTTAATTCTCAGCATGGATATGATAACCTGTGAAAAATGTGGAATTTGTTGTATGATTGGCTGTTTACTATGACTCTTTCCTAGAATCAAACATAGGTAAGGGAGTTTATCCCCGTTATATAGCTTGTGTCAGATCAATCTGTGCCCTTGAAGGGACAGTCCTGATAATGTTGTAACCATGTCCCTCTTTTTCCTTTCATAGCAAATTTCCATTACCAGGGCAGATGAACAGGGGAAGTTTGTCATTGCAATGCTAAATCTATTAATTAGTGTTAATACTGTAACATCTGAGTCATTATAAGAGAATATAAGCATAAAAGGTTTTATTGTTTTAAAATGAATTCATAGTCAATGCGCCATCCTAAGAGTTTTCAAAATGTTTGATCAGGGAATTATTATTTTAAAAAAACACCTAAATATGAAAAGTTAAACAAAACAGAAAGATGTTTTAATGATACATGTTAGACATTTAAGTGATAATAGGACTTAGAGATGGAGGGACTTTAAAGATTCATTCACAGAAAGAACATCAGTCAGGAGTTTCAGAAGGCATCCAGTCCCACCCATATCTGAAAAAAGCCACCCTTGAAAATATTGGTGACAAATAGTTATCCAGTCAATGCTTGAAGAACTTCAACCCACTGTCTCCTGAAACAGCCCACTCATTCTCCTTTCAGATAGCTTTAATCAATAAGCTTCTCCTTTAGGCAGGTATAAATTTACCACTTTACAACTTTCACCCATGGTCCCCAATCACTGGGGCCAAGCAGAGAAATTCTAGTTAGTTTCTCCTCCAGAGGATATTCTTTTAAATACCAGAAGATAGCCACCATGTCTGGTTCTTCTATCCCACCACCCAAAGTCTTCTCTTCCCAGGGCTAAATAGGCCTACTGACTTCGGATAATTCTCATGTCATGATCTCAAGGCTTTCCACCGTCCTCATTCTCCTCACCCAGATTTCTCTCATGTGGCATATGACTTGGAGAAATACAAAAGAATTGGATTTGAAACTAATATTACCTTAAATGTTTTTAATCCAATAATTAAAAAAATAAAATTTTAAATTTTACCTACAAGGGGCAGCTAGGTGGTACAGTGGATAGAGCACAGGTCCCAGAGTCAGGAGAACATGAATTCAAATCCAGACTTAGACATGTACTAGCTGTGTGATCCTGGGCAAGTCACTTAACCCTGATTGCCTCAAAAAAATTATATGTACAAGTTCCTGTTGAGCCTCTCGGTTTCCTTTGAAAATAATTTTTAAAACCCTGACTTAACTGAGCTTGTCAGTATAGAAACCCCAAATAAACACTAACTACTATAGTCTCCCAGTCTCACTATATGTTGATTTCACTATATGCAATGTATTTGCCAGAAAAAATTATGTGTAAATTGAATTTTTAAAAACAAAATCCTACAAGGCAAGAATTTACACCCAAACAAGAAATAGAGGGAATTACAGGGAGCAAAAGAGATAATTTTTATTACATGAAATTAAAACTGTTGCACAAACAAAATCAGTGCAGCCAAAATTAGAAGAAAACAGGAAACTGAGGGGAAATTTTTATAGCAGACTTCTCTGAGAAAGGCCTCATTTCTCAAATATATAGAGAACAGAGCCAAATTTATAAAAAATAAGAGCTATTCCCCAGTTGATAAGAAGTCAAAGGATATGAACAAGCCATTTTCAGAAGAAATCAAAGCTATCAATAGTCATATAAATAAATGCTCTAAATCACTGCTGATTTGAGAAAGGTAAATTAAAACAATTCTGAGATACCTCATCACCAATCACCAGATTGGCTAACATGACAGAAAAGGGGAATGACAAATGCTGGAAAGGGATATGGAAAAACTGGGACACTAATGTGCTGCTGATGGAGTTGTGAACTAGTCCAACCATTCTGGAGAACAATTTGGAATTATGTCCAAAAAGCTATCAAGCTGCGTATACCTTTTCATCTAGCAATACTAGGTCTGTATACGAAGGAGATTTTTCAAAAATGGAAGGGGGAAGGATCTATGTGTACAAAAGTATTTGTAGTAGCTCTTTTGTGGTGGCAAGGAATTGGAAATCAGGAATGTCCATCAATTAGGGAATAGCTGAACAAGTTGTGAAATATGATCGTGATGGAGTACTACTGTGCTGTATGAAATAGCGAGCTGGATGGTTGTCAGGAAAACCTGGGAAGACTTCTATGAACTGATACAAAGTAACACTAGCAGAACAACTGAGAACATTGTATACAATACCAACAATATTATAAGGATAATTAACCGTGAAAGATGCAGCTACTTTGATCAAGACAATTCCAAAAGAAGTCATGACGAAAAAAGCTATCTACCTCCAGAGAGAGAACTGAAGAACAATGAATACAGCCTGAAGCATAGTTATAAAATTCTATTTTTATTGTTAGATTTTGTTTGTGTTTTCTTTTGCAACATGGATAATACAGAAATATGTTTTGCATGATCTCACATGTGGAAAAATATATTTAAATATATATTTATATGTACAAATAAATATATATTTATTTATATATATAAACTTTATATATAATAAAAATCAAATTGTTAGCTTTCTCAAGGAGGGAGGTGGATGAGAGGAAAGGAGAGAATATAGATCTCAAAAACATTTTAATATTATTTTATTTCTTCTTAATTACATATAAGGACAATTTTTAACATTCATTTTTAAAAATTTTGAGTTCCAAATTTTTTCCCTCCCTCCTTCATCTTCCCCCTCAAGTAAATGATTTTATATAGGTTACATATGTACAATTATGGAAAACATATTTCTATATTAGTCATATAGTGAAAGAAGACACAGATCAAAAGGTAAAAAACATGAAAAATAAAGTGAAAAATAGAAACTAAAAAATTTTTAAATGATTATTAAATAATTTTTACATGCAATTGGGAAATATTTAATGAAATAAAAAAGTTATATAGAAAAAATAAATAAAAACCAAATTTTGGTTTAAATGCTTACCCCTAAAAAAACCAAATACCACCTGTATGAACTTGGACAAGTCACAGGCCTCGGTTTTCACATGGCAGGATGGATTACAAGGACTTTTATATCCATTTGAGTTTTGACTCTATCTCAACAGTACAGAGAATTTCAGAGGTGGATTTCAGGTCTTCCTGACTCCAAGGCCAGCTGTCTACCTCATTATACCAGGTTATCTCCCCATATATCCCTGAAAACCCACAAAAGAACAAGAAGTGGGAGGGAATAAATTATTTCTTCTCAAGATGCACAGCAAGAAACAATGCTGGGTTTCCACTGTAGTTTTAAAGTTCATTGCCATGCCACGGTCTTACCTTGTAACTTGGGTTCTCATGCCAAAATCCAAGGATCTCATCGACTGCAGCACTTCAACACAGCCTATGTACTGGAGTAAGGGGGAAAAAAGCACATGAAGGAAAAAAAAAGCCAAACCCATAGAAAATGTAGATCATGACACAAAAAGTACAGCTTTCACCTTAGCAGCCCCACATTGAAGATATTAGAAATCATCCTCATCAAATCAGGTCCTGTCAGCTTTCCCTGGGGTTGTATATTTGAATATTAGCCCTGGGCATCTCAGTATCAGGGGACATATGACCGGTAAGACTCTGGGTATAAATACACAAGAAACTCAGCAGCACCCCCATTAAATGGGGAGTAGCCTTTCTCCAAGTTTTGTTCTTTGTTTTGTAAGCATCCAATGACCTACCTTGCAAATCATTTCTTAGAAACGACAGCTTTCAAGTTTCCTTCCACAAAATAACTAAGATGGAAATATGTTTTCCATGATCACCTATGTGTAACCCACAGCATTGTTTACTGTCTTTGGGGGGACGATGGGACATTGAATTTGGAATTTAAAACTTTTTTTAAATGAATATTAAAATTGTTTTACATGTAATTGGGAAGAAATAATATACTATTTTAACAAAATTTTTTAAAAAGAAATGATAACTTTTCTGTTCGTCTTTCCTTTCAAAGTAGTCTGAGGGCTTCTGGCTTGTGCTGTGGAAGGTTAGCCAGAGCTGTCACAAACTGGGTTCTCCCTTTCATAAACCATTGAAGGAGAGGCCATTTAGGGGGAGGCCATTATCCTCCTATAGAATTAGAACCCAAATTCAAGTATTGGGAAGGTTAAGGCAACGATTTGGCAAAGCACCGTGACAAAGGCTATGCCTGCCTCCTTTTTTAGCATTCTTTTCATTGTCTTGAATATAACTACTCTTTATTAAATATTTATTGTGGAATGAATAAGGTGCAGGGGCGGGGTGGAAATCAGTGTATTTTGTCCTCTCTTGACATGTGGTTTCCTCAGGTGTGGAACTCTTGGTGCGCAAACTCCCCTCTCCCACTCGTAAACTGTAATTTAGTAGATAAATCCTGGGAAGTTGCCTGTGGGACCGAGTTTTAGTGAAGGTTACTCAGGTAGTAAATTGGAAAGGCCAGATTCAGCCTAGATCTCTTCTGACCTACTACTCTAGAGAATTCAGCCCAACGAGCAATTAAGCCTGGTAGTTGCAAGACACTGAGCTAGGCAAGGGAAACACAAAGACAAAAATGAAAACAACCCCTGTCCTTAAGGACTTTACATTCTGCTAGAGGCAGCTAGTGGTGACATGTTATATAGAAATGTCAAACTCATGGCTCAAACCAGATTAAACTATAATTAGCAAATGTTTAGCAAAATAAATAAGAACACAATACAACACAGATAATGTCAATTTGTGGTTTTCTAAGTCAATATGCCACCCATAAAGATCCTTTTCTATTTGAGCTTGACACTACTCATGGACACGAGTGTCCTTTTTGGAATTAGGAAGAGCTGAGCTCAAATCCTACCTCAGATATTTACTAGTTGTGTGATCTGGGCAAGTCATTTATTCTCTCAGCCTCAGTTTCCTCATCTGTAAAATGGTGATAAAATTTACTTTGCAGGGTGGTTTTAAGAATAATAGGTCAATAAATTTGGAGCTGAAAGGGGCTTTGGGCATTATCAAGTCCATACTCCCACCCTTCATTTTAATTTAGGCAATTAGATGGAATAATAGTTAGACCTCTAGATTGAGAGTCGGGAAGACCTGAGTTCAGATCCTACCTCAGACTCTTACTAGCCAAATGACATTGGATAAGGCACTTCCTCACTCCACCTCAGTTTCCTTATCTGTAAAATGAAGCGGTTGAGCTTGAAGACCTTTAAATTCCTATTTCCAAATCTGTTTTTTCAATCTACTCCCGCCATCATCCTACCATCTAGTCACACGTCCCTTTGCACTGAAGAATTGTTGAAAGCTGAAGTTGAAAGGCTCTTTAGAGGTCACCCAATCTATCTTCTTTACTTTACCAGTGATGAAACAAGGCCAGAGAGAAGTGACTCCCCTGGTCAATGATGCAGCTGCTTCACGGTTAAGTGGCTATAAAATTTCAATTTTTGCTAGCTAAATCCAAAGACCCAGGGATAGGGTGGAGAAGCAAAGGATTTAGGTTGAGGATGGTGTGGGAGGAGGAGCTTTTTATTTAGGCAAAAACCCGATAAAGTCAAGTAGAGAATTCTCAAGTATCCCACAGGTCACCCTCACCCGGAGTGTGCTGGAACCAGGCAGCAGAGATGATTGTTAAATTTTCAGTGCGAACATTTACACCTCAAAAATCAACAAACACTACAAATCAGAGCTTGAATTATTGTTTGGTGAATTGTCTAGATTTAAGAAAGTAATGGAGAACAAGTTAATTATGTAAATTAAAAGTAAAGCATGTCATGGGTACATTTGGGGGTGGGGGATGTTTTGTTAACTATTTACCAACACACCTCTGCTCCCACCCTATGGCTGGCTCTACACAACACTCTGTCTCTTCTTTCTGCGACTTCCTCAGGCACACCTGGAGTACCCTTTCTCTCAATAGCCCACAGGGTTTTCAAGTTCATCATTTATTCCCCCCACTTCTCACCCCCCCCCCAAAAAAAATCTTCATTGGCTTCCTGTTGCTTCTTGAACAAAGTACAAACTCCTTTGCTGGACCAGAAGAGAACGCTTTCTAAAAGAAGTCTCTAATATTCAGGTGAAATTATTACCCCTTCTTCCAGTGGCATTTGCATTTTAGAAGGGTAAAGACTAGCCCAAAGAAATGAATAAATCAAGGCAGAATTTGCTGGGCATGGGGAAATGCCTTCCCTAGAGCTCCTCAAATCACCCCTAGATGGGTGACTGCCTACTTTGCCCACTAGCAAAACACTTGCAATGTTCCTCTCTACAACGTTTCTCTGCTCAGAACCCACCTTTATTGGCCTGCCAGTAACGGGCACAGGGATACGCTTCCCCTTAGTTCACGTGGATACAATGAAAGATGCGGAAGAAACATGAGTCAGACCCCATGATCATTCCAAGAGTAAATGAGTTTCCATTCCACCTTGGGTAGGAGAGGCTACTCTAAGAAGGAAGTAGGGGGTGGGGGGAGGAAATCATGCCGGAATTTTGCAACAAATTACCATTAAGCCCAGAATGAAACTGATGTTATCACTGACTCACAAAAACCTATTTTAGTTCAAAGACCTTTCCCTAGAGAATGGCAAGATCTGAGGAGAGAGAGACAGAGAGAGACAGACAGACAGAGAGACAGAGAGAGACAGAGAGATAGAGAGAGAGACAGAGAGAGAGAGACAGAGAGACAGAGAGAGACAGAGACAGAAAGACAGAGAGAGACAGAAAGACAGAGAGACAGAGAGAGACAGAGAGAGAGAGAGACAGAGAGACAGAGACAGAGAGACAGAGAGAGAGAGAGACAGAGAGACAGAGACAGAGAGACAGAGAGAGAGACAGAGAGACAGAGACAGAGAGAGAGGTGTCTAAAAATGACATTTGTCTACTTCTTTGTTGCACAAACTGATATAGGCTGAAGCTCAAGGGTTCTGAGGGCTGGCTGAGGAGGGATTTGGCTTATTAATATGGGCATGAGCCAGGGTAAAGTCAAACGAAGTTTTCATCATCTCTTCCTTATTAGTCTCCCTGCCTCGGATCTCCCAGTTCTCTAACCCATCCCCCACGCATCTACCAAAATGTTACATTTTTAAATTGTAATTTTTTAGTTTATGGAAGAAAACAACCCTGTCCGCAATATAATCACAAAAGGCGATTGCACATGAAACTGCAAATCTATTATGTACAACTTGCTATCCCTTTTAAGATACTTCTACAACACAGGTCTGACCGTGGCACTCCACCACGACCGCCCACCTCAAAGCTCCCATGGCTCCCATTTGTCTCTAGGATAAACTCATCGGTTCAGCATTGACAGTCCTTGGCTCTCTATCTCCAGCCTCATTTCCTGTTTCCAGGTTCATTACACATTCATTACTCTTCTTCATATATTCTATCTTCCAACAAAATGTCTTGCTCCATATAGACATTACATCTCCTTTCTCCCTGCCTCTGTATGAGTCATCTCCCATGTCTGGAATGAATTCACTCCTTCCTCACCCCACCCCCAACTCTTACAACCTGTAGAGTCCTTCAAGGCTCAGCTCAAACACCACCAGGGACACAAGGTCTCTACCGATCCCTTCAGCTGGGAGGGTCCTGCAGACGATCTGACTACAGAAATGACTTTGTGTTTACCGTGTATATGTTTGCAGTTACTTCTACGTGCTGTGTCGTTTTCCCTGATGAAATATTAGCATCTAAAGAGCAGGAACTGTTTCCCTTGTCTTTGTGCCATCCCCCTCCCCCTCCTGCTTGACACATAGTGACTGTTTAATAAATGTTTGTGGATTGATTGGGCCATTGATCAATATGTTCATCCCCCATTTAATAGGAAAGAGAGACCCAGAGATGATAAATGAGTGTGCCCAAGCTCAATAAATTTAAGTGATTGGCTTGGGTTCAGTCAGTCAATGCAATTTTAATCAGCTGGGACTTGATCTCACCATCCTTGAGCCCACTGTCCAGGGCTACATAATGAGTATGAAAAATCATCATTAGAATGGGTTTATGTAAGTAGCGCCAAACTGGACTTCTTCCTCTTCTTGTTCAGTTGTGTCCAGCTCTTTGTGACCCCCTGTGGGGTTTTCCTGGCAAAGATACTGGAACGGCTTACCTTCTCCAACTTCATTCTTACAGGTGAGAAAACTGAGACAAACTGGGTTAAGTGACTTGCCCTTGTCAGAGGCCACATGTGAACTCAGGCCTTCCTGATTCCAAGCCCAAGGCTCCATCCACTGCTTTCCCTTAGCTGCCCTACTTGACTTCTAATGAAACCAAAATAACTATACTACTTTTTATTTATACAACACTTTCCTTTAAACCATCTAGGTAGTATAAAATCATCCCTGTTTCACAAATTATGAAACTGAAACTCAGAAAAATCCAATGATTTGCCCAAGGGTACCAAAGTAGTAAGTACCGAAGCTAGGATTCAAGAGCCTAGGTCTTCCGATTTAGGGCCAATGTCTCATTCCACAATACTTGTCTCCCCAGAGAATGGGTTTCTAAAGACTAGGGAAAGTAGGGTGACATCATGGGAAGACTGGTGGAGCAGAATTGAAATAATGAAAGTGAATGAGAGCTGTTTAGAAGCGAGCCCGAATGTAAATAAAAGCCCTAACTTGGCTGAGACCTGCATTGCTAATATGGAACTTCCATTCAGAATCGAACAGACTGATCACTTAACTTTCTAGCCTTAGCTAATCCTTGGATGTTCAGAGGCATTGCTAATATTTGTTCAGTCTGGGCTTTAACAGCTGCCAGAATAATGCATTCCTCTACTCAAAGATCTTTAGTGTCTTCCAGTTGCCCACTAATGAAGTTCAAGCTCTTCTGCCTGAATTCAATGTCCTCCAGAATCTGGGACAACCTACCTTCTTAGATTTCTCTCTTACTACTACTCCCTTCCATGTACATACACTTCGGGCAGACTGGACAGCCTGACATTGACTTAGAAAACCATATATTAATATCAACTATGTTTGATTGTATTTTTATTAGTTTTATCAAATAATTCTCAGTTACATTTTAATCTGATCTGGGCATCACTCAAGAGAGTTATGGGCTGCAAGCAGCTGGTGGGATTTGTTTTTGACAACTCTGATGTTGAGGACAGGGAAAGATCTGTTGTTTCATCAGGATGGAGATATTCCCCCACCACAGGTCTCAACAATTCTACAAATTAGCTGACAAGTCCTAAGAACGTGCCTATGGCACATAAAGGTTTGGTGACTTGTTTAGGTTCACATAGGAAGTAAAAGTTAGAAGAAGGACTTTATGACTATAAGTCTACGACTATCTACTATTCACTGCCTTTAGTTCAGTACTGCCTGGTATTGTTTCATGATTCATGAATATTAAGTAATTATAAACTCCTCAAGGACGATGACTTGTACTTTCCTAGCACCCATTCACTGAGTCAGTCAGTCACTTATTCAACAGACATTTATTAAGCTCTTACCATATGCAGAGCAAAGAGACAGTTTAGAAAAGACTCTGTCCCTGCCTTCAGAGGGCGTAAATCTTAGAGCAAGAGGAGACACAAGCACATGATCACCATAATACATAGTGCTACATGTTAAGTACATTAGAGAGTTACACAACAAAATGCTATATGAGATCTGAGGGCAAAGGTCATTACTGGTGGATGACTGGTGGATGGTTTCATGGAGAAGTAGCATTTGTGACTTCAAGGTGTATTCACCAGGTGAAGAGGGGAGAGAGGACATTCTGGGCATAGGGCAAAGACATGGGATGATGGAAAACTGAAGGCAGTTGTGTTGGAAGGCTAAAAGTGCTTCCATTGACTGTATAGAAGGGAATCTACCTTCGTTCACTAAGAAATTTCTTTCTCTTTCAGTTTGGCTATTCATTTTATTTGACGCCCCCCACCCCCACCCCACACTAGTGAACTTCGTGATGGGAGAGATTTTCCCAGAGCTCTCTAGGAATCTAGGCTAAGAAATTCCCCAGCAATGTTCAAGAAATCTCAAAAATAGCCCAAATCCTTCCCATGCAATCCATACCGCTATTTCCTCAAGAAAAGTCTTCCCAGATAAGTTGATTGAAGGTTCTGGTTCTAGTACAAAATGGGGCAAACCAGAGGAAACCAGAATCCTTTCCCTTGAAGTAACTGGAATGCAATGCCAAGTTCATGAAAAGCAAGATCAAAAATCATGGCAGGAGAAAAGTGAAAATCATGTGCCTCGAATGGGAATTAGCTAAGATGTCACCTTGAATGGGAACCAGGTCCTTCTGGACTAGTGAGGAGTGGCCAACACAAGTAACAGATAAACAGCCACCGACCAAGAGCAAGAAAGAGATCTCTCTAAACATTTCCTAAATAAAGAGCTATACTTGGTGTTGGCAAACAGATATTAATCATTCATAATAAATCCTCTGACGGACTTGGAAAATATATGCAGATTTTAAAGCACATTGCACATTTCTTCCCAGGGGTGCAAAGCTTTGGGCAAAAATAATTCAAACGTCTATGTCATGGGGAATGGAGCTAGGTTTCTTTGATGTTTCTGGGCTGCTATAAACCTGAGTTGCTGAGATTGTAAAGAATTCCCATACCTTAGTGATGTTAATGAGGAATGAGACTGAACTTTTTAGAGATTATGTGGGTCTATATAGAAAGCAGTGAGAGGAGAGTGAGTCCTTTACCTCAGTAAGCTCTAACTCTGTGAAGATCCACGAAATTCCTGACCCAATTTAAGTTTGAGTGGTCCCCATGCATGACACATGCCTCACCTTAGGCAAAATTGTGAAGTAGGCAGAGGTCATTCTTCTCAGTTCGCTCTACCCTTCTGAAACTCTTTTCCCCTCTGCTTCCCTCTTTTCAAGTGTCCAGAATCCTGCTAAATCTCTTTTCTCCTCATTTAAAAACATTGCTCTGGGATCCTTCTTTCACACTAAACTATAAGTGACTGATAACTAAATTGCTAATGTAAATTAAAGGACATTGGTTATCTCTTCTGTGTGGGTCTCCTCATGCCTCACATCTCTTGCCTCTCCAAACTATCTCCCACTCTAAATTATGTTTTCTCCTTCCATTTCCATATTAACAGGACATTTAAGTGTTAAGATAAAAATGATCATAGGTACAAAAGGGATGGCAGAGATCATCTAATCCAACTCATTGGTTGAACGATTGCCAAGACAACAAAGTTAATAAGTGCTCAGCCCTGCCTCACTTAAATCCAATTCAAGAGCAAGTCAAGACATCACCCTTTTGATGTCATTGGTCCCCTTCTAGAATAGAAAGCAACGCACATTCATAAGGAATTTGCCCAGTGCCACAGAGGGGCAGAGTCCAAATTTGTACTCAGGCTTTGTGAGTTGGGGGCAGTCAGGTGGCCTAATGGATAGAGCACCAAGGTTGGCGTCAGAAAGACTCATCTTCCTGAATGCAAATCTGGCCTCAGACGCTTACTATCTATGTGACCCTGAGTAAGCCACTTAACCCTTTTGGTCTCAGTTTTCTCACCTCTAAAATGAGCCAGAGAAGGAAATGGCAAACCACTCCAGTATCTATGCCATGAATCCCCCAAATGGGGTCACAGAAGATCAGACACAATTGAAACAACTGAACAACTTGCGACTTGGAAGTCCATCGGTCTTTCTACAGTTTCACTCTGCTTTCTAAGGCGGCTCATAAATAGAAGTGTCTTTCTCCCATAGAACAAGCAATCTTGGGTCCTGCAAACAAATTGTCTGCTCCCCAAAAGCCCCAAGGAAAATTGCAGCTCAATGGCATGCTGTCACTTTTGGAAATCCCAAAACTTTAAGAGGGGGATGCAAATTCTAAACTTCTGAAAGTTATAAACCTGCATGCAAACATTACCAGCCAAGACACCACCTATGTGGGCAAGAGAAACATGCCAAGCATCCAGATTCTTCTGTGAGTCTTCATGCCAAGAGGCAAAGCCCCATATCCAACTCTGCTCTGACAAATTTCTGGAACAGGAAGAAATTTCAGCTCTGCCCACAGTTCTGAACCCAGCTCGGCTGACCAATCCAGCTTGACCTTTGTATGGGCGTTTTGATTTGCAAAGTGCTTTCACAGCTATGGCACTGAATCCTCAGGACCACTCTGAGGCCAGTAGAGAACAAAGACAGGCATTGCAGTGAAGCAGAAAGGATGCTGGCCTGGGAGTTAAGACCTGCATTTGTGGCTGTTCCACTTTCCATTCTAGAAGGGGATCAATGACATCGAAAGGGGATGATTTGCTCTTCAATTGGATTTAAGTGAGGCAGAGCTAAGCACCTATTAACTTTGTGATCTTGGCAAATCATTCAACCTCTCTGGACCTCAGTTTTCTCAGAAGAAGGCTAGACTAGATGGCCTCTGAAGTTCATAAAGGTCATTATTAAATCCATTTTACAGATGAGGAAACTGAGGCCCAGAGGTTTTCCTCAATGTGGCCATGGTCCCTCACACAGTGAGTAAATGGAAGAGGCAGCATTCTAGGCCATCCCTCTGCATACTCCAATAACTCTACAAGAATAATAATTCACTAAACATTTATTAAGCCCTAATAACAATAATTCACAATAATTAATAGCTTATATTCTAGAATATTTTAAGGTTTTAAAAAACAATTCATTACAGGGTGATGTCCTAGTTACCAGAAGTGTGAAAAAGGGGGAAAAAAAATCCCAGTCTCTAGCCTCAAGGCATTTACATTCTATTCTCATATAGAGAATATATAGAGAAAATCTTATATTTGGTTTTTAAAGCCTTTCATAATCTGGCCCCTTCCTACTTTTCCAATCTTTTTATGCCTTACTGCCCTCTATGTACTCTACAATCCAGAGACATTGGCCTCCTCATATAATACTCCATCTCCTGACCCTGAGCATTTTCATTAGCTGTAACCCATATCTGGAATTTTCTCTCTCTTCACCTCCCCCTTCTGGTTCCCATGGCTTCCTTAAAGTCTAAGCTAAGTTCCTACCTTCTGAAGCCTCTAGAGATTTTTAAGAGGCTTTCTTCCATCCAGGCCCAGAGTACTGTCTGCATTAGGAAAGGGTCCCAATTAGGCTAGACACACTTTTCTCATGAGTACAATGAGAAAAAATACTGTCCTGATATCGTTTTACCAAATTCGTGAAATTTCTTTACAGTGGCCACTAAGTCATTCTATCTTTCTGGATCCCAGTTTTCTCATCGAAGAGCAAAAAGTTCTAAAAGTTGGTTCATCAGTGCTACAGGTTGAGGTTTTGCTGTGGGACTAGTCAGATGGAGGAGCATGATTTTACAGCATCTTGACTTTGCCATCTAATATGAAGACTTGGTGTTCCAAAAACCAAAAGTAACTTGGAAGTTTGGATCTTTCTTTTAAGGACTTATTGAGGCCTTAAAAAAATCACAGGAAGTGTACCTGCCAAAGCAAACCCAGGAGCTATATGGACACTGTTACAAAACACTTTTCATAAAACAACTGGAAAAATATCTCCTACATGATACCCCTTGAGCAATGGAACATGGAGATGACAAGGTAGATGACAAGTTCCTACCCCCCCAACCCAGACTACTTCCTATAAAGATACCACCAGTATCTCTCACTCCCCCATTTTTCCTCTTTTTCCCATGCTATACCTAACCACCTCTTCACCCTCTATGGGAAGCAACTCAGAGCTCCTATTCCACTATGAACCTCAGAATTACTTCCCCTTTCCCAAGAGTTGTGGGCCTGGGGCCCTCTACCATGGCAGACATGGCCACTCAGACCGCTTCAAGGAGCAGGGAATCATCAAGTACAAGCCCTATCTTCAGATGGTAGACCACTGGGCTTTACTATCTGGATAGCCACGCATACCAGTCATTGCCATCTGTCCTATATCTGCACTTTGTGTCCCTCCCATCCCTACAATGGAATCCTCCTATAAGAAAGGGTTCTAGTTAGGCTGGACACACTTTTATCATGAGTACAATGAGAAGAAATACTGTCCAGATATCGTTTTGTCTCCCCTTTTAGAAGATGAGCTCTCTGAGAACACAGACTGTCTTGTTTTTCCATTAGTATTCCCAGAGCTTAGCACAATGCTTGGCATATGGTTACTCAACTGGTATTTCTTAATGTGTGGCAGGCATAGTGCTAAGCACTGGAGATACAAAGAAAGACAAAAGACAGCCCCTGTCCTAAAGGAGCTCAAAGTCTAATGGGGGAGACAACAAGCAAACAAGACACATAACAGGTCTCAAAGGGAAGGCACTGAGATCGAGGACTGGGAAAGGCTTAATAAATTGGAAGTGCTTAAAGATGTCATTCCTTCCTTCCCTCATTCATGTTTTCCTCCGATGGTCTTCCTCAGTAGTATGTAAGGTCCATGAGGGCAAGGGCTCTTTCACTTATGTCTTTGTACCCCCAGAATCCAGCAGAGTGTCTGGCACATAGCTGGTGCCTGATGAGTGCTGGTTGAATTGGATCAAATGTGTAAAATGAGGAATCGGATGTGATGATTTCGAAAGTCCCATCTCAATACATATTTATAGATTCCAGCTTTAAATCCTATAACTGAGATCTGAGAAACAGCATGGGATCATCAGAAATACACTGGACCCAGATTTAGAAGAGACACGAGTTCAAATTCCTCACCTGAAGAAACCATGTGATCATGGGTCACTACATAGCTACTGCAAATCTTGGCTTCTTCCTCTGTACAATGGGGACAATACCACCACCTATGGCACTTACCTCACAGGGTTGTTGTGAGAACCAAAAAATGAGATTATGAAGATTGGTTGCCAAGTGTTAAAGGGCAATAATGTGAGTGATGAGATGATGGGGCTGTTCTCTTTTTGAAGCACACATGGAAATACTGAATTAGGCCAAGCATTCATAAATGCAGGGGAGGGAAGGACTATTTATAGGAAGAACAATGAGAAGAATGGATCACCATGATGCAAAAGGGGCATGAAAAAGCTGGAGAGTGGCCAAAGGAGGGCAACCAGAAGGATGAAGGGCCTGGAGTTCATGATATATGAGCATCGGTTGAAGGTTTACCCTGGAAAAGAGAAAACTTTGGGGGAAATATGACGGCTACAGTGAAGTATTTGAAGGGTGTCAAGGGAGGAAGGATTCGATTTGTGTTGTTTGGCTCAGAGGGCAGAACCAGGAGCAAAGGCTCAGAGCTATCACCACTTTAGGCTCAATATCAAGAAAAAAACTTCTTAACCATTAGGACCAGCCAAAAATGGGATGGAACACTATGTGCAGAGGTATGGTCCCTTCCCTGGAGATATTCCAGCATAGCTCAGATGACCCCTTGTCCAGTATGTTGCAGTGGGAATCTTTTATGTTTGGACTGAACTAGAAAGTCACTGAAATCCCTTCCAGCTCTCACATTCTGACAGTTTGTGATATAGATACTTCATTAGAGATCTCTAGATAAAGATGTAGGCCTTTATCTAATCCTATAGCTATACCAACTGCTATGTTCTGTTTCTTTCTCCTACCTATTCTCACTGTCCTATTTCTCTACCCCTTTCCTTGTGGTCCAGGAAACAAGGATATGCTCTGCCCCGTTTCTTTCCCCTTTCTTCTCTTCCCTAGGGTTTGAGGAGCTGGCCAAGGTACTGCCAACTTTCCACACAAACTGCCCCTTGAGATACAGCAGAGGCCCACCTCCAGAAAGATCCCTACAAAGAAAAAGCTCTTGATCATGTTGTTGTTCTAGATCGTTGTTGTTGTGTTGGTCCTTCGTTTTTGAAAGAAGACCATGACATCAGAGAAATGATGACGGGACTTGCATTTGACTTTGTTTCGAGTGAGGGAGGGCTGTGCAAGGTCACCAACCTCACTTTTTTCTCCTGAGCCATCTGGGTCCAGTGATTGGTTCAAGAAAGATTTCAAGTGCTGTTGTACAGTTGTTACAGTCATGTCCGACTCTTCTGATCCCATTTGGGGTTTTCTTGGTGAAGATATTGGAGTAGGTTGCCATTTTTTTCTCCATCTCATTTTCCAGATGAGGAAACTGAGGCAAACAGGGTTAAATGACTTGCCCAGGGTCACACAGCTAATAAGTATCTGAGGCTGGGTTTGAACTCAGGTCTTTCTAACTTCAGGTTCAGTCGTCTAATCCACTAGCTGCCCCTTTTCAAGTAGTGCTTTACAGCCTAAGTATTTCTGCAGTGCTTATCATAGTATGGTAGAAGACAGCACAGAGTAGAAGACAGTGGGTAAATCTTGGAAGCAGGAAAGTCTAGGTTCAAATCCTGCCTCTGTGATACAGTATCACAGCTCAACACCTAGAAGGGACATCAGAGCTCAATCCCATCACTTCACAAATGAAGAAATGGATGGCCAAGGATGTTAAATGGCAGCCACGATGACATAGACATGAAATGTCAAAGGTAGGATTTGAACTCAGGTCCTCTGGGGTTTTTTTCATTAGGACAAAGTGCAGCCAAACACATGAGCCTTGAGAAGTTAATGGACTTTTGAGACCTCTGGGGTCCTAGATAACTTGAGGTTAAAGACAAGTAGCATGTCTGAATCTATGGAAGGAATTCCCACACCAAAATAATCCACATACTTGTAATAGCACTGAGGGGGTGGGGTGCAGGGGGGCAGAATGAGGGGAAAACTGAGACATGAGGACAAAAAAAGAAAGAGAAAAAGGGCCACTGTAACATTTTTTTAAATGTGCAGAAGAGAACTATGGGAAGCTCAAAAGGAAACACAGACAATCAGGACAGTGTTGAAAGTAATGTGTAGAATTTAACATATATTTAAAACTAAACAAGAGGTTTGAAGTGGAGGTTCAGAGTTTTATAGAAAATCGTATTTTGGTGTCCTATTGGGTGTATGGAAATGCTCTTTTCTGGATGCGTCTAAGTTCAGAATAAAAACATTTTCAAAATCACAAGTCAGTTCCAAAAATGTGGAACAAATTTTAGATCTGGATTCAAAGGGTCTCAGTTTGAAACTCGGCTCTATGACTTACCAGCTATGTGACCCTGGATAAGTCACTTAACCTCTCCTGAAGCCCCATCACCAGCAAATTTTTGCACCCGACATAGGAATAGAAAAATCAGTCTCCCTATACTAATGATATGTCATACATAGGAAAATGAATGCTTATTTTACATTATTTTCTGCTTCTTCATACACCTAAGACAAATATCTCACTTGCTTTGCTCTTCTTATCCTCAGTTTCCTCATTTGTAAAATAAGCCGGCTAGTGGAGTAGAAAAGGTGTTCGACTTGTCATCAGAAGACCTGATTGTCTTCCTGCTTCAGAGGCTTACTAGTGTGCGATGGATCCATAAGACTTTCCCAAATTACTTAATTTCTCTGACTCCTAATTTTCTCATCTGTAAAATGAGGATAATAATGCTTGCATAACTGGAAAGTCATGAGGAAAGCTCATTGAAAACCTAAAAGTTCTATATCAATGAGAGTTATTGATATCGGGTGACCCATAAGGTCTCTTTTCTCTCTAAATTCTATGGTTTACTCTTAAATTTTAGACCCAGCCCTCCCTCATTCTTCCAGGAGTCTACTAACAAGATACTTCTACCCAGTTCTATGCCTGTTTTACAACACCAAATAAATAAACAGCTAAAAATATGGTCTTGATCATGAATCATAAATGAGATGGAAAAGGAGTGACTCACAAAAGTTAATTTACTTCCCAGGAGGATCGTGCTGATTGTCCTTTTCTCTAAAAGGCTGGGCAAGATGCCAAGATGTTCAAACTCTATGACCAGACAACGTGGTGCAACTATTCCACCTGTGCGTTGTTTTGGCACTTTTGTTTCTTCTTGAGCTCTCATACAGAAGTTCCAGTGGAGAGACGTGTACTTCACTCACCCCAAAGTAGTACAAGAGATGTGATCCATTAGGAGACATTCCAGCAGGGGGTGCTCTAGGAGACCAGCACATCCACAAAAATGGTTTAGGGCATCGAAAATAGTGGTCCACATCCAAAAGGCTCATGATGGGAAAATGTGATCCACTTTCAGAGAAAGAACCGCAACATCTGATTGCAGATGGAAGCATGCTACTTTTCTCTCTCTTTTGTTTTGTTTCTTTTTTTCTAGTGGTTCATCCCATGGGTTTTAATTCTTCTTTACAACATGGCTAATGTGAAAATGTGTTTAATGTGAATGTATATGAGCCTGTATCAGATTGCACCTTGTCTTGGGGAGTCGAGAGGGAAGGGAGACAGAGAAAGTTTAAAACTCAAAAGCTTGTGGAATTGAATGTTGAAAACTAAAAATAAATTAATTTTTAAAAAATATAATTAAAAAAAAAGAAAATGGTGGTCAAGTAATTCAACCAGAAGAACAGTCCATGACATTTGCTTACAACTTGAATTGGAGTGCCCTAAAAGGCAACTGAATAGTCTGATGGTTTGTGGAGTTAAGGGACAGAGGTATTGCAGGTTTCACCATCAGGCCTACTTATCTGGAGGCAACTATAGTATAGTAAGGAAAACACTGAATTCAGAATCAGAAGACCGGGGTTCAAGTCTTGATTCTGCCACTTGCTAACTGTGTGACTTTGATCAAGTCAAAACCTTTATGAGCCTCACTTTTCCTATGTGTGAAGGGAAGGAATTGATCTAAATGACCTTCAAGTTTCTCTCACCTCTAAATCTGAGGTTACTATAATACTGTAACAATACCAGTTATACTTAATACTATAATGCCACTAGAGTTATAGCAATCAAACTGACCTCAGTTTCCTAGTTTGTAACATATGGGAGTTGGATTGAGGACTTTCCACTGGTTTTAAAACTATTTTTAGGATAGCTCTATAGCAGCAAGGATGTCCACCTCTTGCTTGTCATTGATATAGTCTTATATGTCCATGATAACACCCTAGGTGTCACTTCCCAGAAGCTGCCATCACTGGTACTTCAGCCAACTCATACCGGCCACATATCCTTTCAGTGTACTTTGAGTCACTTGCTATTGGGATTCTCTCAAAATCAGTGTCCCATGATTCTCAAACATGGGGCTCTATAGTACAAAGATCAGCTCAGAATTCTATCCCAGAAGCCTCTGCTTTTATAAATTAGTTATAGGCAGCTTGAGAGGAGAGAGGCCACTGTGCACATCAGTATGATTCATTATAGCAGCTGCTACCTTTCTGTCGAAAAAACCAGTTGCTCAGTTTTGATTACAGTGGTACCACCTTCCAGATCTACACCAAAGGTCACCTCCCTCATATAGCTTTCTCTATTCCCTTAGCTAGAAGTCGACCGCTCGCTTCTGAGATTTGCTATCATGTGGTACAGTGAAAATCACATCGGACGTGAAGTCTGGAAGACCTAGGTTCAGATTCTGCCACCACAGCAGTGGGCAAACTTCCCCTTCTCTAAACGTCAATCTCTAGCTGCAAAATGCCAATAATAGCACCTGTACTCTCTCTCTACCCCACAGGGATATTGTGAAGAATAAACAAGTTCACGAATGGGAAGTCTTTTGAAAGCTCTAAGGTAGTATGTAAATGTCGGCCATTTATTAATATTATTGTCATTATCACCTAATTTATGACATTTATCACATTCTATATAAAGTTTACATCTTCTCTTCCCTATTAAATTGCCAACTCCATAAGAGAAACATCTATGTAATTCATTTTTGCATATCCCAAAATGCACCTTATATACCACTGTAGCTGAGGAATACATGTTTGAAGAATGAGTGAATTAAAATTCATCCCTTACGTAGTACAGAAGCTAGAGGGAAATTTATCCAAATATCTCCTGGGCCTTTTCAGTCACACTTCCCTGGATATTTTCTAATTCCATTACGTCTTGAAGCATGACAACCAGAATTTCCCACCATATTCCATGTATGGAGGCAACCATGGTTTGGTAGAAGGTAGGGCAATATTTCAGTTTTGTTGTCAAGACCTAATGTCATAATGCCTTTTTGGCCACTGACAAATAAAACTGTGCTCAGAAAGAGTGAATTATAACTTCCTTTCTTGGGTCCGGTGAGAGACCACAGATTTTATAATAGCTAACATTTACAAGCACTTCCCTAGCACTCTGTTAAGTGCTTTGCAATTTTTATCTCATTTATTTATTCATCTCACATAAATGCAGTTTGAGTTATTCCTCATTAAATGCTTTAACTCACACATACTCACATGCACCTTTTCTTTTCATGGTGAAAATAGAGAATTTTCACAAGGGGCTTTATCCTCCAATAATAATCTCAAGCCCTTAACAGTCTTAAATACGCAGTGTTCCAAAAGTCCTAGTGCAGTCTTAAGCTTTAATAGCTGTACAATTCTTCCTTAATGCAATCACTGATCCCTTGACCTGTCTTTTTCTTTCCCAGTTCCTCTCCCACAATGTGGTTTCATGTGCTTCCATTCTCACCTTTTACATCATGGTCTTTCTTTCTAACATTTTGTTATCTGCTACTTCTCATACCATGCTGACCATTCTCCATTCCCAGTCTGTGAATCCTCATTCCTGAAGTAGTTTATTTCCCCATAATGCCCCTGTGAGGTAGGTAGCTGCTTCTACACTCACAGTTTACCAGAAAGGTTCACTAGCCTGTAGTTCCAAGTGATGCCACTGGAGATATTTTTATGGGTGGGAATTACAGAAAGCAATATCACCATCTCGTCCTTGGGAATTATGAAATCAAGAACGTCAAGTCCATTCCCTCTGTGATGAGTTGTTTTGTTTTTTCCCCATCCTAAAAGAGGCCAGAGAGAACTCCAAAAGTTTACACGAGAGATTACTTTAACAACAGTACTCAAAAAGTTTACTTTTTCCGGTCTTCTCCTGAGGTGATGTAGTTTGCTCACAAAGTTCTACATTTTAGCCCTAGATTTTTAAAATTAGGAACCCACCCTGAACAGTGAATGAGTAAAACCAGTGGCCCAGTCCCCATAGGAATCTGTCTTCTTCATTCTCTTCCATAACACCATATGCCCAACCTGCAGAGAGAGGCAGCGTTGCCTAGTGGATAGGGCACAGGACTTGGAGTCAAGTCTGGAAACCTAGGGTCAGATCTCACTCCAGATGCTTTCTACCTGTGTGCCTCTGGGCAAAGTGTTTAGACTTCTCTGTACTTCCTTCCTCTGTAAACTAGTGATGACTCATCCAAACATGATTCCATTTTCATTAATATTCTGTTTCTAGTCATGAAATTAAAAAAAAAAAGATGGCGGGCTTGATAAGTAATAAGAGTGAGAGTAATATATGGACGGTATAGCTTCTGTACTGGTGACCTTGAAATATTAAAAGAATCAGAGGAGGGCCTCCGACATATTAGATAGCTCTTCCATGAAGAATTTACACAAAGACATGGGATAACATAATAAATATTAATGAATAAAATGAGATAATCTTTGTAAAATGCTTTGCAAACCTTAAAATGCTATATTAATGCCAGCTATTGTAACTATTATTAAGAACTGCACAGCTCAATTCAACAGATATATATTAAATGCCTATATTTATAGGCCCAACATTGCCAGGTGCTGAGGATACCAAAGCAAAACTGAAACAGTTTGAGAGAAAAATTGCAAATATTTTTGAAAAAAAAAAATCCGATGTCCAAAATCTATATGAAATTGGCACAAATTTATGAGTACAGTTCATTCCTCAATGGAGAAATGAACAAATATATGAGCAGAGAGTTCTCAAAGGAAGAAACCCAGATTGGCAGTAGCTACCTGAAATACTGCTCCAATTTTCTGATTAAGTAGAAGACCATGGAATCAAAGGATTTAGGGCTAGAAGAAACCTTAAAGACCATTGGGCCCTTCTCATTTTAAATATAAAGACACTAACAAAGTCACACTGACACGGAAGGACGGATGAGGTAGTGTCAGAGCTGCTAAGACAATGCCAGACCTTCAGACTACAATTCCAGGGGTCTTGCCACTATACTTATCATTCCAGATCTATAGATCTGGATAGTTTCCTGAGTTCCGGTCCAACCTCCCCAACTGCCAGTTAGAGATTTCCGAGATTTGGAGCTGGAGAAGACCTTAGACGCCATCAAATCCATCATTTCATGGCTAGACAATACTGGGCACATCCAGATCTTCTCTTTCACCAAGCTCAGTAATTCCTATGGCACCGCACTCAAGTAGATCATGATTTCTCCTTCCAAGTGCTGACAATGTTTTTCAATGTTTCACACTGAAAAGGAACAGCCTGGCTCCGACCTGGCTTAAACAATCTGGTGATGACTCAAGGAGTTTCTTCTGTTTCCTTTCTCAGGGTCTCTTCCAACAGAGCCAAGTCTTGAGTGGCATTAACTCCCTCCTTAGGGAGTGGGTACATTATGCTTCCTAAAGGCCTTTGGGATCAATAACATCCCTTGGCCAGAACTCAAGCATCTTCTCCTTCCATCAGAATGATTCTCTATTTTTCCCCCTCACCCTCTCTTCTTTCTATAGTGACACTGCTTCAGGATATTTGGCTCGTAATTCTTTTTGAAGGATGACTCTTGAAAATTAACCCCACAATCTGCGGAAGCATGTCAATGTGCTGTCAGAGCTCTGAATTCCCTTCTGATTCTGGTAACATCCCTCATTTACTGTACTTAACTGTTTTTCCTTCTTACCTTCCCTCCAACCCCTCTCCTTTGATCAGTAAATTTTGAGCAGACAGGTAGAGAAGAGTCACAGATTTGGAGTCAGGCAGACCTGAGTTTGAATTCTGCCTCACTCACTAGCTGTATGACCCCGTTCAAATTCCTTTCCCTCATTTTCTCATCTGTAAAATAGGGATGATAATAATGCCTCCCTCATGGAGCTGGTAAGAAGGTCAAATGAGCAAATGCCACCTATTATCAGTCCCCTCTATAGAAGTCTTTTTCGTTGGACTAGGCAACAACTAGCTGGTTATTGACTTGGCTGCACTTAATAGCAATTTAGTAGGACTTAGTGCCTAATTGAGAAAAGCAACTGCAGGGATAGTGGGAAGCATGCTGAACCTTGAGTCAGCCAATCTGGGTTCAAATCCCACTTGTAACACTTAGCTGTATGACCATAACCTTTTCTTTGCCTCAGTTCCCTCCTTTGTAAAGTGAGCCTAATAACACTTAGGGACTGCAAACTGCAGATTGCAGAACAGGAGCCAACGTGCTTTGGTTAAAGGGCTCCCTTGCTGGAAATTTTTTATACCAGTGAAATCACAGGTCAGGCACAAATAAAAGCAAAGCCATTTGATCTAGCTACCTCATGGAGTTACTGTGGGGGAAAGCATTTGTAAACCTTAAATCATGACATAAGATACTGTTAACAGGGAACAAAAAAGAACCCTTTAAAAACTTCACACTGTCTGTTCTCATTTGTACAAGGCTGGAGGGTACCCAGGGATCTGCAACGCAATAAATAAATCACTTAAGCACCACAGTAGACTGAGCAGAGATGTCTGAAATGGATCGGACATCAACAATTCCTGGCAGAGCAGCATAGAGGCAAATGGACCACAGAGTGTTAGCACCTCAGGTTTGGCAGGCAGGTATAGTTAGAAAACAGAGGATGGAGTAAGAGTTGGAGGCTATTTAATCCAGCCTCCTCATTTTACAGATGTAACAATTGAGGTACAAAGAAGGTAAGCAACTTGTGCAAGGTCACCCAGGTGGTGACGGAGGCAAGATCTGGAATATTTGATTCCACAACTCCTGCATTATGATGAACAGACCACTGACTTGCATCAGCAAGATGTTAGTTCAAATTCTACCTCAAATACTGACTAGCTGAAAGGGCCCTGGGTCAGTCACTTTAACCCCTTTGGAGCTCAGTTTTCCCATCTCTAAAAAGGGGATAGTACTAGCACCTGCCTACCTCGTTGTAAGGAGCAAAGGAGAGCAAATTTAGATGTGACCTAGTTCAGCCACTTCATTTTACAGATAAGGTAAGTGAGACCCAGAAAGATTGAGGAACTTGTCCAAGGTCACACAGCTGAAAGTAGGTGCTTCATGCTCTAGGTTCCTGAATGAAATCATTAGATTAGAACACAGCTATAGGATGAGCTAACATAGTTTGCAAAGCCTGTGACCATTCATTTTCAGATAAAAGCAGCAGGGTCAAGATTTGAACCCTGCACTCCTGCCACTGTATCAGCCAACTGAGATAAGGCATGCAAAGGACTTTGAAAAGTTCCACAGAAGTGTGAGCTCCTCTTGATGCAGTTGTGAAATGCAACCGGCTGTTAAGAGGAGAGTGCAGTGCCATAGGCAGTATTGAGCTTGGTGACAGAGCCATGCGACAATGGATTTGCTGGTATCTAAGTTCTTCTCCAGCTCCAAATCTGGCCTTCACTTTCAGTCCTTTAGAGAGAGTTTGGGGTGGGGGAAGGAGAAAGGAGAGAATCTCAAATCTGGACTTCCCCTAATGCAGGAAACACCTCCCATCAGTGCAGATTTTCTTAGAATATCATTTGACTTTCAGAGAGTGAGTTGTTTGCTCATGGTTACATAGCTGGTATATGTTAGAAGTAGGATTCGAACATAGGTCTTTCCGACTCCAAAGCCTGCCCTCTACCCATTATGCCAAAACCTCCCCAAGCATCTGGTTAGTTGGCAACAATGAAAGTCTTTAAACACTGTTTCCAAAACACAAGGAAAACAAACAATGGAACAGATCGTCCTCTCTTTCTCCCACAGTTCTCCAGATAACTGCTTCTCTCTCCCAGCTCTCCTCCCTCTCTCTATAGGGCCACATTTTTGAAAAGAATCTCAGGCCTCATGTATTGTTATCTAATAAAATCCCTGCTCCATGAGCAAGAGGGAGCTTAGTAATCATTTCTCCCACTCGTTGGTCCTAGGTTTTGTGAGTTCTCTGAATTCCCCAAAGGCAAGTTAGCCACATACTGAGAGACTGAGGCTGGGACACATGGAGAGCTGTCCAGGAAAACCTGGGCTCAAAACCTACCTCTTCTACTTTCCGGCTGTTCTCTTCAGTAAATCACCCAGTACTCAGAGCTCTAGGCAACACTCTAACTCTGAGTTGTAGAGGAGGTGCCACTCTGCCTTGGTAAAGGGAATTTCTCTCTTGAGACTTCCCTATTTAGTTCTTTCTAGTTGTATCCAACTCTCTGTGACCCTATTTGGGTTTTCTTGGCAAAGATAATGGAGCCATTTGCCATTTCCTTCTCCAGCTCATTTTACAGATGAGGAACTGAGGGGTTAGTTTTGAATTCAGATCTTCCTGACTTCAGGGCCCAGAGCTCTATTCACTTCACCACCTAGCTGCCCAGTGAATTTCCTATACCAAAGGTGTCATCCTTATCTGTAATCACATCTGACCACTCAGACTTTCTTTTATGCAAAGAAAGGAGTTAAGTAAAAGTATAAAAGAATCCAAGAAACTAAAAGGCCATCATTCCTAGTCCTTAAAGGAATCATTAATCTCCATATCTGAATCAACATCAACTGAAAAATAAACTACTTTTAAGCCTCTTTGCACCTCAGCATATAGGCTAACACTTTTTCCAATGGCTCATTTCCCCCCACTATTTTGCCTTAAATATTTTTTTTGGTCCAGATCTATGACTTCCTCGGCAGTTGTAACCCCCAATTTGTAAACTCCCTCCATAGATGCAGATCTCTTATAACTGACACTATTAGAAAGTTGCCTTGGGCACAGAGAGATTATGTGACAAGAAGGCCCAGTCCTTGGAACCTGGGAAATAGGGTCTGCCTGATATTGGGACCCATGTGGTTCCGTTCTGCAAGAACCGGGATGTGTCAAAAGCAGAATTTGGACCCAGGTTCAGGGAAAACAGTCTGCACAATGACCACAGCTACAAGACTATTAAAACGAAGCCAAATGCTGAGTAATTTTAATGACCAATCTTGGACCCAGAGAAAAAGATGAGGAAGCATTTCCTTCCTTTTTGGTAGAGGTGGGGAATTCCAGGCACAGAATGTTGCCTACGCAGTCAGATGTGGTCACAGTAACATTCAGCTTTGCTCCAAGAGAGGAGTCATTGCAACAGTAACATCTAGAACTGAGTAGATTTTTTTTCTAGAAAAGCTATCACAGGATGATAGAATTAGAGATAGAGGGGACTTCTGAAACCATGCCGTCCAAACTCTTTATTTTACAGATGGGGAAACTGAGCCCAGCACGATTAAGAGGCTTGTCCAAGGCCACAGAAGAAGCAAGTATCAGAGGTGGGATCTGAACCCAGAACTCTGATTCCACTGTATCACTGCATCATTAAAACTTATTTTATAAAGAAAGTAAAAGAAGTAGGGGACAAGGAGTCAGAAAACGGGGGCTTCACCCTATTCCAGCAATTGCTTAAGTTACTCCCTAAGGTAAAGGGCTTCTCCTCCCTCCTCCAAAAGCTTCCCCCTCCTCAAGTACAAATAAAAGATTATAATCCCAGGTCTGATGGCCATCAGGGTTGGGGAGGCTTTGAGATGACCAGCACTGGAAATGCTAATCAGTTAGAGCTGAGCTAGAGTTCCATATGGCACTGAGCAGAGAAAACTACCTTGGCTTTTGGCAAATAGTAATAAACCTTGGACTGGAATTGGCTGGTGTTAATGTCCATTAGGCACCAAGAAAATATTATATTTCCAATTTTAAAAAGCAAAAGCTGTTTTAAAAAAAACAACAAATTGTGTCTGCTCTAATAACAAATTTCAGACTAATTTACTTAATGTTCGCAAGGTGCTCTGAAGAAGGAAAGAGTACTTTGTGGAAATGCAAAGTGTTATTAAGTTTCTGAAGGACTGCTGTAAAAAGGTTGAATTAAAAACAGAAAGGAGACTCTGCCCAGGTGCATTTTGGCTAAAAGGCCCTGGTCCTTGGATCCTTGCAATCGAATAGATAGAACACATCCTGTTACTGATAAGCAAAAGTTGAGAGAGGAAAAACTCCAGGACTGGGAGAGGATTTAAATTTAAACTGACAAACCCAGAGATCCACTTATTGGAACTGATTCAATTTCATCTCCCACCCCAGGGCTGGACTTTGGAAAGGGTGCCTAAGCTGGTAGCTAAGAAGCCTCCCTTCTTCCCACCTCTTGTTTCATTCTTCTAGGCTTCCTGGGGAGGTGTGGCTTCCCTTGGACCAGCCTGTGCATGAGTAAAAACTATTTCAAGGACAAGTATAATGATATCCAAATAATATGCTTTAAGCTTTGTGGAGGAAACCTAATGTGACCCTGTAGATCCTTCACTATTCCTTCAATGTAATGAGGGCTGGCCCCTGAGAGCCCAGTCCTTGGAGCAGGTAAAAAAAGGTCTGCTTGCTACAGACCCACATGGTCACTACTAAAAGGAAACACTCTGTAAGACACCTTCCTTTTCTTAATCTTGATGCTTTCCCTTTGAGATGACTCCTGATTTATCCTGTCTGTGTCATGCTTGTAACGTATGATGGATGTTTTCTCCCTCACCAGACTACAAGCTCCTTGAGACCAGGGACTGGGTTTTTTGCCTTTCATTGCATCCCTAGTTCTTAGCACAGATCCTGGCACATAGTAGGAACTTAATTGATACTTATTGACTTGACATGGATTCTTGTGGAGTTTACTTCCAGAAAAGCAGAATGGAAGTCCACGTTGATTAGTCCCTTATTACATCAACACTTCAGAACGTCCAGGAATGTTGACTGATTTCATCCAGATGGCTGCCCTAGCCATTAATTCAATTCATGATTCCTCCACAACTTAGCGGAAAATCTTCTCTTGCTTGCTGTGGTCAAGACAATGAGTTTCTCCACATTTAGACTGTACTTCAGATGGTCTGTCTTTGTTGTTTCCAGCTTGATCAGGCCTTGCCAGAGTGTACCCTCCACTGTCATAGTCTTTGAGAATCCATGGTCACTTCCGTGCCACAAAGGAGGAATCAAAGAAGGATTTTAGTGAGGATCTAGCATGATTTACATTACACGAAATTTACATTTCCTCTCCTAAGGATATACTCTTAAGAAAACAGAAGGAACAGCCTCTCTCCAAGGGAGGTCAAATGCTACCTCTCTCAAGAAACCATTCTTCATCCCAAAGTTGGTGGTAGTTCCCCAAATTTTAATGACGTTTATTTTGTATATTTTCATGTATTTACTTGTGTACATGTTATACTCTCCAAGTATACTGCTTAGAGTAGGAAAGTCTTGCCTTTGACACATACTAGCCATGTGACCATGAATAAGTCACTTCACCATTTAGTGGCCCAAGAGATTCTCCATGAATATAAATTACAAAAAATTTCTTGATCTGGATTGATAAGTTGGACAATACAGAGCAAAGGTGTAATGTGCCATTATTGTAAATCGTCCAACAATAAGTGATACTATACCAGGAGTGCACATCTTCTCCACTTATTCTGGGAGATGCTTGGTCATGTAGGTTACCCTCTCTTGATGCTCTTACTAGCCATCATCCAGGGTCCATGCTACCAGCTCCCGTTCCAGCCACCATTCCAGATGCCAGTTCTACCAGCACCCTTATACAAGGAATGACCCTGCTGGAACTCTAGCCTGTCTACCTCCTCATCTTGAAGCTCTTGCTGAAGTCATTGTCTTTTCTTGCTGCCCAGGATGGACACCTTCTTAACTGCTACAGACCAATGATCCTACTGTGATTTTGTGGCAACAGCCAATAGCTACATAAACCGGGATGTCTACAAAATCCATGGTGGCAACTGTTAGCATAAGGTGCAGATAAGGCTTAGTATTGATGGTGTCAAGGGAACCACATCAGCACCGATGGTTAATAATACCAGTCTTAGAGGATACATACATAGGACTATGCAGAAGTCAAGTTAAAACGTGGGGTAGTGGAACGAAAGTTGGCTTTGGAGACTGAGGACCTGGTTCAAATTCTAGATCTGCCAGAACCTATGACACCTTGAAAAAATCATTTCATCTCACTGGAGTTTCAGTATCCCCATGTGTTAAGAGGATAGGATTTGGACTAGATCATCTCTGAGAGCCAGTTCAAAGTCTATGATCCTAAGGAATCCAAATGCATCCATCCCTCCTAGGGAGCAGGGCTATTATTGCTGAATCATTTCAGTGAATCTCCATGACCCCATTTTGGGGTTTTCTTGGCAAAGATACTAGAGTGGCTTGTCATTTCTCCATCTTATTTTACAGATGAGGAACTAAGGCAAAAAGGGTTAAATGACTTGCCCAGGTTCACACAGCTAGTTAATTATCTGAGGTCCTCGACTCCAGGGCTGACATTCTATCCACTGAGTCACCTAGCTGCCCAGAAAGCAGGACACTTACAGTATAATCACACTGATACACAGAAGTCTGGAGAATGGTGAACTTATCAGATGCCTCTAGATCACAAAATATATCCCTCCCACCCAAAATAAAGAACACTCAAATTATCCTGTTTCTCGTAGTCTAATACACTTTATGGTCCTATGGCTCAAATCCTACCTTCTGCAGGGCAACTTTCCCAGTCCCCCTCCCTCTCATGCCTTCCCTCTGACATTATCTTCCATCTACTCTTGTATTCATGCATTTTTCCGTAAATTGGCCTCCACATACTTTGAATCTTTGTGGACAGCCATAGAGAAGCTACCCATAGCTGGGACAAAATATTTGAGGTGATTGTCCCTCCACAGAGCCATTCAAGAAAGTGGCAAGATACCCTGGCCAGGGATCACTATTATACTGACCTATTCACTACTATAAAGGAATAATTCTAGTCCTCACTACATCTCCAAGGAAACAGCGAGAAAGCCAACTCAAATGGATTGAGGCCAACAACTTCTTCACCCCATGAATCATCTAATATCCATAGCCACAACTAGGGGTAGGGCTTTCATACTACGTCTTTGAAGGTGCCCTCCCTCCATTAGAATATGAGCTCCGTGAGGGCATGGGCCATTAGGGACCTTTCTTTGTATCCCTACTGCCTAGCACAGTGCCTGGCACATAGTAAGTGTTTAATTTTTTTTTGTTTTGACTAGCTGTATTCTTCGACCATTCATTACTGAATATTTGAAGCAGCAAGGTACAATTGAGTTTGATAATGCCTTTTCAAAAGTGGTAGTGGAAGGAGAAGCCAACGTGGCAGGGATCCAGGTGATTTGTAGTTGGGGAGTGATGGGGACAGAAATCTCTCCTAGTACTTGAGTAGACGTACACATTTTACCCGCCACATTCCGAGGTATCTCCGTGTCCTTACGTTGAAAATAGACCTATCCTTGGGCACAACGTCAAAGAAGATCAAGTCTGGCTTTGGATTTCTTTGCTCTTCTTGTCTTCCCATTCCCCCACATGCTTCTTCTTCCTGTCTCATTCTTGTTTAAGAAAAACTTCCTTTAAAAAAAATGACATGCTTTATTCTCAATATTTTAATAGACTAGAAGCAAACTATATAGCCTTCGGGACACCTTCTTGCCTGTCCCTCTTGCCTCCGACTTTCTCTTTCTTTTTTCTTTACTCCATACCCCACATTTTCTCAGACCTTCTACTTCACCTTTCTCTTTCAAACCACCCATCTACCTTTTGATCACCTTGGCAAGGAGGTGGAAAAAGCCTTCAGGGAATCCGACCCTACCTCCTCTTGCAATTGCATTGGTGTGCCATGAA
Organism: Notamacropus eugenii; assembly: GCF_028372415.1. Taxonomy (NCBI): domain Eukaryota; kingdom Metazoa; phylum Chordata; class Mammalia; order Diprotodontia; family Macropodidae; genus Notamacropus; species Notamacropus eugenii. The sequence continues at coordinate 4,221,636 of NC_092878.1, read as the reverse complement.
AAGGTCCCACCTAACTTTCTCCTCTTTCCTTTCAAGGAAATCAGCTCTGCATGCCCAGATTTAAAAAAAAAAGCCAGTTTAGGAACTGGGGGGCAGCTAAGTGCACACAGGACCTGGAGTCAGGAAGACCTGAGTTCAAATCCAGACTTAGACACTTACTAGCTGTGTGACCCTGGGCAAGTCACTTACCCTTGTTTGTTTCAGTTTCCTCATCTGTAAAATAAACTGGAGAAGGAAATGGCAAACCACTCCAGCATCTTTGCCAAGAAAACCCCAGAGTCACAAGTTATACACAACTGAAACAACTCAGCAATAGCACCCATGTGCTAGGCACTGTGTCAGGTACTAGAACAAAAGATGTCAAAGTATCTGGCAGAGGGGGCTATTAATTTTCAAAGAATCAGAGACTGTCAGAACTAGAAGGAGCTACCATTCTAATTTCCACATGCCTAACTCTTGATCTTGACCTACTTAGATAAGCAGAATGGCACAGTGGAAAATGTACTGGATATAGTCAGAGGCCCTGGGTTCAAATTCCAGTTTCGCCATTAACTATCTGTGTAACTTTGGGCAAGTCATTTAACCTTTCTCAGCTTCCTCATTTGTCAAACTGAGAGGGCTGAATTATCTACGGGGCTTTAAGACCCTTTATGCTCAAAATCTATGGTCACGTGATCCTAAGTTAAGCACTTTTCTACGTATAAGTCACTCTGCCAGGTTCTGGAGAGCCAAAGTAAAAACACTGAAACAAAAAAACCCCTGAAACTCCCTGCCCCCAAGGAGCCAACATTTTACTGCTAGAGCTCTCTGCTGATCATTTGCTAATTTACACAAGCAACCTTGATACCTTGTCCGAGACCCAGCCTTGTCTTTCTAACTGCATGCATGGCCTCACCATGCAGGCACCACCACCTCCCACTTAACATCTAAATTCAAATTCATCATCTTCCCCTCAACAATGCACCTCCCTCTCCCCCCTAGCTCCTTCCCCAATTTCTTAGTTTCTGCTTTCTAGGTTACAATCCATGCTATTAAGGGCTTTCCCCACCACCCTCCCTCTTCTATCCTCTTCCTCATAGCAGTCAGTTGCCAAAGACTGCAGATTGATCTTTCCAAGGAGTCACACCTTGCTCTCCTTTCCCATGGCTATCACTCTAATCAGAATCACAGAGCCAGAAGGGACCTCCAATAGGAAGTCTAAGAGGAACAGGAATTCCCATTCAACCTCTCAGGCAAGAGAGTACAGCGTCTGTCTGAAGATCTCCAGTGATATGGAGTTCATTACATTCTGAAGCAGCCCATTCATTCCACTTCTGGACAGCTCTAATTTTTCAGAATTTTTTCCTCTTATCCAGCCAAAATCTGCCTCAGAAACAGTCACCTACTTTTGTCCCCCAAGCCAGAATGAGGCAAGTCCCTGTTTTCTTCTTCTTGTGTATTCTTTGAATACACAAGGAAGACTATTTTGTTGCCTTTTCTTTTCTCCAGGCTAAACTTTTCCAGTCCCTTCAAATGGTTTTCATATGGCTTGTTCATTCATCCTCACACCATCTCCTCTCCACCACAAGAAATTACTAAAAAAGCTTTTCTTATCTTTCTCCTCAATTCCATCCCACACTTAACTACCAGATCAATCCTCCTAAAACAACACTTTCACCAACAGTCCCTCCTGTGATTATGAATTAAATTCATTTCAACAAAAATTTCTTGAGTGCCTACTGTGTGCAAAGTGGAGAGGCACCTTGTTATAGTGGATAGAGAGCCATCTTCTTGGCTATGAAGACCCAGATTCAGGTCTTATCTCTATCATGAGCTAGCTATGTGACCTTGGATAAGTCACTTATGAAATGAATATTGATTTCTGCAACAGCAGTGCTTCCAGGAAAGTCTCTGATATTTATGAGTTCCAGACAAGATGCCAGTCTGCATTGGGAGAAGGAGTTTCCATACCAGAATTTCCCTTTGCTGATAAAATCTAATTTCTGGTTGGATAGAGGGTTGCCTCTATACCCCCTCCCTCCATATACATACCCAGAAACACATACATTTACCTATATGAATATACAAATATGTACATAATATATTCATATAGGCAAATACACACACCTATATGCAAAATACCACGCTAGATACTGGTAACACAAAGGCACTGATGAAAATATAACAGTTCTTGTTTTCAAGAAATTTACATTCTACTGGGAGAGGTAAGGAGATAAAACATGTTACACAGACTAGCAAATGGACAGGATTCAAGAGGTAATTTTAAGAGGGACCAGTGATAACTGATGATTGGGAGGGACAACTAGGTGTTGCTATGGATAGAGCACTGGATTTGGAATTAAAAAGCTTCATCTTCCTGAGTTCAAATCTGCCTCAGATACTTACTAGCTGTGTACCTCTGGGTAAATCACTTAACTTTGCTTGCCTCAGTTTCCTCATCTGTAAAATGAGCTGCAGAAAGAAATATCAAACTATTCTAGAATCTTTGCCAAGAAAATCCCATATGGGGTCAGGAAGAGTCAGATGCTACTGAAAGGAGTGAACAACACTGGTGACTGGGATGAGGAAAGGATGCATATAGGGGGCACCTGAGCTCAGTTTTGAAGAAAGCTAGGAATAAGGTAGGGGGAGGGGAGAGCATTCCAAAAATAGGGGACCATCTATGCAAAGGAAGGAAGGAGATGAAATGTCACATGGACAGGGAAGAAAAATAAATATTTGTAAAACTGATTCCTATGTACCTGGCGCTTTTACAGATATTATCTCTTCTAATCATTACAACAACCCTAGGAAGTAGGTGCCATTATTATCTACATCTTAAGATTCAGAAAACTACAGAGGTTAAGTGACTTCACCAGGGTCACACAGCTAGTAAGTGTCTGATGCCAGATTTTAACTCATATCATTCTGACTCCAGGTATCTACTATACCACCTAGCTGCCTAGCTGAGGAACAGCTGGGAGACCGGTTTGACTGAATCAAAGAGTACTAGAAAGAGAAAGATATGAAATAAGACTGGAAAAGTAGCTAGGACCTTCCTTTAATATGAAGAGCACTAAATGCCAGTCTGAGGTTTTTGTATTTTATCACAGAGGCAACAGGAAGCCAGAGAATATTTCAGGAACTTTTTTAAAAGGACCTCTCATAGCTTCCCTTTTAAATATTGGACTAAATCCTAACTCCTAATTTTAGCATTCAGGAACCTTCACCATCAGATACCACCCTTAACTATGCAACTTAAATCCCCCGCCACTACCCAATAGTCTGGTCCTGTCTGTCCCAGTTTCACTGTCTTCTATGGACACCATGTTTTTGTTGTTTCCCCTGACTGAAAAGTCCTATTTCCTGCCAGTCTAGATCCAAAGCTTTTTAAGAATGAGATCAAAACTCAGTTCCTCCAGGAAGCCTTCTCTGACTATCCCTAGGCTACAGTAGTCTTTCCTTAAATACATACATATACACATAGTGCAGAACAGAGGTGTCACACTTAGTCTGAACCAGACTAAAATGTAATTGGGAAATGTTTAACAAAATCAATGAAAATACAGTGTAGCATAGATAATGCTAATTTGTGATTTCTGGAATCAATATCCAGTTCATAGGGATCTGTTTCTATTTCGGTTTGATATATAGAACATACCCAGCTTTGATTACAAAGTACTTAAGGATTATTCTTAAATTATTTTAGATACATAATTGTATAGTGTGTGAATATATATATGAATATGTATGTGCAACTATGCGAAGCAATATGGCACAGTGGATAGAGAGCTGGCCTTGGTGTCAGAAAGGCCTGGGTTCAAGCCGCACCTTTGATAAATACTGTTGATGTAACGTGGAACAAGTCACTCAATGTGCCCAGGCAACTCTCTAAGACTTCAAGTTTCAGAGCAGGTGATTTCTGCATTAGTCATGAGTTTCACTCATAGCAATGAAATTATGTATGTGTGTGCATGTGTGTACACGTGTGTGTGTCTGTGTCTTTTTCTCACTAATTCAAGTAAATTCCTTTAAGGCAGGCACCTAAAAATATCTTCAGGTGGCCTTAGCATAACTGGGCACTTGACAGGTGTTTAGCAAACACCTGTTGAGCACTAAATGACTTAAAAAAAAAAAAAGGGACAGATTAAAATTCCAACCACACCTTTTTGTCCTCACTTTTCCCTTCCTCCCCTTTTATCTATGGTGCAATAGTCAGTATTCACCTATCCACAATGGGGTGGGGCAGCAAGAACATTGGACTGCAGTCCTAGGTCTGCTGCTTAATAGACAGGTGATCTTAGAACAATCATGCCACCTCTCTGACTCAGTTTCCTCATCCACAAAATGGATTTTGTCCTGCCTAACTTACAACAAGCATTTATTAATTACCTACTGTGAGCCAGGCACAGTCCTAAGTATTTGTTCGTCATAGGTTTGTAGTGAAGCTCAAATAAAATGCCAAGGAGAAAACACTTTACCAAGAAGTGAATTACAAGAATGGAGCTTGGATACCATCTAATCCACCTCCCCCATTTTATAGGCGAGGTTTGAAATAATCTGAACAGACATACAAGTTGGTTGCATGTACCCAGATTCCAGGCCAGGTATCTTGACACCAAATTCCATGCCCTTTCTACTGCGCTACTAAATGTGAGCTGTTCTATCTCTGCATCATTCACAGTAGCACTTTCCACACTGTAGGTGCTTAATAAATACTGATTGGATTAGAAACCATGGTAAGTGCTTAATAGACGTTCACTGGATTGGACTGGGTTGGATTCTTGGATTGGAGATCATTGAGTATTTTCTGATGACACCATCAAATGGACATCTTTGGAGTTGCTCCTGTCTAGAAGTAGCACCTTCTCTTGCTCTAGGTTCTCACTGGTCATCATTGAATTGCAATTGGAATTGAAAGGTGCTCTGAGCTGAGAGCATGTCCCTTCAAGTGTATATTAGAAAAGTTCTAGAATCCTGATTGCCACCTCTTTAATTAATTGCCCAAACACATAATATCATTTTTCAGGTGTACTCATTATATTTCCTGTTTCATATTTCTAAGCTCACATGATTCACAGCAGAGCCAGAGGCTGCAAAAATAATCATAGATTAGACTTTAGAGCTGGAGAAAACCTTAGGAATTATCTAGTCCAACTTCCCTCACTTTACAGATGAGGGGAAACTGAGGCCCAGAGAAGCTACATAAGTTCCCTAAGGTTACCCAGAGAGCTAATGGCAGATCTAGAAGACCCCTTTCTCAATCAGTTCTTAAGAGTCAAAAACACTGAAGGAAATAGACTTACCCTTACACAGTAGCTCATGCCTGTCCCCAAAAGGTGCTGGCGAGAAGACCCATCCTGATTGCTCAGAGAAGATGGTGCCTCAGAGGTGGGCAGGATGCAGCTATCTTGAGTCTCTACATCCAGCTGGGGAGATGCAGCAGATGTGGCCCGGGAGAGGCTGGCTTCTGATGAAGTTGGGCTGCTTGGAGCTGCCCCCCGGCTCTCCAAGAGTTTGAGTTTGGGCACCTCTCTGGTCCCCAGGCAGAAGTTTTTCAGTCCCAGTAGGTTTGCTGGATTAGCCAGTCTAAGGCTTGCCATTCGGGGCATCAAAGTGCACAGTGGGGTGGGGTTATCCTGAGCCGCCAAGGTGACATCTTCCCCAGGCAGGTGAACTGACAGGGGAGAAGAAGGAGAAGTCTGAGGTACACTTTTGACATTGACTGAACCTCCAGAAGACCCTTCATCTAAGGAAGTGATGGGTTCATTCCGAAAACGGCTATACTTGGCCCTGTGCAGCATGCCGGGATGCCCGAAGAGTCCTACATACAGTACGTGTCCACTGAGGTTCTCCGGACTGCGTCCTCTCATAGCCTTGGCAGGGCTGAAACAGGATACTGTTGCATAAATTGGCTTCCCCGTCTGGCAGATAAACGATATGGAAATTAAATGCTTCAACACACCATACAATTCAGAGAAAGAAACCTCTCTCTCTCTCTCTCTCTCTCTCTCTCTCTCTCTCTCTCTCTCTCTCTCTCTCTCTCTCTCTCTCTCTCTCTTTCTGTCTCTGTCTCTGTCTTCTTTCAGACTCTCTCCTAAGCATAGAGTTGTGCTCAGGGTGCCTAGATCATCTCTTCCCAGACATCTTTAACCCTAGGAGGTAACAGCTGATGCAGAAAGCAGGTCCCCATCACTGATTTTAGTCAGAGTGCTCTGTCCCTCCCTGCATTGGCTCCTGCAATAGAATCCAGGCATCTAAACTGTTCTGAGCTGAAGCTTCTTACCGTTGTTACCAGCTCTCTGAGAAAGCCTTAATGGTGGAGCCCAGACTGCGGTGAAAGCGCACACACACACGCACACACACACACACACACACACACACACACACACACACACACACACACACACACACACACACAACCTTCCACACAAAGCAGCACAAATCAGTCAGCTCGTCAGTTCCTCAACATTTCTAGCCCACTGAAATATTTACTCCCCCCTTCTTGGTCTCTGCACTTAGAAACCCTCCTTGTACAGCTCCCCAGAGGAAAAAAATGAATTGTAGGGTAACCCTTTCATAGCCTTTATTTCTTCCAAGAATTTTTTTATAAAAAAATTAAAGCATATGAGCAAAAGTCACTTTGTGCTCAACCAATCTGATCTGATCTCTGACTTCTCCTGGAAAATCTCATCCTGCAAGTCCTTCAGCTCAACAATCCAGGAAAAACTCCTGTGATGCTCAACATTCTTTCCGAGACTTGAGATCCAGCTGTGTTACTCTAAATCCTCACACAGACTCATCAGCGTTCAGGAGACTGCTGCTTCGCCTCCCTCGGTCTTGTACTTGTCTTCCTTCTGGAGCCCGCTCACAGCAGAACGCTGAGATATTAAAAATGATATGGAGAGTGTTGCAATTTTTATGAATGAACTTTCCTGAATGAATTTCTCCCTGTGTGCAAGCTAATAAATCTGTGAATGAAGCTGAGAATAGCTGTAACTGACTGACAGTCCCAGGGGTGTTGGGTTTTCATCCAATCAGAAGACAGCTTGATGACTCATGCACCATAAATATACTAAACTAGTAGCCATGAGAAATAAAGCTTGGGGGTGAGGGGGGCGGGATGGAGTAGAGGGGAGGGAGAGAACAGGAGAGAGACAGCTTTTATTTTGTGTTCTTGATGAGTGGGCAAAGGAAACAAAATCTTCCTTATCTATAAATCATCAACAAGCGTAGAGGACAGCAGGTTGAAAGAACCTTTTTTCTGAATTGTCTCCATAGCTGGGAATGCTAACCGGGGGAGCTAAAAATTCAATCCATTGTTCCACTGGTATTAGGACATATGGTCCAATTCCTGGGGGAAGCTCTGATGCATCTTTCTTAAAACCATAGTTCTTTTTTTATTGATTGTTGGTTCAATCTCCAGTCTGGTGCGACTTCCTGTACCTATCAAATTCACTCTGAAGACAGGATGAATGCTGCAAGCCCACAGGAAGCCAGGAACTGAGCAGGCAGAGGAAGATGCAGTCTCTCTTAGGAGTAAGGAGGAGGAAATCACTTAGAAGAGGCAAAGACAATCTCTTCTAAAGATTTGATTTCACAGAGCACCCAGCAGGGGCTGATTCAGGCAAGACCTGTGATCCCACATCTTGCTTCCTGCACTCTGCTCATTAGTTTTTTCCATTAGGTCAACAGGCTGGGTTTTTTATTTCCCCCTTTGAGGAAAATGAGGAAAGATATAGTACAGTGAAAAACTCAAATAGGTTATCAAGCAAAATCTACATAAGTTTGAGAGAAGATGTCTTCTTCACCTCAGTTCCCACCATTGCATTTAAACTCTTCAGTGTTGATAGGGGTCCAACTGTCCCAGGATCTGGACACCAGCAATGGATTAAAAGATATTCTATGACAAGCAGGAAAATCTTTCTCTACTGCTTCCTGATCCCCTGTAGCTGTGGCTCATCTTTTCAAATACAGGTTGCAAAACCTGTTTAGATTTCTCTTTCTTAATCTAGGAAAGCCCTTCCTGTGTTACAATAATCTTCCCCTACCCCCAATTTTTTCGAGTCTCTGAACTCACTCATTAAGCCTTGAGGCAAAGTCAAAAGTAGGAGGGAGGAAGCCACTGTGAGATTTTTACAGAATCTCAGCTTCGAAAAGGGCCTCACAGATCATATTGACCAAACGGTACCTAAACAAGGAATCTCCTTGATAGCATCCCCAACAAATGGCATTGTAGCCTTTGCTCAAATACATGTAGTGAGGGGGTAGATCCATTACCTAACTCCATTTCAGGACAGTTCTGTTGGTGAAGAAGCTTTTCCTTAAGCATAGATCTGACCACGTCGCTGTTGAGTAGAGACTCAGTAATTCATAGTGTTTCCTATCGTATCCTTGTCTTAGCCTAACTTTCCAGCCTCACCATATACTACTCCTTTTCATGCAGTCCATGGACCAGAAAGCTTGTCCTTCTCTCTGTTCCTCACAGGACCCTCCAACTCCCATGTCTAGGAAATGACCACCCCCTTGTACTGGACTTTAGAGTCAGGAACACTTAGGTTAAAATCTTGCCTCAGACACTTACTGGCTTGAACAAGTCACTAAGCTCTCTGGGCCCCAGTTTCATAATCTACAAAATAAGTAGGAGGGTCTTGATGATGCTGAAGATTCCTTCTATCTCTAGCTTTATGATCCCCCTTATCTGTGCCTCACATAAGAGAAAATCTTTCCCTTCCTTCAAAAAAAGTCTCAAGCACCATCTCCTAAACAAAGGATTTCCTGGTCCCTCAAGTGTCAGTGCCCTCCATCACTAACTGCATAACATTTTACTACCTTCTATAATGCACCTTCTATACCTTCTATAGAGCACCAGGGCCTGAAATCAGGAAGACTCATCTTAGATACTTAGCAGCTGTACACCCTGGGCAAGCCACTTAACCCTATCTGCCTCAGTTTCCCTATCTGGAAAATAAGCTGAAAAAGGAAATGCAAACCACCCCCGTAACTTTGCCAAGAAAACCCTAAACTGGGTCACAGACAGTCAGAAACAACCGAAAAATAACTAAGCCCCAATAACAACATTCTCTGTGTGCTCCTATGTGAACACGTTGACTCCCTTGATAGAATGTAAGTTTCACAAATGAGCAGCTAGATGGTACAGTGGATAGACCACTGGGCTTGGAATCAGGAAAACTAATCTTTGAGAGTTTAAATTCTGCCTCAGACACTTGCTACTTGACCCTGGGCAAGTCACTTAATCCTGTCTGCCTCAGCTTCCTCATTTGCAAAGTGAGCTGAAGCAGAAAATGGCAAGTCACTGCAGTATCTTTGCCAAGAAAACCGCCCAAAAAAAGGGATCATGAAGAGTCAGACATGACTGAAATGACCCAAGAATAACAAGTTTCATAAAGGCAGGGGCAATATTATTTTTATATGTGTGTCCTCAGGGTCAAGCACAGTGTCTGGCATGAGGTAGGATATTAATAAATGTTTGTTGATTGATTGATTGATTACACTGAGCTAAATCTGTCTCTCTACAGCTTTTACGCATTGCTGCTAGATCTGTCCCCTGCAGCTAAACAGAACAAGTCTAATTTATCTTTAGAACCTCAAAGGCAGCCATCATGTCCTCATTAATCTCTCTATGGGATGGCATCCTATCCTTTCACCATCCTGGTCCCTTTCAGGAGGTGTTCTCTGGTTTGTCCATGTGCTTCCTGTGGAACCTAGACCTGAACAGACATGATCCGGCTGGAATAGAGTTCATGCTAGAACTGTCGCCACTCTTCTTCTGGACATTATGGACATTATTAATTCAGCTGGAGATCACATCGCTTTTTTTGGGCTGCTATGCCAACTGAGCTTGCAAGCTTTTTTCACATGGACAATTATCTAACCATATTTTATCCATCTTCTGTGCAGTGGGTTTTTCTTTAAAATATGACTTTATCTTTATTTCTATTGCATTTTAATAGGTTTGGCACATTTTTCTGATTGGTGGAAATTTTTTTTTGTAAATTACAAATTTTTTTGTAAATTAGTGTCTAAGTTACTTACACACTAATTATTTGCAGTATAATTCAATTTGGGTTGAATTCTATCAACCACTCTTTCAGGAAGACTCCCAGCCATGCTTCATCTCATTCATATCTCAGCTCACTGGCTCACTCCCAGGACCTCTCTACATCCTCACCAAACATCTCCCCATCCTGGAGAAGCTTCCATTCTGAGGCCTTGTTCTCCTGATTAATGACCCCATTCTCAAGACCATCATTTCAGGAAGGACCCCAATTATGTATCAACCCACTCATGTCTCAAGTCATCCTCCAGACTTCTTTTCTTCCTCCTCACCAACCATCTTGTCCCCTTGAGTATATCCTTCCCCATTTTCTTCTCTCCTTTATGTTTTGTCTTCCTCCATTAGAATATGAACTACTTGAGGGTGGGAATTCTCTTGTTTGCATTTGTATCTCCAGTGCTTAGCACAGCAACTGGTATGTAGAGAATATTCAATAAACTATCCATCCATTCATCCATCTGTCCATCTGTCCATCTATCCATCTATCCATCTATCTACCTATCTCCCTATCTATCTATCTACCTATCTGTCATGTCATCCTTTGTGTTATCTCCCCTTTCCAATTTCTGTCATTTGCAAATCTGATAAGCATGTCATCTATGTCTTTACCTAGATAACTGATAAAAATAAGGAATATCACTGATTCCTTGGGACCCCACAAGAGACCTCCTTCCAACATGCAGCGAGTTGTGGATTTATTTAGCTATGCCATCATATAACCCAGATTTCTACATCTTGTACAGCAGAGGTGATAAATATGTGAACCCACAGGCCACCTGCAGCCTACAGTACTCCTGAGTGCAGCTACTACCAGATTAAAATGTAATTTGGAAATATTTAGCAAAATAAATAAAAATACAATACAGCATAGATAATATTAATGTGTGATTTTCTATGTCAATACATGCAGCCCACAGGGGTCCTATGCATGGTTTGGTGGCCTCCAGGTCCATTTGAATTTGACACCACTGTTATACAGCATGAGATATTTTGTTAAATGCTTGGATAACATCTAGTTATGCCACATCTATGGCATTCCCATGATGCATTAGCCTTGAAACTCTGCCAAAAAATCTAGTTAAGTTCACAGGCTATAACTTGTTTCTCAAGGATCAACCCTGGCTCATCGTGGTCACTGTTTCCCTTTCTAAGTGCTCATAAACTATCCTTTTAATAACATATTTTAGAACTTTGTGAAGAACCAAAGTCAGTCTTGCTGGAGTATATAATCCTATGGTTTTAACCTCAGGTTCCCCATTCTGAAGAAACCTAGAAGGTCTAAAGGGCAGCCAAGGCTACCACTGGTCAAACCTACTTTCCTTCCCTAAATCCCTTTCAGAGTCTCCTCCTCTTTGCCTGGGCACTCTCAGTCCCCATCCCATATTAAAACTTAGCCTGGTTTCCTTCTCATCCCCTCAGGTTTAAGTTACAAAGGTGAAAGTTAATGTTTCTATGCCTGAGTTTCCTCAGCTGAAAGATCTAAGGTCCTTTCACCCCTAACTCTATGACCTTAAGGACCTAACTGAATGTGCTCTCTAATGCTAAGGGGAAAAGACTAGAGGAAACTCCCACAGCTTCCCCATTTATATGCCAGGCAGTTAGGTGTGGCAGTGGATAGAGAGCTGGGACGATTCATCTGTGTGAGTAGTTGTGTGAGTTTAGGCAAGTCCCTTAATCCTGTTTGCCTCAGTTTCCTCAGCTGAAGAAGTGGCAAAGCACGCTAGTATCTCTGCCAAGAAAATCCCAAATGGGGTCACAAAGAGTCTGACGTGACTGAACAACAAGAGAATGCATTTTAACAGCTACCTTCTCTATTCAATGACATTACTTAAGAATGACTCAGTGAATTTCAGGCCATGAAAACGAAGTATGGTGCCATGATAGGTTAGATCAGGGAGATTTTTGTTTTGGTCAGGTAGACCTTTGCAACACCCCTCGAATCACACTGTAGAGGGCAAGCTCTATCCAGTCTGAGCCATTCTTTTACATTTTTCATGACATGGCTCATAAGAACAGATTTAGAGTTCAAATGGATCTTAGAGGCTATCAGGTTCAGTCCCTTTTTTTCACAGATGAGAAAACTGAGTCAGGGAAAGAATAAATGACTTGCCCAAGGTCGAATGTCTAGTGAATATGTGAGGTAGGAATTAAACCCAAGTATTTCTAATTCCAAGTCCAGCACTCAATTCATTCCTCAATATTGGGGCAGGAGAAGGAGTCTAATCACAAAGAAAAGGCATAACTTACCTAGTTAATGCACAGTCCTTGTCGGCAAACAGCACAAAACACTTTTAGCAAGGAGTAGTCATTGCTGACTTTGGATCTATGTCTAGAGAGACTCTAAAAACATAAAGGCTTTGCCTAAAACAAAGAGGAAGATGAATAGTTTTAAAAGTAGCATTGGGTTGTTGGAAACCAAACAGTGGGACTCTTCCTCCAAAATCTAAGACTAGGTTTCTTAACTGACTCACAAGACTGAATAGCTCAGGAAACGGCTAAGTTGAAAGGAAAACATTTTGGGTTGACTAACTTAATACAGCACTAAAGTTTCCATTGTTGCTGGCGCTATGGAGGGAAGACTGGGGGAAGCCAACACAAAACCTCTTTCCTTAGAACTTCTCTAAAGGAGTCAACCTATTTGTCAATGAGACAGAGTTTGGAGATAAAGCTTCCAAATGTTATAGCAATTGATACAAGCAGGCCCAGAAATAGAGTGAGTTAGGATTGGTTGAAAAATCTATGCCCTCCTTTTTGTGAGATGCTTCTCCTTAGAAAATCCCACCAAGTGGGTATGCATTGATTGGAGAAAGATGGAACAAACTGGTACACAAATGTCATGGAATGCTAGTGCTCAATAAGAAATAGTAAGGGTGAGTGTAACCAAGGCTCCTCATGGGAAACACCAGGGATGAGTTTCTAAAAGAAGATATCCTGTCTTTTCCTACCAAGTGGCCAGAGTAGCCTCTTTCCATTGGACTTTTAAAATTACAAGAATAGGACACTCTAGGTTTTCTTTCTCTCCCTTTCCTATAGTCAGAGAAGGAAAAGGTCACATTCATCCACAACACAGATGCCATGAACTAACTAGGTGAGGGGAAAGACTACCTTTCCTTCATCTCTGTTAGAGTATAAGTTCCTTGAGGGTAGAGAATGTCTTTCACCTCTTTTTGTATCCTGAGCACTTAGCACAATGCCTGGCACATAGTAGGTACTTAATAAATGTTTATTGAGCAATTTGCACTATCTTCTTGAGTTTTTGTTTGGGGTTTTGTGTTGGTTTATTCTATTTGTTTGTCCTTCTCAGTTCTAGGCACAGGTGGGGAATCCCCAGGAGACCCAGGAGTTCATGCCATGGTGACCTTGGAGATAAGATTCCAGGTGAGATGTATGTATGGCCAGATGGGCTAGTAGGAAAGCCTTGAGAAGACCAGAACTTGAGCCAAAGGGCAGCTTTGGACTTGGAACTTGTTGGGACAGTGCTGTATAGGAAATGAGCTAAACTAAGCAGTGAACCTAATCCTCTCCCTCTCCAGAGACTAAACTGGTATAAGGGGGATTATACCACGTGTGTTGGGGTAGGGGCAATGTTTATATATTTGTTCTTATACATCTGAGGTAAATAATCCTCTGTACAAGCTAATCTTACTATTAAATGGTTAATTGCAACTGGGGTGCAGGGGACCCACTAGGAATTGGGAGAAGGAAGGAGATAAGCATTTATTAAGCACTTATTATGTCCTAGGCCCTGTGCTAAATGCTTTACAACTATGACCTCATTTGATCCTCATGACCACTCTGTGAGGTAGGTGCTATTACCATAGCCATGTTTACAACTGAGAAAACTGAGACAGGTTGAGACTTATTGAGGGTCGTGCAACTAGTAAGTATCTGAGGCTGGATCTGAACTAGGTCTTCCTGACTCCAGGCTCAACATTCTAATCAGCTACCTAACTGTGCCTCACTATTGGAGAGGATGGAACACCAATATTGGGGGCTGGAGCCAGTGGCAAAGACTAGATGTACCCAAATCATCTTGGAGGATGGCACAGTGTAACACATCTGGCTTTCTTCAGGCAGCAGGAGTCAGACTGATCACTGTCACATAAGGAATCTAGAGAAACTTTGGAAGTCTTATGAACTGATGCAGGCTGAAGAAAGTCACTGAACAAGTATCTATAATGACCATAATACATAAAAGAAAACCACACTAAAGGCTCCCAGAATTGAGATCAATGCAATGAACAATCTTGAGTTCAAAGGACGGATAATGAAATATATTTCCTTCTTCTTGAATGAGAGATGGTGTAGTATAGATGAAAAGTGCTGTATGCTTCGTTAGTCATGTCTGATTGTTCTTTATTAAAAGGGAGGATTCTATGGGAGAAGGAGAGTCTAAAGCGCTCTAGGGAAAAGCAAACAAAAGACAAAAAAAAAGGCTCCAGAACAATGTTTTCTGGAGGGTAGCCTACCCCAGCCTTTTATAAGAGAGGGTAGAAGAAATGCAAAACTTGAAACAAATATAGCCTGACCTCGTGGGAAATACCAATGGTGAGAGCTAAATTAAAAGAATTAGGTAGAAACTGCTATCAAGTGTCTGGTTTCAGAATTCAGTGTGTTTCTCCTGTCGGTGGTGCATGGATACTGAACCCTGTGGGGAGATGGAGAAAGATTGGCTTTTCCCCATAATTTGGAGATTAGGTCAGGATTTTGTTTCCAAGTCCAGTCACAGGATATCTGAATGACTTAGGACCCTGAATGAGAACTATGACCAGCCATTGGGAGTTTCTGGGAGATTCCAGAAGCGTTAGCAAGTCAATGCTAAGTCTAAACTCACTGATCAAAGTGAAGCCTGAAGACAACAGGCAGAGAATAAGTATTTATTAGGCATTCCTGTGTGCCAGGCATTGTACCAAGCACTGGGGTGTCCACCTGATTTGCTCCAAGTAGCATGCACAACAGAAGCACCCTAGTAAGCCATCTCAGCAGACAGGCTAAACCAGGTTGGGGGCAACCAATAGACCCCAAACCTGTCAGTGAGTTAGGGGATGTGTACCCCAAGCATATGAAGACTTCCCTAAGCAGAACTTGTGGATAAGAATAATTTGTTCTGATGGCCATCAAGGTGGCTGAAACAGGCACTGTGCAGAGCTTAGAATGTGGAGAGACATCAAAGATGCCATGGTCATCCACTGCATCCCAGGCCATACCAATCATCCTGATTCCTGTCTGGCCCTGGACTCTGATGAGTCTGGAGGACAGAGTGAGGTTGACAGTTTTGTGCAACTCTCCCTCACTTAAATCCAATTCCCCCACGAGTCAAGACAGCACTCTGAAATGTCACTGGCCAACAAAGTCACAACAAAGACAACTGGTCACTCTTCTCAAGAAAGCACAAACCATAATTCAATCAACTCGCTTTATAGCTGAGAAAACTGAGGCCCAGAGAGGTTCACTTAGTTGTCCATGATTGCACTGGTAACAAGTGGCAGAGCCAGGTTTTGAACTTGAGTACTTGCACACTAAATCTCAGTCTCTTTATATTATACCACACTGTCCTCTGGTGGAATCACACAAGAAATATTATTGGGGTAGAAAAGGCATTTTGTCTGCAAAAGCACAAATGTTGAGGCAGAAGGGAAGAATCAAAGAAAAGACTTAGGTTTTGAACATGGTGTGAATGATAAAAAAAATAGTAAAGTTGGGAGGAGGAGCAGATTTACGGGAAAAGACAACAAGCTCAGATGGGGACATGTTCAGCTTGAACGGAGACAAGAGTGGGGATACAGCGCTGGCTCTGGTGTCAGGAGGACTTGAGTTCAAATTCAGTTTCAGAAACTTACCAGGTGGGTGACCCTGAGCAAGTCACTTAACCTCAACTTCCTCAAAAAAAAAAAAAAGAAAGAAAAAGAAAGAAAGGAGACAGAGTGGTAATAATGGAAACAGCTAGATTTAGTCAGGAGAAATAAGCTCAAGGCCCAGATCACTCACTTGGCCTGTGTAACTTTAAATAAGTTATTTAACCTCTCTGGGCCTCAGTTTCCTCATTTGTAAAATGGAAAAGGAATAAGTTGTATTGGAAAGATATTCCTAGAAAAGAGAATGAGGCTGATGTGGTAGTTGGGCCTTTGGTCGTTTCTGATGTGACAATGTGTCCCAGCAGTATTGCTAGCCATGACAAAAGACCCAGAATCAACTCCCAAGGTGTAGAAAAAGCACCTCAAACAGTGCTTACTGGCTGCTGGATTTGTAGCATTTTTATATCTATCATGCTGTTCATGCTAGAAGATATGAAGTCCCTTTTTGGTAGTATCAATTATTGTTAAAATAAACTAAAGGATACTTTAAGATCCAAAAAACCCCACAAAAACTGGACTATGGTCTTAAAGGTCCCTTGTAGCTTTAAATCTATGATCCTGTGACCCTCTCTGGACCTCAGTTTGTTATCTGTAAAGTGAGGAGGTTGGACCAGATGGTCCCCATGATCCTTTCAACTCCACATCTATGATCCTCTATAAAGTACAGATAGAAAATCTAGGCAGAAATTTCCTATAGTCAACAGGAGATGTATGTTTAGGTGCCCACCCAGTTAGAGATGAGGGCTGGAGACAGAGATTTGAGTAGCCATCATATGTAGTTCAGTACAGGATAATGAATGGGTATTCCAAGGGTCAGAATACAGAAAAAGAACAGAAGAGATCCAAATAAGAACTTCCCTTTTGGGGAACATCCATCTTAAAGGGTTGAAAAACAGGATACAAAGAAAGAAAAGGTAGAAAAAGAACCAGGAGAGTGTTGGATTTCCAAAGGAAAAGGGATTGGGATAGGACCAGACTTGTGATTTCGGTGGTATTGTGAACTCTTGGAAGAGGAGCCTCCCTCCACCAAGGTAGGTCAGCACCTTCTCAGCAATCTATGATCTCAGAGAGTTGCCCAGAACCCTGGGAAGTTAAGTGACTTGCCCAGGGTCACACAGGATGCGTCAGAGGCAGGGCTTGAACTTAGATGTTCCTGTGAGGAAAAATTACAAAAATTAGAATAGTTAAGAAAAAAAAAAAACTGGAACAGGTGCCAGGGGAGGGTATTATTCTCAGTCATCAGAAGTCCTCAGGTGGGAGCTCGATGTCACGCAGAGAAGATATTCTGGAAGGGTCTTCCATTGAGATTCCTGCGGAATTAATTGGCCTGAGTTCCTTTCTAGCTCTGTGATTCTGTTACTGTTGGGAGGCACAAAAATACTTCTAAAACATCTACAAATAACACAGCTCGGGGAATTTGGAAGGAAATGGTAACAACATGGGCTGTGTGAACGTAAGGTACAAAAAAGCCACAGGGACACTGGGAGCTGGTCTTCACTTTGAAAAATTATGTGTCACCCAATACAAAATAGGGACAGTTTTGTTATTAGAGGCATAGAATTGTTATTAAGTGCATAAATAAGCCAGCGTGATGTGGCCTTATCATAGAAAATAGACATAAAACAGATACATTTAACATAAACTAAGTGATATACTGATGCTGATGCTAACAGAGAGCCAATGGAACCAGAAAACTTGGGTTGAGTGTTAAGTATATGCCTTTGAAGAAGTCATAGAGGATAAATTGGAAATAATCAACAGGGGTAAGGCATTGGCATTAAGGGGAATCTGGAAAGCCTTCTTGAAGTGGGAGACAGCTAGTGCAAATGCCTGGAATCGGGAGTCAGGGGTATCTTGAGCATGAGAAAATGTTTGTCTAACACTAGGAAGGATTATCATTTCCAGAATATTTGTCATTCAAGGTTATTCCCGTACGAGGCGATTATCTCTGCTTCACAATGGTAAAAACCACCCAGTGAGCAATTGTGGGTCCTTTAAAAAAAGTCACAGCAAAGAGAACAAGGTCTATGTGTTTAAAATGAAGTAATCACGGATTCTACCCGGGTAGAGGGAGGTGGGAGTGGATGAGGAGAAGGACACTGCTTCTCTGGGGTGGAGAGATGAGCTCTGGCATGACTCCCTCTTCCTCTTAAAGAGCTACTGATCTGGGAGCCTTGAGGGATTTTAAGAACTTCAGTCCCTGCTCTTTCTTTTTCGGATAATGGTCTTGAAAGGGAATATACATCCATCTGGGCAGCTAGGTAGTGCAGTGGATAGAGCACCAGGTTTGGAGTCAGGAAGACCTAAGTTCAATTCTGGCCTCTGACACTTCCTAACTGTGTGATCCTGGGTAAGTCAGTTCACCCTGTTTGCCTCAGTTTCCTCATCTGGAAAATGAGCTGGAGAGGGAGATGGCAAACCATTCCAGTATCTTTGCCAAGAAAACCTCAAAATGGGGTCACAAAACGTCGGACACAACTGAAATGACTGAACAGCATAAAAATACTTCTATCCCCATTTAAGAGGGAACAGTGTTTTTCCTGTTCCCCCTCTATGTGTTTTCAAGTAGAAATTTGACAACTTGCTTGATCAGTGGCCACATGCTTCAGGGACATGAATATGCACATGCTTAGTAATAAAGCATTTATTGTTGTTGACTCATTTCAGTCGTGTCTAACTCTTCGTGACACCCTTTGGGGTTTTCTTGGCAAAGATAATGGAGTCATTTGCCATTTCCTTCTCCAGCTCATTTTGTAGATGAGAAAACTGAGGCAACCAGATTTGAACTCAGGAAGCCAGACACCATCTACTTCACCACCTAGTTGCCCCACCTATATTAATGATCCCATTTGATCTTAATTATATCATGAGTTAGTAGGCCATCTTCATTTTACAAATGAGAATAGTGAAATTCAGAGAAGTCTGTCCAAGGCCACAGAGCTAGCTAGTGAGCAGTGGAGTTGGTGTTCAAAGCCATGTCTACTGGCTTCTGGCCCAGGACTCTTTTTGCCACATCATACTGGACTACTCTATTCACAAGCTGATAATAATCCAGATGATAAACTTTCAATCCAAGAAGCCAAATAGAAATAAAATATTGCCTGGAATCAAGATCCACTAAGTAATCGTCCCAAATCATGGTGCTTGGGAAGTAAGTCAGACTTTCAGAAGACATATGGATATTAAAGTGGGGGGCAGGGGGTGACACTGGTAATGATATCCTCTGAAAATGGTTATCTCAGACTGGGGAAATAACCCAGCCACTTTGGAAATTCCAGATATCCCTTTGCTCCTATGCCCAGCACGGGAATGATACACCCTGTCTTTTCCAAAAATTAAGTCTAATCAACAGAGGGACCCTCATGAGAGTCACACAGATAAAGGAGACAATGTGCCTTGCAGATTGCTTTTTGGGGTCCTTTGGAGTCATCTCACATCTCCTATGGAATCAAAGTCATAGGACAGAGATGGTTGGAGTTACTATGAAAAGGAGAAAAATGTGAAAGAAATAGAAGAAGCAACTCTTGGATGATGCTAGTCAGAGACTGGATAGACTAAATGTACATAAACTGGCACCTGAATCATGACTGGACAACTTCTGATCCTACCAAACACAACACTGTGTAAATATTGAAGGAGGATTCCAGATCAACAACAAAAAATACTCAGTACCACTGGTTGTCGCCACACCATCAATGATCAGGAGAAAGGCAGTAAGTTAGTGGAAAACTGGAAAGCAGATCTCTGATAATACAAGGGGTTCAAGTATAGTTAGGAAGGGGCATATGAAAAGAAGGACCTTGTAGCTGTTACAAAAGGAGCTAGTGCTGAAACTAGATGCTTCTTGTAACAGAGAATCAACAAAAAAACCCCAAACATTCAAACCTCAGTACCTGGCACATTTTGTTGTTGTTAAGGTATTTTTCAGTCATATCCAACTCTTTGTGACTCCATTTGGACACTTGGCAAAGGTACTGGAGCAGGTTGCCATTTCCTTCTCCAGTTCATCTTACAGGTAAAGAAAATGAGGCGAACAGGGTTAAGTGACTTGCCCAGGGTCGCACAGCTAGTAAGTATCCAAGGCCAGACTTGAACTCAGGAAGATGAGGCTTCCTGACTCCAGGCCTGGCACTCTATCCACTGCACTACCTAGTTACAAGACTGACAAGTAGTAGGTGTTTAATAAATGCTTATTGATTCATTGATGGTATAGTAAAAAGAGGACTGGATTTGATGTAAAGGACCTAGGTTTAAATCTTGGCAGTATTCTTGGACCAGTCACAAACTACCAGTCCTCAGTTTCCCCCTCTGTATGTAAGAAGACCAGTAACTTTGTGGCTACTGTGCAGAAGAAAAGCAGGAATGTAAAATAAGGGTTAACAGCCCAAGAGCCCTTTCCAATCTTGTACCCAAGTTAATTTACCCAAAAGTATGATAGGATTAAAAAGAATCCCTTTAGCATCAAGTATTTTTTTAGTCTTGCGATGGAGTCTTGAAGGGAAGCCAGGCAGGTGATGAAAGGATTAAAAATGAACGAAAGGCAATTTTGCACTATACCTAAGATTAGGATTTAGATCAGAGGTTCCCAAGCTCATTTGGCCTACTGCCTCCTTTAAAAAAAAAAATTACTCAGCATCCCCCTGGAGATATTTTACCTTTTAACATTTTTTTTTAATTTGTGTCATCTCAAAAAAATATATAATTTTTTTAAAAGGATGCATCTTAAATTTAATAATTTATTGTAAATTTATGGGTTTTTTCTGCACTGAAATTTTGATGATACAATATTGACTCATGTAATCATATGGTATCATGTCGTAAACAAGTCATTACACACACATATTCCTGCCGATGCATGCTGGAGTTCCCAAAAATGTGCAACACACTTGCCTGCCAACACTTGCTTGTTAAGACCTGTCAGAGGTCTTGATGACTGATCAGTTATAACTTGTATTTTGTGTGTTTATTTGGAAAATAATGTAATCACTAAGACTTTAACCCTGCTACACATTAGATGAAACACGTACTAATGGTTTTTCAAAACTTTCCTATCTTCTTCTTTCCTAATGCTTCTACCACCCCCTTATTTTTATTCAAAGCCCGTTAATTATACCCAAGGTTACTACTGCCCTCCTGGATCACTCCAGTGCCCCCCATGGGACAGTATCACTCACTCTGGGAAGCTCTTTAGACTGAGATGCCAGGAACAAAAGTTCAAAAATCAGACTTAAAGATAAGACCTAAAAGCTTCTCAAGTTTTTAAGATGGATTTGTCTAGCTGGAGTTTGCACTATAACAAAGCTAAGGCTGGGCCCTGAGGATACTAAGCTGAAGACCTGGCAGATCCCTCCCTCTGCTGCATGGGAAGAAGTCTCAGAAGAGCAGCAGAGTGTGACAGCAGCAGCAGAGGAGATGCCCAGCAGAGACTGGCAGCAGCAGGAAAAACAAGAACAGGGCACTGAGATACAAAAGGGCAGAAAACCTGAGCTCAGTGGAGAAAACAGCTTGTTCTAGGACTCTGCCCAACAACAGCACCAGTTCTGAAGTTTTCCTGATGATATGTTACTAGTCATACGTGTTCTGTGGGTGTATCTACTCCCCTTTCTGGTAGCATGGTCATCCGTGAGAAAGTATTTCCCCCTTGTGTTTGGGGAATTTTTTCTTGTCATTTATCTCGATACATTATTTAATTAAATGTCTTTTGCTCCGAATTATGTAGTGTCCTGTGTTTGGCTTTCTAAAAAAAACAACATTTGGATAGGGGCTCCTAAGTTATAAATGATGATCCATATCTGTAAGATGTCTCACACTTGGGGTAGTATTCAGGGGACTCATGTACATGGGGGAATGAGATCCTGGATGACTCATGAAAGGTTTCAAATAGATAACCTCTCAGGTCCCCTCTAGCTCTAAATCCCATAATCTGATTTGGAACCTGGAATCTTGGTAGAAAAAGCACCACAGTCTCTAAACAATTTCTGTGTCATGTTCCACATTGGGTTAAATTTGCCCTGAATCCACTTTATTTCCACTGGGAAAAAGGACATGAGTATTAAATGAACTCTCTCTCTCTCTCTCTCTCTCTCTCTCTCTCTCTCTCTCTCTCTCTCTCTCTCTCTCTCTAGCACAGAGCCTGAGTGAGACTCCAGAGCTAGAAAGTGGGTGACAGATGGAAGGGAGATAGGGCCTGACTTCCCCTTTGCTCGATTCTCCAATGGCAGGGAATATCTTGACACAGGAGAAGGGGCCACCAAGACACTCTAAGCCTGACTTGGGGCTAACAGTTTCATATATTTCCCCTTATGCCCATGTAAAACTCTCCCATGTAGGCTTTCAAATAGAGTTCTGTCCCTCTCTCTCCCTTCCCCAAAAAAAAGGGCAACCAGAAAGCCAGACTGAAACCCAAATCATCAAAGCTACAAAGACCCTGGAGAAGAAAAAGGCCAGTGTACATTTTTTCTTAAATTAAAAAGCTCTTCTCAAGGCAAAAGCAGCTTGGGGGTTGGGCAAGTAGGAGTGAACAGGGAAAGAAGGAAAGGTGAAACTGTAGTTTCATAGTGTGGGTAGTCAGTGTGTGGGTACCCAGGAAGGACAAAAGGGCCTTAGTCCTAGAGAAAATGCAGCCTCCAGCCCTTTAGCAGAGTATAAAGGGAAGCTGTGTCTCCCACAGGACTCAGGCCCACATTTGTCTTCTGTGTCGTGTCAAAAGGAGGTTCAAGAGAGATCCTGCTGCCTTGTCCCCTCCCCCTATCATGGATGGGGTTGACAAGAGAGCCAAGTTCTTCTCCCCAATGAGCTTGGTTAGGAAGTCAGATTAAAATAGAATTTTCCAGGCTCTGCCCTGGGTTCTCTGTTGGCCTTTTCAAAAAAGCATGGGCTGGATAGTGGTCTCTTCTTGTTAGAAAGGGAGGCAACACACAGTTCTGTCTCCTTTGATGAAGCCCACGTCCTTACCCAAGGGCTAAGTTCACGTTATAAAATCAAAGGTCAGAAAATTAGGGATTGTCGCTTTTTCTTTTTGACCTCTCTTGAATCTTTCCTGGCCACTTATCATATCTTCAGTGGTCCTGGCTACTCTATTGGCAATTACAGTTAAAGGGGAAATATTCTTACTGACATTATCCAAGTAATTCTCTACAAGGCTGTAACAAATAGTCTCCTCGCACAGTTGTTACCCTATTGGTATCTACTACCCAATCCAAATCCGGGTAGCTGTTGTCTGCTGATTTCCTGGTCAGTCTCCTTCCCTCTCAATGAGTTTGATAGCTGGCTCATAATTTTTCTTTCTTCCCAATCTCCTGACCTCACATGAGGGAACTTCAACCTACATAGACCCCATCCAACACCCTAACCACTGAATTATCCAATCTATTCATTTCCCATGATTTACTCATCTACCTTACCTCAGTCATGCACAAAGATAGTTTTACCCTTGATTTTGCCATCAGCCATAGATGTACCACTTCCACGTTCAAGAATTTTGAAATCCCTTTATCCAACCATTTGCTTCTTACCTTTCTCTCTGCTTTCCCTTATAAAACTCCACTCTTTGTACATGCCATGGCCTCCAATTCCTTGGCACCTCAATTCTCTCCTAGGACATCTTCCTTGCTCCAGTCACTCTCTCCTCTTTTCCTCATCCTGACCCCCTGGTAAACCAACTCATTTCTACACTGTCCTCTTCACATGAATTCCCAGCTGTTTTAACATTTCACTGACTGCACCTGCTAAGTCTCAGCCTTGCATCATTCCCACAATGCACAGCCTTCACTCTTACAAATGTGCTGCTGAACAACCTTTCTGATTGGGTCTACTATAAATTTATGTTACACAACCTCAACTGGGTCCTCACTGCTGCTAGGCAATCCTTCTTCATCTCCTTTTATCAACTCACCATCCCACTCTCCAAACATTTTTATCCCTTCTCAAACCTCTCATACCTCCCCCCACCCCACTCTCTCAACTGAGCATCTCATCTCATATTTTACAGAAAAAAAATGAGGTCATTCACTGTGAATTTCCTCTTCTCCCCTCTTCGTCTCACATCATTCATATACCTTCTGCCACTCTCTCCTCCTTCACCTGTTTCATATGATGAGGTGGCCTTTCTCCTTACCAAGTCTAACCCCTCTGTCTGCTCAACTGATCCCATTCCACTGCATTTCCTAACAGATTGCCCCCTCTGTCACCCCCCCCAACTTATTTTCAATCTTTCCTGTTCACTGACTCATTTCTTTCTACCTGCAGACATGCTCATGTCTCCTGAAAAAAATCTTCACTTGACCCTTCCATTGCTGCTAACTCAAGTTTTATATCTCTTCTGCCCTTTGGAGCAAACACCTTGAACGAGATGTCTATAATCAGCACCAGCACTTTCTTTCCTCTCCTTTTTCACTCCCTTTGTAAGCCCTTACAATCCATCTTCTAATTTTATCATTCCACCAAAACTACTCTTTCCAAAGTTACCAGGGATCTCTTAGTTGCCAAATTCAATGACCTTTTCTCAGTCCTCATTCTCCTTGACCTCTCTGCAGCTTTTGTCACTGTCCATCCCCCTCTCCTTCTTGATATTCTCTTTTCTCTAGGTTTCCAGGGTTCTGTTTTCTCCTGGTTCTCCTCCTAGCTATCTGACCACTCCTCTGCCTCCTTTGCTGGATCCAAGGATTCTGCTTCCTCTCTCTAGGGGTGAAGAACCTGTGGCCTCAAGGACACATGTGGCCCCGTAGGTCCTCAAGTGCAGCTCTTTGACCAATTCAGTCCCACCCCTGCAATCTATACTAGTTCACTTGATGGGATCATCAACTCCCATGGATTTAATTATTATACCGATGATTCCAAATCTACCTGTCCTGCCCCAAACTCTCGGTCGACCCCTAATCTTAAATCTCCAATCGCTTTTCAGACATTTCAAATTGGATGTCCAGCAGACATCTTGAACACAATATGCTGAAAAGAGAACTCATTATCTTTCCCCCTAAACCCTCCCAATCTCCTACCTTCCCTGCTACTATAGAGGGCAATGTCCTCCTCCTAGTCCCTCAGGTGTACAACACAGGCGTTACCCTGAATCCCACATTCTCACTCCTGCTAAGACCAGTCAATTTCCTCTTTGCAACATCTTCCAAATGTACCCTCTTCTCTCCTCTTACACTGGATCTCTCTGGTACAGGCCTTCAGTACCCCACACGTGGACTATTGCAATAGCCTAAGGGTGGGTCTGCCTACCTCAAGTCTTTCCCCACTCTATCCTCCATTAAGCCACTAAAGTAATGGTCCTAAAGCACAGGTCTGATCATGTCACACACCACACACACACACAGTGAACTCCAGTGGTTCCCTGTCATCTTTAGGAGGAAATATACATTCTTCTGTTTAGAATCCATAACCTAATCCCTTCTTTTCTTTTCAGTTTTCTTATACCTTCCTCCCCACCTCATGATCTTCATTCCAGCAACACTGGTCCCCTCGCTACTCCAGGAACAAGACTCTATCCTCTCAGCGGGAGGCATTTTCTCTAGTTAGCCCCCATGCCTGGAATGCCCTCCCTTCTCATGTCCACCCACCAACTTCTCTGCCTTCCTTTAAGTCTCAATTAAAATCCCAGCTTTTCAGCCCTCCCTCACTCAAAACAAAGTCAAATGTAAGTCATGTCATCATTTCTCTGATGGCGTGGTCGTCTTCGGCAACAAAGGACCAACACACAATCCCAGCTTTTAGAAGAAGCTTTTCTCAACCCTCTTAATTCTAGTGCCTTCCCTCTGGCATTTCCCATTTCCCCCTTATATGTTTATTTGTTATGTCCCTCATTAGATCATGAGGTCCTTAAGGGCAGGGACAATCTTTCTCTTTTCATGGCTTGGCACAATGCCTGGCATGCAGTAGGTGCTTAATAAATGCTTACTGATTGTTATGTCATCTTTTTAAAAAACTGTAGGTAGAAACCATGTTTTGTATAATGTAGATATTTATAATTGCTAACATTTATATATAGTTATATAGTGTAAATCCAGAAAATATGCTAACATTATATATAAACATATATGCATACATACGCACATACACATACTATTAAGATCTACCATGTGTTTTATATACTGGGGTAGACTGGTAAATGTTCAACAGCAGGACTGGGGGAAAGGGAAATGCAGGCACACACAACTTTGAATTTAATCTTCATTATGAACCTTATTTGTTGATTTATATAATCAGCAAAACAAATCAGTCAAGCCCTGACTTGAAGGTATGACAAACTTCCGAAGTATAATTGCTTATGCTGAAAATTGAACACATCTCCATATGTTTGTACACATGCATGCGTGTATATACACACATATATATTACACATTGTATCTGTACACATATAGACTACATAATATATACAGTGTATACATATACATACACAATACATGCACATACATAAATACACAATCTGTATGTGTATGTGTATTGTGTGCATTACATATGTATTTATGTGCATGCATGGATGTGTGTAATGGGGGGTGTACATGGATGTATGTGTGCTCCAACGGCTCTGTGATTTCTTCAACATGGATGTTTCATCCACTGATGCACACTGCAACTAATCCATCCTTCACCTTGTCCAATTCTCATCCATACCTTCTTGTAAACGCAGAAAATATGCCAGGCAACACTCTCTCCTCAGCTTCTATACCCTTAGCTCCATCCTCCCTAGTGCTCCTGTCCAGAAATAGTCTTTGTATACGTACATGTGTGTGTGTTTGTCCTTCGTTGTCGAAGAAGACCGTGCCATCAGAGAAATGATGACCTGACTTGCGTTTGACTTTGTTTTGAGTGAGGGAGGGCTGTGCAGCTCACCAGCCTCACTTCTCCAGAGCCATCTGAATCCAATGACCAATTCATCAGGTTGACTGGAAATGACCCAGGATGAGGCAGTTGGGGTTAAGTGACTTGCCCAAGGTCACACAGCTAGTGAGTGTCAAGTGTCTGAGGTGAGATTTGAACTCAGGTCCTCCTGACTCCTGCAGTGGCACTCTATCCACTGCACCACCTTGCTGCCCCCATATGTACATATGTATACTACATAATATAGCTAGTATATGTATATATCATATACACAATGTTCGTGTTATGAATATGTATACATATGTATCATATACACTATACAGTATAAATGGCATGTGTATTTAAACACACAATGTATAAGTTATCCACATATCCACAAACATATAGTGTAATCCCATTTGAGTCTCACACTAGCCCTGTGAAGTAGGTGCTTTTTCCCTTTTTCTGAAGCCTTGAGGTCAAGTGATTTGCTCATAAATAATGAGGGTGACACAGCTAATAAGTGTTTGAGGTGGAATTGAAATGCTTTTGCATTCTTTTATTCATTTATGAGTCAGAAATGGGCTGACAGGAAGTAGAATAATACTTGGTCATTCAGGAAGCATTTACTAGGGACCCACCGCATGCCAAGCCCTTTGCTCAATGCTGGGGCTACGAAGAAGGCAGAAGTAGGTTCTGCCTTCATGGGGTTCACATTCTAATGGGGGAGATAGCGTGAAAACAACTGTACAGCATCAATGGGAGGTGATCTCAGAGGGAAACCACTAGCAAGATGGGGAGGGTAGGGGCAGGAAAGGCCTCTTGAGGAAAGTGGAACTTGAGTCAAGTCTTGGAGAGCCAGGGAAGCCAGGAAGTATAGGTAAGGCGGAAGGGCAATCCAGGTGTGTGGGACAGCCAGGGAAAAAGGCATGGAGTTGGAAGATGGAATGTCTGAGGAGCAGGAAGAATTTCAGTGACGTTGATCATGCATAGAAGACAGTAGAACGTAAGACTGGAAAGGGAAGAAGACAAGCTAGGCCTAAACAAATACAGAAATGAGTGAAATGTGGAAACCAGAATGACCGATGAAGAAGGAAACTAAAATGGGGAGAAACAGCTGAACAGAGAATCTGGGATTTGGGGAAAGTTACCTTCTTCTGGCTTCCTAAAAAAACCAACATGGAAGGATATTTCTGGGCAGGAACACTAGGAAGGAGGGCGTTCAGGGTGGGTGCTGAGGAGAGAGCGTTTTCTAGCTTATTTTCTGCATTTACAAGAGAATATGGATGAGAACGACACAAGAGGAGGGATGGATTAGTTGTGATATGCATCACTAGAAGGAATATCCATGTTGATGAGATCACAGATTCATTGGAACATACACATAGATATACACATATGCGTATGTACACGTGTATATGTACACATGCACACATGTACATACATACATATATACACATGTGTTTACATATATTGTGAATGTATGTATATCCCAGATTTCTAACACTTTCTCCACAGAAAATGATATCCTTCAATATCAGATGAATAAAGGCATTGGATCAGATTGGGTTGGACCCGAATTCAAGTCCAGACTCAGCTACCTGTGTGGCCTTGGTTATTTAACCTATCTAGGCCTCGGTTTCTTTCACAGCAAATAACTAAATCATTTCTAGTGGGAGGCTGGACTATTTAACATTTAAATTCCTCCAAAAGTACCTCACCAATGGGAGAAGAGGGCTACTGGAGAGGAAGGAGAAGGTAACTGAAGCACAGTGGCAAAGTTGGAAATCACTTAATCTCTCTAGACCTCAGTTTCTTTATTTGTAAAATGGTAAAACCTTCAAAGGCTTTGAAGAACATGTTACTTAATGTATACAAAAGTGCTTTATGAATTTGAAATGGCTATGTGAATGGAAGGTATTTGTTAATAAGGTATAAAGTACGTGAAAAAAATGACCCAATGTTGTTGGGACTGGAAGCTCAATTCCATGTGGACAGTCTCGGGAAGGTAAAAGTGGGACTTCTAAATCTTAGAGTCTTACGAGGCCCTCCATGAACAGCGGGGGTTCGAGAAGGTCAGACCGAGCTAGCTCGGCTAGCTTGGGTATTTCCGCCTCTCCCCTGGAGATACCTGATGGGTGGAGTCTCCCTGCCCTTGAGGTCGTCCCGGATTGGAGCACACCTAGTTACCTAACAGCACGGTATTGAGATGCAAACTGTGTGGCTGAAGATTAAGTAGGATTGAGGAAGCCTAAAAGCTCTCTTAGCACGTGTGGAGCCAAAGAGAAAAGTAGGGCTCCGCTTCTTTTCTTTTCTCTCTCCCCTCCCCCTCTCTCCCCGCTTGTACTTCTACTTCCAATCCCTTAAGCTTAGCCTCCTTAGGAGATCTCCCCCTCTTCCTCCTAAGGAAGACCCCCCTGCATTTGTAACCCGGACCCTGAAATAAAGCTCAACCCCTGTTCGACTCTGGAACGTCCTTTCTCTCATACGTGCATCCGGCGTGGCCAGCCGAAGACCTCGGGAGGTGAGGTAAGAAAGACTCGGGGAGCCCAATACAGGCCTCTAGGCTTGGCACAATGTAATTAGTAATTGTGCTTCTTGGACTTGCCTAATATGTCCCTCACCCTGTATATCTCATAGAATGAAATTTGTCACTCTTGGACACCACTGAAGACACAGAATCGTAGAATCTTAAAATTGAAAGGAACTTCAGTGGTCATCTTTTCCAAAACATAGCTGAACAAGAATCTCCTCTATGATGTCTCTAATAAGTGTTCATCCAGCCCTGGCTTGGAGACCTTCCAGTAAGGGGGAACCCACTATTTCCAGAAGTAATCCATTCCATTTTTTGGATAGCTGTAATTATTAGGATGTTTTTCCTAGGCAGGATCCAAAAAGATCCTAGATTTGATTTAGAACTAGAAGGGAGCTTTGAGGTCATCTATTCCAACTCTCATTTTACAGATGAGGGAATTTAAATGCAGTGAGGTGAAGGATCCTACATGGGATCATAGGACTTGTTCAGTCACACAGTTAGTAAGTATAGATCCAGAGCTCAACACCAAGTCCTCTGACTCTAAATGTCATTGAATCATGTTGCCAGCGGCAAAGTCCATCTGAAATAAATGCTTAGCACATTGCCTGGAACATACTAGGTGCTTAGTAATATTTTTTGATTGACTAAATTCAGCTACATAGAAACTGAGCAAAGAACTGCATGGACTTTCTAACCCTAAGTCAGAGTAAAGTCTCTGATAAAGAGTCATTTGGTGAGTAGGAGGTACAGTTGAAACTGAAAGAATTAGTCATATGAAGAAGCTGTGTCCTGTGCTCCAAAAGAATTTAGAACCTGGGGTGAGAAATTATCCTTTGAAGAAGAAAGTTCATTCCAACAAAGGCTCAGAAAAAAGGATGGATTTCTCCCTAGGGAAAAATTAATAAATAAAAGCCAGGAAAGGTTTTTCTCTAGTCCTGTGACTGAATGTGTGAGGTTCTGCCTTCCTTACAGAAGTATAGCAAAAAGCCTCTGAGTTTAAAGCTAAAAGAGCAATCAAAAGTACTGACTTCTCCTAAAAGCAAGAGGTAGAAACTCAGCTTAAAAACTCCAGGCAAGGCTGGAAACAGAGAAGCACCACAATCTCATGTCCAGTAAAGCTGTCCCTGGTATTCATCAGGAATCATCACAGCATCGGCAGAACAACGTTGGGCATTTACCACAAGGCAAGCAAAAAACTTCATACGTCCCACACAAGAACCAATGTCTTCAGCCTCAACAGAAGTCAGTCAACAATAAGAATTTACTAAGTGCCTACTATGTGCAGAACAGCTCGCCAAAAGTCATTAGTGGACCCACTATTGTACTAGTCACGAGTTGCCCCTTCATGTACGTGTCGTGTGCCCTATATATGTC
This sequence comes from Notamacropus eugenii, assembly GCF_028372415.1. Taxonomy (NCBI): domain Eukaryota; kingdom Metazoa; phylum Chordata; class Mammalia; order Diprotodontia; family Macropodidae; genus Notamacropus; species Notamacropus eugenii. The sequence continues at coordinate 4,191,011 of NC_092878.1, read as the reverse complement.
CATTCTTCCCATTTGGGGGAGACTGTGCCCCAGAGTTAGAAGTTTTATTAGCAGTTTTCTTACTATGAGATTTCATTAAATACCTATATTTTGAATTAATTGTGTCCTCTGATTGCCTAGTATATCTAAACACATCTTCAAGGGCTTGTGCTTAGATACCTATTAGTTGTGTGATCCTAGGCAAATTGTTTAACCTTTCTCAACCTAATTTTTCTTATCTATAAAATGAGAATATTAATAGTTGAGGTCTCCTTGGGCTGCTGTGAAACTCAAATGAGATCATTTCTGTAAAGCAGCTGACAAACCTTAAAATAATATATAAATGTTAGCTATGAAATCGAAGGGGCCCTATGGGTGGGGAGGGGCTGTCCTTGCGTGGCTCAAAGGGAGGCAGATAATAGGCTCTTCTAGCCTCTTTTCCTTTCACCCTTCCCCAAGGGAGATTTTCATTCCTGTTAGGAGAGGAAGCAGGAAATTGGAACCAGAGACCACTTTGCTCTACCCAACAGAAGGGGCTAGAATTTTATTTGCTCCCTTGAATAATTTTAGTCTAGGGAATATGATTGGGTTCAAGCTAACTTCTGATCACTCTGTCTCATTACTGCTGGGGAGAAGGGTAGACCTTAAGCTCCATACCCATGGCTTGACCCTTGTCCCACCAAATACCAGTTCTAAAATTGATATACGTAGTGAGTAACAAAGAAACCATTTGTCCGAATCATAGCAAAAACTGAAATTAGAGAAAGTGTACATAGGAGATATATACCAGACCATACAGAGTGAAGAAGTTCTCCCATTGGGAACAGGATCTCAGATCAACTAAAAGAGACTGTCCTTGCTGTCACTGAGGGGGAAACTCTTTGAAGTCTCTAGTGTAGCAAGATGCTCACAGGGACAAGTTGGAGACTACCAGATCCTATTGTCTTCCAAGAGTCTTTTCCTTCAGCATCCTGAAATGGGGTTGGCTTCTTCCTTCTTCCCTCTAGAAGCAAGAATCCAGAAGTACCTGAAGCGACTTGGGCTTGAAGAAGACGTGAACCTTGAAGAGATCCAAAGAGGATTCTCTGAGACCTAAAGATCTCCTGTGCACTAGACAGCTTTGCTCTACCCCTCACACAGGGCAGGGTTTTCATTCCCACCAATGAAAAGAGAGACCCATACTGAAGGGCAGGTGGATGAAGGTTATTGCTTAATCAACTGTGATCATCAGTAGCATCATCATTATCATGAACTATGATTTTACGTGGCTTCAGATCCACTGGGGTTACCTTGTACAAGGGACCCAACTGTGCAAGTTATGGGTGTCTGCAGGTACTAAAGGAATTAATGTAAAATCTTATACTTAAGTTTAAAAAAATCAACTCCAAAAGCATATTATTAAGAAAGAATAGTAAAATGGTAGGCCCTTTGAAAAAGATCTGGGGATTTTAATAGACTGCAGGCTTAACTGGAGTCAACAGCATAGCTCTGGCAGGCAAAAAGGCCAACATTTTCTTTGGCCTCCTTGAGAGAGAGTGTCTAGCACAAGTGAACTTATGGTCCCACTGTGCTCTGCCATGGTCAGACCACACCTGGAGAACTATGGTCCATTCTGGGTTCTACATGAGAACCGCATACACTCAAGCATTACTAACAAGCTGGAGATCGTCCAGGGGAGGGCAATTATCATGGTGTCGGACCTCAAAGAGCATAAGCCTGAGGAAAAAAATATAGGGAGGGAATATAAGAGCTGCTTTCACGTATTATAAAAAAAAAAAAAAGCATTATATGGAAAAGGGATTAGAATTGTCCTGCTTGGACCTATAGGGCAAAACTAGGAACAGTGGGTGGCAACTGCCAAGAGACAGATGTCAGCTCAATGTTAGAACTCCTTACCATTGAGAGCTGTCCAAAAGGGGCATAAGGCAGTTGAGTTCTCCTTCTTAGAAGTCTTCAAAAGAAGACTGGACACTCCCCTGTCATGGGTGCTTTAATGGGGTTCCAGGACAGTTTCAGGTAGGAGATATTCTCTGAGGTCTCTTCCAGTTATCTGATTCTGTGAAAATTCTGCCAGACCCTTCCTTCTATCAATACCCAATTCATATTTGATTTGCTTGGTTCAATCTTTGCACCCTATATGAACTGACCCTCTGGGGAATGCCTAAAGGAGATGAGTAAAAACGATGCAAAGGTTAGAAAATGGTTTTCCTTCATTCACCAAGGAATATTAATTCCCCATTAACAAGAAAGGATGCACTCTAAATGATTTCCTGAATCCTGGATTTTGTGTCAATCCACCTACAAGTTGGCCCTGTTTCTTATATGGCCTGTGGCAAATGTTTTTAGGATAACTTTTTTAATGTGGTCTGGGACTAAAGAACAGTGTTTCTTGGGCAACGTTGGCTTGTCTGACAAATGAACTAGCAACCTCATTAAGGCTTTGCTTTAAGCCACTAAGTTAAGTGGGCCAGACAGCTAAGAAGAGAACAAAGAAGTGGGCTTATTTGGGAAAAGGAAAGGCTGATTTAATATAAATGAATATGCAGAGCTTATATTCAATTGCATGCAATCTTGGGGTAGGGGGAGAGATGGGGAGAAAATTTGGAACTCAAAATCTTATGGAAGTGAATATTGAAAACTACAAATGAATGCTGAGAAGAGCCTAACAATCCCTCCTCTTAGTCCTCGGGACAAATGAATTTACCATTCTGAATTGGCTACTTGAGCTCCTCATCGCACAAACCCTCTCCTTAGCCCAAAATCCCTCTCAGATCCATAGCCCATGAGTTGATAGAGTTGGTAGTTCCTTGTGTTATAATTTGAAGGATTCCTTCCCAAATAATTCTCCTGACTTGAAATTAGATTATTTGAGATTTATTCCCATGGCACTAAAGAGATCACAGATTTGAAGCCGGACTAGGAAAAGGAGGGAGGGAACTAAAAAGGCAATAATGTTGGATGTTGCAGAGGATGTGGGAAAACTGGGGCACTAATTGCTCAGCCTTGCCAGAGCCTCAGGCCCTTCTGAAGTTCCTAATATCATGGGGATCCAGGTTAGGAGACCCTAACAGTGTGGTTGCAGCATAAGGTACAAATGAGTGCCCATTAGCAAGCTGTCATGGTTAGTCCAGTATGGAGTTCAGGGTTGGTCTTCAAGACCTGGATTCAAACCCCAGGGCTCTGAACAAACTCCAGTCTGGAACCCTGGGTTCAAAACTTTACAGTGCCTCTACTAGCTTTGTGACTGGGGGCTAGTCACTTGACTTTCCTGACCTTCAGTTTTTTCATCGGTGAAATAGGTATAATAATCATAGCTTTCTCACAGTATTGTGGTAAGGGTCAAATGAAATAAGGTATGTGAAGTACTTTGTAAACCTCAGCTGTATAAACGCAAATAATTATTATCTAAGTAGAAGGGTCCATTCTAACTAGCATGACCATACTTTTACAACTCCCTCTTGAAAAAATTAATTCAGTAAATGATCATAGTAATCTTTAAGTGTTAACCCAATGAATGACCCAAGCTTTTGGAACAAAAATTCATTATTTGTCAAAAATTGCTGAGAAAACTGGAAAACAGAATGGTAGAAATTAGGTATAGACCCAATACCTCACACAATTTAAGGTCAAAATGGGTACATGATTTACAAAGAAAGGGTGATACCATAAGCAAATTAAGAAAGCATAGAATAGTTTATCTGCCATATATATATGGATAAGGGAAGGATTTAGGACCAAAGAAGATAATGAGAGCATTACAAAATGTAAAACAGATCATTTTGATTATATAAAATTAAAAAGTTTTTGCACAAACAAAACCAATGCAACCAAAATTATAAGGAAAGCAGAAAACTGGGAGGAATTTTTTGCAACAAGTAGCTCTGATAAAGGACTCGTTTCTCAACTATATAGAGAACTGAGTACAATTTATAAAAATATTAGTCATTCCCCAGTTGATAAGTGGTCAAAGGACATGAACAGGCAGTTTTCAGACAAAGAAATCAAAGCTATCTGTAATCTTATGAAAAATGCTATAAATCACGAATGATGAGAAATATAAACTAAAACAACTCCAAGACACCACTGCACACCTATCAGAGTAGCTAATACGACAAGAAGAAAAATGTTGGTGGGAAAACTGGGACACCAATGCACTGTTGGTGGACTTGTGAACTGATCTAACCATTCTAGAGAACAATTTGGAACAATGCCCAAAGGGTTATAAAACTGTGCATACCCTTAGATCCATCGATAAATACCACTGCTATGTCTATATCCCAAAGACATTCACAAAAAGGGAAAATGAGCTCTATGTACAAAAATATTTATAGCAGCTCTTTTTGTGGTGGCTAAGAATTAAACATCACAAGGATATCTATCAATTGGGGGTTGGCTAAACAAGCTTTGTGGTATATGATTGTAATGGAATATTATTGGGCTGTAAGACATGACAAGCAGGATTTCAGAGAAACCTGAACTCACATGAACTGGTGCATAGTGAAATGACCAGAACCAGGAAAACATTGTATACAGTAACAGCAGTATTGCTTGATGAAGAATTGTGAATGATTTAGCTCACAATGAACCAAGACAATCCCGAAGAAGTAATGATGAAGCATACTATCTCCCTCCAGAGAAAGAACTGATTTTGTTTTAATACAGACTGAAACATACTATTTTTCACTTTCTTTCATTTTTTTTTCCTTTTATTTGAGTCTTCCTGTACAAAATGACTAATATGGAAATACTTTACATGATTGCACATGTATAAGCTGTATCTGATTGCTTGCTATCACAGGGAGGGGTTGGGGAAAGAGGGAGGGATAGAATTTGGACCTTACAACTTTAAATAAAATTTTTTTTAATGTTAAGAAGAAAAAACTAATTTTTTGTTTCAGGGAGCGTGGCCTACCATTTGTTCCACTTGTAATATCCCCACAGTGGTTCACTTGTCCAGATATTTTCAGATAAAATAAGCTTTTTACTAGCTTAAGTCTGGCAGAGGACTACTTGGTCACATGTGTGTGCATGCCTTCCTCTCCTTCCGTCATGCATTTATTTTGGTCACATGTGGAGGTTTGTGAGTAGTCATGGTTCAGGAAAGCACCCCAAGGGACATCCTACTCAGCTGAGAGTTGACAGGAAACAATCAAGGCAGAGAATATGCTCTCTAGGCACTAACTTTCCATTTTAATTAGGTAGCTCTTATGAGAAAAGGATTGTTTGGATTTTTATAAGATGCTTAGTCAAGAAACGCCACCTGTCTTAAATATCCCTAGAGAAGATGAGTCAGAGTTGATGTGTGCTACATCTTCTTTCTTCTTTTCAAATAAAAACAGTGTATATGGGTCTTCTGAAAGTCTGCACTGGAAAAAACCCAGGAACAAACAAATAATAAAAAAGAATCTACTAGGTAACTTCTAGGTGCCAGGCATGCTATATGGTAAGGACACAAATACAAAGGAAAAAGAGTTTGTTTTTTCAAGGGATTTACATACTAATGGAGAGAGAACACACATATAGAGGAAGGGGCATGGGGCAGGGGCAGGGAAGAGAGTTTTGGCCTGAAGACAGTCACAGGGACAGTGAGTGGATCCATAAAGTGGTCAATTGTCCTGCCCTTTCCAGGAGTAGTGGCATTATTGCTTTAATTACCGTTTCCAGAGTAAGAAGCAAAAAGTGAATGCCATTTGAGGATAAGGGAAAAAGTGAGCCCGTGCAGAGCAGATGGCAAGATGCTCAGGTAGGCCTTGGTTTTCCAGTGGATGGCGGGATATAGATACAGCTATTAAATTGATCAAGCAGCCCCTTCCCATAAGAGTGACCCAGAAAAGAGAAAGTCCCTTCCCATTCCCCAGCCCACAAAATACCTGTAAAGTCTAGAGCAGCAGAAGCTATAGAACAACAGAGTGAAACAGGTTTTTTCCAGCCAAAGGTAACCTGGAAGGCTCACAGGAAGGGTCTATCTCAAGGGACACTGAGCAGAACAGAGCACAGCCCTGGCCACGCTGGGTGGAACAGGACCTGAACAAACCTCTGGGCAGAGTTCCTAGCAGAGTTCCTAGCAGAAGGTCCCAGATACCTCAACCCACAAGCAACAAAGAAAGCTCCAAAGGTCAGTGGGGGAGGGCTTTCCCAGCTGGGCGAGAGGGAACAGGGGTTTCTGAAGCAATAACCCCAGGTGAGGGCAGAGGCTGAGGCAGCAGACTGTAGGCAGCTACAGAGGCTGGGAAGCAACCTGGATCCATTATTCAGGCAGTTTAAAGCCTCTGGCAGTAGGGAGCAGCTGATCTAAACCCCAGCCCTGAGTGACGGCCCTGCCCCCACCCAAAGCCCAGGGAACCGAGCAGCTGAGTCTAATCTCTTGACAAAGGATTCAGAAGTCAGGTAATTGGCTGGGAAAATGCCCAAAAAACGGGAAAAAATAAGACCATAGAAGGTTACTTTCTTGGTGAACAGGTGTCTCCTCCCATCCTTTCAGATGAGAAAGAACAAGGCTTACTGTCACAGGAGGTCAAGGCCCCTGCCTCCAGGGCCTCCAAAGGGAACTTAAACTGGCCTCAGGAAATAGAAGAGTTTGAAAAAAGAGTTAGCAGTTTGCTAAAGGAGAACCAAAAAAATGCTAAGGAAGATAACACCTTTAAAAAGAGGCTAACTCAATTGTAAAAAGAGGTCCAAAAAGCCAAAGAGGAGAAGGAGGCATTAAAAAGCAGAATTAACCAAATGAAGGAGAAGGTTCAAAAGCTCAATGAACAAAACAGTTCTCTGAAAGAGAGAACTGAGGTCAGGGAAATGAATGAGTATGAGATAAACCAAGCAGTTAGAAAACAAAACCAAAAGTTTGAAAAAATAGAAGATAATGTGAAACATCTCATTGGAAAAACAGCTGACCTGGAAAATAGATACAGGAGAGACAATTTAAAAATTATAGGACTACCTGAAAGCCATGATCAAAAAAAGAGCTTAGACATCATTTTCCATGAAATTATTGAGGAAAACTGCCCTGATATTCTAGAATCAGAGGACAAAATAAATATTGAAAGAATCCACTGATCATCTCCTGAAAGAGACTGGAAAAGAGAAACTCCTAGGAATATTGTGGCCAGATTTCAGAGTTCTAAGGTCAAGGAGAAAATACTGCAAGCAGCTAGAAAGAAACAATTTGAGTATTGGGCAAATACAATCAGGATAACACAGGATCTGGCAGCTTCAACATTAAGGGATCAGAGGGCTTGGAACAGGATATTCCAGAGGTCACAAGAACCGAGATTAAAACCAAGAATCACCTACCCAGCAAAACTGAGTATAATACTTCAAGAGAATAAATGGTCATTCAATGATATAGAGGACTTTCAAGCATTCATGTTGAAAAGACCAGAACTGTATAGAATATTTGACTTTCAAACACAAGAATCAAGAGAAGCTTGAAAAGGTAAACAGGAAAGTGAATCATAAAAGACTTTCTGAAGCTAAATTGTTTATATTCCTACGTGGAAAGAAAATATTTATAATTCTTGAGACTTTTCTCAGTATTTGAGTAGGTGGAGGGATTGTACACACACACACACACACACACACACACACACACACACATAGACAGAGAGTACAGGCTGTGTTGAATCAGAAGAGATGACATCCACAAAAAAAGATATAAAATAAAAATTAAGGGGTGAGGAAGGAAAATACTAGGAGAAGAAAGGGAGAAATGGAATGGAGCAGGTTATAACTCATAGAAGAGATAAAGAAAAATCTTGTTCAATGGAGGAGAAAGGGGAAAAAGGGAGAGGGGGAAAGTGAAGCTACTCTTCCCTCATATGGCTTAAGGAGGGAATAACATGCTCACTAAATTTGGTATGAAAATCTATCTTATACTACAGAAAAGTAGGGGAGGAGGTGACAAGTGGGGTGAGAGGGATGATAGAAGGGAGGGCAAATGGGAGAAGGGAGTAACTAGAAGTAAACACTTTTGGGAAGAGACAAGGTCAAATGAGAGAATAAAAAAATAAGGGGGAATAGAGTAGAATAGAGGGCAATATAGTTAGTATTACACAACATGATTATTATGGAAGTCTTTTGTAAAATGACACATATATAACCTGTATTGAATTGCTTGCCTTCTCAATGGGGATGGGTAGGGAGAAAGGGAGGGAAAGAAGGTGGAATTCAAAGTATTAGAAATGAATATTGAGAATTATTATTGCATATAATCAGGAAATAAGAAACACAGGTAATGGGGTATAGAAATTTATCTTGCCCTACAAGAAAAGAGAGAAGATGGGGATAAGGGAAAGGTGGGGTGTGATAGAAGGAAGGGCTCACTGAGGGAAGGGGTAATCAGAATGCAAGGTATTAAGGGGTGGGGGAGAGGAGAGATGGGGAGAAAAATTGGACATGTTACAAAGTGATGTAAAAGCAATTAGTATTAAAACAATTGACCAAATTAATTATTGAGACTAAATCAGAGACATCTTTAGTTTGGGGAAATGAATTTTAGTCTAAGTCTCTTAGAGGCAGGTAACTTTGGGTAAAATTTGGCATTGATGGAAAAATTAAGGTTTTAATGGTAAATTTGATTTTATGATTGTTATTTAAGGAGGAACTAGAACATGTATAGAAAGGCATGTAAGCCACTTAAGACTTGCCTCAAAAGATGTTCCTTAGCCAATGTGAAATTATAGTCATATCTGAAACCTGGTCATTGGAACTTGCTATTTTAAGGTGCTATGGGACTATTAAGTGACTGTTCTTCAGAGTCTAACTCCAGGTATGGACAGCAAGAAAGGCAGTCTGAGCCTCCAATCCATGATTCCAGTAAGCCTGTGAGATGCTGGCATGAATTGAAAAGGTGATCTCACGGGAAGGGTGGGAGAGTGGCTGTTCAGCTTGGGCTGAGATAGGATTCTCCTGACTCAATTTCCCCACTGACACCTGGCAGACTCTAAGCCTGACTGAATGCAAACTGACAATCTGCTCCTGCCTGGAACTGACATGAAGTTGGGGAGATATTGTTTCCCTGCAATGTTCCTACTCTTAGTGGCAATTTCCTATAGTCAAAGGGTTTGTAAGCTTAATACCAGATCTATTAAACTATAGATTGTTGGTAGGGGAACATCTGAGGTCAAGTCTAAAATTAAGCTATTGGGCTTAGGACTTTAGACCAACAACAATTAAGTTAGGGTCCTTTAATTCTTAGTAATAATGTGGAGACAATTAGGTCAAGGGCTTATGAAGTTAGCATACGTAGTAATTATTTGTGTCTCAGTTGGTTACTGTTAAAAAAAAATCCATTTGTGGTCTATATTGTAAATGCTTTAAAAGAAATACCACCTGACCAAAAGCTGGAATTATGTTATGTGATACGAACTGTGTTAAAAATGAAAAATAAAAACAAATAAGTACTCTGGAAGTAAGTTATCCCCCTCCTGATGGACAGATAATGGACTCAGGATGTAGACTGAGACAGACATTTTTGGACATGGACAAGTTATCAACAGCCACATAGAAAAATGCTACAAATTATTAATAATTAGATAAATGCAAATTAAATCAACTGCATTTCCACTTTACACCCATCAGATTAGCCAAGTTGGCCAAAAAAAAGGGGGGGGGGAAGACAAATGTTATAATGGAGAAGGGAAAACAGGCATACTAATGTAGTTTTGGTGGAACTATAAAATGGCCCACTCATTCTGGAAAGAATTTAGAACAACGCTCAGTGAGTTATTAAATAGATCATATTCTTTGACCCAGAAATCCCACTACTGGGGTTAAAAAAGATCAAGAAAGCAGAAAAGGTCCTATATGTCCCAAAGTATTTATAGCAGTTCTTCTTGTAGGGGCAATCATTTGGAAGTCAGGGGTGTGCCTAATGATAGGGGAATGGCTAAATAAAATATATCAATGTAATGGAATACGATTATGTAACAGGAAGTGTTGAAGGAGAAGGCTTCAGAGGTACTGGGAAAGACTTGCACCAACTGACACAAAGTCAAATGACCCAAACCAGGAAAACAATTTATAATACAGGAACAGCAGTATAAAAACGATGATGAAAAATGCTACCTACCCACCTTCTGAAAGAGAAGTGACAGGCTAAATACGCAGAACAAGACACTTATTTTTCCCTAGTACTTTGAATGGACTTGCCCTCTTCTGATTTATCATAGGATCATAGATTTAGCACTGGAAGGGACCTTGGAAGACTTCTAGTCCAACCCATTCATTTTATAGATGAGGACACTTAGACCCATAGAGATGTGTGACTTGCCCAAGGTCACAAAAGAAGAAAATGATGGAGCCTGGATTTGAGCCAAGGTCCTCTGTTTCACCAATCTAGCATCCTTTCCACCATACTACCCTGCTTCCTATTTCCCTGACTTAGTTTGAGTTCATAGTCATCTAAGCAAGCAGGAATGTTCTTCCTTTACTCCCCTCTCCCCACCCTCCAAGTCAGTTGATAGTCATAAAAAGAACAGAATGTAACAATAATGCATAAAATCATGGTTAAGGTTTTGGTCCAACCCTAGAAAAATATAGTCAAACATAATGAAGTTTTCATATGTAAACAAGATGAGTCTAACTAGGAGTCATTCACTTTTTTTGTACTATGGACCATTGTGGAAACCCACAGACCCTTCTCAGAACGTTTCTAGATGCCAACAAGAACTGAGGTGGAGCTAGAGATGGTCATACCCTGATCTTGCCATCATCCACAAGTGTTCCACTCCCATGTTCATGAAGTTTAACATTGCTTTAATGGAAGTCTACACAACATATGGCCCCAGGGCCACTGGCAGCCCAGCCAAAATGTAGAGGATGTAAAAGAAAGTAAAGCTGTACCACATGCTTTGTCCGTGCCCTGCTTAACCCACCTTCCACTAGTTACTAATGTGCCCGTCATGTAACTTGGTGGGTGGTTGCCATTGCACACTCTCTCCTGTTTGTCATGGGACCCTCAGCAACCATCCATCCTCAATCTGTGAGGACGTGAGAGGAGTGTGAATTGTATTTTCTCACTGTGTTTTCAGTTGTTACCAAATGTAAATAGTAAGAAAGCCTGAAAAATGTATTAAAACTTGTACCGCTTACCAAAGTAATTTTTTTAACAGTAATGTGATTTCATGATAAATAAAAATCTTAAGCAATAAGTGTAATTAACTGAAATTTTTCTTTTCAAAATATAGTTTATTTGCAAAATAGTTTAATTGCTAATGATACCTTTACTTGAAAAGTGAGCCACTAAAAACATATCTGTGGCCCCAAGAAGTTCAGCCTGTTTTGATTTTGGCCCCTGACTACTGCTAACTTGTACAGGTCTGTTTTAACTGATCATAACATTTTTATAACATTATTTTCTCTCCACCTTACCACCTCAGTCCTTTTCTTTGATCCTATCTGACCTCCATTTTCTCCACCCCTCATTCTTTTATAGTTCCTCACTTCTGAACTGACTGTACTCTCCTCCCTCCCGTCTTGACCCCTTTATGTACCGACTTTGTTTTACACTATTGTCCATCCTAGAATCCCTTGATCCCTCATCCTTCTGCCTGCTAGGTCTTGCCAACCCTCCAACCCTGGATTACTCTTACCTCTTTCACTCTCACTCATGGCACGATCGATTGGAGATACACTGCACAGGTGGCATTGGAGAATGATGCCAACAAAAAATTCTTACAAGATGACACTGTACTTTCCAACCGTGCATCCTCCTCTTTAGCTCATTTTCTGTTCTACTGCCATTCCATCCTCCAAACTGTCCCAGGGATCATGCCCAGCAAGAGCCAAGTTACCCAACGCTTCTCTTCCCGGAACCATGCCCTCATTTTCATTTTGTCCCTTACGGTTCTGTTGCTAAGTATGCATTTCATCTCCCTGTCCCTCCCACCAACTTCTCCAACTTCAACCGCCTGCTCTGAGAATTGTAATCAAATCCAATCATCAATGAACTGCTCCATTGTTTCCTTCACTACCTCTGAGGTTTCCAGAACATGCTCCCCTGGCCACGGTCACCCTATAGGAGCTATCTTCCCTGATTATAATATTTGTTCCTTGAGAGCAGAGCATGTTTTGCTTTTGTATTTGTATCTCTAGTCTTAGCATAGTTGATTTGCACACATTAAGCACTTATTAAATGCTCTTTTTCCTCATTCATTCATTTACTCATGGTGGGTCCCAAAAGCCAGAAGGAAAACTTAGCTGCACAGGTATAGAGACTATCTGTGTACAGAAAAAAGTCCACACGCACAAACTACGCCAGGTAGGGGACCAATTCGCCACGCATCTCTGGGTCAGGGTCCTAGTTACAAAAGGGAAATCCCAAATCATCCTTACAACTCCATCGCTGGTAACTACCTTCTCAAGGATACACTTACCCTCCATATGGCCTGAATTGCTTTGCCCACTTGCTCCTGTTGACCTGCAAGTTTGGTTAAAAGAGGCAAACAGGCTAGGAGGTATATAAATTCATATTGTTTGTACCCTTAAAGCTAGTTAATCCATGTATATATGGAGCCAGATTTCTAATTCTGACTGACTGATAAAAGAATGACAAGCCTCCCAACTCAGGATGTCTGTGTCCCTCAGACTGATGATCTCCATATGTGTTTAACCATAGCATACGAAAGGAATTTTCTTAATTGAATAAGTTGTAAAGACAATAAGAGAAGAAAATTGACAAAGGGTCGATTGCAAATTCAACCCAGGATATATGTGTTTCCTTTACCATGAATATGACATACCATAGTATATGTCCATAAAATACTAAGATAAGAAAAGTCCCATTATTCAAGGCAGTGTCTTGGGTTAAGGTGCCTCATCCTTAATGGCTATAAACAGAGGAATGTTCTTACCTTCATCTGACCTTGGAGTTGTTGACACAGGAAAAGGCATTCTCTGTGTTTACTCAGAGAACGAAGCAGGGAATATCCATGAGGTCAAGGTGCTTCTTCTGGTTGATTGGTTCAGGTTTTGGCCCTTATTTAGGGTCAAATGATCTTAAATGATTATCACCCCTCAGAAAAGGGACCACTTACTCTAAAGTTCCCTCATATTCTTTCTTGGCAGCTAGACGGTACAGAGAATGGAATGCTGATCTTGGGGTCAGGGAGACCTGTTCAAGTCCTGTGCCCCTGGGCACGTCATTTAAACTGTTTCAGTTTCCTCACCTGTAAAATAGGGATAACAATAGCATATCCTTCATAGGATTGTGGCAACGATCAAGTGATCAAGTAAAGCATTTTGCAAACTTTAAAACACTTCTATTGTCAAGCAGATGGACTGCTACAAGATTCTTCTATAAAGGTTCAAGCATTCATAAACATCTTGTATAAGCAATGCATCGTATCATTTTGAATATGTAGTACATTCTGAAGCAGTCTCAGTGGTACTTACCACAATGCAGCTATTGAAAGTTATCTATTGACTCAGTGTCCCACTGATCAATCAGTGTGGAGGGAGGTGTCACCCAGTCCCCTGATATCAGTCAAGTAGACAAGTCATCCCCTACCTGTGACCTTTGTACCCCTACCTGCAGCTACCTTGGGGAAAAACTGAGATGCAAAGGGCCAACCTCTTCTGTTGAGGCAGACCTATCTGAATTGTCTTAAAGTTACCTATAAAAGCTGTTCCCACCTTTTGACGTCATCCCTGATTGTAGTGTGTTATTACCTTGACTACTCAAAATCAACTCCTTCTAATTCCCATTATCCTCAGTTTTGCCTTGTTAATTGGGGCAAAACCTCAAATGAAGGATTTTTCCTTTCAAAGCGGACATGGGCAAGTGATTTAACTTTTCTTTGCCTCTGGTTTTTTACCCCTAAAATTGTGGGGATACCTGTAGTCCCTGTTTCATAGGGTTATTGCAAAATAATGAAATAACAGAGCTGTATAAATATTGTTTTCAGTCCAAATTTAGCTTATGTAAAACTTGAGGGCAGCCTACAACTTTTTAGGGCAGCTAGGTGGTGCATTGGATAGAGTGCCTGGAGTCAGGAAGACCTGAATTCAAATCCAGTCTAAGATATTAGCTGGATGACCCTGGGCAGCTCACTTAAGCCTCACTGCCTCAGCTTTCTCATATGTTGAATGAGCTGGGAAAGTAAATGGCAAACTACTCTAATATCTCTGCCAAGAAAGCCCCAAATAAGGTCATGAAGAGTTGGAAACAACTGAACAAAAAGTCATTTTTTTCTGAGTTTCTGTATAACATTCCTTTCACAGAGATTACATGGTAAAGGGTGTTCTGTTTTCAGAGGAATGTGGCATATTGGCAGTGACATCAAGATTTGGGGCAAAGGTCAGGAAGCTCGTAGTGGGATGAGGGATACCTCCTATCTGTCTCCTTCCTTTTTTTCCCTTCTTCCCCTCAAAGGAGAAAAGGCAGCACCTGGAGTTGAAAAGAGCTCTAGATTTGGGGTCCAGTAGTTGGGTTTGCATCCCACCTGAGCAATCTCTAGACTTCGGTTTCCTCACTGGTAGAAGAGGGGATTGGACCTCGAGGAGTACGTCCTGGAGCAACGAATACGACCTGGTCCAAATCTAAGCTCTGATAGTTCAACTATCTATGTGACTTTGAGTATGCTCCTTGAGTATGCTGTTTCCTCATTTATAAAATAAAGAGGTTTTACTAAAAGGCTTCTGAGGGTCCCCTCTCCTTCCAAATGTATGATTCTGGGATAGCTTTCAGGTCTAAGTCCTGTAAAAATCACTATCTTGGGAAGGGTCAATCCGCTCCTGAAGAGCTATTTTGAAATTTAGCTTACTCTAGTGTTTTGGAATCTAAGGAGAGTATTTTTGGAAGAAAAGAAAGAGTTTAACATGTATGTGAAATGGGGATTCCAATTATGAGTTACCTCCCAGTATCAGAGAGGTGACTACACTGCAAGTTCACACAGAGCCTCAAAGATGACAATGCAATCTGCTCAATTAACTGGGAGAAGGTTTAGAGTGAGGAAGTGAGGAAGCCCCACAGGTGGCAGGGCCAAAGTTTAAGCCTGCTAGTCCAACTTCAGATCTAGTGATCTTTTAATTTTTTTAAAATTTTATTTATTTTCAGAGTTCTACAATCACTACCACATAACTCGGATTATTATTTTCCCCTCCCTCCCCGAGACGGCATACAATTTTGTATGGGTTCTACACACACATTCCTATTAAATACATTTTCACCATAGTCATGCTGTGTTGAAGAATTAAAACAAGTGGGAGAAATCATCTAACAAACCAAAACAAAATACACACACAGACACACGAATGATCCGCTCCATTCTGCGACTGAATTCCATATTCTTTCTCTGGATGTGGAAGGCATTTTGCCTTTAGTGATCTTTTTTAGACAGTATCTTGTAAGAAGTGCTGGCTGATGAAAAACAAAAAAAACCACTCCTTAGCTGCTTGGATCCATGCCACTAACCCTTTGAGGTCACATTCTCCTACTGCTTTTCTGCACTTGGGGACTGATCAGTGGACATCCCCTGTAGCCAGTGCGGCTGGGGTATGTCCCTGAGGTGCACCACAAAGCTGGGCTGCTGCTTAACCTGCCTGTGCCGCAGGAGCCACTGAGGAGACTTTTCAGTGTTCTTAGATGCAATCCCTGTGCCTAAAACACCTCTGGGGACAAGCCCTACTCTCTTTCTAGTTCCATTTTTGGTTCTTTGAAAGGCTTTGCAATTCTCTCATAAATATTCTTTCTAATCCCTTTAGAAACAGTTTTTCCTTCTCCTCCCTTCCCCTCTCCCCTTCGTGTGTGTGCATGCGTGCGCACCATAAACTCCTCTGGCAGTCTAGTGGTCTATGAACTCCTCAGAATGTTTTTAAATGAATAAAATAGAAGACAGGATTACAAAGGAAACCATTTATGCTGCAATATAGTATTCAATATATTTTAAACACCAGTTCACAGACCCCAATTAAGAACTTCTGATCTAAAGTCCCTGGCAAACATCTTGAGGGGTAGGTTGGAAAATTATGAACATGAAGAAACAAATAAGATGCTTTACACACAGCCATCTTTATGTCTCTTTTCCAGATGTGTAAAATAGTTTCTTCACTTGATGCCCCCTTTAAAATAGAAATTATACATGGATTAGGGTCAACACATTTTCTATAGATTGGTATTGGGAGAGGGGGTAGCTTAGAAAAGTGACTGGTAGCAGAGGAAGCTAAAATTACAGATACTCTAAAAACCAACAGCTTCAGTCTCATCTATTTTGACGAGAGCACCAATTAAGAAAGATCTAATTATTTCACACTACTCCCGTGCAGAGGTCTTTATGGGTAGTAAAACTGTACTGGTCAGCAAACGAATGGACCAATAGGAAGAGAATGAGAAGCACGAGAAGGAAAAAGGATCCCAGATAATTCATAATTAATCAATCCCTGAGTCAATCAACCAGTTAAAATTTATTAAGTACCTACTATGTGCCAGGCATTGTGCTAAGCACTGGGACTATAAAAAGTGATAAGCAATGACCTCTGCCCTCCAGGACCTTACAATCTAATGGTGGAGACAGCATGCAAATATGTATATATATGTGTGTACATATATATATGTGTGTACGTATATATGTACATATATATATAACAAGTTATATACATGATAAATAGGAAATAATTATCAGAAAGAAGGCACTGGAATTAGGGAAGGCTTCCTGTAGGTAGGATTTTAATTGTCATTTAAAGTAAAGGAAGCCAGGGAAGTCAACAGGCAAAGATTAGGAGCCTGGAGCCAAGACATGGAATGTCTTAATCATGGGACAGCCAGGAGTCTAGCATCACTGGATTGAAGAGTATGTGTTGGACAGTAACGTGTAAGAAAATTGGAAAAGTAGAAGTGGGCTAGGTTATGAAGGGCTTTGGATGCCAGAGCATTTTGTGTTTGCTCCTATAGGCAATACAAAGTCACTGAAGTTTATTGAGGAGGGGCGTTGACATGATCAGATCCACAAAGTCAAGACTTCAGAAAGCATGTACCATCTCTATAATGAATCCCAGATCTACTCAGCTAGCCCTAACCTCTCTCCTGACCTTGTTTCACATTTCAAAAATGTCTGTTGGACCTCTTAGATTAGGTATCCTGTAGGCATCTTAAACTCAAGTCGTCCTGATCTGTATCTCCATTGGACCCAGAAGACTCCAGAGGAGAAAGCAAGGTTGGTGACTTTGCACAACCCTTCCTCATTAAAATCCAATCCACTTGCAAGTCATGGCATCATCTTCCTGATGTCATGATCATCTTCAAGAATGAAGGACAAACCACACAAAAAGTCAATAGGTCCAAAAATGAACTCGTTATTCTCCCCCCAAACTCTCCCCTCTTCCTGTTTCCTATTATGGTTGAGGGCACCACCATCTTTCCATGCACCATGGTTTACAACAGAGGTGCCTTTCTCAACTCTTCCCTCTCAACCCTCGTATCAAATCTTTTGCTAAGTCCTGTCATTTCTACCTTTGTATTATCTCTCCTACAGGCCCCCTTCTCTCCTTTCACTCAGCCCTCTGGTATGGCCCTCACCACCTCACACCTGCATTCTTGCAATAGCCTTCTTGGTGTTCTCCCTCCTTCAAGACTCTCCACTCCAATCCATCCTTCACTCATGTCAAAACTGAGCTATCTAAAACACGTCTGACCATATCACTCCCTACTCCCTCATGTAACAGACCCCAGTTACTCCATATAAAAATTCTCCCTTTGGTTTTCATAGTTCTTCATAACCTTTCTCACTTTCTACCACTCTATATAATCTATTAGCATTGGCTTTCCCTCATCTCCCACCTCCAGGCATTTTCACTGTCTATCCCCTATGTCTGGAATTCTCTCCCTTCTCATCTCTATCTTCTTGTGTCCCTGGTTTTCTTCAAGCCCCAGGTAAAATCTCACCTTCTACAAGAAGCCTTTCCCAAATCTCAACACTAGTTTCTTCTTTCTGTTATTTCCAATTTATCCTGAGTACATCTTATTTATACAGAGTTGTCAGCATGGTGTTTTCCCCGTTAGACTGTGAGGTCCTTGAGAACAGGAACTAGTTTTGGTTGGCTTTTTTTCTTTTTTATGCCCAGTACTTATTACAGTGGCTGGTACATAAAAGTGCTTAATAAGTATTTGTTGACTAGCCACCATTTTTAAGTTATGTAATTTCTCCTTTAATATGTGCCAGCACAAAGACTTCCTATGTCTTTATAGGACATAATCTATAACATTACTTATCCTCTCAAGGGGTAGGAAGAAGGGGATTTGGAACTCAAGACTTTAAAAAATGAATGTTAAAAATTTTTTACACATAATTGGTAAATATTTTAATGAAATAAAAATATATTAAGGAGAAAATAAGCATCAGCATAGCGGCACTGTTGTACCAATTCAGACACATTGTAAGGGGTAGTGGGGAGGGCACGATTCGATCTCTTTCTGTAAAAAGAACACCCATACTGTTTACATATAAATTATAAAGACACATACTTCACAAATTTACAATTCCCACTTGTGATGCCAAAGTCCTTTAAACCAAAAGGTGCAAAAGGCAGAAAATAGATAACTTTATTCATTTTTTGGTCTTTTGGCAACTGGGGTAAGAGGCAATTGGAAATATCAACTAGTTCTTAAATTCACTTCCGCCCTTCTTGGGACCAGTGCCCTGGACCCAAGTGGCATTAAATGCAAGAGACAAGGTCACAAACTACATTCACACAGACACTGCGTGTATTAGTCATTAGTCACGTCATGCCTGTGTCCAACGTGGCAGCCACCATTATAAAGTTGTGAACTTGATGTGTTAACTACCGCACATGTCAGCAAATTGGGACAGGTGCAGGGTGGGAAGTACAGGGGTTTGGGGGATGTGAACAGAAAAGCTAAAGAGGTCCCCACTTTCCTATATACTTGATCTTCCAGGGCTTTGTTGGACCACCTTTCCATTGGCCGCCAAATTCATTGAGCTGTCCTTGGTCTTAGAAGTTGAAGTAAACACAATCTGAACCTCCAATATCAGAAATGTCAGTCTCCATCCTTTACTAGCGCAATCACTAAATGCTATATAAACCAAACTTAATATATAAAGGAAAACACACATGGTCAAAGACCTGAAGGAAGTGACAGATTGCACTGAGAATCTGAATAGTAACAGCTCTGCATTAATAACAAGACTTTGGGAAGAAGTACTTTAATCTACTTGGATCTGTTTCACCTTCTGTGAAATAAAGTGGTTTGGGTAAATGAGCTCTCTTTAGCCCCAAAATTCCATGAATTTATGAAACGAAAACCAAAAACTGTAATTTAAACGGTGGTTTGTAATGATCGTACCAGCACCATAGTGACTTGATTTGGGTGAGGAAGGAGAACCCACAACACTGACTTCATTACCAGAGAACTGGAAAGGAAATGTTTTTCTACTAAACTCCCTCTACTAATGCAGATCAGCAACTGACCTACAGCTACAGCTGCTTTGTTCCCAGTGCCAAAGTTCAAAGTAGCAACCACAGAGAAGGTCATATTTTAGGATTAATGCCCACTTTCCACTGTGGCTTGCTGCAGGTGTCATGCACACCACCTTCTGGTTGGTTTGTGGAAAAACAATCACATCTGTTCGGAAATTGGCAGAAGCTGCTTGCATTCTGGGTAACTACTGGTTGGGAGTTTGGGGGTTGTGCTCTAACTCGTTCTCACAAAGCACACCTCACCTGCTCTATCACCTCAAAAAGCAAGATAAATGTCAAGTAAATTAAACTAAAATGGTGGGGAAGGGTAGTGGGAAGAGAAAAAACTGCAGAAAAAATGGTAAAACAAACAAACCAAAAGAACACATGAAAATAAATGAGAAATACTAACAGGTAAAAGAATTCTAGGAAAAATCTCAAGGAGTAATAATATGGAAGGAAAGGAGGAAGGAAGGAAGGAAGGAAGGAAGGAAGGAAGGAAGGAAGGAAGGAAGGAAGGAAGGAAGGAAGGAAGGAAGGAAGGGAGAGAAGCATTTAAGCACCTAATGTGCTCGACACTGTTAAACCCTTCAGGAATATCTCACGACAACTCTAGGATGTGGCTGCTATTATTCCCATTTTACAGCTGAGAAATTGAGACAAACGTTGAATGACCTGCACAGAGTCACAACTAGTAACTAAGGCTACATTCGAACTCAGGTGTTCCTGACCTGCCTGACTCGAGGTCCAGGGCTCTACCCACTTCGCTACCTAGTGGTCTCTAAACAGAGCTCCTAAGATTTAAAAGAAAGAGAACTGATAGCTTGGGTCAAAGGTGGAGAATTTAATAAAGTAGTGGATATTAAAAAAAAATAGAGAATGCAAAAATGAAGCGATGCAATAAGAAACAAACACAAAGTCAAGAACAAAACTGTGATTATTACAACACTTGAGATCTCCACAAAAGCAAATGTTCGAAAATTTTAAAAAAGTACATCTCTCCTTAGGCACACACAAAAAAATCCAGTAAAACAAATTATCTATGTGAATTGTCCAGAACCCGGCCCATCCCTTATCAATTATACGACACTGTAATAAAATATTTTGCCTTTAAAATAACCAGCTTCCTCTGCTCACTGGCACACCTAGCATCTACCATAAATACAGTGAAACTTTGTAAGGGTCCCTGTGACTTTTTAATTACAGGATCGCATCTCAGTCTTCCCAGGATATCCAGTATCCTGGGCCTTGACTCCAACATGATCACTTAGCCTGATTCTCCACGTGCGCTGCCCCCCCTTCATCTGCACAAGCCTCCAACTTCCCTCTTCTTACCTAGCTTTGGAGTCTGCCCCTCAGTGAAACTAACTTAACTGCAATCCAGCCTCCCAAGGTAGCAGCTTTGGGGTATATTACTGAATATTCTGCACACCTCTTCTCCCAGCAAACACTCCCATATCCCTAAACCCATCAACCTCGTGACCATCAAAGCACTTCTCAGGTAGTAACCAGTCAAGAGTCCTACCTCTCCCATTTTCTTTTTGGATGGGACAGGATAAGCAGGCATGGATGGGCTGGGATGGGTCACAAATCTCATTATACATTATTTTTCTTTCCAGAGGTACCATATTTCTGAATCACTCAGTTTCACAAAGTTACTGTTATAAAGGACATCTCCTCTCTCACTTAATACATCCTATCAACTGCCAAATCTCATCATTTCTACCTTCACAGGTCACTTTATTCACATGGCTAACACCCTAACTCAGGGCTTCTATTGTAAAAGTCTCCAGGGGTCTCCCTGTTCTAAGTTTCTCCTCACTCCAAGTCAGCTGCCAAAGTGATTTTCATAAAACCCATTGGGACTTTCTCAGTAGCTTCAGTGGCTTCCTATTGGCCTTAAAATTTTAGATTGGCTTTAAATTTTTTAGTTAACATATAATAAAATTATTATTGTATAATAAAATAAGGAAATTTATAATAGAATATATTATTTCATTTTTGTTTTATGTAAATTAGATAATGTAACTTCCTTTTAAGCAGGAATAGTTTCAGTTTTACTTTGTATTTGTTTCACTAGAGCCTAGCACAGGGTCTGGTGTACAATAAATCCTTAATGATTAATTTATATTATTAGTACAACAGTATATTTACATAACTTAGAAATAAACACATTTATGTGACATACATGCTCAAAAATTACAAATAGGAGTGTGCAACCAAAAAACTCTGGAGACTACCAGATTAGGCTAGCACTCTCCAAACTTCTCATCATACAAACTCAGCTGCTACTGCGGGTGCCTGAGTAAGGTTAGGTTACAACTTCACTGAGAGGTTAAGGCCTGGAAAAGAACGTTGGGAGCTTGAACAGTCTTGGGAGGTGAAGGAGTTGGGGAGCGTTCAGCTGTAACGGGTGAAGGATAGGTGAGGTTGAGTTGGAAATGAGGAGTGCATCTGACTGGCTGACCATACATTCCTTGGATTCTAGCCACAACTCCCAACCCAAACTTTGGAAACCAATGGATTAGAGGGCACCCATCGCAAAGGTTCTGACTCAGGAGATTTTTGAGGAGTTGCTGGTGGCCTGGAGCCAAAGCACCTTCAGCAAGCTGTAGAATGCTATGGCTATGGTTTTGAAGCAATTTCAGAGACATTCAACATTCTTCTGGAAACCTGTTTCTGTGTTAAACAACCCTTCAGCCAAGATTTTCCCATATTTATTCTTCATTCACCTCTTTATACTACAATAAACGACCAAATTTCTACAATCATTTTATTGGTTATATAAGAGTCCCCACTAATATTTACATAGTGCAAAAAAGCTGTTATTACTCCAAAATGATTAACAGAACAATTATCCTTAATATAGCAAATAACTAAAAAATTTTTTAAAAAGCCCTTCATGTTCCAATTCAATTTGCTAACTTTATACCAGAGCATAAGTTTAAAGACACTAAATTATAGATACATGTGGCGTTTCATTAGGAACTATTTAAAATAAAAGAACACACTGTTACACACAACACATGAACACTCTGAAGGTGAGATGTGCCAACAGCGAGTTTTCAGGACTTGGGGTTCAAATTTCAAGTTCAACAGACATTTTGGTAGTTTCTGTGGTGTGTGGCTGGGTTGAAAACCCTATAGCTTTTCATTATGGCTTCACTCTGCTTGTTGAGGGAAACAAAGAAAAAGGAAGGGTTCATTTGGAAATAAATCTCTCTTTCATTGCAATTTTTAAAAAATCATTAAAATCTGGTCCATATTTTAAATAGATTAAGCTAATATTCTGATGAGTTGGCACAACTTATAGTAAATACTTAAAATGACAGTTTTTAAAGCAAACAGCAGCTTTTCAAACAGTAATACTCTGTATACACATATTTAAAGTAACATTGTAGTAAGTTTAAATTTTATGTTAAAGAAATTAACTCAATCGTGTATAGCTCATCACCCATTTCCATGTAACATTTCCCACTCCTCCCCATCCCACCCCAGCTTATGTTAAGAAATCAGACAAGTGCATTATTCTGACATGAACAGTTTCTGAATATTTAATTAATAAACTACATGAAATCACCTTCTGACTAAATTTCTTTCCCAAGTATTGGAGGTATATAAAATACCTTCTCTGTAAAAAATGACCTCCAGTCAGTTCCTTTAAAAACTGTTCTTCCAACTCTATCCTCGCATTATTTTCCCCATATTTAGCCAAAAGAAATATATTACAGGATTTACAAATGGCTTAAACTAAAAATTAAAACTAGTATGAACATCTGTTTTATGAGTAGTTATCCTCACAGCAAACAAAGCTATGGCAGTGAGAAAATCTGTTTTGGGGAGTGTGATAACCCACACAGTAAATCATATCTATATATTGAAACAGAAATATAACATTTCAAATAATTAATCCCAATAAAATAATCTATCCAAAAATTAGAAAAAAGCTATGCTTTGAGTGTTGACAGAATCCCAATTTCACTATCATGAATTCTCCTCCTCGTTCTCCAAACTTCTCCCTCCAAACTCCTAAT
Source organism: Notamacropus eugenii (assembly GCF_028372415.1). Taxonomy (NCBI): domain Eukaryota; kingdom Metazoa; phylum Chordata; class Mammalia; order Diprotodontia; family Macropodidae; genus Notamacropus; species Notamacropus eugenii. The sequence continues at coordinate 4,167,591 of NC_092878.1, read as the reverse complement.
TTTTGGATACTAGACAAACTCTCCACATACTGTAGTTATTATAATTATAACATTATTATAATTTATCAAAAGGAAACAAGTCCTAAGCACATTATTAATACTTAAGCACACTCTCTCAGCACGGTAGCACACCCACTGCCACATTTTGGTTTAGCCTCTAGAGGTGACCTGTCTCCTATTATAAAAAGGCCATGGTCCCTTGGGGTATGTTGGCAGAATGGGTACCGCAATCATGAGAGGGTCTATTGCACACGTTATAGAACACTTCTGAAATCTATAGCAAAATTACAAGTAATCGGTGGTCTGAGAATTACCCGAACTTTTCCTGTATACAAAGTCAAAAAACTTTAAAATGACAATTCAAGTTCAGAAAAGATATATAAAATATAAGAAACCGTTGTGGTATTATTTCAAGATCAAGAGTTATCTGAATCACTGACACTGACTAATGCAAGAAAATCTACATCACGGAAAGGACTAGAATCCTTAAATTCACTTTTCTGAGGGGAGGAGAGATTGTCAGCAGTTCAAAACCTCCATCATTTCCAATGCTGGCTAATATTTCTACATGTGTAGAGACAGTAAGATCTGCCATAGGACTGTCCGTGATTACAATAAGAGGCGTCATTCCTTACACACTGCATTCCTAAAATGCCCATTATTTAGTGCCTAGGAAGGCTATACTGGGGAACAAAAGGAAAAGACAATAGTGTTCCCCCTTCACACAGTAATAAGGTTAAAAAATTATCAATATTTTCTAGGTATCTGTCTCTCAATTATGAGTATTTTCTATAATCCACAAATTTTCTGTGGGTCTCACACACTCATTAGCATCTCAAAGAAGGCTAATGTTAATCATTAACCCTAGAATGTTCCAAGAACTAAAATGCCAACACTGTAAAATACCAACTAATACAGTAGTTTCAATGACAAATAAATATTCTGCCCAATTCTCCTCTTCTGGCTCTGGGAGGCACAACCTGCCAGGTAGTGGTGTGGCAAGGAGAGAACTCTACCTCTTCCATCCCTAGATGTCATGTTCAAACCAGTCTTATTGCCTAGGTAGTGAGAGCTGGTGAGCAAAAAGTTATTTTGGTTTTGTATAAGAGGTGGAGACGGGACGGTCTGCATCTCCCACCATCACAAACCTGAAATGGTTCACGAGAGCCTGTAACGGTGTCTGACTGGAGGTGCAGAACTGAGCTCAGTAAGTTTAAGATCCTCAAAGCAGGTAGTTTCTGTGCACACACTGCTAAAGAAGGGCAGTGACAAATTTTTTTTAAAGTGATCAAGGAGTAAATATACAGTACATACAACTGCTTACTCTGAACAGTCATCAGGCAAATTTCACTACAACTATGACAACTTCCTCTCTTCTTGTGTATTTGCTCTTCTGAGCTTTAAGTCACAGGACACGTTGCAGTTCCGTAAATGCCTTGTCTCTCCTCTGCATCAGTAGCCATGGTCTTCCTTCTTTATATGCAGGAGATGTGTCACGAGGCTAGTGCAGCTGACATGCAAAGATCTCATTCTACACGAGATCCTATGGGTCAAACCAGATCCTTAACTCAAGGGGGTCAAGATCCAGAAACATGCAAGATTACATCAGCATCTATCAATATCCAAGCCTTGCCTTGGAATACTTTACATCAAGTGCTTCATATACAGTTACACTTAACTATTAAATATTTACCTGTCACAACATGCCAAATTCTGTATAATACAGATCATGTACAACAGCATTCCTGAGGTAAGTGAGTAAAAAACAATATCAGAATGAGGGTGATCATGGTTTACTTTTCCGTAACAGCAGAAAATCAGAATTAGCTGTGACAAGCACAGACTGTCACTGGACACCTCCTCTACCATAACAGTTTGAGAGGTATTATTTTATCTCATTACAATGTGCATCTCTCTAAATGGATGAACAGCCTTTGAAATATGCTTCTAAAGCTTCATCAAACTCAGCATGAAACGTTTCCGGTCCTAATGACCCTTTTCCTTTCCACGAGGTGGGTGGTTTTATTTTTGATGCATTATCATCATCTCCACTTCTTTCATAGCAGCCAGGAGAGTCCATCTCCTCCTCCACCCCCACCTCCCTGCTTTCATTAGAACGACATGGTCTGAAATTAAAAGTACAGTGGGATACTCTGAATGAAAATATCGATAAACTGCTTTTGAGCTTAAAACTTGTATCTTCTGCTTTCAAAATAGGAGCCTAAGTAGGCATTTTCAAAGTATTTCTCTTAAAACTGATCTTTTAACACTAGTTTCTATCACAAAAAAAAGTTAGAACTTATTTGCCAAAATGTTCATAGACAGCTCTTAGAAATACATGTTGATGTTAATTAAAAGCTAAGCTACAGATCATCATGAAACGAGTAACAAAGACAACTACAAAAATACTTCTGTAGGGAATTAAATACACTTATTAAACATTAACAGTGCAAAATGTTGAGATGAAGCATAAAAGGGAATGGCTGCAACCCTTACAGTTAATCTTATGTACGTATGTGTGTGCGTGTGTACACGTACACACGCACACACACAAACACACACACATACACACACACACACACACACACATATATACATATATATAGTTTTTTTAATTTCCTGAGTTATGCATTTTTACGTTGTAATAGGATCAGAATGCTCTTTACTAAGAGAAGTGCAGCTGTTGGCTTTCTCTTGGACATTGCCTGCTTGTTTGTCAGCTGTCCACTCCTCACTGTCAGTTACTGGATCTGCCGGCTCTGGACCCTCGATTTCCTCTTCTCCACTTTGTTCTGTATTGTCTTCTTGTGTTCCATTAAGGGCTTTCCCAAGCTGAAGGGTTTCCATAGTTCTCTGGGTTTCTGAGACCCATGATTCAATTCTACTGTTGAGTTGCACTTCTACAGATATGGGCTCGTGGGGGTAATCTTCATCCTCCTCCTCATCTTCATCCTCTTCTTCCTCCAGCATTCCCGGTACAAGAGTACTTGTGGTACTGGTGATAGAAGAATTCAAAATGTCTCGACAGCTCCCATCCAGAGACCCCGTCTCTGTACTCTGCTGTGATGCCCACTCCAGGTCATCTGGCTTCACTTCATCTTTGTCACCCACTGTACATTTCCCAGGGTTTGCAGCTGAGGCAGTGCTGCTGGCAGTCACTGGGGGTAGCTGCTTATTAACAGGAACCTTACTGGGCATTTCAGGTGCAGTAACTTTATATGAAGCATCTCTCTCATTTTCAGATGTTTCCAGTCCATCTGAGGTTTCCACCATGTTTCTCCAATTTGTTTCTATAAGTAGCAAAACAGATATTTTCATCAGGAGGTTATTTCAAAATTTACCAACTCTCTAGAACCCTAAGTAAGCAACAGTCACTGAACAAATTAAGGGTTTTGTTGGCTCATGATGCAGAAATTAAGAATTTTAGAGTTATAAGGGATTTCAGCAGGCATCCAGTCCAACCTACACCTAGAAAAAATCCCCACTATCAGACACTCATCAAATGGTAATCTAACTTCTGCTTGAAGACCTCCAAGGATGAAGCCATCACCAAGGCAGCCCTTTCCACTTTGGGGCAACTGGCAGAAATTTTTTCCTGACAAAGAGCCTAAATTGGTTCCTGTAATACCACCCACTACTCCAAGTTCTTCCTTCTGGGGCCAAAGGGACCAAGTCTGATGGTTCTGTATCACAGCTTTTCACATCCCTGAATATAGCTAACATATTCCCTTCGGTGGGTTCTCTTTCTCAGCCTAAACATCCTAGGTTCCTTCAACTAATCTCCATATGACATGGACTGAAGGCCTCTCCCTATCCTGACTCTCCTCCTCTGGATCCTCGGTTTATCAGTTTCCTTCTCATCCTGCAGGGTGCAGAATTGAACACAATAATGCAGATGAAATATTATCAGAACAAAATACAGTGGGCCTTTTGCATCCTTATTCCTAGAAGCTTGACTTTTGCAAAGCATAAGCTCCTGCTGCCATAATGGCAAGATGCCACCAGCTCCTTCAGCCGCCACGTTACACTGCTGACTCATCTGGACCAAAGCTCATGTCTGAACCCAATTCCCACTGAATTTCCTTCTTCCAGATTCAGACCAATCTTCTAAGTGTGCTGAGATTTATCCAGGTCCTGACTGCCTTCTGGTATGCTAGCTAACCCTTCTCAGCTTTGTGTCAACTAAAAATTGGATAAGCTTGCCATTTAAGGTTTTACCCAATCAACTGATTCAAATATTACAACGCCCAGGGAAGAGTCAAGGCCCCAGAGGAACTTTGCTGGAGGGGTCCTGCCAAGACAACCTTGAACCTTTAATGTCTATTTTAAGTGTCTGGTGATTTCAAGAATTCTGAATCCATCCAGCTGCATTATTGTCCAGCCAACTTGTCCTCCCCTTTTTCATAAGAGAAGTAGGAAAGACTTTATGTTTTACTAGAACCTAGGTAAAAATTGTTACAAAGTTGGGCTTTTATTAGAGAAAAGGAGTGTTGTGAGTATAACAGTGCCAGTGGTACAAAAAAATGCCTGATCCTTCCTGTTCACCTTGATAGTAAATCATTACTTTCAAAACACTCTGCTTCTGTCTTTCAGGGTTTTCCCAGCCACCTTGAGGCACATTTTTTTCTTAAAGTCTCCATGGAATTGTTAGCCTTTTCTGAAATCTTTTGAAATATGCTTCCCAATAGCTAGTTTAAGTGCATGAGAATACCCAGTGCTTGTCAGACTAAGGATCAGTGGCATTACAGACCACATCCCTCAAGTTTCGGCTTAAGGCCCTCATTAGGTGAGCAAATGTCTTGCTAAACATCCCCTTCACATCTGAGAAATGTCCTTATCTCCTGCTAGCAGCCCGTCACTCCGCCATCCTAAGCGATGGACCAGAAAACCAAATCCTGTCTGACACTGTCCCTCAGCCAGCTCTTCACTTCTCACATCTCTCTCCTTGAAAAGCTTTAGTGTTTAAAAAATTGGACATTATAAGAATGGATATAAAATACCTTGGGGAAAAAACCCTCTTCTTCCTTTGCTATTTAAGTCAAAAGGTGTCAAGAAGAACCTAGTAAAGTGGAGTCAATAAACTGGGGTGAGTTTAGGGAATGTCTGTCACTTCTGCTCTGAAAATGAGCCTTAAATGTCCTCCAAATTGGAAACAGGAACTTGGCAAACGACCCAAATGGAGCAGACTTGAAAGACACAAGGTATTTGCTTCTAGCTGCCATAAAAGATACACTATAATGTTGAGGTAAAAATGGTGGCCACGAAAAAGATAAAACCATCCTGCTCCTGAATATGTTTACAGCATGTCATGGTTTAAGAAGAATGCTTCCACACATTACGATTTCATCAAAGAACAGGACTGACCTTAACGATCAGTTAGTGGTCACAATCCAGAAAAACGGGAACAATCTGATGGACAATCTGCATTCAAGGGAAACTCTGGATGACCTGGGGTTTCAGTGCACTGCTGGTAGCCTAGTGAGCCATGCTTATGGATGAGAAAGCTGGGAAGTTCTGAGGGCAGGGATGGCTGTCTTGGCATCCTCCTTACCTAACACTGTGCCTCAAACACACCAAGTGCTTACTAAAGGCTCCCACCGGTCTTATTCCACGTCACTCCTTCAAACAATCCTGTAGGTATTCCTTGGACTCATCATTTCAGCGCCTGTCTCTAGCTTTGAATCCTTTGCCTGGATGTTCCCCCATCCCCAGGTTCCTTCACAATTCAGCTCCATTACCAACTGCCATCTGAAGCTTTTCCTGACGGCTCCTCCTCTGTTGTTATATTTATTTAACTGTATGCATAGTGTACCACTCCCCAATCCCAGGCCAGGAACAGGTAAACTCCTTTGAAGTTTACTTGGAAGACAGCTATATTCTAACACCTCGGGCAGTGCTGAAGAAGGCAAGCTGTAGTACATTCAGAACAGCTGCGCAGTAGGGAAGCAGAACTAATGATCATGCTAATTTCAGGGGACACTATGAAAATTAAGAGCAAGAGACACAGAGTGGTAACTGGCAGTGGAGTCGGAAGTCCCTGTACGGGCCCGTCCCCGCACACCACTACTGGGTCAACATGCATTATGTGCTTATTAGCACTATGGCTAAGCACTGTGGAAAGAGAGAAGACAAGACAAAGTGAATATACAGGAGACCAGGAAAAACAATTTAAAGTAGTAATATGTGCAATGAGAAGAAGCATGGCATAGTGGACAGATGGATGGCTCTGGACTCATAAGGCCTGAGTTATACTTGCCTCTAGGGTTTAATCTCTCGCCGTCCCAGGCACTGCCCTCAGACTAGTTCCTGACCTGTGTCAATAGAGGAGATCAAGGGAATCCCTTACACCTAGGCAACTTGTCCCCAATAAGTGTGTAAGGGTAACCCATAGATGAGGAGTAAGGGAAGACACTGGTGGGGTTAGAATAGAATAAAGTGAGATTTAAGCTGGGCCTTGAAGGATGAATAGGTAAAGAAATGAAGGGAAAACACCAGCAAAGACAGGAATGAATGTTTTGTGTGCGAGTGATAACACTGAATTCATGTATCAGGGGCCTGTCATTCCTTGAGGGCTTTGGAGTTGTTTTTTTCCCTACTTTCCCAACTGTTACATCTAAGATGCATAAAACAAGGGTGTCCTACAATTCTGGTTGCTAGAAGGGCAGAATGTAATTTTTTACCCAACATCCAATGGTTCCCATTACTTACTTGGCTTTTTAAAGGCCAAAGCAACACATTTTAATTTGAGCAAATTTAATGTTATTTTTCTTTCTCCTCAAATAGGCTTGTCAGTTCTTATTGTTTTTTCCCCAGAAGCTTGACATTTTTTTATGCAAAAGGGTTTAATGTCACCTACAAACCTAGAGATTTTACTATGTAAAATACTCCAGATCACTTGTGAAAATGCTAAATAAAATCTGCTTAGTGCTGTCTCTGAGAGCTCCACGGTTTTATACTTTCCCTATTTAGTTGATTCCTACATTTAAGCCAATTTCTATCCTTGACACCACAATGCCTATCATACTGCACCTTAAAAATAAAAGTAATTTAAGATAAGGCAGAAGATTTCAGCTAAATCAATCATATCCATTGGTTCCTCCTGGCTTGTATGCTTACTTACTCCCAACAACTGCTCTGGATAGATTACTTCAATCCCAATTTTCACTTGCAGAAACCACAATGGTTTTACTATGGAGTTTCTTAACCTTTCCTTGAATCACAGACTCTCGTGGCAAACTGATGACGCCTACAGACCTGATCTCATAAGAAATGTTTTCTAAATGTATGAAATAAAATAAGATCCCCAAAATAAGAACTGACTACATTGAAATGTCATCCCAGAAAGATCTCTAAAAACAAGTTCACAAACCCCAGGTTAAAGACCCCTGCTCTAAAAGGTTACGCATACTAAAGTGATCCTGCTCTAAGTTTTGGATTCTTGCACGTATGCGCCTTGGAGGCAGCCTGCTCCAGTATCAGACAGCTCTTACTGGCAGAAAATCTCTCCTTACATCAGAATTGCAATTGCTATGAACTCTGTACACACTGCTCCTCATGATGTCCTTCCTCTGCAGTCACCAAGAACAAGTCTAATCCTACCTCCACATGCCAGTTCTTCAGACACTTGAGGGGAATTATCCTATCTCCTGAGCGACCATGAACAATTCTTTCACAGAATTAACTTGGTCGTGGCTATCACTTTCACCCCTGAGGACAGCTTTTGGTACTGTCATCAGAAAGTGAATCCTGATTCTCCAGCTGGCTTCAAGCCTTTGAATCTTTAGTGGTATCTCCTGCAAGATGTCTGTTCACGTTTTCTTGGGACTCATGTATTCTGGAATTACAGTATTTTTTTGTCTCCAAATTTCCTATGGTTAATAATTTTTTGCAGCAATTTTCAATTTTTTCCTCTAAAGAATTTTCATGTTTTACTGTATTTCCCTTTCATGAATTAAAGCAACTTTCTGAAGACTTGAGATCAAAGAATCCAGAGCCAGGAAAGCCCTTGAATATCACGATCCAATTGCACCATTTCATTCCTATGAGGCAAAGTCATGTTTGTCTCATTTGCATTGCTGAATGTACTTTAAGAATAATGAAATTTCCAGAAGTGTTCCATCATTTAAATTTTCCACTAAGGAAAGCTGGCTTTCTCATCAGTTTTCTAAATAAAAAGACTTTTCTTTATGGTTAAAATTTATTAGATGTCTTTCTTACTCTTTTCACAGACCACTTTAAACACTGAGTAAAGGAGCGATCAGAGGAGATTTGGATAAATTAGCCAAGGTTTACTGGAGAAAAGGTGAATGGGAGAAGAGAGCGACGAGCAGGGCGTTCCAAGTCAGGAAAGTGGGACACGAAAAGGCAGGGACACAGGATGAAATTACATGTATGAGACAAGTAGATATGTCTGGGTAGAGTGTTAATTACGGGGAAAATAATGGGATAGAAAGATATCTATCGCTACAGAGAGACGACACTGTGTACTAGACAGAAAGCCAGCTGAACCTCTGACACATACATGCTATGTGACCCTGGACAAGCCATGTACTTCTCTGTGAAGAGGCAGACTATAAGGTGCAGTTGCTGACAAACACCGGTAGAGGGAGTTCCCTAGACCAGATAAAGGAGTTTGTATTTTACTCTAGGAAGAGTAGGGAGCCATGCTGAAGGTTTCTGAAGAGGGGAGGGACATGATGAGTTCTATTTTGGACATATTCAGTCTGAGTCATCATGGATGGGACCTATTGGGACATATCCAGAAGGCCTTAGGATTATGTTTTGGATTCGTCTGAACAGGGATAACATAAGATCATTTAAGAAAAGGTGTCAAGGACATCCTTACATAGGAGCTTGGAGGCAGGGGATGAACGCAAAGGAAAATCAGAAGGATCAGTCAGACAGGTAGGGACAGCAAGGAGAGAGCAGTCACAGACATCAAGGGAAAACAGAGCATCTAGGAGAACCTCCTAGACTGGACAGAGCATCCAAGAATGACTCACTCCTCTGACGTATTCAGGATAAGTTTATGGACTTAAGTGGGGTAGAGAGGAGGACTGAACAGTTACGGAAATAATGAAAGATGAGAAGAAGTTCAGAAAAAGCTTGCAGATCACAGGATTCATTCATTCTGAGTGGGAAAAGAGCAATATCTGGGAGTCTAGGGAGGAAAACAAGAGGCCCCCGATAGGAAAAAACAAAAAAGAAACTGAATAAATCACTCAGAAGATTCTTGGGTTAAGTCTCTATGAACATCATTTCCAGAAAGGAAAAAGCCATGAAAGGAATTTTTACTGTACTGGGGATCACAGAATGCTTACAATCGGATGGCTAGGAATCTTACGCTGTTTGATTCCTAAAAGGAGTGCAGTACAGTGAACAGTCAGGGATTTTCAGAGGACTGTGATATGAAACTTGGCTCTGTCGGTTACTGCCTGCGTGACCTTTTGTAAATCCCTCAAACTCTGTAAACCTGTTCTCTCATCTTTTAAAATGAGGAGGCTGAACTAAATAACTCTAAGGTCCCCTCCACCACTAGATAAATGATACTATGAACTTCTGGAATTAATTGGGTGCAGTTCTAAATAATGTTGAAGTCTAGAATACTAATTAAATTATGATCCATCTATCTATTCAATCTCAGTCCTGAATCAATTTTTGATTTTCTGTTCAAAAAAAGTATTTTTAAGGCAAATTTAACAAGTTTATTTTTTTAATATCCATGTAAATTTAATTTTGAGGAATTTAATTCTGATTATAAACAGAATGAAAAGAGGCAAGACTTTTAAAAAAAACTTTTAAAGCACTTTTCCTTATTTAAGGTGAGTAATTTACCTCCATAAAACTGTTTTAGACATTTTAAGTTAAAATTAATGGGTAAAACCACTTACCATATTCCTTTTCATTTACTTCAGAGATGGGTTCAGAAATAACACTGCAAAAAGAAATTGCACTTGCTGCAGAAGGATTTCGGGAATGGCCCATGTGGTGGGGCACCTTCTTAACATTCTTCAAGGCTTCCTCAGCCTGCTCCTGTTCCATCGCTGCCACCATGTCTTTATAAGCTTTCCTGGCTTCCTCAGTCAGTTCTACCAATTTATTAAACAGGCTCTAAGGAGAGAAAAATATTTGGTTAATAGTTCCTCTTGCTATATAGACTTATTCAAGTTAATTAAAACTATTATTTTACTTAATCAAACTAAGGTATACTTTGAGAGGGTATATTTCAGTACTGGCACATTTTTGGATCAAACATCCTAATGAACCACTTCCATAAAACATGTATTAATTTTTTGTGTGTACATGCAGATATGTATATAAACACATACACATACTTATGCATATATGTGTATGTTAATACATATAGATTTTCACATACACAAAGAATGTGTGTATAAACACTAAGCCATAAGTAACCGGAAAAATAGTTCCATGTTAAAAAAGAACAGATAGTGGTCACAAAGATTAATAGTTTCCTCACTGAAAGGCTAAATGGGTAGATGAAACCTGGGAGGAGGGAAAAGGCGGTGACTTTATAGACAGGTACATAGGTGGTTAGGGGACAGAGGGCAAGAAGTAGGAAAATTGGTAAAGTAAACATTCCAAGAGTACTTTACAATAATTTTTACAAACTTTCTTATGAATGACTATGCAATAAACACTCCCTTAAATTTCTGATAAAACAAAAAATAGTAAGGTCAGAAAGGTTGAATAACCTGTCCATAATTTATAAATATATTCATTCAATCAGTATTTACTGATTGGGTTAGGAAGGTACTGCTCCCCATTCCCTAGTTAGGTGTACTGCCAAGGAGACTGGCAGTACATCTAATTCTAATTATTAATCTAGGAATTTCTGCTTTTATTTAAAAGAACATTCTGTCCTTGAAGTCCTAACACTTTACTTGTCTCATTCCTAAACCAACCTCGTAAGTACATGGAGTTAGTTCACATGAAGTACAGGTTCCAAATAGCACCAATTCAATAAATGTTTACTAAATAAGTGCCTACTGTGTGCCAAACACTGTGCTAAGTGCTGAGGAAAGGACAACAAAAACAAGCTAGTCCTTGCCCTCAAGGGAAAGGAAACATGTACAAAATAAACACAAACTCACTCTGGAGGAAAGGACAGCTAAAAGCTGGGAGTCAGGAAAGCCCCTGTGCAGACGTGTCATGTGAGACGGAGGGAATGCACCAAGGCACAGGGCTTTGAGGATTCAAAGTCATGGTGGTGAGAGATTGGTCTAATGCAGGGGTGGCCCTCTAGGTTCTCAAGGTGGCCTCAAGGTTGCAGGTTCCCCACCCCTGATCTAACAAGTTCATAAAGGTGTGTGTAACGTCTAATCAGCCCAGAAGGCGAGGCAGAAGATAGACTATGAAGCACTTTGTACTTTATCTTAGAGAAAAGAGAACTATTGAAGCTTCTTCAGCAGTCAGTCAAACATTCATTAAAGCACCTACCAGGTGTGAGCCACTAGGTTGAACATTAAAGGTATCCCTGCAACCCAGGAACTCGCACGTTAGCGAGGTAGACAACATGAAAACAACTGCGTACAAACCAGATACACATACAACCTGCTGCAAACGATCTCAGAGGGAAGGCACAAAAGCATTAAGGGAGATAAAGAAAGATTTCCTGCAGAAGGTAAGATATGAGCTGAGACCTGAAGGAAGCACAAGGTCAGAAAGTCATGCTCTGCAAGAGATTATCTATTATAAGTGTGTGACAATACCGGTTTCAAGGAGACACAGTAAGTATACTGCTCCTGCATCATGGAGACCAAACTATAAGGTACAATCTAACTAAATGTAACGAACTAGGAGGTCGGCTAGGTGGTGCAGCGGGAAGACAGTCAAGCTCGAAGTCAGTGTGTTCAAATCCGGGCCTGTGTGACCCTGGGCAGGTAACTAAACCCTGTCTGCCTTAGCTCCCCAGGTGAGAAAATGAGCAGAGGGAAATGACAGATCACTACAGTATCTTTGCCAAGAAAAAAATACCAAACTGGACGGACACACTGAAAGACAACAAACAAAACAGTATCATTCAGTTCTACAAATACTTAAGTGTCAGAGATACAAGGACGTGAAACAATGTAATCCCTACCCTCCGTCTTAGCGAAGAGAGAGAGGTCAAACAGAAAGACTGGAAAGATCCAAAGAGATATCCTTTCCAGTTGGGGAAAAGTAAAAGTGGCTCCTTAGCTGGGCTCTGAAGGAGGGAAAAGATGTCAACAGACAAAAACAGGAGAAAAGAAGTCTGGACATAATCCACTTTTCCCAAAGTGTAGACTGTGCAAAACACAGTGTGATGAGAGAGCTATAAAGGTGAAGGTAGACTATGAAGGGCCTCTTCTGTCAGAGTAAAGAATCTGTATTTTATTTAACAGGCAAAGACATTTCCTTCTAAGCTGGCTGCCTGAACAGGAGGCAGACACCATATATATATATGTATATATATATATATACTCCAGAAATGTGCCCCAAATCACACCAGACTAAATAAAGATCATAAGAAATTATTCTAAGTGACCTCTTCCACCACAGGACTGAAGAAAAAATAAGCCAGAAACACTAAGTAATAGGAAAGGGAAGAGGGTCCACCAGCAAGGTGAGCTCCAGTCTGGAGGAGCCTGACCTGACCTGAGCTGGGCCTACGATAGGCAGGGCCTTCAAGGCTCAGTGTCCAAAGGCAGGGAGAGCAGAGGTCTTCCTTGAGAAAGCTACAGGATAGGAACTTTGGGAGTCCAAGGAAGTAACCCTGGTGCCTTAGCATTCAGGCCCAGGATCTGGGGTGAAACAAAAACAGGGCGATCAAGCCACTCAGAAGCACAGCAGGGAGAAAAGCCAGAACCTGATGAAAAGCCTAAACACAAAAACAGAAGTTGGAAAGGGGAGTAAGTCAAAGAAAACACTAACCAGCATCAAAGATGATTTCAAATCTAAAGATTCGTTCTTCTCTCTACAAAAAAAAACATGACTCCATAACAAGTAGGGACTCCTAGGAAAAAAATGTCTTTTCCACAAGAACTACATCATCACCTCAAAGAAATGGAGTAAGAGACAAAAAAAATTCCGGAGGAAACAAAGAACATCTTAGAAGAGAAGGTCAGAAAGCTTCGCTCAAGAACGGACTCCATGAAAAGAAGACAAACCAAACAAACGAAGATTCCACAAGATGGCGATAAATAAAAGAACAGAATAAAAAGAATGAAAAAAATCAGAAGAAAATATAAGATGTATGATATAAAAAAAAACAACACACCTGGAAAAAAGTCAAAGAGAGGGAAATTTCAGAAGCAACAGAATAATTCAAAACTATAATATTTCTTTAAAAGCCTGGACACTGTATCTCTGAAAACCCTAAATGAAAACAGCTCAGTTATTAAAACTTGGGGGTAAACGAAGAAGAATAAATCGCCCAGTCACCTCCTGAAAGAAAGCCTATAAGAAAAAATGTACCAATCAAAACCCAAAATATGACAAAGAGCTGGAAAGAATGGCTTCAAGCTCCAAGGAGCTGCAGTCAGGCTGCTACTAACACCAGAGACTGTGGAAGATGATACTCCAAAAGCAAAAGAGAGAGGCTTCCAACCAAAATAACTGACTGCAAAACCGTATAATGCTAAAGAGAACTACAGGACTTTCAAGCATCCCTGAGGACAAGATAGAAGCTCAGCAGGGACTCTGAAACAAACACCGAAGCCCAGAGAGTCCCAGAGTGGCTGGAAGGAGCTGCGTCGTGACACAGTGCCAACGTCCTGAGGGCGGGAGAAAGTTACTGAGGGAGTTAAATAAGAAAAATGGAGGTTATGGAAGGAGATTGGGTCTGCTCTGAAGGTCTGAAGTAGAGAAAAAAGGAGAATAAAAGGAATGCATCCGTGTAGAAATGGAGTGAAAGGAAGGAGGCAGAATTTGTTACTTCTCATAACTGGAGTATAACAGAATACATACACATGGAGGAAGGAGTGGGGGGTGGGCATCATGGGAACGTTACTCTTATCTGCAGTGGACAAAAGGAGAAAGGAACACACACACACACATACACACACACACAAACACACACACACACATACAAACATACACAAACACACATACACACAAACACATACACACATACAAACACACATGGCTGGATGCAGAAATACAGCAAACATAAAATGGAAAACAAGTAAGGACATGGAGGCTTAAGAGGGAGGCTAATAATGGGGAGAGAATACTCAGAAGCAAAACAGACTTCCCAGTCCTTACGAGGGAAGGAGCGAAGAGCTCGAACCTAAAGGAGCACCATAAACAGGCTCGGAAGACAGCTGGGGTATGGGATTCAATTTACGATTATACCCAATATCATTGCCTTATAAAAAATTATGAAGATAAATTTCACAGAATCCTGCGCAGTATTATCTGACAGATGAGGTAAGCAGAAACAAGAATAATTTACACCAGAATGAAGACCCTGTGAAGAGAAAACAGTTTCGAGACTTCAGCGCTTTGATCAGTGCAATGACCGTGATGTCTGGGGGCGTAGGGGCACACTGACAGACCGCTGCAGCTCTCCTCCCACAGCCCATAAAATACCTGTAAAAAATGATCCTAAACAAATTCTAAAGCAGCAGAAGCTACAAAAAAACAGAGTAGAAGAAACTTCTAGCCCAAGACAGCCTGGAAGGCCAACAGGAAAGGTCTAGCACACTGAGCTTAGGGAGAAGCGCAGCCTAGCCTTGGCTGCACAGCGTGGCAGGGACAGGACTGGAGCAGGCTTTAGGGTGCAGAATTACAGGCAGCAGCTGCTTCAAAGGTCAGTGAGAAAGCTCTTTCACCTGGGTGAGAAGAGAACAACGCCAGGGCCAGCAGCATAAAGACCTTGGGGAAACTGAGTCATGAATCTGGATCTCAGACCTAAGTGGCAGCCCTGCGGTGAGGAAGAGCACTGGTGGCTTTGAAGAGGATCCTGGGCAGAAAAACTTGCAGTAGCTCCAGACCAGAATGCAGGCCAGGAGAGGAGCAAACTCCTCTCCCTTGACTGTACTACCTGGGAGGAACTGAGAACTTACAGGTCCCCAGAGTATACCCTCCACATGACAAAGGACTCAAAAGTCAAGTAACTGGCTGGAAAAAAGGCCAAAAAAGGGGAAAAAAAATAAGACTATAGAAGGTTACTTTGTGGTGAACAGGTGTTTTCTTACATCGTTTCAGATGAGGAAGAACAATGCTTACTATCAGAGGAAGACATAAAAGTCAAGGCTTCTGCACCCAAAATCTCCAAAATAAATATGCAGTGGTCTCAGGCCATGGAAGAGCTGAAAAAGGACTTTGAAAATCAAGTAAGAGAGGTGGAGGAAAAATTGGGAAGAGAAATGAGAGAGATGCAAGAAAAGCATGAAAAGTGGGTCAACACCTTGCTAAAGGAGACCCAAAAAAATGCTGAACAAAATAATACCCTTAAAAACAGGCTAACTCAATTGGCAAAAGAGGTCCAAAAAGCCAGTGAGGAGAAGAATGCTTTCAAAAGCAGAATTAGCCAAATGGAAAAGGAGGTTCAAAAGCTCACTGAAGAAAATAGTTCTTTAAAAATTAGAACAGAAAAGATACAAGCTAATGACTTTATGAGAAACCAAGAAATCACAAAACAAAACCAAAAGAATGAAAAAATGGAAGATAATGTGAAATCTCATTGGAAAAAACGACTGACCTGGAAAATAGATCCAGGAGAGACAATTTAAAAATTATGGGACTACTTGAAAGCCATGATCAAAAAAAGAGCCTAGATATCATCTTTCATGAAATTATCAAGGAAAACTGCCCTGATATTCTTGGACTAGAGGGCAAAATAAACATTGAAAGAATCCACCGACCACCTCCTGAAAGAGATCCAAAAAGAAAAACTCTTAGGAACAATGTAGCCAAATTCCAGAGTTCCCAGGTCAAGGAGAAAATATTGCAAGCAGCCAGAAAGAAACAATTCAAATATTGTGGAAATACAATCAGGATAACACAAGATCTGGCAGCTTCTACATTAAGGGATCAAAGGGCATGGAATAGGATATTCCAGAAGTCAAAGGAACTAGGACTAAAACCAAGAATCACCTACACAGCCAAAGTGAGTATAATACTTCAGGGAAAAAAATGGTTTTTCAATGAAATAGAGGATTTTCAAGCATTCCTTATAAAAAGAACAGAGCTGAAAAGAAAATGTGACCTTCAAACACAAGAATCAAGAGAAGCATGAAAAGGTAAACAGCAAAGAGAAATCATAAGGGACTTACTAAAGTTGAACTGTTTACATTCCTACATGAAAAGACAATATTTGTAACTTCTGAAACTTTTTTCAGTATCTGGGTAGTTGGAGGGATCACACACACACACACACACACACACACACACACACACACAGAGACAGAGAGCATAGGGTGAGTAAGGGATGACATCTAAAAAAATAAAGGGGTGAGAGGAGGAATATTTTGGGAGGAGAAAAGGAAAAGAAGAATGGGGCAAATTATCTCATAAAAGAGGCAAGAAAAAGTTTTTTCAATGGAGGGGAAAAGTGAAGCTTACTCTCACCACATTTGGCTTAAGGAAGGAATGACATGCACACTCAGTTTGGTATGAAAATCTATCTTACACTACAGGAAAGTAGGGTGGAAGGGGATAAGTGGGGTGGGGGATGATAGAAGGGAGGGCAAATGGAAGGAGGGAGTAATGAGAAGTAAACACTTTTGGGGAGGGACAAGGTCAAAAGAGAACAGAAGAAATGGGGGACAGGATAGGATGGAGGGAAATATAGTTAGTCTTTCACAACACGACTATTATGGAATTCATTCGCAAAACTACACACATACAGCCAGTATTGAATTGTTTGCCTTCTCAGTGGCAATGGGTGGGGAGGGAGGAAGGAAGGGAAGTTGGAACTCAAAGTTTTAGGAACAAATGTTGAGAACTGTTTTTGCGTACAACTGAGAAATAAGAAATACAGGTAATGGGGTAGAGAAATCTATCTTGCCCTACAAGAAAAGACAGAAGTTGAGAATAAGGGAAGGGAGGGGTGTGATAGAAGGGAGGGCAGATTGGGGCAAGAGGTAATCAGAATGTATGGTGTCTTGAGGTGGGGGGAGGAGAGATATAGGGAGAAAATTTAGGACTCAGAATCTTGTGGAAATGAATGTTGAAAACTAAAAACAAATAAATTTTTAAAAGAGAAAGAAAAAAAAAACCATGTCTACAGAGGACCTATACTGAAACATCACCCACATCCTGACAGAGAGGTGGACTCAAGGTACAAAAACATACATTTGTGGCCATGGTCACTGTGTAAATTTGTTTTGTTTGACATGTTTTACATGGAATTTTAAAAAATATCTCGTGTTCCCTCCCCCCAGGGTGAGGGATGGAGAGGGAATTATATAATGAAGTTCTTCCCCAAAAAAGACCACTGTAGTATTTTTTTAAATGCACAGAAGAGAACTGAAAGAAGTTGAAAAGGAAGTACAAGGAGAAGCATTTTGAAAATAACATCAAGACTTTATTACACATATGTATATATACGCATATACATATTTTAAGTGATATGAAATGAAGATTCAGTTTCACTCTTTTGGTGTTTAAAGTCTAAAAAATATTTTTTTAAACAGGCAACAGGAGAATGACAAAGATTTTTTTTTAAAGCAGTGTTACAGTAGAAAATTCCTTTGGTAGTAGCTTGAAAGAGCATGAGAAAGGCTGGAGAGAAGGAGAACAATTCGAAGGTCATGAGAACCTGAGAAAGAGAGAAGGGACAGCACCAGTGAGAATGACAACAAGCACGCAGGAGAGGAAGGAAGGTGATGAAAGGCTACGAAAGGAAAGTGTGGACACGAGAGAAGTTCCAGAACAGGATGAAGGGGAAGGCAAGAATGCCTTGGAGCGTCAGACGCTTCAGTGACTTCAGCAGAGTCACTCTGCATTCCAAATCCAGATATATCCCCACTGTGGAGAAGAACACAACAGGACACCACAACATGATGAAAACATCTCAAAACATTAACACTCTCTGTCTATGACAATACCAGTGAACAACCTTCTGATGCTGATTTATTTTCCCAAGGCTGCTTTCCTACTGGGAAAAGAATGCACTGATCAGTTAACAAGTATTCCAGACTACTTGGTAAACAATTGATTCCAGCTTACAAATGAGTTGTCTCAGTAGGCTCACCATAAACAGCCAGTTAGTGTCTCTTTCTGCCTCTCTCTGTAATGCTACCTTACCTACAACAAATTCAATATACTGAAATAAACCAATCACACACAAAGACCTGAAACACGTAATAGCCTCTGAATACATACATTGGACACTTTGGTAACTGCCCTACAAGCAAAATATATGATAAGCAACTAACTTGAGATGACCTAAAATAATAATGCTGCTTTCATAATGTTACAGATTTAGGGGAAGGGAAAGGAATAAGCATGTAGACAGTGCCTACGATGTACCAAGTGCTTTTTTACAAGCATCATTCTCACAACAACCCTGCAAGGTGGTGGCTATTATTAACCCTATTTGACAACTGAGGAAACTGAACAAAAGACGTTCAATGACTTGCCCAGGGTCACACAGCTAACGTGTCTGAGACTGGATTTGAACTCAGGTCCTTCTGATCCAGTGTGCTATTCCCTGTATTACCAGCTCCTTCTACAGAGGTACATTTAGTCTACTCACTGCTGTGAGTGGATTTATTCTCTATAAAAATCACCTCAAGATTGGGGAAAAGTTTAATAGTAATTCAGGTACTTTCTATTCACTCTTTGAAATTTATCAACTCATTTTTTCAAACACATGTGCCTCCAAAACATGCTGTGTAGAACTGCCTTACCTCAGCGCCACAGTAGTTGAATATCCCCACCACACTGACAGGCACCAGCTTGTTGACACAGCGGCCTAGAGCTTTCCGTCCAAGTGCAAAGACAAAAGGGATTTCTTGTTCCCGTGCCATAGCTATAACGTTATAAAGTGCCTCGTCTAGGCCGCCTGGAGAAAAAAGTCAAGTTCACAAATTCAGTCATTTTAATGACCTAAACTGATCTAATGCGCTACGTTTAGTATTCTATATGTTCTAAATTGAGCTAACATTCTATTTTTTAAGTAAAAAAAGTAACTTAAATGTTTCCAGGTTCCTACAGCACACTGTACCATAAAATCTCACACCAATGGCATTACCTTCCACTCTTCATCTCTCCCATGTATATATATCATTTCCTCAACTAAACTGAAAACTTCTCAAAGGTCGGATTCTTTCCTTCTAGGTCTTTTTGAGGTATCTTTTGCCTAGCAAAGTTCCTG
Organism: Notamacropus eugenii; assembly: GCF_028372415.1. Classification (NCBI taxonomy): domain Eukaryota; kingdom Metazoa; phylum Chordata; class Mammalia; order Diprotodontia; family Macropodidae; genus Notamacropus; species Notamacropus eugenii. The sequence continues at coordinate 4,148,282 of NC_092878.1, read as the reverse complement.
GCAGCTGAATAAGCTTCACATCAACAAGCATTTAACTTCTCATAATAAACTACCAACGAATTGGCTGTAATAAATAGACAAACATTCTTTCTCATTCTCAGTTCAATTCACAAATACATTGTGAAATAATAAAGAAAATTACAGATAAATGTCTTCCATAGTTAACGGCTCCAATCTATTATTTCATTTGAGCAAAAGAAAACCAAGGGCACTTCTCTGCTCTCTGAGCAAACAACTACACAAAAAGGGCAAGAGCGTCCCACAGGCCGTAAGTCTGTAGCAACAGATTTCACCGTATTAAACCTTCACCAGTGACACTAAGGGCAAAGTTCTTTCTGTCCCTTTTAGCAGAAAGGATGTAAAGGAGAAGAGAAAGCAGCATCTGGAAAGCAGAGGCTTCAAATGGGTCGAGAAGTGCATTTACTGGACACTAGCTACTGGTATAATTTTTTATGATCTTCAGATGGTTGAGAAAATATGCATCCTCGTTAAGAAAATCAGTGATTTTCTTTGAAATTTTAAGCACCCAGGTTTTGAAAGACTTATTTTTCTCTTCAATATTTTATAATAATGTCAACTGAGAAAAAGCTACATCCTCCTTCCCTGTGTAGCACACTATGTAAGTTAAATAATCACACTACAGTCACACACATACACATATACCTGGGCACTTCAATGGGTAGGCAAACCACATCCCTACCTACCTTTTGACTGTATTTTTTCACAATTGGGAGAAATAATAACACATCTGATCTTGTTTAACTTCATGTGTTTGGTAACCTCCCGAAGGCCCATAACTAAACGTCGTCGTGCTTTTGCCCTCACAGGATCCTTTTGGTAAATGCGCTCCTGAAAACTAACAAGCTCTTGAAGAAGCAGAGTCACGCATTCATCAATTTCTTTGCAGAGAACCTGATTACAGTACCTGTTAAGAAAAATATTTTTTGAAAGTTAAATCTTTGAACACTGGCGCTAAATTTATTTTAGTAACTCTTAGGAAAGTCTATAAGTATATACATACATATCAAAGATAATATATACATAGGCATATATATAAAACAATAGAACATTAAATATTCCCTTTATCCAACAAGTAAAAAGCATATTATTAGATCTGATCAAAAAACATAATATTGAAGTTTCTTAAATCCTTTTAAGAAATCCCTATTCATATGTAAAAAGAGGAAAAACCTGAAATAATGAATTGGACTTTATTGTTTTCAAATTACCAATCCAGCAGCCTTTTATTTAGGTGACAGATAAAATACCTCAAAAATAAAAACAAACACTCCAATTATGAACCAAATCAAACATCATGGGATGATGTGGTACAAATTCTTGAGACAAGTGGGATAAAAGACATTTCTGCTTCATTCCAGTGGGATGCCCATAAATGCAGCAACAATAAAAAAACATTTCAACAGTTTCATGACGGAAAAGCGGATGCTCTTAAAACAATTTACAGCCAATGGCAAGCACGCGATCAAAAGGGCCCACTAACTCCTAAATGCCTACATTCCTCTTAATGTCATTGGGAAAGGTTTAATTGTATGAGATTACTGTAATAAACTTATGGTATGTCTATTCTGCCCTCTTACATACCTTCTTTGCCCCAGGATCAGAGAAGTGTTATTGGCTCTGTGTCTGTGATCCAGGAGGGGATTAAACAATTCCTAAACCACTAGAGAAGCCATGGGGTGAGACAAGGGGTTACTAAGTTCCCTTACACCAAATAAAAGCATAGAGCGGTGGTGGAGAACCTTAGGCCTTGAGGCCACATGTGGTCCTCTACATCCTCAAGTGTGGCCCTTTGACTAAATCCAAACTTCACAGGACAAATCCCCTTAATAAAAGAATTTGTTCTGTAAAACCTGGACTCAGTCAAAAGGCCCCAGAAGGTCACATGAGGCCTTGAGGCCACAGATTCCCCACTCCTGGTATAAACTGTGAAATCTGAAGTGGTTTCAGTGTAGAAGATGGAAGGGGTGGGGAGGAGAAATGAACAGAAAGGAAGGTGTCAGGAACGTGCTGTACAATTGCAGGGGACAGCAGGCATACAGACGGTAGGCCTGAACTCATCCATCCTAGTTTTCACCTATATATTCCACTTTGAGAAGCAGCATGGCACACTGGAGAGAGAGCCAGGCTCAAGGCAAGGAAGATCTTGGTTCACGTCTCAACTCACCTGACACATAACAGCAATGTGACCCTAAGCAAGTCAATTAACTTCTCAGTGCTCTCTACGAATTGCAGAGGTGCCTACCTACAGAGGTAGAGGGAAGTGTCCTAACTCAGGAGTTCCCTATACTAATGAATTCTTAGATCTAGTTCCTTTCCCTTTATCCCACCATACTCAGCCCTTTGTCAAAGAAAATTTAATTCACTCGATCTGAAGATAGCTGTATTTCCAAATTAAAAACAGTAATTTCTAGCTTTATGATGGACAAAATCAAGAAAAAGTATGTTAATAAAATGACTAAACTCTACACGTTCCATCCTCTGTTGCAAACCAACATTTTACGAGGTACAAATTTTAACATGCATAAACAAAAGCTTAACCAATAAGAATAAAAAACATAATTGGATTGGCCAGGGAACTGAAAAAAAGGATGGATTTTTAATTCCGATAAATAAAGTCAACTCCACTCAACAAGGACTTACTAAAGGCCACGTGCCAGGCACACGGCTAAGGGACGGGAGAACACCAAGACAGACAAAAACACTCCCTGCTCCCAAGGAGCTCAGATCCTAATGGGAAGACAACATGTAAACCACTACACATGGGAGATGTACACAGGGAAAACTGGAGGGATTGTTAAGAATGATCTGTGACCATGAAAGAAAGTCAGTCATTCTTTGTTCTTCTAGGAATCCTTTTATGGTGTTTGGCCTCAAGTAACGTTTTAGACTCTGCATCCGTCAGTCAACATCTGACATTTTTCTAATCTAAGCAAGAATACTCTGACAGCAGCACTAGGAAAAGGAAGATAATACAACACAATCCCAATAAAGACCTAAGCTCCTACACCACACAGGGAGGCTAAACTATAGACGACTGCAGTACAAGCTGCAATATTTCCAACATTAAATTAAGTTCAAGAGGCTCACCTTTCGTTTTAGGTAGTAATTCATCCCGTATGTTACTTACTAATGGTTCATACGCTAAGCTGACGTGCTGATGACGGCAGACAGCACGTTTCGTGGTGGGTTGGTGAGTCTGTCTCAAAGGTTAATACAAAGTACACAATAGCAGAAGTATTTCATGGAAAACACAAGATAATCCTAAAAATAAGGTACTCACAAGGTATCCCAGGCATCCACATCAACAGCCTTACGCGAAAAGTAAATTCATCGTTAAATGATTTCTATGTGAAATACACTTTGATATCTGATGAAGTAAGTAAATGCTTTAACCTCATGAAACCATTCATCAAAATTAGTTTTTCAAATAAGTATTTCCAAAGGATATTGAACAAAATTGTGAATTAAAGGCAAATTTTATTCAGAGTTCAATGAAAACACAATCCTGGACTCATTCTATTCTCGTACACGCACACACAGTAACAACAAAATAATAACGTTTAAATTCAGGACTGCATTCTACAAGATAATGGAGTCGCTTTGGTTCCTCTGTGACGCCTCATTTCATAAGGCACTATAGGACCTTCCCATTGGAACAAAAAAGAATATCTGAGATCTTACTCTCTAAATCTTTTGCTGTGGATTTTGGTAATTGCTGAAGATGCCATTGGACTGCCTATCCCTGAGCTGGCAGGAGAGCCCTGTGACACAGGGGTCATGCAGTATGGAGAATTCTGACTTGCTGGAGAGAGTGAAGTATCACTAGGCATACTTAGTCCAGTATCTGAAATTTAAAAAAAAATTAGTTTAAAATCTTTTCAAACTCTAAAAAGTTATTTTAAAAAATTTAGTATGGCACATGGTTACCTCTTCAAAACATCCAGAAATTATCAACAGTACGTTAACATCTTTTAGATCACAAAAAAGGAAAACATTAATTACATGCTATTAAAATGTGAAATTTTCCAATTTCTGTTTAAATAATTTCTAAAACTCCCTAATGGCCTGCAATTAATCCATGTAAATAAAAACAATGAAGGCATGGATGTTAAACTCTAAAACATGAATATCTAGACAATTTACCTCTGAGAAGCAGAGGTGTTAAATCCCTCAGTCACTGCCTTTCTTCCCACACGTCACCATTTCCTCGCCTTTCCTTCGGGCTGCGTCACTTATTTTCCCCACCTACTCCTCAGATTTTAGTCTATTTTATTGATTTAAAAACTTAACTCCACAAAATAAAACAAAGCACCTATAGAATCATATGATGATAACAGCCGCACAAAATATGCTCTAACAAATAATACTATGCCTCCTTCAGTCTGTTCTTTTGCAACTACTTTTACACACTCAGCCACCTCACCTACTATCTGAACCCTACTCTGAAGTCTTTCCCATCCTTCTCTACCTCTGAACACTTGTCTAACTGACACAGCAAAGCTTCATCTCAATCTTTCTCTTCCATTCAGCATTCTTCTCTTTATTCAAACCTTCCCATTTTGTGAGCCATATTTTCTTAATGCTACCACTTTTCTCTTTTTCCTTAACAACTAAACCCAATGGAAAATGCAATTTAATCCTCCATACCTCCCTTTACTCACTCCAATACTCACAGCCAAAGACTCCTGTTTCCAAGCCCTTTCTTTACAGCTCTCTTGAATAAAATACTACATGTGAAAAGAGTTACAGAAAGCTAAGTCACTGCTGTTACATGAGGCACTTTTCTGACTGACCCCATGGCTTTTCTTTCAACGACAGTATTCCACTTTGAACATCATCTTCCCTCCTGGATTCAGTTCTGGATACTTTGCTATATACATAACCCCTCCGGGATCTTAGCTTCTACTGACAAACAGGATCTAATCTATGTTACAGAACAGTCTAGAACAGTAGCAGAACATTTTTCTAGATCATGCACTGGCAGACTATGGCTTGCAGGTCCAATCCAGCCCACTACCTGTTTTTGGAGAGCCCAAGTACTAAGAACGCTTTTTACATTTTTAAATGAAGTTCTCTCTGTTTCAGTTGCTTAATGGTAGCAGCCACCTGGTTAGTCTTCTCCCTCAAGTGGTTATTTAATTCACCTTTTTTTGGTTAACTCCCAAATCTGAACTCTGCAGTAAGGGGAACTCACACTTTATTTCTAACTAGTCACAGTTAACAATGTAAAAACGATTCTTCGCTCACGGTCAGATTTGATTCATGGGTCAAACTACAATTTGCTGGCCCTTATTCTAAATGACTGGGTATCACATCGCACTAACCAGAGCTTAAAAGAAAATTTCTTATTTTCTTCACTATGCTTCTACTAACCAGTTCTTCAGTTCTTTTTTTCTTTTTAAACAAATAAATCAAATTGATGCCTTTTTTTTTTTTTTAACATAAATCATTTGCAGGTATATTCTTCCACCTCTTCTTCTAACATTTTAAGAATCTCCCTTGTAATAAAATAAAAACAATGAACCCAAGACAAGACAATATAGTGACCTCATTTGACAACTAAGCAACCTTCTGTCCTTAAAATCCCACATCTCTTCAGAGAGGACAGATATTTTTCATCAACTGTTTTCTGAGACCATTATTTTTTTTCCAGTTACTCAAAGTTCAGTTTCCTTTCAGTAATTCTTTTATTTACATTACTGCGTTCAGTCAGAATTGCTGTTTTGGCTCTGTTTATTTCACTCTATATTAGTACATGTAAATCTTCCCATGTTTCTCTGAATTCTTCATATTCATAATTTCTGTGGGATCCAGATCTGCAATTTCATTAGTGTAAGGAACTTCCAACGAGGCATCTCCTACCAATGCAACAACATGCGCCCTTCCAAGTAAGATGGCTGGGTGGACCTCGCCTCACCTCCTCCTGACTCAGCTGCCAGCTCTGGTGCTTCTCATTTCTAACTGCACAGCAGTATTCCATTACATTCATATGACACAGCTTCTTCAGCCATTCCCTAGTTACTGGACACCCGCTTTGTTTCAGTTCTTTGGTAACACAAAAAGTGCTGTTGTGGACATCCTGGTTTCTGTTGCAATTTTCTCTTTTTTATCTCCTTGACATAGGAACAGATGAGTAATTTTTTCCATGTAATTCTATAATTAATAATGTAATTTTAACCATGTAACATGTAATAACTTTTCTCATATAATCCTGTAATACTATGTAATTAGTAACAGTGGGTATGATAAGATTAGTAACTTGTCTCATGGAATTCTGAATTGTTTTACAAAACAGACCAATTCACAATTCCACCTTCCAATACTGACTGATTCCATTTTTGTCACTTTCGTGAATCTGCACAGTGACAGTAACAGGAGCAGGAAATAAGGGCCCCCAGTTTAAGAAGCACTGAGGAAGCCCTGCCCTAGACTAAACCTCACGATTCACCGTTATCCTCACTACGTCAAATGTCAAAATTTTGCTACTCTCACTCCAAGGGAAGCTGCATCAATCTGTCCTTTCCTTTCCATTCTAACCATAAAAGCAGGTCCTCCTAAAATTCTAATTGGTGCTTTTACCTCTTCAGCAGCTTCTTCACTTCTATCTAAAAAGTGGCAGTCAACGATCAAGTATGCTTTGATCTTGTCAATTCTGCATCAAAGCTCTATTTCATCTCGATTGTTTTTCAAATAAATTTCAACTCTTGACAAAGTTGAGCTTCAGGCTATTATGCCATCTGACTACAGCTAAAGGTCTTCATGTTCTGCTAGCCACATGTATCCACCTATAGTTCCAACCAAGCTGACCTAGCCCCCTATTTCTTATTACCAAAAACTACCCTGTGATGGTCGCAAGTCTAACAGCTTTGAATAATTGAAAACATCTCTCCCATGTGTCCTTTGAAATTCTACCTTTTCTTCAATGGCTCCCCATTCACCCGGAACCCATCAAAGGGTGCTGCAGGATAGAGGTTATTAAGCTGGTGGAAAAGTTCTTTTACCAGTGCCTCCAGCCTAAAATCTGCTCATTTGGAGCAGTATGTCACCAGTTAAGGGAACCCCTTCCCGCAATAGTCTGCCTGTCACCTGCATGGAGCTATCCTGTAAAACAGAAGCCCACCAAGACTTACCATCTTCCTTGACACCAGGCCTAAGGTCCACATGCACTCTGGGATCACTGGGGCCTTGCCATCCTCCTGATGTGCTGTCTCCCCCAATCAGAATGTAAGTTCTTAGAGAACAGAGACCTTTTCTGTCTGTATTGTCAGCACTCAGTTCAATGCCAGACACACAGCGCTCAGTGAAGAGCTTTTCCATTTCATTCCGAGGTCTAGCACAAATGGTACTTATACTTAGTCCATGAAGTTTTCACCAAAGCTAACTAGCACAGCCCTTTATATCTCTTACGTGATGGATTACAGTTATAAAAACACCAAGTAATTCATGAATACATACACTATATTCAGTAGCAATATTGTACAGTGATCAATTGGGAATGACTCAGCTGCTCTCACCAATACAAAGATCCAAGACAGTTCCAAAGGACTCCTGAAGGACACCGCTCTCCATCTCCAGAGAAAGAACTAATGGAGTCTGGGTGCAGATCAAAGTACACTACTTCTCACTTTTCTTTTGGTCTATGTTTTCTCTCACAACATGACTAACATGAAAACGCATTTTGCCTGACTACACATGTATAACCTAGATCAAACTGCTTACCTTCACAGAGAGGGAGGACAGGAAAAGAAGGAGAGAATTTGGAATGCAAAATTTTAAAAAACAAACATCAAAAAATTTTACATGCAATTGGGAAAAAATAAAATATTATTAGAAAAAAAGAAATATACTCTATTATGTCATATGTTTGTGTATATATGTTTTCTTACCATGCTAGGCTGTAAGGGGCAGGAACCAGGTCTTCCTTATTTGCTCACATAATGCCTTATAAGTAGGTACTGAATAAATCAAAACTCACTCTACCTGAAAAACTCTTTCCTAAAATCAAGCTCTCTACCAGTATGTCATGAAGCTCCTTTGTTCTTCAGTCATTCAGTCATGTCCAATTCTTCATGACTCCATGGACTTGTCCATGCGATTTTCTTGGCAAAGATACTGCAGCTGTTCGCCATTTCTTTCTCCAATGTGTCCCCATTTTACAGTTGACGAACTGAGGTAAGTAGGACTTAAGTGACCTGCCCAGGTTCCCACAGCTAGTGAGTGTCTAAGGCCTTCCTGATTCCAAGTCCAGTGCTCTACCCTTCTGCCACCATCTCCATGAGAATTGTTATACAATGTACTATGATATAAAATGTATTACACACAAACACAAATAAACAGTAGCAGTAGTAGGAGGAGTACAGATCAATTAACTACAAACATTAAGCACCTAATAAGGCAGTTATGTGCTAAAGCAGAAAAAGCACTGGATTCAGAGTCAGGAGACCCTGGTTTGAATACTACTCTCACACTACTTAGTATTATAACATTTAACATCTCCCCGTTTCAGTACCTTGACTTTTAAAAGGAGAGTAATATATGTACTAACCTATACATTACATGGCCATTGTGAGGAAAGTACTTTATCAACCTCTTTTAAGAACTTTATCAAAGTGCTACATAAATCTGAATTATGTGAGTTATGTACAAAGCACCCAAAACAGTAAACTCTTACCCCTCCCCTCACTCACACAGATTAGTCGTGTAAGGGAGATAAGTACACACACAGGAGTTAAAACAGGAAATCCCAAAAGTCTTGGTCCCACCCTGCATAACATCTGGCACTTTCCACAGTCTGTATAAAAGGTAGAAACAGTAACCTGATCTCTGTACAACTTTAATGGCAGAAAAGATTATTGTAGTTTCAGATACTCAGAAAAGGGACATTCTACTCAGTCTAAGTTGGCAATACAGTTCTTAGAATATCTCAATACATTCCATTCTCATATATTTTATATATTGACATCTTTCCATTTCAAATTATGTCTTCTACGGCATGTGAGGCAGGATTAGCTTATGTCCCACAGGTAGTAGTAACCTATGCTGAAAATAATGGTCCTTATTTACTATTACACACTAATTGTGTGACTTTAAGTAAGTCAGGAATGGAAGTCAAGAACTTTATATTCTGGATTGGACAAAATGGCCTCTGAAGGCTATTTCTTAACATTTCGTGACTCTACTACTTGATTCCATGATTCTAAGAAAGGGCAGGATTCAAATGGAGGAGTTGAAGTTTGGGGACGCCACGAGAGGGTAATCGAAAAGTAGGAACATTCCCGACATATTCTGGGTTTGGCTACAGGAGAGGCTGAGGTAAAGGAGCAGTGGGAGAATGGAAAGGGGAGCCTGGGCCAAACCGAAGAGGTCCCTGAATCTGAGTGGAGAATGTAGACTTTATTCCCGTAAACCTAAAGGAAGATTTGTGATTAGGAGACAGACATGAGGAAAACCTTTTTTTTTTTTTAAAAGAAAGACTAATCTGGCAGCAGTGCTATGCAGCACTGTGACATCGTAGATACAGAGTGAGCCTCAATGTGAAGAATCAATCCATAAGAATTTATTAAATGCCTGCAATACAAAGAAAAAACCAAAACACTTCTTGCCCTCAGGGTTCCTAACAGATACTGGCTATGGAACTCTGCCCCCAAGAGCAGGGGAGGAGCTGCCTGGTGGAAGCACACTTCACACTCTGTCATCTCCTGGCCATCCGTCCTGCACAGTACAAATGGTGTGAAAGATAAGAGAGAAACAATGATCTCCTGGCTCCTCGAAGTCTCTGACCCTCTCCAACTGGAAAAACGCTGGAAGACGTTTGAGAAGTAAGATGTCTGTTCTAGACAAGCTGAGTCTGAAGTGCTGATGGAACATCACCCTATCACGTTTCATGTTCAGCGCATCTAGTGCACATGCACAAGCACGGGTGAGCCAACCGTGGCACAGGAGCAAGCGCTAGACTGGACTCAAGAGGCAGGCCCAGAAGCCCCGTCCCTGACCCTGCTTGAGCGATGCGACTGTGGACAGGTCATGATGCTCCTCATTCTGTTTCTTCATTTTTCACATACCATTCTGATTTAAACACAGACAACATCTCAAAAGAATGCTTGAAGGAAAGCCATTGCACAAAATGAACATACCATCCCCTGTGGCCTCCTTCCAAGCCCTTTCTAATCCAGCTCTCTTCTACCTTTCCCCATCACACACTCTAAGTCAGTAACACCGGCCTCCAGGCTATTCAGGAACAGGAGGCTCCAGGCCTTTTCTCTGGCTATCCCTCGTCCCTGAAGTGTTCTCCCTCCTCCTCTCTGCCTTTCCATCCTGCAGACAGCGTGCTCATGTAGACTTGTCTGCACACTGCCTCCCCCATTAGACTGTTTGCTCCTTGAAGGTGGAGGCTACTTTTTGCCTCTTTCTGTATCTTCAGGGATAATTTTTAATGACTGGAGGATACTGAAGAAAATACTGTTAAAGCTTTTAAAAACTCAAATAATATAAATTCATGAAATTCAATCATAACTTCCCTGCTGTCATTTTCAGGGTACAAGCCAAACATGGGGAAAAGTCTGGACTAGTTTAGGGGCGATCAGTCAACAAGCATTTGTTAAGTGCCTTCTATGTGCCAAGCATCGTGCCAAATTCTGGAGAGACAAAGAAAGGCAAAAACACTGTGTCTGCTCTTGAGAAGAACACATTCTAATAGGAGTGACCACATAAGACACATACGATGCAAATGGACGGTGACTTCAGAGGGAAGGCTTTAGGGACAGGGGGAACCAGGACAGGCTTCCTCCAGAAGGTAAGATTGGATCTGAGTCCTGAAGGAAGTCAGGGAAGCTAGGACATGTAAACAAGTGAGAGAAAGCATTCGAGGCATGAGAGACATTCAGTGAAAAGGCAAGGAGTGGAGAGATGGAATGTCTTATGTAAGAAATAGCAAGGCCACTGCATTGCAACAGTGTATGAAGAATACTGGAAAAACCGAACCAGCAAGGTGCCATCCAGCCTCTGCTTAAAGGCCTCAATGGGGAATCCATTAACCCCTGAGAGAGTCCCTTCCACTTCTGGACAAATCGACTTCATTTACATCAAGCCTAAATATGTCTCTTTGCAACTTTCACTCAACTGCTCCCATTTCTACGTCATGGGATCCAGAAGGACAAGATAATCCCTCTTCTATGTCACTGCCCTTCACGTCACTGAAAATAGCACTCATAGCCCTCGCTGGTTTTCTCTTCTTCAGACTAAATCGCCTCAATTCCTTCAACTAATCTTTGGGAAGAATAACGGCCACGCCTTACATCTCACTCAGCCATCCAACCAGGCTATAAGTGCAATACCCCCCAACTCTATTACCACCAGCTTTCTACCTCTTGCTCTAAGCACTGTAACCAAATGATACTGGCACTTCTTCAGGAAAGAATGTGCCAACTGACTGTCCTATGGGTCAACTCATCATCCCCATGATTCACCAGACCAAAACCTGTCTTTTTGGCTAGCATGTCCCTACATATTGTTTCCCTCTTTCAGAATGCTCCTTGAGGACAGAGACTGCCTCAGTGTTTGTATCTGCTTATCTAGCACGAAACTAGCACAATGCCTGATGCATAGCATTTCCCAAATACTTGCCGTGGATTCATTCATGACCTAGAACCATTCACTATTCTGGGTTAGCCTTTTCAAGTTTTGTCTACCATACAGAGAAACGGGGAACCCAGAATTGCGCATAATATCCTTGGTAAGATCTGAGCAGGGCACTCTCACCTCCCTAATGCCAGCCAGCCCTTTCTCGATGCTGCCTAAGACTGCATTACCTTTTTTGGCTCCTACATCACACGGTCATCTGCGCTGAGTTTGCAGTACCTTAAGTCCTCCAGAACTTCTTCAGATGAACTACTATCTAGTCATGCTATTTCTTCAATTTTGTACTTGTGAAATTCACTTTTTAAACACAATTGTAAGACTTTATACTTATCCCTACTAAATTTTACTTTATCTGATCTGACCCAACGTTTAAACCTGTCAAGATCACGAATTTTCTCAAGCATCTTAGCTATTTGAGAATTTGTTCTCTATGTCTTTATTTCAAGTCAGTAAATACAATTTTAAACAGTATATAACCAAGCAAGATCCCTAGGGCATGCCACTGGAAACCTGCTAGCAACCTGAGAAAGCACTGGTGTAGCAGGGAGAATTCCAACCAGAGCCTTAAGTGCAAATCACGCTTACTGTATGACGATGGTCAAGTCACTTAACTTCTGTAAGGTTCAGCGTCCTCATCTGTGAAACAGGAGGAACAATAACCAGCTCACAGGGTTGTGGTGAGGCTTAAATTAAGTGTGCAAAGAGCTCAGCAAACTTTAAAGCACCATTAGAATATCAACCATTGTCACTACTGCCATCAATGACCACATTTCGAATCAGACGCTCAAGTTTCCAAGCTAGCTCATTCCTGCTCTGCCCTTACCTTGCTATCTTCCTTAACAAGAATAACATGAGCACAGTAGCCAATGATTACAGCACTCTCCTGTCGGATAAACCCAGGGACCCCAGCTTCTGGGATGACGAAAACTGCTGGGGAAACTGGAAAACAGGATGGTAGAAACTGGGCACAGACCAACGACTGACGCTGCGCACCCAAGGGAAGCCCAAATGAGTACACAATTTAGGTATAAAGGCTGACTACTATCAACAAATGAGGGGAGCAAGGAATAGTTTACCTGTCAGATTCATGAAGAAGGGGGGAATTTTGACCAAACATGAGATAGAGAACATTATGAAATGCAAAATAGATCATTCTGATTACACTAAATTGAAAAGTTTTTGCACAAAGTCAATGAAACCAAGATTAGAGGGGAACCAGAAAACTGGGAAGGAATTTTTATAACTAGTGTTTCTGATAAAGACCTCATTTCTAAAATATAGAGAACTGAGTCAAATTTATAATACAAGTCATTCCCCAACTGATAAATGGTCAAAAGATATGAACAGGCAGTTTCCAGAAGAAATTAAAGCTATCTATAGTCATGAAAAAATGCTCTAAATCACTACTGATTAGAGAGATGCAAATCAAAACAACTCTGAGGTGCCACCTCACACCTATCAGATTGGCTAACATGACAAAACAGGGAGATGATAAATGCTGGAGAAGATGTGGGAGAGTTGGAACGCTAATTCATTGTTGGTGGAGCTGTGAGCGGATCCAACCATTCTGGAGAGCAGTTTGGAACTATGCCCAAAGAGCTACAAAAATGTGCATACCCTTTGATCCAGCAATAATGCCTCCAGGGCTATATCCCAAAGAGCTTATAAAGAGAGAGAGAAAAGGACCCACATGCCCAAAAATGCAGCAGCTCTTTTTGTGGAGGCCAAAAACTGGAAATTGAGGGGATGACCATCAATTGGGGAATATGAATGTAATAGAATACTAGAGTGAGCTATAAGAAATGATGAACAGGCAGACTTCGGAAAGACATATATGAACTGAAGCTGAGAGAAGTGAGCAGAACCGGGGGAACACCGTTCACAGAAACAGCCACAGTGCGTGCTGACTGATTTTCATGAACTTAGTCCTTCTCAGCAACGCAAGGATCTAAAACAATCCAAAGGACTTCTGATGGAAAATGTCACCCACATCCAGAGAAAGAACCACGCAGCCTGATGCAGAGTGAAGCGGCCTAAATGTTTTTGTTTTCTTTTGTTTTTCTCTTTCTTGTGATTTCTCTACTTTGTTATAACTCTCCTACGCAGCATGACTAATGTGAAAATGTGTTTGACAGGAATGTATGTGCAGACCCCATAGAAGACTGCATGCCATCTTGGGGAGGGAGGAAAAGGAGGAAGAAAATCTAAAACTTATGGAAGTGAATGCTGAAAACTAAAAATAAATAAATTGGGCAAAAATAAGAATAACTTGGAAGACTTTGTCCAGTGCTCTGATCAAATCTAAGTAAACAGTGCCTCAGTACTTCTGTGCCTGACCAGTTCAGTGACACTGTAAAACAAACAACTGAAGTCAGTCAGCTCTGATACGTGTTGTTCCTGACAAAGCCATATGAACTCTCATCACAGGGAGTTATGATGATTACACACTATATCCTTTTCTAATGTTTGCAAACTATCCCTTTAATGATATGCTGAAGAAGTCTGCAAAAATTCAAAGTTAAATTCAGAAGGCTTTAGCTTAGATATTTCATTCTGTTCCTTTTTTTTGAAAATTTTCTGCAAACTTGCAGTATTTCTCCAGTTCCCTGTGATCTTTTTGAAGTCTTTGGCAAGAGCTTAGTAACAATACTTACCAGTCCTTTCAGTACCCAAGGACACAGTTTTATCTGGGCCAGGCGATAAACTCAAAGATCACTAGGTCCTCTCATATTGTTTCCATCTCTACGTTTGGCATCAACTCCCTCTTAACCACTTTTATCCTTCTCAGGCCAAAGAAGATTCTGCTTGGCAGAGGAAAGAGAAGAAAGAGGTGCTCTTCTCAACTGTCCTTGACCTTCACCCCAACCCAGAGCAGCAGTCATTGTCCTTATTTGGTTCTCTTACTTTTTTCCCAGTAAAACAAGACTCTCATCCTTTTTTTTATCATATTTAGCTTTCCTTAGCAATCAGTGCCAAGTCCAATCTGAACCTTCATATTGCTAAAGGTCTGTCCTGTTCACCTGCACTTGCTTTTAGCTTCTGTACTTGTCTAAAAAATTTAAGTTGCCTCCCTTTCCACCACCATTGTCAACTGATGACCAGCTTCGACCAATAAGAAAGCAAGGCCAGGAGCCCCAGAAGCGACTGCGACTCCCAGACTAGAAGTCATTATTCCAGCCCAGCTGCCCAAGGCTTCATTCGCAAAACGATCTCTATGGAAATGCCAGCTAGCAGCTGCTTCTGAGGGTGCAGCAGCCCACATCTCCTTGGCTGCTGTAACTACTAAAGGCCCAGAAAGGAAACTCTTACTATCAAAGTCCTCGGCACTGTCGAATGATTCTGTACAAGTGATGTTAAAGAAGATGCAATGCCATCGGCTTTGGACCATAGCATCCTTCCATCTAATCTGCAGCTGGAACCTTCTGCATGTGTTGTCTCCCCCGTGAATGGGGGAATGTGAGCTTCCTGAAAGCAAGGACCATCTCTACTTGTTTAGTTGTATCTCTAACAGTCAGCATAGTGCTTTGTACACCGAAGTCAGGAACTGGCTGCTTCTGACATAGGTGCTTGTTTCATGAGTATCACTGAGTCACTTAGCTTCTCTGCAGGCACCTCAAGCAACAGACTGCCGGAATCAACCGTGGAGGAACTTCCTACTCAGAGTTTCCCAACCAGATGAAACTACAGGTTGGAAGAAGCAAAGATGAATGTGAATAGGTGTCATTTAAAAGAAATCTAGTTAATAATGTGGTGAATAAATCAGACCTTCTTGAATCTAGAAGATTGTACCTTTGGAAAATAAGATACAACCTTGAACAATCTTTTAGATAGTTTGTGCCACACTTGTGAAGTGGTTCATTTGCTTTAGATTAAAAACATAAAGCACCCAATGAGGGCAAAAAGAAAGGTCAAAGGACGCCACGTATCTCCCCAAAACCCTTTGTCAGATGCACTTAACAAAACACATCAAGTGAGCAAGAGAGATCAGAGTTTGGAGCTCTATCTCTGGACTCAGTTCCGCACCATCATGCTTCTGAATGTCTTTGTTCTCATTTTTTTCCAAAGGGTGGGGTTCACCTGAGAGTGGTGATGGTGATTGGTGAGCGATCCTACTGAGCGCCTAATAACATGTAAATGGAGAAGAGGAAAAAATACTGAAGACATGCTGAGCTCCCTCCTTGGAGAATCCTTCTGCGCTCCTTATCAGAACGGTTTCTCAGTATAGTTATCTTCAGAAATGCATTCCTAAGTAATACAAGTTTAAGCCACGACAACAATCTGACACCTGCTCTCTCCAAAACTCAGATACATGTCACACGACTCCTAGCCTCCCCTTTCTCTTTATCACAAATTCCGTGATGGAATTTCTATGATACGTCATCTAAATTTCCCATCATTTCCACTTCATGAACCAGTTCTTCCCTGCTACTGAGGACCAAATCCAGAATATGATTTCCCTATTTTGTTTCCTTTTGTCTTTTCAAAGATGAAATTATCATGACATCAGGTTGAGAAATGATCAGCTACACTGCTTGTGGCAGAAAGGAAATGTTCTGACAGATGTTAAATAACAGGGATCCCTCATCACTATCCTATCATGCCAGACATTCCTCAGTTATTTTCATCTTCTGCGTTCTCCAATAAGAACACTGCTTCCGTTTCTGCCACTAACGATCATGCTTTCCAGGAGGTTTCCCCTGTCAAGTTCCTGGATTTACTTTATCCCTCTCCATCCCCACCTCTGTTTTTACATCTCCTGTCTCTTTTTAAATAAGGCCCTTCTAAGGCTATATGACAGCCAGAAGTCTCAGTGATAATGACCAAGTAAAATGTTCCTCCTTTCAACAGGATCTCAAATTCACCTTGCTGTTTATTTACTTTGTGCCCAGACATTGGACACTACAGGTTTTTGCTTCCTAGAAACTTCTGGGCATTTTCTATTGCTCTTCTTTTTCCTATAATTCTAGTCATTCTCTAATGCACAGACCACAGGCCAAATCCAGCTGGTACATGGCCCATGAGAAAAAAATGTTTACCTTCTTACATATGACTTTATTGCTGCAAAGTCCAGATCTGACAGTGAAACCAGAAAGCAAACTGCGAGCAGTCACTTGGAAAAAGAAGACTAATCAGATGGAACTGGAACACAGCAAAAAGGGAATACGACTTTATTCAAAAGTGTAAAAAACATCCTTGACATGTGGGATGGACAACAAGAAGCGGCAGACCAGATTTAGCACATGGCTGCAGTTTGCTGATCACTGTTCTAATCTATCTAATTTGGTGGAGATATGTGTGCATGTACATGAAATATCATGTGTGTGTATCCTTTTTGTTGCTCATATTTCATACTGTGTGTGTGTGTGTGTGTGTGTGTGTGTGTGTGTGTGTGTGTGTATGGGGCAGCTAGGTGGTGCAGTGGATAAAGCACCAGTGCAGGAGTCAGGAGGACTTGAGTTCAAAGCTCACCTCAGACACTTGACACTCACTAGCTGTGTGACCTTGGGCAAGTCACTTAACCCCAACTGCCTCATCCTGGATCATCTCCAGTCATCCTGAGGAATATCTGGTCACTGGATTCAGATGGCTCTGGAGGAGAAGTGGGGCTGGTGACCTGCACAGCCCTCCCTCACTCAAAACAAAGTCAAGTGCAAGTCATGTCATTATTTCTCTGATGGCGTGGTCTTCTTTGGCAACAAAGGACCAACACACACACACGCGCACACACACACACACACACACACACACACACACACACACACACACACACACACACACACACACACACACCCCACCACTCACACATCTCACACACACACACATGTCATATTATTCCTACTTATTTTCAGCATCATAGGTAGGTGCTATGTTTTCTTCATCTTGAGATATGAAATATCCTTTGCACTTAAAACCATGTTTTTTGCCAGTCATTATTTCTCTAGGTACATATAAAATCAAGGGCAGCGACCAAAACCCCAATAAAATACTACATATTTCCACATACTCCCTCAGCTCTACTGATAACCTACTTACCCATCAAGGCTTAAATTAATTACTACCTTCTCCGTTAAATCAGACGTAAATTTTTCTTCCTTTGTACCAATCCTACTATAATGTTTCATAGCATCTTCTCGTTCTCCCTAATAAAATCTAGTATCTTTAGAGAATAGGGATCACGTCTTACATATTTATTTTTCGTCTTAAAAATATCTGAAATCTGCTTAGTACAGAAGAAATTTCAAAATGCTTTCACCTCTGGTACCTCATTAAAGCCTAATAACTGTGAACAAGAGAGGCCCCATGGCCAAGCAGACAGAGAGCTAGCCTCCGTCAGGCAGACCTGGATCCCAGTCCTGCCTCTGACACGCCGTTGAGCAAATCATGGAAGTTCTTGGTGCTTCAGACAACTCTCTAACACGTGAAGTTGCACAACAGTTGATGAACAGCATTAATAAAGGGAATTTCCTAGACCAACGACATCACAGATCTAGATCAAAAAAAAATCCACAATGAACCACAAAACAACACAAGACGTTCTCTCTCTCCTCAATCTCGCAGATGAGGAGACTGAAGCTCTAAGTCTTTAAATAACAGCCCAGGAATTCTCAGTATTCGTGGAAATAATGAATAAATTAATGTCTCAGAAGTTCTCAAAGGAGAATGGTGAAATCAGGTATACAGGATGATCCTGATACAATGTAATGAGGAGTAACGATGCCAAGTATGCCGGCACAGTTCAGAAGCATTAAAAATCATATACATTCTCAAAGAAATCAGTATCGAAGTAAATAAACGTGGAGGTCCAACGTGGTGATCCAACGTGGTACATGCTCTAATTAGCCTCCACCGTGCACCTATAATGTCTCTTTCTCTATAAATGACTAATGTACTATGAACAATTCCATTCAAAAAAAAGAAAAGGAAAAAGTCAAACTCTTTACCTTCCTGGGAGGCAATCTCCTGTGGCAAATCATCAATAAAATCTAAGGGCATCTCTATTGGCTCCTCAGATCCCAGAAGACTATGGTCTACAGTGAAACGCCCTTTCTTTTCCTCTCTCTCTTTCAGAATAACCTAAAAGCAAATACCAGTCTTCAGTTACTAATCAAACAATATGTACCTAGTGCCTAATATGCTCACCATTTTAAAAGTACAGAATGGAAAAGACTCAGCTTGACGATACAACAGTTCATATGAAACAGACCTGGGTGTTTTAGTTGACCATAAGCTCGTTAAGAAACAGAAACACAATATGGTTGATAGAAAAACAAATATAATCCTAAGCTAAATTAAAAGTACAACTCTACTGGTTAAACCATATTTCAAAGTCCAGTGATCAGTTCTGGGAATCATATTTTAAGGAAGATACTGACATACTGGAACATGCCCATAGGAAAATGACCATGACCACAAGTGGCAAGAAAACCATTTCACATGAGGAAGGCTGAATAATAACACTTTACACATGTACGGCAATTTGGTTATTTTGGGTCATAAAGTGTTTTTATTCAAATCCCCACACTTTAAAGTACACTGGGCAGACACCATTATTTTCAGAAAGGACATAGGACTTGGCCATATTTACACAACTGCTAAACTGTAAAAACGAGACTAGGACCCAACCTAAGAGGAATTTAACTCTTGGGCCCAATGTTCATTGCATACTGTTTGGCTTGAAGAACAAAAATCTTCAGACTGTGACAGGATAAGGACTAGGGCTGTGAGTTCACTGGTCTGGGGAACTCTCTTTACCAAAGTCGGTTTGCACCTTCTCTGCACTTTCCACCTCAGAGAGATGCTTAGAACGCTGAGAAGTGAGGCATCTCGCCGAGGGTTACAGAGCCAGGACAGATGGAAGAGGTGGGACTTGAAGCCGGGGTCTTCCTAAATTCAAGGCCAACTTTCAGTCTACTTTGCTTCTCAGAACTGAGAGCTGCCTTCAGATACTTGGGAGGACTTAGACTTAGTGAGGTAAGCATCAGAGGGCTGAATCTGAACCATTGGGAAGAATTTAGAGAGAAACAAATTTCAGGGACTTTTGGCCAACAAAAGAACACCAGAAACCACCTGGAACAGACTATCACAAGAAGTACACAAGCAGAAGGCAGATAAACACCCACCAGAGACCTTATGTAAGTGATTCTTTCATTGGTTGAGGGGCTAAGCTAAATGATGACCTCTTAGGTCCCCTCTAACTTCAAGATACTACGATCTGTGATACAGCGCTGCATGGGAGAGTCAGACTTACAAGTTACATATACTTCAAAGACTCACTGCTAATTGAGACAAAAAATATTGCAATTTCAAATTATTTTGATAAAAAAGCCTAAAAAATGATTTGGAACTAGAGTTTAAAATGTGTTTGACAATTTCCACCTGATATTGGTCAGAAAAGGTTTCATGTCATACGGCATTTGTAAAATATTAAAGGCCTTAAGCATCATACATATGAAATTTCTATAACTGAATGTACATTCTATCAGTGGCAGATTACTTCTGATTAATTCATATTTGGACGTGAATAGGATTAGTTTCATACCAGAATTCAGAATTTTTGAATGCTTAGCATTCTACCATTTATTTAATTTTTAAGAAAGCAGCACCAACTTTCCAGTCTTTTACTCCCATAGGATTAAAGTTAGCTATCATAATTTTCTCCAATCCCAAATCAAAGAGCCAACGTATGGAAACAAACATCTAAGGAAAATCCAAACGTCAGTTGAAAATACTACTACTGCTTGGTAATTTCGTCCAAATGAACATATACTATCAATATTCCTGCGGATTAGTCTGAGAGGCAATCTGTCTGATGGAGGACTGGCCTTGGAATGAAGAGTCCCAGCATTCAAGTCTGGCTTCTGTACCTCTTTAGCAGGTATCCAGAGGCTGAAATCACTGTCCTCAAAACCCTGGGCGACTCTCTAAGGGAAAGGTGAGCTGTTCACTTCTGAGGAGGAGTTTCCATACTAGGAGCTCTCTATACAGATGAAACCACATGTCTAGACCCAAAAAAACAAAAGTTTTGGTTTACCTTTTTAAGTGCTGTGGGTCGTTTAAGTTTGGCAATTTCTTTCTCTTTTCCTCTTTTTACTTTGGGGGAAGTAGTGTCCAAAGGGTTAAGAGGTGCCAAACAGGACTGACTTTTGGTTAAAGACTTTCTGTTGGCAGAATCTTTAGACTGTAAAGGAACAGCACTGACCACTGAAAACAAACAAGGACATTAGTTTCACTACGGAACGTTCCTGCAGCCAGTTTCACATGCTTTCAAAATTCCCAGTGACAAACTACAAAAACAAGAACATCCTCTTCCTGTGGGAGAAAAAAGGCAGATAATGACAGCAGGAAGCAGCCTGACCCAAAGACGCTTTTATCCACCTTTCTCATCCTTGTAAAGGATAAAACAAGACCAAAGTTATGGGCCGAGTATCTTACACCAACATGGCAACCCTGAAAAGTGTTCTTGAGTGGGTATGAAAATGTAAAACCCAGTGGAATCATGGAGGTCCTATGTCTCAAACCCTGCTTCATCACATGCTTCTTTCAGCCCTAACTCTGCAATCCTGAACCTCACCAGCCATTCAATGGCAAGTAAACCATTTAACACTTTCTTTGTTTTTATTCACCCAAACCAGGCCTTCAGTAAAGTCTTCCCTGAATGAGTTAAATCTGTTTCTTCTGCAAAATGCTGTCCTTCTTCTAGACAGTACAAAAAGTTCTGTATCTGATTTTTTGCTGAGACAAGTCCAAAGAGTCTACCTTTTCAGCCTCACTGTGCACCACTTCCTCTGATTCAATCCAACAAGAACAGGTTAAGCACCTACTCTGTGCCAGGCACTATGCTCGGCACTAGGGGGATAAAAAGGACCAGAGGCAACCTCTGCCCTCATGGAGCTTATACTCTATTAGAGGGAAGTGACTTTATATAGAAAATTAAATACAAAATATACACAAAGTCAATGGAGAGGGAAAAGTACTGGTACCTAGGGCAGAGGTGGGGGAAGATCAAGGAGGACAGGCTTCTTGGGAGCTGGTGCTTCTGGTCTCCCATCCATGCCTCTGCACAAACTACCACTCCCTCCTCCTCTCTACCTAATAGACTGCTTCCTCATCCTCTTCTGAAGGCTCAACTTGGATACCACTTGGTGATCTATGATCCATCCATCTGAACTTGCCCACCTAACAATCGTGCTGCCACTGTCCTCTTTACTTAAAGAGCTTCCCTTTCCTCACTCCTACCTTTCCAGTCACTACGAAAGTCCTCCCTCTCCTCCTCATCTCACATCTTATCTGTAATATCCTGCATCTCTCCCAACTCTACAACCAGCACTCCCCAGCAGAACGTGAGCTCCTTGAGTGTAGACATGGCTTTGCTTTGTTTTTGTCTTTGCATCTCTAGGGTAGTGTATACACTGGGCACTTAATAAATGTTTGTGGAAATGAAACAAGTCTTCTTGGGGCTGCCTGGAATAAAAAAATGTTCAAGACCTAGAATAAAATCTAGCACATGGCACTTCTAAATCATTAATCTTTCTAGTACTCTGGAAATAAAGCTCTGTATCATAATAATGTAGGTTATTATAGATGCTACTACATGCACTATTCCACGTACAATATGCATGCCATGGTAAACACGTTCTATCTGCAATGCTATCTTTAGCATCAAATATTAAAAGCAAAGGCTCATACCCAAATAACCCACGGAATAAAAAGCCAGATACTAAACTCTATGTTCAAACTTTTTGCCCCAGTTCAACTTCGCTGCTTATGACTTAATTTGCTAGTAAGGAATGGTCCCTACACAGAAAACAGAGATTAAAAAAAAAGCTATTCCACATCAACGGTCATTTTTTGTTAATGGAAAAAAAAAAGAGAATGAATGGAGAAAAAATTAAAGAACACATAATAATGCTAAGATAAAGTTCTAAAACACTGGCCACATCTGCCAGTGCCCTTTTTAGATTCTCTCAATGACATTTCACTTAATGGGAGTACAAAATTTAGAAGGCACATTTGACAACAGAAATTGTTTCAGCAGAAGGCGAGCCAATTCCATACAAATATCTGATGAATGCATTTAAAATCACCAGTTAGCTTGTACTTAACTGAATAATTAGAACTGGCCAAATGAATGTGATTTTAAAATTTATGAGATTTCGATCTACTAGAATTACTTTTTTAAAGTAAATATCCAGCATCCTACAAGTCTGAGAACAGTTTTAAGTTTTAATAGATTTCTGGGACCCTCTGTTAGTACATGCTCGAAAAACAACTACTTCACCATAAACACACATAAATTTAAATGCTTCTAAATACTGGCGCCATCTGAGTATATAAATCCTCCTTTCCTCCAGGTAAATGATGCCGTCACCTGTATACGACAATGGTCTGGTGTTTGTGATCTGCCGAGCTTTCATGGCCTGCTGCTGCTTTTCCAGAGCTGCCAACATATCCCCTAAATCAAGCTGCACAGGAGCCTTACTCTTCTTGCCAGCTGCCTTTGATAAGGCTTCCTGCAACATGAACAAAATACAATAAAATACACCGGCAAATTTAAGACTAAGAGATTAGTTATATCCCTCCCAACCTTTTTCCCCTTAGCATTTGACAAATTAAGTATTAAAAACCTACAAATGAAAATTATTTTTAACAAACCTGTATTTTTTTTTGCTCCATACTGATTTCTGAATATTCCTGAGCTGTGGCAAGTGCCGCTGCTAATGCCTTCTTCTTTTGACTTTTTGCACGTTTAGGTACAGAGGTTGTAATAGGAATTGGAGTCTGAACTATGTTAATTGGAGAATTTTCAGGTAAGTCATCCAGCTAAGATTTCCAAAACAAAAGTAAAAAAAAAAAAAGAATGGGGCATTCAATTTAAGGATTACTTAAAGATTCTTGGTACCTATAAGAAGAGTAATTTCCTATAAATTAAACTGACTACAATGATATCACTACAATAAATCAAAGTGTCAATGTGGATACCCATTAAGATAATTTATCCAGATGTTTTCTGAGACATGAGTTTATCTAATGACACTTTGGAAGACTTCCATCCTCCATCTTTAACTTCAAATATGTGTAAACAAGAACAAATTCTACATATTTTGTTGACCAATGTTAACTATAAAAATCTACTTTAAAATTAGTGTCAAGAAACTAGCATATGACCTATGTTGTAGGTTTTGCCAATAATAAGGAAATAAATTACATACTGTTATGTAAAATATATATTTATGTTTCATTAATAAAACACTGGTTCAAAAAATGTGCTTGATAAGGGGATTTTATACTTGTATTAATGGCTGTATATAAAAATCAACAGGAGTCAGCAATTCTGCAAGTCTATTCACATTTAGGAACAAATTATTCCAAGAATCAGTCTTACTACTTTTGCAGAAATTTTTTGTTGAATGTTCTCATCCTTAGCATTTCCGGTCTCATTCAGTTCTGTAAATTCATCTTCATCCTAAAACAAAGTAACAAATTTTAAAGTAAAAACCTAAACCGCGTAAAGCAACAACAAACTAATTTAGATGATTTTTTTCATTCTTTAAGAGTGTTGAAAAAGTCTTAAGTTCATTTTCCATTGGCTTTGCCACCATTCAGGCCCTCATTACCTAAAGCTAAGTATACTTTAACAGCCTTTTTAACTGGGCTCTTTGCCTTCACATTCTACCTCTACGTGAGCCCTCCCTCTTAAAAACTCTAACTATAATAAACTTCCCAAAACAAAATTCATATTCCCCTGATCAAAGACCTTCAATGGCCAATGGCCAAAATAAAATACATCTAAATGTAGCCTAGAATTTAAGGCCCTACATAATGTGGGCCTAACTTTGTCTTATCTCCCCAAACTCCCCCAATCCTACAATCTAACCAAAGAAAAACTCACTTTTCTGTGAACACACTCTGAACCTGCCCTCCTAACAACTGTGCTGCCCCTCCTCCTCATCTCCCAGTACCCACATGCCTTCTGCCACTCTCTCCTCCTTTACCCCTACCTCACATGAAGAGGTGGTTTCACTTCTTATCAAAGCTAAGACCGCTCCCTACACACCATCCCACTTCATCCTACCTTCCTGAACAAACCGCCACCTCCGTCACCTCTATTTTCCTTTACCTGCATTCACTACTGCCTACAAACATGTCTCTCTCACTTGATTCTCCCCTCCACAAGCTTTGTCCTTTATCTCTTCTGCCCTTGTGGCTGAACCCTTTGAAATGGCTGTCTGTAGTAACTGCCTCCAACTTTTCTCCGCTCATCCTTTTCTTGGCCTCTTACCATCCAGCTCCCAACTTCATCCTTCCCCCAAAAGTGCTCTCTCCAAAGTTACCCCTGATGTCTTAGCTGCCTCTTCTCAATCCTCATTCTCTTTGGCCTCACCTTATCCTTCATGTTCTCCAGGTTTCTAGGGCACCACTCCCAACTCCTCCATGTCCTCTGCTGGTTTCTCATCCACTTCTCATGCTCTCATCGTAGCAGTCTGCACAGGGCTCTATCCTGAAACCTCTTCTTTTCTCCCTTCAAACTAGTTCCCATGGACTTTACTATCTCTATGCTGATGATTCTTCTTTTAAATTCAATTTTATTTTACTTTTGGTTCCAAATTCTCTCCCTCCCTCCTCCTCAAACCATTGAGAAGGCAAGAAAAATAGAACCCATCAAAAATACGCAGTCATGCAAAGCAAATTTCCACACTGGCCATGACAATTATTCTCATATATACCTACTTTGCCCTAACCTCTCTGCTGTAACCTTCGACTGCCTTCAGACACTTCAAACTCGATGTCCAGTAGACATCTTAAACTAAATATGTCTAAAATAGAACTCATTATTTTCCCCTCTAAACCCATCCCCGACTTCCCTGTTCCTGTAGAGGACTACACCACCCTCCCAGCCCCTCAGGCTTACCCTGGGTATCACCCTCACACGCAGCCTCCCCCATACCCAAACTGTTGCCAAGGTCTGTCAGTATCACCTTTGCCATATCTCAAAAACATGCCCCTTGCCTCTGACACCACTCATGAAAGCCCTCATCACTTCACACCTATATTATTATTGGTGGGTCTGCCTGCCTCAGATTTCTCCACTAATCCATATTCCATTGGCCACTAAGGTGATTTTCCTAACGTGCAGGTCCAACAATGCCATCCCCTTACTCAATAAACTCTAACAGCTCCCTACAGGTTTCAAGATCAAACAGAAAATCCTATTTGGTATTCAAAGCCCTTCATGACCTAGCCCCTTGCTACCTTTCCAGTCTTCTTATACCTTGCTCCCTACCACATATTCTTTGATCCAGTGACAATGGCTACCTGGTTGTTCCACATTCTACCTCTTGGCTCTACGAATTTTGAGGGGTTTTCCCAGGTGCCTGGAATACTCTCCCCTCATCTCTCCCTCCTGGCTTTTCTTCTTAAGTCCCAACTAAAATCCTATCTTGTATAGGAAGCCTTTCTCAGTCCCGCTTCATTCTAGTGCCTTCCCCCTGTCCTGTCCACAATTTGTTGGTGCACACATCTGCCTGCTTGTTTTCTTCCCCAACAGACTGTGAGATCCTAGAGGACACAGATTGAACTTTGCCTCTTTTTGTACCCTTAGCACTTAGTACAGTGACTGGCACAAAGAAATGCTTACTGACTGACCTTCCAGGTCACTTCAGATGCCACCTCATATTTTCCTTCTCTGAACCCCCACAACACTTTCATCTTGTCTTCTATCAATTAATCACTGTACTTGTCTTGTCCTCCTACAAAACCATAACTTCTTCAAATACCATTTCTTCACCTTTAACTGACAGTGCATATGATGCTTAATAAGTACTGGATGATTTCAAACAAAAAGTATTTGGAAAAGAAAACACATTTAATTCTACTCATAAATGTGCTAAACAAATATTTACTGAAATAAAAAGGCAAGACACTATGCTTAATAAGTTTAAAAAATTCTGACATTTTTCTATCTCCTCGTAAACTCCTAATGTTGTGCTTCTCTGCATGCCTTACCCACCTCCTAAGACCTTGTCCCAACTGTGACGTTCAGATCTCTCCTGCCCTCGGAACTTAGCTTCAGCTTTCTCCTTTCTCAATCCTAATCCTACAGCTGACCCATTCAGCTCCACACTGTCTTCTACTCTCATATTCCATGTCTCCCCCGCCCTACCCATCCTTAACCCTGGACTAGTGACTTCATCCACCTGCTCTTCAGGCTGCACCAAAGAGAACTGGAAGAAGCCCTAAGAGGAGGACATTCAGGGACACCCTTGACGTCATCTGCCACTACCTCCTCCTTTACTCAGTTCTGGTGAAGAAGAGGTCCTTTCTCCCTGCCAAGGCCAACCTCGTTACAGCAAACCACACCTCCTCAATCACCCCCAATCTCTACTTCTTTTCTCTCTCCCTTCCCCCCTCCTCCGTTGTCCTAATCCCCTTTCCTTTCCTCTTCTGTTTCCTCTTCTCTCTTTCTTCAGCATCTTCCAATCTATTGGTTTTTTCTCCTTTTTCTCCCAACATGCCCAAATCTCCCCAATTCTTAAAAAAGAATCCTTAGGAGTCCCTATCATTTCCCACTAGCTAACTATCCCTACTAGCTAGCATTCTATCCCCCTTCTTCTATCACAGCCAAACTCCTGTAAAAAGCCATCTTTCTCTTCTAAAGAGAGTTGCCACTTTGCTTTTGACTTCACACAGCAGAACATCTTTTCTATTTGCTGCCAAATCTGAAAACCTTTTCTTTAATCCTCAGCTATCCTGACACTGCCAACCCTCCCCTAGAAGATCTCTTTTCTGGCATGCCTCTTGTATGGTTCTTCTCTTACCTGTCTACCTTCCCTTTCTCAGTCCCTTGTGCTGGATCATAATCCGCATCATACCCACTGTGGGTATACTACAAACCTCTGTCTTGGACCCACTGCAATTCTTTTCACCCTATACTATCTCACTTGGTGGTCTCTCATGGATTCATCTATCCAGATCTATATATTTAGTCCCAGACTCTCTCCTAAGCTCCAGTCTCACATAAATGCCTAATTTCAAACTGAACATACCATTGATTGGCATCTCAAATCTAACATATACTAAACAAAGCTTATCTTTCCCTCCCATAAAACCCTGTCCTCTTCCAAATTTTCCAATTTCTATTGCAGACATCACCATCCTATTAAAAACACCTTCTAGCCTACCAGGTAGCATTAACTCCTCATTTCCTCTCAACACAAATATCCAATTAGCTACCAAATCCTTGTATTTCTACCTCCACAACCTCTCTTGTACTGGACCCCTTCTCACAATTCACACAGCAAAACCCCTCAGTTCTAGCTCTAGTCACCTCTCATATGGACTATCTGAATAACCTTCTAACTGGTGTTTGTTCCTCAAGTTTCTTCCCTCTCTAGCATGTGCTCCACACAGCTGCCAAACTGTTTATCCTTAAATATAGGTCTGACTATGTTACTGCCCTAATCAATAAACTCCTCTGGCTCCCAATTGCCTTTAGGGTCAAATACAAATTTTTGCTTGGCTTTTAAAATCTTCTGTCATTTGGACTCAACCCAGCTTTTTCAGTCTTACTACACGTAACTTTTTTTCCCAAAGGCCTTCTGCAGTTCCTAACATGTGGGACTCCTTATCTGTCCTCCATGACTTTGCACTGTCTTCAGTCCCTAAAATGTGTTCTCTCGTTCCAACCTCCACAATTACTTCCCCCAGGACTCAGCTCAAGTATTCCCACGTCCCCAAAGATTTACCAAATCCCCATCATTGCTAGTACCCTCCCTCTCTAGACTCACTTGTATCTATTTTGTATTGCATTACATGTGTGCATGCTGCCTCCTTCTGCTAGAATGAAGGTTAAACACTGACTAATATAAGCTAAGCCTGGGATTAACATGAAATCACTGTAGTCCTTGTACATACCAAAAACGTCACCTACAAAACCAAAATAACTGGTGTAGTCAATTAAAAAAAATGGACTGCAAACAGCATTAATCTTTACATCTCAAATGATATCTGGAACTTCTTTATCCCACTTGTTCTTCAGTTTTCACAGAAAGAAAAGATGAAAAGTTAGTTCCGATTTGCCATTTTCAAGTTGGGATCTTTTGGTTTTGCTTTTTACTGACTTGATAATGCAGTGGCTGCTACATTAAAATTGGCCTATTAAACATAACTAGTATATTTCAATTCTGAATCAACCAATAAAAAAGAGACAAAATAATGGACATAATACAACATTTGGAATCCAAGAACTATGTGGTCTATGCAATCAGTTATGCTTTATGAACTTCAATCCCTGCATCTGGAACATGAGGAAACTAGCTCTCCTAGCTACGGTTCCTTCCATTATGACCCTAAAAAGGGACTTCTCTTATCCTCAAGAAACTTAAAATCGAATAGGGTATAAATGTTTAAAAATATTATGTGACCAGTGCACTTATACAAGAACAACAAGTATTCATTAATTTTCTCTGTATCCGGTGTCACATTAAGGGCTGGGGATGGAAATACTCAGAATAAACAATCCTTGAGAGATTAATAGGAATAAAATCCAAAATAAATGTCCCATGGCAGAAATCATTAACATCATACAGAGGAAAAGAGAATACCTCAAAGTATAAGGGGTCAGGATTTGGCTCCACTCTGTGAGACTGGCTGCTTAACGGTTTACTCTCTTGCCTCTTCTGCAAGCTCTGTCTTCTCTCTGAGGATGTGCTATGTCCACGGCATCTGAAACCAACCTAAAAAAACCCCAAAAACACAGAACAAAAAAAAGTACTAGGATTTCATACTACTACCTTTAAAAATTACTTAATTTAACATAACAGTCACAAATGAGAATGTTAACATACAAAAATGTAAAAATGTTTTTTTCAACATTCATTATCACCAGCATTCTTAAATTGTACTTAAAAAAAAAATCTGTTTAAATATGGAATTTTCAAGGAAGTTGATATATCAAAATAACTTTTTCACTAAAACACACTCAAGTAAAATACTGTAACTCTGTTTACAATATAACAAAATGCTCAGCTTTAAAAAGGGCCAAAATAAACAATGTATTAAACGTTAATCCTACCTACTTTCAGATCACTTCTTTTGAAGTACTCAATTTATTATGTTAGATACTTTCCTTGCATAGAAAAATGTTAAAGCATTAAAAACTACAGTCTCTAAGCTACCTCAGCTTTTAACCAAAACTCTTAACTAAATTCAAACAGTACAATTACCAGATCCAGAAAAATCTTGAGAGGAAATGCTTTTACACATGCTTTGAATTCTGAAACTTTTTGACGTTCTTAGGAGCTGGCTCTTATTCCTAAGAGACAAGCTGATAAGGTAGTGACGACACACTACCAGAACCACAGCCTGAGAAATTCTGTTCTTCTCATTGGGCCACTGGACACATGACAAGGGACTAATGAAAATACTGGGCTTCTGAAAGCAGAGCAGAAAGACTGTGAAACATGGCATCAGGTTACCTGGGATCTAATCCTAGCTCTGAGACCTTGGGAAGTCATTTAATTTTTCTAAGACTCAACTGCCTCACCATGTAAATTATACGAGTTAAACAAGATGACATCTAAGATCTCTTCTGCTTCTAAAATGATGACTCTGAATTGAAAAGTGACAGATTTGTATCAATTTGTGTTTCTCTACAAAGCCTTCATCTAGTATTTCATCATGTGGAGGTGACTACGGGTCCTAAATACAAAAACTAAACTTACTCACTTTATAGGTTTGAGAAACTCTAATAAAGATGGAAGGTATCATTTGCAAAAAAATCATTAAACTGAAAACGTAAGTACTAAGGAAGGTAAACATCTATAATTTCCAGATTGTTACTCATAACATCAATGCTTATGTTAAATGTTGTATGTTAAAGTAGCTTGAGTCCTTTTTAAAACTGATTTTTTCAGTTTTGCAAAATAAATTTTTCCTGGTTGAGACAAAACATACACAATACAAAGTCAATAACAAAAAGGTGTTTGTGAGCTTTACTGTTAAATGATAAAGCCTAAAATGGGGTAGGTCAGAATAAAGAATTGCACAGAGCTTCTTCAAAAAAAAAATTAAAGACAGATGATGTGACTACTATGATAAATAAGGAAATAGAAAAAAAAACCAGTTACAAATCTTTAGGTTTCAGTATCAGAAATAAATATTCTGCTGAACATGATATTCAATTACACACTATACTTCTCCCAACCCTGCCCTTTTTATATTTCTTATCCTTCCCACTGAGGAAAAAATACAAGATTGTTTTTATCCCCTCCACATACTTTCTCCTCTAATAGCCTGCCAGGTCAAAACTGAAGTCTTGAATTTCTGAAAAGTTTGGCAAAATCAGAATTTACAACCTGAAGGTAGGAATTTTCACACTTTATATATTTCAAAAATATGGCAATGAAACTATTTAATGGAGTTAATAAAGTCTTTCATTTGGGTTTAAAAACTTAATTTATAAGCACTTGGGCTTGCTAGACAGCAGTTTATCTGAGAAAGATCCGTAAGTTTTAGTGGCCTTTACACTCAATGAATCAACAGAGTGACCTGGCAACAACTTTAGGCTGCATGAAGAGGCCAAAATCACGAGCTAACAGCTTTACTGTATTAGCTCTGGTTAGATCACTTTTGAAATGTTCTGTTCAGTTGCGTGCCCCACATTTTAAGCATGACATTGATAAGCTAGACACTGATCAGAGGAGTGCTCAGGATTAACTGATAATAAATCTGATAATAAAGGGCCTTGACTCCAGACCATCTGATAATCAGCTGAAAACTAGGGATATTTATCATGGAGAAGAACAGGACAGTTACCTTTAAATATTTAAAGGGCTGCTACATGGAAAAAGAATGAGACATTTTTGTTTGGCCCCAGAAGGCAGACTCAAAGCAACTGATGAAACTGCAAAGAGGTCAATGTCAGCTTGATGAAGGAAGGAATTTTTAACTATTACTGCTACCCGCAAAAGTGGAGAAAGCTCTCTTGGGAGGCAGTAAGTTCCCCTTCGTTAGAGGTCTTCAAGGAAAGGCTGAATGACCTTTGGCTGGACTGTAGGAGGAGTTCTTTTTCAGTTACCAGTACTGGAAAAGAACACAAACCATGAGGATTCTCCCAAGGCAGATGACATTCTATTAATATTTATCTGTTAATAAAAAGTAGAGTTGCTTACAATTCCTGCTTTAAAAAAAAAAGTAGATCTTTGCCTAATAAGTTTTCCATAATAATAATTTGTTCTTCCAGTTTTCCAATTTAAATTCACGGTACTGGTACCTAAGGATCAGTTCTCTGAAGTTTCACCAAGACCAGATGGAAGCAAAGATTCGTGTAACTCAGCCACTTAGCAGCCTATCACCCTACTGCCATCAGAGAAAGCGATTTTTTTTCCTTTAGAAATGAAAAAAAAATTCTAGGTAAGTTCATTACAACTCTGGGCTAGTTACCAGTTTAGCAATTCAATAAGCATTTGTTGCCAAAGGGTTTAAAAACCAAGACCCCTAAAACCAAGAAGTTCCAGGCGGCAATAACTCTGCTTCGCGGAAAAAAGCTGATTCTTACTAATAAGGACAAACTGTCTGCTAAAGCAGAAATGATGGGAAACATCTGGAAGAAGCAACTATGCCATGTTACAGTTCATAATAGTCAGTAAAGGGAAAGTGGGCAGAGTTTGATGCCCACCACAAAAATATTCAATTTTCAAAGCTCAAAGTTAAAGTAAGTAGAATACTATGACCTAAAATTCTATAAGGAAAGCTAGTCAAAGAGAGTTAAACTAAATAAAATTTTAAAATCCTGACAATTCATGCAAAGAAGAAAAAGAAGTTCTATTTAGAAACTAATGTGAACACACAGGGAACTCGCTGAACAACTTTGGTTTTGAAAATACACATACATAAAATGGAAGCAAGGGGAAGTAAATGACAATGAATACAAAAAAACCCAGCACTGTACTATGAGAACAGCGTCAAGAATGCTAAAGTCCAGAACAAGTTAAAAGTTGCTAATTGCTAAAGGTAAGAGACAGATTTTTTTAAAGCTATTTTACAGGCAAAAGGAAGCTATAAGAAGAACGGAAGTGATGTTCTATCCCCTAAAATGAAGGGAGCTTTTACACTCTAAAGAGTGATACCATAATGTCAGTAGAGAGATTGTCCAACAAGGATCATAGGAAAAGGTAGCTAGTAGTCCTCAGTAACTCCCTGTTGAAGGTACTGAAACAGATATTTATTAATCTGATAATAAGAGAAGTCTACCTTCCCAGGGCAGTCTGCTCCCTTCCTAGGTAAACCCCAAACTTGTCAAATCAAATGACTACCTCCCACTTCTCACCACTCACAGGCATAGTCTAAAAGAACAACCTAAAAACAGTTATTCAATACTGCAAAGCCCTGGGGTACAAGTGGCATTTCTATCTATTCTGCTCATTAAGAGCAAGGGATTAAAAAAGAGAAAAGTAGATTTAGAAAGTGAAAAGCTGGTGAAGATGATCATCCCTGAGAATGGGTTTCAGAAATGGATCTGCACTATGGCTAAAAGTATAGGAATGACAAGTTTCTAAACAAGGATGGCACCTAATAAAAGCTGGTAAGGATATTCCTTGCTTAAAGTCTTACAAACCTAATTGAAGAAACTTTAAACTGAAAAGGCAGAGTGAACAAGAAAGTTTCTTAAGCATATCTACCAAGCTAAATTATCACAGACAGCTGCTAGAAATACAGGAAAAATAGATGAAGCTAATATGCTCAAAAATTCAGAGGATAAATACAAAAAAGAAGTCAATGATAAAACCTTCAGGTGTCTAAATATAAATTCACAAAGTACAGGCACTGGAAAAATGTATTAGGAGACCTAATATGTGGAGGGACACTTGACCTCACAAGTACCATAGAAACCTGGAATACGGCTTTAGAAAAGAAAGATGATAGATTACAGGATGGGACATGAGAGAAGAGCGGTGCTACATATTAAAAAGATCTCATTAGAGGAGGAAATCCAAGAATCAGAGAAAGGAAACACAATTAAGAACATCTGAATGAAAATCAATGGAGGTAGAAATGGAGGCAATGATAATTACTATGTTACAAATATAATAAATGAGGAGTCTGGGAAATCTCTCAGGGGAAGGAACCCATGGGGAAAAATATCCAAAAATGCAGCAGAAATGGGGATGAACAAAGAATCAGGACCCTACGAGAAGTGGAAGCGATGACGTCAGGTGGCACTGAGACGGCCTTCCCCATTCAGGGGCCTCACTCCCCTCTCGTGAAGTAGACGGCTATGTCACTTCCAGGTCTGAGGAGTGAGGGCAAAGTCTCTGTGCTAACAAGGGCACAACAGGACTTCTAAACGGCGCTGAGGTTTAACTCCGACTCTATGAATCTATGAAACGGGAGTTACCTGTGAATTATTTCTTTGCTCAGTCTGCCTTCCACCTCGAGAAAACGGCTGATTTTTTTCCATCCAAGGTTTTTTCTGAGTTGCCTGAGAAGTTACATTGGACCAACTTGTCCCACCTACAAGTGATGACAAAGATTTAGAAAAGGAAACAAGGAGGTCAAGGTGATGAAGGAGGGGAAGGAGAAGAGGAAAATGATGTCCTATGTTTCTTAATTGAAATAAATTCCACATCAAAGTCAGACAGACTTTAATACCATATTTAAACACAGAATATAACCTTGGAAAATTCTCAAAATTTTTTTTTATAAAATTCTTATTTTGAACACATGCTGTATCTTGCCATATACTTTCAAGGTTTTTAATCTGCTCAAGGGAGACATCTGGGTTAATTTCAACTTTTTTGGAAGACTTACAGTTTTTTAGTTTTGTTTTTTTCCATTTTCAAATTTCATCTATAGAAGCTAAAAAAACGCTTGAAAGATCTAGGAAGGAGCATGAGGAAACAGCAAGAAAGATGACACAACATGGAGATTCGTAGCAAGTAGTGGATGACAGCAGCAGAACACTGAGATAAATACCTGAACATATGGATGGTTCCACAAGCTAAAAATAAGAGAAAAAAGTGTTAGAGGTGCACTTTAAGATAAATAGTTTTAACTCTGAAGAAAGCTTCACACCATAAATACAGCATGCGCCCTACAAATTTAAGAAAAACAAATTTCCCTCTGTTCATTACTTTTAACAATAAATTTAAAAGAAAAAATAAATTCAATGTAAAATAAATGTTCAACCAACACCCTCTCATTCCCCCAATTCCAGCCAGTGAGTACATACATTAATTGTACCAGAATCAGCATTTCGGGAAGTCATCACGGTAGCCTGATTGTGGCTGTGTTTGGGGCTGCAGTAACCACTGTCGCTGTCGATGTCAGCTTCGCTAGCTCCTTGCTCACTAGAAGATTCTGCTGCAGGGTGGGATGATCTTCTCCGTCTTCCCTTTGATTTCCAGAGCATCGTAGTAGTACTCTCTGAAAGAGACTTGTTAGCAATATCTGATGGAAAATCTGAAAGGTAAAGAAGGCATAACAAGACTTTGTGACAAAATGTCATTTATGTGAACATCCAAGCTTACAAATCTCACAAAATAAAACATCTGGCTGTAAAAGAAAAATGCAGGTATGTATCAGCCCTTTGAAATGGCAGCCAAAAGGCTCACTATGCCTTCTCACCAGAGTAAAAAGGTGGTTTTTGAAGGCTATTCCAGCAGAGCACAGCTCTAAAAGGTCTTGACTAAACCGGAACAACTCTTGGTTTTGGGATGTGACTATAGATTACACTGGTCCTCTGAAAAGGCTCAGGATAAACACTCACAAGGTCATTCAGCCCTGGACGAACTTGAAGGCAGAAAGCCTTGGGTGTGAATCCTCCTTAGGTTCTCACTCCTTGGCCATCTGTAAGATCTCTGGGTTAGATTTATCAAAACCTTTGAGGTCCCTTCCAGCTACAAACCTATGATCTCCATTCTACAGTGATGATGATGAAGCAAGACCAAAAGAAGCAGAAAATGCTAAGAATGACAGTTTTAGACAACCTACAAAACATTAACCGTTGGTACTTGAAATGTGATCTTTGTCCAAAACAAATGAGTTGAAGTAGACAAGAACTAATTTCATGAATGACATAATTCCAGATTCGGTTACGATAAGATTCTTCATTGGGGAACACCAATGCATGACATGCAGTTATGGGACCTCCAATCAGAGCTATTTAAACAAAATGCTGACGTTTAAAAATGGGAAAAGAATCAGAGTAAAGGCGCTGACTCTTAACAGATGCAAAACAGTTAAAACGAGGCCTTCCAAAAGGCCTAGAAGAGCCTCCACAAACACGTGGTCTCCTTGCTAAGCAGAGAGAAGCGGTGGCCCAGGGGAACACTGCCTCAGAGTACAAGCTTATTTGCAAAAGACAACGACCAAAATTTTTTTCAAAACAGCAAAAAGTAGTTGAGAAAATGACTTGATAAACAACTTGGTGTTATATCCAGATCATTCCAAGAAGATTTGTTGATGAAACTGGAAAAAGGACAAAAAAGATGTTAAATGGAATAGGTTATCCATAATTTTTAGCGTCATCTCTTCTCAATAATAAATGTCAAACACCCCACTATTCTCATCAGAAGTGGAACCTCAATGACCAACGTACAACATAAATAAATGACAAGAGTAAAGGAAAAAACGAAGTTGGAAGAACAGATGGGCCTGGCCAAACACATGGGAGAAATCAGTAACAGACATCTCATGTCGTGCCTTTGCACCGCTTGTCCCCATACCTGCAACATATTCCTTCTTCACCTCTACCTCCTAATACGTAGCTACCTTGAATTCAATGCCATCTCCTATATGAATACTACTTCTGCAGGCACCCTGTTGCCTTCCCCTCGAAATTACCTGGCATGGGCTTTGTATATCCCTACATACACGTACATACTGTTTCCTTTGGCTACACCTTAAGCTCCTCAGAAGCAGGGATTCTTTCACTCTTGTCTTGGTATCACCTAAGCCTAGCACATTCCAGTCACAAAATAAGTACTTAGTAAGTGCTTACTGACTGACATAAAAAATCTCGTAAACAAATAAGAGATTAAGGCAGGAAAGTTACCTTGTTTCTTTGATCAATTCTGTTTCTTTGGAAACCATCAACAAACTGATATAATTAAGTAGAATAAAGAAATATTCCTAGATATGAAACATACAGAAACGTGGCATGGTAGGAGGGAGAAAGAACTCTGTAATATTTGCTATTCTCTTCCATAATCAGTGCCACAAATCTCAGGAACCTGTTTACCAGCTGTGGTTCTCCATTATGCCCTACAGAGGTGTTACTATACTGATATCAGCAAGTTTTGTTTTAAAAATTAATAAATGCCATGATCCTCAGGCCCCTTCCTGGGCCCTCTTCTCTTCCCCTCTCTCTCTCTCTCTCTCTCTCTACTCTCGCAATCGATCAACAGACATTCATTAAGTGACTACATGGCAGGCCCTGGAGAAATAAAGACAAAAAAATGAAATCAGTCTCTACTCCAGAAAAGTCTACATTACATCGGGGACTTCATCAGCTCCTGTACGTTCAGTGATTATCTCCAGGGAGACGGGTCCGGGACCCAGTTCTTGTCTCCCTCCAGAATTCCATTCCACATCTCCAAGTTTGCTATGGTTGTTTAGTCATTTCAGTAGGATCTCAGTCTTTGCGAACCCCACTTGGGGTTTTCTTGGCAAAAATACTGCAGGGCTTTGCCATTTTCTTCTCCAGCTCATTTTACAAATGAGAAAACAGATCAACAGGGTGAAGTGAGTTGCCCAAGGTCACCTATTAAATGTCTGAGGCAAGGTTTGAACTCAGGTCTTCCTGTCTCCAGGCCTGGCACTCTATCCACTTCTTAGCTACCCTGTATCTCCAATTACCACCTGGTCATTTCAAACTAGATTCTAATATGCATCTCATATGCAACATACCCAAACAAAACCCATCTTTTCTCTGAAATCTACACCTCTCCTGAACCTCCTTACTTCATTTGAGGTAAGCACTATCCTTCTAGTCATCCAGTTTTATAACTTCACTGTCATCCCTGACAGCCCTCTCATTCATCCCACATGACCAATCAGTTGCCAAATTCTCTCTTTTCTACCTCCACACAATCTGTCTATTTGTTTCCACTTATACGTTCATCACTGCAACAGTGTGGACCCTTATCACCTCTCACCTGGGATTCTGAAACTGCTTGTAGGGAGTAAAATACAATCTAAGGGAAACAGGCACCTCTCTCCAAGCAAAACTGGTTTACTAACAGTGATGCATGTAACTGTTAACAAAGCAGGTCACAAACTGGCCCCCTCCCGCAACAAGGGGAAAGAGCAGGGGTGGGCAACCTTCAGCCACATGTGGCTTTCTAAGTCCTCAAGTGTGGCCCTTTGACCGATTCCAAGCTTCACAAAACAAATCCCCTTAATAAAAGGATTTGCTCTGTAAAGCTTGGACTCAGTCAAAAGGCTGCACCCAAAGGGAGTTTAGGGAGCCTTAGAATTGGCCTTGAGGTGTGGCTGAACATAGACCTCTAACTGCTAACTGCTTTATGGGCCTCTAGTAATCTTAACTAGAAAGTCAAAGTCACCTAAATCAAGAGCCCCTCTTTAGTTGTCCCCTTGGAGGAGATCAAACTATCCCAGCAGGCACAAGAAGGGTAGGGATAGAATTGTCAAGGGGGAGGGGCTCCAGTTTAAACTGGTCCATTGTTTACACACAACAAATTGAAGTTCCAGGTTCAACGGCCTGGTAAGCAAACGTCCCCAAAGCAAGCTGCAGCAGTGATAACATAATCCCTTTCTACTATTAGGGCTGGGAGAGACCTCATTTTGAGCAGAGCGAATTCAGACAGATGCTAACCATTATAAAAACTATAAAATCTTTATACTGTAAAATCAATACAGTAGAGATCAGAGGAAATAATTTCTATCTTTTCAAATTTCTGATTGGTTTCTCTGCCTCAAATAAAGACTCCAATTCATCTTCCACACAGATGCCAAAGAAATTTTCCTAAAGCACAGATTTGACTATACCACTCCTTTTCTACTCAATATACTCTCTAGTAGATTTCTATTTTCTTTATGATAACACATAAACACCCCTCTTTGACATTTAAAATTCTTCACAACCTGGTCCAATCCTAATTTTCTAACCTTATGTCTCAATTTATTACTTTTCCTTCAAGGAAATTACAATAAAATTTCGCTGTTTAAAATTTTATATAAACCAATGGTTCTTTAAAAAAAAAAAGTCAACGCCAAAAGCCTAGTACATAACAACCACCTTAAAATAGCAAAACAATCTGTGCAGACAATGGAGGAAATAAGTGTAAAAAATAACGGAAACAGATTGTGGCTCCCTGCTTCCAAGGAATTTTATAAACTGGCAGACCAAAAAAAGGGAAGAATAGGAAGGCTTTCTATAATAGTAAAGTATTATTTTGCCATATACTTTAAAAATGGCATAAGCAACTGTTTTTACAAATTAGATTCCACCTTCAGAAATCCAGAACCTCCATATGTCCCCCTTCTCTTACCTGTTTGCTGGGAAGCATCCACCAGAAGCACAATTTTGGACCGATTATCAGGTCCTGCTGCGCTGGTTTCTTTCTGAGTTGCTACACTTTTTACTGGCGGCCTTTTACTTTTTACATGTTGCTGTAAAAGCTGCTGCTGCTGATTTAAATTGAGAAAATAATATACTACTTCAATAAAACAATACTGTGAAAATAAATACACGTAAAATGAAGAGAATGGACTAGATCAAAGGTGTCAAACTGGAGGCCCACAAAACTCTGGAGCACTAACCAGATTAAAACACAGCTGAGAATGTTTAACAGAATCAATAAAAAGATAATACAACATAAAGTTAATTTGTGATTTTCTAAATCACAATAAAGTCAGGGTTCCTTGATAATTGATTGATGATTCCTAAATCCCCTTTCAACTACAGAATTTTATTACACTAAGTATTTGACAGAAAAACTTATGATCTAATATTAAAATAGACCACCTTTACCAAGAAGCTGACTTTTTGTTTCACTGAAATATCATTGGGTAAGAATTTTCTCCTAAGAATAAAAATGTATAAGACAATTTTTGCCAAAATAGAAAAAAGAAGGAAAACTCTGAACTCTTATTATACGGCTATTCTTCGCTTAACAATAACTGATGTGACAGAATTTTGAATTTGAGGAACTGAACCTAGTTATTAACTCCCTCTACCATAGAATCTCTCTCATTCTTTGAAATGTGTGCATCTTGTGCTATCACCTTACTTCTCCTATCTCGTGGCCTCCATTCCTTAAAAATTCTAAACAAACAACTGTCAAGGCAGTGCAGATTTCCTTGGGACAGAGACAGACCCCAAGTTTTTTACAGCAACTGCTACTTCTGGTTTCTCCTTTTCCCCCATTAAAGCACACTGTAATAGATGAAAGTCTTTTCATGGGTCAGGGAGGAAGGACTGGCTCTCTGCTGTGCTGACACAAGTGCCAACTGAAAAGTCAGCAAAGGCTTTAAATTCGATTCAAGATTGATTCTGTCAACTCCAAGTGACTGAGCAGGATTTTTAGTTGCTAGTTGGAAAATTAAGGTTTCAAGATAGGAAAGTATCCTTTAGCTAAAAAAAACCCTTAAAACAGAATCTGCTGTCTTGTTTGTCATAATCTCAGCTTCAAAAAATTCACTTCTGCTCTCGAAGACTCCATTAATTCAGGGATATTTAGTCAAAAGTGGGGAGGGGGGAGAAAGGGCAGAGAAATTGTTCTGTTTCAAAAGACTATCTTGAACGTATAGCTGGTCTTGATCGTAAACATCATGTAGGACTCATCTTCCCTACTTCCTTGCTAGTCGGCTTTAAATTTTCATTTTGAAGCTACTCTAAGCTGTACCTGGAAGGAATGATTCTACGGTATTGTTAATACTGAGTAATACCATTAAGGATTTATCAGTTTAAAAAAAAAAAGAAAAAAAACTCCCTAATTGTAGCCAATACCTTCAAGCAGATGTCTGTTTACTTTGCATATTAAATAGACCCATAAAGAAGGTCAACCTGAACTAGCTGTCTAATAGATGAGTAACCACAGATGATGGAATATGTAAGAAGAGGAGGAAAAGACAAAAGCCTAATCCTTGGGATGGGGAAAAAAGCTGGACCAAAGGGAGTAACTCAGGATGGCACAGAAGGGAAAAGAAGGAGCAAGACATTATTCCCAACTACCTGATTTTCTTTGAAAGGTTATTCAATATTCTTAAGTTTGATTTCATTTTTTAAGGTTTAGTAAAATTTATTTCCTGCTAAATATGGTGGATCTTTTATTTAAATAAATTGAGAAAAACATGTTAACCAAAATTAACTTTTATAGCTAATTTTGAAGAAAACGTATTATTCTCAATAAAAAGCAGCTATAGAAATGCTTCTTAACTTCTTAATGAACTTAAGTGCCCAGCATTTTATGCAACATTATTTTTTTAAATTATATGCAATATAAACAGAATCAACATAGGAGTGAAAGGGAATAACTTGAGAGTAATTCATAAAAATGACATCACAGTGGATACAGTTGCCAGTCAAACGCTACTTTTTAGAATCCCAGAATTGTTTAAGTTCTAATTCTCACTAGTAAACTTAGTAGATTGCATTAATGTGTAAAATATTCATTTTTTTACTTAGCATGACCTTAAGCATATATTAAATAATTGTTTCACAATAATAAAGGTATAATATAAATTTCAGGGTAGCTGACTGCATTTAAATCCTTTAGCAGTACAAGGATATTGTGACAATTTAAATTTATTTGAAAGACTATGAGAGGTACAAAAAAAGTACTCATATAAAGGTTACTGAAAATAACTGAAAGACAGAGAAAAAAATGTAATAGACGTTACTTGTCCTTCTATATGATACAACACATATGCTTTTTGTCCAAGGACCAATCTAGCTCAATTTGGAAAGGTGTTATCACCAGGTTGGTGATAGGATAATGAGCTTTTACACCAAATGAACTCTTAGCAATTATCAACCAAGTCAGAGAGAGGCTAGCCTTTGGGATGGCGGCAGAAGCGCTTACAGTGACAAAAATAAGACAAAAATTAAAATAATTGATATTTGTCTGGATCATGGCAGAAAAGCCTATCAAAAGATTTCACTTACTACATCCTTGTATTGCTTATGGTCAGACAGCTGGAAGCCCTGTCTGTTGATTTTTATTTCTCTGTATTTTCTCTGAAGTTCAGGGTGCTGATTTTTCCCCCTGAACTAAGTGAATCATATATGTGCTTGATTAAAGTAGGTTACTGACCCCTCAAAAGTTGCTTTCCTTTTAGAAAAGCAGATCTAAGAACCCATACAGCACGCCCTCCTGGGTATGTCAGGGTCCCTGCTGATATAATCCTTTAAAATTACAAATGATAAGTTATTTGCACCAACGATAACAAAAGACATACACAGACTTTTACAGAAGCCAAGGAAGTTACTTACTTTCTGCACAATGGGACCTCTGTTACTACTTCTACTTCTCTGGCTGGACAGTGGAAAGACTTGTCCAAGCTGATTTGGACGGTCCGTGCATTCCGTGGGAATGGTATTTAAAGCATTTGCTGCTGGAAAGGTGCTGGAGTAAGGTGTAGGAAAGGGATGATAAAATCCCATAACTTGGGCACATGGAGCTGGCATCAGCTGATAATATGTATATTCTGTAGAAACAGGCGGCTGAGCAGATATGATGGGATAAGCAAGGTATGGCCCTGGAGGATTTGGATTGGGTTGCTGCCATCGTAGGTCATTGTTATATAATGGAAATTGTCTGGAAAGCCAACGGAAAAGGAGAACCAATTTATTAAATAAACAAATTTAAAAAATCATGTTTAAAATCTGAAAGTTTTTGTCTAAATTTAAAATCTAAAGCAAAACAAGAAACTTTTTCCCATCATGATAAAGAAAATAGTTCAGCAGAACCTCCATGTAATGCCAGCATGGGGAACAAAGTTACCTTGCCTTGTTTTAGTGTCTCAAACACAGACGTGAAAAGATTTATTCTGTATTAAACAGAAGTCCAATATGACTTCTAACAGAGTTTAACTGCATCATAAAATAAATATGAAAAAGAAAAGAAAAAAGAATAGGATCTACTACATTTACTTAAACTGCAATTTCCTTGAGTTCTCACTGTTTTCAATCTTAAAATCTAGGAAAGATCATTATCAAAGCAACTATTAGATCTGCTAATGCCAGCTCCTCCCCCCACCCCACCCCCAACGAGTTCCAGGATTCTATAAAGACTTCTGCTCAGGTCATCATAAAAGGTCATTCTATGATTCCACTTCTGCTTTTTTTACTCCTTTCTCACACTTCTTCCTTAATAACATGGGTAGATATTGTCTTGTATGCCACTTTCCTACTTTAACAACAGAAATGCTACCCAAGTGCAAGAGGAGAAGTGTGTGTGTTCGTCCTTTGTTGCCGAAGAAGCCCATGCCGTCAGAGAAACGATGACATGACTTTCACTTGACTTTGTATTGAGTGAGGGAGGGCTGTGCAGGTCACCAGCCTCACTTCTCCTCCAGAGCCATCTGAATCCAGTGACCAGATATTCATCAGGATGACTGGAGATGTCCCAGGATGAGGCAACTGGGGTTAAGTGACTTGTCCAAGGTCACACAGCTAGTGATTGAACTCAGGTCCTCCTGACTCCTGCACTGGTGCTCTATCTAGTGCACCACCAAGCCGCCCAAGAGGAGAAGTAAAAATAAAAGCAGTAAACCTGTGTTTTCCAGTAGCACTAATCTCAGTAGGGCACACTGATGAGGTACTCAAATACAATGGAGGAAGAAGGAAATGCCTCCTGTTTTATATTTATAGGCTCTTCAGGGATTCTTCTGAGAGGTGCAAGGAGCTTAGGTCTAGGACTTCATATAAAACAAGGTGGCTTGGCCAGGTAAAGAAGAAGGCAAAGGGCAGATATCAGAAGAAGCAAAGAGAGAATATTATAAAGAAAACCTTTTATTCTTTATTTTGCTTCCCCAAACATAGGAGATATGCAAACATATAGGAGATAAGCATGCATAAAAGATACAGGGTTTAAAAAAACCCTGCTATCCAATATAATTTCAGCAGTACCAATGGTGCTTTCTTTGCATATGAATTCTCCAGGATAACTTGCCAATAAGGTTGTTACAAACAATTCCTTCAATAAAAACAAAATATATGCTGTCAAAAGTTAACCAAACCCCAGAAAAGCACTAAATCACATGTAAATGACTACATTAACTTACATCCCATCAAAGGAAAAGTTAATTATCGTCCTTAATTTTCTGTTATTTCTTTTAATGTTCTGTTACTTCTATTAGTAACATTTATGAAATACTAGCAAAATACCAACCCAAATGATTCCTTCAGACCCTATTACATAGCCACTCAACAACACTCAGAATCTAAGAGCCTTTGGGGACAACTTGAATGCAGAGTATATAGATTTACCCTTCACAGCTCACATATTCTGTGTAATAAATTCAAATTAAGTAGCAATTACATTGCTAGTTATGACTAGAAAAGTCTATGGTGATTCAAACAAGTTCTAACCATTAGACTATATAATAGCTGATTGAGAACTAAATATTACATTAGCACCCAGTACCTAGAGAGCTGGTAATAAGTGTTTTCTGACTGAAAATAAATGCTAAATAGCCACATCAGTATGAATTGTAATTTCTGTGGAAACAAAATTCAATCATACTTCATAGTCATACAAGATCTTATTGCTAAATCAAAGATTGGGAATAATTTATCACTGTATTAAAACTTATCTTAGTAGGATTAAATAGAATCTAGCTCCAAGAAGTTTTTATTGGGTTCCTCCTGCATCTTT
The DNA here is from genome assembly GCF_028372415.1 of Notamacropus eugenii. Classification (NCBI taxonomy): domain Eukaryota; kingdom Metazoa; phylum Chordata; class Mammalia; order Diprotodontia; family Macropodidae; genus Notamacropus; species Notamacropus eugenii. The sequence continues at coordinate 4,103,784 of NC_092878.1, read as the reverse complement.
CATTCCTCTCCTCCTTTGAATTCAATTTTTAATTTAAACAAGATTGAAGAATTTCATGGCATGACGAAAAAACGTCCCTGTGGTCATCACTTTAATGTGAGCATGTATTCACATATGCATTAGAAACACTTCTGTTTGCACTTCATAATATAAAAATATTTTTTAAAATTGATTTTTCAAGCTTTAAGCAAAGGTTTAATTCTGTAAAGGTTTTTATGAACCAGAAAAAGTGCCAATGTTCTAAGTCACCTATTATGACAATTATGCCTAACCAACTTTTTATACTGTCTCACCCCCCCACTCCAATCAATCCAACACATACACACACATACACACCCCCAACCAAAAAGTACCTATTAGACTGGTTTTCCTGCACAAAGGGATAACAAGTGATCAGGTAGCTGGGAATTGGAGTTGGCTCCACTCCACTCACACTTCCACTATCACCGGGAAGTGCCATTGGGATCACAAGGGTATCAGGAGTCTTTTTCTGAGGAACAAAAGGCTCTACTTCAGCAGACAGCTTGACATTCTTCAAAAAAAAAAAAAAGAGAGAGAAAAATGAATTACTATCTGTTTAAAAGAAATGTAAAAATCAATACAAATTTGACAAAAGAGAATCTATCTTCCAGAACAGCAATGAGTTATCTTTCTTCAGAACTTCCACAGAACATTTAAAAAAGTGGCACTTTAAAACAGCTGAACAAAGACCAAGTTATTCATACAAAACCATCCATTAAAACAGCGGAAAATGCATAAAAGGTTACTAAGTTTCAATGAAGTCATCTCTTGTTACGTAATCAAAGCTGTTAAAGCAATCAAGAATACAAGGAAGTCGTACTTCAGAGACTAAAAATAAACTAGGTAGTAAGAGAATAGTTTGGGCTTTACTAACTTCTGCCTTCTGCATTCAGATGAAGGCTAAAATCGTTACTCCAGAAACATAAAAGCATACATTGAGATTTCAATACACAATACAGACACCTAGGATGAAATAAAATCTAAATATTTAACACAAAAAACAACTTTCTTAAACTGATAAAATTGCTAAATACTGAAGATAAATTCAGTATAAAATTTTTAAAACTTCAAAAAGTATATGCTCTCTATTAAACGTTTATTTTTTCTTTAAAAACCTGGATGAATTAAAATACAGTAGTATCTTCCTTCAAATGGCAAAGTCTCACTAAAGTAACAATACACATTTTAGAATATTTAATACTACATCAATGTGGGAAAATTCTGAATTATTATCAAGTTCAATTAACTTGAACGTGAAATCTTCAGCAATTATAAAATTGCAAGAGATTTTATGCCACCAAATTTCAATGAAATTTGTGAGGGAAAAAGTTTGAGCATCTATTACTTGATATTAATTTAATTCATCTGGGTCAGGGGTTATTAATTATAGACCCCTTTGGCAGTCCGGTGAAACCTCTGGATCTTTTCTCAGAATGTTTTAAAAAGCATAACAGAATACATATAGGATCACAAAGGAAACCAATTATACTGAAAGACAATTTTTTTTAAAGTTCAAAGACCCAGATAGGTTTTTAAGAATCTGTGAAAACTAGACTTAAAATGTCTTTAGCTATTAAAATCCACATGGCACAGACTTCTCAACACCACTCTGAGTGGTCTCAGGCAATGCTGTCAAAAAAAGAATATTACAAGGTCCCTATACAAAGCATAAGAATTGTAGCAGACTCAGAGTGAAAAGTGGGTTTAAGTCTCACCTCCGACACTTTCTAGCCCTGAGGCCACTTAACATCTATGAACATGAAGAGCACCCACAGTATCTAACAGGGTTATTTTAAGTCTCAAAATAAAATCTCTAAAAACCAGTATACAAATGTCAAAACACTACGTTAATACAAACAGTAACTGACGTTGATATAGATCGCATATTCTTTGTTAAACAGAAGTCTATTAACCTACTGTAAAGCATTCAAACAGGATTTACTTAACAAACCAGGCCATTAAATGGTACTTTTTTCCTTAACAAGCTTTAAGCTCCTCACTGAATTTTGCTCTTCCCTCTAACACTAAATCTCAAGTAGATATAGTACTAATGCTTTGCTATTGTTGTTACATTGAAAAATGTTCTAAGTCACTATTGATTAGAGAAATGCAAAATAAAACAATTCTGAGGTCCCACCTCACACCTATCAGATTGGCTAACAGGATAAAAAAGGAAAATGTTGGATACTGAAGGGGATATGTGAAAACTGGGACACAAAATGCACTGTTAGTGGACTTGTGAACCGATTCAACCATTCTGGGGAGCAAACTTTGGAACTATGCCCAAAGCGCTATAAAACTGGGCATACCCTTTGATCCAGTAATACTACTACCAGGTCTATATCCCAAAGACATCCAAAAAATGGGGAAAGGACCTATCTGTATAAAAATATTTATAGCAGCTCTTTTAGTGGTGGCTAAAAATCGGAAATCAAAGGGACATCCATCAATTGGGGAATGGCTAAATAAGATGTGGTATATGGTTACAATGTTACTGCGCTATCAGAAATGACAAGCAGGATGGTTTCAGAAAAACCTGGAAGAATTGACACAAACTGATGCAGGGTGAAGAGAAAAGAACGCTGTATACAGTAACAGCAATACTGTGCAGCAATACAGCAGAACTGTGAATGATTTGGCTAATCTCGGCAATGCAATGATCCAAGACAACCCTAAGGGACTAATGAAGCATACTAGCCGCCTCAGGACAAAGGAATCATAGTGTCTGAACACAGAGTCACTTTATTTTTTCTTTTATTTGAGTCTTCTTGTACAAAACGACTAGTATAGAAATGTTTTACATAACTGCACGTCTATAACCAACACCTGCCTGCTTAATGCCTCCGGGAGGGATAGAATCTGGAGCTCAAAACTTTACACAAAAATGTTCTTTTAAAAAAAGCATTACTGTTTTGCAGTAGTTAAAATCAGTGCTTAAAATTCTCATTGATTTAAAGACTAAGAAGGCAAAATTTAGACCATAAGCTCCAGGTAGCAACAGAGAGTAAAATGTCACTACCAAACTGTCATCCAAAGAGTGAGCACTTCTTACCAATAGAACTGTGAGTGGTAAGAGAAATACCCCGAATGTCTTGGCGATGAGCAGATAGCAAGGGACTATTACAATAATTGAAAGTTTCTCCAAATACAAAAAGAAAAATTCATGTCTTCAAATGTAGCTGAAAGAGCAGCAGACATGGGGAGCTGAAGGGCCCAGCTTCAAGTTCTGACTCTACTTACTACCAGATCTTTCAGAAACCACCAAAGAAGCCTCTCTAAGCCCCAGCTTCCTTATCTCTAATTGAATAAGAAAACTTCTAAGGACCCTTCCAACTCTAAATTTATGCTCCTATAAACAATAAATTTAAAGATTTGGGTTCAGCATGCTTTCACAATGCACATGTTCCTGCTGAGTTGTGTTTAGATCATTTTTAAAAGAAACAAATTCTTAATGCATGAGAAATATGTTTAAAATCCTCTTGCAAAATAAGGAATTATTATGAAATGTAAATAATCATAACCTAACAGGTCTGTTTTGTAAATCTGCACTTGTGTATATTAATGTATTTTTAAAGCAAGGAATACTTCCAGATCCAATGGGCTATATTTTAGCAATGCTAAAAACTAATAAAAACAAAACTCCCAAATGAAAATAATCAATATAAATGGTAGCAATCTCTCCAAAATAAAACATATATCTCTACAAAATACTTCTTTTATTTATGGTTCAAGACTTGTTCAGTTCAAAACTTAGGAAACAGTTCTCACTAAGATCACTTTGTGGTGCCCAAAATACCTTTTAGAAGACTTTTACCACTGAAACGTTCAATAGGTCATGTGTATAATTTACAACAGATTTTTTTTTGCAAGCAAAGATAATTCATATTTATTCAGTTTTAAGTTTGTTTTCCCTTTGATTTGATGTTTTTTTAATAGTGCTACTTATAGATTTCATTTCAATAATTAAAATCACAATAAACATAAATGACCCCTTTGTTCTTTGCCTAAAAGAAAACTACTGTAGTCATCACCAGCTGCAGAGACAGAAGATGTCACTAGTAGGAACAGACTGGTAAACCATATTCTCCAGTTAGAGTGCTGGATAGTTGTTTTTTTAAAGGTCTTGTTTGTTGTGACTTTAGGAGGTTCTATATCTCACATTAAAACGCATTATCTACCCTTCCCCAAACCACAGGTCAGGAAAGCAACATTAAAACTTCTAACTGTTCTCCCATACACCATAATTTGATAAAAAAGATACAGACAATATGTTGGGAGTGATTATAGCACTAAAGTGGAAAAAAACCAGAGAAATGGTCCACCTAAATGTGTTTGAAAGTGAAAAGGAAAAATCTGCAGTCAGCAAGAAAATGTGGTGAGCTATGTGAATGTAAGAAGACATGCTATACATAGCTAATATATATATAGGTTGTATATATACAGACACACACACACACACACACACATAGGTAAGTCAGAATTTGGTTTTATTCCTAGATATCTGAATTTGAGTTTTAATTAGAGATTAGAGAAAAGTCATTATTTTTTCAAGATCTATTTTTCAGATATAAGAAATCTCACATCAAGAAGTTCTAAAAATACAGTAATACATCTGGGTGGGAAATCAGTATTACCTAGGCTAAATTATACTTTTGCCTTATCTAAAAAAATTCAACTATGAAATTAAACTATCCTTCATTCTCCAAAGTTCTTCAGTCTCAGCATACCTTAAATGAAATTACTTCATCATGTAAACATTATTACTGTAAAAATTACGTCCATACAATTACACCTGACAGTACAGCAGGCACACAGGGAGTTGATCCATTTCGTCACTGTAACCCATCTTATGGGGAAATCACAGAAATCGAGGCTATTAACGACATTATTCCTCCAAACCAGCACACTCAGGTTACCTCCCCACAAAACTGGGAATTCCGAAACAGACACAAACGTCTTACTTGAAACCTATTTCATTAGTCTAGTCAAACATATTCAATGGACTACTGAGAGTGCACTTAAATTCAGTAAGTATTACTGAGGCAGCTCCGCTAGGCCTGCTGTGGGAGGATAAATACCATCTATACATTTATTATTTGCTGATAATCTACAACGCACATTTTTGGAGATGAAGTTATAAAGAAAGAAGGCAAACTTCTGCCAACACTAAACAAGGTAAAACTCAGTCTAAATGTGTGCATTAAAAGTAATGATAACACCATCTCACAGTGAAGTTTCAAAAGAAATTATACCTCCCACTTAAAAAAAAGGAAAAATGTCAGATTATAAAAACATTTTGTATTTTATCCATCTTAGAATGGAAGCTGAAATCACTCTTTGAGATACTTTGCCTCCTGCAGACAAAAGTACTTTCTGCAGGAAAGTGTGATATAAAGAAGAGTACTCCAGAAAATCCCAGAAGCAACCCCTGATTGCCTGGAGAGCTGCTCAAAATGTGTACGCTGACTAAATACACCAACTGCCAAAATAAACTACAGGATAACTTCAGTCTGCATGTAAAAATTCTGCAAGACTTCGGAACACGTTTAGAAAAATCAAAGTCTGAAATTTTAACTTGTCCTAGCCATGTGCATTCCTATTCACCTGATTTTTTGCGTTAAAAAAAAAAACTAAGTAGACATAACCTAATTCAGAAATAAACTATGGGATGTAGGACCATGTGTACACATACTATTTGTCATTACTATTTATTACTATGTATCTAGCTAATTATTGACTAAATGACAGAACAGTCCTGAAATTTCTGTCATTAACTTTCACATTCAGACACAGAAGCCAGTGCTGACTACCCTTACTCTACAGTTTAAAAGGAACACATTTTGGGGCAGCTTAACATCATTAGCTATTAGTATTTTAATAGTGATTAATATTTTTATAGCATTGGGAATTATGAAAACTTATTTTTAAAAGGAAAACATCCTAAGAAATTCCACTCCCTTATAATTCCTGGCATAGATATACACACACCTCATGGCATCACTGCTTTCTTTAATTCTTAGAAAGTAACAAAATAGTCAACAAATTCTAAGTATAGAATCCTCCCCTCCTTATTCGCTGGAAAGCAGGCCAATTTTTTAACTTTGTGTACTCAATTCTTGTCTGTGTAAATAAATCGGTTAACGCTTTAATTTCAAGAAACAAGAAGATTTCTTTCTCTATGTCTAGCAGAATCTGCAATTTCTGTCATGTTTGAAATGAAACACTTAATAAAATAAAATCTAGTTAGTCATTTTTCCTATCCCTCCTCACACTACTTTTTTCAAGAAAAAGCTATGTATTACACCTACTGTTCCTCAAACACCTAAATGAAATCTAGTCCACCTGTTTTGCTTGGCAGTTAAGATCAAAATAAATGCTTTTATACAAAAGTAACTAAAAGATTACTAGAATTCTTTTCCAGTAAGTAATCCCTCCCAAATGTTGCAGTCATTATCACAATTAAGATTATTTACGGAATCATAATACTTTCAATGAATCCTAAGTTTACATCCTTAGAAATCACCTACTCCAAATTCCTCATCAGAAACTGTTAAATATACTCTTACATTAAGCAAAAGAGATCCCAGGCAAGTCCAACTAGAGAATTAAGAAGATACTTAGCAAGAGATGAACCAGCTCAGTTTTTAGCTGGAATGATCCACACACACTTTGCACCCCTCCCCAGCCTCCACCAGAAAAGATTTCCTCATACACCCCATGTTACAGAGATGACCACATTCAATTAAGGAGCTGCGTTCAAAGTTGTGGTTGAAATGGTTCATTTAAAGTTCCTTTAGGATGAAAGGGACTCTAAACACACGCCAGCCTTACCAGCTGCTGCTCTGGCATCCGGGGGAATAACCAAAATACTGAACCCTCTCATTAGCTCACACCTACAAACAAGGAAATGGTTCAACACTCTCTTCTTCTGTCACCCTTCAAACAGACTGGAGTCCAACAGGCCCCCCAGATGAAGGCAGGGAAGCATGAACAAGGTCACCCTAATACCCAACAGAGCTGCCCTTGCCCATGAACGTTCCCTTATGTAATTCCATATGTTATTCTATCAAAAGTCATGGGTGTGCCTATACACCCCTAAAAGTGAGAGAGGAGGAGGGGGGAAGGAGAGAAAAAAGGGGGAGAAAGAGGAAAAGAGAAGAAAGATGGGGGGAAAGAGTGAGAAAAAGGGGGAGGCAGGGGGAAAGAGAAGATGGGGGAAGAGTGAGAAAAAAGGGGGAGACAGGAGGAAAAGGGGAAAAGAGAAAAGGAGAGAAAGTGAAGGAAAGGGATGGGAGGGAGGGAGGAAGGTCCTAGGAAGGGGGGAGCCCTGTCCCCACTGACGTGCCCGGATGCCCCCACTTCGTTACCAGGTAGAGAGTTCGGCGGAGGGGAGATCAAAGCCCCCCACCCCCTTTTCGGAACCGGGCATTTCAATTGTTCTGTCAGCCCAACAAACCGAACCGAAATAAGCCCTTCCGGGATAAAACCACCGCTTCACCCTCACTCGGGGGGCTGCGCCCCAGCCTGTAAGGCCAGCCCCCCGAACTTTCCCACCAGCCGGGGCTGTTCGGTTTTGTCTCCACGCCGGGCAGCGCGAGGGCGGGCCCCGGAGCCCCTCAAACAGCGGGCAGCACCTGGCGCCGGGAGCCCGCGGACTGGCACTGCTTTCTAGGACACCGCCACCGAAGTGCCCTCCTCCTCCGTGTGCCCGCATTCTGACGACACATCCCCCGGACGGTGCCTTCGAAGCTCGGCGCTGTGGGGGGGGGATTGGGGTGCCCGCAGCGGCTCGGCCGTCAGACCCGCCCCCCCGCTGGACCCTCGGGGTGCCCCCCTGCCCGAGGCGGGGGCGGGGAGCCGGGCGGCCTCCCCGCACCCCACCGGGCCCGGGGCCTCGGGCCTCGCCCGGCCCGCCCCGCGTACCTGGTCCCCGGCGGCGGCGGCTCGGTCCATGGCGCCTCCTGCGCTCGCGGCAGCCGCTCTCCGTCAGCGTCGAGAACGCCCGGGGCCGCCTCCTCCCATGGCCCCCGCCCGGGCCGTGCCAGGATCCGGGCCCGCCCGCCCTCCGGTCCGGCCCAGACGCACAGGCCGGCTACGCCACTGACCGCGGCGGCGGCTCCTGCGCCCGGAGATGATGGAGAAGGAGGAGGAGATGCGGCCGGGGGGGCGGGGAAGGGGGAGCGCCGGGTGAGGAGGGGGCGGAGGAAGAGAGGAGGCCGAGGGCAGGGCCGGGGGCCGAGGCGGGGGAGAGGGATCATGGAGGACGGGGGCCGAGGAGGCCCACGCGACGCGGAAGGCGTTGTCGGCTCCGGAGAGGAGCCGCCTCCTGGAGCAAGAACGGGGCGGGCCTCGGGCGCGGAGTGACGGCTCTGCGCAGCCAATGGACGGGCCTCGCATCCCAGGCCCGGCCCCCGCAGGCCCCGCCCCCGCAGGCCCCTGCCCGGTCCAGGTGCAGAGCGCGGTGGAAAAGGCCCACCCCCTCCTGGAGGGAGCTCGCCGTCCCCGAGTGCGCCCCGTCGCGCACTTCTTGGTTGTCTTTATCTCTTCCTTGCAACGTGGCAGATACAGAAATCATGTTTGGCGTGACTTTACGTGCAGAACTGATATCTCGAGGGATGGGGGCGGGGCTGGAGGGAGGCAGACAACTGGGGACGGGTGACTCCCGCTGCGGTTTGGGGGGTGCCCCCAGGGTCTCGGGATCTAGGACACCCTGATTCCGCCCTGCAGTACTCAGGAGCCTCTCCCGGACCTTCTCTGCATCGTAGAAAGGAGCGGTTTGTCAATATCATTCAGGGAGTTACAATGTATCCGCACAGTTCTCACCCTCACGGAATGCAGTTCAGCTCTGCAGACGTCTATTTATCGGTCCCTGTTACATGCAAGAGCTGGGGCCGCTCGCCTGCAGAGATAACGTCCGGACGCTGACTCTGAATCCAAGTCCCAGGACGGACACTTATCATTTCTGCGACCTTAGTAAGGTCACCTGTCAAATGAAAGTCTACATAGTTAGACCTCAGCTTCTGCCCCTGTCCAATGAAGAAATTCTAGCATCCCTTCTTACTTGAAATTGACGGTCCTTTGATCAGACCCTTCTTAAACTTAGTATTGGGGAGGAAATGACAGGTCCACAAGAGAGAAGAAGAGAAGGGCAAAAGAAGCCAGGCGCGCTAGAAGATATTTGAGGAGGGAGAGATCACTTTCAGTTCATGGAGGAGATGGCACTTAGGTTGTCATGAAGGAAGGAAGGAATCTCAATAGATAAGAGACCTGGGGGTGGGGTAGTCCATTCCAGGCACAGAAAGAGAAGAAGTATCAAATAGACAAGTGACAATATGACCAAACACATTTGCATTTTTATCATTTGTTTATTTTAAGTTAAAGGTTGTGCTTTACCTAAGCAAATGAAAATAAGCTTCAGTTTCCCAATTATTTTATAATGTCCCATTTGGCCTTGCTTTTCACAAGGCTGACTCTGGGTCCAGCCGGCTATGTGGGAGTTAAAAGACATAACTTAAGCAGATAAACAGACACTAATCCTTCTCATTACAAGAATTAATTGAATCCTGAATTTCCTAATTTGTTTTTTCAGTGCTGCCAAAAAATTAGACACTACTGGTCTTTGGTCATAACGTAACTAATCCAGTGCAACCTAATCCTCAGTTTACTGAAATATTTTCCCTTTTTAGGAAAAAAAAGTTCAGTTATCCTATTAGGGGAATGAGTTAAAATAAAATACTATAAATGACTTTCATGTTTTGCTACTTTTATTTCAAAATATATTTATAAATATGTGAATCAATGTTTCTGAGTATAAGTGAAAACAGAACTAAAATTAATATATTCTCCTTTCTGTGATCTTCTATTGAAATTTTCATTTGTAGAAGGGAGAAAACTTTAATTACATTTGCTGCAGATATAATGAAAGAATGACAGAATTACAGAGGTGGAAGTAACCTCAGAAGTCTTCTAGTTCAACTTATACCTGAAATTAAATCTTCCTTATAACACCCTAACAAGCAATTATACAGCCTTGTCTTTAAGATCTGTAATGGATGGGTGGAAAGCTGCAGCTCCTTACAGGGAGGTCCATTCCACTTTGGGCCACCTCAAATTTTTAAGAATGTGTTCCTTACACAGAGCTAAAAGCTGCCTCTCTGTAGTTTCTCACCGTTGGTCCAGATTGTATCTGTTGTCCTCTTTTCACATGACAGGCCTTCAGTATTTGTGTCTCCCCCAACAAGTCTTTTCTTCTCCAGGCTTAACTTCCCCAGTTCCTTCAGCCAGTTGTCTTATGCATGATTTCCAGTCCCCTCACTGTTGACTTGTCCTTTGAATTTACTCCAAGTTATCAATGTCTTTCTAAAAATATGGCACCCAGAATTGAACCCTGCAGATGTAATTTCACTATTGCAGAAGACACTGAGATTATCATCTCTCTTGTTATGAACACTATTCTTCTATTAACACAATTTGAGTTCCCATTCCTGTCTCTTTTTGGGCAGGGGGGCGCTGCTATATCGTACCATTAGATCAAGTTGAACTTACAGTCCACTAGACCTCCATAATAAATGCTTATTGATTTATTGATATGAACAATTGCCTAAACGTGCTTCCACCATTCTGTAAGTATACAGTTGTCATGTAGGAATTTTATATTTATGCCTATTAAATTTCATTTCATTATACTCAGCACATTCTTATAGTCTGTCAAGACTTTTTTGTGTCCTCTAATATTGTCTAATATTTTACCTCTCCCTCTCATCTTCCTGTTATCTACAAATTTGATTAAATGTAACACATACCTCTTGACTTGTCATTGATTTAAATATTGAAAAAAAAAAAGACAAGGAAAGATGCTAGGCTACACTCTTTGAATCTGGTCATTCAGGTGTTTCCAAATACATCTAACTTCACTGAAACCTATCATCCATCATTTCATCTTTTCTACAGGAATATAATGAGAAAGATCCTGTCAAATGCCTTGCAGAAAGTTATGTATATAAACTGCATTCTCCTCACTAATCTGTCATTAGACCTTAAGACCTGTTCTTGATGAACCCATGCTAGCTCTTAGTGATCATCACTCTCCTTTTTAAGTGTTTCCAAATGATTTCTTTTCTTAAATTAATCTTTATTTATTTTAAGTTTTCAACATTCATTTCCACAAAACTTTGAGTTCCAAATTTTCTCCCTATCTCTCCCCTCCCCCCTAAAATGCTGTGCATTCTGATTGACCCTTCCATCAATGTGCCTCTCTAATACCCTTCCCTTCTCTTATCTTCATCTTCTCTCTTGTCCTGTAGGGCAAGATAAATTTCTATACCCCATTACCTGTATTTCTTATTTCCCAGTTGTACACAAAAACAATTTCTCAACAGTTGTTCCTAAAACTTTGAGTTCCAACTTCTCTTCCTTCCTCCCTCTTCACCCATCCCCACTGAGAAGGGAAGCAGTTCAATATAGGCTATATATGTATAGTCTTGCAAATGACTTCCATAATAGTCATGTTGTGCAAGACTAACTATATTTCCCTCCATCCTATCCTGCCCCCCATTTCTTCTATTCTCTCTTTTGACCTTGTCCCTCCCCAAGAGTGTTTACTTCTAATTGCTCCCTCTTCCCATTTGCCCTCCCTTCCATCTTCTCCCCTACCCTGCTTATTCTCTTTTCCCCTACTTTCCTGTAGTGTAAGATAGATTTTTATGCCAAATTGAGGGTGCATATTATTCCTTCCTTGAGCCAAATGTGATGAAAGTAAGCCTCACTTTTTCCCTCTCGCCTCCCCCCTTTTCCTCTCCATTGGAAAAGCTTTTCCTTGCCTCTTTTACAAGATAATTTGCCCCATTCTATTTCTCCCTTTCTCTTTCCAATATATTCCTCTCTCACCCCTTAATTTTGTATTTTTAGATATCATCCTTTCCTATTCAACTCACCCTGTGCCCTCTGTCTACATGTATATAATCCCTCCAACTACCCAGATACTGAGAAAAGTTTCAAGAGTTACAAATACTATCTTTCCATGTAGGAATGTAAACAGTTCAACTTTATTAAGTCCCTTGTAATTTCTCTTTCCTGTTTACCTTTTCATGCTTCTCTTGATTCTTGTGTTTGAAAGTCAAATTTTCTTTTCAGCTCTGGTCTTTTCATCAAGAATGCTTGAAAGTCCTCTATTTCATTGAATGATCATTTTTTTCCCCTGAAGTATTATACTCACTTTGGCTGTGTAGGTGATTCTTGGTTTTAATCCTAGTTCCTTTGACTTCTGGAATATCACATTCCAAGCCCTTCATTCCCTTAATGTAGAAGCTTCTAGATCTTGTGTTATCCTGATTGTATTTCCACAGTACTCGAATTGTTTCTTTCTACCTGTTTGCTATATTTTCTCCTTGACCTGGGAACTTTGGAATTTGGCTACAATATTCCTAGGAGTTTCTCTTTTTGGACCTCTTTTGCCAATTGAGTTAGCCTATTTTTAAGGATGTTATTTTCTTCAGCATTTTTTTGGGTCTTCTTTAGCAAGCTGTTGACTCGTTTTTCATGATTTTCTTGCATCACTCTCATTTGTCTTCCCAATTTTTCCTCCACCTCTCTTACTTGATTTTCAAGATCCTTTTTGAGCTCTTTCATGGTCTGGAACCATTGCATATTTATTTTGGAGGTTTTGGATGCAAAAGCCTTGACTTTTATGTCTTCCTCTAATGGTAAACATTGTTCTTCCTCATCTGAAAGGATGGGAGAGAATACCTGTTCACCGAGAAAGTAACCTTCTATAGTCTTATTTTTTTACCTTTTGGGGGCATTTTCCCAACCAGTTACTTGACTTTTGGGTCTTTTGTCAAGACCTCAAGGGAGGACCTGTAAGATCTCAGTTCCTCCAAGGTGGCACAGTCAAGGGAGAGGAGTTTACTCCCTGGCCAGGCTGGTGGCTGAGATTCAGATCAGCTGCTCAGTTCCTCCAGGGGCTTTATCCAACAATGGATGCTGACTACTTCCTGCCAGGCCACCATAATCGCGCCTGCTGCTGCTGCTACTGATGCTGCCACCTGAGGCCAGGGCTAGGGGAGGACCCTGCTCCCTTGTCACAGAGTTAAAAAAAGCTCTCACTGACCTTTGAAGCTGCCTTTGGCACCTGGGTTAAGGGATCTGCGAACCACTGCTGTAGGTCTGCTCTGGTCTTGCTCCTCCCAGCTCTGTGTGGCCAAGGTGGGGGTGTGCTCCTCTCTGTCCTGTGTGACAGACCTTTCCCATCAACCCTCCAGATCACCCTGGGCTGGAAATCTCCTCCACTCCATCTTTCTGTGGCTTCTGCTGCTCTAGAGTTTGTTGAGAGTCTTTCTTTACAGGTATTTTATGGGCTGGGGGGAAGAGCTAGAGCATGTGCATCTTTCTACTCTGCCACCTTCACTGTGCCCCAAGCTATTTCTTTAATCCCTTTAAATAACATGTTCCAGAAATTTTCCACGAGCATCATAGCTTTCTGAGTTCTCCTAATTTCATGGTTTTGGAAGGAGATACATACACATGACTAGAAAGAGAGACTGTATACAAAATATTTATAGCAGCAGTTTTTGTTTTTGCCAAGAAAACAAAAGGATTGCACATCAATTGGGGGAATTTCCATTTCCTACCATGCCATAACTCCATCTTTGGAGGGGGCTTTTGCAGTCACTTAATCCAACCTTCTACCACACATTCCTAACAGGAATTTAGATTCTGCTTGAACAATAAGCTATTTCAAAAACAAAATGCAAATCAGGAAAGAAAACTGTCTACATCCAAAAACTAATTATGACAACCCAAAAGTAGAAATACATGCTGTCAGGACTTGAAAGAAGACATGCAAGGTAGTCAAAGCAGAACTGCAGCAACTGCAAAAGAAAATTCATAGACAAGTGCCACAGGATTTGTGCCAACTAATTTTAAAGAGGCTAAAGAAGAAATAATGATTGCAAAATATTGAAAGACAAAGATTACACTACACTGAAAACAAAAATGAAGGTCGAAAAGTCAACTAAGCACTGAAGATACAAAGAGAAAAAAACATCCGCACCTGCAAGGGGTTCACAATCTAATGGGGGATACATGGTGTGTGTGTGTGTGTGTGTGTGTGTGTGTGTGTGTGTGTGTGTATGTGTGTGTGATATATTGTATGGTCTTAGAGGGAAGGCACTAAGATTAAGGAGGACTGGGAATGTCTTCTTTCAGGAAGTGGGACATCTAGTGCAAACATTCAGTGTAGGGAGATTAAGTGTTGTGTTCAAGGAGGTCAGGGTCACTGGACTGCAGAATATACAGAGGGGAATAAGGTATAGGAAGACTGGAAAGGAAAGAAAGGAGTTAGTTATGAAGGACTTTAAGAGCTAAACAGCAGATTTTGTATTCAATCATGGAGGTAGAATGGAGCCACTGAAGTTTATTGAATGGGGGTGGGGGGTTACTATGGTCAAACCTGTGGTTTTGGAAGAGTAGTTTGACAGATGAATGGAAGATGAACTGGAATAAAGGAGACTTGAGGCAAGGAGAACAGCCAGCAAGTGATGGAATAGAAGAAATAAGTCAATCATATTATCACAGAACTTTAAAGCTGGAAAAGACCCTAGAGATCATCTAGTCTAATGGTTCATAATAAAGGGTCTAAGACCCTTGGGTGATCACAGATTTTTCTTTATAAGATTATGTTCATTCTTCGTTTTCAAACCTTTAAGTGAGTACCTGAAAAGGTTTTAGCCTAAAAGGCCGAGATCTCCCATTGCATCCTGGGTCATCTCCAGTCATCCTGATGAATATCTGGTCACTGGATCCAGATGGCTCAGGAAGAGAGAGTGAGGCTGGTGATCTTGCACATCCCTCCCTTACTCAAAATAAAGTCAAGTGCAAGTCATGTCATCATTTCTCTGATGTCATGATCCTCTTCAAAAACGAAGGATAAACATAACCTATGAGTAGACTGAGCTGCCTAAATGCTGCCTAAACTAGCTGGGTAACTCCTTCCCTTCCCTTCCATTCCCTTCCCTTCCCTTCCCTTCCCTTCCCTTCCCTTCCCTTCCCTTCCCTTCCCTTCCCTTCCCTCTTTCTTTCTCTCTTGTCTCTTGTTACAAGGTATTCATGAATCTGCATACCAGTCTATAACTAAGCAAACATATCTTCTATAAACCTAGTAAATAATATGTTCACTGTAGCTTTTATAGACTATGGGTTCACTGTCCCAATCCCACACTTCAAACTATCCCAGAGACTGGTTTAATCTTCACTGTGACCTTTCTTCAAATTATATACCATACCAAGACTTTGACTATCTTTCTCTAAGATGAAAATACAGACCACACCTCTACATCCCTTTATTGAGTGGAAAAACAAACATTTTCAGTTTTACTATCCCAGGGTCCTATTTGTGTTGTTTCAGAAGATCCCAGCTGGGGTCTCTCCTCCCCACCCTTCCCCCTGCTCTCAGAGTTGTGTGTGAGAGGATTTCCTTGCTGCCACCCAAATCCATTCAGTGTTGTAGAAACGATCTTGCTCAAGCCTGGTGGCTGAACTATTTTTTAAAATATTTCTGTAACTGTATTTCAATATAACTCATTTTCTTTGTATTATTATTTTGAGGAAGGATCTGTAGGCTTCACCAGACTGCCAACAGGGGTCCAAGACACAAAAAAATGGTAAAAAATCCCTTCATTAATCTTTCCCTTAGATTTGGGGTCAAATGACTTTTCCCAAGGAGATAAATTCCTGTGCTACCAGGCCAAGATTATTCATTTTCTACAGGTAGTACCTAGCTATGGTAGTGTGGCCAATAGGGTCCCTCCTGGTCTCAGATGTCTCCCAGTTTTCTGCTGGGAAGTTTTGATCCTACTGTTCTGCCACTTTCTAGATTTCAAAAGGGAATGTTAACAAATTCCAGGTCCTATTTTGGTTTGAATAGACGGGCAAGGAAACTGCCTCAGTCATGGCTTCCACTCCTTCCACCCTTTCCTAACCTGTCTTCTCATTTGTTTATTCTTACCATATGGTCAGCTAACAGGCTGACGTGTATATGTATGCGTGTGTATATATACATATATCAAGGTACATAGACATAAGCAGGAAGTATAAGAGTAGTTTATATAAGTGTGTATATACATATATGTGCACATGTGTATGTACATATATGTATGTATCAAGTTATATAGACACAGAAAGTATAAGCTCAGTTTATGTGTGTTTATATATGTATGCTTATATATGTGGTATGTATATGTGTGTATATGTATATATCAGGCTATATAGACACTGACAGGAAGCATAAGATCTGTTTATGTATATATGTGTATATACATGTATGTGCACATGTGTGTACATATATGTATATATGTATCAGGTTATATAGACACAGAAAGTATAAACTCAGTTTATTTCTGTCTATAGACATGTATGTGCATATATGCATGCATGTATATGTGTGTATATGTATATATCAGGCTATAAAGACACTGACAGGAAGCATAAGACCAGTTTCAACAACCTCTTCCCCTCTTCCATTAGGCTTGTTGCTTCTAGGTGAAAGGGGATATGATATATCTAAAACATTCTTAGTCTATGGGCTCCATCTCACAGTACAGCTTTTGGGAAGGAAGATTCCTTCAGTATTGGTAATTTTTATTCAAGACTCCCATTGGTGGAGGCTGGACCAGGCAAAATTATAACTAATATAATTATCAGTGATTGGGAGGCCCTATTTCTAGCCCCAGCAGGAAAGGTAGTCAGCCTAATACTACCTGTGCAATACTGGGCAATTATTTAATCTTCCTAAGTCTCCATTTCCTCACCTATACAATGAGAGATTTCAGCTCTAAAGCTATGATCTTATGAGCTTATGAATTCCCACTCAGGCATGATTGGGAGCCGCTGTATGTGCTACAATGAACCTCATCCTTGGTCAGCATTAGCCTTTGATGTTGGGGCCCTACCAACCCTTGGCTCAGGACAACTTCCTCCAGCTAAGTAGCTGAAGGTTTCCTAAATGGAGATGCAGCAGCTCTCCAAGCAATAACAATTGCAGAAATAGTTTTTCAAACGAAGGAAGGATAAGCCACAAATAAAGCATGACCAACAGAGCTGCCAGTGATACAGTGTTACAAATCACTTTCCTGGAATCGCCTCAGCCCTCCCAACCCTGTGAGGCAGGCATTACAGGTAGGATTATCTTAACTTTACAGATGGGGAAACCGAGGCCCAGAGAAGTTAAAGTGTCATGGTCATGGTCAAACTGTTAGCTAGTGGCAGGTATGGAATTCAAACCAAGTCTTCTTTCTGACTCATAATTTTTTTTTTTGCCACTATGTTACAGTTACTTCTATTTTTCCATCCCCAGGGCCCAGCAGAGTAATTTTCACAAAGTCTGTATGCACTTCGTAAATTAAATTAAGCAGACATTTGCTAAGCACCTATTATGTGTCATCCCTATGGTAGATGATGGGAATGCATCCATACTCTCAAAACACTTAAATTCTACTGGGGAGAAATAACATGTACAAATAAGGAAATACAAACAATACGCAAGATAAACACAAAATAATTTGGGGTGGGGGGAGTACTAACAGCTGGGGGAATTAAGAAAGGTCTGTTGGGGGGCGGAGCCAAGATGGCGTAGTAGAAAGACGCACATACACATAGCTCCGAACCCACAACCCATAGAACAACTACAAAGAAGTAACTCACGGCGAATTCTGCACCCAGAGGCCACAGAACCTTGGAGCGAGGGAGATTTCTGTTCCGGAGAGACCTGCAAACCTCTCGTAAAAGGTCCTTCGTGCTGCGGACTGGGCGCCGGGACTGGGAGCTGAGTACAGCCTGGCCGCAGCACAGAGAGGAAAAGATCCGAGCGGGCTTCAGGGACGGGATCTCCAGCAGCCGCACAAGTACCTCCACCCACAGGTGACGGGGGTCGGTGAGAGAGTCCCTTTGGCGGGTCGAGGGGGGAGTGGGGTGCCCCCATGGCTCGGGCCCCCTCGGGAGACAGAAGCTGAGGGGCAGCAGCAGACCAGGGCTCTCCAAGCACGCAGGAGCCTGGATCCATTGTTGAAGGTCTGTGCATAAACTCCCTGAGGGAACTGAGCCTGAGAGGCAGCCCTGCCCTCACCTGAGCATCTGAATTTAATCTCACACTGAATAGCAGCCCTGCCCCCGCCCAAAGCCCTGAGGCTGGAAGCAGCATTTGAATCTCAGACCCCAAACACTGGCTGGGAGGATCAGGAGGTGAGGTGGGTGTGAGGAAAATATTCAGAGGTCAAGTCACTGGCTGGGAAAATGCCCAGAAAAGGGAAAAGAAATAAGACTATAGAAGGTTACTTTCTTGGTGAACAGGCATTTCCTCCCTTCCTTTCTGATGAGAAAGAACAATGCTTACCATCAGGCAAAGACACAGAAATCAAGGCTTCTGTGTCCCAGCCCACCCAATGGGCTCAGGCCATGGAAGAGCTCAAAAAGAATTTTGAAAATCAAGTTAGAGAGGTGGAGGAAAAGCTGGGAAGAGAAATGAGAGACATGAAGTCAAAGCATGAACAGCAAATCAGCTCCCTGCTAAAGGAGACCCAAAAAAATGTTGAAGAAAATAACACCTTGAAAACTAGCCTAACTCAATTGGCAAAAGAGGTTCAAAAAGCCAATGAGGAGAAGAATGCTTTCAAAAGCAGAATTAGCCAAATGGAAAAGGAGATTCAAAAGCTCACTGAAGAAAATAGTTCTTTCAAAATTAGAATGGCACAGATGGAGGCTAAGGACTTTATGAGAAAGCAAGAAATCACAGAACAAAGCCAGAGGAATGGAAAAATGGAAGATAATGTGAAATATCTCATTGGAAAAATAACTGACCTTGAAAATAGATCCAGGAGAGACAATTTAAAAATTATGGGACTACCTGAAAGCCATGATCAAAAGAAGAGCCTAGACATCATCTTTCATGAAATTATCAATGAAAACTGCCCTGAGATTCTAGAACCAGAGGGCAAAATAAATATTCAAGGAATCCACAGAACACCGCATGAAAGAGATCCAAAAAGAGAAACTCCTAGGAACATTGTGGCCGAATTCCAGAACTCCCAGGTGAAAGAGAAAATATTGCAAGCAGCTAGAAAGAAACAATTCAAGTATTGTGGAAATACAATCAGGATAACACAAGATCTAGCAGCTTCTACATTAAGGGATCGAAGGGCATGGAATAGGATATTCCAGAAGTCAAAGGAACTAGGACTAAAACCAAGAATCACCTACCCAGCAAAACTGAGTATAATACTTCAGGGGAAAAATTGGTCTTTCAATGAAATAGAGGATTCTCAAGCATTCTTGATGAAAAGACCAGAGCTGAAAAGAAAATTTGACTTTCAAACACAAGAATGAAGAGAACCATGAAAAGGTGAACAGCAAAGAGAAGTCATAAGGGACTTACTAAAGTTGAACTGTTTACATTCCTACATGGAAAGACAATATTTGTAACTCTTGAAACATTTCAGTATCTGGGTACTGGGTGGGATTACACACACACACATGCACACACGCACACACACATAGAGACAGAGTGCACAGAGTGAATTGAAGAGGATGGGATCATATCTTAAAAAAAAATGAAATCAAGCAGTGAGAGAGAAAGATATTGGGAGGAGAAAGGGAGAATTGAATGGGGCAAATTATCTCTCATAAAAGAGGCAAGCAAAAGACTCATTAGTGGAGGGATAAAGAGGGGAGGTGAGAGAAAAACATGAAGTCTACTCTCATCACATTCCACTAAAGGAAAGAATAAAATGCCTACTCATTTTGGTATGAAAACCTATCTTACAATACAGGAAAGTGGAGGATAAGGGGATAAGCAGAGTGGGGGGGGATGATAGAAGGGAGGGCATGGGGAGGAGAGTGCAATTTGAGGTCAGCACTCATGGGGAGGGATAGGATCAAAAGAGAATAGAAGTAATGGGGGACAGGATAGGATGGAGGGAAATATAGTTAGTCCTATACAACACAACTATTATGGAAGTCATTTGCAAAACTACACAGATTTGGCCTATATTGAATTGCTTGCCTTCCAAAGGGAAGGAGTGGAGAGGGAGGGAGCTAAAGAAGTTGGAACTCAAAGTGTTAGGATCAACTGTAATGTTCTTACCACTAGGAAATAAGAAATACAGGTAAAGGGGTATAGAAAGCTATCTGGCCCTACAGGACAAAAGAGAAGACAGAGACAAGGGCAGAGAGGGATGATAGAAGAGAGAGCAGATTGGTCATAGGGGCAATTAGAATGCTTGGCGTTTGGGGGGGGAGGGGAGAAAAGGGGAGAAAATTTGTAACCCAAAATTTTGTGAAAATGAATGTTAAAAGCTAAATAAAAAAAAAAAAATGGAACAATCTAATCCCAGTCTCACTCGGAGAATTTACAAGAAGATGGGTTGCTCAAGAGCTAGAATTCACTGAGAAGAGCTTGGTGGTTCTATTTGAAACTTCTGGATCTTGCCCTGAAAATTAATAAGCTTCAGAATTAATTCAAGTCAGACTGCTCAGGAGTAGAACTGATGCAGTGTTCTTAAGCACTTTTCCAGGCCTATACTCATGCCTTGCCTGGCCTCCAGTCACAGTGGTAGAACATGCCCAAAGACATAGCATGTCACAGAAAGGATACAAAGGATTCCTTTTGAGGATTAGTCAGGTCCTTTACTACTCTTAGGGACTACTTAACTTTTGCTGGGGCATGAAGGGTAAGGGTATGGTTGAAAAGGAGAGGAAGAGGTGGAACTTAAAATTTTAAATTATCTAATTTACATCTTGTAAAATCCACTTCACTAGGACATTGTTACTACTTTGTGCCCCTCTTTTGCTCCTAGCAATGTGGTTGAAAGTTTATTTAGAAGAAAGCACATGAAAATACTGGTCAACATGAGAGTTGAAAGACTTGAGGACTCTTATCAATATAAATAATCAATCAGGATTCCAGAGGACTGATATTAATGAATATTGCCACACATCCCTCTGACAGAGGGGTGATAGATTTCTTATAAAATGCGACATTCTGGATGTGAACAATGCAGAATTTTATTTTGCTTGACCATATATATTTGCTACAAGTATTTTGTGCAAATTTGTTTCTAAGGATTTGTTACAAATATCTTTTCTGTTTCAAGGGGAAGAGAACTGGGGGAAAGAAAATTAATGTTTATTAACTGGAAAAAGGGAAATTTCTTTTAAAAATTTAAAAACATGAGAATTGGAAGTTGTCTTTGTATTCCATGCATCTGGGGATTACCACCTATCCACCCAAGTTTGTATATAATTTTTAAAGTATCTATGGTTACTTTCCTCACTTCTACCCCTAATAGTATAAAAGATTCTTAAGATCAGGGACCCTTTTGTATTTTCTCTTCCTATCTCTAACCTAATACAATGTCTTCCACAGGTATTTAATAAATGGTTATTAAATTGAATTGAAAAAAAAAAAAAAAAGAAAGGTCTGTTGAAGGAAGTGTCGTCTCAGCTGAGACTTGGAAGAAGCAAAGCAGAAATGAGGAGGGAGAGGATTCTCAGCATAGCATGGAGATGGGGCCTGAGGGGGATTGCCTCTTGAAAGGTGTGGAGAGAGGCAGCTAAGTGACACAGTAAAAAGAGTACCCACCCTGGAGTCAGGAAGACCTGGGTTCAAATGTGGCCTCAGACACTTGACACTTGCTAGCTGTGTGACCTTGGGCAAGTCACTTAAATCCAACTGCTTCACTTTTTCCCCCTCCAAAAAAAAAAAAAAAAAACAAGGTGTGGAGGAAGGAGATGAGACGCTGTGTATAGGGAACAACAAAAGACCAGCCTGACAGAAATGCACATCATGCAAAGGAGGAAAAATAGACTGCAGTCAGATGTGGAAGGGATTCAAACACCAGACATTAAAGAGGTGCATTTTATCTTAGAAGCAATAGAGAGCTATTGAATGGGGGAGTTATATGGCTGGACCTGTACTTTAGAAAAATCAGTTTGGTATCTGGGAAAAGGAGAGATGAAGCACAAAGACCAATGACGAGGTTCTTGTAATTGTCCAGCTAAGATGTCATGAAGACCTGAACTAGGATAGTGGTCATGTGAGGGAACAGAAAGCAGCTTGCGGGCCAGATTTGTGTTGAATCAGAACTTTTAAACTTAGAAAAAAGTTTTATTGATGCTTTTAATCTTTACAGAATACCTTTTACTTTAAGACACATCTCAAGCAACACCTTTGTACACGAACATATTTCCAGCTGCTGGTACTCCCTCCCAAATTACCTTGCATTTAACTACTTTGTGTTTACTTGTATTTTTTTCTCCTTATATTTATTCCAGATCTATGTATATATGTACTTTTTGTCTTCCACATCAGAATGAAAGCCGCTTCTGAGTAGGGATTGTTTAATTCTTTATATCTGTGTCCCCAGTGCTAACCCAGTGACCAACACTTAAGTGGTCATTTAATAAATGCTTGTTTATAGATGGTATGATTGATTTACATTGGAGTCCTTTCCTTCTCCACTACCCTCCAGCGTCTTCCCTTATAACTAATAAAAATAATTAGTTATCAATACACAATGCAGAATTTTTTTCCCTTGTAGTGTATATTCTATCCTAATTTTTCCCCTCCATAAGGAATCTGTATCTATACCTATATCTATAGCCTCATACATACACACATATACACATGTATATATATATATATATATACATACACACATATGTACATAAGATTCTCTTTTTCTAAGACTTTCATTGTCTTTAAAAATGTAATTATTCACAACTGAAGTTTTAGTGATTTTTTTCTTTTTACACTCGCAATTAATGAAAGTTCAAATAGCGCAAATTCGATTTAGAATGAATTACAAAATGATACCAGGTCTCATTTCATGCAAACCCAAATTCAATTAAAGTGATACCATGGGTGATAGAGGAGGATTTAAACTCACTGAGCTGCGTTGAGTCTGTACTTTCTTATCATTGATTGTAGATACGATCTACTGCTGTGTACTAGACTGTCAATTGGTTGGATTAATTTTTTTAAAAAGTCCTTAACTTAAATAATTCCCAATGGTCTCAAGGCGAAATGCCTTCCACATCCAGGGAAAGAGCTATGGAATTCAATCACAGAATGAAGCAGATCATTTTCTTTTAAGTATTACGTTTTGGTTTGTTTTCTGGTTTCTCCCATTCATTTTAATTCTTCTATGCAACATGACTAAGGTGAAAATGTATTTAATAGAAATGCATATGTATTACCTATATAAAACTGTATGCCATATCAGGGAGGGAGTGGGGAGGGAGGAGGTAAGGGGCGGGGAGGGAGGAGAAAAATCTAAGACATATGGAAGTGATTGTAGAACACTGAAAACAAACAAAATAATAATGTAAAAAGTCCTTAGCAAAATGGACAAGAAGAGAAAAGGAAGAAGGAAGAGGAGGAAAAATGAGAAGGAGAAGATCAACACTGATCAGAAATTTTTAATGTGAATGAGACTGGTTTATGCTGGAAAAAGATGCTTTCCAGAACACAAGGGCAAAAAACTTCAACCTGGATTTAAAGCATCTAAGTATTGCTTAACACTTTCGTTGGAAGGCAGTGTAGAAGTAAAGGAATTTTAAATTCAAATCAATGCTTGTTTACAGAACTCAAAATTCATGAGCTCCTAAGAAGTCAGACCTGTCTGTTGCTTCCAGTTCTTTGTCATGAATGACTAAATCTGTTTTCAGAGACTCGTTTTCAAGTTATTTTAACCCAGCTGTTGGAGAGTATTGTCAAGTCAACAATAATGTGTTGAAAGCATTATTGATTTTAAATGATGCTCCAGGTCATCCAACTGCACTTGGTTCTTTGTGTGAGAAGGTCAACAAGCCAATTTACTGATGTGTGGATAAAGTCCTTTGTACCTACCAGCATATTTAATGTGAAGGCAGGTCAGCCCACACTGATAAAATATTTTAAGTGACAGTAGCAATGTTTTCATCGTATTGTCATTGTAGGCATATCTTTAGGTACAATATTAATTAATTTTAATTTTTAAAATTTTGATTTCTATAACTATTGTTTTGTCATAAACTTGATCAGAAATATACTTTTCTTATCCTTTGCTCTTTTATTACATTGATAAACAGATAAAGAACTTATTCTTTAACATTTTTTCATTGGATATTCACATTGAGCTGGAACCAATTACTACATTTTACTTATAACTCAGAATAATTATATTCTAACTTTATAATATATAATATTATATATGAGATGTAATTTATAATATTATATATGTAATATATAACATAATTCTAATTTTAATTATAACTCAGAATAGTGCAAGTTTAAAAATAACCACTTCCTGGGGCTGATTATTTGCACTTTTTTAGACTGAGCTATATTTCATTCTGTGATCAATTCATATGAGTCTTGTGTGCTTCTGAATTCCTGAACTCTTACTGTATTTTTTATTTTTTATTTTTTATTCCTCTTCCATGGTGTTGTTTTAGTCATGCTCTGATAAGTGGGCACCCGCTTTGTTTCCAGTTCTGTGCTATCACAAAGAGTTGGGGGAGGAGGGAGGAGTAAGTGTTTACATGTCACCTACTATGTGCCAGGCACCATGACGAGTGCTTTACAAAAATTATTTTACTTGATTTTCACATCAACCCTGCAAGGTAATGCCGCAATTATCTCCATTTTATGGCTGGGGAAACCAAGGCAGACAGAAGCTAAGTGACTTGCCCAGGGTCATAAAGCTAGCACCTGAGGTCAGAGTTGAACTCAGGTCTTCCTGACTGTGAGCCAGTGCTCTATCCACTTTGCCACCTACCTGCCTGGTGTGCGTATTTGGGAACACACTAGATCTTTGTCTCCATCTTTGATTTCCTTGAAGTATATGCTTGTTAGTGGAATTGCTGAGCTGAAGAGTATGACAGGTGAGTCATTTGTGACAGTGAAAGCAGCTTAGCCCCGACACCTCACCTCCATTTGGAAAACGGTATCATTTTATTTTGTGAAAACTCTTTCCACTCCATGTGCTCATTTTATCCTTTCATCAACAACGCTTTTGCTCTTGCCTGGACTATTTTAATTATCACTTAACTGATCTCCTTTTCATCTTTGAAGGATTTCATCTTCTCATCTTTGCCCCCATTCCCTTAACTATAAAGTGAGGATGAACTCTCCTTCCCAAAGGTTCTTTAACTTTGTACATTACTGGAGGGGAAGATAACAGCTTCCAAATCAAATTAACACCAGTAAACAAACAGTTAACCAGCCATATACAAAGAAAACAAGAAAATGAACCCTTAAATTTAATCATTTAAACCTAACACCCACTTGCTAATTTTCTCCCACTGGATCTTTCTTACACCATTTTCTTCCCTTCTCTAATCCATCCTTTTCGCAAGTAAAATCACACATTAATTCCTACTCAAAAACCTTCCATGACTGTCCATTATCAATCAAATAAAATATCAACTTCTTAGCATTGACTCCAAAGCCTTCCACCATCTAGTGCCAAGCTCTCTTTCCAGTCTTATGCCATATTATTCTCCTTCACTCACTTGACTTTGTTTGCAGCCAAACTATCCAGAACCCGAGCTTAAAAATTTCTATTTTATTTAGTGAATAATGGAAGGCCATTGACTTTTTGTTGAGTTTTCCAAAGGCCATTCTTTAGGCATGGAGTGGACTCTCCACCCCATTCATAACCTATCTCCATGTATTGACCTCTTTCCTTATTTCTGTTCCTGGTACATATACGTCCTTGAAGTCCTCTGTGATTCTCTCACCAAGACCATAGCAGGAAATGAAAAAGGACATGATGTTCTATCAGATAAACTGTATTCCAATTCCCAGGCCTCTGTGACCTTGGGCAAGCCAATTAACTTCTCTGGGTTTCAGTTGTTTTTTTTTTTTAAGTACAGCAAGATAACCAGTAAAACATGATTCTCAGAGTTGGGATTAAATGAAGCCAGATCTGCCAATATGTAACACCTGTTGGTGCTGGTCCATCACCAAGTTTCCCTAAGGCTTCCCATCAGTCTTACTGATCTGACAACCAGCAGCACCAGGTCTCACAAAGCAAAAATAAGAAAAGGCTCCTGACGCTAGAAAAAGTGGCTACTATTCCAGATTATTTTAAAGAAGCAGAAAATGTAATTCAAGAAATGTGTATGGGACAAACACTAGGAGATGCCATCCATGTATGTCTTCCATGCCCTCAATGGAGAATACTTGTGGAACAGCTTGGGGAAATGTAGGGAATTTTTTTTCTAAAAGATTCTTCTTTTCTCCTCGCCTACTTCTCACCAAGCCGCATATTTCAGGGACCAGAGGCTAGGCTCTGGACAACTTAACTCTTTCAGCTCCAGAACTTGCCTGGAAGTGCCCACGTTCTGATTCATTAATACTTCATGGTCCACTGTATTGTCCAGTTGCTCCCTCCAGTTTTCACTGTCCTCTCTTACCATCCTCTTATCAGTCCTTTTGGGCCTTACACATTTCCTTCTTTGCTTGCCTTGCTTCCTCCCTTCACACGCATGCACACACACCTCCCTCTGCCCACCCCTACAAACTTTCTAGTTTTGGAAGCAAACTGAACCAGCACTTCCACTGCTACTGGAAAGAGTGTTTTCAATCTATTTTTCCCTTGAGTCCACTCATTATCTCTATAATTTTATGAACTACAGTATACCTCCCTGGCCATCATTGTTCTACATGTATCACTTCTACTTCTTAGGATATAAGCTCTTTGCAGTCATGGGCTGTCTTTGTATTCTTAGAATTTAGCAGAGTGTTTGGAACATAGTAGGATCATAGGATTGTAGATTTAGAAGTCACTAAGGCAGTAGATGGCAAAACCAAGCTTTGAACACAGGTCCTCCTATTACAAGTGTAGCATTTTTACACTGGGCCATCCTGCCTCAAGTGCTTAATGAATGTTTTTTCATTCATTCATTCATTCCTCTTACAATTCTAAGATCATAGATTTAGAGCTAGAAGGTACCGTAGTGGCCATTTAGTCTCATCTCTGAATTTTACACATAAGAAAATCAAGATCTGAGGCGTTTAGTGGTTTGTCCTGGGTTTTTAACTTTTTTAATTCTTTCCCCTTTCTCATTGTCTGTGTCTCTCTCAGAAGAACCATCAGTGTTCAGGGAAGTAGACCTACTGAACTGAATGAGGACATTCTGCAAAGTGCTGGAGACACTATACAGTACATTTGTCAGAGCAGGTAGAAAAACACAAGCAAAGACAGGTATGAAGTCTTATCCCATTTTCACCTTGAAGGATTATTGGGAAGAAAAATAAGATTATGTATGTGAAGTACTTTGAGATGCTACGTAAAAGTCACATGATGATTTTTAGGAGGTAACAAAAAAGCAAATTTTAGACCAAGGTTTAAAACTAGATCACATTATTTTGGAAAAGAAAGTTTAATTAGCAGAGAAAACGTCCATGGTGGAGACAGACCTGAAATTGCAAGAGAAAATCTCAAGAGCTCTTCGTGACAATTTCGGCTTTGTCTCAGATTTCTGTAGAGTGCATATAGTCAGGTTATATCACATTAGTCTGCATTAAGTTGTGTAATCTGGAGTCTCATTTGTTTGGTTTTTGCATTGCATATAAGAAAGGCTTAACAAATGTTTTTCCTTAATAAATGCTTTTTCCTTCCTTAGCTAGGCTGTAAGTACCCTATGTTTAATGACCACACATTTTATTTCTTTGTGTTTTCACATAAAATCTAGTAAAAGTCTTAGGACAATGGTGCATTATAGTTTGATCGATGGGTGACATTTCATTGATCCCTGAATTTAAAAGTTGTTTAAGTAGTTGTTGACTGTGTGAAAGATGGAAAAGCCAGAAATAATTTCTCTGGTCGCTACTATGAAGGGAAGGATGAGTCTGAGAGGATTTGGGGAATCTTTGACTTGTCTTTCTCTTCAGCCATAACTCTTGACAATTCCTTTGAAACCTACCTTGTATCTATCTTTTCCCATTCCCATCCATAATCATTGTCATTCTCTCACACTTGAATTAAAGCAACAGGCTAGTAGCTTGTTTTCCAGCCTTATTTCTCTCCATCCAACCCATCCTGTACTCCATTGCCAAAGGAATTTTCCTAAGCCTTTGCTTTCATCATCTTTCCTTTTGCCCACTACATCAAGGACGAACTCCCTTACCTTTCTTTCCAGGACCTCCAACACTAAGCTAACACTACAGCTTATAAAACTGTACTTTTCACTACTTCCAATATATGTTCCATGCCCCAGTTACATCACCCTTCTCCTTAACCTACTTAATTGCATTGTTCATTCTTTCCTCCATGGCTTTCACATGCCCACCACCAGAAATGGCCTCCCCTTTCCCTTTGCTCTACTTATTCAAATTTTGCTTATCTTTAAAGGCTCATTTTTAAGGTCCCTGTCCTTTATGAAACCTCCCCTGAATACTGCATCCCACACTGACCTTTTCCTTATAGAACTCAGAATTTGTATTACTTAATACTGCCATATTAATTCTCTCTAATGGTTTTATGAATGCAAGTCTTACTTAATAATGTGATTGGAGGCTTTTTCAGGACAAAGGACATTTCTAGCATGCTTGCTTGCATCTCCCCAAAATAGTTAGCACAGAACTGGGCATTCAGTAACTACGCAACTGATTGATTGACCTCAGATAGGATTGGAGCCCTGCTGAGAGGCTAGAAGACAAAAAGATTCTTTACTAAAAGCCTTGGAAAAAGATAAAAACAAACATCCCTCTCCAAAGAACCGAAAGGAGTCTGATGGGTTTTCCACATTTTGAATAGAAGTATATTATATACATATCAATAAATGAAGGCTCTATATCTAAAGTATAGATGATTCACATCTATATACCCAAGTAGAATGTAGAAAGAGGGTTTTACATGGAACCTCAAATCTCTCTTAAGAACTGCTTTCTTTTCCTTTTAAGTATATAACTTTCAAAGTTGTCCAGCTTGGCTGTGTTTCCCTGTTGTTTTCCTTCTGTTCTCTTCTGTGCATTTAAAAAAAAAGATGTTTTAGAGACTCTCATTTCTTTTTCTTCCCCGCCCGTCTTTTGGGCAATTATCGTTATCCACCCCTCCATCCCTGAAATCAAAACCTTTGTAACAAAGATGCATAGTCAAGAAAAAAAAAAACAACATTGACTGTGTCCAAAAATAACTGAGAGTTGAAAAACACTCAAGTGGTGACTGTAAACTGTACTATTCACTATTAGCCAATCCTGTTTTGCCCTTTCCTGCCTTTAATCTTTATGCACACTCAGTATTGTAATGAGCATAGAGTGGGCGGTTTTTATATGGTAGTGGGCATGCTAACTTCTTCCCCAGTAGGTAGTTTTCATAGTGACTGTCTTTATACTTCTTCTCAGAGTTCTCTACTAGCCTATGCTATCATGTGACAAACCACTCCTAGACTCTTGCCCCACCCACAGTTCCATCATTCTGATGGCTCTTTCATAAGGCTGCCTTCTTCTCCAACACCTGGGCATTAGGGGAAGGGTTGGACCACCTATTCTTCCACAGTGACTGTACTTGTGGTCAGCCTATCCTTTTTGCCACTGTCTCCCCCAGCTGTTTGTCCCCTACATGAAAATATTACTAGATAGGGCCTATGTAAACATTCTCCCCATGCCTATAATGGTTTCCCCTTGCTGAAATAAGTCTCAGATTAAAAATGTTGCTCCTTTCTCAGATTTCACCTGCTACTCTGTTTGGACCTCTCCTAAACTTCAGACTTCAGGCTACATTTAGAGAGGCAGTTTCCAGAAACAAAACGACAATAGTCTTACTGTATTCTGCCCTGCGTAGATTACTTCTGGAGGTCTATGTTCAGTTCTGGATACTACATTTCATTTCATTTTTGTTGTTGTTACACTTTAAGTTATGAACTAGCTCCCTCCATCCCTCTCCACAGAATGATAGACAGAGAGAAAGAGAAAGAGAGAGAGGGAGAGAAAGAGAGAGAGAGAAAGAGGGAGAGAGAGGGAGAGAGATGCATACATACACACATGTAAAACCATATTACGCGTACTACTATTTATCATTTCTTTCACTGGAGGTGCGTAACATCTTCCTTCATCGGTTCTTTGTAGTTGATTTGATATAATACTCAGAATAATAGTTTTTCACAATTATTCTTTGAACAATATTGTTGTTATTGTATCCAGTTTTCTCTTGGTTCTGCTAATTTCCCTCTTTATTATTTCATGCAAGTCTTTCCATGTTTTTTCTATAATCAACTTGCTCCTCATTTCTTACAACTCAGTAACATTCCATTACAATAGTATATCATAGCTTGTTTAGCCATTCCCTAATTGATGGGCATCTCCTCAATTTCCAGTTCTTTGCCACCCCAAAGAGAGCTATTATAAGTATTTTAAAACATATAGATTTTTTTTCCTTTTTTCCCTGATCACTTTGGGAAACAGACCTACTAGTGGTATTGCTGGGTCAAAGGGTATATATGGTTTTATAACCTTTGAAGCATAATTCCAGATTTAGGGTCCAAAAGAATTAGGTCAGTTCACAGTTCCACCAACAGTGAGTGGACTCACTCAATGACTAACTCAATGACTCAATTTTCCCACATCCCCTCCAGCATTTGTCATTTTCCCCTTCTGATAGGTATGAGATGATATCTCAAAGCTGTTTTAATTTGCTTTTCTCTAATTAATAATGATTTAGAGCATTTTTATATGGCTGTATACTTTGATTTCTTCATTGAAGACTGCTTGTTCATATCCTTTGACCATTTATCAACGGGAGAACGACTCATATTCTTGTAAATTTGACAGAGCTCTCTATATATTGGAGATATGAGACCTCTATCCAAGAAATTGTCTATAAAAATACGCCCCCCAATTTTTTTGCTTTCCTTCTAATCTTAATTTACATTGGTTTTATTTGTACAAAACATTTAAATTTTAATGTAATTAAAATTATTCATTTTACATCGCACAACGCTATCTCTTGTTTATTCACAAATTCTTCTCTTCTCCATAAGACTGATGGGCAATATGTTCCATGTTCTTCTAATTTATTTATGATATCTCCCTTTACACCCAGATCATGTATCCATTTTGACTCTGTCTTGGTAAATGGTGTAAGAGAGTGGTCTATCTCCAATTTTTACCAGACTGCTTTCCAGTTTTCCTGGTAATTTTTACCAAATAGTGAGTTATCATCCCAAAAGTTTAAATCAATACACTTCTCAAACACAAAGTTATTATAATCATTTACTATTGTATATTGTATGTCTACTCTGTTCCACTGATTCACCTTTCCATTTCTTAAGTTTAGTAGGCAGAATTGTCATTTTTATTATATTGGCTCTGCCCATCCATAAATAATTAACATTTCTCAAATTATTTTGATCTGACTTCATTTATATGAAAAGCATTTTATAATTATGTTCATGTAATTCCTGGATTTGCTTTGGCAGGTATACTCCCAGGTATCTTCTACTGTCTATAGTTATTTTAAATGGGGTATCTCTTACTATCTCTTCTTGCAGGGTTTGTGTGATGATATATAGAAATGCTGCTGATTATTTTATTTTATATTTTATATAAATTTTATTTTTATTTTATTTTATATCGTGCTACTTTGCTAAAATTATTGTTTCCACTAGCTTTTCAGTTGAATCTCTAGGATTTTACAAGTATATCATCTTATCTGCAAGAAGAGATAGTTTTATCGCCTCATTGCTCATTATGATTCTTTCAATTTCTTTTTCTTCCCTTATCGCTATTGCCAGCATTTTAATGCGACATTGAATAATATTGGTAATAATAGTCATCCTTGTTTCCTCCCTGACCTTTTTGGGAAGGCTTATCCTCATTAGAAATAAACTTGCTTAGGGTTTTTCTTATCATTTTAAGGAAAAATCCATTTATATCTATGCTTTCAAGTGTTTTTAGTAGGAATGATTATTTTGTCAAAAGCTTTTTCTGCATCTATTGTTATAATCATATGATTATAAAGTCATATGATTTTTGTTACTTTTGTTATTGATGTAATCAATTATGTTATTAACTTTCCTTATATTGTACAAACCCTGGATTCCTGTTATAAATCCCACTTGGTCACAATATATACTCTTTGTGATAGTGTTTTAGTTGCCTCACTAGGATTTTATTTAGGATTTTTGCATTCCTATTCATTAATGAAATTGATCTATAATTTTCTTTCTCTGTTTTTGCTCTTTCTGGTTTAGGTTTTAGTACCATATTTGTTTCATAAAAGGAGTTTGGTAGTACTGTTTCTTTACCTATTACTTTAAATAGTTTATTTAACATTGGAATTACTGTGGTAGAATTTGCTTGTACATCCATCTGGTCCTCATACTTTTTTCTTAGGAAGCTCATTTATGACCTATTCAATTTCTTTTTCTAAAATAGGATTGCTTAGATATTCTATTTCCTCTTCTGTTAATCTGGGCAGTTTAAGCATTCTTCCATTTCACTTAAATTGTTAAATTTGTTGGCAGATACTAGGGCAGAATAACCTTGATTTCATCTTCATTAGTGGTAAACTTGCCCTTTAATTTTGGATATTAGTGATTTGGTTTTCTTCTCTCTTTTTAAAAAATCATCTTAGCCAATGATTCATTTATTTTTTTTCATAAAAAGACTCATAGATTTGTTTATTAATTCCATGATTTTATTAGTTTCACATTTAATTAATTTTCCTTTCTATTCCCAATTCTCTCCAGATATTTATCATGTCTAGCTTATCTAAGATTCTATCCATCTCCTTGATGTCTTATTTATTTTTGGTTAGATGTATTTAGTTCTGAGAAGGGAAGGTTGAAGTCCCCTACTATTATAGTTTTGCTATCTATTTCCACCTGTAATTCATTTAGCTTTGCCTTTAAAGATTTGGATGTCATATATAGCATTTGGTGCGAATAGGTTTAGTATTGATTTTACTTCATTATCTATAGTACTTTTTTTTACCATTATGTAGTTTCACTGTTTATCTCTTTTAATTAAATCTATTTTAGCTTTAATCTGGTTTGAGATAATGATTGCCACCCCCTCTTTTTTCGTATCAGCCAAAGCATTATAAATTCTATTCTAGCCCTTTATTTTTATTTTGTGTATCTCTCATTGTTAAGTGTGTTTCTTATAAATAACATCATCAGGGTCTGTTTCTTTCCTTTTTATGGCTTGGTTCATTCCATTCACAAAGTTACTGTTAGCTGTGTATTTCCTTTCATCCTATTTTTTCCCACTGTTTATCTTTTCTCTCCCTCTTTTTACCTTCTTCCCCCTCAGACGTCTGACCACTACCCTCCTATTCCACACCGCTTCGAAGAATCCCTCTCTTATCCTATACTTATCATCCTTATTATTCTCCGATCTTATCTCTTCACTCTCCTATTACTCTGTAAATTAAGAAGACTTTTACACTTTTCTAGACATGTTATTCCCTCTTTTACCCAGTTCTGATGAGAACAAGGTTCTTGCACTACATACACTACAGCCCTACACC
This sequence comes from Notamacropus eugenii, assembly GCF_028372415.1. Lineage (NCBI taxonomy): Eukaryota > Metazoa > Chordata > Mammalia > Diprotodontia > Macropodidae > Notamacropus > Notamacropus eugenii. The sequence goes on along the minus strand of NC_092878.1, from coordinate 4,070,257 downwards.
CCTCCTGCCCGACACTGGAATAGTTCTTCCATTCAGTCCTTGTTTGTAGGAGATAATTGCTCCACTTCACCTCTCCCTACCAAATTTTATTTTTTTAGGGTCCTCCCATCATCCTCAGTCTCAAGCCATGTTTGCTCTTTCCAGTGACCCTAGTGATGATAGCTTCCCCTTGTCCAATTCTAATTTTTATGGAGCAGTTTTCTTCTGTAAGTTTTCGGATCCCTCTTTCCAATCAGTTGGCTTTGTCTTCATAATTTTCTTGATTTTCTTGCATTACTCTTAGTTTTTTTTCCTATTTTATCTGAGAAACTCCTAGTGAGGGAAATCTCTGCAGTGATATAGATAAAAACTTACCTGTAATTTATATATGTCAAGTGACTGTTGTATCACATAGCTAGTAAATGTCAGAGGCAGGATTTCCTGGGTCCTCAGACTCAAAGTAGATTGTCTTTCAACTACACCAGGCTACTTCTCAATGAACATAAGGAGCACTTAAATGTTTGCTGAAATGATTTGGCCAAAGCCCCAAACTAACTGAGAGAAGTAGAACTAGTGATGAAAAACATGAGTAACCTATGTGGACATTCAAGTTCCTATCAATTAGTGTCCTTTGAGAGCTCGTTGTTGGCACGCTATGATTCTCACCCTTTTAAGGGGAAATACAAAAACTAATTATTAAAGCTGTTCTGGCTCTAGGAGCTTACTCCAAAATAAAAAGAGGGAAGCTTCTATAAGGAGAAAAGAATAACTTATCAAATAATAACACATAAAACAGAGTTGGATGAACATTTCAGGCATTCATTTCAACAAATATTTCTTTACTTACCATGTACGAGGCACTAATTCCAGCCTCTGAAATCATAAAGAAAGAAATGAAACACTCTACAGGAGAAGAATCTGGTGGATCTCAGATGAGCATATTATTTGAGATGCATGAAAGTACAAAGAACTGGGGGTAGGAGGGAGAGGGTAGGATTAGGGAAGGCTTTATGAAGGAAATGGTATCTCAGCTAAACTTTGAAGGAACATAAATAAAGAATTGGAGAGTCATTAATTAGGGGAGATTCCTGTGGGTAAGAATTATAGGCATGGAGGGCAGACAATCGATACAAATGTGCAGTGACAAGAATTGGAATTTCAAATTTTATGAGTTTTCATTTTTCAGAGAGTAATGGAATAGCTCTGTAGTTGTTATGCTGAAATGAAAGGGGTGAGAGTAATAGGATATGATTAACACTCAATTACTTGTGGTCATCTAGGGACAAAAATTAGACATTGTAAAAAAAGTAATTTTACCCTTTAGCTTCAAGTTCAGAACACCAAAACTTTTCTTTTTAATCAAATTGCTAATAGGTAGCACACTGATTGACTTGAGTTTCCCCCTTTACACCTTGCTATTAGGAACTCCAATTCATAGCACCTTATGGTTTACAAAATGTTTTTTTCAAAACTTTCAAAGAAAGGTAGTATATTATTATCTCCACTTTATGGACATGCAGACTGAGTCTCAGGGAGATTTAAGTAATTTGCCCATAGCTAGCATGCTTTCTGGCTTCTTTCTAGCTCTTTCTAGCACTCCATGCTGCTTCCCCCTCTCCTCCAGGGAAACCTCTGTTCTAGGCTCCTAATGAAAAGAGGGAACCTTTTGCACCTGAAGATTCCAGATTCAATTTCTGAGCCAACCCAAGTTCCTTTTTTTCTTCATTTGGTTTCTATTGAACGTAGGGGCTCTGCTTGCACAAATAAGGAAGGGGGAGGGAGGTAGATGGGTATGCTGTAACACCAGTTCCTTGTATCTTACTTGACAGCCTAGGTAAGGGTGCTGGAGGAAAGGTAATAATGTGGAGAAGCTAGGGAGCACAGGAAGCTTCACCTAAATAAAAAGTTCTCCTCCACACATTAGAGATTGATTTCAGATTACAATGCCCTCTTTTAAAATCAAACATTCCTTGGCATCATAAATCTCATTTACATCCCAGTCTGAATTTTTATCATAAAATCAGAACACTTTGGTGCCTCAAGAACTGGTGCTTTGATATGCATAAGATAGTTTTGGAACAGGAGGACAAGCCTGGGTGGAGGAGGAGACTTTGGACAGTGGGAAGATAGTGTGAAGGAATTCTTGCCAGAGACACCAGATAGATTGACAAAGACAAACATTATCTACTTTCAGAACCAAGACAAACTCTTAGTCCAGATCTCAAAATTGATTCCCCTGTTTTAATCTCTACTAGACCAAATGTGGCAATGCTGTCACCATATAAATGCCTACTGTGCCACAGAGAAGGGAGTTTTCTGGCATTAAAAATATGCTCCTTTGTAAGAGAAATATGTAAAAATTCTGTGTGGGTTGGGTCCTAGGCAGTTTCCTCTAATGCCTGCCCTAAGTCTTGACTCTGCTTTATACTTTGGGGCTTTAGGGCCTGGAGGCATTTGGGATGGTTTGCCTCAAACCCAGTCAGCTCAGTTTGACTGTGCCCAGGTCATCTTATCTCTTTCCATCCAATCCCTATCTTTCCTCTTCTGGGAGGAGAAGGAGAACAGGGACATAAAAAAACAAAAAGGAGGAAGAGGCAATATCTACATGCACCCAGTGTTCCTCCTTTTCTTTTTCCTTATCACCAGTTTAATTTGGTTATTCCAAGCCCTTTAGAATGTATCTCCTGGCTTTCTGTGGCCCACTGACAAAGAGAAAGAGAACTCCTTCCCCCTCTCCCCACCATAGTGAGCCCTTAATTATCAAGAATTTCAAGTAGTGAATGTAAAAAGGTGATGGCTTGGTCTCCATTACAGAGAAAGAGTAACTTATCTTTTGACTGTACCCATTCTCTTCCGTAGAGCAATTCTCAATAAATTGACTCACATTAATGGGACTCCACTCTGAGGGCAAAGACTTGCTTTTGTCTTTTTGCATCCCTTATATTTTGCATTCCCAGAACTTAGCACTATTAAGCATGCATACAGTGTTTAATTAAACTAGAACAACCAGGAGAATTGATTGTATTCATTGACGTAAGAATTTTAAAGTATATTTATATAATTTTGCTGTAATTTACCATAATTTCTCTTGTGCAAATGTACTTTAAATAGAAACGATTACAAGATGATATTAAAAATTTTACTCTGAAATACAAATTTTCATCCTTACTGTCTTTAGTATGTATGTGCAAATGCAGCGTGTCCATTGACATAGCTTGGTCCTTCAAGGTATTTTTAAATTTTTGGTTCTTCTTGCTTGTTAACTTAATTTGCCTTGATGGAACCTCCCTATTATACCAAAGGTCTCATCATGATCACCAGATCCTTGAACAGAAGGTAGTAGCAGAAGCATTTGAAGATTGAAAAGAAATTTTTTTTGGATCAGATCTGTGATTTCACAGGATGAGGAAACTCCTATTACTGCAATTCATCACCCACCTGCTTGGCAACTTACCATCTTAGAGAGTTGCTTAAGGTATTCATTGCCATTTGTGTCAGAGGTCTTCCTAGGTGAAAGCCCATCGGAGGCTCATCTGCCTTGACCATGGTCATAGTAAAGGATCACCAGTCTCCTCCTATAGGCTCAGAAGTTCCCAGATTTAGATTTATAGGCAATCAACTCATAGATTTATAGGTAATCAAGAAATTATATCAAAGTCTAAATTGTCCAGGTTCAATGGAATCTAGCTCTCCCAGACTCTGATGTTGACTTGCTAGCCACTATTCCATGCTGCTCTTTAAAAATCTTTTTATTTTAAAATATAAAACACAAGTTCCCCAATTTGCCTGGCAAAGATGTTCCTGTTTTCCCTCCCAGTTTGTTTTAGTTATCTTTTCTTTTGTTGTGAAAGAAGACAGACAAAAAAATTCAAGAAAAATTAAAAAGTCAAAAAAGTATGCTTCAGTCTGTATTCAGATACCATCAGTTCTGTCTCTGGTGATAAAGCATTTTTCATTGTAAGTCCTTCAGAGTTGTCTTCAGTCACAGAGTTGTTGAGAGTAACTAAGTCATTCACAGCTGATCATCTTACAATATTACTGTACCTAGTACATTTCACTTTGCATCAGTTCATGTAAGTCTTTCCAGGTTTTTCTGAGAGCACCTTGCTCATCATTTCTTATAGCACAACAATATTCCATCACAATCATACACCACAATTTGTTCAGCCATTCCCCAATTGATGGACATTCCTTTAGTTTTTAATTCTTTGTCTCCAGAAAAGAGCTGCTTTAAAGATTTTTGTACATATAGGTCCTTTTCCTTTTTGTTTTTTTCCCCTCTCTTTTGAGATACAGATCTAGTAGTAGTATTACTAGGTCAAAGGGTATACATGGTTATATAGCTTTTTGACATAGTCCCAAATTACTCTACAGAGTGATTGAATCAGTTCATAACTTCATGAACAGTGTATTAATGTCTCATTTTTCCCACATCCCCTCCAATATCTGTCATTTAACCTTTTTTGTCCTATTAACGCCTAACAGGCATTTCCAATCAATAGTGAATTAGAGTACTTTTTCATATGGCTCTAGTTTGCTTTGGTTACTTCATCTGAAAACTGATCATATCTTCTGATCATTTACCAATTAGGGTATGGCTCTTATTTGATAAATTTGACTCAGTTCTCTGTATGTTTGGGAAATGAGATCTTTATCAGACAAACTTGCTTCAAACTTTTTTCAGTTACTACGGCTAACTACATTTCCATCCATCTTATACCTCCCCCCCTTATTCTATCATGAGATTGTTTTGAGGACAAATGAAGTAACTCGTGTTGCTGGCTAAAAAACATTGCTTTTACTTATTTTCATTCAAAAGGCAAAGGTGGTGACTCCCTATCAAACTACACAATCACAGGTTTAGACTTGGGAAGTTTAATTGCATTGGAAGACCAGCTGCTTTGGAAGTAGATGTTGGAATCCAGTGCCATCGTTTTACTAGTTCTAATGTCTAACAAGTAACGTATATTCTTGAGTTGCTCATGGTCTCTTCAGATGGCATCAGAGATATATAGCTTTAGAGTGAGGAGGGACATTTCAGGTTATCAAGGGGCTGAATTAAAATCTAAATTGCCCAGTGAAGACAAAGAAGAATCTTTACAAGTGTTTTTTTGCCTTGGCAATGTACAGTGACCAACAAGTGCTGTCTACCTGGCAATAGCAATCGATCAGTTAATCAACAAGTATTTATTAAGCACCTATTGTGTACCAAGCATTCTACTAGGTGCTGAGGAGACAAAAACAAAAACAAAAATGTTGCCTGCCTGCAAGTAGTTCACTTCCTATAAGGGGAAACAATGTGTGTGCATAAGATATATGCAAAAATAAGTACATACCAAATTAATAACAGATAATTTGGTAGCTGGGAAGAAGATACATAAGCCTTGTATAAGAGGTGACTTTAGAACTGAGCTTGGAAGGAAATTGGGGGTGCATCCTAGGAACGAATCCCAGGTCAGCCCATGCAAAGGCACAAAGGCAGAAGAAGAAATGACACGTATTAGCATCATCAGTAAGATCTGTTTGATAAGATTGATGAGTTGGTAAATGGAAGTGATCCGCAATAGGAAGGGGAAGGAAATGTGCCTACCATACGCCAACCACGCACAGCTGAGTGCTTTTACATATATTATCTCGTTTGATCCTCAGAGCAACCCTGGGAGGTAGACGCTATTGTTAGCACCATTTTCAGATGAGGAAATTGAGGTTAAGTGACTTGTCCTGGGTCACACAGCTAGTAAGTGTTTGACACCAGATTTGAACTCGGGTCTTCTCGATTGCAGTCCCAACACTTTATCTACTGTGCCACCTAGCTGTCTCCATTAAGGATGGAAAGACAAAATCTGTGTGTACTACAGAGGCTAACATTTCTCTTTGGAGTCATCTTTTGGTGCAAGGTATTCCTCACAACACTGCCATGACATAGGAGAACCCAGTTTTACTGATGGCGAGGTATTGTGTTGTAATGGAAAGAACATTAGCCCTGGAGTCAAATAGACATGCCTTTGAGCTCCCAGCTCTGTGCCTCAGTTTCCTCTCCTGTAAAATGAGAGGATTGGACTAAATGATCTCTATGGTCACTTGCAGCTGTAAATTCTATGACAAAAGGCTCAACTGATTTTGTTTGGGGATCTGACAACCATGTTCTAAACCAGGATGAAGCCCCCCGTCTATGAATCCTGTCCTGTGTTTAGCTCATGTTCATTCCTGTATCTGGCAATTTAAACAGAACTAGAGAGGAACATAATTTCAAATCCAGTGGGGTAATTTGATTAGGAAAGAAACAATAACTGGGTGAAAGGTTTTCCTAACAAATATATGCATCGCTGTACAGGACAAGGAAGTGGCTGAGTATTTCTCAGTCAGCTGGAAACAGAGAATACCAGCAGTAAAGCAAAACTGCTTCATAACCTACAAGTATCAGTTTTTCAGCTTTCCTAAGGGAAATTTCTAATGGAATGCTGTCCCTTTCTCCCCCTACCATACACACACACACATGCACACATGCACACACACATGCGCACACATGTGCACACACATGCTCACACACACACACACACACACACTCGCTCGCTCCTACTCCTCTCCTCTTCCTTCTGCTATTTCCCTATCCTGGTTTTTTCTTTTCTTTTTCTTAGCCCCACTTGCAAAGGATGGCCAAGATTCCCAGGTATGCAGCCCTACTGATGGAGCTTGATGTTGAAGTAGGTAAGCGCTCTTCTAGCGTATGACTTGTTCTGAATCTTGTCACATTTTGTAAGTAAGTTGAGGGAAAGATCACAGCCATGAGAAATCCATCCCCTTGTTTCCATGAGGTCTTTCAGTCTTCACATTTCCCAGGGCCTCAGTCGACCACAGAAGCATTTTGGGAACAGAGGGAGACAGATTAGTCAATGAAGTGAAATGCAATAGGCTTTTGTTTGACATATTTGAATACAGGAAGGCTTGTGGTCAAGCCTGAGGTACCAAGGTCCACAAGGGGTTGGGAAGTAGGGGAAGGATCCATCCAGATAAAAGTCTCTGGAGAAACAAGGGCGTCCTGTTGTTCTCTACCTGTGTTCTTCGTTGGTAAGCTTTGTCATATTTTGATAACATTGTTTATAACATTGTTTTACTTACATCATGGTAATCAATATGCATATTGCCTTCTGGCTTCTGCTTATTTCATTCTGTGTTAGTTCATATATCTTCCCATGCTTCTCTGTATTCATCATAGTCATTAGAGGAAAGTGATATTTCACCATATGACTTGTTTAGCTATTCTCTAAACAGGTGGCATCTGCTACATCCTTCCCACATCTTTGCTATATGTACCACAAATGATCCTAAAAATTTCTTCTGTAAATATTCGGCATACATGAGACCAAAAGGCAGATTTTTAAATGCTCTAAGACCCTAAGACCCATATCATTTTGGGGGGGAGGGGTGAATGGACTTATGATTTCATTGACATAGTGAACTCCTATTGAAGAAACTCAATGAAGATCAGTAACTATTCTGCAGCTTATACTTTTAGAAAGTTAACTCAGGCACTGAGTTTAGTGACTTGCCCAGGGTCACGCTGCCAGTGCTTCAGAGGCAGGACTTGAAACTGACTTGGAAACTTTCTCTCTATCCACTGCACCATTCTGCTTTTCTAACATCTCATCTACCTTCAGAATCCTTCAACACTTCATGGATCTATGGTTTCATTAATGTGGGCACTCCTTCCACCAACTCATCTGTGTTTAGGGAGGATTAGTACCTCTGGTATGAGGGCTTGCTGAACCCTTCTCAGGGCTTCTCTTCCACCTTTGGTGTCTACCTCCACTCAGCTCTTACTTGTGGCTCCAAGAATCTGTAGCATGTGGAATGACCACACCCTGGTAAACCATTTCAGTAGACAAGCAAAAGCAAGTTGAGGGTAACTGACAGACCTCAAATCTGTTGGTGAGTTAAGGGGGTGTCCATTCCAAGAATGCGAAGATCTCCTCCAGCAGAATGGAGAAGTAGAGAACAATTTGTTCCAATGGCCATGAAGGCATCTGAAGCAGGTGCTGTGGAATGCTGTGGAACATTGAAGTTGCTAAGGTCATTCACTGCACTCCTAGCCATCGCCAGTTGTCTTGACTTTTGTCTCGTCACTGGACTCTGACAACTCAGAAACAATGAGGCTGACAGCTCTGCACAACTCTGCCTCACTTAAATCCAATTCATGTACAAGTTAAGACATAACTTGTAATATCACTGGTCTCCTAAAAGGATGCAGAACAAACAACAAGAAGATAGTCTTTATGAGTTGTTATGGCCATAATCTGAAACTGATCACCTGATGGCCAAGTGACGAGCTTTCCTACATTAGGGAAGTGATGAGCTTTCCTACATAGAAAAACCATCAACTGGTTCTTTCCAATCCATGTCCTTAGTCACAGAAAGCAGACCTGTTCTCATCCCCAGACTCTACAACTTAAAAATCAGTTCTTAAAGGTTCTTGTCCCTCTCTTACAAATGGTGCTGCTTGACTCTGAAATGTTGAAATATTCTACCGAACATATAACAGCTGCCTCCTTAGGCAGCTTGTTCCATTATTGTGTAGTTTTGCTTGTCAGAAGTTCATTGTTTGCGATAAGTGCTCAATAAATGCTTCCCCTCACCCCCATTCATTTCTCTAACCTGCTTAGCAGATTAATGAGTCTATCCCTGGTCCATTCTCCAAATGTTTCCACCTTGATTGAATCTCATTGAGTTGGGGGCTCACTGGTATAGCCTTTGAGACTCCAGGGTACACCCCAAAGTAGCTTTCCAATAATGGAGGATGACTTCACCATAATGCTCCCTCAACACAAGGCAGGCAGTTCAAAGTTCAAAGCTGCCGTTGCTCAGTCAGAATTGATTTGATTTCATCATCATACCCAACAAGAGAAAACCCTCCAACACCATAAAAAGTTTGGGAAAATATCATGTCCGCTGGATATGTCAGTGTTAAATGTAAATACAGAGGAAAACATGCTACCCAGCTGGCAGGAACAGAGAGGGAAGCAACGAGAACAAGCCACCAAGGAGAGTTACAATCACAGGCATTGTGCTCCCTTCAATGCTGCATCTCACTTCTTGGGCGGCTGGGCTTGTAGGACACAGATTTTGTGGGGGTGTGATGAAAAAAGCTTTTCATCCTCTTTGAATAATTAAATCAAAAAGAAGACTGGCCTGGAATTGTCCAAGGAATTTGTTTATGTTAGAAAAAAAGAAATAGCCATATAGAAGGTTGAGAATATTCCTAAATCCAGCTTTGGAGACATGGAAAAGCTACCTTCGGTTACTTATTACTTGTGTGACCTTAGAGAAGCCATTTAATTTCCTTGGGTCTGAGTTAGCTCTTCATTCAAATGGGAGTGGGCGTAAGACTGGATGGCTTCTCCAGTCCCTTCCAACTCTAGATTTATGATCCTATGATACAATCTTGGGCAGTGCCTTCTGGAAGAGGACAAGAGCTTGTAGAAACCTCTTCAGAGTTGTGGAGACGAGCAATGGGAATTGGTCTTTTCCCTGTGACTAACTGGCACAGGATGGTGGACAGCTTTGCCTATTATTTCCCCAAATTCCAAATGTTAAGAACTTCCCCAGATAACATATGTAGGACTTCTTTTTCAGGAATAAAAAAATTCATCTCCAGTAGTAAAATGGTTACAAATAATGATTCTTGGGAAATGAAATGTCACAAGTCTCCTCTGATTGGCAAGTTACTTAACTACCCCAGAAAAGAAAGTATTATAAATATGAACCAAATAAATAGCCTCTAATAATTTGTATTCACTGACAACTAATATAAACAGACTGACAATAGATCTTTATTTGGTAATCCAAACATAATTCAAATTTCCAAACAGGGTAAGTCATAAGAGCAATGATTTAAAATTTTTAAAAAGATGTAAATAGTACAGATTTAAATAAATCATACTAATTTTTTTACTAAAATGACTTTAAAAAACTCTCTATATACTTTTGGAATGAACCAAAATACTTTATCATGGGATCACCACAAGCCACATATGCTGTGTTCAATTCATTTTAAAGAACTAAAGAATTTTAGAGCTGGAAGGGAATTTCAAGGTCATGTAAATCCAGAATATTCCATTCAGTTCAGGAATTCCATGAGCAAAATCTCTCATAGATGGTTGCCCGGTCACCATTCAAACATTTAAAACATTCTGTATACAGTTGGTACCCAATACATATTCTGTGAATGGAATTCTAGTGAAAGGAACTCATTGATTTTCTAATATATATTAATAAATAGTACAATAAGATTTGCAAATCACTTTACATAAATTATTTCATTTGAATTTCACAATCCTGCAAGATAGAGGTCATGCTATCCCTGCTTTAAGGATTAGGCAAACTGAGGTTAAGGGAAGTTTGGTCATCACCAAATCATCCTGATTCCACATCCAGGACTCTATTCCCAACTGCCATCCTAAGTGGCGCTGTTATTGCTTGTACTTCATTTTCTGAGAGGACCAGTGACATCATGGGGGATGTATTGACTCGCTCATGAATTGAATTTAAGTGAGGCAGAGTTGCACAAAGTTGTCAGCCTCACTCTCTCTTCTGGACTCATTGAAGCCAGGGACAAGATGACTGGTGATGGCCCAGGATGCAGTGGATAATGTTGGCGTCTTCAATGTCTGACAACAGCTGCCAGAAATGGCTATTGGAACAAATTGTTTTCATCTTCCCATTCCACTGGGGGAAGTTTTCACATGCTTAAGTTTTCACATTTGTCTAACTCACCAACAGGTTGGAAACCTGTCAGTTACCCTCAACCCAATTTGGCCCATCTCTCCAGAGGGTTTACCAAAGTGTGGCCACTGAATCTTCTAGTACATCTTCTTGGAGACACAGGTGAGAGTTGAATCAGGTGGACACCAAAGGTGGATGAGCAGCCCTGTGAAAAGAGCTTGGCAAATCTTCAAACCAGAATACTCCTAGGCAGTATATTCCATTATTGGATAGTTCTGCTTATTAGAAATGCTTGGCATACAACAAGTACTTAATAAATGCTTTTTCATTCATTCAAAAACTCTTCATTTTAAACTTGTTTCCAAAATGGAACTCATTATCCTTCCCCCAGAAACCTCTCCTCTTCCCAACTTTCCTATTACTCTAGAGGGCACCACCATCCTCCCCTTCCCCTTAGTGTCATCTTTGACTTTTCACTTTCTCTCACCCCCTAATATCCAATCAGTTGTCAAGCCTCGTCATTTCTACCTTTGTAAAATTTCTTATCTCTACTTCTTTCTTTCCTCGGACACTGCCACTACCCTAGTGTAGAGTCTCACCACCTCACACTTGGACTAACTACTACAGTAACTTACTGGTTAGTCTGCCTGCCTTGAGGCTCTCCTCGCTCTATTTCATTCTCCATTTAGCTGTCAAATTGATCTTCCTAAAGCACAGGCCTCACCATGTTATCTCCTATTCAATAAAATTCAGTGGCTCCTTCGTAATTTCATGATTAAATATAAAATCCTGTTTGACTTTCCAAGCAATGAATGACTTTCTGTCCAATCTGTTTATACCTTACTCCTCTCCACATATCTGCAGTCTAGAGGTGATGGCCTCCTTGCTCTTCCTTGCATACAACACTGCATCTCCAGACTTAGCATTTTTACGGGCTGTTCCCCCTGCCTGGAACACTGTTCCTCATCTCTGCCTCCTGGATTGCATGAAGTCTCAGCTAAATTCCCACTTTTTGCAAGAAATCTTTCCCAGTCTTCCTTCATCTTCGTTTCTTTCCTCTGAGACTACCTCCGCAATTAATCCTGTAGAGATCGTTTGTACATCGTTGTTTACATGTTGTCTCCCCCATCAAACTGTGATCTCCTTGAGACTAGAGACTGTTTTCTCCCTCTTTTCATCCCCCACACTTAGCACAGTGCTTGGCACAGACTAACCTCTTAATAATATCGGCTGACTTGAATCATTACACTGAACTAAAGTTTTTCTTTCTAAACTTCCATTTTTTTATCCTGTGATTAGGGCCTCTGGAATCTCACATTAGAAATCCATTCCCTCTCCCTCAATAGTTCTTTGAATATATGAAGAAAGCTATTAACTATTATGTTCCCATTAGAGCAAGGAGATATATGTAATGGAAAGGTTTTGGATTTGGAGTGAGAAGGTCTGGCTTAGGATGCTGGCTTGACTACTGACTTACTACATGGATGACTGAGGAGAGTGACTTCCTCTCTCTGGGCCTCAGTTTCTAATTTTTCTTGGTCTGTAAAATGAGAGGTTGCACTAGATGAATTCTAAGGGCCTCTGTGGCTCCGAACCTTCTTGTCCTCTTATCTCTGCACTACATAAATCTCTGTGATATGTTTTCCAAACTACTCACCATCCTGGTCACTTTTCCTTGGATGTTATGATATGGCATATAAGAAAGAGATGTAAGCATCCAGGTCAGGGTGTAGTGGGACTAGTGCTTCCTTTGATGTGGACAGTATACTTCTGTTAGTAGCCTGAAACTATTTCCAGTCTGAGATTACATTAGCTTTTTTTTTTTTACAGACTTGCGCAATAGGAAGATTATTTTGGCAGTTATGTGAAAGACGAATGACAAGAGGCATCTTGTGCATTTTGACCCACTGTTCCAACCTATCGAAATCTTACATGAGTATGTCTTCATAAGAGTAAAAAAAAAAAGAGAGAGATGTTAGACGGAATAGGGCCAAGGATGGAATCTTGTGGGGTATGACTACCCATGTCCCTCCAGACTGACGTTGCTTCACCTGGATCCTGATTTGAGATTTCATTAGTATTGGGAAATCTCTTTTTGGAAACTCCTTCCACCCATGAAGGTCAAGAACCATTCCAGAACGAATAGTTTCAAAGTTGCTTAGGGGCACTAACAAAAGTGAGAGGTAATAATTGAATGTCCCTCTTCAAGGCTGGTTTGCTAGCTGGCTCCATTAATCAGTTCAATGCAACAATTCAACAACCTTTTATTAAGTACTTGTTAACAACAGTGCAAGAACTTCCATTTTTAGAGGACTAAAGGTTAACAAAGAACTGTGCTCACAACAACCCTGTGAGATAGGTATTGCAAGTGTGTTGTTATCTGTAACAGATGATGAAACCGAGACAACAGAGAAGTTAGGTGACTGGCACGAGGTCACAGAGCTGGTACACAGCTGCACGAGGAGACAGACTCAGGTTTCCTGACTCCATGTCCAAAGGTTATTTCCATTACTTCTGCTTCATGATTGTATGCGAAACCAAAAGCTTGGCCACATAGAGAAATTTAGATAAGACACAGTTCTTACTCCCATAAAGCTTACAATCTATTGAGATATATGACATACACACACACACGCACACACACACACTGCTGTGGCACAGTTATAGCACAAAATAACTAAGGATGATACATCAAGTGAAGGGCTGTGCTTTGTCTGAGAAAGGAAAGGTCATCCTCCTTGGGGGAGGGGGTGCTACAAAAGAGAACTTTCTGGAGGTGACCAAAGGATGCGCAGGAATTAAACAAGCAGAGAAGATAGCATTCCAGCATGAGCAAAAGCATGGAGGCAAGAAGGGGAATGATATATATGAGAAAAGAAATATTCTTATTTGGCTGGAACATGGTGTACCTGGAGAAGCATGAGGTAAAAGTGGGGTAACATTAGATTGCCTTGAAGGCCAGGCAAAAGGATCTGAACTTGACCTGAGGGACAAGAGGGAGCTAGCGAAGGGTCTTGAGAACAGAGCTGCAAAGATCAGTTCCACATTCTTTAGGTATGACTGATTTGATCATTCGTTCAGCTGTGAATTTATCTAATTAGATTGTCATCTAAATCCTGGATGGTCATGCAAATGTGGAGAAAAGTAGGAATCACTCATTCTACAGCAAAAATCCAACCATTTATTAAGTGCCTACTATGGTAATGGCAATAATAATTTGTGTCATGGAGAGAGTGCTTTAAGGTTTGCAGAAATACTCTACATACATCACCTCATTTGATTCTCATAACAATCCTATGAGATTAAGGACATGGGTATCATTATACCCACTTTACAGATGAGGAAGTTGATGCTTGGAGAAGAGGCAGCATGATACAATGAGGGGGACTCGTGATACAATAGAAGACTTGGTTTGGAGACACAACATTGGACTCACTTCTTGTATGATCCTAGCTGACCTGTTTAATGTCTCAGACCCTTAGCATTCTCATAGGAAAAAGAAGGAAAAACAGGAAAACCAGTGGTCTCTGAGATGCCTTGTCGCTCTAAATTCCATGATCCTATGTGATGGCACCATTTTCATGCTAGGAATTGTCAGCGAAAGGATGCAAACCTCATTCTCTTCTAACTCTAAGGCCAGCACTTTCTCCATGAGGATAAAGCCTGCCTCTCCAAACACCAAACTGCACAACACAGAGACAAGATAAATAATTTACAGTCTAGGAGGGACGAAAAAGATACACACAAATAACCTTTCTCTTCTTGCTGGATGGACCTAAGTTCAAATCCTGAATCTGCCCCTTGCTCCCAGTAGGACCTTAGACAATCATTTCTCTTCCGTGGGCTTCACTTTCCTCATTTGTAACACGAAGTGGTTGGACTAAGTGACATTCAAGCTATGAATATACGATCCTATGAAACAACCACAACTTAAGAGGAAATTTTAAAATATTATTAATGTGAGGGATCAGGGTCAACCCAAAAGGATAGAAAGAAGTAATCAAAGAAACAGACATACTGTAATACTGAAATTATAATTTCATGGAGCTGAAAGTGACCTTACAAATGATCATAGCATATTTCAGGATAAATAGCAATGTGAGAAATACATGCTTACTGATGACGTTTTAAAGAAAGTCACACCCGTGTTATTGGCAGTCATTTAAAAACTTGGATGACTGAAGTGAAAATAGGCTTTAAAAAGCAAGAATTACCCTGCAGTTGTGTATGGATTTACTCACTTTAAATGGAGATGACTAACTGAATAGGTCAGGAGCATCATCCTTTTCTTCCACCCCTCTCATTTTGTGAATAATCAAGAGAAGGGTGAAAACAGAGCTGGCAGGCTGCAGAGCCTACTGTTTTCAGTTGCTTGTTTGAGGCCTGCTGAAAGTCTACCTAATTATCTTTTTAGAAGACTACATTTCCTATTTATAATTTATTGGCCACTCAGTGGGGCAATGGGTAGACAGCTGGACATGGAGTCAGGAAGACTTGAGTTCAAATTCAGTTTATGGGCTGTATGACCTCAGGCAATTCATTTAACATCCGTCTCTCTCCATATTCCCATCTATAAAATGAGAGTGATAGCAGCATATTACCTCTCAGGGTGGTGAGGAGGAAACGAGATATTTGAAGTGTCTTCCCAATCTTAAAGTGTTGTTTAAATGGAAGCTGTTACAATTCAAAGTTTAAAATATTTTTAAAAACACGTTTTCATTAAAAGAACTTACACGTGGCTGAAGCAAATATTCATAATATTTTAAAGTATCCACTTAAATGGTGATAGAGGATACCATGTCATGGCAAACATATTCTTCATCTATTCAGATTTCACTTGTGGAGTCCGGGAAAATTTGCCTCAGTGGTTTTGCAAACGCTGCCCCAGCTAGTTCGGCAGTGAAACAGCTGAATCATCAACTTTCATGACGAAGCCACAAAAATGGGAGCTGTATCAGCCCTTCAAAATGTAGAGTAGAGTGGCTTCCAAAACGTTAACCAAAAGAGCAGCTTTATTTCAGTTCCGTAGCGCTTTAAGAACTATGGAGTCCTCTCCTTATGACATCCCTGTGAGGTAAGCAGTATAAGCATGAATTTCCTCATTTGACAAATGAGGAAACTGAGAATCAGACTTTCTAAGGTCACAAAGCAAGTCAGTGGCAAAGCTGGGATTTCTGCTATCCAAGTGGAGCGCTCTATTATATCAAGTTTCCTTGGTATAACAGAGCCTGCTATTTAAAGAAGTCATCCGTCTAGGTGTCTTTCCAGTACAAGGACCTCACCCTCTTCTTTTGTTTTGGGTGTTGTTCATGGTTCTGTCTAATAAGATTTTCTTTTGGGGGTCACCTCTCAAGTACTGAAAGCCAGAAACAGGTAATTCTTGGTCAGGGTCTACCACTTTCTGCCTCTGAGTGGGCTTCTAAAGTAAATGGTGTCTGTTTAAAAAAATGTATTTTTTGGATATCTTTTGTTTTTGTATCAACTGTATTTCCCAATTCTCCCCCAAATATTTTCCTCCCCTCCCCTCTGCTCTTCCAATACCCACTAAACCAATATAGTGATGACTGCTGTCAATAAAATCCATAGACTTCCATCATCCCTGCCCCAGGACCGAGGGGTCAGCTTAGTAATTAAGATGGGCAGATTTTTATCCCATTTCTGGTAGGCTCCAGAGTTCTCAGGTGAGTTGGCACAGTTGGGGCCTGAAACTGGAAGGTCAGAGGAATGAAGGGCCTTCCATGAGAACAAAAGGGATCTGAGCACTCACTGCAGCCTGCTAGCACACATGTTTAAACAGATAAAGCCTCTCCCCTCCTATCTCTGCATGGGTTTGATCTGGATCTGCAAAGGGCAGGTCTGGGCCTGGAGGAACCTCAATGTTCTGTCACAAATCTGTCACAAATCAAGGCAGCCCACAGTAGTCAAGTCTACTTGTGGGTGCAGTCAGGTCCAGAACAATGAAGCCAGAAAAAGGATGGGACTTTGGCCTGCCCCCGGAAGATTTTAGGGACACTTTAGAGAGAACTTGAGCACACTGGAAAGTAATGGAATCAATCTGACCAGCCCTTATGGCTCAGCAGTCAGAAGAATGGGGGACAGACAGAAGGGAATGTTTAGCTTCGGGCACCACCCTCAACAAGTCAGTGCTACTCAGTTCAGATCGATAAACATTAAGCACTTTCTGTGTGCAAACTGAACGAGGTACTAAATACTGAGAAACAGAAAAAAAATGACAGTCCCTGTCCTCCAAGTGCTTCTAGTCTACTCAGAGGCGTCTTGATGAACACAAATAAGCGTAATACAAGACAAGGCATGATAGATGCAAGAAGAGATCCGGATAAAGGGCTCTAGAAAAATTTTTAAAAGGAGAGAACATTTGGGCAGGTCATGCCTTTTTTTTTTTTTTGAGCCCATGTCCTCATTTTAAAATGAGGGGGTTAAGACTGTGGGACCTCTATGATCCCTTCTAACTTTTTCCTTAGGTTCTAAGTGGAGAGAAGGCTATGTATTAGGTGAAAGTCCAGCCTGCAAGGTGGAGAAATCAAGCAGTGAACTTGGGGAGGAAGGGGGAGAGCTAGACTGAGTAAAATTTTGCTTAAATGCTTGTGTTGGGTTGTTACGGCAGATATGCTGCTATGGAAAACTTTGTGAAGGAGGTGGTGGCATCTTAAGACATGAAGAACAACACACTCCAAACATGGGAATGGCCTTCCCAAGTGAGAAGAGAAAGGAGAAAGTAGAGAGGGGGCCTAGGACAGGTCCATGCTTAGTAGGTGGGGACACAGACAGTTAAAGGATGAGGAAAATAATAAACTTGGGAAGAGGCAATTCAACAGGTGGAATGAGAACCAGGAGAAAAGTACTTGGGGAAGGAAAAAGTATGTAGGAAGAGATGGTGGCCTAAAATATGAGGGACATTGCATTTAGCAATGGAGAGGTCATCCATGACCTGTGAGCGGTTTTGGTGGAGTGGAGATGGCTTGGACCCAGACTGTAAGGACATTTTGACAAGATAGAAGCCTTCAAGTTGTGTGTGTGTGTGTGTGTGTGTGTGTGTGTGTGTGTGTACAATGTGTATACACATTATGTATACACACACATATACGTATATATGTACGTTTTCATTCAGAATATGACACCTTAATGCTCAGTCAGCTACAAGAAATCGTACAGCTGTCACAAGCAGAGCAGGGAGGTCAGAGAATCACTCGATTGTACTCTAGTGCTTTGTGCTTTCTTTGGCAGATACTTTGAATAAAAGGAGCATTGAGCAACAGTTGGATGGCCAGCTGAGGGAAAGAAAGCTAGAGATTTCCTGTATCTTTTTAAAAGCCAATGAACCATTTTTATTTTGCCTACAGTAGGAAAAAAAGACACTGAAGTGCTTGACAAATATTATCCCATTTGACCTTCAAACAGCCCTAGGAGGTAGGTGTATTATTATCCCCATTTTACAGAAGAGTTTCAGAAACTGAGGGCCGAGAAAAGTTAAGTGATATGCCCAGGGTCACATAGGCTGGATTTGTACTGAGGTCTATCCAGACGGCAGGTTGGGCACTCTATCCACTGAACCACCTCGCTGCCTCTAAAGCTTACATCACTCTAGGATCCAGGATTTGGCCCATGGCAAACATGTTGAATTAGACTTTTTATTTTTTACCATACATTCCCCGCTTTGATCACGTCTTCAATTCCCAACGGTCTCATAGTTCTCTGAGTCTTCTCTAATAGCAGGAAAGCAGACCTAATCATTGAAATCATACTGAAGTGTTAGTAACTTGCTGCTTTACTTCTCTGAGGGTTAATTAAATTTTAGGAGAGGTTTGGCAAGGTCAATATTTACGAAGGGAGGATACTTCTTTATTGGCAGAATTTTCAGGTCCCCTAGCAAACTGAAGGAGAAGGTTATTTTTGGACAGAGGGTACTTCCCTGAGCCCCTGCAAATGTAGGCAATCACTTCTGCTCTCCATAACAGGCGTTGTAAAAAGCATTTATTATGGAAGTTTGGATGATCAGAAACTCTTTTTCATTAGACTGTGAACTCTAGGAGGACAGAGACCAGTTCTTATCCAAACACTGCTTATTTATCCTCGTATAGTACCTAGCACAGTATTCTATACAGTGTAGTAGGGTCCAAGCAGATGTGCACATGTCTTTATTTCCTTAGGTAACCAAAAGCACTCTGTTTGGTTAACATTAATAGATTTTTTTGGGAAAAGTGTTAGGCAAGTATACTGATCATTGGTGTATACAAACCACATTTTCTAACGATATGTATACAAGAACATCTACCTGTTTACGGAAAGGTATTCCCACTGACAAAAGCATCTGCAGCTAGATCTGATTCCAAGTTCAGCCCTCTGTTGATTATACTACCACACTGTCTCAGTAGGTTCCTAGAGACATATGACATACAGCACAGGACAATCCCAGCATAACCTAGAATTAAAGCAGCCCTAATAACTCAAAACAAACTGAAGTACTTTGGAGAGTTTAACAAAATATACACTAGAGTCTAGCTCTTTTTTTCTCCTGCACATACATGGTCTATTACTGAATTTCTACAGATGGACCAAAAGACGATGCCCAAATTCCACTTAAAACTATTAGGGAAATCATCTCTGACTTAAACTAAATAAACCATTTCCTGCCCAGTGTGCACTAGTTTAGCTGGCCTTTCAAAGAAACAAAAAAAAAATTTTTTTAAAGTAATAATTATTTCAGGTACCTCCTAATGGATAGTTTTGTCTGTTTCATTCATACTCTTGATATTATGGTTTTTAGTGACCCTAGATAAGGTATTATAATAACGTCAGTTCCCTAATTAGGTCTTAACCAGAATCATAAAACACTTATAGCCACAGTTGCCCTAGTTGAAATTACCTCCTGCGAAAGCAGAAAAGAGATGTGAGCTAATTAGCCTCTGCTCTGGGTTCAGGCTCACTTTTGTGACCATATCCATTGACTGCTATCAATGGAGGTTAAGTGACTTTCTCAAGGTCATACAGGTGCGGTAACCAGAGGTAAGATTGGAAACCTAGATTTCTCTGATGTCAGATTCAGTGTTTTCCCCATTGCATGATTTCTGTGAACCTTACCTGATGCCTCTATATCTGGATCTAAGGCTTGGTCTGTTTCTCACTTTCAGGTTGGTCCCCATCAGATAATTACTACTTCCTTGGCCAGTCTTGGCCTCTAGCTTATTGTAGGCATCTAGCTCAGATGGAATATTGACCCCCTCTCCTGTGGTTCATGATCTTCATACTCATTTGTCTTTCTTCCAGTCCTAGTCCCTTCCCTGACCATGCCTTGTTGAAGTGACTCTATGCACTTAAATATGACTCATCTTACCAGCAT
Organism: Notamacropus eugenii; assembly: GCF_028372415.1. Lineage (NCBI taxonomy): Eukaryota > Metazoa > Chordata > Mammalia > Diprotodontia > Macropodidae > Notamacropus > Notamacropus eugenii. The sequence continues at coordinate 4,050,201 of NC_092878.1, read as the reverse complement.
AGGAGAGGTGTGTCTACATTCAAATCATAATAGCTCACTCATATAGAGATTTATGGTTCAGAAAATGCCTCACATACATTATCTCATTGGATTTTTCAGAACAGCCTTCTAAGGACTGTGTTATTATGCTCCTCCCTTAACAGATAAGGCACCTGAGGCTGACAGAGGTGAAGTCCCTGCCCAGGGTCAAACTTGATAAACAAGTGTATGAATCATTCTTTGAGGTTGGATATGACTCGAAGTTCAGCATTCTGTTGAATGTACCATCATATTGCCTCAGTAGCATCTCAGAGATGGGCCATATCAAATACAGTAAAGATTAGGGATAGCCTAGGACTAAACCAACTCGGACAACCCAAAACAAACTGATTCACTTTGGAATATTTAATAAGATGTACACTAGCGTCTAGCTTTCCTTTTCTCCCCCAAGTACGTTTTGCTTATAACTTATTACTGAATTTTTCTGATTTGTTGATGGGCCTATTACATAAAAAATGACTTCTCAATACTTATAGGTAATGTATGTAAAGCATTTTCCGAACCATAAATCTCTATATGAGTGAGCTATTATGATTTGAATGTAGACACACCTCTCCTATGCTGGTAGGATGAGTCATATTTAAGTGCATAGAGTCACTTCAACAAGGCATGGTCAGGGAAGGGACTAGGACTGGGAGAAAGCCAAATGAGTATGAAGATCATGAACCACAGGACAGGGGGTCAATATTCCATCTGAGCTAAAAAGTTTTAAACTCATAGTAAACACTGGCAATTTAGTATTTACACAATATTTCTGAGCTGCAATATTTCCAATTGATTAGAGAAAGTTCTGCCTTTTTAGAGAGGACTGTGCCTAACAAAATGTTCTCTGTGGAACTTTCCATCTTGACCAGTGTCATCCTGCCAAGAAACTTGATTAATTCCAAGAGTAACCAACCAACCAACCAACCAGCCAACCAACCACATATCTGAGTAACTTCCAAGTGCCCACAATTGTATAAACTTGGTTTTTTGGGTTTACAAAGGAAATGTATGACATACTCCTTACCTTCGAGAACCTTACAGTCTAACTGGGGACACCAAAAGGATGAATATGAAACAATGACCACAACTTTTTGGAATTAAATCTAAGTACAAATAAAAGAGATGAGCAGAAAGAGCAACACAGGGGCCAGTGAAGTTGGTTGAGAAAGGCTTTATGGAAATGGCTGGACTTAATTAGGCCCTAAAGATGAATTGGATTTCTCTAATTGAATGAGATGAGGGAGCACCTTCCCCTAAAGAGAAGCAGTGGCCATAGTTCCTGTATCTTTTCTTGCCATGACTATTGTAATTTCCTAACTGGTCCTCCTCCAGGCTATTTCTTCTAAAACATCATTCTTCACGTAATCTTTCCAAATAATTATTACTCCTGCTCAAGAAGCTTCAATGTTCTCACTGGCTACCATTATCTGTTATGTGCTTCCAATTTAACTTTCCAGCCTACTCCTTTCACATACTTTAAATCCCAGACAAACTGGACTACTCACCATTCCTGGGAATGGATTTCTCCCATTTTCTACATCAGTTGAAGACCCTCTTTCCCATCCTAAAGAATAATATCTCTTCCACAAAACCTCTATTACCAACATACCCCATGATGAAAGTGGTTTCTCTTCCTTTCAGACTTCTCATGGCCCATTTCCAGGACTTCTCTTGTGTACTTACCACATTTTCCCATGTTATTTGTATACATACAAGTAATTTCCCCTTTACCAGAGTGTAAGTCCCTTGAGGGTAGAATCTAGGTTATATCTATCTTTGTACCCCCAGTGCTTAGTAATAATAATAGCTAACATTTAGATTGCAATTTGTTTGCAAAGCACTGTATATATTATCTCATTGGATCTTCACAACTATCCTGTGAGGCAGGGGCCATTATTAGACCTATTTTACCAATGAAGAACAAAAGGCTGAGAGAGATCACGTGATTTTTCTAGAGTCAACACCTCTTGACTGTATTAGAGATAGAATTAGGTTTTCAAAATATATTGAACTGAACAGTTCACGTAGGGAACCATACAAGGAAATCTGAGTAGAGGACAGAATATATATGAGTAAATACAAGTGGATTGGTAGGATGGGACCAGATAACAGATAATTTTGAAAGCTGCAAGGAGTTTGGATTTAACCCGGTAGGTAATAAGAAATCAATACATATTTTTTAACAGGAGAATTACATAATGAAAGTGGTATTTGGTATTGGTATTTCAGATTTGATTCAATTTGGTTCCATAAACACTGAAAAAACAAAACAAAACCCAAGCTCTTACTAAAGTGCCATTGGACCAGGAGCCATAATACACTGATGATCCTCCTCAGGGATGGGATCTTAATAGGAGGGAAGATAGATTTATTTTTTTAAATGTACACAATCATAATACAAAATAGAAAACAGTAGAAAGGAGAGATCCAAAGGGCTGTAAGAAATGAATGAAGATTAGTTGGGGGTGGAGTGGGGTAGGAGGGGGATTGGCTTCATTCTTCCTTCATGATCCCTGAATTGAGCCTCGAACAAAAGGAAACTCTACAACAGACAGAGGTGGGGCCAACACAAGTTGGATGGATAGGGGGAGACATTGGAGGCAAGATCAGCTTGGAAGAAAAAAAACTCCCTCATAATGAGTGCTATCCAAAAGTAGAGGGGGCTGCTTTGGGAAGAACTGGATTATCTTTCACTGAAGGTTTCTAAGCAGGGGTAGGAGAACCACCTGCCAAATAAGTTGCAAAGGGAAATTCTTCATCAGATATAATTGAATTAGATATATCCTGAGATCTCTTCCAACTTTGAGACTGTTGATTTGTGATGAGTGATTAACTTATGTTCAAGGTAAACTGTTGTTTTCTATCAATAGGCCAAGACCACATGGCTATAGTCAGTTGAGAAGGTGGAAACTGGACTCCTAGCAGGCATTCCTTTAGAGGCAAACTAGGTGGCACAGTGGATAGGGTGATGGGCTTGAAGTCAAGAAGACCTCAATTCAAATTTAACTTCGAATATTAGCTATGGAACCCTGGCTAACTCATTTAACTTCTGCTTAGATTAAGCAACATAAAGTAAAGACAATCGCACCAGCCTCAGAGGGTGGTTGTGAGGATTTAAATGAAATGTTATAAAATGCTTGGCACACACACCACACCACGGTAGGAGGTGGCACATACTTGCTGATTCCCCTCCCATCACTTTCCTATTCCAAGTCCAATTTCATTACACCACACTGCTGCTCCGATCAATGTTATTTAGTGATTGAGTTTGGGAGCCTCAATATTGGATCTTAAGTCTCTGATCGCCACTCTATTAACTAGTGCAATTTTTCTTTGGTTGGATTTAGAAATCCCTTTAATCTGGGCTTCTAAACTTCAATCTTGAAACAATGATCTAGTTCTTCATTTGGAGTTCTGATCAGCTGTAAGGGCTCTCCCAGCTCTTACATTGTATGATTTTGATTTTAAAAAGCACGGTCCTGCCCCACCCCAAACATGTAGCTTTGGTTGAAAAGTGCTTTTCCCTAATGGAATAAAAAATATGGTAGACATTGTACTGGTGCTAGGTCTTAAAACTTCTGTCTCATTACTCTTGTATTGATCTAAAGAATTACCTAAATTTAAGTTGAACTTTTCAAGATGCGGATGCTAAGTGAGGAGATTTGGAGAAATAACCATGTTGTGGTCTACGATCTAAAGTTTCTAAATTTTTTGTAAGTTTTCAGTTCTCTCCCCCTAATTTTCTGAAAATGAGCTCGGTTTAGTTTCTAATGTAGGGCGTATACCCTTTTAAGCACTCATAGCTGGATTGTACTTTTTGGCACTGGAACATTTTGGTAGTTAAAGTGGGTCTTGACCTAGAAATACACTACAGCCACAAATATTAAAAATGGAAAGGGGTTGTCTGATGTAACTCCCTCATGTTACAGATTAATAAAGGCTAAGAGAGGCACAGTCATTTGCTCAAGGACATACAGCTAGTCATTAGGACTCTGAAGATTTCAACTGCACCAGACTGCTTTCACCCCCAAGCCTTTAGTGTTGCCATAGCTTTGGTGTCTCTCACTCTGGGGTCACTCACACGGGCTGCTTGTGTGTAGATCTGGAGGTGCCAAAGCAGGAAGGGAAGTTGTTGGGCAAAGTAGAGACTGAAAACTGCCTGGCATTAGCTCTAATTCTATCCAGTCTCCTCATAATGCCTTGCCACCAGGCCTGCTTTCCCAAGGTACTGCTGTTATAGGTTTAGCTGGAGGGATTCATAAATCAGAGAAACCTCAGGGACTTAATAATGAAAATAAACCTTTCTATTTGCACTTTTATTCCAAACACTTGAGTCTCTGGTCCTTTGTTACACTAGACCAATGGTCACCCAACTTTTTTGATTCTGTTCCCCTAATGCATGTATTTACTTATTTAAAAATTATGTTCCTGTATCATGTGCCATATTGTATATTATGAAGCTTGCACAAAAATTGAAATTAAAAAAGGATGAGATAAAGACAGATACTCTTTGACCCTAGGGTAAAAGCCACTGGGATGTACTGAGTAGGAGAGCAACACAGTCCAACCTGTGCTTTAGGAAAGTGACTTTGGCAGATGTGTAGAAGATGTATTTATTAGAGAGAAGACTTGAAGCAAGGAGTGCAATTAGGAAAATAATGCCAGTGTTTAGTCGAGAGGTGATAAGGGTCTCCATTTAGGGGCTGCATTGTAACGAGAAGGGGCTGAATGCAAGAGATGTGGTGGAGGAATTAATGGCAAGATTTGGCAATTGAATGGTGAGACTATGGTGATGGGGAATTTGTCTGCACAGTTATCACAGATGCCTAGGTCAGTTTTAAACCTCCCATACCTGGGGTGGATCCCAGGAGGTCATCAGTGAGGGTGGATGTGACAGGAAAATATTGAAAGGGATAGGTTATTTGCGGGTGTCTAGGGGTAGAATGAAATACCATCCATCTTCCCACCCTCTGATTGGCTGGTCACGTGGCCCCTTCAAGTCAAGCCCCAACTTTGGATACCACGGAACTAGACAATGCTTTCTCAAGCTAACACCATTACAGGAGACAACTGTGAGCAAAACTAGGTAGAGGGTTAGGGACTACTACTGGCACTTCAGTCCTACTGGGTTGCTACAATTCTCTGCAAATTATGCCACACTCACTATTGCACCAGTAGCTGCCACATTTGACAAAAGAAAAACATTTTCGCCCACTGTATCTGCCAACCTCTCCATTCATGTGCACCTACCTCTCTAATAACAAGCGTACACAGTATCCACATTCAGACACCCCTACATATTGAAGCATATACATTTACCCACAAGTACCAATGCTTATGCAAGAAAGGATGGAGAAATATGAGAGAACAGCTAAAATGCTAACATACACCCAAAGGAAAATGTACATGCAGGGGAGGAATGCATCACAAAGCACCTGTGAAGAGCCTGTATGTGCTAGGTACCGGGAAATACAAATACAGGGAATGATTCTGATTCTTAACGAGCAAGTGTGTGAAAGAGGAAGCCAAGGCAGAGAGCAGCAGGCACTGGCAAAATCATGGCTAGATGTCAAAATCCAATATTATTGCTATTTAAAAAATGAGATACAATGGAATAACTTTCAGTTCACCTTAAAATGAACTACTATTAACATAAAACATAACCATATTGACAGTGACTGAACGTGTTTCCCTTGAACCAATCACCTGCCCACCTACCTGCATTATGTGATTACGTTGTGAGCTCCTTGCGGGCAGGGTCTAATTTTTGTTTCCTTTTGTATCCCCAGGCAATTAATACATGTCTCTTGACTGATACTGATTGGTCTATCTGACTTATGCACAGGGAAATTCTAAATTATTCTGGTACTCCAAATTCTGTCAGACCTTCTCATTAGAGCTGTAACAACCACTCGAGCTCCAGAGCACGAGGGCAATATATTAGAAGGCAGCGTGAAAAAAAAGGGACTGAGGAATCCTTGAAAGTCAGTAAAAGTCATGAAAAATTGAGGGAAAAAACACACTTGAAAAATAATTCACATTTGTGTTGCAGTTTAGAGGGTCTCAAAGCACTTTCAACAGAACCACACCGTGAGACAATGTAGTGGGCTTTCTAAGGAGTTTGCTTAAAAATCCAATTAAATTCAGTTGGTTCATGTATCTTAAACAACATGAGAATTTCCCTGACCAAAAAAGTTAGTGAAACATCCTACTATTTGCTAGTAGTGAATTCTTACAATCCCTTCTTTGTATAATGAATGAAATTCAGCATGGAATGTAATGGAATGGGAGAGGAATCCCATCCCAAGTTATGCTGACCCACACTCTCTCATGACATTTTGCTAAGATATTTGCTAGATCAAAAAAATAATGAGCTGTTGTCAAATACTGTTTATTGTTAAAAAAAAAAAAACAAACCCCAAAAAACCAACCCTTGTTCCTGCCATACATACCAAATCAAAGGTCACTTTAAAGGGATTCTCTGCTGCACTCAAGAACAAAATATAAAGCTTGGAAAATGTCCTTTTGGGTTGTGGGTGCAATGCCGCTATGCTCCTCTACAGCAGTTTTAACATTTTTTTGCATTGTGGATGCTGTTGGCAGTCCAGTAAACCCGATGAAGTCCCTTCTCAGAACAATGTTTTTAATTCCATAAAATACATAACAAAGGAAATGAATAACAAAAAACATTCAAAAAATAAGCTTGCAACTCCAAATTAAGCTTCCTTGTGAGTTTACAGGCTTTCCGTATAGATAAAACATCTAGGGTGAATAGTATTCTGAAATTCTCTTTTAAAACACATGTAGATTAAATGTTTTGGCTTATGCACAAGCAAATGCTGGTAGAATTCAAGTCACCCAGTGGTATCCACTTTCCAAATACAGGATTTAAGGTATTCCTGTGAAGTTAATTACTTCTAAGTTTTCACAGGATTGCTTGGTATATTTGCTCTCTTTTTTTTTTTCCTGTCCTATGTTATTTTCATACAGATGGGTAAATAGCAAGGAATTTCAAGTTGCTGAAGACGCTTGAATCTAAGACAGCACAGTGGAGAGAGGACTGCTCTGGGAGTTGGCGAGATGTGAAGTCAGATGCAGGCTTTCACACTTACTAGCTGTGTGATTTACCTTGTGACCTTGGGCAATCACCCTAAATCAACTGTAAGATGAGGGTAATAACTTCTCAGAGTTATTGTGGGGATCAAATGAAATGTTCGTAAATTGCTTAGTATGGTGACTGGTATACAGTAAGCATTACATAAATGTTATAAAACTTTATTGATTACTTATGGAATTAGGTATCCATTTAATATTTTCCTTTTTGTAACCGCTCAAAACACTTCCTGTGAGCTATTTATGTCACTTGTATAGACTAGTTATTATCCCAGCTTTAATGGTAAAAGAAACCTGATTCCTATATTGATCAAAAACTTATTCCCCAATTCCTTCTTTCCATTTCTTTTCGAGATCTCCAGATACTGTGACAGGGAGGCCAAGCAACTGATTAACTTTTAAATGTCACATATATTTTTCATTAAAAAGTAGGAACATACAATGAAATCCTGTGACTTTTCTAGGCAGAAAATACCTGAGAGGCAAAAAGAGACTTGTAAAATGTTTTGGGGAATCTAAGACACTAAGAACGGGCAACAAAAATAGTAACAACAATACGCAGCATAAACAAAGCCATAAATCAAGTCCAAAAAGACTGCTCTGAGACTGGCGAAAAGCAATGGCCCTTGGGAATCCCGGGAGCCCCGGGAAGAGATGGGGGAAAGGAATTTCTTCTTAAAATCCGGAGTTCTTACTCAGGCAAATGTAACCATCCCATATACAGCAAGATTACAATACATGCAAGCTTTATTGGTTTTTAGTATGTACTTTTGTCATTTGAAGACTGTTTCCTCTATGAAAACAGGGCACTTAAAAATGTACCCCACCTATTCTTATGACACTTTCGGTTGCTATATATATATGTATATATGTATACACACATATATGTACACACATACACGTACACACACATATATGTATACATATATATGCACGCACATGTATACATATACGTATACACACATATGTATACATATACACATACCTATATAGTCAGATACTTCAACATATCAAAGATTGGTGACTTCATTAATGTGGGCACTACTTTCTCCATGGAGACTGATTCAAAAGCATATAGACAGCTGGAAGGGACCACGGAGCAGTCCTTTAGTCCAAAGGAAAGTAATGGCTAGAGTTTCAATAACTTGCCCAAGGTTGCAGGTGGTAGAACTGGGAATCCAGCTTAGGTCCTCTACACCAAATCCAGAGTATCCTACCACCACTATCATCTTTCCTCCAAGTGGATTCTGAACCACATGATCAAGGTTCTGGTGATAAAGCCGGATCTTGAACAACAGACATAAAGACCTGTCACTGGATCTGAATTCAATCTTTCCAGCTTGGTAGGATTAACCTGAGATAATTTCTACAGCATGATAACCATTGGGCAACCCTGAGTGTAGCATGACGGTACTACACAAAATTCCCTAAACAAGCACCTGTCTTATAAGAAGGTTATCTGCCTCTTACCCCAATGGACTCCAATTTTTTCTACTTAGCATTCGTTGAGCCAGCCCGTTGCTTTGCTAGGAAACATCATGGGCTAAATAAGGACAGTCACAGCAGTTTAAAACCTCCACTTGCAGTCCCAACTCCAATCTGAGTCCCTTGCCTCACTTGAACTATCCTTTATTCGTCAATCTCTTTATCAATCACACTTATACCTTTTACCTCTGCCTGATCTCCCTGTTGAACCCCATATTATTTGGCCCCATGCCCAGGGTACAGACATTGTATTTGAAGAAAACAGCATGAACCTACTGGTGCTCCTGATCTCTTTCCTCAGAGACACATTCTACTAAAATAGGAAAGGGAGAATTTTGAACACACTGACTGATACTCATAGAGAAAAGTCAATTCTGGTATAAAAAAAAAGGAAGAGGGCAAAAAGAAAGAAACTCCTAAACCTAAGGCAACTCATGCATCCTCTTTTAGGTAGAGCTGCTTATTTCAGTCTATCTCCTCCTCCATGAACTGGTATCACTTATCTATACTCCATAATGGAAAAATGTTCTTCATATCCTTGAGAGTGGAAACTCCAGAGGGATAAAAGGAGAGAGTATGGAGTCATCTCCATGAAAAAAGGAAGAAACAGGTGGGAGAAGGGTCCTCTGACTTGATCTTGGTGTAAAGCTATAAAGCTGGTCTATCGACAGCAAGGAATGAGTGAAAGGAAACTGGCTACAGATCACGAGGGGAAGGTCACAATGACACCGTGGCATAATGTTTAATCATCATCTCTAGAGAACTAGGCAAGCATTATGCTACGCTTTTAATAAAATGTAGCATTTTCAGTAATGTCATAGAGGAAAGGTGGGGAAGGAGGAGGATGAGGAGCTGGGTAGAGACAAGCAAGAAGGGAGAACAGAGAGAGAAATGAAGGGGGCTTTCCTGGGCCTTGGGACTCCGGTCACTAGCAGGAGAGCCCTCTAGAGGAAGGGCTATTCGCTTCTCCACATTATTACTCACTGACAAATGCTCCAATTACTTTGTTCCACCAGGGCTCATGTCTTGAATCACGTTTTACCTGACTAACCAAAGAGCCCATATTCTAGGTTAAAAAACCAACCCCCAAAACCATAACTACTGTGCAGATTTTGAACTTCTCCCAATGCTAGGCGAAGATTAAAAAGCAAACAGCACATGTAGTAATATCTTTCCAAACCTGGACGCTGAGCTAGTATAAACTGCAGGAAAGTTCCTCTAGCGTACGTGCGGGGAGCACACACAATGAAAAATCTCATACAGACCATGCGATAGTAACTCACTTCAAGGGTTGCAAAGTGCTTTACACAAGTAGAAGTTTACACGCCATCATTCCCCACTTTGCAGATGAGAAAGTTATCTCAGAGAAGTAATTTGCCAAGAGTGAAGGTGGGATCTGAACCTGTCTGACTACAGAGTGAGGCTCTAGCAACAGTACTTGATCCAAGATGCCACAGACTAGGAATGAGATCATGAAACTCATGTTCTCCCTTCGGGTTTTAAGTAGGTAAGCACATGATCTTGGCCTTAAAAATAACAAAACCAAGGGTCTTGAGGGGCTTTATTATGTCACTACAGGATACTTTAATTATTATTCAAAATACTGAGCTCTGTTCCTTAAAGATGATCCTAGATGTTTTAGTGTTCGTGTTTTAGATGATACATAACTTCTGATTCTGACAGAGCTCTATAATATTAATACCCAACTTTACTGATCTTTAAGATATAACAGAAGCTGATAAATAGGTGCTGTTTACCTAGATAAGTAAATATTTCATAAACGCTGTGAGAGTACACTACTGTAGGAACTATTAAATGTTTGGTAAATATAATGGACTCCAGATATTGTGATCATTGGTTAAAGTTCATTAAAGACTAAATTGCAACAGTCTGAAAAATAAATTTTGAAGACATATTTTAAAGTGTTTCACAGGAAGTGATACTTCCTAGAAGAGAGGGAAAGGGATTAGATTTGTGGATTCCCTTGATATGAAGTTCCCCCAAATGAGTAAATTTCCTCTACCAATGTTAGGTCATACCTTCTCTTGTAACTTAGTCTTAGAGAGCTGCCTAAAGCACTGAGAGGGTAAATAACTTGCTGAAGGTCACGAAGCTAGCATAGGTCAGCAGCACAGCATGAAACCAGGTCTTGGTTGTCCACTATGCGTCACACTGCCTCCTGAAGGTTTATGAATGTACGGATGTTGAAGTTTAACTTCTAATGTAGTTTGCTCTTGTTTTACTTAGTTATAATTTATACGAAATTCAGCCAAGAGGTAAGCACTTTTATCCCTAAAATATAATGTAGAAACTGTATAAAAATACAGGATTACTGAGCTGTTCACAATCTGTTGTATGAGAACCTTGATAAGAGCTCTTTCCTTACCTAACAAACTGAATGAAGGAGGGTGGGACATATAGAAGGTCTATTTTTCCTTCCAGTCCTTCTAGCATTCCAACCGACTGGGTCCTCATTAACGTGGTGTGGGCATCAATATGAAAGACTCTGCGATAAGTCAGAATTATCCACCTGAACCAGAGTATCGGTGCTCACTACTCCAACGCTAATTCATACTCTATGCTATCCCAGTTTTCCATTCAACTTTCAACTGAGTACTCCATTGATGAGATCAGGATGGAGGGAAATTTCTATTTAAGGCCACTAAGTCAAAGGAAAAAAAAAATCACTTGAAGGTAACAGAAGTTTAAAAGCAAATTAACTTAATTTTTAAAAAGAAACGAGTGTTCCACTTTACAAATAAGGTAGAAACAAAATTACATTTAATCCCAACATATCAGAAGATGGAGTGGAAGAAATAAAAATTCAGAAACATGGTGGGGAAGACAGGTATACAAAGAAAAGGCGAGGAAGCCTAAGAGGAGCTCAGTAAGCTGTCAAGTGTCAACACTAAAATGTTCGTACAGTTAACCTGGGCTGTGACTATCTCAGTAAATTAACACCTGCTATCACAGCCCTCTGAAACACATTTACAGCACTTCTTGTAGTGGGCAGTTGGTTGTTTGCTCTTCTTTTCAGTCTTCTAAGTTTATTTTGAGGAAAAATTTGTTTTGCTTCAGGTCCGTGATGTTTATCAACATGGTTGAAGTCTATGTGAATGTTTTCTTAACTTGTTTTCAGAGACCCGCCTTGGGCACTGAGGTGCTAAATAACTTGCCTTGTAGCCTTGCAGCTACAATACTGTCAAAGGAAGGCTTCAATTCAGGGTCTTCCTAACTCCAAGGCCAGGCCCTCTTTATCTGGTATCAAGCCTCTCTTCATTTTAAAAAGATGTTTTTCAGTGTGTGACAAAAGAACAGGTTTTGGAAATTTACTTGGCAGCCTTAGAGCTGTCGATCATGGCTTTGTCAGTCTCATCAACTTTCAAAGTTTTTAAATTTATTAAGTTCTTTGAGAAATTGGGGGTGTCCTACTGAACAATGTTAAAAAGTTGATCTGAGAATATTATTAGAATCCCCAGTAGTTTAAACTATTCATTTTCATTCCAAAAAATCAAAATTGGGATAGTATTTCTTCCTCTATCAGTGGCATTGTGATGAACTTTTTCAATAAACTTAAATCCTAAGTAAGAAATGTTGATTTTTATAATTTTCAGGATGTTTATGAAGAAAACTTATTTTAGGCCAGATATTAGCAGGGTTCAGGAAAGGCAAATTCTACCTCTTTGGATATTTCAACGCATACAGCAATGCAATCTTAGGATGGAAAACACTTTACCCATGATCTAAAAACCCAAAAGAACAGATCAACTTTTCTTCTATGAAAAAGAGCCATGATTAAGTCAGGTTCTCTGAAAATTTTAGTTATTAAAAATGCAAAAGCACACTCTTAAGAGTACAAAACATTGAGTTACGTAGTCAAGGACATAACTTGCACCATTTATAGCTATTATATGTCTGGCACTAAGAGTATCTAACCAAGCTTTACACAGTAAATGTTTTTAAGACTGGTTATGTAATTTTTTTTAACCTACAAGTCATTTTTCCTTGGTTGAGTCAGAAGTCTTGTGCTAAAAGAATGGCATACAAACCTTCTGACTCACCCTAAATACACTAGCCAATTCTCAATTATTCATTCAAGGAAAATCCCTTAATGGATGTTTAATGATTTGCTGGCTTTCTTTGCCATGTAGCACGCTCCTGACCACTGGCCCTACCACCGAATCAGTACGAACTCTGGAAATACAAGTGGATTTAAATGTTAGGCTTAAGCACAACAGAAGTGGGAGAACAACTCACACGAACCATTCCAAAATCAAATGTTAAGTTGATATCCATGTTACTGTTTCTTTTCACTGCTGCAGATTATTGATAATAATATTTTAACAAGTGTTATTTTAACTATATAACTTTATATATATATATATATATAAAACTTATTTTAACTATATAACTATATATAATGTGGGTCTGAAATGTGATGAACAACACTGTAATACAATGGGGAAATTCAATATGTACAGTACTGAACTGTCACTGGTGTTTACCATCATTGGACGTGCCATCATTAGAACGTGACTAAGTGCAGGGGAAAGTCGGACAACAATTTCACATGTGATCAAGCATTAGTCATGATTTATTCAAATGATCAATAAATCTATGTTATTTCGTTCAAATAAAGTCTTTGGCAATAGTTTTCAAGACACTAAAATAGCTAATGCCAATCAAGTAAGCTACTTGTAACATCTGATAACAGTGTCCTATGACCCAGTTAAGAAAGTGCAGAGTGTGCGGCAAGGCACAGGGGAGCGTGGTTTGTGCCAGAGGAGGAGTAATCATTTCAGATTATAACGCTGATGCGTCTAAATATGGTAGCAACCGTTTTAAAAGATTTACCTTCTTAAGATAGTTTCAAGCCTCTACAACTCTACCCCTGGCAATATTTCTCAGACTTCCCGGGTAGTAGAGGTGGAAGATTACTGATCATGTTTTCATAGGATGCTGTTAACCGACTCTGAGCTACAAGTGAAGATCCTGTTTTCCAAATTAAACAGGAAAGTTAACCTGTGATAAGTCAAGGAACTAATTAAGTTTTTACACATTAAATGCTGTACTGGTCAGCCATGCTGAAAAACAGGCCATCACTTATCATTTCAAGTCACATAAGATAACGCATTAGACCAGGCCTGGTCAACCTGGGGATGTTTTCCTCTACATTTTTTGTGTGCCACTCTGAAATCCTTTGGCATGCCTGCAGGTCATAAAAGAATCCCAGAATAATTCATGGAGATGGAATAACATAATATTTTTTTCTATGGGATATTATATAAAATTTAAAAAATAAGCAATCTTTTCCGGATTTAAAAGAAAAAAATAATTGCTACATTTCAGTTTGGGAAGCAAATGTCATGAATCACCAACGGCAAGTTGAATTTAGCTTTTATTTGTAGGGCTTAGCTTCACAAAACATAAATCCTCTTAATAGCATTAAAATTCTGACTTAATCAGCACTTTTCCATACTCCATTCCAAAAGATTCAGATGATTACCGTAACACTCAATTCCTACTTGATGATTTAAAATAGTTTTAAGCCACAACTTAAGAACCTTTAATGTGCACACTACTTAGAAAATACAGACATATAAAAAATGGCTCTAATAAGAGAACTCCTGATATATGACATTTTGAAGAATTTCACGGAGTTTTTACGTAGAACCTGAATCTTGTCACCAATACATGAAGTTGCCTGAAAAAAAGATGCTGGTGCAATTAAAGCCCCAAAACACTAGAGGAAATGTTTTGTTCTTGGTCACACAAATAAAAAAGAAATAGCAAGCTCTGTGATATGACACCGAGTCTCTTGTCCTAACTTCTGGTCATGTTTTCTAACACTCTGGAACAGAACACTTGAAAGTTAGTTCCTTTCTTAAAGAAACGAGCTGCATGGACTTTAATTCAGAATTCTGCTTTCCAATGGTAAACAGAACAGAAACAGGAGGATATCATGGAGAGAGCACTGAGCTTAGAATCAGAAAACCCTATGTTCAGTTTCTGGCTCTTTCATTTATTCACTGTACGACCCTGGCAGGTCACTCATCAGTTCTGAGACTTGGCTTCCTCATTTATAAACTTGGGGTAATAACGTATGTACTGAACAGGGCTATTATGTTACCACAACTTAGTAAACAAAGTGTTATAAAATTGAGACAATACAGAAATAATGACAAAAGAATGAAATTCTTTGCTCTATTTAGGCATCTAAATAACATTAACAAGAGTAGGAATTACAGGGTTTTACTTTCAATGCCTGAATCAGGTTTAAACCCCCCCCCCCCCACAAACTTTCAAATATATTTTCAAATAAAAGCAACACTTAAATGAGAAACAATTCCTTCCCACTTGAAGTAAACATTTTTAGAAGCATAATTTCAATTATACAGGTCAAAAATAACTTTGTAATTAATTTAACATCTACTTCCCTGCACCTATGAAATATGAAACATTTCAAACTAGGTCAAACTGCAAGGGCTTAAAAACAATTCTGGCAAAAATAGTTCCTGTATATCTTCTCCAAGGCACCTTTACTGAGGGAAACTCAGTGGGTAAAATGCCCACTTGACACATTAAACATTTTATTTCCAAAAAGTTTACTTACCTGCATTCACTATCACGTCACACAAAATACTGATAAAAATTGTTTTTAAAAAATCACTAAATTAATGGAGATGTTAAATAGTTACCACATTTTCTAACAATACTGCCAGAGGAATGGGTCTTTTGTCTGGAGAAGGTCTATGTTCTTTCCCCTTTGCAATGACGCTGTGCTGCAAATCATGTGGCCCATCTAAAACAGGCTTCCTTTACATTATAGCCACAAAGTGAGATCAAATTTTCACGAGTCTTGAAAAGATACACCATTACCTAGTTAATTATTAGTTAGAACGCCATCACATAATGAAATCAGTACATTTACTAACATTCTAAGAATTTTTTTAAAGTGCCAAAGGACCATTTATAGTACATTCATATTAATCTTGTATTACGTAAAAGTGTAAACCAAGCATTAGAGTGTGAGCCCAAAAGAAAACACTGAGATGAACAAGTGGTCTATGTGTGCATACACCCACACCCACATGAACACTTCTTGGTGTATATAGATCTGCACTAACCACAATGAGTAGTTCACTCAATTTCAGGCGATGAGGCAGAAGCAGAGAGAAGCCATTCTTACACATATATATGTATATATGCAGGATATCTGCCTAAGTTTGCAGCAGGGCAAAGGATGACTACAAAATTTTAGTGTAAAAACACTAGGTGAAAATAGCATACTATAAAGACAAAAACTGTGTTTCACAAGAACCGTGGATAAATTGATTAATAGACCAACGTCATGAGTTTGCCAATCTAGCACAATTGCCTGCCAAAATTCAAATTAAATTCAATCTCTAATCCATATTACAATCTTACAAAATCTGAAAAACAAAACATAGAACTTCAAGTGTTGAGTAGAAAAAAAAAATCAAATGCTGTTCCAAGTGTTAGTCAATAGGTATTAAGTATGTATTCTGGATCCAAGACTGAACTATGTAATCTAAATGATTAAATTTGTAAGTATACCTTTGTAAATAATGAATTAGATTTCACTGACGCTGAAGTAACTATACGTAAATTAAAGATTTTAATGAAGAGATACATTTAGACTAATTCTCCAACCAAAGCCACGGATGAAATCAAAGTTATATAGGGATGTTCTCTGAGAATTATATGCAATTTCAAATTACAGTTCCTTCCTTTAACGTAGTAGTTTGTGGATGATTTTCTCCTCTATACAAAAACGTGTACTACTGAACAAAAAAAAGCTGGAACAGGAGAACTGGGAGACCTGTCATACTAACACTGGGGATCCTGAGAAAAATCACTCTGAACTCTATCAACTAATGCAGAGAAATGTTTGTTTACCATTCTGATCTTAATTGTGGGCAGAATCTGTCACTTGTTTGCCTTTCATTTGACAGCTATTGTGATTCGGGCAACAAAGGGTCTTCCAAACTCTAAGGATAAGCACATCTCTATGTTATGTATTGAAAAAACACCCCTGTACCAAAGAACACATGATTCTGTAAAGGAAGGAGGAGAAAATACACGTAATATGATAAAATCATCTTCAGCTCTTTTATTCCCTACCATAGACATGACTTTCATTTTTGGTTTTCTTCCAATGTTCTACAGTTTCCAACTTCCAGCTGTTCACTCACTGCTTTAACTGGATAGACATTGGTTACTGCCTTCCTAAATCTAGAGATGATAGAGCTAGAGTATAAATAGAGACCACAAATCTCCAAAAAATGCTGACAAAACTGAATAAGCATGCCTTGTGTTGAAGTCCATGCTGGTACCGCTGATGATAAAACAGGTTTTATCCACCAACAACACTTTGTTTTCACTCTAAAGGCTGTAAAGTTTTCCTGCCACTCACTTGTACTTTGTATGTCAGAAAGAGATGATATTCAAAGAAAAAATAAATTAACCATATTAACATTTCCTCTTGGTTGTGACTGTTCTAAGTGTAGAGTAATAAGGTTTTTTAACCAACATGTCAGACCTTGGCTATCCAAATGAGCACTCTTCCCTTTTAAAGCAATCACCTTGTGAGGCGATACACTCATTCCAGCAATGCTGCCACTGCCCTACGTGTTTGTAAATCCTCTTTGGATACTGCTTCCATGGCCTGTGACACGATCTTTGAAGACCTCAAAAGTAGAAAATCTTTGCCCTGTGAGAATAGATTTAATTTCTGGCAACACTCCAAAGCCATCAGGAACAATGTCTGGTGGATTCAGCAGGTGATCCGCAAACAGTTGAAGGGTAAAAATGAAGTGGGATTCAAAAGTTTTTAGACTGATGGCTCAATCTGGTTCCATGCAGCTGCAGCATCATTAGAATAAGTGTCTAACCTCCCAAGGTGACAGTTATAAACTTCTGGTATGGTTGTGATTTTTGTTTTAAAAAATCACTTATTATAGTTTTAGTTTGTAGTCTACCCCGCTGTCACATATAGGATTTACTACAGAATTTAAAGTCTTTTAGCAATTTTTGAAATTCAAGAGACAATAAGAAACGTTCTGCCCATTATTTTTGGTAATTTTCTTTTCCAAATTTTATTCTACCAAGTAGGTTACTACCCAACTTGTGACTATTAAATAACTAGTCTGTTTCTCTTTATATTGTTAACAGACTACTTCAAAAGTAAAAAACAAAAAAACCCAAAAAGCCAAACCTCAAAAGTAGGAAATCAATTCATTTATCCCCAAATAGCTTACCATTAACTGGAGATAAAATAATGTGAAATCTCTAAAACACAAAACCAAACCAAACAAAACTCAAGTATAATAAAAAACACATCAAGAACCAAACTGTACAATTTCTGAGCTGCACTGTTTATTTTGCTGCGTGAAACCTAAGTGACAGTATGCCACTATCACGACGGGGTTTCGTCTAGACCTTTACTACACTGCAGGTACAGAAATATACGGACACATTTTTGGAGAATTGACATTTTGCAAAATGCAGCAAACATTTTAATTTATACATGAGAAAAGGAAGTGTTCAAAAGGGTATGCATTTCAAGTTATTGCAGGTTATTTCTGTGAGAGAATTTCTGCAGGTAAAACATGTTTAAATTTAACCAACAGTAACGTGTCAGTGTATTTAAAATCATGACAAAAATCTTCTCTCTGGTCATTAGTTGCCCATGACAAATTACTACGATGTTGTATGTTTAGGGCAAGATGTCAATACAGCATAAATCCCATGGCATTTTGGTTTTCTTCTGGAGATTAAAGCTGTTTTTCTTGGGATAAATGCAGCAGCAAAACACAAACCAGCTGATCAAAAAAGCACTTCTGCCATAACTCCAATAATTTTCAGGGCACATCAACCGACAGTAGTTTTGCCATTCCCAGTTCTTTTAAGGTTTACATCACTGCACTGTTGCCTTAAGTATGTCTTGTAAAATCTTGTTCTCTGTTAAGCCAGTTTACTGACTACAGCTTGGTTGAGAGAATTTAGCTGGTTGGTCCATTTATCTAGTGCAGTATATCGGGCACCACCCCTCTTCTGATGATCCAGTTCAAGGAGCTGGTTGACTTGATCAATTCGGCCATGAATAGTACTAGAAATAAATAAAAGACAATGTGTCTGCAAAACACTCACTATGCGTATGTCTGGAACGTTGTTTCAGAAAAAAAAAAAAACAATTATCCAAGAACACAAAAGAAAAAACTGCTGTCTGTAGAAACTGACACTATTCCACGGTGTTGGGTTCCTATGTGTCTTACAAAAAATTTAGCTAGAAAGCAGAATGCAGGCACATCTTCTCAAGTTAATCCAAATGTAAGAAAAAAGTAGTATGAGACACAATCATCAACATGCTTAAATATAACTTAGTAAAAATTAAATGTCAAGGAACATGCACAAATAATGTCTTAGTTTGGTGGCAGTGGGGGCATACTGTAATCTTATCTCCCTGTAGTGATGCACGTGTCTTACACCTGACAATCTGAAGAAGACTAAACCTACATTCTCATACGACCCACATATTGATTAAAAAAAAAATCTTTCCAAAGAAACAATTTACAATTTTTTCAGAGTTCAAATGTCAAAAAAATGTACCTGTCATAAGCCATATCTCTCTATCTAATCTGGCTTTAATAAAACAAATATACATGCACACACACACACACACACACACACACACACACACACACACACACACACACACACACACACATACACAAAAAACCCATAGTTTTTATCAGAGGAAAATTATATCCTTACAGCAATTCTTTAAGGAAAAAAATCATTTCACAACTATATTTATCATTGAATATTTTATATTTTGCAATTAAAAAGTATAAAAATGAAAAAGTACTTACTTATCCAATATGCATTGTACCAGCAAGCTCTCCACATCAGCTACATCTATGTTTAATTCCTAAGACAGAAGACTCATTATGCTTCCACTGAATAATTTCACTGTTTTTAGATTTCATGCAAATTATGATATACTTTTAATTCATTTACTATTTAACAGAAATGCCTGCATAAGTTTTTTCATTGTGACCTCTAAAATACTTTTTAAACACCAGTCTAACAGAAAAATTTAGCTTCATAAAACTGTAAATATTTTACTTTTTCATTCCCAAGTTTACTGCGTTTGAAGTTAATATTTCATAAGTAATACATTTGTCAAAAAACCCAATTTTTCTAGCATATTAAAATTTTTTCTACCTTAGTAAATTTATGCCAAGGAAACATTTCAGTACCATTTCATAGTAAAATTAAAGTAGATATAAACTCATAATAAGATGTTATAACTATGATGACTAATGAATATAGATTAGTTTTTCAAACTGAAGATATGTATGCTACATTCAACAGCTCAAACTATTAATAAGAGATAGATCCTATATTAGTGACAAGTACCTTAGAAATAAAAGGAATATGTATTCTTGTGTAAGGCTTAATTAATTTTATAAGCACTTGTGTTCTGATGTTTCGCAAAAGCTCTGGAAGAAAAGACAAGAGTTAAAAAAAATAAAAACCTAAATCAATATTAACTGTAACAGGAAAAGGGCAGATTGTAACTATATATAAAAGCAACATACACTTTTGTTTCACGAACATAAACTACTTTTTCACCAATCTTCTAAAAAAAAAAACCCAAACATTTCTTTAGTCTGAAAACTAAAAGCATATGTTAAAGTTTTTGCAAAAACATTCTGGTCCAACAGAAACATATTTCTCAGATGTGGAAAATTATATCTGTTGAGGAATGCCTGCTTATACACACTGCTTGTGTTCACCTTCCAATTCCCCCCCTACCTACCTCAAATTTTCATATACTTCCTCTTGTCTATTGTCCATTTATACATATAATTTTTTTGAAAAATCAAAACATTGCAAATTCCTTGAGGAAAGAGAGAATTATCTTCTCTTATTTTTGTATGACTCACAGTCCTTACTACAGTTCTGAGTGCACAATAAGTACTTGATAAATGCTCTCTGAATGTAGTCAGAAGGGAAGGGGAAAAGCAGGAAGCTATCCACTGTGGAACCAATATGGGTTTCCTTATACAGGCATCCTGAAGAGAAGCCTGCTACATGGAAAACTGCTCCTGTGGAGGGACAAGAGCCTGAAGCTGTGTCCACACAGGTGAAAAGCCCAACAAAATGTGGGACCCTGGTGCCATAACGGAAACGTGGCACATCTGGCTTCTGAGTTCCAGCGCATTTACCCAAGCACACCTGGGTCAGTCCGTACTGCTTTAGTTCCTTTTTAAGGTGCGTTCTACAAATTAACTTTAATGCCACGATCATCAAAACGGAAAAAAGAGCGACACTACGAGATAGAGTAAGTCTATGAGCGGCTAACGCAGCTAACAAGGTCTCACAGCTCCTCAGGGAGAAGGAGCGCCAGGCTCTAGTTCACGGGGTTCACTAACCAATACGCCACACCACGCCCAGCTCGTCCGCAGCAGGGGAACGTACCTTCGATGTGCTCCCTTATGAAGGGATCGTCCATGATGTTACTGTGATTGGTTTTCAGAATCTTCTCAAATTCGGTGATGTCATTATTCTGATAGGCACTGAAAGAAAAGGGGAGGGGAGGGAAGGCTGAGCTCTGACTCTGTCAAATGGAGATAAACGACACAAAAACAGAGAATCCAAAGAGAACACCACCGAGGTTACTGGATTCTCTAACTCATATAATCAGAGTATAACAGAAAAAATAACAACAGGAAACTGAAGACTGGAGGGCTGAGTTTAAAGCCTCACTTTCCAGATAAAAGCTGCCTGACAACAGGGAAATGACTTAGTATCTCTGGGCCTGTTTCATTATCTCTAAAATCAGGGTACAGGACAATATGATGCATAAGGACTGGACGTTCCATGGGATAAACACATTCTCTGCCCACCTTTCTTCTTTCCAGACCTTCTCTAAGTAAAAGAGGTTTTCTCCCTTAACTCTTTGATTCTACTTATAGAAAATACAATAAATGTTCTTTCCTTTTTCTTAGCTGCAAACTATTAGAATGACCTCTGAAGTCTCCAATTTATTCAGCCACAATTTATAGCTGACTGTGACTTGTTATTGAGCACAATTCTTAAATGTGATGTTTCTAATTACGATTATACTTTTATCTGGTAAGAATTATCACTGAAATAATTCAGGATATGTGAGTTAAATCTCCTTAAAAAAGGATGTACCCTCTATGAAAGATAGTCAGATGGTGTCTTGTCTTTAATCTCTTAGGAAATCATTAACAGCTACAAAAAACTTTCTTGCTCCTAACCATGAAGTTCCATTGAGATCTGAAAGATGGAACATTATTGTAGCAATCACAAAAAATTGCTGCCAAATGGAACACACGTACAAAGCAGAGAGCAGTAATGGAGTCCCTTACTGCAGAGAGCCAAAGGCCTATTTACGGTCACAGTTTACTGAAGCGTCTGTTGATACCAGTTCCGTCAGGCACTGTGTGAATCTTGCTAAAGGTGCTGAGAAGGATGAAGCCAACCTTCCGGATATGGCACCACTGTCTGCTTTATACATATGTCATATTCATCAGCCATTCTGCACGACCTCTGCTGTACTTCCATCTGCTGGATCACAATATAACTTCATTTTAGGGAGAGCAGATTCAAGTGCTTCCCTGTAGTCTGCTGCCAACTGACTAGGAAGATAAAATTAGGAAGCATTACTCTCTTGACTATCCAAAATGCATTATTTGAAACTATTATTATGGGACAGGGTAATTAAGGGGCAGTAAGAACAAATACATATTTTAATGAGGAATTTTTTTTAATCTGATGCAAAATCACAGAGGCTTCTGTAGTGAATGTTCCAAGTCATCATTATTAAAAAAATTTGGTAGCTCTCTAGGTTCATTAGAACCAAATACAAGGAAAGCTCTAAAGTCTTTCACTCCAAACATCTCAATATGTGATCAAAGTCTATCGTTAACTCCATTTATTTAGCCAAAATAAGTTTTAAATTAGAACAGAAAAGGCCCTCACTGAAGTTTTCTCAAGAAGTTTGGACTGAATATAGACAGGATAAGCCCCCACATGTGGCAGCTCAAAAGAACACTGGACTAGGAGGCAGACATTTGCCCTTTCAGCCCCACAGACTCTCACTGACAGTTTATGATCCCTTGGCTTTTACTTGCTTGGGCTACATGATATTGATTTGTACTCAAGCTATAAGTGGTTAAAAAAACCCCAAACAAACCAGTAACACTGTTGTAGTCGCTGTGTATATGATTTTCTTGACTGTTTAACTCACTCCTCATCAGTTCATATGGATCTTTTCATGCTTCTCTGTGTTCTTCACACATACTTCTTACAGCATAACAGCATTCTATTACATGCATGTACCATTCCCCAAGTGATGGACATGTACTTTGTTTCCAATTCTTAACTATCACAAAAAAAACCCGCTGATATAAATATTCTGGAGTCTATGAGGACTTTTTTCTTATCGATAGCTTTCTTAGGGGTAAGAGTTCAGGAATGGAGCCTCTGGTTCAAAGGGAATGCACATTTTGGTCACTTTATTTGCATAATTCCAAGCTGCTGTCCAAAATGATCGTTCCATTTCACAGCTCCACCAACAACATGCTTCTTTTAATACACTTTTCCCAACTGTCGTCATTGTTGCCAACGTGTAGGCTGTGAGGTGAAGCCTCAGGTTTCTTTTGATGTCCCTCTCTCAGCAATCTGGGGCGCTTCTTCATGTGTTTGTGAATACTTGGCAGTTTTTCTTTTGAGAACTATTTGCTAGTATCTTTTGATCAATTATGTTCTGGGAACACTGTAAGTGTTCATGTGCCCGTTCATGAGCACATCACTGAATTCCACAATGAATGTGAATGTGAATGAAAACAGCACCATGTGGTGGAAGGAGAGGTAAGGCTTGGAGGTCAGGAGTCATGGACGGAGAACTTCCCTCTGACACTTCATAAGTAGGTGACTGTGGGCAAAGTCATTTCACACTTTGGAGTCTCAATAGACAGTGTGGTGCCATAGAAAGAGCCCTGAACAATGAAGCTAGAAAAAGAGGCTAAAATCTCAGCTTTAAGGCTCACTGTCATTATGAGCAAGTAACTTAACCTGTGTGATATTCAGTTCCCCCAAACAGAGGATGGAGTGACTCGCCACATATTCAATCAGCTGCCAAATACTCTTACTTCTCCCTCCATTACATCTTTTGTAGCCAAATCCTTCTCTCTAGTCACACAGTCAATCCACCTGTTTAGGTCCTCGTCTCCTCTCTGGGATTAGTGTAATGGTCCCTTAATTGTCTCCCTGCTTCGAATGCCTCACGCCATCCAAAATGATTTTTCTTAAATGCAGGTCTGTCCATGTTACTTCCCTAAAAACTCAATCAACTCTAGTGGCCCCTTATTGTCTCCAGGATAATACATAAACTCCTACGTTTAGCCTTTAGTCCTTCATAATATGGCCCCCGCTTGTGTATTACTCCAATCCTGTCCTCTATAATTCATCCAAATCAGCTCTTCTTAACAAAAACTCCCATCATCTCCTGCCTCACCTCCTTTGTGCTGGTCACCCTCCACACCTAGAATACACTCCAACCTCCTCTACCTCATCGAATGCTTCTACTTCTTAAAAGATGCCACTCAAGAACCACCCTCTACATGAAGCCTTTTCTGATTCTCCCAAGTGCTAGTCTCCTCCTGTCTAAATGGCCCTGTCTTTAATAACTTTGTACAATTTGTATTTACTCTCATTATTTATACAAGTATTCTGTGTCTTCCCCATTAGAATGTAAGCTCCTTGAGAGAAGGGGCTGTTTCATTTTTTTTGCGTGTCTAGATCCCCAGCATCTAGCATAGGGTAAGTGCTTAAAAAAATATTTCTTGAATGATTTTAATATGCAGGTGGGAACCAGGGGTGAATTGTACAAAAAAAGTTGTAAAATATGATTAAATATTAAGAAAAAAGAAAAACAAAGGCTTATAGACTAGTCAGAAGTTTAAATATCAAGGGTACTTCAAGAAAAGAGCCAGCACTTGCACTGCATTAGAAGGGAGAGAACAGCGTATGTGGGAAATTTCAGTAACCCTGGATACAAAACTCCATCATCTTAATACTATTCTTTGAATGCTTTGTGATAAATTGGAAATGGCACCAAGGAAACAGCCAGATCAGACCAAGTATACTGAGAGGAAATCAGTGCTGGAGATGATAATTTGGAAAAGGTCAAGGGGCTGATTCATAAAATATCTGAAAGAGGGGACAATAACAAACGATTAGAAAAATGTCACGGACTATGTTACTACTGAAAATTAGCATTCAAGAGGACATGAATAACTACTGACCCATTTACCTGCTTTTTCCTCTATAAAATCTTTATGAGGATTTTCACTTATGAGAGGATCCTTGATGAAAATATGAGAAGGGAATAAGCAGATCATGTCTGTACGATCATACAATTTACTGAAAAGTACAGCAAATATAAGACCCCACTATGCTTACTGATTATGTGGCCTTACAGACTCCCTTCTCAAGATGCCTCCCATGCATGAATTAACATCAAACAAGACTTTCCAAGACAACTTTTTTCAATAATGTGCTAATCATTGACATTAAGCCAAACACAAAATGCTCATTTCTGTACTGGACGGCGTGTAGCAACATTAAGCAGAGTCCAAATGGAGGAGAAATTCCCTATGTCTGACCGAATCCTTCGAACACTCCTTTGTGCAGGTGGTGTTCTCACCACAAGTCCCGGAATTCTAAAAAGAATGCTAGATTAAATCCACAGCCACCCAAACAGTAAAAAAACAAGTGGATGAAGAGTATCTGTTGTTGAGATCATAGCCACCTCAATGAACCAGTTCACTGGTAGGTATGTATGCATGCAGGTAGCTAGTGGTTCAGGGCTGGGCCTGGAGTTTGAGGAACTCATTTCCTTAAGTTCAAATCTGGCCTGAGATACTTACCAGCAGTGTGGCCTCAGGCAAGTCACTTAACTCTGTTTGCCTCAGTTTCCTTATCTGCATAATGAGCTGGAGAAGGAAACGGCTCTTTGCCAAGAAAACTCCAAATGGGATTATAAAGAGTTGGACATGACTGATAAAACAGAACAACTGCAATAAGATGTATGTGCATACATACGTGTGCGCATGCATGTATATGCATGTGTGGGACACACATGTGTCTCTTGAATAGACACTGCAAAAGGATGGCAAGCCTGGCACAGAATGAACGGGACAAAGAGGAGCAAATGCACAGATTCTTATATGGGGAAAATTCCCAGCGCTTTTAAGGATCCTGAGCTGCTGTAGGAAATCACATGTATTTTCTTTTTCAAACCCCATAAAGACGGATTATTTAGTAAAGAGTAAGGAATAACTGGATGGCTAGTCTGACTAATACACTGGTAATCAGAAGAAATTAAAAAAACTAAAAAAGTCTCTCTGAAAGTTGCGCATATTCTCTATGAAGGCCTCTGTGGAGGGATTTGAAAAAAAAATCATAAAAGATGGAGAAGCTGTGATCTGCATGGTAGAAGGAATCCTCACATCTATGAGATCATAGATGCACTAAATCATCTACTACCTCTTGATTTTTTATACTGTCTCAGGTTCTTCCATTACTGATTGATTTATAATAGGAAGGTCTCAAAGCAATTCTATAATCCTTATTTTTCCACATGACATTTCCCTTTTGCCTGTTTCCATTCCTGACTGGTAAACTGTGATGGACAACCTAGGATACCAGACCTCAGGAAACCAAAGGGTCCCTTCCTCTTTATCTCTAATGCAGTTACTTAAAACCTTGTAGCTCTACTGACTGGCTTCCACAGGCAACATTCATTCCTCTTACCAAAGCACTATCCCTATCTTCATGGCATCTACACCTAAGCTCAGGAGACTGTGGGTAGGAGAGAGGGAGGGAAGAAATCAGAAAACGAAAGTAAGGGAGGAATTCTGTCAGCCTTTTGCCTAATGAGTCTTTGTCACTTTCATGCAGGTGAAGTTTCCTTTTTCTTTCTCTTTTGGTCTTGTCTTTTCCCAAGTTATTTTGTTTGGAATTGCTATAGTCAAGTTAGCAACTTCCAGTAATTTCTGAGCTTCTTAACCTCGCTGAATTACAAATAAAGACAACTAAATTTAAATAACCATCAAATAAGAAATCTAAATCTCCTAAGAGTTCTCTTTCCTACTAGTCACCATGCTGGAAAAAAAAGAAAAAGCTAAAAGGCATGGAACTTACAACAGTGAACATGTCAGTGCACGCATACCTACGTTTATGACAGTGAAAGAGAAATGAGTGCACAAAGAGATAATAAGAACCTCAAGTTTTCAATGCAAAGCTTTAATAAATACCTTTGGAAAAAAGATTGAGCAGCTCCTAGAGCTCCTGGCTAACTATTCATAACTGTTCATCCTGTCACAGGGTTACCAGTATGCTGGAGTCACAAGCAAATGCCTCTAAGGGCAACTCTGCTCAATGTCTAATTAAGTTCAGTTTGATGAACTCAGTCTAGGAAAAGTGGGAGGAAAACTGAGTTCAAAGAGGAGGAGGTGTGCTGACTCTCCTCTCAGGGACAGCTAGATGGGCTTTTGATTCAAAACTTTATCAACCTTGCTTAAGGATAACTTACTTTCCATTAACGCTTTCATTTTGCGGATGGGCAGCTTAGGTCACTGTGTCAAAGACAAGAGAAGGAAGGAATAAAGTGGAAAAGAAATTTCTTCACCATAAAATGTACTGGGGGGATGTATTATAAGTAAAAACGGACAGTGTTCATGACATCTAATTTTTTCATTTAAATTGGTCACTTTGAACCAATTCATAGTCAGATTTGAGAATAAGTTAACATCTGTGGCGAAGAAAGGAATGTGACAATGGATTTTACAATAGAAACTTTAAAAACATAGGGGACTTCATCATTCAACAACAAGTAATATGTACGTTAAGGCTAACAAAGCAGATACTGATTTCAGAGAACATCATAATTAAGACCTAGTGAGTGCAGATAGAACTTTATAATGATTATTGATTTCTATAGGGGAAAAGAGGCTCAATTATTTTAATACTGCTATTTTGGTACATTGAAGATTGAACAACTAAATTGTAAAACTGTGATTATCATAAAAGATAAAAATTTTAGCATTAAGGTCCTATTTTTAAAAGTGCTCTATTTAAATTCTTAACTTGCTGCTTTAAGTAAATTTCTTCAATTCACAGGCAAAATCTTACCTTACTAAATTCGTCATCGCTAGAATCTCTGGATCATTTTTATACGGCTTTGCCTAAAAATAATAAAAATACATATTAACTATATACATATAGATATCAAGAAAGTGATAGTAATTTATTTTCCTAAGAGACACGTAGAAGTAAGAACATGGCAAAGGACAATAGATAATATAGTATAAATATACCTCCTGAGAGTCAAATGGATTTATTCCCGATTTCATTAGCATGTTTGCTAAGACCAAATACTTTAAGCAAGTGGTTCGTCTGGGACTCCCTGATTCATCATAATTCTTGAATGCTTCAAAAAAATCAGTGTGAGCCTTCTCAAATTCACCTTCTCTTAAGTGCATTTTACCACCACATTCTGTGAAGGACAGAAAAAAACAACGTGCTGAGTATATACTCACAGGAGTGAATGCTGTGTCACATTCACATGGAATAAATTTCAGTGGCAAGGTGTAGGTCATTTAATTCAGTATGTTGAATAGCATTTTCACTGTGGTAATTTTTATTAAAAAACAAGACAATCTCTTCCTTAGGCAACTGACAAGAGGAAACCATCAACTTGCCATCTTTTCCCACTCACCTACAGCTTAAATAGAAAGGAGTTTTTCTGAATTTTCAATTTCTCATATATTCAGTTTGAGGGAAAAGTGAATTGGTGCAAACTTTATAGGATAAAAAAATGTAATTTTAAATTAATTTTGAAACCAACCAGCTTACTGACCATGAAATTACAATGCACATACAGTATGTTTTTGTTTGGTTGTTTCAGTCATGTCTGACTCTTTGTGACCCCATTTGGGGTGTTCTTGGTAAAGATAATGGAATGGTTTGCAATTTCCTTCTCTCTTTATATAAGATACTGAAAGAATATATTTATTGTCTGTAAAATAACTTACAGTTATAAATAATAATGACATCTTATAGTACTTACTATGTTCAAGGCACTGTTTTGAGTGCTTTACCACTGTTACAAGTTATTTCATTTGATAACCACAAGAACCCTGGGAGACAAGTGCTATTATTGTCCTCATTTTACAAATAAGGAAACTGAGGCAAAAGAGGTTAAATTACTTGCCCGGGTTCAGACAGCTAGGAAGTGTCTGAGGCTGGCTTTGAACTCAGGCCTCTCCTAACTCTAGGCCCAGGGCTCTACCTACCAGCAAGCTAGCTGCCTACATGTCACGTTAAATGTTTTAGTAGTTGGACTGTTTCCTCCTACTTACCTCTAATGACACCCATGATTAGTGGATGGGGGATGGCTGATTTGATGTGCAGTGACTGTTCATACAATGCTTTAAGTTTTTTGTTATTTTTCTGTGCTGTATACATTTGAATTTCTAATGCATAAATTTCCAATAACTGTGTACCCTTTTTAAGGTCATCTTCTCCATCATCCGTCTAGGAAAGAGAATATTTTTAGTGTAACAAACTTAATTTAAAAAACCATACACGTATAGTTTCCAACTTTAAAATAGTTATGTATCAAAAATGTTTATTCTGAACTGTCACTTCAAGCTCAGGACTTATTTCCCTTCTGAACCTCTCTTAGGTGATTTTAGCTTCCCAGTCTAGACCACAAAAGCCTCTTTTAGCCCGTAATTCAGCCAAAATACAGTACACTACTATCTATGGATTAAATATGAATTTGTAAACTAGGCATGGAACATAACCTTCCATTTATAACACTGCGTTTCCAAGAAATACGCAACAAATTCCGGTTTCGAAGGTGACGATTCAGAAAACATATCACTGCATCCTTTTTACTGCCACTGGTCATGTGCAACTAACTGTTAGTTTCTAGTCAACTGCCAAGAAGGAACTCCTCTACAATAAGTGCAAAGACTTTCCCTGGCCAAAATCAAGAACGATATGTAGGGAAAGAATATTTAGGCTGTGCATTTGTATCTTGAAGGTGTATTTTTTAAAATAACGTACATGAAGTCCATCAATAGAAAGAACCATTTGATCGAATTAGATATTCAAAAATCAATGTTTGTTATTAGCAGGGTTAATAACTTCTTTCCAGGGAATGCTTTGATACATTTGATATTAAGACCTTTAGCCTCTGTCTAAAGACTGTTTTAGAAGACCTGGCCTAAAGCTGTCACCTGAGCCACCCTGACAGTCTAACAGATAGGGGCACGTCCTGGTTACGACCCAACTGCTTCCACAACATAACCATGAAACGACACCAAACACCAGAGTGGTGTTTACAATGCACAAGAGACTTGTGCTTGTTTCCATGTCTTGAATTCACCAGGGGGGCTTTTACAAGACTTTATTCTGCAGCTCTCATTCTCTCTAAGTATTCAATAAGACACTTCCTGTAAGCAGATCGACGTGCTCCCATCTGCTTGGAAGAGCTCTCCAAGTCTATGGCGCTTTCTCTCCTCTTTCACTCTGATGACGACCGGACTAAAATTTACCATGAAAAACACTGAATAGCCTACAAGTAAACAAAATAATCTTTGTGTCACTATGAAAAATAGTGAAAAAATGGTAGACAGTGGGCTTCCCATGTGGTCTAACTGCCGTTACTTTTAGGAGAGGAGAGCCACCTATCTTTGTTTCCTCCTAATAAGTTTTTCCTCTTCTCTTCATACAAGGTAATGCAGATATTACTAACATAGGAGAATACTAGAAGTCCCTAGAAGAGCTTCTGAAGTGTGTAAATGAGATATCTTTAAGAAGAACTCTCACCTAACAAACACTTGAAGACTAAGAAGGACAGATGAAGAAAAACTTTCGAGTTCTGAAAGAGATTCTACTCTCAAACTGAACTTGCATTCTGGCTTAACATACTAAAAGAAAAAAAAATCCAGGCTGTGCACAATTTATGCTTTTAATTTACAAATAATTTCTGTTTTTTAAAAAATATATTTTAATGATTCTTTTTAATGACATTATTATTTGCCTCTGACTCTCCTTCCCTTGTTCTGAAAAAGAACCCTCTGTAATAAATTGGTATAGTCAAGTAAAATAAAATCTGTACATTGTCTGTATCTGGCATGTTTTATCATCAGTCCTCACAATTTCTCTCTTCACTGTATGAGGTTTGGCTATCTTAACTTTGCACTAACTTATTGTCATATTACAAAGTAAAGAGATAAATTCTCCTTTTAATTAGAAGCTTCTTAAATTTAGATCTATGGTTAATGTGGATTAAGAAAGGAATACTAGGTCATAATAGGGATGTGTACGATTTCTGCCTTATGCAATTTTACAGAACTGAATTCCAAATACTCATCTCTAAGTAGTTTCATTTGAGGTTATATTTATACGAGACTAAATAAGCATTAATATTATGCAGACAATTAAAACTAACAATTTATAACTCCACTTCTAAACACACTGTTTTTGGTCACCTATAAGAAACTACGGCACAGATTTCATCCTCCCTTTGTTTCCAAGGTGGCAACACTTATTTTTAAAATTTCTACTTCTTTTAGGAAACTTAGCAACATAAAAGATTTTTAACCTGTACGTTATTGTTTTTTTCTGGGAAATGCTGTTATTCCTTGTACTTATTAAAATGTTTATAAATGTATATTTGTATATATGCAAAGAGAAAATTACGGATGCTACCTGGCATGACTGATGCAACTGGCGTAAAATTTTTTGAAGCTTTCCATATTCTTCTCGTTCTAGATATAATTTTCCAAGCTGTAAGAAAGCAAAGCCTTTAAAACCATTTAATTGGCAAACTTTGAAATGAGAGGTGTGCATTTGCAGCATATACGAACTTTAAATGTTACCTTTGTGTTTGTCTTAAACCACAGCCTATCGTTCTTGGCGTCTTTCAGAGCTTCCAGAGTCGTTTCGTAGAATTCCTGCAGCAAATCCATCTGACATAAAAAATCAGAATTCTATAATTGTGAACAGCAAATTTACACCTGTTAATAAAGTCAATCTGAACAAGCTGAAAGTGCATGACTGAACTGTAATACACAAGAGATACAGCATCTTGTATCCTATTGAAAGTCTGCTCACACGGAGCAAAAACGAATGAAACCGATATGCAGGTAGCCTCCCACTTAGGACAGAATTATGTTTCATGACCTCATTTCATTACACTGTGCTGCCAATGATTTGAGAACTATTTATTAGTCATGAAAAACATTTAGGTCTCTAGGGCAATTCATAAAAAGTATATTTCGTTTATAATGTAGCTGTGAGCTAAATCGCAGTACTAAGAACTAAGTACTATAGGTTTTATTCTATTAATAACATTCATCTTCTATCCCAATCACATATATTTTACTTGCCAGGGAAAAGGTTAAGAAAAATGAGATAGCTGTCATATACAAAAATACTTGAGTGACAGAGGGAATGAAAGAGATAATATGGCAGTTACAGAGAGATCTCTATCGATGGAGGAGGAGGAGCACTGGAGAGCGGGCAGGGACAGTCTCTTAAATCACCAATCTGACTGATTCCCCACTCTTTATCCCCAAAAGGGACCAGCTGTTTTCATGTCAGAAGAAAGCTCTATGGCTAATGCATGCGCTCCTGCATCTCGTGTCTGGGTGGATTTGAGTGGTGGCAGAAGGCAGCAAGGCTTGAAATGCTACTAGAATGTACATGTGTGTAAGGATGTGCCTTCTACCAACCACAGCACCACAGCCCAAAATGTAACAATACACAGTGACTGAACACACATTTTTCTCACCTTTCAATTACTTTTTCTACCCCAAAATGAGTATATAAATAGATTTATTGCAACACAAAATAAACAACAGAGTAAAGTGATTAAAATTTAAGGCTATTTTGCTTAGACAAAAAAAAAAAAAAAAAAAAAAGCTTCACCCTACCTGAAATTGTAACAAGAACTAAACATCCGATCCAAACTATGACAGCGTGTCAGATATGGAAGGTACTTCAGGGGCCTACCAAACCTCAACAAGAATCCCCTCAGCATTCCCAACAAGGTGATCCAAAACTCTCCTTAAAAATCTCTAAAAAGGAGGAACCCCACCCCCAAAGCCAATCCATTCTACTTTTCAAACATTTCACTTGTCAGCAAGTGCCTCTTTATGTTAACTCTTCATCTGCCCACCTGCAAATCTATCCCTTGGTCCTAGTTCTGACCTCTGGCGCCAAGCAGAAATGATTCTAAGCCCTCTTTAACACAACTGCTCTTCAAATACTTGAACAGTGATATCAAGACTCCCCTAGTCTCTTGCTTTGCTTTTCTAAGCTTAACATTATCATATTCCCAGTGCCCTCAATTCATGTTCATATATGGCAGGGTCTCAAGTCTACTCACCATCTTGATCAGCATTGTCTAAGCTCACTTCAATTTTAAAATAGCATCCAAAACTGAACAATGATACTCCAGATGCTGTCTGATTAGAAAAGAGTAGAACGTGACCATCACTCCCCTCATTCCGGGTATTGCTGCTGCATTAGCTTTTCTGGCAGTTAGGTAGCAGTTAGGTAGCACTGTTCGTTCATTATGAATGTGCAGCACACCGAATTCCTCAGACCTCTCTCAAACGAACTACCTCTCAATCACACAGCAAAACCGATTTTCTGAAGTCAAGTTCAAGCAACCTTTTTGGACCTCAGTTCTGTAAAATGATGACCTCCATGGTTCCTCCCCACTCCATGGTTTTACATTAATCTTTACTATCAGTTGTTCTAGCCTATCAGGAGATCTCTAAAAAGAGCCTTATTCTGAAATTCAGTGTCAGCCATCCCTTTTGGTTGTGTCACCTGGAAATTTTACAAACTCTCTATATCTATTATATCATTGGAAATGTTAGACAGCACAGGACCAAGGGCAAATTGCTAGGAAATTCTCTTTCAGATTTCTCTCCAAGCTGATATCAACCCACGAATGACTGCTTTTTAAATCCAGTCATTTTACCAGTTCGACATCCACACCATTTTATTAGTCTAGCCTGCATCACACCATGACAACATCTGACATAACAGCCAGAAAGGAAATGAGGTTAGTTTGTTACGACCTGCTCTTGATAAAGTTCTGCCACTTCACGGTGATGCTTACTTCATTTTTAACATGTTAAACTATCTCAACATTCCAGAGTAGAGCAGGGATTGAAATCAAGCTGACAGGGCTTATCTTTACAAACACCTCTGTTCTCTGAGGGGGCTCATGAACGGTAGTTAGGTGCTCTTTTACTATCTACCTACTTATCTGGGATTTTGCCTCCACGGTATCCATTTTTGTTTTGTCTTTTCTAATAAAAAGAGTATTATTTTGGATAGAGAAAAGACTTCTTTCATCTATTTCATTTATTACCATTACATCATTCAAGCAAAATAATGGTTCCCTAACTTTGATCCTCTTCCCTCGAACAGTTTTCCCCCTCACACCTTGTTTCCCTTCTTAGTCATGACCAGATTACTGATATGGCCCTCACAGGGCCATTCCATGATCTGTATTTATCTTTTCTTTCTCAACCTTGCTTCCATCTTCTGTGCTGTGTGCCTGGTGAATTTCCTATGCAACAACATTGTCCTACTGAAGCAATTCCTCCTTTTCTTTCCTGACAGAATTATTTTTATGTCAGATGTTTTGTATACACTACTTGCATTCGTGGAGCCACTTCTTAGTTGAGGTTGGAGTCAACTCTTGCCTAAACTATGGAAACGGTATTCCGACTGGTCTCCTGGCTTCCTTTTTCTTCTCTAATCTGTCCTTCATAAAACTGTCACCTAGATACTCCCAAAATACAAATCTGACAGAGTACCTCCCCTTTCTCAAAAATCAGTGGTGACTCTCTATTGCCTGTAAGCTAAATTATAAAACCCCTTCAACCAAAATCTGCCCCCAACCTACTGTTGAGTTTTATATTACTCATTCTATGTATGTCCTTTTCAATTTAGAATGTCCTAGTATCTGTTCTCCACACCTACCATTCTACCTCCCACATGGTGCATTGTATATGCACTGATCCCTAAGACTGAAGTGAACTTCCCTTTTCACCTCTATCGCTGGGAACCCTGTCTTCCTTTAAAGTATGGCTCAGATGTTAACTTCCTACTCAAGAACTTGCCTGATTTCCCTCCAGATGTTAGTTAGGTCATGGAGAATCAAACACAACCAAATCCATTGAAAAACTAGAAAAAACGCTCTCCATACATACCACACTCTTCTTACCTCTGTATACTACCTGTGCTTTCTCTTTTCCCTGTCTTTTTTAAAGTTAACTGTTCTCTAAAAGAGAAAGGCCTTTAAAAACTCAACTACAATGCTACCTCCTCCAAGGTGATTTCAGCCTAAAGGATAGCATTCCCCTACTGGCCTTCACAAAGTACTCTGCTTTCACCCTCTGAGGTAGTGCAGTAGATAAGAGCACCAGTGCGGGAGTCAGGAGGACCTGAGTTCAAATCTCACCTCACACTCTTGACACTCACTAGCTGTGTGATCTTGGGCAAGTCACTTAACCCCAATTGCCTCTTCCTGGGTCATCTCCAGTCATCCTGATGAATATCGGGTCACTGGATTCAGATGGCTCTGGAGGAGAAGTGAGGCTGGTGACCTGCACAGCGCTCCCTCACTCAAAACAAAGTCAAGTGCAAGTCATGTCATCATGTCTCTGATGGCGTGGTCTTCTTCGGCACAAAGGAAGAACACGCACACACACACACACTGCTGTGTGTTATATCTGTGTATTTACTCACTTTTTGCCAAACCTTGTACTTATTCTGTATATAATTACATGTTTTGTACATCATTATTGTCTCACTCAATAAAATGCAAGCTCCTTGAGGGTAAACAAAGCTCAATTTTTGTTTTTGTATCACAAGTTCCTAGCACAAAGTAGGCCATTAATCTGCTGACAGATATCCCTCTACTACACTATAAACTCCGTAAGAAGGAGGCTGTGTCTCATTTGATCTTTGTACCCCCAAAGAGCCTAGTACAATGCCCAGCACGCAGTAATGCTTAAGGCACGTTTGCCGAATTTAATGAACTAATATAATTGCTCAGTGATGTCTCTAGGTTTAGATTTTTAGAAAAATATACAAAGTTCGCTGGAAACAATGGACACTAAGTGAGTACTGAGATGGAAAAAAATGGATCTAACCTGCTTGGAAGTAGAGATATAATCAAGGATAGAGTTAATAGATTTTTCAGAATAATTCCTTGTGACTGCACTCCGAATGTAGGTCAAGAGTTGCTTATATCTGTTCATCATTTCCGGATAGTTTGTCTGGGAAGAAAAAGACAGGAGATCTCATTTGAAAATACTCTGGATAATCTTAGTCGATGCATTTTACTGATTGAAACACAGAGTTCAAGTAACTACACAATTAAAAATCATAAATATTTCAGAGAAATGCACAATCAGGTATATTACAAAAGTGAGTTTGAAACAACATATTTTGGCCACTCAGTTGTGCCCAAATTAGTATAACTAGATTCTAAGATAAAAATGGTGGCGAGAAAAGCTGGACATGACAGCGTCACAAACCTGAGATCCTGTTCTTTAAAACTTTTACATTTCTATTACGACAACAGGCACATGTAACGAAAAGAACCAGGCCTTCAAAGTTTGGAACAAAAGCTCTAAATTAATGTCTCTCACAATACTCTGAAGAAAGCCAGTGTCTTAAAGCATCGTAATTATCAGGGAGATTTCAACACCAGACACTGCACATGGGGAAGAAGTTCTTCATTAAAAGCTATGGATTTTCCTCTACGCATGGATAACAGTTTTACCTATAAACTTACCATCCTCAGAAAAACCACAAAGCAAGAGAAACTGAAAGGTCCCTGAACCTCATACACGAGTTTCAATGCCCTAAGAAGTTTTAATCCTACTTGATGCTTATTTAATAACAGCTGAATAATCTTCACTTAGTAGACCACCCAGAAGTATCTGCACTGTATTTTATGGCTCTGCAAAGTAGCATGGCACAACAGAGAGAGAGATGGCCTCAGAAGACCTGGGCTCAAGTCCTGCCTCTAACACATGGTGGTTGTGCGACTTTGGCTAAGTCATAGCTTCTCAATGCTCTGAACAACTCTTTAGGACTATGAATTGCAGAGATGATGGAAACCTGCATTGGTGAAGAGAGTTTCCTTACCTGGGGTTCCCTGTACCAATAAAATCATAGGTCTAGTCACTACATGATTCTGTAAGAATTAGATGACTTCAATACCTAAAGAAATTAATCTTCAGATTTTCAATGAGTTCTTTGGTGGGGAGATGTTTTCAGCAAAGGGGAACTCTCCCATGAACCTCTCAAAGTATACACTGTGGACAACTTACAAAGTGCTTTTCCTTTGTACTTCTAGGACTCTTTATTTTTCTTGGGCTCTACACCTCATCTAAGGGCAGGTATATAAACAGCTGTTATGCTTTATGTCATTCCAAAATGTCAAGTTCATTTCGAGATTACTCATTTTAAAGATCTTTGACGGATAAATATCTTTATAGTCAGTCAAACCAAATCAACATCAAATTTCTGCAAATGTCACTCTTAATCATTAGTAAGAGACTAACTAATGATATGAACTTCCCTAACCTCATTCAAAAAGGTATTCCCTACGTACACATCAAGAAAGATACAGCAGATCTTTATAGGACTATGATGATTAAAACCGGGTCAGGTATAAAACAGGAAGACAAAAGCCAGCTAAGAGTGATTTTCATTTTAAAGCACAATCTGCAATGAAGGAGGATTCCCTGGAGAACAGGGCAATCTTGACCTTTTTGTGTGATTGTATCCCCTTTGGAAGTTGGGCATATGGACCTCTTCTCAAAATGTTTTCAAATGAATGGATTACAGAGGAAACTAGTTACACTGAAATTTAATTATCAAAATATTTCTTAAAAAGAAGCATACAGACCAGATTCCAAGTTAAGAACCTTCTGCTATAGATGGTGAGATCTTCTGCTTATGTATATCATACTAGTTGTATCAAGTGCCTAAACAGGGCACAAACCCAAACAAAAGACCGAATACAGACGAAAAAACCAAATGGATAAAAAAATTCTTATTATCTAGATTATGACATGAGGTTAGGTAGGAAACTTATAGAACTCATTCATTTCTCTTCTTTGGTATATCTACAGATATACAGAGTGTGTGTATATAAAGTGTGTATTATATGTATGTGTGTATTATGTATTTAGGTATAACACATGTTACATATATAGCATATATATATTTTGTTTATACATGTGTGTGCACACGTCTTAATGTGTGTGTTCTTCTCCCCCACCCAGTAAAATAAGGTCATCTCTGGACTGGATGATCTCTTGGATTCATTCATCCAAAGAATCTGTTATGATCCTTTAACTGACAGAAATTTGTGAATGTGTGTGTCCTGCAGGATTTCACTGAACAGGAAGTACTGTAATCATACTGCTAAGCAGTAAAGCAGCATTAGTATGGAAACTTCTTTTTTATACAGAACTTCAAAGTGTCCATTGCACAGAAAGAGCGCTGGACTTGACAACAAATGATCAGGTCTGGATTCTGGCTTTGATACTTAAGAGCCACATGACTATGGGCAAATAAGCTTTTCATTCTCAGCTGATTCACCTTAAATTGAGAATGATGACTGAACTCTCAATCTACAAGGCTGTTTTTAGGAAAGCTCTGTAAACTTAAAGCATCACTGACTTGTAATGTTGCCTTGTAATGCTAACCTGTAACAAGTTACAATCCAATGCTACTGTACAATAAAATTATTTGTATGTCTCCTAATAATTCTTACCAACTTGAAGTTGATTTTAATCATCTGTTTCAGTGCTTTAAATCCCCATTCTCCTTTTTCACCTTCGAGCTCCAAAACCTGAAAAAGAAAGACATTTCCTCGATCCATTTTTTACATACTACATCATGGCAACCTTTAGGGTATGGAACCACTTCTGTACGAATTTCATTGTTTTTAACCCTAGGGATGTTTTCAGCAAATAATCCAAACGTAAGACAAAAAACATTTCTAACATTTTGTTAGAAATATGAAAGCAAAAATGAATTTGCTTTAAAATTCTTTCAAGAAAAAGCAAAGAGAAATCAGCCTGCTGCTGTGCTTACCTCTGAACAAATATTTGCATGAATTCTAAATCCTTAAAGCTGTGCCTGTGATGTAACTCACTGCGCTGGAAAGGGCACCGGATTTGAAGACACAGGACCTAGATTCAAATCCTGACCCTAAAGCTTATCTGTGTGACCCCAGTCAAGTAACTGAGGTCTATTAAGTGAGACGGTTATTTTAGATCATAGTTCTTAATCTCTTGTGTGTCACAAAGCCCTCTAGCATCCCTTAGAATATTTTTTAAGAATCCACAATTTCAGGAAATGCTAAATTTCAGAGAGTAGTGAATGGTTATCAGCGAATGGAAAATAAAGATGACCCCTTTGCTACTCTCCCCCCATCCCCATCTATGGTCAGGGACTCCCTGAAATCCACCAAGAACTTGACCTACATGGTTACTATGGTCCCTTGCACTACTAAATTAAGATATTTATGACCTAGCCTATGATAGATTAAAGCTGGAGGGTAGAATGGAGTGTGGCTAAAAGAGTCAGGGGACAGCTCTCCTAAGTCTCACTTATGACACTACCTGTATGACTTTGGGCAGCTCATTAAAACTCCTTGGTCCTCAGTTTCCTCAATTATAAAATGAGGATTTGGACTATCTAGCGTCTGAGGAATTTTTCAGTTCTAATTCTATGACTATGAAGACTAAAGATTCCTATAACTAATTCTACGAAGAGGAAAATATGGATACTGCTCAAAGATTCTCAGTATTTTGGGACACCCACCTTAAATAAATTTAGTAGAAAGCTAGTCCATAATTAACGAAGAATGAGACAGTCCTTATTAAGTTTTCAGTTTTCACTAAGTATTTAGAATGTAAATTTATGTTAACAGTTTTACTGTGGTTACAGAATAATATTTAGGAATATTCGTTTTAAAGATATTTGCATATATGGAACAAATACTCTCATCTGTTCTACACAAATTTTACAGACGTGCATCTATTCACAAATAAGCTAATAAAAATAGTTTTAAAAAGTACCTTTTGGAAACTGCTTAATGCTGCTTTTGGGTCATCTTCCTTCAATGCTTTGGAATTGTAGTACTGGTTTTCCAAATCCACATTTGGTTCAGAGTTACTATCTTCAGAGTATTCCTATATTTTAGAAAGAAAAATGAACACAGGAAATCAAGATACCAGCAAAAATTTGCCTTGAATTCTAATGGAAAATTAAGTATAAGCAATCTGCTGACATATCCAGTGGAAGCAGACTTCTGGTTTGTTTCTTCTTTCTCATGGTTCCTCCCACTGGTTCTAATCCTTTACAACATGACTAACGTGAAAATATGCTTAATAAGCATGCATATGTAGAGCCTATATCAGGGTGCATGCTGTCTTGGGGAGGGGGAAGAGGGAGAGAGGGAGTACATTAAGAACTCAAAATCTTATGGAAGTGAACGTTGAAAACTAAAAAATAACAAAAAAACCCAACACACTCCTAAAAAACTACAAATGCTAACGTTCTCTGTGACAACTTAGTGAAGGGAAATAAACTTAAATAAGAAAAAAAGTTCCATTCTCAGCTTCTTCCTATAAAACTTCGTACTAGTTTGAGGCCCACAGCAAATAAAAGTATTATACAGTATATACGTTTTTGATCATAATAAGCTAGAGTTCAGTTCACTTCAATACATATTTACTATAGATAAGACCTGTGTTATATTGTAGGGGGATGGGAAAATAAAAAGCAGGGAGAGAA
Organism: Notamacropus eugenii; assembly: GCF_028372415.1. Taxonomy (NCBI): domain Eukaryota; kingdom Metazoa; phylum Chordata; class Mammalia; order Diprotodontia; family Macropodidae; genus Notamacropus; species Notamacropus eugenii. Next base: position 4,009,587 of record NC_092878.1, on the reverse strand, counting down.
AGGTAAAAATAAGGCATGGGTTTTGAAGAAACTTAAATATAAGAAACACTTGCTAGAAAAATGGAGGGAAAGGAATTAAAATTAGTTGTTAAAAGAAGGCTTATGCAACATAAAGACCCCAAAAGAAATGTAAATCTGAAGTATCCTGTGAATTACTTGGACAGCAGACTATCCCTACAAAGACTTTTTTCCTTCTTCAGAGCAAAAGAATATTTTTCTAAAGTTTGAAAGAAAACACAGAAGCAAAATGGGGGAAAAATGTGAAGTTCTTGGGAAATGAGCAGTAAATTTACTACCTTAGTTCCCAGTCCTCCAGTGTTTTTGTCTTATTTACTCCTTTTCAACTCTCAAGCCTGGGTAGTGAAATAAAAATTTTGTAGACCTGTGTATGGGAAGAACAGGCAGTCTCACTCATTTTTACGGAACAGCACCAGGACAGCTGTCCAAACAAGTTCCCTACTCTCCACTGCCAAACAGAATTCACTTTCCTTTCATCTCCTGGCTGCAGACCAAACCTCTGCTACCCTTCCCAGCTGCTTGGACTAGGCAAGTCACCTTTCAACAATCTTTGCCTTCCTCCCACAAACCCCAGTTTTCTTTTGTTCCCACCTCACCTAGCAGCAAGGAGGAAAAATCTTCTATCAGGGATGAGAGAAAGAAAAAAGCCAACTGGACATTATAATGGGACCCATGCTTCTCCCTTTCTCCAGTCACCGCAACCAGCATCAGGGGCTAGGCCAGGCCTAACAGAGGGGGCTAGATAGTAGGGGGAGGATAGAATGCTGGGTCTGCAGTCAGCAAGACCTGAGTTCAAATCTACCCTCAGACACCAGCAGTGTGATCATGGGCCATTTAACCTGTCTGTTTCCTCAGCTATAAAATGAGGATTCTAACAGCTCCTACCTCTTAGGATTGTTCTGAAGATCGAATGAGATAAAGTGCTTAGCACAGCCCAACTGTTCTTGATCATCCACTTTCCCTTCTCACACAGCAAAACTGACTTAGAAAGTTTCAGAGTCATTTACTAATCTCTAGAGCAATCTTTTCTTCCTCCCCAAGGAATCACTCAACCTTTGTCCCAGGCAACTGGGGCTATTATTGTGGCCCAGACTTTGGTGGCCCTGTGTGTGTACCTAGGATCCCACCAAGCCTGCAAGGCTGTTGTGAGGACCAAACGAAATACTATTTATCAAGTGCTTAGCACAGTGCTTGGCACATAGTAGATTAATTTCTTTCCCCCAAGCTGAAACTCATAATGTTTGGTAACAGAAACAAGGTAATAAATTGAGTTCAGATAATATGGCAGCATCAGTAAACTGCAGATTAAATGAATTTAGGTTTGGTGGACTGGCCTACCGAAACTAAACATCATTTAGAACGATGTTTTTATTTCACTGTTCTGAGATACAAACAACTCAAATGAATGTTTCTGGCCCAGTTTGTTGCTAATTTGGGGGCTGTCTGCATAATGTTGTATAATTACAACACTAAATAGGAACTTTTAAACAATTTCCTTTATATCTTAATCACTTAACATGGTTTAACAGAAGGGCTCAACAGCTTTGGACCAATGGCAAGGAGTTCAAAATAAAAATGAATATAACCAATTGTGTTTATATTATCTTATGTGAAGAAGATATTTCCAGGACACATTTCTTACTGGACACTGCCATTGTGTAAATTTTAGCTTCTGGGGGAAAAAACTTGGGAAATCAAGAAGAAAAAAAATAGCGATATAGATAACTTCATGATCAAGCAGAAAATTTACTACAATGGTTAGATTTTGAAAATATGTTTTCCAGTTTATTATTCTACCAAACATGGCAGCACCTCTGAGGTATTAAAAAGGCGCTAACATTAATAACCATTACAAGATGTCTAACAATGAGTTCACAAATATGACTGGGGAAGGAGATGCTATTATCTTCATTTTACACACAATGAAACATGATTGGCCCAGAATCACACAGATAGTGTGTGAGGCAAGATTTGAAGTTAGGAAAATACATACGGCTTGGGATAAAATAACCAAAAAATTCTTCTTTATAAACATAAGATGAAAATTTCCTTCTCAGCTACAAGGTCACGGGCAAGATGTCAGAAGACAAAGGGCAAGTTGAAAGTAAATTAAGGGAAAAAACCCCAAAGCAAGGGTGTAGAGACAAGAATGTAATACATCTTTGGTCAGTAAATAGCAATACTGTCAAACTCCATAATGTTCTCCATGACGGGTAGGAGAACAATGAAGGACAGATCAGAGGACAATGAAGTTAATGCAGCAAATTTTAATCCAAAGCTTAAATGTTTGGTTTACTACAAATCAATGTTAAATTCTTTCCTTAAACAGTAGATAGCTGGTACAGAGTCACATTAAGTGCTAAGTCACCAGCAGTGTGCTCAGGGAAGGTGACCTCGGGAGAGAGCTGGATGACTCTGGAAGACAGAGGCTGAGGACTGTTTAACTTTGCCTCACTTAGCTCTCTTTGTGGTGGCCAAAAACTGGAAATCAAGAGGATGGCCATCAATTTGGGAACGGCTGAACAAGTTGTGGTATATGAATGTAATGGAATCCTATTGTGCTATAAGAAACGACGAATAGGAAGCCTTCAGAGAGGCCTGGAAAGACTTATATGAACTGATGCTAAGAGAAAGAAGCACAACCAGGAGAACTTTGTCCACAGCAACAACTGCAGTGCGTGAGGAATTTTTCTGGTAGACTTAGTCCTTCACAGCAAAGCAAGGATCTAAAAGATTCCCAATGGACTTCTGAGGCAAAATGCCTTTCACATCCAGAGAAAGAACTATGGAATTGGATCGCAGAATGAAGTAGACCATTTTCTTTTGTATTATGTTTTATTTTATGGTTTCTCCCATTCATGTCAATTCTTCTATTCAACATGACTAAAGTGAAAATGTATTTAATAGGAATATATGTGTAGAATCTATACAAGATGGCACGCTGTATCGGGGAGGGAGTGGAGAGGAGGAAGGAAGGAGGAGGAGGGAGGGGAAAAAAATCTAAGATATATGGAAATGATTGTAGAACACTGAAAACAAATTTTTTTTTTAAAAGAAAAGCAATTAAAATTCAATTAAAAAAACTTTAACTCATTTAAAACCCAATTCATGTGCAAGTCATGACATGGCTCCTATTGCGATGTCATTTGGTCCTCTTCTAAAATGAAGGACCATCACCATCAATTTGGTCATTACTTTCTTTGAGGGTGCAGGTTGCACATACTCTCCAACCTGCAAAGGTCATGATTCCACTATCAGCTACTATAATGAGTACCCTAATGTGACATCTAACCATGGATGATCATGAGCAGGTTAGAGGAGCGTTTATTCCATTTTGCAGTGATACAATTAGATGTGGGTTCCCTAATAACTAACAAAGAAAATAAATTTAAAAAGCTGTAAGTTTCTTTAAAGCAAGGACCCTGACTTGTACTTCCCATATCCCTCCCTCCACTGCACTACTGCGTGAGCAGCTCAATACAGACCTGCTAATTGACTGAAATGCATAAAGGAGCAATGTTTTCACCACCACTTTATAAATAAATGAAGTTGTCATCATGAAAGGTATATGAATACACATATAAAATCATCAGTCAATATGCATTTATTAAGCAACTACGTGCTGGGGGATACAGATGCAAAAAGTGAACAATCCCTGTTCTCAACGAGGACACGTTCTGTCAGCAGAGATAAAACACAGACAATAATCATATGGGAAATATTTATCATCACTTCTCAAAGGTCCTGAGGGACCTGAAATAGCATGATCTCCAAGTAAAACTCCACTCTCCTACTTCCTTATATAGGGGCTTAATAAGCTATCCACTCATGTCGTCATAGACAGTAAATTACCAATATTATTTCCATGAGTAAGGAAGCCCAGGCTCCATGACAGGCATTAAAAACGATTTACAAAGCTGATTGTCTTTGCATTCCTGGATGTTAGTGCTGACAGTTGTTTCTGAAGCTGTATAGTAGAAAAATACACGGAATCCAACTGGAAGATTTGGGTTTCAACTCTGACTCTGCCACTTTCTCTATGTGTGACTGAGCTTCTCCTCTTCTATCAATCCAGAGGGTCAGCCTGGACTTTCTCTAAGACTTTGGTCAAATCTAAATTGTTACCCCAATAAAGAACTACTGAAAAGGAGTCTCATGGTGGTTGTCTTACTTGGATAGTTTACATTTTGTTCTTTGACTCTCAGTCATAGGGACTGAAGGACTTAGAGGGGGAAGGAATCTTGAGACCACAGAGTCTCTCCCCTCTCCAATCTGGTCTCCACACAACTGACAGTTTGTTATTTGAATTCAGCAAGCATTCATTAAACAGCTACTACTGGCAATGCACTAATACACGAGCCACTGAAAATACGAAGATGAAAAACAACGTGACCGAAGCACAGGTGTCAGCACTTCATGAACCTCCTCACACAGTTCTAGTGGCTCCAAGGCCAAGGCTGCCTGATCATACTACTACAGGTTACCCTCCTTCACACAAGTTATTTCAGCCAAACCAGCCACTTCCTAGTTTTTGTATATGACATTCTAATTTCCATTTCTATGCTGCCTCCGTGTCTGATATGGACCACCACCTCCATAGCCTCTGCCTTTCAGCACTACTTGTTTCCTTCAAAGTTAGTTCTGCTAGAATTCTACTTTCTACAAGAAGTCTATTGTCCACCCCCCAAAATTTACTTTTAGGTGTGCTGGTTGAAACATATTTTCAATGGATCTTTGTACAAGAAATGGTAAAGGAGATGGGCTAGTTACATAAAAGGAATGAAGGGTAATAAATAAACAAGTGAGCCCAGCACTAGTACCCACAAGATGTTAAAACCTGGAAGGTCTCTAGCATGTAGGGAGGGTTTGAGATAAGATCAAGAATCACACAGGATGAGAAGGCGTTGTGATCTATTAGATTAGAAGGCACTGAGAGATTATGATCTTTATTAAAAGCTCATATTGATGAGAAAAAGGATCCAATTATGTACTGAACTATCATATAAATTCGGCCTGTTATTGCCTGGAACACTAGTCCTTGTTGGATAGCTCAGTAATATGCACTCAGCTAAGGGGATGCAGTGCAGAGGCAGTCACTCTGTTTCTCTTAGATAGCGTCCTGGACCTCCAGTCAGGAAGACCAACCTCAGACGCTTAACTAGCCTGTGACCCTGGTCAAGTCATTTAACCTTTGTCTGCCTTAGTTTATTCAAATGTAAAATGGGTACAAAAGTATCAAATGAGATCTTTATTAAGCACTTAGTACGGTACCTGGCACATGGTTGGTGCTTAATAATTTCCTTTTTTTCCTCCTTTCCATTCAGCCATTAGGGATTACATCCATTCCCTTGGAATGGTACTAGAGTGAGGGTGTTAATGAACAGCAGGTTATAGGAAGCAGGGATAGGGAGTTACATTAGTAACTTACAGGACAGAGGTGCTTCAATGGGTAGACTTATTTTTAGGTAGCTTTTTAAAGTGACTGATCACAGTGTGTCTAATTAATGGGATCAGAGCAGGGGCCCTTAACCTTTTGTGTCAGACCCTTCTGGCAATATGGTGAAGTATATAAATTCCTTGTGTTTTAGATGTCTAAAATACAATGCAGATGATTACCTAGGGAAACAAAGGTTAATGGAAATATAGATGTAATTTTTTTTCCCATCCAAATTCACCAAGAGCTATCTCTCCTCTACTCTAGCAGTCATTTAAACCCAGGGGTTCTTAATCCCGTATCTGAACATAGAACCCCTGGGTTTAGATGACTGCTAGAGTTAAGGAGGGATAGTTGTAGCTCCCAGAATACAAAAGGAAGGGGCTTTGAAGGTCTGATTCCTTTATATAACCACCTCACTTACAGTTCTGAAATGCAGGTGAGTAGAAGGTCTTAGAAGAGATGATTGGCACTGTGTGTTTCAAGTGAGGAATGGGGAACCAGGAAGAAAATATTAAAGTGGGAAGGAAAAAATGTCAAGCTCTTGTTAGGGATATGTACGTGTGTGACATTTTTAAGTCTTGTTAGGGATATGCACGTGTGTGAGATTTTTAAGTCAAGTGTTTGTAAGTCAGGGACCACCAATGTATCCCTTTTTATTACACTCTAAGCTCCTTGAAGGTGGGCACCATATTATTTCTCCTCATGGTATTTTCAGTGGCCAGTATAGTGCACTGCCTATAGTAATCATTTAACAAATGTTTGCTGACCTCAAATAACTGAATAAGTGATGTGTTCCAATTTGCAGAAAATGTCACATGCAGAAGACATTGTTTAAGATCATAGCCCTGATATCACCATACCTAAACACACAAAAAACAAATGTTTAAATTTTAAGTACAATAGCATTTATAGACTTAGTTTCTTGGAATAAAATCTAAAATTGCTTCAGATACAAAAAAGTGTGGTATTCTACATTAGAACTCTTTTAAAGAAGCGAATGCTCAGTAATCAGTAGATTTTTCACTTAAGTAGAATAGACATTTTCAGACCTTGGCAGTCTCACCTCAAAACCTTTAGCTGATTTTTTGGGGGTAGAGATTCTCTAGCAAAAAAAACCAGATGGCTTTTAACTATTACCTGTGCTTCCCAAAGGTGTTCTGATCAATCTAGATTATAGGGTACAGTGGAGGTCATGATGGCTGAGGCATTCTGTTAGTGGAGCTGTGAATTAATCCAACTGTTTGGTTATCAAATTGGAATTGTGCAAGAAAAGTCTTCATAAGCAAACCATTTTCTTTTGTATTATGTTTTGGTTTGTCTTATGATTTCTCCCATTCATTTGAATCCTTCCATGCAACATGATTAAGGTGAAAATGTATTTAATAGGAATGTATGTGCAGAACCTACATAAAACTGTAGGCCATCTCAGGGAGGGAGTGGGGAGGTAGGGGAAAAATATAAGATATATGGTAGTGATTGTAGAATACTGAAAACACATAAAATAATAACAAAGAAAGGTCTTCATATTCTTTAATCTGCAAAATGTCACAACCCATCCACATCCTTTAACCTCAAGATTCCACTATTCTACTACATGTATCCCAAGGAAGTCAAAGATAGAAATGACGATCCAATATATATCAAAATATTCCTAGCAACACTGCTGTGGTAACAAATTGGATTATGGCTAAAAATGTCGTATAAGTATAGTATATAAAGTGAAAGAATATTATGCATTAAGAAATTACAGATATGAGAAATATGGGCAATTTTTAATGAACTGAGAGTAAAGCAAGCAGAATCAAAACAATATACAGCGTCTACTACAACGTAAGTGAAAATATCCCTAAAAAGAAGCCGAAATGAGTAAATGCGAAGGACCTGAAGGAAATCTCTGCTGGTCCATGTTGAACATCTAAGCTGAGAGCAGGGAACAGTATTACCAAAACTCTGACGCTAACACTACTTTTATTTTTACACTGGCGTGAAACATTATTCAATAAAAGTAGCAATTGATCAGTTGAAACTGACAAATGGCCCATATTATGGCAGTCCTTGAGGAGAGGAAATAAAACAAAACAAAGCACAGTGCAAACGGTGCCACTGCTGGGTTTAAACAAGACTGTCTATTGCTGCTTTTACTGATGGATGGTCTTTAATGTCATTAGTTTGGAATAAATAAAGGGTTAGCAGTCTGAAGATGGGGCCACTTAGTTAACCACGGACTTAGGCACACAGCCTGCTTTTCTAAAAGGAAAGCAGCTTTAGTCAAGCACATGCATCATTCACTTGGTTCAGGGGAAAGATCAGCACCGGGAACTTCAGAGAAGACACAAACAGAGAAACAAAGATCAATCAACAGACAGGGCTTCCAACCGTCTGACAGATCAACACGCAAGTTACCAGAGAGCAAAGCAGCAACGTCTGGGTTTTCAAAGGGGTGGTGGGGAGTGGGAGGGCAGGTCCTTACCTGCAGCCCAGAGTCTAGACTGCCAAAACATGCACTTCCAAAGAGTAAGCCCCAAAGTAAAACCTCACTCACCACAGAGTATTTACACTTTTTTCGGAGCCAGAGGGCATCACAACCCTAGAGAACCAGTGCCTCGGGAACCAAAGGTATGGGCCTTCCAACAAATCTCCCCTAATCAAACTCCCCTAAAAAGGTAGGCCCATTAAAGGGTGGGGAAGATCTTTAATTCATTAGCATTACAAGAAAAATCCCCTCAATAAAACAAACTTAGTCAAAAGGCCACACCCAAGAACCTTGGAGGCCACACGCAGCCTCAAGGTCAGATTTCCTACCAAGCATCTAGTCCTTCCAGCTAAGCAGTCCTACCAGAATTTGTCCTCTGCAAGTAAAAACTTCAAGAATCCACGGTCACCTCCATATTCCATCTTGTTGTTGAGTTGTTTCAGTTATGTCTCTTTGTGACCCTACTTGGGCTTTTCTTGGCAAAAAACACTGAAGTGGTTTCCCATTTTTTTCAGCTCCCAGGAGCTAAGTATCTGAGGCTGGATTTTAACTCAGGTATTCCTGGCTGGGCCTGGTGTGGCACTATCTGGCTGCCCCACATCCCATGTGGGAACTGAAACAGGACTTTAGGCAGCGTGAAAGAAATAGACAGAATACTGAACTTATGAGTCAGGAAGACCAGAGTTCAAATCTTGCCTGAAACTCTTATTAGTTCCATGATCCTGGGCAAGCTGCATAAAGCTCTCTCCACCTCATTTTCCTCACCAGTAAAATCTGTCACAGGGCTGTTGGGAGGATCAAATGAGACATCTAAAAGGCTTTGTAAAAACTTTAAAATGCTATACAAATGCTAGCTATAATGACTACTTTACTGCAGTGGAGGTAGATGTAAGAAACTATTAAAATCTGAGACACAGTAACAACTCACTTTTATTCACAAGTCAGACACCTGGCAATCACAACCTCAAGGAACATAGCCTTGATAAAAGTAGATAAATATGGTGTCAGAATCAAACAGGTATAATAAGTTCTAGCTCTAATTCCATTTCACTATGAAGGAGAGGTTATTTTAGGCTTTTCTTACTCAGAAGCTACTACTGTTTAACATAAAATTCTCAACAAACAGTTTTAATGGAACCAACTACAGTTCCAGAGGAGTCTTAATGAAAAAAAACAACTGCTATCTACCTTAAGGGAGAGAACCAATGGACTCACAGTACAGACTGAAGTCAATCTGCTAAGGCAAGAATCTGTTTTGCTTCACTACAATATTTTTACCAGATTTTTTTCCTTGCTTTCTCAATGGAGAGGGGAAGAGGGAAGGGAAAGGGATAGAATTTGGAACTGAAAAGAAAGTTAAATAAAAAAACCCTAAAACCCACAAAAGATTAGAAGCAAAGAACTGAAACAGAATTAAAGTTAGAGGGGGAAGCAGAGGGTAATGAAAAAAGGGAAGAGAGTAGTGGAGGTGAAGGCAATAATGATTTTGGGAGAAAAGTATTATAATATCTTCAATTTCCTCTACTTAAGAAGGTATGTTATATACTACTAAAGATATTTAAAGCTTTGGTCCTTTCAGTGGCAAGCTTCAGTCATCAAGGAAAACTCATTTACGTAGAGTTCTCATGTATTTTGATAATACTACTCTAACTTGTAAAAGTTTCCTAAAATAGCAGCATGAATTCGGTCAACTCGTACAAAAGACCTCCCCCCTCATACTTTCAGAGATCTTACAAAAAAACTGAAATGAGAATAATTATATTGAGGTTTTTTTTCTTTAAAAGATAAGCACACAGGACAAAATTCGGCCAGTATCTGAAAGTAAATTATTATCACAGTGTCATAGAGAGAGCGCTGACCTTAGAGTCAAGAAGACCTGAGTTTGCTTCCACCTCTGATGTATACTGGTTGTGTGACCCTGGGCATATCACTTAATCTCTTGGTATTCTAAGCAACCCTCAAAAACCTCCAACTGCAGAGAATGAGAACTTCTTCATCTGAGAATTCCCTGTTTCAATAAATTCACAGGTCCAGTCCCCATCTTCAATATGGATATTTATGATATAGAAAATGGAATATTCATTCTAAATATCAATCCATTTTAAAGTTCTTCTTAGCTTAAGGATTACATAAAATTTAAAGACAAAATTTCTATAATACATATAAACTTTCTTTTATCACCCTGCCCTGTCATAATAGGACCACTTACGCTTTTATCTTTTAAAGGTTTTCTTTATATGAAACTTTTTATGGACTTGAGGTTCTCATTTTTACAACTGACCTGGCTGCACAGCATGGAAAAGTCTGGGGGTCTTTGTAATATTTTCTAAGAGGAGGCTCCAGTGCTAAGTGAACTTTTTGCCGTGTTTTTAGTAATCTTTCAAAATTTACTTTGATGAATAATTATAAAAAGATCACCATTTACAATACTAATAACTGCTGTGTCTCAGGGACACAATTTTGTGTAGCACAATTGTGTAAGAACATTAACATATATTAATGAAGGTATGTTGCAATGGCAGGATGTTAGAGAGTCACTCTCCTTGGTCAAAAAACCCCAGTGGCCTGTCTGCTGTCCTGAGGATCATAAAAACTCTTCTGTTTGGCATTTAATGTCCTCCATCATCTAGCTGCAGCCTACCTTTCTAGGCTGATAATGTTCATGTCTTTCAAACAGTTTCTGGTCCAGCCAATCCACTACTCTTTGTTCCTCGCAGATGACATTCCAGCTCCTATAGAGTCCCTCTGCTCAGGCTTTTCTCCATGCATCAAACCTTCCTGTCTCTTAAATCCCATTTTTCTTCAAAGCTTAGTTCAAGCGCCAAGTCACACAGGAGGTTCTTCCTCATTTCTACAACTGCTATTGCCTCCACTCCAACTAATGAAATTATCGCGAAATTATCTTGTACATACTTGAATGCCTATGCGCTGCCCACCCTTCCATATTTCCAGGTAAGCTCCTTGAAGGCAGAACTCTTTTTTTGGGTTGTTTTTGTCTTTGGTGCCAAAAGAGCGTGGCACACATTAGATATTTAATAAATACTTGTGGATGAATATGAGGATATGACATAAATCATTCAAGTTCAGAATAATCAAAATAAATTCATTAGAGAGAGAACAGAAAATGCTTTGCAAGCTGGAGGAGTGGGGTTTAAGAGAAGGGAAGAAATAGAGAAGCTGTTTTTTTTCCGCACTCCCAAAGTTAAAAAAGGCAGTTATAATTTTAAAATAGGAACAGCACTAGAGTCAAGTCAAAGGATTTGCTTTATATTTTTTTGCTCAAAGAAGTTGAAAAGGGCACTGGTGCTAAACAAATATTTACTTGGTGTTCGCTGGCTCCTGGGACAATAAACAGGGTACTGTGTGGGATACACTACGGCCTTCCTTGATGATTAGGGTCATGTAAGATGACCATCTATCTCAGAATGAGACAGTCCCCTTTTCAAAGAAATCTTTTATTTTATACTGAAACCTTACAAAACAACTATCTTTTATTAGACAAATATCTTTTATTAGACCAAGTTTTGGTTCTGGGGAATAAAAAGATGAAAAACAGAAGTCTTCAAATAGTTTAACATCAGAAAATACAGTCTCGGTATATACATCCTAGATTCTCTTACTAGAAATATGTGGTTTATACGTAAATGTTAAAACCCTTTTTGAACTAATTTTCTGCTGATGTCACCTCTTGGGGCTAATATGTTACATATTTCATATATTTAATGGCACTTTTATAAGTCTAATTTTAATGTGTTCAAGTTTTAAAAGGTATCTCTTTATCCTGAGATTTTAAGATCTGTTAAAGGAGTGTGCATTCTTATGATTTTATAGATTTAAATCTTGTGCTCTTTTTGATCACTTTTCAGGCAGAATAATCCTAATTCTTTAAAAAAAGATACTTATAATAAACCTAGCATTTAATCATCAATACAGGTTAATCAAGCATAAATACTTATTAAACTCCTACTATGTGCCAGATACTATGCTAAGTGTTGGGGATACAAAAAGAGGCAAAAGATAGTGCCTGCCTTCAAGAAGCTCCCAATCTAACAGGGAAGACAACTTGCAAACAAATATATACAAAGGTGCCAACATGGTGGAGAGAAGCCAGGAAGTTACCTGAGTTCTTAGAAGCAACATTAAATTAAGCCTCTAAAAAAAAATTCTGGAGTGACACAATCCACAAAAAGCAGGAGTGAAACAATTTCCCAGCCCAAGACAATGTAGAAAGACTTCAGGAAAGGTCTATTTAACTTGGGCAAATGTGGAGTGCAGCCCAGCACTGGTAGTGCCCATGCAAGCCAGTGGGAGGCTCTTAGCCACAGCAGGGATCAACTGAGGCCCTGTGGTTGTGGCACAGCAGGCCAGCTGTGAGATCTCCAGCAAACTGCCATCCCTGGAACCCAGGGCACAAAAGGCACAACTAAGCCAGGCCATCCCAGCTTAGTAGGCAAATTGCGAGCCCTAGAAGCCCTGGAGTAGAAAACCAGGGACCAGGCCCCTGGCTCCCCAGTGCAAGAAATTTGGGACAGTGCTCTTTGTACCCCAGGAGCAGAGCTCAACTTTTAAAAAATTGAGCAAAAACCAAAAAAGAGCCCTGACCACAGAAAGCTACTTTGGGAACTGGGAAGATCCAAATGCAAACTCAGAAGAGGACAACAATGTCAAAATGCCTACATGTGAAGTCTCAAAGGGATTGGTCTCAAGCCCCAAAAATCCTCTGGGAAGAACTCAAAAAGGATTTTAAAAATTAAGTAAGAGAGATAGAAGAAAAATTGGGAAAAGAAATCAGAGTTATGCAATAGAATTACAAAAAAAGAGTCAACAACTTGGAAGAGAAAGCACAAAAATTGACTAAAGAAAACAACTCTTTAAAAAACAGAATTGGCCAAATGGGAAATGAGGTACAAAAGGTAACTAAAGAAAATAATTCCTTAAAAATCAGAACTGGGCAAGTCAAAGCTAATGACTATGGGACACCAAGGATTAGTCAAATAAAATCAAAAGAATGAAAAAATAGAAGAAAATGTAAAATGTTTCATTGGGGAAAAAAATTGACCTGGAAAACAGATCCAGGAGAGAAAATTTAAGAATTATTGGACTAGTTGAAAGCCAAGATGAAAAATGAAAAAAAGAATCTGGATGGCATCTTTTCAAGGCCAAGAAAACTGCCTTGATATCCTAGAATCAGAGGGTAAAACAGTCATTGAAAGCAACAACTGGTAACCTCCTGAAAGAGATCTCAAAATGAAAACTCCAAGGAATATGATCAAGGAGTCACAGAGGGGACTGCACAGGACTTAGTGGCTTCAAAATGAAAGACTGGAGGACTTGGAATATATTCTGGAAGGCAAAGGAGCTTGGACTACAACCAATAATCAACTACCCAGCAAAATCTAGCATAAACTTCCAGGGTAAAAGATGGATATTCAATGAAGCAGAGGACTTTCAAACTGTCCTGATGAAAAGACCAGAGCTAAACTAAAAACATGCTCTTCAAAGACAAGACTCAAGAGAAGCACGAAAAGGTAAGCAGGAAAGAAAAGCACAGTAGCCAACAACATTAAACTGTTTCCATTCCTACATGAGAGGATGGTATTTGTAACTCTTAACTGTATCTCTATGCTTAGACAGAAGGTGTGGGTATAAGTCGATGTTGATGTGATGGTGAAAAAAAGGACTATACTGGGAGAAGAAAGGGGAAGGCAGAATGGGGTAAACTATAATCACACGAAGAGGCATGAATGACTTATTCAGTAGAGGGAAAGAAAGGAGGGAAGCGAAGGAAGCGAGCATTGTCTGAACCTTACTCTTGCTTAAAGAGGTAATAACATACACACCCAGGTGGGTAAAGAAAGCTCTGTACCCTGCAGGGAAGTAGGAGGGGAAAGGAGAAAAGAAAAAGTGATGTGGTGTTAGCAGGGAGGGCATACTGAAGGGGTGGTGGTCAGAAGCAAAACAGTGGTGAGGGTGAAAGGAGAGAGAGAAATATAAACAAGGGAGAAACAGAATGGAGGGAAATACACAGTAATCATGACTGTGAACGGGAATGGCATGAACTCTCCCGTAAAATGGAAGGAGATAGCGGAGTGGATTAAAAGCAAGAATCCTACAATATGTTGTTTTCAAGAAACACATCCGAAGCAGAGAGAGACACATACACACACAGTAAATGTAAAAGGCTAGAGCAGAATATATTATGCTTCAGCTGAAGTTAAAAAAGCAGGGGTAGCAATCCTCATCTCAGAAAAAACAGAAACAGATCTAACTGAAAGAGACAAGGAAGGAAAACTACATCTTGCTAAAAGGTACTAAAGACAATGAAGTAATATCAATACTAAACATATGCCTCCAGCTGTATAGCATCCAAATTCTTGGAGAAGTTAGGTGAGTTACAGGAAGAGACAGACAACAAAACTGCATTACTGGGGGACTTCCACCTGCCCCTCTCAGAATTCGATAAATCTAACCACAACCTAAACAAGAAAGAAGTTAAGGAGGTGAACAGAATTTTAGAAAAGCTGGATATGGCAGACCTCTGGGGGGGAGAATAGAGAACATATCTTTTCCCTCAGCAGCGCATAGCACCTACACAAAAACCGACCATGTATTAGGGCACAAAAACCTCACAATCTGATGTCGAAAGGCAGAAATGCTAAATGCATCCTTTCCAGATCATGATACGGTAAAAATTGGAAACTAAATAATCTAATCTCAAAGAATGAGTGGATCAAACAACACAATCAGTAATTTCATCAAAGAGAAAGACAATAATGAGACCACATACCAAATACATGGAATGCAGTCAAAGCAGTACGTATGGGAAGTTATTTATCTCTAAACGCTTACATGAATAAAACAGAGAAAAAGCAGATCAATGAATTGGGCACGCAATCTAAAAAGCTAGAAAGGAGCCAAATTAAAAATCCCCAATTAAAGACCAAATTACAAAATTTGAAACTCACAGGAGAGATGAATAAAACTGAAAGTAAGAAAATGAAAACAAATAATTAATATATTTGGGGGGGGGAAATAGCATAAGAAAACTATTGAACTAATAAATAAAACTAAGAGCTGGATTATTAAAAAAAAACCACTATGATAAAATAGATGAAACCCTAGTTAATTTGATTAAAAAATTAAAAAAACTAAATTACTAGTATCAAAAATGAAAAGGGTGAATTCACCACAAATAAAAAGAAATTAAAGCAGTAATTAGGAGGTTTTACCCAACTGTATGCCAATAAATCTGACAATTTTAGTGAAATGGATGAATGTTTACAAAAATATAAATTGCTCAGATTAACAGAAGAGGAAATAAAATACTTAACCCTATCTTAGAAAAAGAAACTGAACAAGCCATCAATGAATCCCCTAAGAAAAAGATCTCCAGGGCCAGACGGATTTACAAGTGAATTCTACTAAACATTTAAAGAATAATTCATTCCAATGCTATATAAACTATTTGGAAAAATAGGTGAAGAAAGAGTCCTACTAAATTCCTTTTAATGACACAAATATGGAGCTGATACCTAAATCAGGAAAAGCCAAAACAAAGAAAGAAAATTACTGACCAATTTCCCTAATGAATATTGAGGCAAAAATTTTAAATAAAATATTATCGAAGGGATTGTGGCAATTTATCAGCAGATTAATACACTATGACCAAGAATGATTTATCTCAGGAATTCAGGGCTGGTTCAATATTAGGAAAACTATTAGCATAACTGACCCTATCAATAACAAAACCCCCCAAAATATAATTACCTCAATCGATGCAGAAAAAGCTTTTGACAAAATACAGCACTCATTCCTATTAAAAACGCTGGAAAACATAGGAATAAATGGAGCTTTTCTTAAAATGATAAGCATTATCTATAACAGGGATAAGCTCGAAGCATTTCCAGTAAGATTGGCAGAGAAACAAGGATGTCCATAATCATAATTATTATTCAACATCGTACTAGAAATGTTAGCTTTAGCAGTGAGAAGAAAAGGAAATTGAAGAATTAGAACAGGCAACGAGGAAACAAAACTATCATTCTTTGAGCATGATATGATGGTGTGCTCAGAGAAGCATACGAGAATCAACTGAAAAACTTGAAATAATTAACTTCAGCAAAGTTGCAGGATACAGAACAAACCCACACAAATCATCAGCATTTCTATATATTAACAACAAAGCCCAGTAGCAAGAGATAGAAAGAGAAATTCCATTTAAAATAACCGTAGACAATATAAAATACTTAGGAGTCTATTGCCAAGGCAACCCAGGAACTATATGAACGCAATTACACAACACTTTTCACACAAAGTCAGATCTAAACAACTAGAAAAATATTAACTGCTCATGAATAGGCTGAGATAATGTAACAAAAATGACAATTCTACCTGAATTTACTTGTTCAATGTCATACCAATCAAAGTGCCAACAAATTATTTTGTAGAGCTAGAAAAAATAATAACAAATTCATCTGGAAGAACAATAAGAGGTCAAAATGCCTGACCCCGCAGAGCAGAATAAAGTCCAAATGGGTGCACGATGTAGGTATGAAGGGTGATACTATCAACAAACTAGGGGAGCAAGGAATAGTTTGTCAGATTTATGGAGAATGGAGGAATTTATGACCAAACGAGATAGAAAACATTGTGAAATACAAAATGGACAACTTTGATTACAACAAATTGAAGTTTTTGCACAAAGCCAATGCAACCAAGATTAGGGGGGAAGAAGAAAACTGGGAAAGAATTTTTACAACTAGTGCCTGTGATAAAGGCCTCATTCCCAAAATATATTGAGAACGGAGTCAAATTTACAAAAATCAAGCCATTCTCCAATTGATAAATGGTCAAAGGATATGAACAGGCAGTTTTCAGAAGAAATTAAAGATGTCTATAGTCATATGAAAAAATGCTCTCAATCACTGATTAAAGAAATGCAAATCAAAACAACTCTGAGGTACCACATCACACCTCTCAGATTGGCTACTGTGACAAAACAGGAAAATGATAAATACTGGAGAAGATTTGGAGGGTTGGAACACTAATTCATTGTTGGGGAGGTGAGCTGACCCAACCATTCTGGAGAGCTATTTAGAATCATGACCAAGGGGCTGTAAAAATGCGCATACCCTTTGACCCAGCAATACCACTTCTAGGACCGTACCCCAAAGAGATCTTCAAAATGGGAAAAGGACCTATATGTATAAAAGTATTTATGGCATCTCTTTTGTGGCTGCAAAGAATTGGAAACTGAGAGGATGCCCAATAACTGGGGAATGGCTGAACAAGTTGTGGTGTACACATGCAATGGAATTCCACTGCGCTGTAAGAAATGATGAGCAGGTGGATTTCAGAAAAAAGCCTGAGAAGACCTACGTGAATAGATGCGGAGTGAAATGGTCAGAAGAACCAGGAAAACTACACGGTCACAGCGACACTGTGCGACGATCAATACGACAGACTGAGCTCTTCTCAGCAATATGATGATGCAAGACAATTCCTGAAGACTCATGTCCAGAGAACTACGGAGCCTGAAGGCAGACTGAAGCGCACTACTTTTGTTTTTTTTTAGCCTTTCCCTTTTGTTCTGCTTCTTCTTTCACAACATGACTAAAGTACAAGTGTATTGACATGCTTGCACATGTATAACCTATATCAGAAATGCTTGCTGTCTTGAGGAAAGATGGAGAAATGTTAGAACACAAAATTGTTTAAAAAATGAATGTTGAAAATTATCTTTACATGTAATTGGAAAAAATAAAATGCTATTCCCCCCCCGCCAAGTCACATAGAGGAGGGAAGGGCATTCCAGGCATTAGGGGCAGTCCCAGAGATGGTATATCTTGTTTAGGGAGCAGCAAGGAGGCCAGGAGTCAGATGTAAGACTAGAAATGGGGACAAGGCTATGACGGGCTTTGTATGAGTCCGTGACACTGGAGGCAATGGGGAACCACCGCAGTCTGAGCGTGGGAATTGCCGAGAGCAGCCCAACCAGTCCTTCAGGAAAATCACTGGTGTTTGGGGGCGAACAGACAGCTCCCACCACTAGGTGGGAGAGCCACCAAAAGGTCTAAATTGGCTTTACAACTTCTGTTGTAAAATGAATGAATTCAAATCAAATTAATGAATTGCAATGTATTAAATGGAAACTTTGCAGTCTCATCAACATTCTTTTTTAATTTATTCCCATTTACTCTCCCTTTGACATCACTGCAGGCAGGCTGGGCCTGGTGCACACTTCTTTTTTCTGCATTCTTTAAAAGAAAGGCCTTTCCATATTTCTTCGTATTCCTCATGTATGTTATCTTAACTGTTCTGCAGTATTCCATCTCATGAACATGGAATGATTTAACCATTCTGTTATTGCTGGGCATTTGGGTTATTTCTTGTTTGTTTTTTTTTAATTGCAAATAATGTTGCTATTAAAAGAACTTTTAAATAGCTTAAAGCTGGACCTGAGAATGCACACCTGGAATCCTCGAGGATCTCTTGGGCCTGCATGGGCTATACCAGGAGGGCATCTGCACTTAGTGTGAGACCAGTATGGGGAAAAAGGAGGGTGAAGTTCCCAGACTGATCAGAGTGGGACTCTTATTTCTAGTCTGGCCAAAACAGAACCTTTTGGAGTGGGCTGGGGGTGGAAGTTGGGGAGGATAAAAACTCAACTCTTCAGAGTATATTGCCACCCATAGGTTCTAATCTTTTAGATTATGCTTCAGCAGTCCTCTCTCTTGTCAATCGTTTAGTCTGAGTCTTTTCTATTTTCATTATACAGGGTACTACCATAAATAATAAGACCAATTAAAAATATATACTAGACTATATACTGCAAAGAGCAATGGCTAAATATGCATTAAGTATTGTGCTAAGAACTGGGAATGCAAAGAGGAAAAAATATTCCGAGCTCTCAAGAGCTCATGGATGAGGGAGACACAATTAATTATGTACAAACAAGATACATACACAGGATAAACTGGAGATCACAAAGATACGGCACTAGAAAGAATTAAGGGAGATCTAGAAAGGCTTCTAGTTAAAGATGAGATGTTAACTAGCACTTGAAAGAGGCCCGGAGACAGGGATGAGGAAGGAGAATCTGAACCTAAGAGGGAGATGGAGTATGGATGTGGGGGAGAGTCTCCTGACTCCACTATCTGGTGTTCTTTCCACTCCACCTTGGGAGGTATCAGGACAGTATCATAGAAAGAGTGCTGAAGTTGGAGTGATGGGTCTTGAGTCTGAATTCCAGTTCTTTCATTTACTATCTGCATGTCCTTGGTCCAAGTCAACTGCTCTGGGCTTCAGGGTGCCCATTTATAGAGATGAGAAGGGTGAACAAGATGACCTCCGACGTCTCCACCAGACACAGACTGATGATGATTCTGCAACATCGTACCCTTATTCCAACAGCGTCTTCTTTGCTTAAAACTATCTTCAAAAATGTGCCAAACAGAAACTTTCATTATTTTGTAGTTATGATACTTATTCACTAGATTTGGCTTTGAATCAGTTTTGGATGTTTCCAAAAATTCACTAATAATTCAGAAGACCAGACAGCCAGTGCTGAAAACCATTCTGAAGGAAGTGTTCGCAGAATCACAGATTTAGAGCTCCAAACGATTCCAGGCTACCTAATTTAATCTTCTCTTTTTAAAAAGGTGGAAACTCAGACCCAGAAAGGTTGAATGATTCAGAGCTCCTGGAGTAACAGAGCTAAGTGATAAAAACCCAGACTTCTGACTACAGGTCTAAGCATTCCTTCCACTGCACTCTCTAAATGTTTTCTAAAAAATGTTCTCAGCACTGGCAGATTAAAATATGTGCTTCCCAATATGATTATTTTGAAGGGAACAACACTTCTGTATGTACACTCATTTTTTAAAAAATCAGTCACACCTTCACGTTTACAGTCACCCTTTCTCAAAATAATACAAATTTAATCCCACACACATTTCAAGAATGACTATACCACATGTTTACATAGGGATACAGTAATATTTTTTGTTTTGCTGCAATGTCCTTCTTGATGATGCCCAACACTTAAATGGCTTTTATGACTATGGGAGGATAGCAGGCCTCTATCCCTTGGAAACTATAACAACTCTAGGTTCCCATCCTGGATTGTGGAAGCTCACTCAGGGCCTTTCATTTTATGTCTGTGGTTTGTATTTGTTATCCTCCAATGGACTATATGCTCTTGTTAAAACATGAATTTGTATTCCATTTCCATCAAATTGACTCTTCTCAGTCAAAAACATATTATCTGCTAACTTAAAGTCTACATCCTCATTATAACATTAGAGATCAATCTCCAATATGCCGAAAAGTTACTTTCTGTGATGACACTGTTAACAAGAGATGAAACCAAATTTTCATAAGATTCATCCCCCCATAAAGCATATAAGATCACCAAGTCCCACTTGAAAAACTGAACAAGTGTTTTGAAAAACATGTTATTAAATAACACAAGAAGAGGAACGCTAGATTACTATACTTTCTGGATAATTTTATGGAAATAAATGCACGTGACCACACTCAACAATATATAAATGCTTACAATTTGCAGGCAACGCACTAACATTAGAACCTTATTATATGATATCTGGTATAACACAGAGCTGTACCGAATCCTTTTCAGGTTAGTATCGGAAGCACCTGACAACTTCATTAAATCATGATAACGTATGATCCAATTTCAGTACAGGTAACTCACCAATAACATTATTTTAACCAAAATATCATAAATTAGCTTTGCAATAAATATTGGGAGTTGTAAGTATGGAACACAGCTACAGATCTTCAAGGCCTGCACTGACCTAAAGCACATTTATCTATCAATCTCCCTTTCTTTTCCTCCTATGGCTGCTCCTTGTATCATGAGGCAAAGAAAACACACGTGTCAGCCGACAACAAATGCCACATTCCCATGTAAATCAAATGAGAACATGCCAGAAAGGAGAGATAAAATATATTGAATTTCTTCTAGGTTTGCTGCCTTTTTTCATTCCTTCTAGACCTTGGGTACATGGGCCAACGATTACTTTCATAAGTGATGCAATGATAAGGTTTAAAATAAACCCAGATTCTCCTTTCTCAGACATTACTGTATGACACTCTATTCTCTAAATTTGTAAGAATACTAGCTGAACGCGACAGGCTTATGGAAAAATAAAGTTTGGATTCCCTGAGATCAGTCCACACGCAGGCCCAGCTTCGAGCTAAGGAGATGAACAAGATGGCTCAGTAAAACAGAGCGTCTGGTCTACAGGACACATCTGGCCTCATCTCTGCATCCGCTCAGCTGCCCAGTCTGGGCAGTTTCACTTCCATAACGTCTTTCCCCTGGACCTCTCCTCCTCCTGAGGCTGTCCCCACAGGGGGGCCCGAGGGACCTTCCTAAACTGAAGGACTCTCCCCTGAGCTCCAGGGACACCTGACTGCCTAGAGGACACGTCCAGCTCTCACGACCCACACACACGGGCCTGCTTGCTGGGTTCCATGTCCAGACTCTTGAGCTTCTGGACTGACTGCTACCGTTCCTTGAATGCACTCCCCCTCCTCACTCCTTCTTCACAAGAAGCCTTTTCTGACGCACCCTCGCTGGGGGCTTAGCTCCCTTCCAAAACTAGTCAGTGCTCATTCTGTAGATATATCAACATGGGCGTCCAGGTGGTGCGGTGGGTAGAGTGCTAGGCCTGGAAGTCAGGAAGAAACCTTCCTGATTTCAGATGCTCCCACGAATGGGCACGTCACTTCATCCTGGTTGCCTCAGTACCCTCATTTGTAAAAAGAGTGGAGGAGGAAACTGCAAATCACTCCAGTATCTCTGCCAAGAAAATCACTACTGAATAACGAAGATCCATAGATATGTGTGTGTATACGCTTGCCTCTACCTTAAGAACATCAGCAACCTGAAGGCACGTGAGATTTCACGGTCATCTTGACGTCCACAGTGCTTAGCACAGTTCCTGGCACATGGTAGGTGTTAATTAAATACTTGATTGAAAAATGAAAAAAGGCATTCTGTTTCATTATATACAGGATTAGTTAAGACTACTATTTAATTCCGAAAATGTAACCCCCCAAATTAGAGCCACATATCGAACGCTGTTCTATCTTATATTCTAGTACTGATGTCTATTTCGAGGTGGAAAAAACATGGCAAAGTTCAAGTGTCTTGTTAATCAAAATTCTTGTTGAAAATGACGTGGTCAAGAAGGGGAAAAAAATCTAAAACTCAAAATGTTGTGGAAATGAATGTTTAAAACTAAAAACAAATAAGGAATAAAAGACTGACTTGGTGACTTAAAAGGGACAACGACAACAATCTGAAAATGTCTGTAAGGTGACCGTAAAACGACAAGCCATGAAGCACAACAGAAACTTTTGTTTCTAGGTTTTTAGGTGGGAAAGAATACACTGAGGTGAACATTATCTAGATCAGGCTTTTTAACTAGGGGTCCATGAACTTCTTAGATGAGGGAAAAAAGGACATTTTAATTTTCACTAACTTCTAACTGAAGTTCAGCATCTCCTCCAATTATGAAGCACATAGTTCTGAGAAGGGGTACACAGATTTCACCCACCCGCCAAAGGGGCTGTTACATGAAAAAGGCCTTAAGAACTCAGTTCTAAACAGTTAGGAAAAGACCTGATAAAAAGTAACGATTCCCCCCAAAAAGGGGAAGGCAGCCAAATTTAAAAACAGCACTGGCTTTATCATCAGTTTTTAAACTCTCTTACAAGGATGCTCAGTGACTTAGAGAATCTGGCGCAAACCTTGCCTCCGTGTGACCTTGACCAAGTCACTGTCCTGGGGCCTCAGTTTCCCCATCTGTAACATGAGGTCTAAAAGGGGACTTCTGGTTCTGCACCCCCAGTTTCCCAAATATATATTTTAAAATACACATTAAAAGGCACCAGTCCTCCCAAAGTTCTGGAGACTCGGGCCCCACCTCCCTAGGAAGCGCTGCTCCTTCTACAAAGGGAAGGGATTCCCTCTTTCACAGCCTTTTACCAGGGTCTTCCGCTGTATACAGCTGGCGGGTAAAAAGCCCTAAGCACTTATTAGGCGCCTGCTGCGTGCCACCAGCCCCGCCCCCCACAAAGCATCCCCCAAACTTTGCCAAGCGCCACTTTTAGGTCCGGCCTTCCCCAGGGCTCCCCCATCTCGCCTCGTTAGGACGAGAACCCCGCCGGGGAGCCCCAGGTTTCCTGCCCCGGGGACACTTTCTACCCCAGAATCCTGGGAATGGGCAAGGCAAGGGGACAGAAAGAAGGGCCCGACGGCCTCCCCCCGTGGGTCAGTGAGAGCAGAACACCCCGCTCTTCTCTCCATCCGAGGGGTGAGCAGGAAGGATCCCCCCTTTTGGGGGTCCGGGCCGAGGACGGCTCTTCTCGGCCTGCGCTGCTCCCCCGCCCCCCGCCGGACCCCCACAGGTCCGAGCCTTCCCGCAGGAGACGCCCCAGGGGGGCCCCGCGAGTCCGGGGGGAGGGGAGCGGAAGGGCCCGGGCCGGGCCTGGAAGGGCAACGCTCGGGCCTAGGCGGCGGCTCGGCCCGGCCCGGCCGGCGTTGGCAGGCCCCACCGCGCCGGGCGCCCGGGCCTCCCGGCCCTCGCCCGGGCCTCCCTCCTCCCGCCGGCCGGGGGAGTCGGGCCGGCGCCGGATGCGGGCAGGGGGCGGAGGAGGTAAACTCGTCCTGTCACCGCATCCGGAGGGCCTGCAAGGGGCCGCGCTCCGAGGGCCCAGGCCGCCGCCCCCCGCCGCTCCCGCCCCGGGGGCCCCGCGCTGCCGCCGCCCCGGGGGCCCGTCCCCGAGCCTCACCAGGTCGTAGTCCTCCTCATCATCGCACATGAAATCATCCTCCATGTCAGACATCTTGGCCGGGAGGGGGGGAAGGGAAAGGGGGGGAGGAGAAACTGGAGACAACCTCCTCCCACAATCCTCCGCGCGCAGCGGAGTCACCCCCTTCTTCCTCCGCGCCGCCCTCCCTCTCGTCCAGGCGAGGAGCGGGCCGTCTGGGTGCGGAACGTCCGTGCTCGGGGCCCGGGATCCACGCCGACGGGCAAAGGGAGCGCGCCGCCCGCCCCCCGCCCTTCCTGCGAGGCGCGCGGTGCCTTGGCAACTCCCCCTAGCAACCGAGCCTAGCAACCGCCCTCCGGCGGCCGGAAGTCGGCTGCGGAAGCCGGAGCGGGGCAGGCCGGGGAGGCGAGGCCTGGGACCGGGCCTCCCGCGGGCGCCAGACTCGGACCCTGGGTCAGAGCAAGAGCCGCCCGGGGGCGCTGGGAGGGACCTGGTGCCCACACCTGAGGTCCTAGCGTGCCAGCCTGATGCCTCTTTACGTGTTTTATTCTTCATCTTATTTTAT
Source organism: Notamacropus eugenii (assembly GCF_028372415.1). NCBI lineage: Eukaryota > Metazoa > Chordata > Mammalia > Diprotodontia > Macropodidae > Notamacropus > Notamacropus eugenii. The sequence goes on along the minus strand of NC_092878.1, from coordinate 3,985,290 downwards.
TCTCAGCTCACTCCCTGATGTCCCCGTTCCTTTGAGAGGTGCCCCCCCCCGGGCACCTGTGCCATCCTCAGCTTCTCAGGTGCCACCCTCTGACCTGGCACAAGACGTTGTCCCGTGCCTGGGCTGTCTCACACCCTGCCTCACTCCGAGCCCCCCCCCTCGGGCTCAGACTGCCCCTCCTGTGCCCCTCCCCCAGCCCCTGTGGCCCACAGGATCGAACACGAGCCCTTCCCATCCCCCATCCTCTGGTGACACCTGTTCCTCACCAACCATGCATCTCCCGACTCCCAGCATTTGCCCTGACTGTGGCCCATGCCTGGACCTCCCTCCCCGCTTCTGGCCTCCACCTTCTCCCAGGAGCCTTACCTGTCCTCTGCGGATGACCTCCCTTCTACCCTACACCTGCCTGGCCCTGTTATTCCTCCTGAGACCAGGGGCGCCTCTTGGCTTTCTTGGGACCCCATCCTCAGCATGGTGCTTGTCACACGGAAGGCACTAATCAATAAATTAATCAATAATTAAATCAATAAGCTGATGGATTAGTGGCTACCAAGTAAGTACAAGATAATTGGGCCTGTGAGTGTCCAGTGTGGGACAAGCTGAGCTTGGGAAGGAGGCCAGAGTAGGAGAGGGCATTCCAGGCCAGGCAGAGGGTAGAGGGCCAGCAGATGCGGAGCCTATAGACTGGTTCACCTGGAAAGGAGACTGCGTGATGGGGAGGAACATGCACTGAGGCCAGAAATGGAGTGAGGGGTGAAAGCAGGCAGTGGGGTAAATATGGCAGTGGGTTTAGAGTCAGATCTGACCCAGGGGATACAGCCCTGGGCCTGGGGTCAGTTCACATCCTGCCCCTGTGATTCGGAGCAAGTCACTTGGCCCTGTCTGCCTCAGTTTCCTCATCTGTAAAATGAGCTGGAGAAGGGAATGACAAACCTCTCCAGTATCTGACCCCAATGGGATCACAGAGAGTCAGATTCAAGGGAAATGACTGAACAAGACCTGAGCTTAGATCTGGAATCGGAGATACTCACTAGCTGTGTGACCCTGAGCAAGTCACTTGCCCTCTCGGGGTCTCAGTTCCCCAATCTGTAAATGAAGGCGTTGAACTTTGCGCTGTAAATTCCTTTCTAACGATAAATCTTGTGGCTTTAAGTCCTGTGATTTGCATGCGGATCTTCCCCATAGAAGTAGGCTTTCCAACAACCACCACTCCACGTGGCAGTCTCAGAGTAACAAAGATTTATTGACCAAGTACTCTTTGAAAAGCCTTCAGAAGTTCATATGGTTTAAGGGACTCACTCATCTTTCTTAGCCTCAGTTTTCTTATTTGTTAAATAAAGATGTGAGAACACACATATCTAGCACACAGAGCAGTGGAGCACCGTCCTGCTACCGTCCTTTGAGAAGCTCTAGAACTGAATTAAAATGTAACTGGGAAATATTTAGCAAAATAAGAATGTAATACAACATAGATAATGTTAACACATAGTTTTCTAAGTCAATATGTGACCTGAAGGGATCCTAATGTATGATTGATTGAGTGACATCTTTTTCTTTTTGAGTTTGACGTCACTGGGTTAGACAATCGGGGGTTTTAGTCTGGGATCCAAGACACACATTTAAATTTTTTTTTAATAGTTGCATTTAAAATAATTACTTTCCTTTGAAATCCTTTGTGTTTTATGTGCTTAAAAACATTCTGAGAAAAGGTTTATAGGTTCCACTTGGCTGCTAAGGGGCTTATGGCACACAAAAAGACTAAGAAGCCCTGGCTAAATAATTCCTAAGGCCCCATCCAGGGTTCAGTCCTTTGATTCTGCTCTGGGGCCCCACCACCATCCACACTTGCCTCCCCCTCAGGATTTCTGCTTTTCCTGCCTTTTGTCCTTAGACTGTCTCAAGCTCTGTTCAAATGCTCCCTTCTTCCCTTTGTAATGAACAAAGTAATCTTCACTTTGGACCTTAAATTAAATTCAAAACAGCATTTATTAAGTGCCTGCTATGTGCAATACACTGTACTAGTGAGACAAGAAAAAAAATCAGAACTATCTTTGTCCTCAAGGAATTTATATTTTATTTGGAGGAGAGGTTGGAGAAACGCAGACAAGTAATTGCAAAAATCATACAAAGTAATTTTTCTGGTTAACAGCACTAATAACTGGGAATCATGGAAAGCCTTTATAGGAGGTGATACTTGCAGAGAGCTAAAGATTCAAAAGTGAGGCAGTGAGGAAGGAGCATGTTCTAGTAACGGGGAAAGGAACGGAAGCACAAGATAAAGTACAGCAAATAGTCTAGTTTGGCTGGAAACTAGAATTTTTGAAGTGGAAAAAATCAACATTTTTTACAACCCCATTTTGTAATGGGGTATTAGGTTTTTAAAAATTAATATTTTGTTTTATACAATCAATGAAAACCAGCTTTTTCTCCCTTCTCACCTTCCTTTCTTCTTCCCTCTCCCCAAGCCAATAGAGAAAGAAAGAAAAAAACCATTACAAACATGGAACAAATTTCAGCATTGAACATGTCCCCCCAAAAGTGGTGTTTTTGTAGGCAGCTAGCTTCCATATTGGATTTTGAATTCCTTGAGGGGGGTACTGCTATTTAATTGTGTGTTTCAAAGAACCTAGGATTCAATGTGGGGCAGTTTAGGGTAATGCTGAAGTGGATAGAGTGCTAGGCCTGCAGTTAGGTAGACCTGAGTTCAAATTCAGCCTCAAACACTAGCTGTGTGACCTTGGACAAGTCACTTAATACTGTTTGCCTTAGTTTCCTCATCTGTAAAATGAGCTAGATAAGGAAATGGTGAACTACTGCAGTATCTTTGCCAAGAAAACCCTAAATGAGGTCAAAAAGAGTCTGACACAATTGAATGACAAAAACAATAGAGTTTAGCAAACAGGAGGGACTTAAGAAACATTAAAAGTGTTGAACTGAGTAGCCAAAACATGTCTTTAGAGTCTTGGAAGCAGATAACAATTTTGGCAAATAATCCAGTTTGAACTGATTTTCCTGAATTCATTCTCACTCTTCACTGAAAGGCAGCAGCTAAAGGAAGTATTGCTTTTAGCTAGGTGGTTCTGGAATAGAATACTGGATCTGGAATTAGGAAGACCTCAGTTCAAGTCTGGTCTGAGACACTAGTTCTGTAACCCTGGGCAAGTCACTTAACCTCTGTCTGCCTCAGTTTCCTCATCTAAAATGGAGATAATAATGGCACTTGCCTCCTACGGGTTCGTCTAAGGATAGAATAAGATATTTGTAATGTGTTTTATAAATGTAAATCCTATGTAAATCCTAACATTATTATTTGTAGTCAGGGCACTCAATTTCCAATCCCACCTCTGTTACTACTTACTTATGTTGTAAGAAAACATATTACTTAGTTTCTCTTAACCTTAATTTCTTCATGCTTAAAACAAGGATACTGAACTCTTATGCATTTATGACGCATCTCTCTAATCTGTCCGCACAGCTGCCATTCTGTAAAATGAGGTCTCTGAGATCCTTTCAGCACTGTGTCTATGACCTTATAATCCTAAATTCAGGCCTGAGCACGTTGTTTCTCTGCTAAAGAAGATTCCAAGGCTCCTTATTGCCTTTACAGTAAAATGCAAACCCTTCTATGAGGCATTTAAAGCTCCTCCCTTCATAGTCCAGCTTCATCCTTCCTTCCAGGCTGATTCCACACTACTCCTCACCTACTCTGCTGTACAAATTGGCTAGCTGGCTGTTTCCTCTTCTCAGTGCCTATGTACAGGCTGCCCTCCCCTTTGACCTCACTGACCTGGAATGCTTTTCTTTTTCCTCTTTTCCCCTCCTTTTCCTCCTGCCCCTTTTTTTTGGAAACCTGACAAGGCTCAACTCAAGTGCCTTTTCCTTCAACATGACTTTCCTAATTGCCCCAGTTATTAGTTTTCTCCCTTTCCATCACTATTTATTTTGTAAGTATACCATATTTACTTTTATGTAAACATGTATCCCCCCAGTAGAATATGAACTCTGTGGGTAGGGACTGTGACACTTTGGTATTTAATCTCCAATGCTAAACGTAGTTCCTGGCCCACAGCGCTTAGTGATTATTGACTGACTCCACATCATTTGCCTATTTTCTCCTCTTTGTAGCAGAGGACTTGCCAGTAAGACAAGGAGGAGAGAATTTTGCAGCTAAGTTGTTAAGGAGAGATGCAAAAATAGCAGCAGCCTGAATTTAGAATTTTACCCCATTCATCCCCCAACTCTGTCCTTTGAAAATTCATTAAGAGTAACTTAAAAGGTGTGAACAGTCCTTTTAACTTTTTTTTTTTTTTTTTTAGGAAACACGGTCATTCCTATCCAACTACTTTTACTAAGCCTTCATAGTACCTTTACTACTTCTGACGACCACATAAATTGCCTAAAAATGTAACTCTTTGGAGAAAAATAATTAACATTTTTTTCTTCAAGATTGGGGAGTGGGTGGGAAAAAGTTTACAAGGATGTGAGTAAATATTCTCTAAAATTTTTAATCATTTAACTTTTTTTTTTTAAATTCTGACCATCCCTTGTTAGTAACGCCTCTGTTCTGGGTAAGTTTGAGAAACATAATTTTAGCAACATTACTGTAACTTAGAAGCAAAGTATCCGCAGTTCCCCCTTGCTTCCATTCCCACACAGCAGAGGCGCAGTACTCCCTGCGTTTTGTTTTATCAGTTGGCATATTCTCCCCACAACAGTAACTGGTTACTTTATTCTCCTGAAACTGACTTCAGACCAGAACTATGTGTTCACATTGTCTTCCTCAAAAAGTATAACAGTACGTAGGGTACAAGTTACAAATTCCAAGCACCATCCGGATGTAGTAATATCCATGTAGTCCAAAGAAATGTTAGGACGTTACTGTTGTGTATCAGTTTAGGGGAAAAAGAAGTTGAGCTGTAGCTCTCTAATTGTGAGAACTCTTCAACCACTCTCAGCAAGATGGGCGTGTGTGTGTGTTTGTGTGTGGGTGTCTGTGTGTGTGCATGTTTGTGCGTGTGTGGGGATGTGTCTGTGTCTTTGTGGGTGTGTGCATCTGTGTGTGTCTGTCTGTGTATGTGTGTGCATGTTTGTGCATGTGTGTGTGTCTGTGTGTTTGTGTGTGTCTCTGTTTGTGTGTCTGTGTGTGCATGTTTGTGCGTGTGTCTGTCTGTGTCTGTGTGTCTGTGTCTGTGTGTGCATGTGTGTGTGTGTCTGTGTGTTTGTGTGTGTCTCTGTGTTTGTGTGTGTGTATGTTTGTGCGTGTGTCTCTCTGTGTCTGTGTGTCTGTGTCTGTGTGTGCATGTTTGTGCATGTGTGTGTGTGTCTGTGTGTTTGTGTGTGTATCTGTGTGTGTGTCTGTGTGTGCATGTTTGTGCATGTGTCTGTCTGTGTCTGTCTGTGTCTGTCTGTGTGTCTGTGTGTGCATGTTTGTGCGTGTGTCTGTCTGTGTGTCTGTGTGTGTGTGTATAGCAGGGTGGGAGGGCCGGGGCAGTGTTGTACCCAGTGCAAGGCTTTTCTCCTTTAGCAGGAACTTTGAACATTACATTTGAATGACTTTACCACCTAAATACCACTGCGGACATCATTTCCCCCTTAAGCTCTGAAGCAGAATTTTCCTTTGCTCTCCTTCTGCCGACCCTGGGCTGGAAGGATTTCCTTGTAAGTATCCACCCATATTTTACCTGATACAAACTAACGCTGAAGGGGGCGGGGCAGACTGGAGTCGGGGGTGGTAGCAGGTGACAGCTGCATCCAGACTGCCCCCTGGCAGTGCCTCCCGCCCAGCTCTACCTGGCTGCACCTGACCAGCAGGCGGGGAGGACCAGCCAGGGAGCCCCAGGAGGAGGGCTCGGGGGAGGAGCTGCGCTGCGGAGCTAGCCCACTCCACGCAGCCGGACTTCCGCGAAGGGCCGGCCGTGGGGCCCGGAAGGGGGAGGCTCCTGAGCCGCTGCCAGTCCCATGATTGCCAGGGGGAGCGGCCGAGGACGGGAGGAGGCCGGAGCCATGGCTGCGGAAGGTCCGGACACGCGTCTGATCCAGGTGGCAGAGCATCCCAGGTGGGAGAGCGGGCATCCGTGCGCTGAGCCGCTGCCCTCGCCCGCCTCGCAGCCTTGGGCGCCTGGCCCTGGCCGGGCTTTCCTTGGTTCTCCGTCCAGACCTCGCAGAGTAACTCAAGGTTTCCCTGCCAGATGGCAGACCTGCAGCCAACCTCACCCCAGGGAAAGTGGGTGAGGGAGGGGGGAGCTTGTGCTCTGCGGCACAGACTCTGGTCTCCCGTTATGCCACCCTCCTTTTTTTCATGTCGTGGGTGAACCAGGAGCAGGCCCATCCTCCCTGAAGTTATAACTTTTTCTCCCCTCACACTTTTAGGAAGAGTGCCAACATACCCTTCCCCAAAGCCCAATTCAGAGGTCTTGTTATGAAGTGGAGTGACCCTGAGTTCTACCAACCTGAAATGATTTCCAGCAGGCCCCAAGGTTGAATTTTAATTTAATTTAAGAAAACCTTTCATTTAATTAACCCTTTAATTTAAGAAAACCTTAAACAACAACTCAGGAAGCCTGTGTACTGGGGCCTGGAAAAGTGGTGTTCTGGATTGGTGACTAGATCTTTTGAAGTACTGAATATCATAAAGTTTCATTTCTCTGCGATGTCCTAGTGGTGGAAAGGATGGTTTTCGGAGCCTATTCTATTTTCATCAAAAATCCATTGTAGGAATTGGTCTCCGGAACTTCTGAAATTTCAGTTTCTGCCTAGTAACTATAGTTCTGGTTTAAATTGGCTTCATCTGGGCAGTTTCATGATCCCAAGGGGAGGACATTTAGATTAAGGAAATATTGGAGATATGGCATAGAAATTGGCTGACACCTGTTGCAAAGAAAGATAGGGGGTTTTGCCCTTAAGGAGAGCACACAGTCTAGTTAGGTGGCCTGGTCTGTCTCTTCCATGAGTCAGTTTTATTTCTTGAAGCTGATTTTTTAGAAAAACTGTGATCACTTCATGAGCCAAACAGTTGTTCGAAGTACTTCTAGAAAGCATGTAATGTGAGTCTTCACCCTTCCGTCCATCTTCATTTCATGGTGCCCCAATCCGTTTTTCTGTGCATTTGTGAGCCCATGAAGAGGCAGTGGTGGAGTAGCTGGAAGGATGGAGGGGTGCGGAAGACAGATTCAAACGCTGCACTGACATTCACCAGCTGTGTGCTCAGGGACAGACTAAGTCCCCTCTTTGTCTTCCACTATAAAAGGGGCGTAATAATACTTAAACTGATCTTGTAGAAGTATTGTGGAAAACAATAATAGTGCACATTCTCATAGTGCTTTCAGAATTTGCCAAGTGTTATGCGTACATTATTTCATTTTAGTTTCATAGCTACCTTGGGAAGTAGGCGCAGCAGATATTGTCCCCATTTTACAGATGAAGACTCTGAACTTCAAGTTAAGTGTCTTGCCCATGGCCAAAAAGCTAAGTGTAAGAGGCAGGATTTGAACCCAGTGGTTGTGGCTTCAGTACAAGATTCTATATGTCTTACAACACCATAGAAATGTGTGTAGTCATTTTTGTAGACTCATTCCCACTCCAGAGTAACTGCCTTGTAATTGACAAACCATTTACTACTGCTGGAAAGCAAGTAGGAATCTCTTTGGTATTCTTAGTTTACAGGTTGTTGATGGTGCATTTGTATTTTTAAGCATCTTTTGCTTTTGCTAGGAAAGAAGGAGTGAAATTTATTTATTTCAGGCTTGTAGTTTCGACTGGTCAAGGGTCTCTATTTATCTTTTCGGGAATGTCTGTCTTTGTTTTCTTTGACTGGCAACAGAAAGAAACAAGATGAAGCTGAGTCCTTGAGAAGGGCAGGGCTTATCTCAAGTCCAGGAGGGAAATGATAATGTGGAGTGCTCAGAGGGTATCTTTGCCGATTTTGCAAAATACAATGATTCTTGGTTCCTCAGTCACCATGGAAGTAATTTAGGAGTCTGGAGTCCCTGGATCCCTATGTTGGGGCACAGTTTTGGTAAAATCCACTTGCTCCCCAGTTGGATGTGTTGGAGGGAGACTACACTAATGATCCATACATGTGAAGGATTTTTTTTTATCGCTAAGGATTTCATAATATAGGCAATTCCTTCTAACAATGCAGATTAGCAACTGTTTCATAATTTATACTCTTTGGAATTCTGTGGTAGCACTGATATGTTATCAGTAGTGTCATAATGGAATTTTTTGAGGGGATCCAAGAGGGTCAGTATGCACTAATTAAGAGTGAATCAAAGAGATAGCAAGGTGGAAAGCATCTACAAGAGGGTCCATATATATGTATGTGTATATATGCATACACACATATTTTAGGGGATCATTAATAAGCTAAACATTATTCAGTGTATCATTGTATGAAACAGAAAAGAAAGATGGCTGGCTGTTCATTAAACATAGGTGGTTATGCAAAAATGAATAGTATACTTGTTGGAGAAAAACATGTATATTCTTAGCTACAGGAGACAAATAAGGGAGTTAACCGCTGAGTATAGCTAGTTTCGCTAAATCAAAGAAATACTCATACAGGGGGGAGAACTTTGCCAAGCTGCTGTCTTCTTCCACCTTTAGCAGCTAAGTCTTTTTATATCAGTAAGAAGTGAAAATGAGCCCATGAAGGACATTAATTTTTGCAGCTGGTCTTGTAGTTTACTAGGGGTTGTTTACAGCAAACATAGAACCACTTGGAGTCAGCCTGGTTTGGAGCAGGGCTGTTTTTATGGAGGAGAAAATCTCCATGTTATCCAAACATGTCAGGGTGCAGTATCAGAAGATTTGGTAAGGAGGCTCACTGGAAACTTGTTGAAGTCAGTCTCGGGGCTTTATTTGGGAAGGGTAATTTTATTAATTCACTTTTCCGACAGTGTCAAAATCAAATAGAATGGATTTCTAGAGCACAGGCCCTGGAGTCAGAAGAAACTGAGTTCAAATCTGGCTTCAAATATTTATCAGCTATGTGACTTTGGGCAAGTGACTTAACCCTAATTGCCTAAAAGAAAAAAAAAGGATTCCTAGGGGCTGCATATCATCTTTGACATACAGAAATCGACATTGTCTATGTTGCATATATTTTTATTTTGTTAAACATTTCCCCAATACATTTTAATCTGGTTTTGTCTGCCACCTGGGTTAAGTGAATCTCCAGAGTCTCAGAGCCAATATATGTTAGTGGCAGCACCTGAATCCAGGTTCAGCACTTTATACATTATGATAGGATATCATGAAATAATGTTTTTAATGAAGTCTCTACCTTGTACATAGGTGCCTAATAAAGGTTCTTTAAATTGAATAGAATATGATGGACATATTTCAGCATATGTGAAATATTTCTAAGGATTCTATGGTACTTTAACTTTTTGGAGAAGAATGGATGTGATAGATGCAAATAGCACACATTACTGAAAAATGAAACAGTAGTTTCTTAACTCTTCTTCCCTAAACAGATCAGTATTTTCCAGTGATTTCTCTCTCTGTCTCTCTCTTTCTCTCCCTCTCTCTCTCTTTCTCTTCCTCTCTCTCTCTCTCCCTCCCTCCTTCTTCTTCTGTCTCCCCCTCCCCCACCTCTCCTCTCCCTCCTTCCCTCCATTTCTCTCTCCCTCCCTCTCTTCCTTCCTCCCTCTCCCTCCCTCTCTCCCTTCCTCCCTCTCCCTCTTCTCCTTCCCCCTCCCCCTTCCTCTTTCCCACACCTCTCTCCCTCTCTTCCTCTCTCCCCCTCTCTTCCTCTCTCCCTCCCTTCCTCACTTTCTCTCCCTTCCTCTCCCTCTCTCTCCCCCCATCCCTCTCTCTCCCTCCCTTTCTCTGTCTGTCTGTCTCTCTCATCTATCTCACTGCATTCATACAACAACCATTTATTATTTTGGAGCTAGGTGGCAAAGTGGATAGAGCTCTGGGCCTGATGGCAGGAGGACCTGAGCTCAGATGTGGCCTCAGACACTTGCTAGCTCTGTGACCCTGGACAGGTCACTTAACCCTGTTTGTCTCAGTTTCCTTACCAATAAAATAGGGATAATAATAACACCTGCCCCAAGGTTGTTGTGAGAATCAACATAATTTAAAGTGCTTAGCACAGTGCTTGGCACACAGAAATCTCTATATAAATTTTAGCTTTGTTTTGTTATTATAATAATTATTACGGCTGTTTTCTTGTGTTTGGTATTATGCTTGGTGCTAGAGAAACCAAGAGAAAATGAAATCCAGCAGTTTTTATCAAATGAGTTAACCTGTGTAAAGTGCTTTGTAAACCTTAAAATGCTGTGTAAATGTTAGCTATTATTATTTTTTAACGTTTCCCTAAATGGTACATCTTACTTTAGGAGGGCCCATCTAGAATTTGAAAATACATTAGCTTTTTAAAAGAGGGGCAAGTTCTTTATAGAGAACACAAATATGCATAAAAATATCAATCGGCTTATGAAGTAAGAGCAAAATTTATAAACTGAAAAAGTACTTAATAAGGTATAGGGACATACCATTTTATTTCCTTTTGATATAATCTTCTCCAGGGTCCTGGAAGAAATCATTTTTTGAAACAAAACTTCCTGTTAGTCCCATGAGATGCTGGGATCAACTAGTTGGATTTTTGAAAGAGAAAATTGAAACAGAGATTAGATGTCTTGGTTTTGGTCATATCTGCCATAAAAATCTTATCTCTTAATCTCAGTGCTGCGGCCCTGATCTCGTATTTGTGAGATGCTTCTGGGCCTGCCTTTCCCTTAGGCCCAAAGGTAAAATCCATGCTCATTCAAAGGTAGTTACACCCATAAATTTGTTTCCTTAAACTCAGTCACTAGCACTGCTATCAAATAAATCTTAAGTCAAAAGAGCATTCAGAGCCTCCCAGTCAGCAGTTTGTGGCAAATTCCTCCATGAACAATGGGATCTTTGTGGGAATGCTTTTCACACTGAAAGTGCACTGAGGTCATTAGACTGCTTTTTGGCACTTTGGCAGCGTATTTTAAAAGCTAGTGTGTTCTCAGTGACCAGTATGGAATTATGGAAGTGTAGCTGCTTCCCAAATTATAAGCATGACATATTGTGCGTTATTGGAGAGTTACAGATACAGAGACACACTGAATGAATAGAGTGCAAAAATAAAGAAGGAAAAGGAAGTTGAATCCTAGAATAATGTTTGGTCTTTAGAGTTCATTTTGTCTCCTCCTTACTTGGAACAATAATTCTCTCCAGTCACTAGATGATCATCTGGCTTCCCTGGAAGACTGGTTATGATGGCTATAACTTTCTACTTCCCAAGTTGGGCCATTCCATTTATGTTCAGGAAGTTTTTCCTTCTAGAAGACAGATTTCTGGGAAATATAACTTTCAACCTCTTGGTTCAAGTTCTGGCCTTGAAGGTCAAGAAGGATTAGATTCCATTTTCCCTTCTACTTGATAGTCCTTCAAAAACTTGGAGATAATTATCAGTTTCCCTCACTTACAACAAAGTCTTCTCTTATCTGGGTAAAACTTCCCTAGGTTCTGCTGAATTGTGGAGCACCTTGAATAAAAGACAAATGAGTGTGAACTTTATTTAGTAGCATAAGCAACCAAATTTATGCATAACGAAGTTTAGTCTGTTTGAGATTTGAAGGATGGATTGGAAGTGGGAGAGAGAGGCTATTGTAATATTTCAGGCTGGTGATAGTGCTGAAAGGAATAAAAAGGAGATCTCAAATTGAGATATTATGGAAATAGAATGCACACAACTTGGTGATTGATTGAATACAAGATTATAGATTTAGAACTTGAAGGAACCTTTTAAGTTTCTCACCTAGTATGCAACTCCTTAATTTTACAGATGAGGTATCTGAGATCCAGAGAGGCTGAATAAATGGTCTGATGTCACACAAATATTAATTTGCAAGGTCAGGATTCTAACAGGGTTTCTCTCATTGCAAAGTCAGCTCTTTCCTCTGTACCACTCTCATATGAGAGATGAGTGAGAAGGAAGTGTCAAAGATAACATGAAGATTTTGAACATGGAAAATTTGGTGCATGGAGGTGCCACTAACAAAAATGATTTAAGTCAAAAATAGGAGTAAGTTTTTGGGAAAGATGTATATTTTTGGGAAAGGAAGTGGTGTGGTTTCAATTAAGAATGAATGACGGGGGGGGGGGGGGGGGGGGGACCAAGATGGCGGAGTAGAAAGACACACATACGCTAGCTCCGAACCCACTGCCCATAAAATATCTGTAAAAAAAGAACTCCCGGCGAATTCTGGAGCAGCAGAAGCCACAGAACAACAGAGCAGAGGAGATTTCTGCTCCAGAGAGCCTGAAAACCTCTCGCAAAAGGTCCCTCGAGCCCCGGACCTGGAGCAGAGCCCAGCCCTGCCTTGGCGGCGCAGCGCCAAAAGGAGCTGATCCGAGCAGGCTTCAGGGACGGAATCTCCAGCAGCCGTGCGGGTCCCTCCACCCACAGGTGACAGGGGTTGGTGAGAGGGTCTCTTTGGCGGGTCGAGAGGGGAGTGGGGTGCCCCCATAGCTCGGGCCCCCTCGGGAGGCAACAGCAGAGGCGGGAGCAGACTGGGGCTCCCCAAGCAGGCAGGAGCCAGGATCCATTGTTGAAGGTCTCTGCATAAACCCCCTGAGGGAATGGAGCCTGTGAGGTGGCCCTGCCCTGACGTGAGCACCTAAACTTGATCTCACACTGAATAGCAGCCCCGCCCCTGCCCAAAGCCCTGAGGCTGGGGAGCAGCATTTGAATCTCAAACCCTAAGCGCTGGCTGGGAGGATCTGGAGGCCAAGTGGGTGTGAAGAGAATATTCAGAAGTCAAGTCACTGGCTCGGAAAATGCCTAGAAAAGGGAAAAGAAATAAGACTACAGAAGGTTACTTTCTTGGTGAACAGGCATTTCCTCCCTTCCTTTCTGATGAGGAAGAACAATGCTTACCATCAGGGAAAGACACAGAAGTCAAGGCTTCTGTATCCCAGCCCACTCAATGGGCTCAGGCCATGGAAGAGCTCAGAAAGGATTTTGAAAATCAAGTTAGAGAGGTGGAGGAAAAACTGGGAAGACAAATGAGTGACATGCAAGTAGAGCATGAAAAACAAGTAAACACCCTGCTAAAGGAGACCCAAAAAAATGCTGAAGAAAATAACACCTTGAAAAATAGGCTAACTCAATTGGCAAAAGAAGTTCAAAAAGCCAATGAGGAGAAGAATGCTTTCAAAAGCAGAATTAGCCAAATGGAAAAGGAGATTCAAAAGCTCACTGAAGAAAATCGTTCTTTCAAAATTAGACTGGAACAGATGGAGGCTAATGACTTTATGAGAAACCAAGAAATCACAAAACAAAACCAAAAGAATGAAAAAATGGAAGATAATGTGAAATATCTCATTGGAAAAACAACTGACCTGGAAAATAGATCCAGGACAGACAATTTAAAAATTATGGGACTACCTGAAAGCCATGATCAAAAAAAGAGCCTAGACATCATCTTTCATGAAATTATCAAGGAAAACTGCCCTGAGATTCTAGAACCAGAGGGCAAAATAAATATTCAAGGAATCCACAGATCACCGCCTGAAAGAGATCCAAATAGAGAAACTCCTGGGAACACTGTGGCCAAATTCCAGAGTTCCTTGGTCAAGGAGAAAATATTGCAAGCAGCTAGAAAGAAACAATTCAAGTATTGTGGAAATACAATCAGGATAACACAAGATCTAGCAGCTTCCACATTAAGGGATCGAAGGGCGTGGAATAGGATATTCCAGAAGTCAAAGGAACTAGGACTAAAACCAAGAATCACCTACCCAGCAAAACTGAGTATAATACTTCAGGAGAAAAAATGGTCTTTCAATGAAAAAGAGGACTTTCAAGCATTCTTGATGAAAAGACCAGAGCTGAAAAGAAAATTTGACTTTCAAACACAAGAGTGAAGAGAAGCATGAAAAGGTAAACAGCAAAGAGAAGTCATAAGGGACTTACTAAAGTTGAATTGTTTACATTCCTGCATGGAAAGACAATATTTGTAACTCTTGAAACTATTCAGTATCTGGGTACTGGGTGGGATTACACACACATACATGCACATGCACACGCACACACACATAGAGACAGAGTGCACAGAGTGAATTGAAGAGGATGGGATCATATCTTAAAAAAATGAAATCAAGCAGTGAGAGAGAAATATATTGGGAAGAGAAAGGGAGAAATGGAATGGGGCAAATTATCTCTCATAAAAGAGGCAAGCAAAAGACTTATTAGTGGAGGGATAAAGAGGGGAGGTGAAAGAAAAACATGAAGTTTACTCTCATCACATTCCACTAAAGGAAGGAATAAAATGCACCCTCATTTTGGTATGAAAACCTATCTTACAATACAGGAAAGTGGGGGATAAGGGGATAAGCAGGGTGGGGGGGATGATGGAAGGGAGGGCATGGGGAGGAGGGAGCAATTTGAGGTCGACACTCATGGGGAGGGACAGGATCAAAAGAGAATAGAAGTAATGGGGGACAGGATAGAATGGAGGGAAATATAGTCAGTCTTCTACAACACAACTATTATGGAAGTCATTTGCAAAACTACACAGATTTGGCCTATATTGAATTGCTTGCCTTCCAAAGGGAAGGGGTGGGAAGGGAGGGAGGAAGAGAAGTTGGAACTCAAAGTTTTAGGAACAGCTGTTGAGTACTGTTCTTGCCACTAGGAAATAAGAAATATAGGTAAAGGGGTATAGAAAGTTATCTGGCCCTACAGGACAAAAGAGAAGATGGAGACAAGGGCAGAGAGGGATGATAGAAGAGAGAGCAGATTGGTGATAGGGGCAATTAGAATGCTTGGTGTTTTGGGGTGGGGGGAGGGGACAAAAGGGGAGAAAATTTGGAACCCAAAATTTTGTGAAAATGAATGTTAAAAGTTAAACAAATAAAGAAAAAAAAGAAAAAAATTACTGAATTTGAAAAAAAAAAAAAGAATGAATGACAAGAGATGTTCAGTACATCAGTAATTCCCAGGATACTGACAAAATAAGCAAAGAGCTTCCTGTGTGTGATGAGATCTTCAGAGGATTTATGGAAAGATATGAGCAAGAATCATCTCAGGTAAAAAGGTATAGAAGGTTGCCTTCTTCATTGAGAGAAGTACAGATAATAGTGAAATCAGAGATCATGAAAGTATCAGTATATTAAGAAAATGAACAGATGTTTATATTTTTCTGCTATTTTAAAAGAGAAAAGTATTCCATGGAAAGCTACAATTGTCTTTCTCTTTGCCTTGTTTCTTCTGTTCAGTTCATGTTAAATATGCCTTCCTAAATAACTTTTATCAGATTTAGATGAGATCTTTTACAACGCTTCTTAAGAGCAAGGCGTCAGTGATAACATGTGGCAGCCCAAAACGTATTACATCCTTTGCATTATTTGTAACTTTGATTCTTTTGAGGTTGTGATGTTCCATGATTTGAAGACAGTTTTGGCAACAAAAAGTAGTTTGAGGTCACCTTCATTTCCTATTTGTAGGAAATGACTGGCAAGTATTTACTGAAGTTATTTGGTTTAAAAATAGTTCATAATTGCTTTCTTGTGACTTGGGGAAATAAAGCTCTGAGAGAGGAAAATTCCAAGTAAATTTTGACTTATAGCAAGAATTTAGTGCCTTTCTTTTTCAAAAGAAAAATCACTAATAATAACATTTTTTGTGTGCTTTAATGTTAAAAAAGCATTTCCTCCACAAAAAACCTCCGAGGTAGGTGATTTGCATACCATTTTACAAATGAGGAAACGGAGGTCCAAGAGGTCAGAGTGATATTTCCTGTACAATCACACCGCTAATAAGTGTCAGATCCTGGGTCTGAATTTTGATGTCCTGGTTCCAAGAACAGTGTTATTTCCACTATCCCGCAGTGCTAGTTGAAATGTGAGTTTTTTTGGTCCTTAGTTCAAAAATATCCTGAAATATTTCACTTTGCCTTTCAGACTGCTAAAGCTGAAGGAGATGTTCGTTTCCAAGTTTGGATCCATACCTGAATTTTATGTTCGGGCACCAGGACGAGTCAATTTAATAGGTACTTAGAAATTCATTCTCTTAATTATTTTGCTGTAAAATAAAAAAAAACTGGTAAATTCTGAATTTGTTGATATTTTGCTGTTTTTTTTTTCTTGGGGAGAGGGCTTGAGGAAACAGATTATATGACATATATGGTTGTGGGAGTGCTTAAGCCTCCCTCATGGGCTCACTAAATCCATGTTTGAGGCTCAGTTTGTTTGCTCATTACTTCATTTATGTGTTTGTACAGAATAACTTGACAAAAAATTTTATGGGGTTGATGTGATTTAGAAATTTCCCTTATTTCTGTAGAGCTTATTAGCTAATTTAGATAGAATTGTATAATTTTTACCAAGAAAACTGCATACAGGGTCACAAAGAATTAGATATGATTGCACATTTTTTAATTTAATCTGCCTTATTAACATTTTCTCCCTCACTTAAGTCTAGACAGTCAACAAGAAAAAAAATGAATCAAGGCCTAATTTGTAGCATCTGTGATTTCTGAAGTATAAAATGCTTAAAATGAAGATTTAACAGCTAACTCTGCCCGCTTGAGCTGGCTCCAGCACACCCTTGACGAGGAGAATACTTGAGAAGTTATCAGTGATTTGATTTTATTTTTTTACATGTGGCATGATCTAGGTTCTGGAGGTCTTTGACCATCTTTGACCATCTTCCTCTTGGCAGTCTACAGGCTGGTTTCTTGTAACATTAATGTTATTATATGACATATCCTACTCTGTTGAGATCGCATGGCTGAGTATCTATTACTCATGGACCTCCAATAGGGTGATCTTTCACTGGGAAAAATAGGTGCCTCATAGAGAGACTTTTAGCGGCTCCCCTCAGATTTTGCAGCTCTGCAGGATTTCCTGTCTCTTTGCTGATAATTTTCAAATCTTTCTTTCTGGTCCTACTATCTCCACTAATTTCCAATCTTTCCTCTCCAACTACCTTTCAAATATCTCAAACTGGATGTCCAGTAGATATCTTAAACAATATGTCTGAAACAGAGTTCATTATCTTTCCTCCTAAACCCTCCCACCTCCCACTTTCCTTATTATTGGAGAGGAGTCTCTTAGACTTGTAACCTAGACTCTTACCCAGTCATCTTGGACTCCTCATCTCTTACACCTCCCCTCCCCTTCCGCATCCAAACTATTGCTAAGATTTGTTGATTTCACTTTTGTACCATCTTCAAATATGCCACTTTCTGTCCTCTGATCCTGCCACCACTCTTGTATGGGCCCTGATCACCTCATGCCTGGATCATTGCAGTGTCTGCTGGTAGATCTGCTTGTCTCAAACCTCTCCTTCTCCAGTCCATTCTCTGTTCAGCCACTAAAGTGATTTTTCCTAAAATGCAGGTCTTTTCATGTCACCTCTTACTCAGGAAACTCCAACGGACTTTATTGCTTATAGGATGCAATACAAAATGCCCAGCTTGGCTTTTAAAGCCTTTGTAACCTAGCTGCCTCATACCTTTCATATCGTATTTCCCAACATGTCCTCTGAGGTCGTGATGTCCAGTGAACCTTCTTTGAATAAGATGCTCTGTCTCTTGGCTCTAGTCATTTTTCCTAGTTGTCCTCCATGTCTGGAACACTCTGCCCTTCCACTCTGGCTACTGACCTTCCTGACTTTCTTTAAGTCCCAGCTAAAATCCTGCAGTCTACTAGAAAGTTTTCCCCAACCATTCTTAGTTGTGGTGCTTTCCCTCTGTTAATTATTTCCTATTTAGTTAGCTTGCTTTGTATGTATATATATTTTCATGTTGTCTCCCTCTTTAGTTGGTAAGCTCCCTGAGGGCAGGGACCATCTTTTGTCTCTTTGTATCCTCAGTGCTTAGTACAGTGTCTCATACCTAGTAGACTTAATAAGTGTTTATCAGTTGATAACAGAACACTTCCATAGTTTGGAGAAATTTATTGACTCTAGTAAGTAATAAATATTTATTGGATAAATCAGCATTGACCTAATCAGTTTATCTAATTACTCTGTAATTTTGGGAACTCTTGAAAAGACATCTGTAACTGGTTTGGTCAGTTTTTCTTCTGTTTTAACCTCATCACATTAACTTTGCCATTTTTAAAAAATTATTTTTACTTCAGTAACTATTTCCCAATTACATGTAAATTTGTTCAACAATTATTTTAAAAAATTTTGAGTTCCAAATTCTTTCTCTCCCTCCCCTTCCTCCTCCTTAAAAAAGTAACTTGATATTAATTATACACATGAAGTCATTCAACGTATTTTTCCATATTAGCCATGTTGCAGAAGAAAACACACAAGAAATAAGACAGTAGTAGCGAAGAGAGTTAAAGAAGTTATGCTTCAATGTGCATTCCTGGTCCATTGGTCTTCTCTCTGGAGGTGGATGACCTTTCTCATCGTGGGTCCTTTGTAATTGTCCTGGACCATTGTCTTTCACAGCTGATTAGCCTTACACTGTTGCTGTCACTATGTACAAAATTCTGGTTTTGCTCGCTTCGCTTTGCAGGTCTTCTTGGGTTTTTCTGAAGCCATCTTACTCATTTCTTATAGCACAGTAGTATTCCAACACAATCACAAAGCACAGTTTGTTCAGCATTTCCCATTTGATGATTCAATTTCCAGTTCTTTGCCACCCCAAAAAGAGCTGCTATAAATATTTTTGTACATATAGGTCCTTTTCCTTTTCTGAAAAATATCTTTGGTACATGGACCTAGTAGTGGTGTTGCTGGGTTAAAGGGTATGAACAATGTGATAGCCTTTTGGACATAGTTCCAAATTGTTTTCCAGAGTGATTGGATTGGCTCACAATAGTGCATTGGTGTCCCATTTTTTTCACATCCCCTCAAGCATTTGTTATTTACTTTTCTGTCTTCTTAGCCAATTAATAGATATGAAGTGGTACCTCAGAGCTGTTTTATTTTGAATTTCTCTCTCTAATCAATAGTGATTTAGAGCATTTCTTTGTGTGACTATAGAGAGCTTTGATTTTTTTTTTCTCTGAAACCTGCCTGTTCATATCCTTTGACTGTTTTATCAATAGAGGAATGACTTCTTTTCTTACAAATTTGACTCGGTTCTCTATGTATTTGAGAAATAAAGCCTTATCAGATAAATTTGCTATAAAATTTTTTCCTCCAGTTTTCTGTTTTCTTTCTAATCTTGGCTAAATTGATTTTGTTTCTGCAAACCCTTTTTAATTTAATGTAATCAAATTCATCCGTTTTATATCCCATGATGCCCTCTCTCTCTTGTTTAGTCATAAATTCTTCCTTTATCCATAGATCTCACAGGCAAAC
Organism: Notamacropus eugenii; assembly: GCF_028372415.1. Classification (NCBI taxonomy): domain Eukaryota; kingdom Metazoa; phylum Chordata; class Mammalia; order Diprotodontia; family Macropodidae; genus Notamacropus; species Notamacropus eugenii. The sequence continues at coordinate 3,965,978 of NC_092878.1, read as the reverse complement.
AATTACAAGCTCCCGTCATTTGCTTGTGATATCACTCTTTACGTCTAATGATATACCCATTTTGATCTTGGTACATGGTGTGAAATGTTGGTCTGTACCTATGTTCTGCCAAACTGCTTCCCAGTAGTTTTTTTTTCAAATAGTGAGTTATTGTCCCAAAAGATTGCCTCTTTGGGTTTATCCAAGACTAGATTACTATGGTAATTTAATACCCTGTATTGTATACCTAATCTATTCCACTGATCCACCACTCCATTTTTTAGCCAGTACGGCTTGAGATATGGGCCTCCCTCCTTCCCTTTTTTTTTTATTGATTCCACTGATATTCTTGACATTTTATTCTTCCAGATGAATTTTATTATTTTTTCTAGCTTTATGAGAAAGGTGTGTGTGTGTGTGTGTGTGTGTGTGTGTGTGTGTGTGTGTGTGTGTGTGTGTGTGTGTGTGTAGTTTGATTGGTATAGCACTGAATAAGTAAATTAACTTAGGGAGAATTGTCATTTTTATTATATTGGCTCTGCCTACACATGAGCAATTTAATATTTTTCCAGTTGTTTAGATTGACTTTATTTGTGTGAAAAGTGTTTTGTAATTTTGTTCATATAGGTCCTGGATAGGCCTTGGCAAATAGATGCACAAGTATTTTATGTTGTCTACAGTTATTTTAAATGGAATTTCTCTTTTTGTATTTTGCTGGATTCTGTTGGTAGTATATAGAAATGCTGATAGTCTATGTGGGTTTATTTTATATCCTGCAACTTTGCTGAAGTTAATTATTTCAACTAGTTTTTTTGGTTGATTTTCAAGGTTTCTCTAACTGTATCATCTGCAAAAGTAATAGTTTTGTTTCCTCATTTCTCTAATTCCTTCAATTTGTTTCTTCTCTTATTGCTATAGCTAGCATTTGTAGTACAGTATTGAATAATAGTGGTGATCATGGGCATTTTTGCTTTACCTCAATCTTATTGGGAAAGCTTCCAGCTTATTCTCATTACAGAACATGCTTGCTATTAGTTTTAGATAGACAGTTATTAATACTTTAGATACAACTCCTTTGAAACTTATCTTTTCAAGGAAAGCTCCATTTATTCCAATGCTTTCTAGTGTTTTTAATAGGAACGGGTGTTATGTTTTGTCAACAGTTTTTTCTGCATTTATTAAGGTGATTAATACAATCTATTAATATCTATTTATATGATTTCTGTTGTATTTGTTATTGATTTGTTCCATTATATTGAAAGTTTTTCTAATGTTGAATCAGACCTGCATTCTTGGTATAAATCCCACCTGCTCATATTTTTGTGATATACTATTGTAATCTCCTTACTAATATAACATGTTTTGCTTCTGTATTCATTAAGGAAATTGTTGTATAGTTTTCTTTCTCTGCTTTTGTTTCTCTAGTTTAGGTATCAAAACCACATTTGTGTCATAAAAGGCATTTGGTAGGACTCCTTTTTTGCTTTTTAGTCTAGTGTGATCTGGGGAGAGGTGTGGTCACTGCTATCTGGTCTGTGTTCTGCTCCTTTAACAATTTTGTTCCTCTGTTCCCCTAATCCTTTGAAATCCCTGGGAAGGTATACTGTGCTGCCTCTCTCTCTGGACAGAGACTGTTCTTCCCTGCCCTTAAGCTATGACTCTGAAGTGGGCATAGATTGTGTGGAATTGCTAAATAGCATCTTGTCCTGTGTTCTGGGCTGGCATGGAGCTCCTTGTAATCTCTTTTGACCTGTTGCTAGGTCCTCTCTTAATCTCTAGTTTTAGAACTCCCAAAGCTGCTGCTACTTCTGTCACCACCACCTAGTTCCATTGATGTTTCATCCATATGGGCTATGGGTTAGCCGCCTCTCCTGGATCACAGATCTCTTTTTCTGACCTGCTATGTTGTCTTGGGCTGGAAGAACATCTCACTCTGACCTTTTGTTGGCTCTGCCACTTCAGAATTTCATTTGAGGTGTTATTTTAAAGTTGTTTGGAGTGGAATGGTGGGAGAATTCATCTGAATGCTTTCTGTACTCTGCCATCTTGGCTCAACACCCAATTTGGTTTTAATGATACTTCCTGTCTGTAATGGTACTTCTTCATGTATGTGGATTGTCCACTTTTTTCAAACAGTGGGTTTATCTTCAAAGGACCTTAGAGATCCTGCAGTCCAAACCTCTTATCTTCACTTGAGAGAGCAAGTGTATCGTTCAAAGTCCCATACGTAGTAAGTCTAACAGAGCTTACACTTGAACTCAGGGTCCTGACTCAGAAGCTGGTGGCTACCTGTGCAAATTACAAAGTTGATCATCTATGTTAAGCAAATGCCTGTTTCTAACATTTAAATCCGTGTTCTGCCAATTTCTAAAATCAGTAGCTTTTGTATCATTTAAATAATTTTGCTCCTGTAAACTCACATTTATATAAAGCTTTATGCTTTTAAGACAAGCTTGTAAGTTAATTAGTAGAAGAATTATTATCTGTATGTATGTAAACAGTGGTGTCTTTGTATGATGTTAGGGTGCTGGTGGGATGAAGCACTCATCTTCATCAACACATCATCAACACACACCACTAATGGGAATCTTCTTAGGCAGTACCAGAGCACCCAAATGGATGTGTTAGGTTCAGTTCTGAAGGAGACTGACTTCTAAGGGATATCCAATTTTTTCTCAGACTTTTTAAACCTTCATCCTAGAGACCTGGGAAAAATTACCTAAGGGTTAGATAATTTGATTCATTTAGAATCTCCCCAAAAAGGATCTAGAAAGGCATTTAAGTACAATGTAAATTGGGTAGAGTGCCACTTCTTATTTTCTCTAAACAAAAGAAATGCTAAACATATAATTCCCAAAAACACATATTGAGTAGGAGAGAATAAATTACTTACAGGGATAGAATTCTGTTCCTGTGGATATGAATCAACATGTTGAGGTTTAGGGGTACTGGGACCCTGAAATAGCGACACACTGGGTTCTGCTCGAATGAGTTCAACCCAAGCCTTCTTTCCACCAAAGAAAAACGATGTTTATTAAAGATCTACCATATTGGATAGACTCTTAAGGAATTTGAGCATTTGTACAGCTAATACCAGCAGGACAGAATGAATCTGAGCCCTTGTGATGAGAGTCAGATTGAATCTGAGAACCTTCACAGAGGCAGGGTGGATCTTATCTACAGAAAGACTGTCAGAGGTATCTAGGGATGGCCAAGTAGTCTGAGGTGACTAGAGGAGGGTTTTTGGAGGGTCTTGATGGGTGTGGCCATTAGCTGGGGTGACTAGAGGTCCAATACTGGGAACCAAGAGATTGGGATGCAAGGTGGGGAGTAGCTGAGGGCTACCTGGAGATAACAGACAATGGAGAGCTAGGCTAGATTAAGGGTAACAGAGATTTGGGCGTAGAGATAATGGAAAGCTTATGTCCTCAGGCCAATGCCAGATAAAGTGGGAAGATTCAAGGAGAGTTGAAGGAGGCTCCCAAAACCTACCCCATCAAGCACAGCATGGAGAAGAATGAAAGCATCTTTTACTTGGGCCTTCTCCTTGAATTGGAGGTTCTTCCCCTCCCTGGAGAAAATAACTCCTTAAAGGAACAATTGGACAGATGGAACAGGAGATGCAAAAGTTAACTGAAGAAAACAATTTGATAAAAATCAGAATCAGGCAAGTAGAAGCTAATGAATCTATGAGACAAGAGTCAGTCAAAAAGAATCTAAAGAATGAAAAGAGAAGGGGATGTAAAATATTTAATTGGAAAAACAACTGACCTGGAAAATAGATCCAGGAGAGAAAATCTAAGGATTATTGGTCTATCAGAAAGCCATGATGAAAAAAAGAGCCTGGACAATATCATCCAGGAAATCATCAAGGAAAATTGCCCAGAAGTCCTAGATCCAGAGGGCAAAATTCACCTCCTGAAAGGAACCCCAAACTAAAAACACCAAGGAATATCATTGCCAAATTCCAGAACTATCCAATACAGGAGAAAACACTGCAGGCAGCCAGAAAGAAACAATTCAAATATCGAGGAGCTGCAGTCAGGATCACACAAGACCTTGCAGCTTCTACATTAAAAGATAGAAGAAATTGAATATGATATTCCGTAAGGCAAAGGAGCTGGTCCGATTACATGTAAAGAATAGTTTTCAACATTTATTTTCATAAGATTTTGAGTTCCAAATTTCTCTCCCTCTCTCCCCCTCCCTAAGATAGCAAGACAACTTGACATAGATTATACATGTGCAATCATGTTAAAGATATTTCTACATTAGTCATGTTGTGAAAGAGGAATCAGAACAAAAGGGAAAAACCATGAGAAAGAAAAATTTAAAAAAAGTGAAAGTAGTATGCTTCAATCTGCATTCAGACTCCATAGTTCTTTCTCTGCATGTGGATAGCATTTTCCACCGTGAGCAATTGTCTTGGATCATTGTATTGCTGAGAAGAGCTAAGTCTATCAGTTGATCATCACAGAATGTTCCTGTTACTGTATACAATGTTCCCTTGGTTTTACTCACTTCACTCAGCATTAGTTCATGTAAGTCTAGATTTTTCTGAAATCCACCTACTCATCATTTCTTATGGCACAGTAGTATTCCATTACATTCATATACTGCAACTTACTGAGCTACTCCTCAATTGATGGACATCCTCTCCATTTCCAATTCTTTGCCACCACAAAAAAGAGCTGCTATAAATATTTTTGTACATGTGGGTCCTTTTCCCTTTTTTAATAATCTCTTAGGATATAGAACTAGTAATGATATTGCTGGATCAAAGGGTTTACAGAATTTTATAGCCCTTTGAGCGTAATTCCAAATTGATCTCCAGAGTGGTTAAGTGAATTCATGACTCCATCCACAGTGCATGAGTGTTCCATGAATTGAAGGTTTTAAGATGAATTAGCCTATCAGTAGGTGAGGACACGGGGCAAAGGATACCTCCAAAGTATGGGGTGAAGTGAGTTTCCAGGTTGAAGAGGTTCCTGTGTCATGGAAGAGGGTCACCTTTGGAGATGCGCTATCTCAAGCTCCTCCTTATATTGAAAGTTCTGAGAGAAACTCGATAAGCCTAACTCTTACTATCTTAACTATTTCCTTCCCCACCTTTGGCCTTAGTACTTATTTGAAGAAAATACCTTCTTCCTTTCCATCTTCTGTGTCCTATTCACTTAAAATTTTTGATATAGATCTCTGGGAATAGCCCTTTGTATTCCTCCAGGGGAGCTATACTGGAGGAATGGAATGAAGATTGGATTCTCAACTATTTTTAGATTATTAAGCCAGATTGTATTTTAAGATACCTTTTCCTCATTCAAGATTTATGTTACCTGAAATCATCTTGTGGACATGAGGCACTATACCAATCTGGACATCTCTCTAAGCCAGAAGTAGCTTGAATGCAGAATAATGGCAAATAGAATAAAGATCGTTTTTGACAGAGTTGAGCCCTGAAACTATAGAGTTCAGTATTAACATTTTTTTTTTTTTACTGTCACATTTCCATTGCAGGAAATATTCATCTCAGGATTGTTTTCTTGTTTCAGTCCCCTATACTCAAGAAAGAAACACAAAATAGCTGCTTGGGTTGTGATATTGAGCACACCGTAACCTGTGATAACTGTTATAAAAAGTAATTTGTTAATTTGTATTTGGGAAATGATTAGTTTTTTAAACTTCTTTTTCAGTTAAGAAGCATTCATTTTCTCTCCTCATCTCACTCCACTTTCCTTCCGCCTCCCTCCATCGGAAAAATATGGATAGTAAAGCAAATCAAATTCCCTCATCAGCCCTCCCCAAAAATGTATGTCTCGATTCTACTTCTTGACTATTTGTGGATAACTGTAATCTCCAGGACCATCAGTTATGGTGGAGCTAGACTCTCCCTAACCCCTGTGAATTTTAGGATTGGTTTAAGAACTATACTCAATGGACTGTTTGGGATTCTGTAGGAGACCATTAAGAGTTATGCCACATGGACTTCATGCTACTGTTTGGTTCAAGGCACCAGGAGAGATAATTGAAAGGACAGTATTTTAGTATTCCTAGAGAATTTTCAGAATTGAAAATTTGGTATTTTGTATCCATCTCACAGGAGAGTATAATAGTACTCATAAATTATTCCTGCTGTTTGCTTAAGTCCTCCACTCATGAGTCTCTTGTGTTTAAGCATATCTTTTCTGAGGAAGAAATAAATAGATATCCTATATCTTATCTACAATATATTGAGCACTTTTCTATTCCCCTTCATTTTCCCCTTTTTGGGTTGGTCCCAGATATAAACCAAACCTAAACTTTAAGTGACTCTCTCCGGGGCTCCAGGAAGAAGTCTTAAAGAAGGGAGTGGAGTATTTAAGAAAAAGAACCTGACCCTTCTCTTTCAAGACCAGGCTTCCCCAGGACTGCACCCTATCCAGAGCCAAGTGGGACTTAGGGGAGAGGGAGAGGGTGAATAGCCTGCACCCAGAATCAGTTATTTTTACATATAAATTAGGAAATTGAATCTCAGGAAGACTGTGATCTTCCTCCCTTTCACTCTGCCTTCCTTCCTTGCCTGTTTAAGGGCTATATCTGGGAGCAAACATGGTCAGTTGTAGATTCCGTGAAAATTGTACCGTCTATCGTTTGGTCAAGGCCCAGCTGCCCTCCGTGGTTAGTTTGATGAAGTTTCTGATCCCTTATACTGTGATTTCTTCTTCCAAATCCTTTATTCTTTACCTTTGTTGGAAAACTTGTGATCGTTGATTTCCCCCCTTCATTTGAAATAATTTTGGAATATCCTCCCATTAGTTTTAAGTTTGTTTGAGATTCAACTTTAATTTATCCATTTTTATCCTTCAGAATGACTTGCAATTTTTTTCCTTTACTTTTTGTGCACTCCAAAATGTTCATGGGTAGAGTCTTCTTTCTCATTTGTCCTTATGCTTGCCTCCTAATCTTTATTCTTTCTTTGCAAATATCTCACTTTTTCTTTTCTTTTTTCTTTCTTCCTCTTTTCTCTCTTCTGTAATGTTCTGCTCATTCTGCTTATATTTTTTCTTTACAATATTTGGCTTTACTTTTCCACTTTATTCCTTTTTTACGTATGTTTTACATATGCTTTGTTTTTAATTTTTTCCTTTTCTCACTTCATGCTGAATTAGCTTCCATATTTCTCTGTTGTATTTCCTCAATTTTGCAAAAATTAATATCCCATGTTAGCATTTCGTGGTCTAGAAATTTATTTTGTTGTAATGAGGTCTAGCCAGTTTTACTCCCCCCCTTTTCCTTTTGTTATAAACTGTGCTTAAATAGTCATTCCTCAGTTCTTCATTTTTACAAATGGATTCCAGATATTTCACGTTTCATGTCACTTTTCCACTGCTTCGTCTTGTATCTCCCTTCTCTGTTGTGCATTCCAAGTCCTTCCCCATGTAAAGGGTGTTTGTAGAAAGGTGGCAACCTCTTGGAAAAAAAAAAATTCCTTTTAATCTTAATTCTAGGGTTGGGTTGGTAGGTTGAGGTATATACCTGAAGCTAAAATTTTCCCTTTTCTAAGTCATATTTATCATATTATTTGGATTTTTGGATTGCTATTTTCTATTTTCCCATGTTATGAAAACCCAAAAGAAATATAGCTCTTTTGCCTTGCTTGAACACTAGGAGGAGCATCTAGTCTCTTTATGAACTAATCTATTTCGTTTTCTAATAAGCCTTTTTTTTTTTTTTAAACTCATGCTATTCAGTGTAATGGTGAAAGGTACTTAACTTTTAAAAGATAGCTTAGGTTTGAGGTGAGACCTTTGAAGTTGAATGTGGAAGACTTGGGCTGGAAACCCAGCTCAGGGACGTATTAGCCCTGTGTCCTTGGCTCAGTGGCTTACTTTGAACCTCATTTTCCTCATCTGTAAAATGGGAGCACAAGTCTTCCTTGTTTGCCTCCCAGGATTGTTGTAAGGGTCAAATAAGGTAGCGGATATGAAAGAGTTTCAATTTACAAAACATTATAGAAATGAAAATTTTAATTTTAAAAGATTTGACAAAAATCTGTTTTCATTCCTCATGTCTCCCACCTCCCAGCTTAATGTGTGTGTGTGTGTATATGTGTGTGTGTGTGTGTGTGTATATGTGTGCGTGCGTGTGTGTGTGAATCTTTGTAACAAATAAGAAGTTAAATTCTTACTTTGTTCATGTCCTATCTTCTTTACCTTCTTTTTGGGAAACTTGGACATCAAGTTATCTGTCCTGGTCGGAGGTTGCAGACAGAATGAGACCTGAATTGGGACATGTCTTTTCCCTTATCCTTCCCTCCCCAGTACATACTTGCTTTTCACTTTCCCCCGTTGGCCTGGCACCCTCATAAGCTTCACTTATTAGGGTAGGGGGTGGGAGGAAAGGGAAGAATGGTTCAGGCTCAGCGTCTGGTCCCCGGCAGGGGGTCTGGTAAGGTTCAACTCTTCTGTTTGGCCTATAGTATGAGTTAGGGAGGAGGGCAAATATGAGGTAAAGGTCTTTTGATTATATAGTTAATATAATTGTTGAGAAGTGTGTTTTAATAAAAAGGTAAAAATTGTGCTCTTGGGGATTTCCAGCTGTCAGTTTCATTGTCTGTACTGAAACTGACATACAGTATAAAATTTTTGTTATTTTCCCTGTAAATGTTCAAAATATTAGGGTCTGTGGTATAATCTAGTAACTATTTGAAATCCATTCTTATAATACGCTGAGATTTTAAAAATTCCATCCTCTGTAAATGAAGGCAAGTTGTAAAAGTTACAGGAGCCTAGAGAACTAACAAGGGAATAGTTTTAAGGACATTCACATAATACAGAAATACAGCATGGATTGCTGACGGAAGAGCAGGCCCTGAAGTCAGGAACCTGTTCAGGTCCTTTCTCTGACATAAAATGGCTCTGTCATACAAGTCATCTGTGACCACTGGCAACTCTCTAGGATAGCTTCTCTGTGACAAAGGAAGGTTTGAGATGATCATTGCCATTTAGAATTGAGCAAACTAGGGCTTGGAAAAGTTAATGTCAAGGTCACACCATTATTAAATTACAGGTTTAGGACTTAAAATCAGATCTACTTGATTTCCATCTTTTTTACTTTTAACTAAATTATGGCGGTAGGTGAGTATATGAGGCATTGTGCATAGTCTTCCTCATGGCAATTGTGATTTCCCATCCATGAAACCTTTCATTTTCATATTTTGAAGTCTGAGATAGTTATGTTTTATCTTTCAGTAGGAATAAGAAGAGTTGCAAAATTGCAACTATAACACTTTTTTTTTAAAGCTCAGTGGTAGCTCATGTGGGTCTTTGGCAATGTCTGGATAACTTTAAAAGTAGTTTCTATAAGTTGTGAATAACTAGTGTTTGAAAGAAATGTAATTTTCTGTTTATGCCTTTTATTTCAGAGGAAAAAAGTTTTGATTTAATTTCAGCTTAAGTCCCAATTGTGAAGAAACACATCTGTTTCATCAACCGAAGACAACCTGCATGTTTCACAGATAACACACAGGAGGTACTGGAGTTCACAGTCTCCAGCCTCTTAACAGGTTCACTCTTGATCTGGTCAGGCAGACAGCTTTTTTCTAGCCTAGTCTTCTCTAAAGGTTGCTGGGAGAACCACCTCCTACAGCATTCCCTAATCACCTTTCTTCCAGGGGCTGGCGAGAAGGGGGGCAACTACCCCTACATCTCGATGGGATCAATTGAGACAGGCACACTGGTGCACTCACTTAAATCCCCTCAAGCCGTAATGGGGACTGGTTGAGGTACCACAGATTCCCCTATGAGTTCCTTGTGGTTTTTCCCCATGAATTCCCCGCATGGATTTTCCCCAGTCACTGACCAATGTCTACTTGCTTTTTTAGGGCAATAAGACAAAGAAGACATCTTGCCAACATTAAGCTGTAGGTTAGCTTTAGCAATATCGTCATTCTGTGCAAGTGTAGTAAATACAAATTATGTCACCTCACCCCCCCACCTCATGGTGCAGCCTCAGTAGGACTGCCTGTCACTAGGATTCTAAGAACTACTATCTAGAATCCTTAATTCTGAGGGTTATTATCTAACACCTGGAAACTAGACATTCCCATGGCCATGGATCCTGAGAAGCTAACTCTGAAGGATAAAAAAAATCCTCCTTATATACGTTGCATTATTATTTTTAGACATTTTATGTTTTTTTCTAGTTACATGTAAAAACAAATTTAAAACATTCTTTTTTGAAATTTTGAGTTCCAAATTCTCTCACTTCTTACCCTCTTCCCTTCTTGAGAAGGCAAGGCATTTGATGTAGATTTTACTGTATGCGTTTAAAAAAGTGGAATGCAACGTTCTTCTGAAAGAGTAATTAAGCAGTTTAATACTACACCAAACTTTCTATGGGTTTAATGTACCAATTTTTTTTTTTTATAAAAAGAAACTTAATCTAAGATTCTTTGCTTACTGCAAAATACAGATGGACTTTCTTCATCTGGCTTTCTCCAGATGTCGTTTTGGATTTAAATTTTGTGACTAATATCAATGATTATGATGGTAATTGGGGAAAATGTTAGACTTATGAGAGGAAAGAGGAAGATTTACATAGTTCTTGGAATGAGATTTGCTACTTTTGGTTAAACCAGCACAGAATACACTTTCTTCTTTGGCTAGCTATAGTTAATGTGTAAACATAGTGATTTGAAAAGGATAATTACATATTAGAAACAATAGCAGAGGACGACCAACTCGTACATATTTGAATGCCCAAAAGAACAGTGAAGAACTCACGATGTTATTTCTAGTTGGCAGAGGTTCCTGGCAGAGGTGTCTGGGATGGAAGAACACTGTCACTCTTAGTGGGTTTTTTTGTTTGTTCCTTTTCTTTTTTAAGTTTGTATTTTCCTTTAAAACCTTGTATTGTATAAAATTTTTCTCTGATATTGGCATGCCAGTTGTTCTTTGGAGCCCACGGTGATCACAAAATGCTTTTGATTTTCTTTTCTAGGAGAGCACATAGATTACTGTGGCTATGCCGTCCTTCCTATGGCTGTAGAACAGGATATCCTAATAGCTGTTGAACCTGTGAAAAGTCAAATGCTCCACTTGGCCAATACAGATCCCTTGTACCCGTGAGTACTTAAGATTGCCATTGTGCCTATATAGTCTTAAAGAACTTTAGAGGTAGAAGGGAGGGATGTGTCCCATTTACTCTAGATTTCAGGCTTCATTGAAACCACCACTGATTATGCATTAAAATGCATATCACACACACCATCAACAGTTTCTTTCTAGATACACTTAAGTCTGGTTGGCCTAGTTTGGACATTTCCCCTCCATTGGGGCTTCCATTCTTGCTCGCCTCTGTCAACAGGTAATCATGACTTCATGAAACTAATGTGAAAACTAGGTTTATTACAAGAGGAGTGGACATGCATGTGGAACCCGAAGAGTTCACAATCCATACAGAAGTGTGCATATTTATAACGGTACAAGGAAGGAAGGAGGAGGAAACGCAAATCCCCACCTAAAGGAGCTTGATTTGGGAGGGGGAAAGGTGCAGTAAAAGTGGGAAAAATTCCCTCCTGAGGGGGAGGACCATGGGAATGGCAAAAGCTGTATCCTTTTCCCTTGGGAACTGCTAGATCATAAAGATTTGACAGTCTGCTTATCTACTTCTCTAGGCAGCTTATTATCTCAGTGCAGACTGACTGGTGCCTGTCTTGACTCCCAGGACACACAAGGAATCCTATTTGGGATGCAAACAACAAATTCCATTAGTTCAAGGAAGGCTTTGTCCTTGACACATTCAGGGCACCCTGTATACTCTGGGTCCAGTGTTTCTGGAAAATATAGCAACTCAAAAAGACACATTCAGGGTACCCCCTTAACATTCCTCACAACTACAGCTAATTCACAGGTGTGATTATTGACACCTTGTCTTGACTTTTAGGACCAATGCAGGCTGACAACAGATTTCACAAAATCAGAGTTGGAAGAGACCAATAGTTCAGTCTGTGTTGGAACAATGACCAAACCCCTCTGCAACATACCCAGTCAGAGGTTGTCCATTCTCTGTTTCAAGACCTCCACTGAGAAAGAAACTTCCTGTTTCCTAAATCAATGCCATTCTGGGGTAGCCTTCATGGTTAAAAAGTGTTGGGAAAGACTGGTATCATATTTGCCCTTAATCTATTCTCTATGCCAGAAATTCCCCGTTCCTTTAATCAATCATCATGTGGAATTAACTTGAGACCCTTCACTACCTTTGTTGCCCTCCTCCAGCTCTTCTATTTTCTCTTATTTCATATAAGATGTTTTAAGTTGATGTTTTCTGGTCCTCAGTTTTCTCAACTGTAAAATAAGAGGGTTGGGCTTGATGAACTCTTTCAACTATAACTTTTTATTTTGAATTTAGAATGAACATAGTTTGGGAGTTAAAAAGAAACCAGATGTTTATTTTCTTTAAATAATTCTCTATATTTTTAGTTGAAGAAAAATATCCAGACTGTAGAAACCCTTTTCTTTATTTAAAATCGATCATAAGTCTTATGAGTTTGGAGGAAAGGAGAGTGGTAAAGGAGGGAGAACTATCCCTCTATCAGCACTTTATAAGTTCTTGCATCTAGAGTAACCAATTGTCATTTCATTTTCTGATGTTGCAAAATTAATCTGGGGGAAAAAAATCAGACTAAAGAATTGATCAGCATTATATATACAATTTCTGAAAATGAAACCTTTATCTCAATTGTGAAGAATGTTTTATAATTAATAATAGTTATAATAATATAGCACTTGGAAATTTGCAAAATGCTTTTTCACATCCCATTTGATCCTTTCAACAGCCTAATGAGGTGGATCCTGCAGGTTTTATTATTCTCATTTAACGGACAAAAACAAAATGAAAGCTTAGAGAAATAGAGTGGTCATACTGCCACTAATAGCTGCAGGGAAGATTTGAATTCATCTCTTTTATTAATATATGTACATTGTTCTTTCTACTGACACAAGGCTCTCCCTCATGATCTGTAAATATAAGAATGTACTTTTGCAGAAAAATATTAAATCACATCTTCTTCGTAAACAATTTATTTAGATCTCATTGTAGCCCAAGATTTCTTGATTGGGACCTTCTGACCTTCATTCCATGGTTGAGAGCGTTTCCTCATATTTTTTTTTTTAAATTTATTTATTTGACATTCATTTTAACAAAATTTTGGGTTCCAAATTTTTTCCCCTTTTGTCCCCTCCCCCCCCAAACACCGAGCATTCTAATTGCCCCTATCACCAATCTACTCTCTCTTCTATCATCCCTCTCTGCCCTTGTCTCCATCTTCTCTTTTGTCCTGTAGGGCCAGATAACTTTCTATACCCCTTTACCTATATTTCTTATTTCCTAGTGGCAAGAACAGTACTCAACAGCTGTTCCTAAAACTTTGAGTTCCAACTTCTCTTCCTCCCTCCCTTCCCACCCCTTCCCTTTGGAAGGCAAGCAATTCAATATAGGCCAAATCTGTGTAGTTTTGCAAATGACTTCCATAATAGTTGTGTTGTAGAAGACTGACTATATTTCCCTCCATTCTATCCTGTCCCCCATTACTTCTATTCTCTTTTGATCCTGTCCCTCCCCATGAGTGTCGACCTCAAATTGCTCCCTCCTCCCCATGCCCTCCCTTCCATCATCCCCCCCACCCTGCTTATCCCCTTGTCCCCCACTTTCCTGTATTGTAAGATAGGTTTTCATACCAAAATGAGTGTGCATTTTATTCCTTCCTTTAGTGGAATGTGATGAGAGTAAACTTCATGTTTTTCTCTCACCTCCCCTCTTTTTCCCTCCACTGAAAAGTCTTTTGCTTGCCTCTTTTATGAGAGATAATTTGCCCCATTCCATTTCTCCCTTTCTCTTCCCAATATATTTCTCTCTCACTGCTTGATTTCATTTTTTTAAGATATGATCCCATCCTCTTCAATTCACTCTGTACACTCTGTCTCTATGTGTGTGTGTGCGTGTGCATGTGCATGTGTGTGTGTGTAATCCCACCCAGTACCCAGATACTGAAAAGTTTCAAGAGTTACAAATATTGTCTTTCCATGTAGGAATGTAAACAGTTCAACTTTAGTAAGTCCGTTATGACTTCTCTTTGCTGTTCACCTTTTCATGGTTCTCTTCATTCTTGTGTTTGAGAGTCAGATTTTCTTTTCAGCTCTGGTCTTTTCATCAAGAATGCTTGAAAGTCCTCAATTTCATTGAAAGACCATTTTTTCCCCTGAAGTACTATACTCAGTTTTGCTGGGTAGGTGATTCTTGGTTTTAGTCCTAGTTTCTTTGACTTCTGGAATATCCTATTCCATGCCCTTCAATCCCTTAATGTAGAAGCTGCTAGATCTTGTGTTATCCTGATTGTATTTCCACAATACTTGAATTGTTTCTTTCTAGCTGCTTGCAATATTTTCTCCTTGACCTGGGAAGTCTGGAATTTGGCCACAATGTTCCTAGGAGTTTCTCTTTTTGGATCTCTTTCAGGCGGTGATCTGTGGATTCCTTGAATATTTATTTTGCCCTCTGGTTCTAGAATCTCAGGGCAGTTTTCCTTGATAATTTCATGAAAGATGATGTCTAGGCTCTTTTTTTGATCATGGCTTTCAGGTAGTCCCATAATTTTTAAATTGTCTGTCCTGGATCTATTTTCCAGGTCAGTTGTTTTTCCAATGAGATATTTCACATTATCTTCCATTTTTTCATTCTTTTGGTTTTGTTTTGTGATTTCTTGGTTTCTCATAAAATCATTAGCCTCCATCTGTTCCATTCTAATTTTGAAAGAACGATTTTCTTCAGTGAGCTTTTGAATCTCCTTTTCCATTTGGCTAATTCTGCTTTTGAAAGCATTCTTCTCCTCATTGGCTTTTTGAACCTCTTTTGCCAATTGAGTTAGCCTATTTTTCAAGGTGTTATTTTCTTCAGCATTTTTTTGGGTCTCCTTTAGCAGGGTGCTGACCTGCTGTTCATGCTTTGACTGCATATCTCTCATTTCTCTTCCCAGCTTTTCCTCCACCTCTCTAAGTTGATTTTCAAAATTCTTTTTGAGCTCTTCCATGGCCTGAGCCCACAGAATATTTAGTCTGGATGTTTGGGATACAGAGGCCTTGACTTATATGTCTTTGCCTGATGGTAAGCATTGTTCTTCCTCATCAGAAGGGAAGGGAGGAGATGCCTGTTCACCAAGAAAGTAACCTTCTATAGTCTTATTTCTTTTCCCTTTTCTGGGCATTTTCCCAGCCAGTGACTTGACCTCTGAATATTCTCCTCACACTCACCTCGCCTCCTGATCCTCCCAGCCAGAGCTTGGGGTCTGAGATTCTAATGCTGCTTCTCAGCCTCAGGGCTTCTGCAGGGGCGGGGCTGCTATTCAGTGTGAGATTAAGTTCAGGTACTCAGGTCAGGGCAGGGCCACCTCTCAGGCTCAGTTCCCTCAGGGAGTTTATGCAGAGACCTTCAACAATGGATCCAGGCTCCTGCCTGCTTGGGGAGCCCTGGTCTGCCACTGCGTCAGCTACTGCCTCCCGAGGGGGCCTGAGTTATGGGGGCACCCCACTCCCCTCTCGACCTGCCAAGAAGACCCTCTCACTGACCCCCATCACCTGTGCGTGGAGGGACCCGCACGGCCGCTGGAGATCCATCCCTGAAGCCCGCTCAGATCTGCTCCTCTCCGTGCCGTGGCAGGGCTGGGCTGGGCTCTGCGTCCGCAGTGTGACGGACCTTTTGCGAGAGGTTTGCAGGTCCCTCTGGAACAGAAATCTCCTTTGTTCCACTGTGCTGTGGCCTCTACTACTCCAGAATTCGCCGTGAGTTCCTTTTTACCGATGTTCTATGGGTTGTGGGTTTGGAGCTATGTGTATATGCGTCTTTCTACTCCGCCATCTTGGCTCTGCCCCTTCTCATATTTTTTTTCACAGAAGTTCCTTGAGAAAGCCTTCCCTTCCCTCCGAGTTGTATTTTAGTTCAATTTATGGCTTAAGAAGATCTTTTATCCTTTCAGAACCTCAGTGACCTGGTTTTTAATATGTGAGTAAGTTTCATAGAATTATGGGATTAAAAATATGGGCAGCTGGAAAGGACCTTAGAGGTCAGTTTCCAGTGCATTTTTAAAAAATTGAATGTGGAGAAATAGCCCGGTGTAACTGGAGTCTGGCAGCCCCTGGCCTTGATTCTTACTTTAGCTGTGTGACCACAGAGAAGTCGCTTTGCCTCTCTGAGATTCTGTTTCCTTGGGTATGAAATAGGTCTGATAATGCTTTCACTACTTATCTCACAGAATTTTTGTCAATAAAGTGCTCTGAGAACTGTTATGAGTTATATATAATGGTGCAAGCATTGAAATAAGTGTGAAAGTATTTTTTCAGTCAATCAACAAGCATTTATTAAGCCCCATGCTGCTTGGGATGCAAAGCTAAATGCTTCTGCCATTTGTGCTACTGTGGGAGACATGCACATACATAATATTGCCTAGACTCACACAATTCATACCATGATTTCCATTGCATCATGACACCTCTCAAAGAATTTTTAAAAAACAATTTCAAAATACTTTTGGAACCCCAAAGGCATTGAATATTGTCTGCATGCACCAGGCAGAATGTTGGAGTGGCCGAGTTCTGCTGTGGATCTTTTTGTGGAAAAGCATTTCAAGCCTTGTATGTATGATGAAGTAGGAACTATACTGTGCCTGGGCTCAGAGGGCCAGTGTTCAGATGTCAGCTTTGCATATCACATCTGTTGCTTCGTTTATATGTAGTATATATTTATACAACATATTATATATAATAAAATATATAAATTTACATATGCCTATATCTGCAAAATGAAGGGGTTGGGATAGATTACCTCTAAGATTCATTCAAGCTCTAGATCTGTGATCTTATGATTCCAAGAAAGGCATTGTGTTCCCATCCTGCAGTTCAGTAATCCTTTCTTGAAGGCCTCCTGTCTGCCCGATGCTTGCAAGGAGTGCCAGAGGAACAGAGAGGGAGGAAGAAATAAATGAACGATAAGTATACGGGCAATACTAGATGATGGTATGTTTGAGATTCCAGCTTGAAGAGAAAGTACCTATTAGTGAGTAGTGAGATAAAGCTGGAAAAGTAAGATGGGACCAGACTGTAAAACTCTTCAATGCCAAGATGAGTTATTTATATTTGCCCCATCTCATCCATGTACTCGTTTGAGCTCATCATCGTCTTGTTAGTTGCTGAGGTTGTCCTTACTTCGGTGCTCGTTTGTTAATAGGAACTTTTTTTCTTGGTTCAGGATATGGACATTTTTAAAAGTTCCCTAATAAGCGATGCTTGTTGGTGAATTTATCTTGCCTTATTTCTACCTCCCCATCCCAGACATCCCAGGTAACGTCTTTTGGAGGTTTGATCTAGTTCTGGCTCAGTCTTAGAGGTGTGGATCTGTCAGAGCCATAACTAACAATCTTGGCACTCAGGGCAAATTCAGGTTTGAGGGACATTGACAGGTGGAACTTGGCAAAGGATATTGGCGCTGCATGGGTAGAAGTAACCCCTAAAATAACATGAGTCCACCCTTTGGGGAAAGGAGTAGGATCAGGCTGGGAAAGAACTTACCTGGAGTAAGGCCAAAGGGGGTAGAAAAAGTTTCTCATTTAGTAGCTTTCTTTTTTAAGCATTGCTGAGTTCCTGGGCCTTGCCATCCACTCTTGGTGCCACCTTGGGACCTTTATCCTCTTTATGTGCCCTGCAGCTGAGCCCTCCTATTTGTGTTATCTCTCCATCTTAAGAAAAGTCAGTTCAGTTAGAGCAAGGACTGTCTTTTTATTCTGTTTGTTTCCCAGGTGCTTAGCATGATGGAACTACCGGGTACAAAGTAGCAAGTAATTAACAAATGTTAGCAAATGTTTTTTCATTCTTTCATTCATTCCTATTAAGAAAGTACGAAGTTATCTGTTGATGAATATCTTCTACATTTCTCTGCCTGAGGGATGAACTCTTTCCCCTATCCTAGTTATAACTACAGAATCTGATCTGATTTAGTGTTTCCTGGGCTGCACCTTTGGGTCCAGTCTGTTATGAGATGATTTAGGGGAAATCCCCCCATCTTTGGAACAGTTTGACTTTTGGACTACTTCAGAGAATTGGGCCTGTCCAAGTCATGACCAAGCAAATATCATCGCTAGAATCCTTCTAAATGGCTTAGAATGGCGCCTCAGTGCACAGAGAGCTGGGCCTGGAGTCAGGAAGAGCCAAGTTTCAGTGTGGTCTCAAATCACTTAATCTCTGTTTTCCTCTATAAAAGTGGGGTAAAAATAGTACCTACTTCTCAGCGTTGCTGTAAGGATCAAATGAGATAATTGTAAAGTGCTTAACACAGTGTCTGGCACACAGTAGGTGCTATATGAATGTTAGCTATTGTTAAACCTGCTTTAGAATGCCTGTGAACAAGCCTCGAAAGTGCTGTGGTCTTCTGGGTAACGTGATTGTTCTGAATTCCGATGGAATTGTGAAGCCATCTTTCCTCTTTGCTTTAGATATTCAAGTGTTTTTCTTTGTATAGTCTGATGAAACTCAAGCTTTCAAGAGACTTTATCCCCAGAATATTACACAGAGTTTTGGTTGGATCCCAGATCCGGTAACTACAACAGCAATTAAAGATTAAAAACTCGGATTATACATGGTTTCCACTCTTGTGGAATTTGCAGTCTAGTAGGGGAATAATCCACAAGCACACATCATTGTGATTCACAGTATTACATGGGAAGTGCATCATACAGGTGCAGGGCAAGTTACTGTGTTCTGAGGGGAGGTTCATGACCACTTGAGGGGATTGCAGACACTTTCATGGAAAAAAGCATATTTGATTTGGACTTTGAAGAACGTGTTGGAATTTAACAAAGGAAGGAGGGGGGAGCATTCACAGAATCATAGATTTTCAAAGTTGGAAAGACCCTTGGGGATATTGATTCCAATTCATACCCAAAATGAGAAATGCTCATTTTGACAGAAAACTGCTACCGCTATTGCCAGAATACTACCATGGAGGCCAGTAGGTCACCTGGGCAGAGAGGAGCTGTATTATGAGTATCAGTAAGAGATATGTTTACTGGGCTCTTTAGGAATCAGGTTGGGGGTTTGTTTCTAAAGGGGTTGATGCTTGTACCATTGCATAGTCAATAGAGATTGATTCTATGCAATGATGAATATAAGCCTTATTGGTGTATCATTAACCTTAAAAAGCATTTGTAACAGTAAATTGGTTACCTATGCATCTAACCCTAGCCCTAAATGCTTTACATCTTGTACAATGAAGAAATTTCCTTTTCAGTTCTGCTCATTGGACTCAAAACCCCTAGAGTCTACTGCTTGAACTCATGAAGTTGTCTCCAAGCCAGGATAGGTTTACGTTGAGACTGGTGTTTTGTCACCTATTCAGGAAGGGAAATAGAGAACAAAAGATAACCAAAGGTCCAGAGGAAAGCTTGTTTAGCTGAGCTCTTGCTCTGCATCGGAGAAGAGTGATAGGAAAAAAAGACCGTCCCATCCCTTCACTCACCTCAGAGAGGGTAGTAATAGAGAACATTATTTGCCATATGGGAAAGGGGCATGAAGAATGTAAACCAGAAGCTGTTTCTTTTTAGCTGACTTCCTTCCTCCTCTGTCAGATAAGGGGGGTCTCAGGAACCACTCAGGACCTTCTGTGCCATGCCTAGGCTACAGATCAGTTACTACTGATCAGATCAGTTACTATCTGAGGCAGCTGGGAAGTCCCTTAGCCCCCGAAAACCCAAGTGCTGAGTTTCACAAGGATGGATAGAACGAGGAAAGTTCTGTGCATGCTGTGTTCAATCTATAGTGCATATAAATTATCTCATGTGAGCCTTGCACAAACCCTGTGAGGTGGGAAATATGGATATTCTTCTTCAACAGGTAAAGAAACAAATTCAGATTAAGTGACTTGACTTGTATCAGAAGCAACATTTGAATTCAAGTCTCCCTTACTCCAGGTTCAACGCTCTGCTATGCAATGCTGTGTCTTTAATATTGTGTCCAGCTGTGAGTGTCACAGTTTAACAAAAACATCAACAAGCTAGAGGGTGTTCCAAAGAGGGGCTTTGGTATGGTGAAGGAACTGGATCATGCCATTAGCAGTTTCACTTGAATGACCAGAGGTTGTTTAGACTGGAGAGGAAATGACTTGGATTAAAGGGGATTGGAAGCATGGGAGCTGTTTTCCAAGTTTAAAAACAGTATTGTGAAAGACAGATCAGACGTGTTTTGTCTGGCCTCAGAGGGCAGATCTAGGAGAAAAGGGCAGAAGTTCTGAGAGGCAGATTTTGGCTGATCAAAGAAAAATCTTGACAATTAGAACTATCTAAATGGCTGCCATGACATGAATACTTTGTGGGTAGAACTGTGAACTAATCCAACCCTTCTGGAGAGCATTCTGGAATTATGCCCCAAGAGTTAAAAAACTGTGCATACCCTTTGACCCAGAAGTTAGGTCTGTTTCCAAAGGTGATCAAAGAAAAAGGAAACGAACCTTTATGTTCAAAAATATTTATAGCAGCTCTTTTTGTGGTGGCAAAGAACTAGAAATCGAGGAGATGCCCATCCGTTGAGGAGTAGCTAAACAGGTTGTGGTATATGATTGGGATGGAATACTGCTGTGCTGTAAGAAATGATGAGCTCAATGATTTTAGAAAAATGTGGGAAGACTTGCGTAAAGTAAAGAAGGTGAAAGGGCCAGAACCAAGAGAATCTTATATTGTTTGAAAAATAACTGGGAACAGCTAAGTTATTCTGAATGTTATAAACATTCAAACCAACTACAAAGACGTATGAAGGAAGATGCTATCTACTTTCAGAGAAAGAACTGATAAGTACAGGTAAGCATAGTATGTTTTTACATATACATACATACGTATGTCTTTCCATATGTATATATCCATGTCAAATGGTGGCCTTCTCTAGTGTGGGATGGGGAGGGAAGAAAGGACACAGTTTGGATCTTAATATGTAACAAAAAATAAATTAAAATTGAAAGATAAAATAGAAAGTAAAATGGCTGTCATGCTAAATAATAAGTTTCTTATTCCCAGAGACCTTCAAGAAGAGGCTGAATGACCACTTAGGGTGTTTTTAGAACATATTTCTCTTTGGGAGTAGGTTGGGCTGGGTGACCCTTGCCAGCTCTGACATTCTATAATTCTTCTTCCCTGATCCTGTCTCACGCTAAGTTATTGGCTGGTTTGCTTATGCCTCACACAGGATTGGGATTTCATCTTTTTGTTTAGTGCTATTGGTTTGGTGTTCACCATTGAGCACAGCTTGGTGGGATGTGTCACTATGCGAAGAAAAATCCCAACACTCATTCCTCAGGGCCCCATTGTAATACTTTATATCTGTGGAAATGGCCTTTTATCCCTAATCTTTTCCTGTCTCCAGGCCATTTATTTATTCATAAGAAAACATTTCCCCAACTGTACCCTTTAAAAACAAAAACAGAACAGAATGAAAAATAGCCTTTGGGATGAAACCATTTTTGGTTTGCAATGATGTCAGATTGGACTGGTTGTTCAAAGGCTCCAGTGGAACCAACTTCATCTTTTATTTTTCTCCTGAAAATGGTCATTAAAAACAATGTCTTTATGGCACTCTTTCTCACTAAGATTAAGTGACTGCATAAGGAAGTCTTAGAAGGTTCAGCTTTCACAAGTTAAAAAATTTTTAAATCTTATATTTTTTGGAGTGAATGGGCTGTGTGTGTGTGTGTGTGTGTGTGTGTGATATACAGAGAGAGAGAGAGAGATTGCGCGAGCTAGCTTAAAACTGCACTAAGATTTTTTTTGGACACTATGCATATGTGAATACACGCATACATCCCTAAATGTGTATATTTGCATGCACATATGTATGTGTATGTATACACACATATGTATATACACATATACCATGCTGGGGTATAAGTATATAGATACATATATATGTGTGTTATGTCTATATGTGTATGAGCATGTATTCACATAAGCATACGTGGTATCCCAAAAGCCTTAGTGCAGTTTTAAGCTTTTTTTTTTCAATTTTTTTAATTTTTTTTATTTTGTAATGTTTAACAATCACTGCCATACAATTGCGATTTTATCCCTCCCCACCTACTCCCCACTACCCAGTTTTAAGCTTTAATACTATATCTTTATGTGTAGCTTTAGTATTACATACGTGAATAATGAACTTTAATAGTATATATAGTTTACACATATGATAATTGTATGTGAAGTGTATATGCTGATATATGTATTCATCTATATATGTGTCAGCTTGTGATTTCGTCAGTGTGAAGAGGTTTTTATATGGAAACTCCTCCCACCATTGCGTATCCGTAGTTCCTGTCTAATTTGTAGTCAGAGAGTGGCCTTTGGGCACCAAGAGAGAAGGAAAGGAGAGGATATGGAATCTAACAACCCACATTTGGTAGAGATAGAAATGAATCAGATCAAAGTTCGGGGATCTTTGGCATGGCATACGTCATTTGTTGATCCGTTTCTCTTCTTTCTTAAAATGGGTAATGAGGGATGGAATTTCTAGTCAGAATAGGCCAGTCATAGTTATTTTACTTCTTGAATATTTCTGGTCTTATTGTTGCTCTCTACGTTGGACTTGGTGAAGTTCATGATATTTTCTTCCAGCAGCTGAGCGTTGCTGATGACCAAGGTCATTCCCAAGCAGGATCAGGTAGTTTTCATTCAATATTTTTCTTTCTCTTAATGTATCATATTTCCCTTACCGTTTCTGCCACCCTTCTCATACAGACAAGTATCTGTTCCTAGTCTCATTATCAAAAGGAAAGGCCTTTTTTTTTGTCAAATTAAGTAAGGTGTTGGTTGATAATTATTCAGTGTGTTGTCCCTCCTGTGGAGTACTTGGATTCTCTGATACGGGACTCACGAAGACCAAATTACTCTTTCAACTTTTATTGATACTTGTTGTTTTTTCATCTCCTATATTTCCCTTTGAATCCCTCTTCCTCTTTCCTTCCAGAGAGTCATCCCAGGGAATTTTTTTAAAAACAAATATAGGAGGAAGAAGAGAGCAGTTTTTAGCAAAACCAATATAGCTAAAAAAATGTTCATATCTCCCGTCCCACCCACGCCCACCCTTATTCCCTTCTGCAAAGGAATGGTGGAGAGTGTCTTCTCCTGTCAGATTGCCTTTGAGAACTAAAGGAAATGATTCTCTGATTGAGCATTGTTGGGGCAAAATGTATGAGGCAAGAATTGGAAGGAAGCCTTCTTAGAGCTGCCATCTATTTCATTCACCTGTATGGGCATTCCCACTGGCCCATGTACTGGCAGGGCATTACAAAAGCCCATGTCAGTCCCTTTCTTTGTAAGTTCCAGTGACTCCCTCTTGCTTCTAGGATAAAATACAAACATTTCTGGGGGGCTTTTTAAAGCCCTTCACAATATGACTCCAACCCAACTTTCCAGTCTGATTCGCCATTACTCACTTGTGTGTGTGTTCATCCTTCATTGCTGAAGAAGACCATGCCATCAGAGAAATGATGACATGACTTGCACTTGACTTTGTTTTGATTGAGGGGGGGCTGTGCAGGTCACCAGCCTCACTTCTCCTCCAGAGCCATCTGAATCCAGTGACCAAATATTCATCAGGATGACTGGAGATGACCCAAGATGAGGCAATCGGGGTTAAGTGACTTTCCCAAGGTCACACAGCTAGTGAGTGTCAAGTGTCTGAAGTGAGATTTGAACTCAGGTCCTCCCAATTCCTGCACTGGTGCTCTGTCCATTGCACCACCTAGCTGCACCTACTCATATATACTGTATTCAAACCAAACCGGCTGACTTGTTTTCTCTGGTACAGGAGATGCTTCCCATGCCAGGGAAGTTGTTTTTATTTAGCTTGCCTCTTGGCATCCCTAAATCCCTGCAAGGCTCAGTTTAGATGTCATCTCCTACAAAGAGGCATTTCCTGACACCCTCCCTCCACCTTCATGGTGCTTTGCTTCTACTTGGTACCTACTTTGTCCTCAGTGTATCATGCCAGTTGAATGTAAGCGCCTTGAGGTCAGGGACTGTTTTGTTTTTGTTTTTGTATCTCCAGTGCCTAGCACAACACCGATATGTGACAGTTAAGAGATCATTGGTAACTTTGGAGAGAGTAGTTTTGGTTGAATGATGAGGTAGGAAGCCAGACTGTAGAAACTTAAAAGAGAGTGAGTGGTGAGGAATCCTCAGAAAGTGTCCGTCGAGTTGTTGCTTTGATTGCCCATTCCCTGGCCATGTCTTTTTGTGGGCCTGGATTTCTTCCCTTCTCCTTATCACAAGCCTTACACAGGAGGTGCTCCTATGAATCCTTCTTTTTGCGTTCAAGAAACTTTGTAAAAGAACCAAAGGACTAGAATTAGTTTGTTAGTAAACATCTGAAAACATCACTTACCAACAAAATATCCACAGGATTTTGCAATAAAAAATTGTGTTCAGATCCAGAGATCTTTATCAAAGAGAAATTATTAATTTATTTTGTAACAAAGTTCCTAAATAAGATATTCAGTAATAATTATGGAGACAATTGCACCCAGATTTTCTTCTTACATCCTACAGAATGTGGGCATAATAAAGCCTTTATTGAATTTTGAGAATCCTACTAAATTCAGGACAACTTGATTCTAGTAACCCCCTATTTGAAGTTTTCTCATGTATTATATTCTTTGAAACAATCCTTCCTAGAGATCTGTGAAGAGGTTTGCCCTGCATAGCCTATCTTCCTGCAAATCTGAAGAATTTATTTTCCTAAAATTAAAAGTTCTGACATCCAAACTCTCTGACTACTCAGTTTAATGGTACAAATGTCCTGGGCATTTGCTTCAATTTGGATCACATTAGGGTATTCACAAGCTAAAAGGGACATAAAAAACGGAGTTTTCAGTTTATGACTTTAGTGTGTTCCTGAAATAAGGATTCTCAAAGAATAAAACACATTAGTTAAAAAAAAAAAGACATAATCTTGGATATACTGAGATATGTACACAAAAAAGAAATTTTTCTTAAACATCTGCAGTGTTTCACTGGAGGGGGAAGGGAAAATAGATGATATAAAATAACTTATATTTTAAAAAGCTTCTCCCTAGGTTTCCCCTATTAGTAATTCCTTCTATCCTTTGATTAGGGAGAAGTGTTCACAATTTGAAATCAAAGATCTGTGGTTGAGTGGAAACAGCAACTCATAAAATGTTGGTGGTTCAGAACCTTTAAAGATTAAATGTTCGCTAAGAAGGAGCCTTAAGAAATTACTCTTAATACTCACACAGTATCTCGGATGGATCCTCAGTGTTGGAATGAGGATATGACATGGACCAGAGTTATATGGAATTAACAGTCTGGGAGGGGTTGTGATGCACACTGTTGGAAGGAATACTCATCTTGAAGAGATCTAAGAATCATTTGAGTATTTGAGAATACCTGAATAATGTTTTATGTAAGTTTAAGAATGTTTTAGGCTGCTATGACTTGTTAGTTATTGGAAAAAGAATTGACAACAGACATTTATTGAATGCCCATGGTTTATAGGGAGCTGTTAGTGCTCTGAGAATTGAAACCTGTCGAAGTCAAATCATGTGCACAAATACCCATGGTACAAGGTAATATTCAGAAAGAATTGGTTGAACGTAAACTCCTTCAGGACAGGGACTATGTCTTACTTTTGTTCCTTATATCTGTCACACCCAGCACGGTGTTTTGCACCTCCAAGACAATATGTATTTGTTTGATGGAATATGAATGGTTTAACCTGTGAGAGTAAACAAGAGGCCAGGATTGGTAGGTTGGAAGATGTAGCATTTCAAATGAGTATTGAAGGATAGATAGTAAGTGAAGGTGAGAGAAAGGATTTTTAGTCAGTCAATTGATAAGGTGCGTTTATTAAGTACCTGTTATGTTTTAGGCACTCTCCTCTTGCTAGATGATACAAAGAAAGTCAGAAGACATTCCCTTCTCTCAAGAAGTTAATGATCTAGTGGGGGAGACAACATGTAGATAACTGTGTAGAAATGAGATATAGGAGATAAACTGGAAATAACCAGCAAAGGGAAGGAACTCACATTAAGAGAGATCAGAAAGGGCTTCTTGTAAGAAGGTCAAATTTTATCTGGAACTTGAAGCCAGGAGATGGAGATGAGGAAGAAGAGAATTCCAGTCATGGGGGATAGCCAATGAAAATGCACAGAGTAGGGAGACTTAGGATCTTGGGTGAGGAATCACAGTGAGGGAGCCACTGGAATATGTACGGGAGAGGGGGATACAATATAAAAAGAGTAGAAAGGAAAGAGAGGGCCAAATGCCAAACATAGAATTTATGTGTATAGTTTAGTAAATACAGGAATGACATGACTGGATGTATATTTTGAAAATCCATTTAACAGCTGAGTGGAGGATGGACAGGAGTGAGGATAGGTAAGGAGACCAACCAGAAGGCTATTGTAGTAGGTCATACATGAGGTAACGAGTGCCTGTACCCGAGTGATGGCCGTGTCAGAGGAGAGAAGGGGGCTTATAAGAGATGCTGCAAAGGTAGAATTGACAGGACTCTGTAATGTATTATATTGGGGAGGGGAGGGCAAGGCAGAGACTGAGGAATTGAGGATGACACCTAGAATTGGAGCCTAGGTGACAGGGACGTGGTGGTTTGGCTGTAATGGGAAGTTAGAAGAGAAGGGCTTCAGGGGAGCGGGGGGCAGATTATGAGTTTTGGACATGTACAAGACAGTGAAGATGTCCAACAGAAAATTGGATATACGAGTCTGGAGTTTAGCAGAGAGACTGGAACTGGAAAAGTAGATCTGAGAATCATTGACATAGAGATAAAAATTGAATAATTACAAGGTGTATGGAGATGAGATCATCATGAGAAACAGTATAAAGCAGTGGTGTTAAACTTAAATTGAAATGGGGACCATTAAGTTGTATATGAGTATCCCAGGGGGCTGCATATTCATCACATATTAATACTATTTACGTTGTATTTTTATTTACTTTGTCAAATATATCCTGATTTTATTTTAATCTGGTTTTGGCTGCTCTTGGGAGTGTTGTGGCCTGCATGTGACCCATGGGTTATGTTTGACATTTCTGGCACAGAGGGAGAAACGAACCCAGGACAAAGCCCTCTGGACACCCACAGTCAGTTGGACAAAGATCCAGCAAAATAGACTGCAGAAGAGCGGTCAGACAGGCAGGAAAACTAGGAGAGAGCAGTGTCTTGAAAGCCTAGAGAGATGAGAATATGAAGAGGATGGTAGACAGTGAGTGGCAGTGGCTGCAGAGAGATCAAAAAGGATGAGGACTGAAAAAAAGACAGATTGGACAATTTAGAGATCATTGGCAACTTTGGAGAGGGCAGTTCTGGTTGAATGATGAGGTCAGAAGCCAGACCATAGAGAGTTAAAAAGAAAGTAAGAGGAAAGGAAGTAGACAGAGGCATCCATTGAAGGTGGCCTTCTCAAGGAGTTTAGCTACATAAGAGAGGAGAAATGGGATAATGGGAATGGCTGGATCAAGTGAGAATATTTTTATTGTTCCAGGCAGAAGGACCAAAACAATCAGACAGAAAATCATAACCTGTGTTTGAGCAGGTAGTCCAGATTAGCTTTTTTTTTCCTGTTAAAATGCCAAGAGAATTCATTTAAATGTCAAAAAGGGGAGCCTATGTAATCAGAATTCAAACTGGACATCTTTTGAAAATCTGACCTTAAAAGGTTGTGAGATAAAACCATTTGCATTTTGCCCAGAACAGTTCTGCTGGATCTCCCGCATTAGAAAATGACATGGCCTCCTTGGTCCCGTTGGGCCCTTTTCTTCATCCTTTTTGGTTTCTTTTCTTTTCGTTAGAGGCATATAAAGGAAATCTGGTGTTATTTTACTTGAGGAAAAAAACTGATGATGAGCCTATTTTCTGTCATGAATAATAATCCTTTATATAGACTGATTTTTCCCAGGAATTAGCCTTGTTTTCCTTTTGTAGCCTTGTTCTGGGATTATCCACAAAACAGACCTGGTTTCTTGCGCTCCTTAACAGTTCAGAGGAGCTTTTCAGAATTAGAATATTTTCTCTTACATCACAGATTTTCTGAAATAAAATGTCATCATTACATATAATTTGGTGAGGGCCTCTAACATTTCTACGTGAACAATATTGTTCTTGGTTTTGAATTACTGCCTACAGAAGTAGACATTAATTGTGACCAATTACACCTAGTCTTCTTCCCCTTCCCTCTCTGTCCATCCTCTCCACTTTATGCCTTACCTTAGACCCTTGCTCTGGGACTACTCAGCCCATGAACAGCAGATCTTTCTTATTAGTTGTCAAGAATGTTTACAAGCCATGTTCATATCATGAGTGCATAAAACATTCTTTTAACACCTGAACTGATGACATCCAAAGTTTTCTTCCATAGGCTGTCCACATTTACTTCTGATTACCACCTAAGACAAATCTTGTCTCTTTTAGAACCCCTCTCACCTAGCAGACGAAAACATTGAGATAATTTCCTTCCCACCAACTTGGCCATTTTCCTTGACCCATTCCTATGTCCTCTCTCTAAGGGTAACCCGAAATCTTCAGACCTTTTCCTTCCACCTGTGTGGTATGTATAGCCAGTGACCTCTGTAACTCAAGTAAAACCTTCAATTTTTTCTTTCTCAACACTTTGTCTCAATTCTTAAATAATCTGCAGGATAATTTCTCTTATAGTTTTTTTCCCTCTTATTAATGATAATGATTACAAAAACAGCAATAACATTTACATAGTACCTACTATGTGCCAGGCACCGTGCTAAGTGCTTTTTACAAGTATTGCCTAGTCTGAGTTCTAAATTCTTTCCCTTCCTCTCACCCTCTCCGTCCTTGAGAAGGCAAGCAATTTGATTTTTATTATACATGTGAGGTCATGCAAAACATTTCTGTATTAACCATGTTACAAAAGAAAACACTAACAAAATCAAACAATAAAAGTGTGCTCCAGATGTAGTCATAGTTAATCAGTCTCTCCCTGGAGGTGGATAGCTTTTTTCATCATGGCTTCCTTTGGAATTGTCTTAGATCGTTGTCTTGATAAGAGTAGCTATGTCTTTCACGACTGATTATCCTTATAATATTGCTGTTATTATATACAATGTTCTCAGTTGTTCTACTAGTGTTACTTTGTATCAGTTCATGTAAGTCTTCCCAGGTTTCTCTGCAACCATCGTGCTTGCCTTTTCTTATAACACAATAGTATTCCATCACCACCATATATCACAAATTGTTCAGCCATTCCCCAATTGATGGACATCCCCTTGATTTCCAATTCTTTGCCTCCACAAGAGCTACTATAAATATTTTTGTGTGTATAGGTACTCCCTCTCCTCTTTAAAAAATCTCCTTGGGATACAGGCCTAGTAGTGGTATTTCTGGGTCAAGGCTATGCTGAGTTTGACAGCCTTTTGGACATAGTTCCAAATTGTTCTCCAGAATGATTGAACCAGTTCACAACTCCACCAATGGCTCATTAATGTCCCTGTTTTTCCACCTCCTCGTTAGCATGTCATTTTTCTTCTCTGTCATGTTAGCCAATTTGAAATTTGATCAGAGCATTTTTTCATATGACTATAGAAAGCTTTGATTTGTTCTTCTGAAATCTGCCTATTCATGTCCTTTGACCATTTATCATTTGGGAAATGGCTCTTTTTATAAATTTGTCTCAGTTCTCTATATATTTGAGGATTGAGACATTTGCTTCTTTCCTTCTAATTTTGACTACATTGATTTTGTTTGTGCAAAACCTTTTTAATTTCATCTAATCAAAATTATTCAGGTACTTCCCATGATTCTCTCACTGTCTCTTGTTTGGTCATAAACTCTTTTCCTTATCTATAGATTTGACAAGTAAAATTTTTCATGTTCTCCTAATTTGCTTATACCACCCTTTACATCTAAATCATGCATCCATTTTTATATATTTTGGTATACAGTGTGAGATATTTGTCATTACCTAGTTTCTGCTGAGTTGCTTTCTAGTTTTCCCAGCAATTTTTGTGAGATGTTGAGTTCTTACCCCAAAAGCTTGGGTCTTTGGGTTTATCAAACACTAGATTGCTAAGGTCATTTATTACTGCGTAACTAACCTGTCCCATTGATCCACCACTCTGTTTCTTAGCCAGTACCAGATTGTTTTTGACAATTGCCACTTGTAATAAGGTCTGATACCTGGTACTGCTAGACCACTTTCTGCCACATTTTCACCCCATTGATTCTTTTCATATTTTTGACCTTTTGCTCTTTCAGATGAATTTTGTAATTTTTTTCTAGATCTGTAAAATGATTCTTCGGTAGTTTGGCTCATATAGCAATAATGAAATATTTTTAGATATGTTGTGTTTAGGACTATGACTTATTCTGTACCTCTGGTTTGTCACTTTTCTGCCATGAGGGAAGGGAAAGGAATAAGCTTTTATATAGTGCCTACTATATGCCAAGCACTGTGCTGAGCACTTCATTTAAGAGGCAGGAAGACATGATTTTATCATCAGTCTTCCCAGGTTTTTCTGCAGCCATCCTAGATAATTGATTATTTCTGGGCTCATGGGTCTTAAATCTTTCACCGTCGTTTTCCCTCGCAATGTTGTGGTCACTATATACATTGTTTTCCTGGTTCTGCTTACCCCATTTGACATCAGTTCACACAAGTCCTCTAATGTTTTTTTGAATCTCTCATATTTATCATTTTTTTACAGTGCAGTATTTTTCCATTTCATTTCTGTGCCATAATCTGTTCAGTTACTTCCCACTTAATGGGCACCCGCTTTATCTCTAGTTCTTTGGCATAACGAAAAATGCTGCAACAAATATTTGTGTACATATTTTTGCACATATTGTGCTTATCTTACTGGAGTTTCTCTAAATATTGAGAAAGCCTGTGCATTTTTAGGGATACACTAATGACACTGTATATCTTATGTTGCATAATGTCTTTTTCCGGGGCAGGGTTTTCCAACCTAAACTCTATTGTGCTTTGATCATTTTCCTATGTGCACTGATTTGTTCTGTGTGTAGTCTCAATCTGGTAGCACATATTGGGTCAGGGAGTAGGAGCAGAATCTAGGGATCTCAGGAGAAGGAAGAAAATAGAAGAATTTGGGGGAACTTCTTTTCTTTATAAATTTTAACTAGTGCCTTTTTGGGAATGAAATTTTTGTGGGCTGGTGAATATTTGCTTCAGATTTGTGTTGGGGAAACCCTGTCTTGGCATGTCCTGTATCTTTTATTAAGGAACACATCATTCCTGTATAAGAGCATAGAGAAAACTAAATTAGTTTATGGAGTTAATAAAGAAATAAGTTGATAAAAGTTTATAAGAAAAAGGTCACACAGAGTTTATAAAGAAGTCGTTTCCCGCTGATCACCACCTGACACTCACCCAATACTCTTACCACTTCTGCCTGCAGTCTTGTAATCCTAGCATTACTCCAAGTGAATGACCTCATACACAAATCTGGAGGAGATGCTGACCTCGACCAGAATCCTCTGGTTTTTTATTGACGTGTCACAAGGTTAGCTTAAAAAGCTTATTGGGGGTAACACCCTTCCATGGATATCTAGTAATGATCGTTTCTTCCATTATAGTACCCCATTCTCTTATGTTCTTATTCTGTTCTGCTTCATCATAATATAACTATTGCGTATTTGTACATGTGTCATATCCTCTTTGCTACACTGTAAACTCCACGAGGGCAGGAGCCATGTCTTCATTATTTCTTTGTCTCTTCAGTCCCTACCTAGCATATAGTAGTAGGTGATTGATAAGTGGTTATTGAGTAAATGAATGAATAAGTAGGAAGTAAGATAATGTGGAAACTGGAGAAGGGTTTATTTCTACTGGATCTGCAAAGAAAAGAGGGGGATGAAAAATATCTACTTTGAATCTTAATGGATTTTATGCTGTGTTCATTCATAGACTTTTCTCATCAAGGGCTCTTATTTCTGATCTTTCAGGAAAGCCTCCTGTTCATCAGTTGAAAACAGAATTATTTGTGGACGCTGTGTTCCATAGTCATCTACGCATAGTTGTTTAGAAAGTTGAGAATTTTAATGCCAAGGAAAGAAAATATTATTAAGAGTAAAAGTCAAGGGATTCCTGGACCATGATGAAAATATCTCAGGAGCCAAGAACATCTGTCTTTTTAAGACTGCAAGCTATTCAACTCTTTCCCTGGGTTGATCAATGACTTGTATGAATCTGTACTTCTGTTACCAGGTCTTAGTGTGGCTAGGTTGCACAGTGGATAGAGTGCCTGGCCTGGTGTTAGGAAGACTCATCTTTGTGAGTTCAAATCTGGCCTCAGACACTTACAGATTGTGACCCTGGACAAGTCACTTAACCCTGTTTGCCTCAGTTTTTTACCTGTAAAATGAGCTAGAGAAGGATATGGCAAAACACTGTAGTATCTTTGCCAAGAAAAACGGGGTTATGAAGAACCAGACAGGACTGAACAACAACCAGGTCTTCGTGCTTGTGCCAATATAGTCTGTTGTCCCCAGGAAGTGTCATTCCAAAGAACTTCTTAGGCTGCCCTGTGGTTTGGTTGGCCCTGTTGTGACATAACAATTGGAAACAGAGGAACATTAGCGTCTCCTCAAAGAAGAGCTATGTAATTGCATTATTACCAAAACCTTTAAGATTGTTATCTTCCTAGGTGTTAATGTATGCCGGAGACAGTTTTATTTCCTAAGCCGTTGTTTTCCAACAATTTTTTCCCCTTCTGATGTAGCATGAGGAAGTAGTTCTCTGGAAGAAAGTTTGACTAGGGAATGTTTTCTACAGTAGGCTCCATGAGCAGGAACGCAAGTCTTTGAAAGTTAAGAGGATGCTTCCTTCATTCTTGACGGACAGTTGTAGATATGATATGAGAACTCTCTGAATATTTGTTACAGACCTGAATTGCTCCCAAAGGTTAACAGCTTTTTTCTCAACCCCAAATACCCAGATATAAAATAATATATGATTAAGTTCATTAGAAAGGTATAAAACAAATTGTAAGGTATGGCCTGGGGTAGGGTGGGGTGGAGATTATTATTTGAGTGGGAAGATAAAGAATCGTTTTATGGTCAACTTTCCTCTCCTTCCCTTTAATTTTCCCATAGAATGAGATGAGCCCACAACTAGTTAATTCCACTAGTCCCATGACTAGTTGGTGGAGAGCCCAGGCCAGTGTTCTTTGTGCTTCTTCTTGTTGCTTGGTTTTTTGGGAGTGAAGGTGAATGCCACAAGTAGTGGCAGGGAGAGGGTCACCTACCAGAAAGGTTTCTCTTATGAAGAAATTTAACTTCAGCTTCTCAGTTACCATGGACACCTGTTATCAATCTTTTGCCTTTTTAGCTCAAACAAAAAGGTTTACTTGGTTCTTAATGGTTCTTTTACTGTAGCAGATTTGTAAAGCCAAAAATTATTATGCATTTTAATGCATTTTATTCTAGTTACTTTAGTAATCTTTTTTAAGAACTAATTTTATCTTAGTCTTTTATGTGATGAAGAGGAAGCCAGCATAAAGGAAGAGTTTAGTGTGCCTAGTTCATGTCCTAGATAAGGAAAGTAAGTACTCCTTCTTACCTGACTAGTTTTGCAGAGACCATTTTAGTACCTGAAATAGATCATTTATTCTAGGTCACAGATGGCCCTCTTAATTTAAAGAAGTCTGCTAAGAAAAGTTTGATAGCTTTATGTCTCAAAATCACAATTCTTAAAAATTTAGTAATGCTAGCCAATTCTTTTTTAAAAAAAGTATTTTTATTCTGAACTTGAACACCAAGTAAAATGGGCATTTCCATATACACAATAGAACAGAAAAAGATGATTACACATAAAATTACAGGTCTCTTTTATGTATAGCTTGCTTTTCTTTTTAAGTATATAAAAAATCCATTCTGCAGCTTTTAAAGCTGTCCCACTTGTCTGTGATTCTTTCTGGTCTTCTCTCTGTTCTCTTTTCTGCATTTACAAAAAGAAGCTTTGAAGATGTTCGTTTCTTTTTCATCTTTCTTGTTTTGCTCTCCTATCCCCCTTTGCGTTTGCCCTCCTTCTTACCCTTACATAAAAAAAAAAAGAAAAATCAAGCAGATGTACGTAGGCAAGCAAAGCAAATTCTAGTATTGTCCTTGTCCAAAACATATATGTCTTATTCTGTGTCGAGTTCCTTATCTCTTTGTCAAGACGTAGGTAGTATGCCTTCTGGAATCACAGTCATTAGCACACGTTTTCAAGTCTTTCAAAGGTATTTTTCTTCCTAATATTTTGTTATTGTATAAATTGCCCTTCTTATTTGGCTCACTTCATTCTAAATCAGTTCACAAAGGGTTTCCTAGGTTTCTCCAAAATTGGCTATTTCATTATATCTTATGGTGCAGTTAAATTCCATCATATTTATATACCATAATTTCTACTACAAAAAGTGTTGCTATAAATATTTTTGTACATTTAGATCCTTTCCCTCTTTCTTTGATCTTTGTTTTTGCTGTCTAGTAGTTGTATTTTTGAGTTAAAAACTATGCATCAGTTAGTGATTTGGGGGAGTGATGGAGGTGGGGAAAGTAGGTCTAATTTGCTTTACAGAATGGTTGGACTAATTCACAGCTCCTCCAAGAGGGCATTATTAGCATTTGTTTTCCTGCAACCCATCCAGAATTTGTCATTTTTCTTGTGAAGTGGAACCTTAGAAATTGCTTGAATTTTCATTTCTCTAGTTTCTTAGTGATTTAGAGCTTTTTAAAAGATACATATATATGGTTGTTGGTAGCTTGGATTTCATTCTTAGAAAACTGCCTATTTGTATCTTTTGACCATTGGGCTAGTGGGGAATGGCTCTTATTCCTATAAATGAATTCCTTTTATAAATATTTTAGTTTCTTATATATACTAGGTGTGAAACTTTTATTAGAAAAACTTTCTGTAAAGATTTCCCCCTAGTTACCTTTTTCCCTTCAGACTTTAACTGCCTTTGTTTTGTTTGTGCAAAACCTTTTCAATTTTAAATATTCAAAATTGTTCATTTTATCTTCTATGATCTTCTCTATCCCTTATTTAGTAAAGAACTAGGTATCCATGTATGTGAAAGGTAATTTCTTCCTCTAATTTATGATAGCATCCTTTATGTCTAAGCAACATATTCTTTTGGAGCTCATCTTTGCAATAGTTTGAAACATTGTTTTCTACCTAATTTTTGACAGACTGCTGTCTAATTTTCCCAGTAGTTTTTTTTTTTGGAATCATGAGTCTTGATCCCAGTGGCTGAGTTCTTTGGCTTTATAGAACACTTGGTTACTGTGTTCATTTTCTTCTGCGTGTTGCGTACCGAATCTTTTCCAGTTCTCTATTTCTTAAGTAGTACCAAATAATTTCAGTGACTATTACTTTGTAACATAGTTTTAGATCTGGTACTGTAAAGCCTTCTTTCTAATTTTTCTTTTACCTTTGGGTTTGTAAGTTTTTACCCTCTAGATGAAGTTTGTTATTATTTTTATAGACATAAATTAATGGTTGGCAGTTTGATTGCTATGACATTGAATGAAGAAATTAATTTTAGGTAGTATTGTCATTTTTATTATATTGGCACAGCCTACCTAATAGTGATTAATATTTCTCCAGTTATTTAGGTCCGTCTTTCTCTAAAGACTGTAGTTGTACTGTACAGTCTTGAAAGATTGTACTTGTTACTAGATTGAAGTTGCATTCATATAGTTCCCATGTATGCCTTGGTAAGCAGACCGCCAAGAATTTTATTTTTACAGTTACTTTGAATGGAACTCCTATATCTTCTTTCTGTATTTTATTGGTAATATACAGATAATGCTTATGATTTATGTGGACTTATTTTCTATTGTGGCACTAAAATAGGCACCATAATTTTTTTTTTTTTTTACATCTTATTGGACTAGCAATGTAGAAATCCCCCAAACTCTAATTTTAGAAAGTTTCCAGCCCTTATGCAAGGATGTGGTAAAGTAGATGGTCTCATCTAGTCTTGTTTGTTTGTTTTTTTTTTTAATTCTAATTTATTTATTTATTTTTAGTTTTCAACATTCATTTCCACAAGATTTTGAGTTCCAAATTTTATCCCCATCTCTCTCCTCTCTCCTCTGCCCACCCCAAGACAGCATACATTCTGATTACCCCTCCCCCCAGTCTGCCCTCCCTTCTATCATACCCCTCCCTTCTCTTATCCCCATCCCCTCTCTTTTCTTGTAGAGCAAGATAGATTTCTATACCCCATTGTCTGTATATCTTATTTCCCAGTTGCATGTAAAAACAATTTTTAACATTCATTTTTAAAACTTTGATTTCCAAATTCTCTCCCTTCCTCCCTCCTCACCCATCCCCACTGAGAAGGCAAGCAATTCAATATAGGCATGTGTAGTTAGGCAAAACACTTCCACAGCAGTCATGTTGAGAAAGACTAACTTTATTTCCCTCCATCCTATCCTGCTTCCCATTTATTCTTTTCTCTCTTTGGACTCTATCCCTCCTCAAAAGTATTTACTTCTAATTATGCCCTCCTCCCATTTGCTCTCCCTTCTATCATTCCCCCACCCCCTGCTTATCCCCTTCTCCCCTACTTTCCTGTAGTGTAAGATTGATTTTCATAGCAAATTGAGTATGCATGTTATTCCCTCCTTAAACCAGATGTGATGAGAGTAAGGTTCACTTTTCTCCTCTTATCTCCCCTCTCTTCCCTTCCATTGAAAAAGCCCTTTCTTGCCTCTTTTATGTGAGAGAGAATTTACTCCATTCTGTTTTTCCCTTTCTCCTCCCAATATATTCCTCTTACCCCTTAATTTTTTTTTTTTGGCTATCATCCCTTCCTATTCAACTCACCCTGTGCCCTCTGTCTATAATGTCTATAATCCCTCTACCTTAGTACTGAGAAAAGTCTCAAGAGTTATAAATATTATCTTTTCATGTAGGAATATAGACAGTTCAGCTTTAGTAAGTCCCTTATGATTTCTCTTTCCTGTTTACCTTTTCATGCTTCTCTTGATTCTTGTATTTGAAAGTCAAATTTTCTATTCAGCTCTGGTCTTTTCATCAGGAATGCTTGAAAGTCCTCTATTTCATTGAATTACCATTTTTTCTCTTGAAGTATTATACTCAGTTTTTCTGGGTAGGTGATTCTTGGTTTTAATTCTAGTTCCTTTGACTTCTGGAATATCATATTCCAAACCCTTCTATCCCTTAATGTAGAGGCTGCTAGATCTTGTGTTATCCTGATTGCATTTCCACAGTATTAGAATTGTTTCTTTCTGGCTGCTTGCAATATTTTTTCCTTGACCTGGGAGCTCTGCAATTTGGCTACAATATTCCTAGGAGTTTTCCTTTTTGGATCTCTTTTAGGAGGTGATTGATGGATTCTTTCAATATTTATTTTACCCTCTGATTCTAGAACATCAGGGCAGTTTTCCTCGATAATTTCTTGAAAGATGATGTCTAGGCTCTTTTTTTGATCATGGCTTTCAGGTAGTCCCATAATTTTTAAATTGTCTCTCCTGAATCTGTTTTCCAGGACAATTGTTTATCCAATGAGATATTTCACATTGTCTGCTATTTTTCATTCCTTTGCTTTTGTTTTATAATTTCTTGATTTTTCATAAAGTCATTAGCTTCCTTCTGCTCCATTCTCATCTTTAAGGAATTTTTTCTTCATTGAGTTTTTGGACCTCCTTTTCCATCTGGCCAATTCTGCTTTTTAGGGCATTCTTCTCTTCATTGGCTTTTTGGATCTTTTTTTGTCATTTGGATCAGTCTATTTTTAAAGGTGTTATTTTCTTCAGCATTTTTTTGGTTCTCCTTTAGCAAGCAGTTGACTCGTTTTTCATAATTTCCTTGCATCACTCTCATTTGTCTTCCCATATTTTGCTCTACTTTTCTTACTTGCTTTTCCAGATTCTTTTTGAGCTCTTCCATGGCCTAAGGCCAATTCATATTTTTCTTAGAGGCTTTAGATGGAGGAGCTTTGACTTTGTTTTCTTCTGTTTGCATGCTTTGGTCTTCCTTGTCACCAAAGTAAGATTCTGTGGTCTGCTTCTTCTTTGGGTTTCTGTTCATTTCCCCAGCCATTTACTTGACTTTTGAGCTCTTTGAGCTTTCAGTGGGGATGGGGGGAGGGTACTGTCAGCTGTTTAATTCCCCCACAATCTGTGGACCTAGAGCTCCAGAAACTGTTGCTGTCTCTGCCTCTGCTTCTGCTGTGGCTGCTGCAAGTTCCTTTACCCCTTTCCCCCTCTGCTGTCCTGGGCCTGGGGCTGGAACACTCCACTCTCCCACACTGGTGCTACAGGCTTTTTCCACTGACCTTCCAATGTGTCCTTGGTGTTTTGGCATCCTGAAGTCTGGAAACTGCCATCAGTGGGAGAGATTCAGTCTCCCCAAGGCCTGCTCAGGTCCTGTCTGTGCTAGCACAGCCCATGCTAGACTGCATGCTGCGCTCTGGCAACCTTCCAGGCTGTCTTGGGCTGGAGCTTTGCTTCACTCAATCATTCTGTGGGTTCTGCAGCTCCAGAGTTTGTTTAGAGCCATTTTTTCGGTATTTGGCTGGGCAAAGACAGCGCTGTAGAAAGTGCGGCTGTTGCTCCTCCGTCTTGACAACGCACCTCTCATCTACTCTTGCACAACTACTTGCTATTGTTGGATAAGAGACCCTGCAGTTTTGTCTAAAAGGACTGTTTTCACTCTTGTAAAAATATTTAGGATCTTCCTCTTGTCTTATGTGCTAAAACTAAGAGAATGTTTTCTTATAATAAATCCTTTTAGTTACATTCCAAATAATCCCCTTTCCTCCCTTGACTGAGCACTCTATCTTTGTGTATTCCTCTACTACACTATCCTGTGTTGCTATGGAATGATCCTAATTGGCAGTATGTTTTCAGTGGGTCTGAAAGGTTCTAAAAACCATATATATGCTACATGTATCTGAATGTGTTGTCAGGGAGAGTAGATTCCTTCGCATGATAGTAAATCTCTTCTAGTTTGGCCTCCTAACTTTGAACTGCAAGCATCATACACCATTGATGAGTATGTTTCCACCAAGAGGTTGAGAGAATTCTCTGATGGTATTTTCTATCTTTGCTTAATTTATTAATACTTTCAGTTAAATTTTCAGTTGACTGTATAGGGTTCTCAAGATCAAAAGTGTGAAACTCTTGGACCCTGGGCCTCAAGCCCTGTGGCAGGAGCCAGATTAAAATCTAATTGGGAAATGTTTAACAAAGCAGAAATACAATACACCCTAGATAATTAATTTGTGGTTTTCTAAGTCAGTATTAGGTAGAAGAGGTCTGTTTCTATTTGGGTTGGACGCTACTGCTCTAGATAAACCATGGTATTATATGGCATTAAAAGTATTATATGGCTTTAAAAGAGATAGTTGGTTTCTCTTTTGCTTGTGTTTATTCTCTTGAGTTTTTTTTCTTTTCCTTGCTATAACTAGCATTTCTAACACTGTATTTAATAGTAGTGGTAATAACAGGCACCCGTGTTTTGTCACGTCTTATTTGGAAGGCCTTGAATCTGGCTCAATCATGTATAATTTTTGCACTTGGTTTTAGATAGAACTACTGAACATTAAGGAAAAGTACATTTATTTCTTTGTGTGCTAGTATTTTTAAAAACATTAGGAGCATTGTATTTCCTCAAAACCCTTTTTAGTATTTATATAATCATGTAGTTTTTTAATTTTTTTTTTTATTAGTGTGGTATCTTATGTTTATGGCAGCTAGGTGGCACAATGGATAGAGTGCTGTGCTTGGAGTCAGAAAGATTCGTCTTCCTGAGTTCAAATCTATCCTCACATACTAGCTGTGTGACCTTGGGCAGGTCTCTTAATCCTTTTTACCTCAGTTTCTTCTTCTGTAAAATTAGCTGGAGGAGGAAATGGCAAACCACTCTAGCATCTTTGCTAAGATAACCCCAAAAGGGGTAGACATGATTGAAATGACTGAAGGACGGTATTATGCTTATAATTTTCCTTATATTGACCCAGCCCTATATTCGTGTTATAAATCCCAGTTTCTCATAGCGTATTCTAATTTTAATTTGTTGTTTTAGTCTCTAGTACTAATTTTAAAATATTTTATTTAATATTCTTGTGTCAAAGTTTATTAGAGATATTTATCTATAGTTTTTTTTTTTAA
The DNA here is from genome assembly GCF_028372415.1 of Notamacropus eugenii. Lineage (NCBI taxonomy): Eukaryota > Metazoa > Chordata > Mammalia > Diprotodontia > Macropodidae > Notamacropus > Notamacropus eugenii. The sequence goes on along the minus strand of NC_092878.1, from coordinate 3,925,788 downwards.
AAACTTCTTTGTTGCTCCCTAATTTAGTAATTAAGGCCATATTTGTATCACATAGTTTGAAAGAGTTCCTTTTCTCCCTATTTTTACAATTTATGTAGTATTGTAATAATTTGTTCTTTGAATGCCTGATAACATTTGCTTATAAATATATCTGTCTCTGAATTTTTTTAGGAGGAGTTGTTTATGGTTCAATTTATTTTTCTTATACTATATTTCATTCTTCTGTTAATCTGAGTATTTTCATATTTTTGTAACCATCCATTTCATCTCAGTTATTAGTTTTGTTATATTATAACTGGGCAAAATAATTTCCTTTATTCCTACTTGCTGTGAATTTTTTTCCATTTTTGATACAACTTAGTTTTCCTCTTTTCTTTAACAATCAAACCTGCTTATTTCATTTGTTGTTTTCCCCCAAAAGATACAGAGCCTAGATTTATTTATCAATTTAATAGAGATTATTTTGCTTTTATTTTTATTAACATCTTTTTTGATTTTCAGAATTTCTACTTTGGTGTTTAGTTGGAGTTTTTTGGTTTGTTGATTTTCTATTTTTAAAAAATTTTTAGTTATATGCCCAATTCATTGATTTGTTCTTTCCTTTATTTGTTGATGAGTTTCCTGTAACCATTGCTTTATCTGCATCCCATATCTTCTTTGATAAATTTTTCTTTTGTTTCTCTGATATGTTCTTTGATCAACCAGTTGTTTTTCTAAATAAGTTTTTATTGATATTTTCTGTTTATTACATGCCTTTCCTTCCCCCTTTCTGAAAACTAGACATTTAACAGTATTTTTTTTTTAGAGAGGAATAAAAAGTTAGTTCAACTAACGGATTCATTAAAAAGTCCAAAAATATGTGCAATGTGTAACACCTGTGGTTCTCCCACCTCCGTGAAAGCGTAGATTGTGTGAATCTTCTCATATGTCTTCATTCATAAGCTATTTGATCTTTATAATCTTGTTAGACTTGCTTTTGATTTTTTTTTTTTTGGTGTGTTATTCATGCCATCTACATTGTTGTTTCTCTGTATATTTTTTTCGTGGCTCTGCTTCAATTTTCATCAATTCATATGAATTTTTTCATGCTTCTCTGTATTCATCACATGATCTACCAATTCTCAGGATTATTTAGGTTCCAATTAATTTCGATTCTTCAATGGCTCCTTTTTGAATGAGTTTTTATTGTCTTGTAATTAATAATGGGTATGTTTAGTATTTCTTTTTTCTGAGGTGCCGGTGCATGATTATTTTTTTATGAAAGTGTCATGCATGGCTGCAGCAATTACCATACATCTAGCTTTTTAAATTTTTCTAAAGTTCTTTTCATATCCTTAATTTTTTTCGTTAGTCTTTCCATTAGATTTGTCTAGGTGTGAAAGAGCTCTATAGAGATCTCTCACTGTTATTGTTTTACTTTCAGATTCTCACTGAAATTTGATTAATTTTAAAAAAAGTGTAGATGTCATGCTATTTTGTGCATATCTATCAGGTGCTGACATTGACTCATTGCAGTTGGTGCTTTTTAGTGTCGTGTCGTTCCCTACTTATGTTGTTTCTTTTTGTTGTTCCTTTCGCTTTGCCTGAAATCATGATTGCCGCCTTGCTTTTTTAGTTTACGTGAAGCAAAATGGGTTCTGCTGCAGATTCACTTTAACCATATGTGAATCTTTATGTTTCAAGTATGTGGTGTCGTGTGTGTGTGTGTGTGCGCGCGCACACCCAGACTATTTAGTCTTATTTCTATTTCAACTTTTTTAGGTACTTCAAAGTCATTTTTAGTATCAGGTGCAATATAAAAATGAATGAATAAAAGCAGGTGTTTGGCTGGTTTCTGTAGCAATATCCCCTTTTCACCTTAAAGGGACCTAAGTAAAAGCCTCTTTCAGTGGTTTCCTGTTATTCACCTTGTCTGCTTGTACCCTGGATTTATTTGATTTTTTACCTTGTAGAGTAAAAATGTATAGACGAGAAAAGGAATTGTTCTGTTTCTGAAGGAGCCCAATTATTGGAACTGAACTGAATTGGGCAAATTCTTCTTGTAATCTTATTTATCCTGATATTTCTGATAATAAAAACATGGTCCTTTGAGGATCTGAAATTTGCTGTTTGGTGAATAGGACCACGGAATGTACCTTAGATTTATTTGTCACTAATTAATAAGTGGAAGTTTTCATCAGGAAACCTCTCCCTGGACTGCTGGTTGGTTTCTAGGGATAAACTCCCTTTGAAAGAGCTCTTTAAAAAAATGTGATTCCATATGGATTCTTGTTTCCTCCTCCGTTCTTTGTTCTTTATGGCATCAGAGCAGAAACAGCTGAATTCACTCTTTCCTTTTCCCTCTTCTTCCTTTCCTTTCTCTTTGTGGATGGTTTGGTTCTGACCTGCTTCCTGAAGGCCTCTGTTTCCTATTGTAGATCGTTTTTTTTCCTTACCCTGTCTTTAGTAAGATTTGGAACACAGGCATTCTCCATTTATAAGAAGGTTTTTATAGCTCCATATAGCAAACTTTAGGTCATCGAATGTACATGTTTAGCATCCTTAATTAACAAACTCACATGCAGGAAAAATAAATCTGACTTTTTTTTTCTTGAATAGGAAAACCTCCTAATTATTTTGGGTTACCTTCTCTGAAATACTTCTGTTTTTTCCCTCACCTTTAAAATATGAAGCCAGTACCTAGACAATTCTCTGATTTAAATAAAGACCTGATAAATTAAGATAATATTCAATGTGTTTTTAAATATCACTCCTATCAGTTTATTTTGGCTTCTGATTTGTATTTTGTGGGCTATTCATTGTTATACGTTTTAGCTGGTGAGTTGATATTTTTAATTTTTAAGAATGGGAGATAACAGCAACAATAATGGCTTTTCTGTAGCACTTGCTGTGTGCCGGACACTGTGCTAAACACTTTACAATTATTGTCTCATTATCTCGTAACCCTGGGGTGTGCGGTGTTATTATTGTCTTCATTTTGTAGATGAGGAAACGGAGGAAAATAGTAGTTAAGTGACTTGCCCAAGGTCATATAGCTAGGAAATGTCTTACATAATAAAACTAGTGTTTACCAGTGTAGTTAAGTAAAAGTGATTGTGTGAATGAATAGTTCTTTCCATCCCTCTTGTTCAGTCTCTTTCTTGATCTGTTTACTTTTCTGAGTTCAGCTTAAAGCTTTGGTTGTGGTTGAAGAGAGTCTCTTGCAGAAATGTTCCCTTTAGGTAATTTGATTTATCAAATGTAATTTCATCCCAGAATATATCGCATCTCGATTTAACCATTCTGTTTGCCTGTTCTGGTTTTTTGTCTTGATATTTTTCCTGTTTCTGGATCTTATTCCTTCCTCCTCGCCCTTCCCTCAATCTTATACTTTGTGTTTCCATTTATAGTTTTACTTAGATATTTTACCCTATGTTAATCATTCATCATGGCCTTTGTAGCACTTCCCACATGGGATTTCCATATTTATCAGTAACAGTTGAAGTGGTAATCTGACTTCTGACGATATTTGCCTCTCCTGGTGTAAAAAAAAGTGTTTTCTTCCTTTGGGTAGACACCTTCTAAGCTGAGAAATCATTTAGCTTATTGGAGAAAAAACAAAACAGGAAAGCAGGCCTGTCTTGCTACTCTATTAATAATCAGAAAGAGGAAGGTGAAGTTTAGGTTAGCTGTTTAAACAGGGCTAAAGAACATGAAAGTTTGCCTAATGGGGCACCAGGAATGGTTATAGGAAATGTGGGGAAAAAAGAGTGAGGAGACAACATGCCCAGTTGGGTCCCAGACCCATCCATCCTTAAGGGGAGGTATTGCAACAAAATGATCTAGTTCCCTCTGTACCCAAGCTAATATTTTAAATTTCTTCTGTTGATCTAAATGGAAGAGTTGTTTTAAACCACATTTCACATTAATAATTATAAAGTAGCTAAATATTACACTGTGAATTTCTTGAGAACAGGAACTGGCTTTTTTTTGGGGGGGGGGCGCAATCTTTGTTTCTGGAGTTTTAGAGCATAGTAAAGTTCCTGTCACATAGTAAGTGCTTCATAAATGCTTCTTGAGTGACTAAAAACTTGAATATATACATACAGAAACTTACATATATTTATATCATCACTATCGTAGACGTAGAATTGGAAGGAACCTTAGAGGCCATCTAGTCTGAGATCCATAATGTTATAGATGAAAAACTGAGGCCCAAGACATTAAGTGAAATCATTCTGGGTTACACAGAGCACGAGAGTTGGGACCTCACAGTCTTCAACTAGTCTTCAGCCCAGTCTTCCATTTCACTAAAGCGTAATGTTGTGATTGAATGATATAACGTATGTAAAAAATATGCAGACCTGAAAGCACTATTTAAGTGAAATCATCTTTGTTATTGTGTCCTTTTGTAAAATAATGGTTGAACATTCTAATTCAAGTTTGAAAAAAATTGTTAAGAAAGAATATATGATAAATGAGTTTGGGGACCATTATTCTCTACTGAAGGATAAAAATGTTCCTTAAACACCCGAATTCTTTTGTTTAGTTAGAAGTGATTCAGCTTTGATTTTTAAATGTAATTCAGTTCCTATTGCACTTACTGTGAACCTCAGAGCTTCAGTGTGATTTGGAGGTAAGGTGAGGGTAAGTTTAGCATGCTAACTATGATAAATAACGCTAGCTCAAGTCAGTCCTCTCTGTGATAGCTAATAGTCATCAAAAAAAAAATGGTGCTCCTTCCCAATGGTTTTCTTTTCTTTTTTAAATCTTTGTGTGGAACTCTTGGCTTTTGACTTACTACTTGTAAATTTAGACTGCAGATTTTTAGTCCTTGGATTTGGTACTTCTCAACTTGTGAAATTTCGGCTTTGAACTGTATTAACCCCTTTGATCTGTTGGTTTCTGGTGGTGTACTACAACCCAGCCTCGCTTCATTCCTCTATTAATTCTTGTACATTGCAGGACTATCACTGACTGTTAATTTGCTGTGAAACTCTTAGCATGCTTATCCAGCCTTGTAACCAGTAGGGTGTCACAGTCTTCTCTAAACCCACTGAACCAGCAATGGCAGAACTTTAGTCACTGAAGCAGGAGACTATATACTTTATAGATGGCTAAGTCAAATCTTAGAAGAGAATGTCACTTTCTGGGAAAGTTCAGGGTTCTAGAGAAAATAAACAAGTGGATTTCAAATTAGGTAATCCACTCTCCTGCCCAGCAGCAGCATGGAGAATTTCCTAGATGGCTTCACAGCATGAGTAGAGGACGTAATAAGGTTTCTTGCTTAAATAAAAGTTGTCATGAATGAGAACTGTTTCCCCTTTGTCTCTGTGTTCATAGCAGCATAAGGATTAATAAATGATCGTTGTTTGATTGAACCATGCAAACATGACCTTTGCAAGGTCCCAGGCTACTCACTGGACTGTGTGCTCTTATCCCGTGTTGCACGGTGTTGAGGAGCTCAACGTGACCTTGGGAAAGTTTGATGATCCTCAGCATCTGTGACTGAAGAGAACTGTTATTCACCCTTCTAGGTTGAGTCAGTCCCTGGGGTTAATCTGGGGAGCATAATTTTGTCCATTTTTTCTGCTCCATTACTGTAAAAACCATAAAATGCAAGGGCTTAAAAGAATTCATATTTAGTATGCTCACAAGCACATATATCTAAAACCAAAGGAAATTCTGGGAGCTTTCCTAATAGACAGCTGAAGAGTAAAGCAGGAAAGGATATTGCTCTCCCCACTATTATTTGGCATAATTTTAGAAATGTATGCTGTAGTAATGAAACTAAAGGCAAAAATTAAAAGCAGAGTCAGAATTATTCCTGTTTGCAGATGACATGATGCTTTACTTAGAAGACCCCGGAGAATCCGTGAAGAAACCAATTGAGATGATTAATAGTTCCAGCAAAGTATTAGGATAAAAAAAATCCACAGAAATCATCAACATTTCTTTACAGTATTAATAAAATTCCAGAGAAAACAATAGTTTTAAAATTCCATTCAGAATAATTACAAAATGCATAAAAATCTGAAGTGTAACCTAATAAATCCTACTGAGAGCTTACATAAGTAGGGATAGAAACAGCTACAAAACACTTTTTATGGAAATAAAAGACAATGGTAGAGATATGAATTGTTTGTACAGTATTCGAGCCATGCCAGTCTAATAAAAAAGATACCACCTAAATTAGCTTACTGATTTCGTGCTACACTAATTCAGCTCCCACAGAGTTTCTTTATAGAATTCAATTCTATTTGTTAGTTAAATTAAAAAAAAAATCATATGCTTACTAAGTAGTCCTGCCTCTGACATACCCTGCGTGACTTTGAGCAAGCCACTTAACTTGGTGCTTTTGGAAAATAGGATTTTATACATTATTTTATACATCATATACGGTGCCAGCCTGTGCTGCTGGGAATGGAAAGGAGCGAGGGGTATTCCTATAACAATGAAATCATAAGATTAGACCCTATTACTACTCCTGTGTGCAAGAAGTCAATGTGTTAGGTGCTGGGGACGCAAAGCCACAAATGAAACAGCCCTTGTTGTCAAGAAGCTTTTATGTACTTGGAGGATACAATATGTACAGAAGTAAAGATATACAAAGTCTTATCCAGAGAGCAAAAGTACTCATTGGGAAGGGGAGTCAACAGAGGATTCGTGTAATTACCTTTCTTTGCTTTGTTTCGTCCTAGTTCAGGTGTCAAGACCACTGGTCTTATAAAAACAGTTTGGTGGAGCATCTTCTTTTCCTATTTTTTTCCCCCATAAATAATCTTGTGGCAATAAATTTCTATTTAAATGTTTGATAGTATTCACTTGTAAGTACATTTGGAACAGGGCTATTTTTTATTTTTTTTGGTGGTGGGGGGTAAATTTCATTTAAGGATTCCTTGATTTCCTGTTCAGAGATTGCATTATTTAAAAATGCATATTTCTTGTTTGTTACCTTGGATATTTTATAATTTTGAACTAATCAATCATTTCATTTGAATTCTCAGTTTAAAACATTAAAAAAAAAAGAATTCTCAGTTTGAGTTTTTCTATGGTAGTATCTAGTAATTATCTTTATTTTTTCCAAATTCATTGTAAATTCACTTTGTCCATTTAAAAACATTGCTCATTTTATTTTATGATCAGTTTTTTAAATCAGGTTATCCAAAGGTTTATTGATTTTGTTAGATTTTAAAAAAACCTGTAGCTCTTTTGCTTAGTTCCTTAGCGTTATTTTCAACTCAGTTCATCTTTTTCTCCTCTAATTTTTACTGTTTGCTCTTGTGTATCTATTTTAGATTTATTTTATGCTTGTTTATGGGTTTTAAATTACAATTTTAGTTCATTGATCTTCTATTTTCTATTTTTAAAAATATGTGTTAGTTAACACATTTTCCTTTGAAGATTAGCTCCGTCTCTTAAGTTTGAGCATATTGTCTCAGTGTTACCGTTCTCTTGAAAGTTTCTTTAATCCATTCATTATTCAGAATGTTAGTACTTATTTTCTAAGAAAAGTCTCATATTACAGTGGAATTACACTTACCTTGAAGTCGTAAAAGTTCAGTCCCAGTTTACTGTTTGTGTGATCTTCAGTGAATTATTTAACTTCTCTAGGCCTTATTTTCCTCATTTTGCAAATGAGGGGGTTGGATTAGATGATTTTAAAAATCTGTGGTCTTAACATCTTGAAATGTTGGCATCCCCACTTAGGTCTCTGTGTTTTGCTCATATTTCCTTTGTCAATTACTAATTTTATTGTATCATTAAGGAGGTGCTTGTTATTTTTGTTAGAAAGTGGTCATTGGCTTTGATGGAAGTTAGGAATCCTATAAGGAAGAGTGAGGTAAGAAATGAGTGTGTTCCAGACATGGGGAACCACTTGTACAGAGGCAGAGGTGGGGAGATACAGATAACAACTTACAGTCTGATGTGACTGGAGTAGAGAATGTATAAAGGGTATTAAAATGAACTAAGACTGAAAATGCAGTTGGGGTTCAACCTAAGGAGCACTTTATATGAGATTTTGCATTTTATCCGGATAGCCCCTGGAATTGGTACTTCTCTGCATGTCAGAATCATAGCTTTCAACTATGAACTCTACTTAACCCTTTACTCGTTTGAATTACTGACTCGCCATCCATGGTGGCAGGCCAGTCGTGCTGAGAGCCTGAGCTCTTACCAGCTGTGCCTAGAGAGATTGTTATTTTCACATTAATCATGTGCTCTTTGAAAAACAAACATGACCTTGAAGAGAGATTCCCTTCTTTTGTCTTCCCTCCTACTGCAGGAATTGTTTGGGGAGTACGTGTGCCAATTCCTTCCTGAAAAGGAGCAATTGTTGGTATACATTTGGCCAGACTCTCTGTGACTGCTTACATGTGCAGAATGGAACAGTCTTTTCTACTTTCTGACATCCTGTCTTCCCCTTCATTTTCTGCTCCAGTTAACTTTAAACAGGGAAAAGGAAACAAACAAATAAGAAAACTTCCCTTCAAAGTTTTTTCTTGAGGGTATTTCATCCTTATTTAAAAGTATAGATTTCTTCTCTTTCTCACTTCTTGTCATATCTCTCATTTAATGGCCTTTCCTGACAGGCGTTAGAGAGACATATACCTTGCATTTCCTAAAGTTTGGACATCACTGATTCCAATATAACTCTTCCTTTTTTGTTGATACATTTTTTGTTTTAACAAAAGACTTTCCTCAAACATCCAAATAAACCTCCACAAGTATTTTCTCCATAACAGTTAAGAAAAACTCTCTAATAGAATGGTTGTGACTGAGAGAGTTCTTTTCACATTCTGCTTGGTTGGATTGGATGTCTACACACCTATCTAGCTCTAATGTGTAAAGTACAGAAGAAAGGGAATTAATTTTCCAGTGAGAGGAACTGGGTTTAAATACACTTCTGAAGCCTACTACCCATGTGCCCTGTACCTTTCATCTGTTTTTTTGGTCCCTCCATCCTCTCAAGGCATGGTGAAAATTTGAGAACTTTTCATTTACGTATGCTTTTGAGCCCTGGCTAGGTGTTGATGATTCTTTGCTTTCCTCTGGCTCATTCACCATTTTTCTTACCTGAGAGTTTTTCCTCTGAACTATCTCATAATCAAATATAGTGATTTACCATGAGACATTGTCATTCTTTTGTTTTATCCTTGAAGTATTAATTTAATTCTTGATTTTTTTAAGTTCTCATTCTTTTTGCCCATGGATACGCTCTTTGTTCTTTCAGTGTTCCTCAGGTGATGTGAGCATTTTTAGAAAGAGGAAAATTTTGAGAAGATACCCATAGCCCTGGATACATGAAAGCTCAAATCTTTGATTACATCTTCCTTAAACCTCACACAATGGCTGGCATGTCGTAGGCACTTAACACATGCTTCTCTCATGTATTCATTTATCTGATCTATTTTCTTTTGTTGGATCAGTTTGCATGTCACCTGCCTTGCTTGATCTAGTTTCTTTTGAGGGAATAATTAGAAAGCCTCTTGTTTGTTGAAAGTCAAGCCTCTTGTTTGTTGAAAGTCAAACTTCTTAAATTGATGATAAACTTCAGCTTTGTAGTTGTTCCACAATTCCAGTTTTTCCTTTGATTTCTCATAAATACAAACTAATTCCAAGATATTCTGGTTTCTTTTTTTTTTATCTTGGCTGCCTAAATATTTGTTTTTCATAATGTAGTTTTGGAGTTTGACCATGATGATTCTTGGTAATTAAAATTTGAATTTCTCTGTTGGTGTTCTAAAGATTCTTTTTATTTAACTTTATTTTCAGGTTCAAATTCTCTCTCTTCCTTTTTTCCACCTTCTCAGTGAGAAGGCTAGAAAAATAAAACTACTGAAAATACTTATAATCATACAAATTTCCTCATTGCCATTAAAAAAATGAAAGAAAGAAATAGAAGAAAATATGCTTCATTCTTTACTCTGAGTCCATCAGTTCTCTGTCTGGAGGTGGAGAGCATGTTTCATCATGAGACCTTTGGAATTGTAATAGGTCATTGTATTGATCAGATACTAATCAATCAAAGTTGATTATCTTTACAATATTGCTATTATTGTATACAATGTTCTCCTGGTCCTGCTTACTTCATTCTGCATCACTTCATGCAGGTCTTCCTAAATTTTTCTGAAACTATCCCCTTCATCATTCCTTATAGCACAATAATATTCCATCATCTTTTCTACCAAAATTTGTTCAGCCATTCCTCACATGACGGTCATCCCCTCAGTTTCTAATTCTTTGCCCTCTTGAAAAAAGCTGCTATAAATATTTTGTACCTTTGGGTCCTTTTCCTTTTTATTTAATCTCATTGGGGTATATCTTAGTAGCAGTATGGCTGGGTCAGTGGTCTTTATTCTTTCAAGCTCTATTTTGTCTACTTCCATTAACTTCTGGATAATTTTCCTACCCAATTTCCTGTAGTGTAATAGTTGGGATTTTATTTTTTCAGTTTTTAAAGGGGAAGACCTATAACTTTTAGACTGACTCTTTGTATGCTAACTTCAAGTTGAATATTATTATAATGTAATATCATTACTTGTAGAGCTCTTACATATTCTTACAAACTTCTTGTTTTATTTAATTTAATTAGTTTTTCTTCTGCCTCTGTATTTTTTTTTATTCTAGTTCTTTCAGTCTCTTCTTTAGCAAGTCTGCTGTTTTGGATCATTTCTCTGTCATCATATGTTGTTTATACAATTGATAGCAGTCTGTTGTTTTTAATTTTTAATTAAAATATTCTACTTGTTTTTTTATGTTTATTTATTTTTAGTTTTCAACGTTCATTTATGTAAGTTTTAAATTTCCTCCTCCTCCATCACCTTCCCCTTTCCCCAAGATGGCTTGCAATCCAATGTAGGCTCTACATATACATTCCTATTAAACATATTTTCATGCTAGTCATGTTGTATAGAAGAATAAATGGGAGGAACTATGAGAAGGAAAAAAAATAAAAGAAAATAGTTTGCTTCAATCTGCATTCAGACTCCATATTTCTTTCTCTGCATGTGGATGGCATTTTCTATCATGAGTCTTGGAAATGTTTTAGGTCTTTGCCTTGCTTAGAAGAGCTAAGTCTATCAAAATCAGTCAGCATACACCGTGGCTGTTTCTGTGAACAATGTTCTCCCAGTTCTGCTCTCTTCACTCAGCATCAGTTCATATAAGTCTTTCCAGGTTTCTGAAGTCTGCCTGTTCATCATTTCTTATATCACAATAGTATTCCATTACATTTCTCTAACACAACTTGTTCATCTTTTCCGCAGTCGATGGGCAATGCCCTCAATTTCCAGTTCTTGGTCACCACAAAGAGCTGTTATAGATATGTTTGTACATATGGGTCTTTTTCCCATTTTTATGATCTCTTTGGGATACAGCCCTAGAAGGGGTATTGGTGAGTATGCACATTTTTATAGGCCCCTGGGCATATTTACAAATTATTCTCTACCATGTTTGAATCAGTTCACAGCTCCACCAACAATGAATTAGCATTCCAACTCTCCCACATCTTCTCCAGCATTTATCATCTTCCTGTTTTGTCATGTTAGCCAATCTGATAGGTGTGAGGTGGTACCTGAGTTGTTTTGATTTGCATCTCTCTAATCAGTAGTGATTTAGAGCATTTTTTCATATGACTATAGATAGCTTTAATTTCTTCTGAAAACTGCCTGTTCATGTCCTTTGACCATTTGCCAGTTTGGGAATGACTTGTATTCTTATAAATTCGACTTAGTTCTCTATATATTTCAGAAATGAGGCCATTATCAGAGATACTGCTTGTAGAAGTTCTTTCCCAGTTTTCTTCTTCCCTCCTAATCTTGGTTGCACTGGGTTGGTTTGTGCAAAAACTTTTCAATTTAATGTAATTAAAATTATCCATTTTGCACTTCATAATGTTCTCTATCTCTTAGTTTCTATTTGTTTTAAGCAGCCAAAATCTGTCTTCACACCGTCTTCATTGCCCCTCCTTCCCCATCAATTGGAAAGACAAGAAAAACACGACCCAGTACAAAAATGTATAGTCAATTCAAAGATTTCCACATTGACTATGTCCAATAACAATGTCTCATTTTACGCTATGTGCCTTGATTTCTCTGTCAGTAGTTAGGTAGCATGTATTAATTTGTCTTCTAGAGTCATGACTTATGATTACGCTGAGCAGAGTTTGAATTCTTTTAAAGCTTTTTTGTGGAGGGGAGCTCACTGCGTTGTTTCCTGCTACTCTACCGTCTTGGCTGTGCCTCCCCATCAGTCTTCGAAAACTTTTTCCATGAGAAATCTAATTTCTTTTTAAATTTTTATTTTACTTATCTTTACAAAATATTTTATTGCGTTTTGGAACCATTCCAGAGATTCTCGGAGTCACTGTTTTCATTTCTAGGGTCTTTGTTGACATTTTTTTGTAAATTTTCCCTTTGGTGGAGGTTCTTGACTAGATTTCCTTCATTGCAAAGTACTTATTCTTTGTTCTGTCTTGTTATCTCTAGTAGTTGGCTCATTTTTCTTATTTGTCAGAATTTCTTAGTCTTTCTGCTGATTTTCCCAGGGTGCCCTTATTATAATCAGGTTGCTTTCTTACTGGTAATCCTTTAGGAAGAGGAGTCCAACCCTTGTGTACCCCTTTTCCATCCACTGCTGTTAATTCCCTTTAGGCCACTGAGGTTGGGTAAAATTAGTAACTTGCTGGAGCAGTGCCACAGGCAGGCTCCAAGAGGCCCCTGCAGCTTCTCCTGTTCTCCACTTTTAACTGGACCCTTCCTGTAAATAGTACCATTTACTCCTACACTGAGTTAGTGTTGTAACATCCCTACACTTCTGGGCTTCACTTTCCTCCACAGTGGCCAACTTTTTCTTTCCTGATCCCAGGACTGTGATCGAAGTTATAGGCCCCAACATACTAAGTGATTGAGGAAGAATCCAGTTAGGACCCTGCTGAGGCCGTACTCCAAGAGAGTGCTGCAGCTGGGCTTATTTTATACATTTGGTTCAAATCTCCTTCAATAAGCCTTTTCCTTCCTGTGTTGTATTAGCGTAAGCTAGTGCTGCATTGTCATACCACTTCTTCTGTAGCCATCAAATTTCTTCTCCCCCAACTTCTGGGGCTGGTTGGATTTATGGGCCTTAAGTCAGTAAAGAGTTAGAGGGCCTCATCAAGACACAACCAAGAGGAAACTTTGAAAGCCAGTATTGGAGGCTGCTGCTGTTATGTGGAATTCAACTCCAGGCCAGAGTGGAAAGCTGTGGGTAGACAGTGTTAGGTCAAAAAATGTAAATTATCCAGATGAACACAATAGCACATAGAGAATTCAAACAATTCATTCTCAGAGAAAGAAATCAGAAAAGCCATAAATGAATTCTTAAAGACAAAAAACTATAAGCCCAGGTGGATTTACAAGTGAATTCTATCAAATATTCGAAGAACAATTAAATCTAATAATACTATATAAATCATTTTCAAAAATAGAGTAGATATCTTACCAAATATACTCTTAATACCTAAACTGAGAAGAGATAAATTAGAGAAAGAAAATTATAGACCTATATCTTTAATGCATGCTGATGCAAAAAGATGAATAAAATATTAACAAACAGTCTATAACAATATACTGAATTTTTTTTCATTCTGACCAAGTTAGATTTAGAACAAGATTGCAGGGTTGGTTCAGCATTAGAACACTATAAATAGAATAGATCATATTAATAGAAAGATATTAAAAATAATGAGATTATGATTAGCAGATGCAGGGAATTTTTTTCTTATAAAATGTGACACTAATTTATGTTAAAAATACTAGAAAGTACAGGAATAAATATACCTTTAATTAGTATTGTAAATACTAAGAATTAACATTATAAGAATTAACATTACACATAATCTACAAACAGTAATGATCTTTCTAATAAATCAAGTAACGTAAATTTTATTATTTTTACCTCATGATTATTAACCTCTCTCTGTAATATTAACCTAGTAGGAAGAGATGGAAAAAAGAAATTCAGTTCAAAGTGAGTAGAATTTTAAAGATGTCTAAATATCCATCTAACTACATACACTTAGGACTTACATGAAAACAGGTACAAAACACTTTCTCCTCCCCCTCCCCCGCAAAAATAAAAGAAGACAAATAATTGGAGAAACATTACATTTTTATTATGGGACTTTGTCATATGATGAAAATGATGACACTACTAAAATTCATTTACAGATTTAGTGCCATCTTAGACTACCAATTGGTTATTTAATAGAACTGGACAAAACAATAACAAAATTCATCTGGAGGAAAATAATGAAAATGGTAGAAACAGGGAATCTAGGAGTAGTGTCAGATCTCAGACTTCACCATGAGGAAATAATCATTTAAACTATTTGGTGCTTGTTAAAAAATACAGAAGTTGATCAGTAGAACAGATTAGTTGAACAGGACTGAAAAGCAGTTGAACATAGCATACTGTTAGGTAAATTCAAAGACACCAGTTACTGGGGTAAAGACTCCCTATCTGACAAAAACTTCTGAGAAAATAAAGCAGCATGGGAGAAATTAGGTTTAGAACAGTTTTTTTTCTATATGGACAAATGGATGTGACAAACATAAAAGATTACATTGTAATAAAATAAAATACAAAAATAAAGGCTAAAGGAAGATAACTTTTACAGATATAGATAAGGAGAGAATTCTTACCTAAAGAAAGAGCAGAGTTGACCATAAATGATAAAATGGACAATTTCAGTTACATAAAATTAAAAAGCTTCTGGATGAACCAAATAAATGTAATTAAAATGAGAGGGAAAAGAATTCGGAAAAGACCCTTCATGACCAATTTTGATGAAGGCCTAATATCCAATATATTATAACAAAACTGATACAAATCAATGGAAATAAGAACCATTCCTAGTGTCAAAGTGGTCAAAGGATATGAATGGCTTTTTCTCAAATGAAGAAATGCAGAAATTATATGAGAATATTTGTGAAAAATCTATTCATATATGAATTAGAATTCATGATAGAAATGCAAACTAAGAACTATGGAGTTCTACCGCACATCAGTTTTGGCAAGGGAACTGGGGGAAAGACCACTCTTGGTAGAGCTGTGAAGTGGTTCAGCCAGCCTGTACTTAGAAAAGTCACTAAATCATCTGTTTGGACCCCTAGGTATTCCTGTTAGGCAAAGATCCCAAAGAGGTCAAAGGCAGAGGAAAAATACTTACTCATGCTAAATATTCATGGCAGCCTTTTTTTGTTGTAGCCAGGAACTGGAAACAGAATAGATGCCTGTCAGTTGGTATAGCTAAACAATTTATAGCATAATGAATGTAATGGGATAGTATTGTGCCAGAACAAAAGATGAATTTCATATATTTGGAGAAATATTGAAGCACTGATATAAACTGATGAAAAGTGAAGTGAGAAGAACCAGGAGAGCAATCCGTGATGCCCACAATAATAGCATGAGGGGAAGCAACACTGAAAGACTTGACTTGGACTGGAACAATGACCAATCATGACTTTAGAAGGATGTTGAAGAAATTGATTTCACACTTCATGTTAGAGAGGTGATGGACCAGAGGTCTAGAGTTAGGCAGGCTTTCTCAGAAATGGCCATTGTGTTGATGGATTTTATTTGATTATACATGTTGATTACAAGAGAAGGCTTTTTGCTTTTAGATTAATGATAAATGGGATAAAATGCATCAATAAAAATATTTTTTAAATGCATGGAAGAAAAAAGCACTTGAGGACATTGGGCAATTTGTGACAACCTTGTTGAACTATATGTACGTATGGCCAAATATTCACCAAATACTAGTTCCGCAATGAGAACACAGCCAAATAGCAAAGAACCCCACTTCTCCAAATCATGGCAAAATAGAAACCATGGAAGTAGGGTGAGGACCCCATGGAATAGTGGAATTTTCAAGTTGTTCAGCTGAATGAAGATGTGACCTAAGAATGGAATGAGAGGGGTATGTATTTGTGTATATTTTAGCTTCTTCGTGTGTATGTAGAAGGGTGGGTGAAAGGGAACCCTCTTGAAGTTCTAGAGTCTGAATCCTCACTGTCTGTGAACTGGAGTTCTTTGGAAGTTGTACTTAGTCAGGAGAGTGAAAAAAAGTCTATACTTTTAGGTTGAATTTAGATCTTGGCTCAAGCTGGGTGGGCATGGAGGAGAGACTGTTGCCCTTGTACTTAGTGCTAAAGTATCTGGAGAGGCATAGGGTCTTGATGGGGCTGGAAAGGTAAAGCTAGCCTGATACCATGGAAAGGATGAATGAAAGGTTGGGAAAATATTATTTCTTTTGTGTAGGTGATCATTTTAAAGAGAAGATAGCTCACAAGACATTTCTTTCCCAAAATGTATTCCCTAACTCTTAAAGTAACAAAATTTGTATGCCTGTTCTAGATGTGAATTTATGGGATCCTGGCTTCAGGGGGTGGAAGGGCTGAACATCACCAGTAATGAATGACAGGAGTCTTAACTTGTACAATTGTGAAATCAAATCAGACTTTGAGACCTTTCAAAAATCATGAGATTTGGGAGAATTCTCCATTTTCATTGTTGTACTTTATTGGTTTTTCTCTGTATCTTTTGATTTTCCTGCTGTGTGTTGGCTGGATATTACACATATGTCCTTACAATTTGTATCAAATACAGTACAAGTTGATAGAATTTGTAAATCCTGACATTGTCAAGACTTAAAGGTCTAAAATGACAAATCGATCAACACGTACATGTTAAAGGCCTACTACATGCTAGACTGGGGATATAGACAAAATTATAACAATCCCTGCTATCAAGAGGAGCTTAGTTTATCACGTGATAGAAGAAGTTGGGAGTTCGTACAGTAGATGATGCTAAATGATGGAATTGCTGAAGTTTTACATTTTTTTATGTGAAATCATTATCTGGTGTTTTAACATAAACTTACAAATCTGGAATTTGAAAACAATCCTTTTCATATTTTCAAGCTCAGTTTCCCACATTTCTTTGCCATTTTAAATTTTACCATTTTCTGGGATCTCTTTTGATTACTATTAAAACACACTGAGGTTTCTCCCAAATAGGTCAGCGTATTTTAACATAGTAAATCTATGTTATGAGAGGCCTCAGGGTGCCATGAGTACAAGCCTCCTTTGCTTACTTACCTGTGTGACTCTGGGAAAGGTATTTATCCTCCCTCGTCTCAGCTTCCTTATCTATATTTTTTCTGATGCTACAGTTATTATTATTTTTACGTTTTGATATAGTCTTTTCCAAACAGAGTAGACAGTAAAACCGACTGTGTGGATGAATGGCAGGGTATATGAAGGCAGTTTTGGGACTGGCTGTTTCTTCAACCAGGAGTGAATGAATGAGGTTGTGTAAAACTGAGCAAAGCCGTCTTCCTATCATTATCATGTGGTTCAACTTTTACAGAACGAAATAGCGAAAAGCTGGAAGAATATCTTGGCTTTTCACAGAATGTCAGGAAATAGTGAAGTCAGTGGGAAGTAGTTCAGGTTACTCTCTACTATATTTCTTAATCCTAATAGCTTGGGATACTGGGATGCTCCTGTGTAGACTGTAAAATGTTTTGAAAATGTGTCAAGGAGGAGATAAAAATGTTACTGTATTGTCAGAAGGTGGCAGCAGTTAGCCATTTGTTTTTCAAGGAACTGAACTGACTGACTTCAAAAATAAACTTTGCTATATCTTTTGTTTCTGCAGGGATTTCAGTACCAGGATTGATAACGTTCACATTGATAAAACCAAGCCTCAGTGGCACAACTATTTCCTATGTGGACTTAAAGGAATCCAGGTAAATGATGGTAAATAAAGAACATTCTACCAATTAAGACAAATTGTATTTTATGTTTTATTAAGATTCCTCATACTTTTGTTACTAATGTGATTTTAGCCTTCATTGGGCTAATTTTTTGCCTCTTCCTGTTGTAAAGATTTTAAGTGAGGCACTATGGCCTCAGTAATGGAGAGAACTGGGACAGATATTCCAGCTTTGGTAGAAGAGGGCTTGGGTAGTGGTGCTAGTAGTTTCAGCTTCCATGGGACTTTTTTGGAGGTGTTGTAGGGGGGAAGGATACTAATCTAATTTAGTGGCCATTGAGGGTAGTTGTGGCCTTTTTTTTAAGGAGGGGTTATTTGTAAATTAGGGGTTTCCTGGATTGTAGTTATACATTTTCAGGTCCAGACCTATGATTTCATTGGAGTAGGGAGCTCTGATTGTGGATCTCCTTCCACATAAATGGATGGATTACCCCTGGTTACTTATAATCTTAAGAGAGGTCCTTGAGGAATTAAGCAGTTGAAGGATTTTCCCATGATCACTCACTAACATGAGTCAGAGATGGGACTTGAACTCAGGTCTTCCTGACTCTAAAGATCAACCCTCTATCAGACAGTAGATTGTCTATCTAATCTGCCATACTGCTTGGATTCTATATATCATTGTTAAGGGTAGAGGTGTAATGGACTGGCACACCATACATTCTTGCGGCTTTCATTTTTGTTAATGTTTTCATTTGAAAAGATTCTGTTCAGAGCCTTTCGATAATGCTGCCTTAATGTGCTTCCATAAATGTCCCGTATGGAAACGTTTTTGACTCTATGGATTGGCTTTCGCTAGTGTTTAAAGAAGCAATGAAGTTGTGTTATACTAGATATTTTCCTAGAAATGTTATAGAGGTGGGTTGGATATCATTGTGTTTTTGTCTTGAGAACAAGAAAGCGAAATGAAAATCGTGATTTCCTTGGGTGAAGCCAGGCATTCAGATGGCAGGAGGTAGACAGGCAGCTTCCCTGCTGAACACTAGTGTGAGTTTCAATAATTGTTTCCAATCTGGCCCTGTCATGGAGAGGCTGTAAGCCATGGACGTTGCTCTTGTGAGTCTGCAAAGTGTTTCTAAGAGCATGGTTACCGAGCTGTTACTGCTCCATAGAATACATGTAGCATCATGTCAGAGACCCAGACTGGAGCTCCAGGGGCACATCCATCACAGAAATGCATCAGATCCATGCTCCGTTGAGGTTGCTGTCTTCTTTTCATGTCTTTATTTCCCAGGTCCAAGGAAATGTCTTATGTGAAGAATTCCTCGCCAACATGAAACCTCTCCATTGCCCACTTTAAGCAATCTTAGATATTAATGGAAACTTCAGTATTTGGAATGTGTTTACCTGGCAAGTGCTGCGTGGTCTTTGTTATAACAAACTGCAGGGTTTTCTTTGCATTTTGGATAAAGGACCCTAAATGAAACAAGCTCTTTTGGGGTGGAAGGGGGGTCTTAAAGACAATCTCTCATTTGATGGCTCATGTGCCAAGCAGGTTTGTAGACAACTCCTGGCAGAAAATCTGCCTCAATGTGAGGCTGTTAGGAAACATTCAAATTGAAGTGCTTGGAGGGTCCAGAGGATAATCTGTTTATATTAAATTGAACATGTTATCCTTCTGGAATAGAGTTGTTGTGGAATTTGGCAAAACCCGTTTTCGTCTCTGAAACTGTCGTACATTTTTATTTAAACATCGTGTGATAAGTTTGCAAGCCTGATTCATGTTCAAGACGCCCTGTGGATTGATTTCTGGTTACATCTCTAAGGGTTTTCTTTCTTTCCCCCCACCCCCACCTCCCACCTTTTTTTAACAAGCTGTCGGATGTTCTGCATGAAAGGGTATTGGCAGCAGCCGTGTTTCAGTTTATAATTTGTTTGTATTTCTGGAAAGGAAATTTTTAGATGATTTGAATTGAAAAGAAGAAACCCAGCCAACTGAGTAACTGAGTCTCTTTACTTACAGACCACGTGAGGTTTGCCTGCTAATTTTAGGGAAAACTTTTAGGGTCTGTCCCTTGCAGAGAATAAGACATATTTCTCTAGCTGTTGTTTTAGCTTGTTTACAAAATCTCTCCCTGGCCTGTTGCGTGTGACGGTATGTCATACAGTGGGGTTTCCCACTTGCATGACATTTGGTTTCTGCATATATTGAATTACATTGACATTATATTCTTGAAGAATAGGTGGACTTATTATTTCAATTCTCAGTCCCACAGAGGATAAGGAATTTTCTTGATATTCCTCCCTAAGCCATAAATGTAGCTTTTAATCCCCAGAGTGCCAGCTCTGTAGTCTAGGCCACAGTTCTAACCAGCCTAGAACTTCTCATGCCCAGGTAACATGGCATACTCAAGTGGGAATCAATGGGGTTAAGGTTCTAGTCCTAGATCTACCATGAATTGTTTATAGGATCTTAGGCACATCAGTTCATGGTCTTGGGCCTCAATTACTCTGTGTGTAAAAAGAGCAGGTAGGATTAGATGAGGGCCTTCCTAGGTCTGAGGTTATATGATTCTCATATCCTGGTCCACAGAACTGGACAGCCTATGCTTCCTTGAGGCTTTTCTGTCTCTTGTGTATTTCCCTCATAATTTAGAGTTTGCACTTTTATTTGTGACTGTTGGCCAATTGGGGCTCCGTTGAAAGCTACCATATGGCTCAATTGTATCTTTAAAATGCTAGTAAAAAAATCTGCATTTCCTCATACGTCTGACTTGCATTAAATCAATCACAGAATGCTGGCCCAGGGTTCTAACTAGAGAGGAAAAGTTCTTTATGAGAAATCAGAGTCCTATGCCTGAGTTCTACCCTGCTGTTTACTTGCAGTGTGATCCTGGGAAAGTCTCTTAACCTCTCCTCGTGCCTTGATTTCTCTATTTGTCTGATAGAACTAACGATTCTTGGAGTTCTGTTCCGAAGAGGAGCTTCTGTTGGTTGGACCTCTAGGAATACCAGTTTTTATTCTGGGTAACTTTCTGTGGTAGTAAAGGGTTTAACATGGAAAAGAACCAGCCCTTCTAATTTGCATTATTTGTTGCCTCAACACTTGAGACAACTAGACTTATTATTGATTTCCCATGCCATTATAGATTGGTCGATGGCTCTTTGGGGTGGGAGGACTGTCATGAGGTGTAAAGAGCTGTCACAGAGGGCAGAGCTAGGACCCAGAGGAAGCAGTTCCAGAGAAGCAGATTTCAGCTGAATAGGATGAAAAACTTCCCAATCCAGAAATTCATCCTCAGCCTTTTGTGTGCATTTGGCCTTGGTGAAGGAGTGGGGACCTATGAACCCCTTCTCAGAATAATGTTTTTAAATGCATAAAATAAAATGCACATGATTAAAAAGGAAACTCATTATTTTGAAATAGTTATAAAAATTTATTTTTAAACCATTTCATGGGACCCAGGTTAAATGTCCCTGTTTTTATCCAATTGTTCATAAGTAGAATGGACCACCTCTTGACATAAGTAGGACAATTATGTGTGATTTCATTTAAGCCTCATTCAACTCCTCTGACATAGGTAGCATGAACCTTATTGTCTCCATTTTATAGGGGAAGAAACAGGTTCAGATATCAGGTTCTGTGACTTACCCGTGTTCTTAACACTAATAAATGGTGCAAGTGATCTTTCTGACCTCAAATCCATTACTGGGCTATATTGTGAGAGGTTTTAAGCAGAGGCTGCTTGATTACTTGTTGGTGGAGGAGATATGTTAGGGATTGTGGAGATGATTCCTGTTCATGTATGAACTGGACTGCATGGCCTAAGAAGTTCCTTCTAATCTGAGAATCCACGATAATATAAAAAACAAAAACAAACAACCTCTTCCCCCTAACATTTTAAAAACCGTGGGCTCTTTTTATTCACCATAGTAACCTTGATTGAATAAAACGAAAGGTAATCTGACCCTGAGTATACTCAGAATGAAGCACCGTGACAGTTATGTCATAGTCATTTCTGATGGATCAGACGACCCTGAGCAGTGTTTCTAAATAGTATGAAAATCGCCTTGTTAAAATTGTGCTCCCTGGGCCTCCTTGGATTTCATGTTGGTTCTTTTTTTTTTTTTTTAAATCCTATCTTTAGGAACATTTCAACCTCAGGAACCTGACTGGAATGAATTGTCTGTTGGATGGAATCATCCCCCCAAGTTCTGGCCTCTCCAGTTCCAGTGCCCTGGTGTGTTGTGCTGGGCTTGTGACGCTGAAAGCTAACAGGCTGAGCCTCTCCAAGGTAACTTATCAAGAAACAACGCTTTCTCTCAAGTCTCACTTGTGCCTCTCTGTCTAAATCCATCAGTTTGAATCTCAGGGCCAGGAGCTGTGATTGGCCTGAAAGGACTATCACTGGGGAAGTCTTTTCCTTTAACAGGTTCTGTTTCCTATGAAGCAGTCCTAAGGCAGCCGTTACTTCCTCCCTCCTCCCTCCTCCTGCCCCTCACCAGATGAGTGGCCTATCTGGGATTAAGTGTATTAAGATGCTCTTGGATTAAGTGTGGGGCTGACTGCATTGGCATTCCTTCCTATCACCTCATTAACAAGTTAAATTTGGAGCAAGAAGTTTCAGGCCTCATAACAGTGCCTGCTTCGTTTCACCCATAACCTTAAATTAAACACTTGACTGAGCAGTGTTTAAGGAGAGTACAGACCTGTAAGGGGACTGAACAGTGTGTATGTTTATATCAGCAGGTTAGTCAGTGTAATAAACTTTTTTTTCCTTAACATTGCATTACAAAGAGGAAATGCTTATTTAAAGGACATATAAATCCAACAAGAGGTCAAAAAGCCTTCATTTTACTAGTTCACATAAATCTCTGGCTTCACAGCTCAGAGCAGGTGTGCTTCATTTTAATTAATGCTATGAGGTTCTGGTTCAAATAAAACCTTACCATGGAGCCTTTTTTTGCCTGATGTGAACGCCAGGGCTCGGTGTACGTAGTTTAGAAGCTCACACCTGCATCAGGTCAGATTTAGGAGGAGAGTGTTGGCCAGGTGCTTCGGCTTTTTTCATCCTGTTTGAAAGTTTTGGTAAGGAAACTGGATATACAGGATGGAAAAGAATGACCAAGAGAGAGAAGAGTCAGATTTAAGCTTCATATACCCAGCCGACATCCAATAATCTAATTGAGTCTGAGGAACCCAGGACTGCATCAGGTCAGCCTGTCTCAGAAATCAGCAGGTTTTGGGATTGAAGTGGAATGATGCTTCCCCCCCTTTTTAAAATAATGGTCATGTGATGTGAAGAGTAACATGGGGAGGAGGAGATACTGCATATAAAAAATATTTTATTCTCAGGTCCTGTTTTTCAGTCTGTTTAGTCCATTGGATAATCCTTGATCAAGCCCTTTTGAAGGCCATTGATAACAAGGATATTTAGTAAAAAACAAGTAATTGATACTTTAACCCTTTGAAGGTAGACCTGGCTTATAATGGATAGAGCCAATTCCCTTTTATCAGAGTTATCTGTTAATCGTGCCTAGAGATTTTTGCATTTCTGTCCTACACATGTGATCCCAAGGGGAAGGGTGCTTGTTTACTATGTCTAGTTATTGATATTATATTTAAGAGGGACAAAGTGGAGCTTGTCCAGAAGAGGGTAAACATAATGGATAGTGATTGGGCTTAAAGGTTGATGGGCACTGATGGGTTGATGGATGTTTTTAATTTGAGGAAGAGGATATTTAAAAGGGCGGTGCTTGCTGCTTTAAAATGCTTGAAAATCTGCGACTTGGAAGAGTAATTAATTGTAATTGGGCAACTAGGTGGCATAATGGATACAATGCTGGACTTGGAGTTAGAAAAACCCGAGTTCAAATCCTGCCTTATATACTTACTGAGTTGTGTGACACTGGACAAGTCACCTAGCTTTCTCAGTCTCAGTTTCCTCATCCGTAAAATGGGAATATAATGGCACTTACAGTACAGAGGTGTTGTGGGAATCAAAGGAGATAACATACATAAAGTGTTTTTTAAATTTAAAGTTATATAAATGTTGGCTACTATACTTAACCAAAACTACTGCTATTATTACTATTAATAATAATAATGATAATAATTCTAGTTAGTGCCGGAGGACAAAACTAGGACCACTATGAAATATAAAAAACAGGGTTTGCCTCAATATAAGGAAGAACTTAAAAAAATACAATTAGAACTCTCCAAAATGGAATGGGCTGCCCCACCATCATGGTAAGCGTTCAAGCCATCTGACATATGTTGTAGAGAGGATTATGTTATAGGTCAGGAGGTTGACCTAGATTCTCTCCAGGCTCTCTCGTAAACTCAAATCTTATTGACTTGGAATCTTGTCATATAATTAATTCCTGGTTAGGCATGAGTTAGAGTAGATGATTGAATTTCCTGAACAAGCTACCTCTAACATTGTTTCAAGTCAGGAAGCAGGCAGGAAGAATGAGCAAAGGTAGAATCCCCTCTTAAAGAACTATCATGGTGTGACTGGGATGCTCCAAATGAACCCATAAGAAGAGAATGACTCCAACATGTCTGTAAGCAAAGCCTCAGAGAAAACATAGCTCAGGCACAGACTCAGCTGGAACTCTTGGAAGGTATAAAGCAAGAGGGAAAATGTTTTCATAAATGAAAAGAAAGCATTTGAGGAAAAAATGAGAAAGAATTGGAACAGTGGTACAAAACCTTGCGTCAGCAGCAAAGTCCTTGACAATGAGAATGGATCAAAAAGAAACCAAAAACTACGAGACAACAAGAAATATTAAAACAAAGTCAGAAGACTGGAATAAATTAAATAAAATGTAAGGTATCTTACAGCAAAAACAACTCACTTGGAAAGCAGAGTGAAGAGGGGAAAAATCATTAGGCTTTTTGAGTTCAGTGGTTAAAAAAGAAAAAGAACCTAGATACCATGTTTTAAGAAAATTTAAAACTGCTCAGATCTCTTATCACCACAGGGCAAAGTTGAAATAGAAAGAAGTCACCAGTCACTTTCTGAAAGAGAAAATGAAAACTCCCAGGAATTTAATAAATCCAGTGAAAAGTCAGAACTTCTAGTTCGAAGAAAAAATGTGAAGCCAGAAAGAAATAATTCAAGTACTGGGGAGCCACCGTTATTATCATGCACAGTTTAACAATCACCACTATAAAGGGATCAAAAGGTTGGAAGAGGGTACTCCAGAAGGCAAAGGATATACGCATTTATAGCTAAGAATAGCTTACTTAGCAAAACTGAGTATAAAGCTACATGTAAAAAATGAAGCTTTAATGAACCAGAGGACTTTAAGCATTCCTGATGAAAAGACCAGAGCTATGTAGAAACTTTGAATTTCTGTTTTTAGATTAATTTATTTTTAGTTTTTAACATTCACTCTTATAAGATTTTGAGTTCTAAATTTTCCCCCCTCCTTCCTCTCCAGGTATGCAATCTCATATGGGCTGTACATGTATAATCATATGAAACATTTCCTCATTAATCATATTGTGAAAGAAGAATCAGAACAAAAGGGAAAAACCACAAGAAAGAAAAAACAAACCAAAAAGAAAATAGTCCCCTTCAGTCTTCATTCAGACTCTTTAGTTCTTTCTCTGAATTTGGATAGTATTTTCCATCCTGAGTCTTTTGGAATTCTCTTAGATCATTGCATTGCTGTGAAGAACTATGTCTATCAAAGTTGATCATCGCACCATGTTGCTGTTACTGTGTACAATCTCCTGGTTCTGCCCATTTCACTCAGCATCAGTCCATGAAAGTCTTTCCAGGTTTTTCTGAAATCTGCTTGCTCATCATTTCTTATGGAACAATAGTATTTTATTACATTCATATATCATTGCTTGTTTAGCCATTCCCCAATTGATGAGAAACTTTGAATTTCAAACATGAGAGTTGAGAGATATAAAAAAGTAAACACATGTGAATACGTGTGATAAGGGACTAGACAAGGATACCCACCAGAGGATAGAATGAGGTATATGTGCTTACATTCAAATGTGGAGGCCTGGAGGTGGTTCTGTTATGTTTCGATCTCAGGAGAAGGGAAAAGAAGGTTAGGGAATATTATTTCTCATATTATCAGGGTGTGCAAATAGAGGAACAGAGAAGGAGAAGGGGATGGAGATAGCAGCTGACACTTGAATTCTCATCTGAACTAGTTACAGAAGGGAAGAAGGCATTCACACAGAGTTGGGTACAGAATACACTTTAACAGAGTAATACAAGGGGAGAGAATAGAAAGGAGAATTAGATGGAGAATAGATGGAGATATCCTTAGTCTTAAGCAAAACAAATTCTGATGTACAAAAATATTTATGGCTCTCTTTGAGGTACCAAAGAATGTTTGCCAAGAAAAAAATACCATTTTGCTATTAAGAAATAACAGGAAGATTTCAGAGAAACCTGGGAATACATGTATGAATTGATGCAGAGTGAAGTAAGTAAAACCAGCAGAATGATTTTTACAACGACAATTTGGTTAAGAGAAATGACTGAAGTGATCATCATAATGATCCAACCAGGATTCCAGAAGACTAATGATGAAACGTGCTATTCATTAGAGGACAGAATTGAGATATATTTCTTTTGGGACATGACCAGTACAGAGATTTGTTTTGCTAGATTAGACATGATTGTAACAGGGGTTTAGTTTTTCCTTTGTTCTTACTAGGAGGGAAGGAGAAAAAGGCTGGAGTGTGAGAGCAAGAAGGTGGATGTCTTCTAATTGAAAAATAAAATATAATTAAAAAAAAAAAATGACCATCTGTGAGCTCAAGGAGTCTCCAGTCTGAGGCTCTTTAATGGTTTCCTCACAAACATAGCTCATAGTGCTCTGGGGAATGAAAAGAGTACATATTCTACTCAGTCCCTGGCCTTAAGGAATTACTGTCTACCAAGAGAGACATTCTGTTTTATTCAGCAAACAAGAATGATGACTATCAATAATAATTCCTTTTGAGATAGGGCTTTAGAGTTTATAGAGTATGTTCCTCACAATAATCCCATGAAGTTGTAAGTATTCCAATAACCCATCATACCAAATACTCCAGTGTATCTGTGATCTCATCACAGCATTGTGAGCATTCCCTTGATATTTAATAATAGAGATCCCAGCCTATCCATGCCTAAGCATCCTGTGTAACGTTTTATCTTCCAATAGATTCATCCCAGGGCATCCACAATACACGTAGGAGGTGGTAGTGGGTTTGCAGAGGCTCCCATTCATTTTCAAGATGTTATGTAGATACCAGTAGAGCATGCAGGCTTTCCACTGGTTATTCTTCAGTCTTTACTACCTAACTGGCCTGCCATTTTTCCCCCTACTCATACATTTCTCTGATGACATCCTCAAAAATATTATTATTCCATTTTTTATGATAAGGAAAATAAGGCTCAGAGAGGTTTAATAGCTTGCCCAGGGTCACAGAGCAGGGGAGAACCTGTCAGGACTTCTACTAAACTCAAGTCTTTGGACTGAGTCTGTCATGAATAAATGACGATGGTGAATATATATAATGATCATTTATTTGTTGCTGACTTTTGCATGTGAATGTAGCTCATTTGAAATGATTATTACTTGACCTGCAGTAATACAGAAGGAGCAAATCCTTAGGTTTTTATTTTTTTAATAGCCTTTTAGTAAGTCATAAGGAAAATCAGAAAACAATTTGCACTGTCATTCGTTATTATGCAGAGAAGACTATATAATGACATTATGCCATTTTCCTTTGAATAACAAAAAGCTTCAGCCATGGAGTGGTTAAAGAAGAGTATTTATTTTCAAATGTCTCAGCCAGATGGTGAGTGGTAATGAATAGCTTGCAGCAACAAATAGGATGGCAGATCTAGAATATGGTCTTTAAACGCAGTCTTTTAAATTCAAGATTGAACATGACCTCCATCTGTGCTCTGCTAGTGCAAAAGCACAGGAGGGTTTGATGTTAGTCTTGGTTGTTCTTCCCAAAATATATATTTATTCGAAGTTTTGAGTCAAGGGGCAGCATAGTCAGCAACAACAAATGTTTATTAAGAGCTTCCTATGTGCCGGGTTGGGCAATGAGGTGGCTCACTGAGTAGAATCTTGGTCTTGGTGTCAAGAAGACTCCTCTTCCTGAGTTCAAATCTGGCCTCAGACACCTACTAGCTGTGTGACCCTGGGCAAGTCATTTACCCTTGTTTGCCTCAGTTTCCTTATCTGTAAAATGAGCTGGAGAAGGACATGGGAACCCACTCCTGTGTCTTTGTCAAGACAACTACAGATGGGCTCACAAAGAGTCAGACATGACTGAACAACAATGACAGATGTGCCAGGCACTGTGCTTAGTGCTGAGAATACAGAAACACCAGAAAAAGTCCGTCTTCAAGGAGCTTGCATTCTAATACATAGAAGGGAGCTTAAAGAAAAGAGGCATGGGGGAAGGGAAATATCTGGTGTAGTGGCATGGTAGAAAAAGTTCTATGGAGACGAGTCATCAGTGCAGCCTTGAGAAGAAGAATGAAGATGCGATTGTTCTGGGCCTCCTCAAAAATGGAGAAACCTGTCTATCAGTGGGAGAGGTGCGGTATTTCTAATGTAAGAAGTAATTCAAGGGTAGAGTGAGTTTTCTTTTTTTTTTTAAATTTATTTATTTTTAGATTCTGATATTCATTTCCACAAAATTTTGAGTTCCAATTTTTCTTCCCATCTCTCCCCTCCCCACTCCCCATAATACCTTGCATTCTGATTACCCTTCCCTCAATGTACCCTTCCTTCTATCACATCCCACCCTTCCCTTATCCCCATCTTCTCTCTTTTCTTGTGGGGCAAGATAAATTTCTATACCCCATTACCTGTGTTTTTTATTTCCCAGTTAAAAGAAATAATAATTCTCAACATTCATTTTTAACATTTTGAATTCCAACCTCTCTCTCTCCCTCTCTCCCTCCCTACCCATCCCCACAGAGAAGGCAAGCAACTCAATACAGGCTATATATATGTCTTGCAAAAGACTTCTATAATAATCATGTTGTGTAATACTAACTATATTGCCCTTTATCCTACTGTTCCCCCCTTTTTTATTCTCTCATTTGACCTTGTCCCTTCCCAAAAGTGTTTACTTCTAGTTACTCCCTTCTCCCATTTGCCCTCCCTTCTATCATCCCCCTTACCCCACTTGTCCCCTCCTCCCCTACTTTCCTGTAGTGTAAGATAGATTTTCATACCGAATTTAGTGAGCATGTTATTCCCTCCTGAAACCATATGTGAAGAGAGTAAGCTTCACGTTTCCCCTCTCATCTCTTCCCTTTTCTCCTCCATTGAACAGGATTTTTTAAAATCTCTTTTATGAGTTATAGCCTGCCCCATTCCATTTCTCCCTTTTTTCTCCCAGTATTTTCTTCCCTCATCCCTTAATTTTTATTTTATTATTATTTTTTTATGGATATCATCTCTTCTGATTCAACTCAACTCTCTGTCTATATGGGTGTGTGTGTGTGTGTGTGTGTGTGTGTGTGTGTGTGTATGTGTATGTGTATGTGTGTATGTACAATCCCTCCACCTACCCAAACACTGAGAAAAGCCTCAAGAGTTACAAATATTATCTTTCCATGTAGGAATGTAAACAGTTCAGCTTTAGAAAGTCTTTTATGATTTCTCTTTCCTGTTTACCTTTTCACGCTTCTCTTGATTCCTATGTTTGAAAGTCAAATTTTCTCTTCAGTTCTGGTCTTTTCATCATGAACGCTTGAAAGTCCTCTATGTCATTGAATGACCATTTATTCCCTTGAAGTATTATACTCAGTTTTGCTGGGTAGGTGATTCTTGGTTTTATTCCCAGTTCCTTTGACTTCTGGAATATCCTTTCCAAGCCCTTCAATCCCTTAATGTAGAAGCTGCTAGATCCAGTGTTATTCTGATTGCATTTCCACAATACTCAAATTGTTTCTTTCTAGCTGCTTGCAGTATTTTCTCCTTGACCTGGGAACTCTGAAATTTGGCCACAATATTCCTAGGAGTTTTTCTTTTCCAGTCTCTTCCAGGAGGTGATTGGTGGATTCTTTCAATATTTATTTTGTCCTCTGGTTCTAGAGTATCAGGGCAGTTTTCCTCAATAATTTCATGGAAGATAATGTCTAGGTTCTTTTTTGACCATGGCTTTCAGGTAGTCCCATAATTTTTAAATTGTCTCTCCTGGATCTCTTTTCCAGGTCCGTTGTTTTTCCTTTGAGATGTTTCACATTATCTTCTATTTTTTCAAACTTTTGGTTTTGTTCTCTACCTGCTTGGTTTATCTCATAATGATTAGCTTCCCTGAACTTGATTCTCTCTTTTAAAGAACTATTTTTGTTCAGTGAGCTTTTGAACCTTGTTTTCCATTTGGCTAATTCTGCTTTTTAAAGCCTTCTCCTCATTGGCTTTTTAGACCTCTTTTTCCACTTGAGTTAGCCTCTTTTTAAAGGTGTTATTTTCCTCAGCAATTTTTTGGTTCTCCTTTAGCAGGCTGCTGACATGCTTTTTAAGCTCTTCTATGGCCTGAGCCTATTTCATTTTCATTTTGGGGGTACTGAAGGCAGAGGCCTTGACTTTCTCTGACAGTATGCATTGTTCTTCCTCATCTGAAAGGATTAAAGGAGATGCCTGTTCACCAAGAAAGTAACCTTCTATGGTCTTATTTTTTTCTCCCTTTTTTGGGCATTTTCCCAGCCAATTACTTGACTTCTGAATCCTTTGTCAAGAAGAGGGTCCTAATGCTTCTCCTCTCCCTGATACAAGGCTGAGATTCAAAAATTCAAATCAGCTGCTCAGTTCCCCTCCCCCTCCCTTTGGGTGGGTGTGGGCTGCCACTGAGGGCTGAGGTTCAGATCAGCTCTTCAATTCTGCCAGAGGCTTTAAGCTCAGCTGCCTGGACAATGGACCCAGGCTTTTTCCTGGGCCACTGTAGCTGCCTGCCTCCTGCTGCAGCTGCCACCTGGGATCAGTGCTGGGGGGACTCTGCTCCCTCTTTGCCCAGCTGGGAAAGCCCTCCCACACTGACCTTTGGAGCTTTCCTTGTCGCTTGTGGGTTGAGGGATCTGGGACTCCAAGGCCAGGGCTGGGCTCTGCTCTGCTCAGCCTCCTACCAGATAGACCTTTTCTGTTGGCCTTCCAGGTTACCCTTGGCTGGAAACCTCTTTCACTCTTGTTCTGTGGCTTCTGCTGCTCTAGAATTCGTTGAGGGTCATTTTTTACAGGTATTTTGTCTACAGTGAATTTTCAAGGGCGACGACATTTCTGTGGCTTGGTAGAGAAAGTCCTGAGGAGATGAGTAAGAAACGCACCCTGAAAAGGAATAAAGACATAGTTGACCTGGGCCCTCTCCTTGTCCTCTTGCCTTTCTTCATCCTACTTTGTTCTCAAGGGTTCTTATGTGGTCCAACTGGCTAGGAACCAGAGCCCCATACTATAGTGGCCCAGTGTTTACACTGTTTAGAAGACTTGAGTCCCAGGTCTGTTAATACCTCTGACAGTGGATGTGTGACATTATTTTTCTGTGCCTCAGTTTACTCATGTGGGTGATAAAGGGGTTAGATTGGATTTGATGACCTTTAAGTTACCTTCCACCTTTAAATCCTACTATAAATTAAATGCTGAACATGTGAATCCAAATTCATTCACCTGATGTGGTCATTAAAAGAAAAAAAAAGACCAAATAGACCATGTTTCTATCAGTTGCATGGGAGGGTGTTTTTATTTGTGTTAGCATTCTGTTTTAGGGGCAGACTTGGGGAATGAATCATTCAGTTATTTATTTAATGATCTTATGCCGTTGACTTGTTCACTTCCTTGGGATAATGTGACTAAGCTATTTGACTGCAAATTGAAAGTCTTGCCGCTCTGCCCTTGTTTAGGTGACCTCTGATTTTTTTTCCATTTCCTTTCCTAGGCTAACTACATGTTTACCTTTAGTATAAACTAAGGCAAACAAGTCCAGTTCAGAGTACAGCAGATTAAAATACTGAGGGCCAGTGTTTGTTTCCTAGTGCTTGCAAACTTGGCCTTTGACATTGCACATTAAAATTTAAGTGTGCGAGTTTTGAGTGTGCATGTTCTGCCCTTTGATTTGGCATCCTTACTCTTTCATTTATTGGCTATATGATCTCGGGCAAATTGTTTTTCCTCTCTAGGCTCTAGTTTTTTCATCTGTAAAATTAGAGTAGTTTAGCTCTCTCTGATCTCTCTTTCCTTTCTAAATTTCTATGATCTTACGTGTGTGATAATTGTAGGGTCAGAAGAAATTCCACTGGTCTTATATTTACCTGAAGAAGAACCCTCTCTGTAACTGAAGGTTTTAAACTTTTTTGTGTCACCTATTCTTTGGGCAGAATGGTGATTCCTGTGGACTCTTATCTCTGCATGTTGTTTTAAAATAATTGAAAATGATAAATTTTAGTTAGAGGTGAGCAAAAATAAAGATACATTTTTTTTCTTAGCTAACTTCATGCACCCACTGAACTCTATCCATGGATTCTAGTTTAAGAACCTTTCCTCCACACACCCAACATGTGATCCAGCCTTTGCTTTAAAGATTCTTCAGTGAGGGGAACCCACTCTCCCCCAAAATATGCCATTTTACTTTTGACAGCTGTGATTATTAAGACATTTTTCCATTTCTCAAACTTAGATTTCCTTTGTTGCAATTTATAAGGCCATAGGATTATAGATTTAGAGCTGGAAAGGTCTTGAAAGGCAATCTAGTCTAACCCCTTCATCTTACAGGGAGGTTGTGATTTACCCAAGGTAACACAGAGAATAAATGTTAAAGGTGAGATTTGAACCCAGGTCTTCGGATCCTAAATCTACTGACTTGAAACCCAGTGCTCTGTCCTCTGTCCTATATAGCATTTAGTTGCTCCTTCAATCCATTGCTCCTGGGTTCTACGCTTTGAGTTTTATCTCAACATATAATCACTATGTTTTGGAGGCTCTAGATTAAGACTTTCACAAGAATATCTGGTAGGTGCTAGTTAACACGTAAAGAACTAGAACATTGTTAAGCATCTCATATAAGTACACAAGTTCTGTTGGACTTAGAATGATTAAGAGCTGAAACCCTAAGGGGAAAGAATTCCTTTACTAAATATGCTTTGTGTCTAGTTCCACCCTCTAAGTTTTCTAGAGGCCCCTCATGGTTATAGGTTTCCCTGGGGTAATTTATGAGATGAAATTTAGTGGCTCTTATACTGATTGAGCCATTGACTTGTGCATGACTATACGTTATTTATTTAACTTACGTATCCCTTAGCTTCCTCATTCTGAAATGGAACAAGAGAATAACTATTTCCTTCCTGTCCCCAGAACGGTGATCAGAACTTCTGGGGCTGAATAAATACCACTGACCCTAAACATTTTGGTAATTAGCATATTAAGAAAAGATTCAGGAAAAGAAATAGAATAGAAGGGGAAGGAAATGGCCATTTTTCAAGTATGAGCCCAACGATCAGTAGAAATCAGTGGTTTCCTGGGAGTTAGTGCTGTCCTGGTTATCCTCAATCAACATTCACTGAGCACCTGCCACAGTCCTGGTGCCATGCTTAGGCTCTGTAGGCTCTGGGGACAGGAAGAGGGAAAGGAATGAACATGGTCCTGACTCTCTAGCAATTTATAGCTTAGGAGATATATCTAAAAAGAAAATAAGGTTGTGTATGATTAGTGTGGTTGTGCTACAAAAAAGTAAGTTGTATTACGAGTTAATAGTAAGAAAAGATGACTCTGGTTTGATGGTTTGAGTAGTCAGGGAGTGCATCATAGAAGAGATGGGATTAGATCTGAGCCTTAAATGGAAAGTATGACTTCAGAAGGCAGAGAGGATAGGGAGTGCATTCTAGGAAGAGGGAACAGAAAAGCATGAGGGGTTGGGAATTTGAAGAATGTGCATAGGTGAAGTTCATTTACAAATGTGGCTGCCTATAGGAGAGTAATGAGAGCTGAAGTTGGAAAAGTAGACTTTCAAACTGGGTAGGGCTTTGAATATAATACTGAAGAGTTTTGCAACAGGAGTGATATGATAGCTGTTGTTGGGCAAGTCCTTTTATCCCTTTCTTTGGGACGTATGTTCCGAGTTTTTGTCAAAGGAAATGCACAGCATCTTGGGTTGACCTGGCAACCCTTTATGAATTCCTGTGATCAGGGGTTGTGTTAAAGAGTATTATCCATTAAATGTCATGTTGGACTGACTTTTAAAGGATCCTCCTTCTTTAGTAGGCTATAAGTATTATAGAAAGACCCTATCCATTCTCTTTGATGCTATTACTTCTCCCTTCCTCCCTTTTTAGCATGTTATTTTGGGATTCTGCTAGCTCTCCTTTGGATTTTCAGCTCCCCAACTGTACTCAGAAGACAAGTCACCTAAAGGGGTGGCTGCCCTGAGCTTAAGGTATTCTGGTGCTATATACTCCAAAACCAAACTCATGATCCGCTTCTGAAGTGTTCACCTTAACCTTATGGTTAGCCAGACAACTCAGTGTTAACTTAAGCCAAAGCATTTATTGAAATGGCATAGTAAAAAATAATCTTATAATATCAGAAGACTCATAGAGATGTGGATTTGGGAATCTTCTTCAATAGTTACATTGTTGATTGTGTTATTATTAGTTATTATTCAGTAATTATTAAGGCCACGTCCAGGGATGAGATCTTCTAGGGAGAGAGTGTGGAAAAGAAGACGCTAAACATGATGACTGGGCTTTGCTAATATTTAGAGTGTGTGAAGAAGTGGAACCACTGAAAAGAGAGAAGAAAATGAAACCAAAGAGGCTAGACGAGAACCAAGATAGGGTAGTGGCACTAGAATGCAAGAAAAAGAGTTTAAGAAAAGGATGGGGTCGAGGGTGGAGAGACCAGTCAGCTACATCTCATGATGCAGAGAAGTCAAGGGGAATGAGGACTGAGGAAAGGCTTTTGGATATAATGAAGTCATTGGTGACCCTGGACAGAGCAGTTTCTGAAGAGCACTGGATGTCCTGTACAACATGTTCAAAGCAGAACTTGTCTTTCCTGCCAAACCTATCCCTCTTCCAAACTTCCATATTACTGGGGAGGGCCTCACCCTTCTT
Source organism: Notamacropus eugenii (assembly GCF_028372415.1). Classification (NCBI taxonomy): domain Eukaryota; kingdom Metazoa; phylum Chordata; class Mammalia; order Diprotodontia; family Macropodidae; genus Notamacropus; species Notamacropus eugenii. Next base: position 3,890,950 of record NC_092878.1, on the reverse strand, counting down.
AAGCACCAAGTTTGAACCCTCATTGTCATTCTCAACTCCAGTTTCCCAATCTCTCCAAATCTCGCCATTTCTATTTCTACAGCATTTTTTCCATACATCCCATTCTCACATGGCTACCATCCTAGTTAAGAACCTCATTATCTCTGTCCTGGATTATTGCACTGCCTGCTTGTTGGTCTCACTGTCTCATGCTTTTCCCTGCTCTAATTTATCCTCCCAACAGATGCCAAATTGGTTTTCCTCCCTAAAGTGCAGACTTGTCGCTCTTCTCCTGCCACATAGTAAAGTCCAATGTCTCTCAGTTACTTCTGGCATTTAGAAGCTCTTCACAACTGGCCCCTTCCTACTTGTCTAGGCTTATTACACTTTAATTCCTGTCTATTTACTTTGAGCTCTATTCAAAGTGTCTGATTGGCTATTACACACATGTAATGCTTCCTCTCTTGTCTCTGTGCCTTCGCCCTATCTATCCCTCATGCCTGGAATGCTCTCCCTTCTCACCTTTGCCTCTGTGAATCTCTGGTTTCCTTCAGAAGTCAACATGAGTATTATTTTCTATTAATTTCCTCACATACTAGAGCCTTCTCTCTCCCCAACCTACCGAATGTTCATTTTGTATATATTCCTTGTAGATGAAATATGTTGTTCCCCTTTAGGGCGGGCCTGTCTGTGAGTGCAGTGCCTGCTGCATAGTAGGGGCTTTATAAATGCTTGTTGATTGATTAATAGTGAAAAAAAGGCAATGTCAGACAGCAGGGATTTGAGGAAGGTTGTGTTTTGAGGAAATGGATGGAAAGCCTTTAACTTGGCTTTACGATGAAATGCTTGTCTATTGGCCCTTAGCTGACCGACTAGGATTGATTTGTCCTCTGGGTGATGTGTTGACTGATGATGTTGGTTCTGAGCTGTGTAAATTGCACTGTGAGTTCAAGGCGCTGTCTGCTTCAAATCTGAAACAGCTAAATTTGAGTTGTGAATTCTTAAGATTTTTTAAACAAAAACTAAATTAAAAAATTTGAACAAAAATGTCTTCATTGCTTTTGCCTCAGCCTCAACTTTTGAATGCAATAAATACTGAATTTGAATTATTTTTATTTTAGCCTTGGAGTAAAAAAAATCTGTTTTTGCAATATATTCCTGTCTTAAATAGACACAATGTCTGGTTTTGCTAAATTATTATCTGCTAACATTTTCCCATTTTATTCTTAGTTATTTTTTCCCTAAATCATTGTTTTACTAGCAAAGCAGAACCACCCCCTACCCCAGCCCACCTCGCAAAAAGAAAGAAAACAAGTAATGCTGCTCATGTATTGGGAAGTTCACAGAATGATACTCGTGTGTTTTCAGTGACTTTGTCTAATGTGACTTAGCCAACGCTTTATGCCCTTTGTTCAGTTTGTTTTGAGGTACTTAGAGCCTGAGAGGGTTTTTACCCTAGGCTAATAGGTACAGGCTACTTGCCCGTTAAGCAGGCACCTGTGCTCTCTGACACAACACTGTAGATCTTTTATTTCTACCTGAGGAACTGCCATTGTGACTGGTTCATGTTGTGGGTCACGTTGGCAGAGTAAGACATAACCTTTGGAACAATATACATCTGTTCAGCACTTGGATGTTTTCAGTGTACTTTCTGATTCCTCTATCTGCTAAGACATTCAGAGAGCCTTATGAAGCCAAGTAGCTTCAAGCCAGCAGCATCTCGAAACAGAGGCCTGATTGTCATAGACTTCATGGGGTGACCATGCCAAGTCTGAACGTTTCCTCTCTTTTAGGCCAAAAGGCAAAGATCTTGTTGTACCATACAAAATAGAAATGATTTTTTTTTAGCCTAAAATTCAGAAGACAGCTTGCTTGAGACACAAAGCTACAAGGTGGATTGGAGTGAAGTCTGAGTGGGTTTGAGATGTGTGAGAGTCGTAAGACTGAGTGATTTATAGAGGGAAGGGGCTATGGGGATTGTCTAGCGTCTTCATTTAATGGAAGAAAAGCTGGGGCCCGGGGAGGCTGAAATGGATTGCCTAAGATTACACAGGTAGTAAGTGGCAGAATCAAAAGTCAAGGCTAGCATGTTTTCTACTACAGGGATAATATTGCCCTTTGGGGTTGTTTAGGTGCCTCAGGTGTCATAGATGTAACCTTGGAATGAAAAGGTAAGCGATCAACTTTGTATAAGGCCATGTACTTAGAGTTTTTTCCCCTAAAAACAAATGCATGCTTTAGGGGCTTTGTTTTTCTTTTGAGTGAACTGGTAATGAATTACAGGAAGGATATGATTTTTCCAGGAAAAAAACATTGATTATATTGGGGAAGATAGTGGTGGTTTGGCGTAATAATGAGGTATGAATCCAAAATATTAGAAGAGACATAAACAGTCTTTATTATTTGGAAGAATTAGTCTTGTTGGGCATGGCCAAGATGGCAGAGTGAAGGCAGCAATCCAACTGAACTCTCCCAATATTCCCCTTTGAACAACTTTAAAATAGTGCTCAAATTGAATTCTGGAGTGGCAGAGCCAACAACAGATTATCGTGAGAAATTCTTCCAAGCTAAGACAAATTAGGAGGTTGGCAGGAGACATCTGTGACATCAGGGTGGAGACCAATCTGGAGTGTACAAGGTGGCAGCACCAGTGGCGGCCTTGGAGGTGACCACAACCGTGGCAACAGGAGGTTTGAGATCTCTCAGCCCAGAGATAGTAAGGGGTTTGGACAACTGATCAGAAAAAAGATTATGGGGTAGCAGAGAGAAGGCAGGGACACTCCTGAGTTCTCTCGAAGACCCCTCCAAAGATGTTTAAATAATGCCCTGAAATAAAGTTTGGAGTGGCAGAACCCCAAAAGGAAGGGGTAAAACAATTTTCTAGTCCAAGACAACTTGGAAGTTTGGTAGGAAAGATCTATTGCACTGGGGTGAGAGTGGATTACATTTCAGTGCAGGCTGTGTCAGCACAGACTGAGCCCCAGCAAACCAGGTTGCAGGCCTTGGGAGTGACTAAACTGGAAGAAGTGGTGGCTGCTTCCTGAGCTCTCAGCCCATAGATGGTAAGGGAGTCAAACAATTGGTCAGAAGGAGATTACAGGGGTCTTTTTGATAGTACTGGGGAAGGACTTTGTTGTTTTTCCCATACTCAGATCTGGGTTGCAGTCCTGGTTGGGAGTCCCAAGACAAAGAGGAGTACTAGCATAGCAGAGTTTGCAGCCACAGTGGACAGGGACCCTCCTCACAGTTTCAGGGCAGAAAAAGAGTGCTTATGGTTGCTCACAGTCTAGAGCACAGGTCAGGAAAGTAGTAAATGTGCCTTTCTTTAGATCACATTACCTTGGAAGAACTGAAAACCTACAGGTCCCTAGAAGTATCTCTGAAAACAGCTGTACAAAACCCCTGAAGCTTGGTAAAATTCACCCTCCGTCCTGGAAGCAGATCTCCACTTTAGCAAAGAACCTAAAAGTCAAGAAATGGGTAGGAAAAAATGAGTAAACAACAGATAAAATTCTGACTCTAGAAAGTTACTGTGGTGACAAGGAAGATCAAAACATACCTCAGAAGAAGACAGCAGAATCAAAATTCCTATATCCCAAGCTTCCAAAAAAAAAAAAAATATGAATTGGTCTCAGGCCATGGAAGAACTTCAAAAGGATTTTAAAATTCAAGTAAAAGAGGTATGGAAAATTTGGGAAGAAAAATGAGAGAGGTGCAAGAAAATAATGAAAAAAAGAGTCAGCAGCTTGGTAAAGGAAGCACAAAAAAAAGAATACTGAAGACAATAACACTGTAAAAACCAGAGTAGACCAAATGATAAAACAGGTACAAAAATCCAGTGAGGAGAAAAACATCTTGAAAAGCAGAATTGGCCAAATGGAATAATGGGCCCAAAAGACTCACTGAAGAAAACTCCTTAGAAAGTAGAATTGGCCAAGTGGAGGAGGTACAAAAGCTTACTGAAGAAAATAATTTCTTAAAAATTAGAATGGAACAAGTGGAAGCTAATGACTTTATGAGACATCAAGAAACAATAAAACAAAGCCAAAAGAATGAAAAAAATAGAAGAAAATGTGAACTACCTCATTGGAAAAACAACTGACCTGGAAAATAGATCTAGAGAGATAATTTAAAAATTCAGAATTTCCTGAGAGCCAAGATAACAAGAAAACACTAAATATCGTCTTTCAAGAAATTATCAAGGAAAACTGCCGTGATATTCTAGAAGCAGAAGGTAAAATAGAAATGGGAAGAATCCACCGAACATCTCTTGAAAGAGATCCCAAAATGAAAACTCCCAGGAATATTATAGCCAAATTCTAGAACTCCAAGGTCAAGGAGAAAATATTGTAAGCATCAAGAAAATAAATCAATTTAAATATGGTGGGACCACAGTCAGGATAGCACAAAATCTAGCACATTAAAAGATTGGAGGACAAAGGAGCTAGGATTATAACCAAGAATCACCTACCCAGCAAAACTGACTATAATTGGAAAAAATGGCCATTCAATGATATTGAGGACTTCCAAGCATTCCTGGTAAAAAGACCAGAGCTGAATAGAAAATTTGACTTTCAGATATAAGATTCAAGAGAAGCATAAAAAGATAAACAGGGAAGGGAAATCATTAGACAATAAGATTAGACTGTTTACATTCCTGCATGAGAAGATGATATTTGTAACTCCTAAAAACTTTGTCATTGTTAGGGTAGTTAGAAGGAGTTTATATAAGCAGAAGACACAGTGTGAGTTGAATATGATGGGACAATACCTTTAAAAATAAAATTAAGGATTAAGAAAGAGAAATAAACTGGGAGAAAAAGAAGGGAATAGGTAGAATGGGGTAAGTTATCTGACATAAAAGAGGCACAAAAGAGCTTTCAAAATGGAGGGAAAATTGAGGGAGGTGGTGGGAAATGAGGGAGGTATTGGGGTACTCTTGAATGTTACTCTCTTTGGAATTGACTCAGAAAGGGAACAACATATATACTCAGTTGAGTAGAAATATGTCATACCCTACAGAAAGTAGGAGGGGAAGGGGATAAAAGAAGCGGGGAGGTGCTCATAGAAAGGAGGGTGAATTAGGGGAAGCAGTAGTCAGAAGCAAAACACTTTTTAGGAGGTACAAGGTGAAAAGAGATGGAGAATAGAATAAACAGGGAAGTAGGTTGAAGGGAAATACATTTGAAGCAAGTTTCTCTGATAAAACCTCATTTCTTAAATATACAGAGAAATAAGTTAAATTTATGTGAATAAGAGTCGTTCCTCAATTGATGAAATATGAACAATCAGTTTTCAGATGAAGTTATCAAAGCTGTCCATAACCATATGAGAAAATGCTCTAAATCACTATTTATTGGAGAAGTGCAAGTTGAAACAATCTGAGGTACTACCTCACATCTATTAGATTGGCTAATTGTATGGAAAGGCAAAATGACAAATGTTGGAGGGACTGGGGGAAAATTGAGAACTTAGTACACTGGTGGTGGAGTTGCGAGCTGATTCAACCATTATGTAGAGCAATTGGGAACTATGTTCAAAAACCTAAAAAACCATATGTACTCTTTGACTTAGCAATACCACTACTAGGTATGTAATTCAAAAGAGATAAAAAACAAAAAGGAAAAGGACCTATACGTACAAAGCTATTTATTGTAGCTCTTTTTTGGTGGTGAAGAATTAAAAATTGAGGGGATGCCCATCAGTTGGGAAATGGATAAACAAGTGGTGTTATGTGATTGTGATGGTATACTGTTGACTATAACAAATGATGAGCTAGATGTTCTCAGAAAAATCTGGAATGACTTAACACTAATTGATACAGAGTGAAATAAATGAGTAGAACCAGGAGAAAATTGTACACACTAACAGCAATATTGTTAGATGATCAGCTATGAATGACTTAGCTGTTCTTAGAATACAGTGATCTAAGACAACTGAAGAACTTATGATGACAAAATGGTATCTGTCCCTAGAGAAAGAACTGATGGAATCTGTAAATACAGATCTGAAGCATATTTTTTTAATTTTATATTTCTTGGTTTTTTTAAAAATTTTGGTCATATATATTTTTAAATAACATGACTAATATGGAAGTATGTTTTGGATGACTATATATCTATAATCTACAGCAAATTGCTTTGCTTATCAATGATGGGGGTGGGGAGGGAGGGAAAGAATTTGAAACTCAGTTTTAAAAATAAATGTTGAAAATTATTTTTACATGTAACTGGGGGACAAACAAAATACTAAAATTATGAAGGACCTTTTGCTGGCACTGGGTGAGGGTCCTGGCACTGTTTGGCAACTCTATTGCCCATATGCAGTTCTGGGTCATAGTTTCAGGGTAGAGGGAAGTGCTTGTGGTTAGTCACAAGGGAACAGGGGCCTTGGTCACAGTTCCAAGGCAGAGAGGAGAATCTGCATTTGTGGCTGCAGGAGAGCAGGGGACCTTATAGTAGTTCCATGGCTAAGAGAAGCACTAGTTCTTATTATTGCAGGAGAGTGGTGGTCCTTCCTGGGTAAAAACCAGGGCACAGACCAGGAGAGCAGTGACTACTCTCCTGGGATTAAACCAGTTTGGAAGCACCTAAAACTTGTAGACCCTTCGAACTAGCTCTGAAAACAGCAGCAAGAAAAAGCCTGAAACTTGGGATGACAATGTCTCTTACCGCCAGGTGAGCAGACCCCAACTTTAACATAAAGTCAAAGTCAAGAGATAGGTGGGAACAGTGAGCAAACTACAACAAAAAAGTAGCTACAAAAAGCTACTTTAGTGTCAGGGAAGACCAAGAAACAGATTTAGAAGAAGACAATGCGTGAAAACAACTACAAGCAGAGCATCAAAGAAAAATGCAAATTGGACATAAGCCCCACAAGAATTCCTGGGAGAGTTAAAGAAAGAGAAGAATGATAGAGGAAAAATTGGGAAAATAAATGAAAATGATGTAAGTAAATCATGAAAAAAAATCAATAGCTTGGTAAAAGAGGCACAAAAAATGCTGGAGAAAACAATACCTTAACAGAATTGTCCAAATAGTAAAAGAGGCACAAAAATTCACCAAAGAAAAGAACTCCTTAAAATGTAGAATAGGCCCAAAAGAAAAGGAGGCATAAAAGCCTAGTGAAAAAGATAATTCTTTAAAAATCAGAATTGTGCAAGTGGAACTGGATGACTTTATGAGATATCAAGAAATAATAAAAGTCAAAAGAAATAAAAAAAGAAAATATGAAATATCAGAAAAATAATTAATGTGAAAAAAATATCAAGGGGAGATAATTTAAGGATTATTGGACTAGCTGAAAACTGTGATCAAAAAAATGTACCTAGACACTATACTTCAAGAAATTGTAAAGGAAAATTACCCCAGTATTTTAGATTCCGATAGCAAAATAGAAATTGAATCTACCAATTGCCTCCTGAAAGAGGCAAATGAAAACTCTCAGGAATATTAGAACCAAATTCAAGACTTCTCATGTGAAGGAGAAAATATTGCAAGCATCTGGAAAGAAACAATGCAAATATTGTGGAGTCACAGTGAGGATCACACAAGACTTAGCAGTTTCCATATTAAAGGAGTGGAGGGTTTTGACTGTTATTTGACTATGCCAGGCAAAGGAGCTAAGATTATAGGATTAACCAAGAATAACCTGCCCAGCAAAACTGAATATAATCCTTCAGGGAAAAAAAGGGATATTTAATGAAATAGAGGACGTTCAGGCATTCCTGATGAGAAGACCAGAGCTGAATAGAAAATTTGACATTCAAACACAAGACATAAGAGAAGCATAAAAGGATAAACATGAAAGATAAATTATAAAGGGGTTAATAAGGTTAAACTGTTTATATTCCTAAATGGGAAGATGATACATATGACTCCTAAGAATTTTATCATTATTAGGACAGTTAGAAGGAGTCCCCATAAACAGAGGGCAGAGATATGAGCCAATTATGTTGAGATAATCTCAAAAAAAAATAAAGGGGTGAGAAGGAGAGATGCCCTGGGAGAAAGGAGAAGGGAGAGAAACAATGGGGGAAATTATCTCACATAAAAGATGTGCACAAGGAAGAGCTTTTATAGGAGAGAGGGAGTATGTGGGCAACACTTGAACCTCACTCTCATTAGAGTTGGTTCAATAAGGGAAGAGTATACATACAGACTCAGTTGGTAGGAGACAGGAAGTGGGGGGGAAGGGGATAAGAGAAAAAGGGAAGGAGTTGATAAAGGGTGGGCAGGTTAAGGAAGGCAAGGATCAAAAGGAGGAACAGGGTAAAGAGAGAAAAGGATAAGCAGAAGAAAATAGAATCATAGAATCATAACTGTGAATGTGAATGGAATGAACTAACCCATAAAGTGGAAGTGTATAGTAGAACGGATTATAAGCTAGAGTCCAACAATATGAGCTAGAGTCTCTTTACAAGAGACACACTTGAAATGGAAGGACACACAGTGTTAGAACAAGAGACCAGAGCATTATCTTAATATGTTTCAACTGAAGTAAAAAGGCAGGGACAGTGTAGTAGGTGAAAGATGAAATGACTGAAGAAACAAAAGATTCAAATGTTCAAACATATTGATTTATTAAGCAGTGCATGCCTTTATTTCCTCATTATTTCATCTTTCACCTGCCATACTACCCTAACACAATAGCAATCTCAGACAAAGCAAATGCAAAATTAGACCTGATTAAAAGAGATAATTAGAGAAACTATGCTAAAAGTTACCATAGACAGTGAAATAATATAAAAAATTTTACAGCAAGTTTCTCTGATAAAGGGCTCATTTCTCAAATGTAGACAAAACTGAATCAAATTTATAGAATAACAGTCATTTCCCTATTGATAAATGGCCAAAGGATATGGGTAAGTAGTTTTCAGAAGAAGAAACCAAAGCTATTAATAGTAGCATGAAAAAATTCTCTAAGTCACTATTCACTAGAAAAATGCAAATTAAAATATCTCTGATATGTCACCACATGCTTTTCATATTGGCTAACATGACAGCAAAGGAAAAGGAGCAATGCTGGAGGTGGTATGGAAAAATAGGTACACTAATGAACTGTTGGTAGAGTTTTGAACTGGTCCAACCATTCTGGAGAATAATTTGGAACTATCCTTAAAGAGCTATCAAACTCTGCGTATGCTTTGACCCAGCAATACCACTACTAGGTCTGTATTCTAAAGAGATCAAATAGAAGGGGAAAGGTTCTATGTGTACAAAAATATGGCAACTCTTTTTGTGGTGGGAAAGAATTGGAAGTTGAGGAGATGCCCAACAATTGTAGAATGGCTGAATAAATTGTGGTTTGTGATTGTGATGGAATACTATTGTGCTTTAAGAATAAAGAGGGTGGTTTCAGAAAAACCTGGGAAGACCTATGTGAACTCATCCAAAGTGAAGTGAGCAGAACCAGGAGATCATTGTACATAGTAATTGAAATATTGTAATGTTGATCAATTGGATCAATGTGACGTATTTGATCAATGTAATGTTGATCAATGTGAACGATTTAGTTGCTCTAATCAATGCAGTAATCCAAGATAACTCTGATGGACATACTAAAAAATGCTTTCCACCTCCAGAGAAAGAACGGATGAACTCTGAGTGCAGATTGAAGTATAAGTTTTTCATTTTCTTCTTCTGTGACATGGCTAATACGGGAAGATGTTTTGCATGATTTCACATGTCTAATGATATATTGATTGCCTTCTCACTAGGTAGGGGAGGGGTTAAAGGAGGGAGAGAGAAAATTAGGAACTCAAAATAAAAAAAGTTAATAATAAATAATAAAGTTCTTTTAAAAAGAAGACTAGACTTTTTGGGTATGTGGCATCAAGCCATGATAATGTTATTTCACATCACATTTTAGGTGATCTTTGTCTGGACTGTCTACTGGTTTGACAAAACTAATGAACAGAAGTGTTCTCTTGAGGGTCTCCATGGAGTATGGCATGAGCTCTTGAGAAGTACAGGAGCCAGGCAGTTTCTTTGGCACCTATTCCATGCCTTACACAATGCTACATGCTGGGATAAAGGGACAAAAGTGACTTACGTTCTTCTGTCAAGGAGCATACCTTCCACAGGGTGGGGAAAGGTTCCACATACTCAGAAATAAGTTACTGGAAATATGCAAAGTAAATATAAAGTGATTTCTAAATGGGGGCAGGGGTGGCAGTAGCAACTGGGAGACTTGGCAAAGACCTCTTGAAGGAAGTGGTGCTCTAGCCGAAAAGGGAGAACATTCTAGGCAACGAAGTATCTTTAAAAGGGGAGTATTATGGTCAGATCTGTGCTTTAGGAATAGGATTTGGGTGGAAAATGGACTGGAGGAGGGGAGTGACTGGATACAGGGAGATTAATTAGGAGGCTGTTGCAATGTTAGAGGTGTTGAGAACCTTCAGCCATGGTGGCTGTCACATTAGCAAAGAAAAAGAAACAAGGGAGAGAGGGGTTGTGTAGAGAACAGTTAGAATATAGAAGAAATCTTTCTGCTCAGTCAGGTATTCAGAAATTATCTGTCAGAGAAAGTTACCCTGTTCCTTTCTGCTCATATCCCTCTTTTAGGTAAGGACACTAGCACCCAAAGCATTTTATCTGTCTATTTTTGGTGGTACTATGAGCTGTTCGTAATTGCTGCCTAGTAGATGGAGTTATGGGTGGAAATTGTAATTTAGTTGTACAAACCTCTTTTGTTGTTTCAAAAATCTGATATCTAAAAAGGGACACTACTCCAGTTGTGGTCTGAACTTTACAGAGCATAGTGGGATCACTACCTCTCTCATTCTGAACACTAGACTTTTTTTCAGTATACTCACAACATTTATGTGACCTTGCATTTTAGTTATGTGTATATGTTATCTTCTCTACTAGATTGTAAGTGCATGTAACTTCTAGCACAGTGCACTCAATAGATATTTATTAAATGATTCACTAAATCTCTCAATTACTGTCCTACTTGTGTGTTTCTACTAAAAAGGGTTTAGAAATGACTAGATGGTTGAGAGACAGAGCACTGAGGACCTTGACAAATATTAGGATTCAGTCTCATAAGGGCATTGAATGGTGTGGTCACCACAAATTGATTTGGTGGGGTTTGATTTTATTTGTTTTATCGGATATGAATCCAAAATGAATACTGTTTTTTTATGATAGCAAATTGAGGCTGTTTCATCCCTTATCTTAAAGGACCAATGGAAATGCCATACTCATGTAGATAGTTTCCTGCCAAATTGTAACATTAGCAATCAGAAAAAACAATAAAACTGATGAGAAGGCCATCAGTTGGTGTCCAGAAGAAAGATCATGCATATCTCACAGAAGAGGGGATCTTCTCTCAGTGCATTGAAACGTAAAGATGACCTTTCTTTTGCTATTCTAGACAAGAAATTTTGGAACTTTAGTCCAGGCAGCATCTGGTATGTCTGGAAAGCTCTTTTCTTTGAATTAGTTTCACTTATGGACAATTTTCAGCTTTTTTGGTCACTGGGGAGTATCGTTTATACTTCTTATCCTTATCTCACAGCTTCTTTCAGACTTTTTCCATTGCCCTTTCCTTGTTGTATGGCAGAAAATTGTCCTGTCTATAGCTCCTGAGATCATATGACTTAGCTGATCCTGGATAATGTCATGGGCTCCTGCCTTTTTCCACAGTCTCTTCCTCTTCCTATCCCCTCTCCCCAACCTATCTAGTTAAATGACTTAAAAAAATCTCTCTAAAGGATAACTCTCAGAGCAAACCTGAATTCTGCTGTGTGGATAAGCAATAGGAATTCTGTCCTAGTTGTATTTCTTATGCATAGAACTTTTGTGCTGTCAGGTTGGACATGAAACCTGTTAAAACAATATATATTTCAATGAAGCCATTTCCCATGGAGCACCATCATTTCTTGTGAGCAAAACTGGGAGTAGGAGTGAAGATCCCATTTCCAGTAAATAACAAGGAAAGGATATATTGGAAGTTTCCCCTCTAGAAACCTATTTAGCTATGCATTTGTCCTTAATTTTGTGCAGAAAAGAGCTGTCCCCTGCTATTTTCCTAATAGTTTTTAAATGAATTTGTTTTGAGGAAAGATTCTTTAAGATGCATGAAAATATAAATTCCAGTATTTTGTATCTTGGGACACATAAAAAGTTAGGATGCCTTTGACTTCTTGAACTAAGGCTGTTGGAGAAGAGACAGATGAAATTTTTTTAAAAGTATCTAGAGCCTAGAAAATTTTAATTTGTAGCATAGATTGCTATGTTAGTATCCTTGGGAGACATTGGGTACCACAATTAATTATCTATTTGTACTTAAATTTTCTTATATAGTAAGTTAAGTTGTAGAAGCTTTGCCTGATTTAAATGTTTCCTAGGAACAGGAATGAGAAATGAGACTAAGGAATTATTCCATATATCTCAAGGTATGATACATATCTGGTACAAGGGATGGTGGCAGCAGAATAGGAAACTTGAATTTGTGTTATATTGCAATCATAAAATACACTTAGAGCACAAAGTAAGCTTCCAATAACTCCTTAGGACTTAGAGCTGTCTGCCAGATAAAACAACCTGAGCATCAGGGGCAGCCTTTTAAGCTAATAATCCTCCATGAAGGTCTTTTATTTTTATCGTTGAGTCATTTCAGTCATGTCTTCCTCTCTGTGACCGCATGGAGTTTTCTTGGCAAAGATACGTTTCTGCATGACAGCTCTTTAGATACATCCAGGGAACCATCTTGCTGTTCTCCAGCTCCCTCACATCCTGTGATTTCCAGGCTAAATATTCCTACATCCTTTAACTAGCCACCCAGTGGCACCGTCTCCGCCCCTCATCATCTTGGTTGCCCTTCTCCAAAGCCAGTCTGGGTTGTTGCCATCTTTCCTGAAATGTCATGACCAGAATTGAATAGAACACTCCCAATGCCCCCTGACTATGGCGGCAGTAGCACACCCCCATTTTACTTACTGATCCTCACTCTTAATGTAGCCCAGGATTAGTCTTTTTGGCTGTCATGTTGCAGTTTTGACTCAGAGAGCATTGATAGTCTACCAAATTCCCCAGATCTTTGTCATATAAACTGGTGTTTTGATACTTCCCACCCCCACTGCCATCTTGTATTTTTGCAATTCATTTTCTTAAACTAAGTGTACGGTTTTATATTCTTTCATATGTGTGATTTCATCAATACAGGCACTCTGTTTACCTTTCTCTAATTTTTCTACAACTTGGCAGATGGCATTCAGGCATTACTCTGGCCAAAAAGTGAATCCCTGAAGTTTATAGACTTCAGAAAATAATAAATGCTAGAATCATATGTGTAGCTTTTTTTGTCTGTTAACCCACAAAGAGTAACCCCACCCCCACCAGTGTCACTGTTTAGTAGTGATAGAATTAATTCTTTTCAAAGTGCCATCAGTAGCATTGATCTTTATTTCCTACCAGTTAGACAGATCTCGGTTTGGGAGTGGGGGAGGGAGATCTCAATTGCAGGATCTTGGAGAAGGAAGGGACCTTCATGGCTCTGTAGTCTAAACTCTGTCTGAAAGAGAAGTGCCCAATCAATGTTTATCCAGCCTTTGCTTGAGGGCCTCTAGTGGCGGGGTGGTGCTGGTGGTGGTGGGGTGGTGGTGGAAGTGGAGGTGAAGGTGGTGGAGGTGGTGGTGGTGGTGATGGTGGTGGAGGTGGTGGTGGTGGAGGTGGTGGAAGTGGAGGTGGTGGAGGAGGTGGTGGAGGTGGTGGTGATGGTGGTGGAGGTGGTGGTGGTGGAGGTGGTGGAAGTGAAGGTGGTGGAGGTGGTGGTGGTGGAGGTGGTGGAGGTGGAGGTGAAGGTGGTGGAGGTGGAGGTGATGGTGGTGGTGAAGGTGGTGGAGGTGGTGAAGGTGGTGGAGGTGGTGGAGGTGGAGGTGGTGGAGGTGGTGGTGGTGGAGGTGGTGGAGGTGGAGGTGAAGATGGTAGAGGTGGTGGTGGTGATGGTGGTGAAGGTGGTGATGAAGGTGGTGGAGGTGGTGGTGGTGGTGGGAAGCCACTACTTTCTGAAGCAGCCTAGTCTACTTTTGAAGAGCTACAAACGTGAGGAAGTTGGTCATCACTTCAAGCCCAAACTTGCCTCTTCTACACATGACTTCCAGTTCTGCCTTTTGGAGCCACGCAGCACCAGTTAAATTCCTGTCCACATATGTGATCCCCTTGAAGACATCTGTCACATCTGCCTCTCTCCCCCTTTCCTTGTCTAGGCTAAACAACCTCAGTATTTTCAAGTGATCCCGGCAAAGGATGCTCTTGACCATCTTGGTATCTTTTCTTTTTGCTGCTGTCTCTATTTACACTTATTTCACATAGTTGATGTTTTCCATTTATACATGGGTATAAGGAGAAAAGCCTTTTGTGCTCCAACAATTCTCCTGAAGGAATGTTATATGGATGGAGGCTGAGGGGATAGGAAGTAGAAAGGGAGGAAGGGAAGCAGGGTAACCGTGCTTAGGCAGTTTCATCTTTCTTAGATACTATCCCTCCCTAGCAGAGAGGAGCTGGTTAATATATCTTCATAATATGATCTCACTGTTTTCATTGGTGTTGTTTTGTCTGTGTATGACATACTCGCCAACTGCTGGGAAACAGGACTCCCTGGCATATCACTGTGCTGGGCACTGGTCAAGAGGAGGGGGCCCCTGTTGAGCAAAAGTTGGAGCAGACAGTCCGAGAGGCAGAATTATAAATTGTCACAGACTAAACACTGGCTACAGGCAAAAAAAAATCAAACAACTGTTGTCACCTATGTGGTCTTTTTTTTTTAAGAGGGATATAAATACCAAACTGCGACCACAGCCATCTTCGGATACAAAAGGCAGCAGCAGCAGCAGCAGCAGCAGCAGCAGCAGCAGCAGCAGCAGCAGCAGCAGCAGCAGCAGCAGTAGCAGTAGTAGCAGCAGCAGCAGCAGTAGTAGCAGCAGCAGCAGCAGCAGCAGCAGCAGCAGTAGTAGTAGTAGTAGTAGCAGCAGCAGCAGCAGTAGTAGTAGCAGCAGCAGCAGCAGCAGCAGTAGTAGTAGCAGCAGCAGCAGCAGCAGTAGTAGTAGCAGCAGCAGCAGTAGTAGTAGCAGCAGCAGCAGCAGCAGTAGCAGCAGCAGCAGCAGTAGTAGTAGCAGCAGCAGTAGTAGTAGTAGTAGCAGCAGCAGCAGTAGTAGCAGCAGCAGCAGCAGCAGTAGTAGCAGCAGCAGCAGCAGCAGTAGTAGTAGCAGCAGCAGCAGCAGTAGTAGCAGCAGCAGCAGCAGCAGCAGCAGCAGTAGCAGTAGCAGCAGCAGCAGCAGCAGCAGCAGTAGCAGCAGCAGCAGCAGTAGCAGTAGCAGCAGCAGCAGCAGCAGCAGCAGCAGTAGCAGCAGCAGCAGCAGCAGTAGTAGCAGCAGCAGCAGCAGCAGCAGCAGTAGCAGCAGTAGCAGCAGCAGCAGCAGCAGCAGTAGTAGTAGCAGCAGCAGCAGCAGCAGCAGTAGCAGTAGCAGCAGCAGCAGCAGCAGCAGTAGCAGTAGCAGCAGCAGCAGCAGCAGCAGTAGCAGTAGTAGCAGCAGCAGCAGCAGCAGCAGCAGTAGCAGCAGCAGCAGCAGCAGCAGCAGTAGCAGTAGCAGCAGCAGCAGCAGCAGCAGCAGCAGCAGCAGTAGTAGCAGTAGCAGCAGCAGCAGTAGTAGTAGCAGCAGCAGCAGCAGCAGTAGTAGTAGTAGTAGCAGCAGCAGCAGCAGCAGTAGTAGTAGTAGCAGCAGCAGCAGCAGTAGTAGCAGCAGCAGCAGCAGCAGTAGTAGTAGTAGTAGTAGCAGCAGCAGCAGCAGTAGTAGCAGCAGCAGCAGCAGCAGTAGTAGTAGTAGTAGCAGCAGCAGCAGCAGTAGTAGCAGCAGCAGCAGCAGCAGTAGTAGTAGTAGTAGCAGCAGCAGCAGCAGTAGTAGTAGTAGCAGCAGCAGCAGCAGCAGCAGTAGCAGCAGCAGCAGCAGCAGCAGTAGCAGTAGTAGCAGTAGTAGTAGTAGTAATTGCTGTGAATTCCCCCAGTGTATCCATATTCAAATGGAGGACAATAGTGTTATCCAAAGCCAAATACAAACGACTTTTTGATTACCTCTAGTTCAGATGATGCTTATTGCTACGTTTTCCTCTATTGATCTGGGCAATCAGAAGTTTCCCTTGGAATGAGTTGGCTCCCTTAGACTTGCTTATTTTCCTAGTCTTGAAGTCAACAGAATTGTCTTGGCGTTGACAAAAATCCAGATTTTTTTCCCCTTCTTTTTACAAGGTCAGAGGCATTTTAAGGGGATACCATTAAACCTACTGGTTTTTAAATGAACATGAATCTAGCTTTCTCTCTAGCTTTAGGGACTAGGTTAAGTATGACAAGAAGAAAGGTTTTGTTAACAATGTGAAATAAAAAAAAGATATTTTGGAGCCACAGATCAAAGTTAGTTTCTTGGCTATGATTACACTGAAAGGAGATATTCCTCAGTTGTAAAGATTGTCTTGTTAATTCCCAGGGTGCCCTGCTTTATATTACTGCCAGTTAGGTTATGCTAAGTAAAATATACAAGGAGGTTTCCTTTCTCGTTTCAGCTTTCAGATGATAGCTTTTAATGTGAGCCACCCAGGATCCTCTTGTGCCAATTTGCTGGTTTAATTAAAAAAAAAAGTCATGCAAATGAAAGTACGATTCCATGAAAGGTCTCAGGCCACTTCCCACCAAAGAAGACATTCCATGGCTATTAACCAGTTGTTAAGTTTGGCTGTGTTTATGTCAAATCAATTGGAAGCAGAGCCCGTTGGAACTCTATGTGTGGTAATCAAAGCCCATAATCCATCATATATAACCTATAATTTATGTAAGTTATAGGGAAGGTAAAATTGAGTCGTAATTTTTGAAGTTCAAATGACATCCAGATAATATCTGGCTAATATGTTCCTACTTTTGATGAACATGTCTCATTACCTTGAAAACATATGCAAAATTCAACTAATTGGAACTTAGCAAGCCAATTGTAAACAGATGAAAGCTCTCATTAGTCTTGTTTCCTAATGAGATTTGACTATTTGTGATTCTTTGTAGTGCTTAAATATTCATTTTTCTGTTGCTCCTATTCTCATTTTTGTGAGCAGAACGTATTTATGTTTTTATTATAAGACCTTTTAAAATTCCTGCTTCTTCATTAAAGTGGATGTAGGATTAAGAAGAATGGTATTTGTCGGTGATGACGTTGGAAGTGTTTATCAGATTTTTTTATTTTAGTGTTAAATTCTGTTGGGGAGGAATAAGCATTTATATATTGTGCTGTCTGTACCAATGTTATATGCTCTTCGTCAGGCACTTTGCTGAGTGCTGTACAAATATCCTCTTGTGTGATCCTCCTACAATCCTGTGAGGTAGATACTGTTCTAATCCCCATTTTAGAGTTGAGGGGACTGAGGCAGAGAGATAAGTGACTTCCCCATGGCCACACAGATAGTAAGTGTCTCCATTTGGATCTGAACTCAGGTCTTCCTGACTGCAGGCCCGGTGCACCCCCGAGCAGCCCATTTGAAATAGTATGGCTAAAATCTTGATTTTAGTGTGGGGAAAAATTTAAATGACTGTCTTGGAACATTTTGCAATTATTCACTGATGGTTTTGCCCAAAGATCTTGGATGCAACTTCAGTAATTTAAATTATTTTTATGGTCTTACAGGACCACAGACTACTAGATTTCTTCAGTATTGTCACTATTATTATTTTTAAAAATATTTCTCCTCCCAATTTATATGTTATAGGTTACTTTGAGAAGGATGTAAAGTATACTACTTAAAATTATTAAGTGGTATTATTAACATAGCACAACATTTTACGATCCTTTGTAACTAAAAGAAGAGCTCTGCTATCTTTCCCAGAGGCTGGATCAAGGGTATCCATAGGGGATACTTGTTTCCTTCATACATGGGAATTTTCCATTAATCAAAGAATAATCGTTTCACCAACCAATTTTCCATATCCCCTGCAACATTTGTCACTTTCCCCTTCAGTTATTTGAACCCAATCTGACAGGTATAAAATGATATCTCAAGGTTGTTTTAATTTGTATTCCTCCAACCAATAATGATTTAGAGCATTTTTTGTATGACTATTAATTGTTTTGATTTCTTCATTGGAAAACTGCCTGTTCATATCTTTTGACCATTTATTAGTTGGGGAATGACTCATGTTCTTGTAGATTTGACTAAGCTCTTTATATATTTGAGATATGAGACCTTTTTGTAAGAAACTGTATAAAATTCCCCCCGCCCCCAGTTTTCTGCTTTCTTTCTGGTCTTGGCTGCATTTGTTTTATTTTATAAAACCTTTTTAATTTGATGTAATCAAAATTATCCATTTTATACCTTAAAATATCTTTATCTCTTGTTTATTAATAAATTCTTCTCCTATCCATAAGTTTGATAGATAATATATTGTAAACAGAACTATGAGGGGAAGGGGAAGACAGAGAATACTTACCGCCCAGTGCCTAGCAATAAAGAAATTTATTTCTGAAGATATGACAGTTTATAATTTTAAGCTTCTATTTCTAAAGAAAATTCCCTTCCCAGCTAGCACATTAAATATGTCATATTTTCTCGTATAAAAATCTTTTTTTTCCTAGATGGGTGACGATGAAGGACAAATCACATCAGTAACATGACTTTTTAGTTGTCCCTGACCCACTAGGCATGTTACAAGAATGAAGAGAAAAGTGTTGCCATCTTTTTGCATATGTGCAGAGTAGATTTTGATTCGGAGGCATCAGGTTCATGACCCATAACTGCTGCTCATTTCCTCGATGGCCATGGTCATTTCACTTCACAGCTTTCCCATCTGTGAAATCAGGAGCTTGAATGCAAGGCCCCTTGAGATCTCTTTCAGATCCAAGTCCCCACTTTGTGGATCATGGGATGAGCCCTGTGTTCCCCGCCACAGGACTGCTAATGTGAACAGGTTTACACTGAAATTGCTACCTTCTTGTACTCATTTCCTTGCGTCAGTCCAACAACATGTATTTGTGAGATGGCTGATCATGGTGGCTGTGGCTGGCTGTGCTTCGTCTGTCAAATAAGGGAGTTGACAGTAGGCAACGTTCCTATGCAGGTCTCTGAATAATGTGATTTCCTTGTTTGTTTTTCTGGTTTGGAGCTAACTGTCTGTTATGAGGGTCCAGTCTGCAACCTGGGTCTTATTAGCACCATGTTCTAAGTGACTGAACTAAGTTGTTAATAACGGAAGTGAATATTTCAGCCCTTATTTAATGTGCATTGTCTAATTTCGGTAAATTTTTCAATTAGACATAACTAATTTGGATAGGTTCTCTCCCGTTGCAGCTGTCAGGGTGGTCTGTGTTGCTCATTCATGTGAAAATGTACAGTATTTCTACACTTGTCAGAGCAGCAAGGTTGTGCTCCTTGTAGAGAGAGTGAAACCAGCCAGCATTTATTAAGTACCTATTGTGTACAAAGCACTGTTCTAGATGTGGAGGATACAGAGATCAAAATGTCAGTCCCTATCCTTAAGAAACTTGCATTCTCCACTAGGGAAGGTGGAAAGTAGAATGAATTTATTGATAAAACTCACAAATGCTGTTGGAAAAGGTTTGATTTACTACTGGGAGAGTATCCTAGGCATAGGGAATGATGAAAATAGGCATGGAGGCAGGAAAGCAAGGGATGTGCTTGGGGGTCAGGGAGTTACTGCTGTTACTAGATGATAAGGATGTGAAAAACTGAATATTGTGAGATTAGGAGGGAGAAGAGGGTGTGAATGACATTGTCGAAGTACTTGAATGCCAGAATGTAAGGACCAAGGAATTGAGACTTTCTATGGGAGGCAATGGGGAGTCGGTGCCTAGAGAGAGGGTACGGTGGTATGTAACAGGGCTTGATGACTGGTTGAATGTGGATGGAGGCTAGAGTGAGAGACAAAGCACAGACTGAGGAGCAGGAGTCCTGAGTTTGTATTGCAGACTTGTTCTTAATGAGCTGTGTGATCTTGGACAGGTTGCTTTACCTCACTAGGATTCTACTTCCTCATCTGTAAAGTGAGGGGGAGAAGAGCAGGTTGGATTACATGAAGTCTAAAATCCTTTTCAGCTCTTAACTACCCATTACTCCTTTTTTATTGCTGCCTGAGTTTGGAGTGGACCCTTGTCTGGGCTTTGTGGAATGTTTTAGAGATGGTAAATGCCATAAAATTTATAATGCTTACCCATCCTTTAGAGAAAACTAAATCCTGCAGTGCTTAATCCCAGAATTTTTCCTAAAATCTTAAGGTTAATACCGTATATTTTCATGACTTTTTGTGACATGGCCCCCAGCGTGTTAGGTGAACCCTCCTGTTGAGAATTTGTGGGAGGATACGGACCAGAGTAGGCCAGTATGGATGGATGCAGTCTGTATCATTGGCAGGAATACCTCTGTAACGAGGTGGATAAAGTACTAGCCTTAGAGTCAGGAAGACCTCAGTATAAATCCTGCCCCAGACACTATTGGCAGTGTCTGTTGAAGCTGGGCAAATTACTTAATTGCTTTCAGCTCTAATTTCCTCCTCTGTAAAATGAGCAGATTGAACTTCGGTGGCTCCGAAGAGTTCTTCCAGTTCACAAGTCCATGGTAGTATGACTTGCACCAGTAAAATCACCGATGAATTGGAATGTATCAAAACACCACTGGACTGACAGCCGTAGCACCCCGGCAGTGCCTGTCTAGATGGTCAGTGGTCTAAAGTCATTCAATGTGAGTATTTCTTCTGGTGATGCAGACCTACCTCATTCATACCTTTTTATCCTGTCTTGTCCATGTCCTACTATAAGTCCAACAGAAGCTTCCCTAGGTTTAGGGAGCGATCCTCTAGGTCTCTTGGCCTAAAGGATGGGATGGGCCACCTATTGTCCTTCACTCTTGCCACCTCCTTTCCAAGTCATACATCTCTTGGATATTTTTTCTACTACTTTTTTTTACATGCCACGGTTTATCTGTACCTAGCATATGTCTTAACATTGCTCTTTGAGTGAACCACAATTTTGATTTACTGGAGAGCTTAGGCTGTAATAATAGAGGGGTAATGTCTGGAATTAGGAGGTAAACAGTCCAGCTGTACTCTGTCCTGGTCAAGCTCCATCCAGAGTATCATGTTCAATGCCACGTGAAAAACTGGAGTGTGTCCAGAGCAGGGCGACCAGACTAGTGAGAAGCCTGGAACCAAGCCACCATAGGGGCAAAGAATGTTTAACCTGGAGGACAAATGACTTGGGGGAACAGGATAATTGCCTTTTCAATTACTAAAATTCTGTAACATGAAAGGGGGATTAGATATTCTGCTGGGTCTAGAATGAGTCTAGGACCAATTTGGTGAAACCTACTGAGAATCAGATTTAAATCCAACATAAAGAAAACTTTCTAACAATTTGAACTGTTCAGAAGCTGAATGGGCTGCCTCCTGGGGACCTGGAATCTCTCTCACTGGAGGATTTGGAGCATAAAGGCTGACATAATTTGTCAGGGATTCATGTTCAAGTATGGATTGGACTAGATACCCTTCAAGGTACTTTCCCAATACTAAATTCTGTGATTCAAATACCTTCCAGATTCTCTTGTGTTGTTATGGGTATACTAAATAGAGCCTCACCCTCAGGACCCTGCTTCTAAGATAAAGCACTCCATTGTCTTGTTGAAAAGACAGAAAAAAGAGACTCTGAAGGGCCTTGATTATTTGAAAGTAGGTGGAGACCTGGCCTCCTGGGTGTGGGTGGAGAGGAGACTTATTTTTAGGTCCCCCTAGATCTTCTTTCTGATGGTAAGGTTTCAGACAATCAATTTGTGTTTGTTATCATATTCATGCTGTCTTAATACTTTTCTTGCTGGGGCCCAGGGATCTAACACCTAGGGCCAATAGCAACAAACAGAACTTAATTTTAAAAGACAATCTTCATTTAGAAAAAAAAGAATCAGAAACCTAATTTCAGCCCCAAGCTCCTGACATCTTCAACAAATCTTTTATGAGAATCAGCAGTGGGGAGCCAAACTGAATGCTTATCCTGGCCCTCGTACATCCTTTGGTAAAAGTACTGTTAGGGAAGTAAAAAATGGCTAAAGAGATGTAGTAAGCCAAGACTGAATAATGAGCCTCGTGACCATTGAGACTGTTTGCAGGAATTAGGGAGGGGAGGAATGCTGTGTGATGAAATATATTCTTTAGCTTTTAATTTATATAGGAGATTCTTAACCTGGGGTCTCTGAACTTAAAAAGAAATTGATAACTGTATTTCATTATGAGTAATTTCCTTTGTAATCTTATAAATTTTGTTTTCTGCATTTTAGAATATTGTTTTGAGAAAAACGTTGTTTTGAGAAGAGGTCTATTGGCTCCCCCAAAGGGACACGACAAAAAAAATGAAGAATTTATAGGAAGGCAGCACATTGAGGTAGAAAAGAATGACTGCTGACCTGAGTTCAGTCTTGCTTCTGATCCCTCCCTGGCTGTGTGACTTTCGTCAGGTCACTTAACTTCTCAGAGATCAAGTGTCCTCATCTTTAAAAGGAGGATAATGATTTCTTCCATGGCTGCTACATAGGGTTGTTGTAGGGAAAGTGTCTTGTGAACTTTGAAGCGTGATGTAAACATGAGCTCGGCCGTTTTTCCTGGTTCATAATAAATCCTCGTGCTTTCCAGGTTTTCATCTTTGTCACTTAAATTCTTCTTCCATGGTGAAGGAAGCGAGGAATTAGGTAGCTACCGCATTGCCTTTAGGAGGTTGGAGGTGTTACAGGGACCACCCAGACAGATGTACTTTACCTAAACAGGTACCTATGTCCCTTTCTCTCCATGCAGAGCCACAACCCTCATTCAGGCTCTCATTTTCTTTAAGTTACACTAGTACAATGCCTTCTAATTTCCCTCCCTGCCTCATGACTCTCCACTCTGCTTCTTCCTTGAGTCATCAGTGAGAGAGCTCAGGCCCAGTCTGCTGTCAAGGACAGGAACAAACCTACATCCCAAGAGCTGGAGAAGCTGGATGGCACTGATGCAGAGGAGCAAAACCTCAACTTTATCCTTTGTTACGAATATAGGTGGTGGGGTTGACGTTGTGATCAGCCCCTGAGTGGAATTCACTCGAGTGTGAAAGGTTGAGTGTTGAGCAAACTCAAATTGATTTCCTTTCTGAAGGAGTCCAAACTCTTAGGTTAGTGGTGTTTGACTGGAGGCCTGTATACAGGTCCTTAAAGTTGGAAAATGACACTCACACAAGGAACTCATTGGAGGTAAGGACCGTGTCTTAATTATAAGGGGTTCCTGGGAGTCCTTTATGTTTTTTTGGGCTCACCTGTGTGTGAACATCTGCCTTCCTCCAGCTCCTCCAGACAATGTGGGATTCTCATAGTCCCATGTGCTCTCAATATGTGAGGTGGATGTGTTTTGTGATGAGTTACCCTAGTGATGGGCAAATTTCCGGGCCTGGGCCAGTTCCTGTTCCATTAAAAGTCACTTGCCCTTCCTTTGAAGCCTCTTGCCAATAGTTTACTAAGACATTGGCTGGCATTTTGGCATTTATGTCAAGGAGGAGAGGTTGTGCAATAGCATCTGCCAGAGCCTTAGTGTTGCCTTTTATACTTTAACCTTTCCCTCATAAAGTCGTCCTTCAGCGCACATGAGTTAAGGGCCTACTATGTATATACCACTAGAGTGATAGAACCTGGTGAGGACCTGAGGCCCAGAGATATGAAATGGCATAGGATCATGGAGGATGGAATCCTAGATTTAGAGCTGGAAAGAACAGTGAAGGTCATATCAGCTTCAACACCTGAAATTTTAGATCTGAGGAAACTGAGACCCAGAGAGGTAAAGTGATTTAGAAAGATGGATTTAGAGATGGAAGGGGTCTTAGCTGTCATCTAGTCCAGTCTCTTCATTTTATAGATAAGGATACTGAG
Source organism: Notamacropus eugenii (assembly GCF_028372415.1). Lineage (NCBI taxonomy): Eukaryota > Metazoa > Chordata > Mammalia > Diprotodontia > Macropodidae > Notamacropus > Notamacropus eugenii. The sequence continues at coordinate 3,867,044 of NC_092878.1, read as the reverse complement.
TCTCAGAGAGGTTAAAGGAATTAGATCTACGCAGCTGTCTGTGGATGTCAGGATTAACCCGTTAATCTTTTCCAAATCCAGTGTTGTAGTCTTTTTAAAAGTGTAAATTGTTAGTATGTTTATTATGATCAGGGAAGGGCGAGGTATAGAAATACTCAGCAAGGGATGGAGAGGCCTCAGAAAAATAAATTCTCTTTAGTTGAAGGGCAGAGCTTCTCCAGGGCATTGCTGTTAAGGTTCCTCATTCCTTGGAATCTGATTGATTATAACTTGATTATAGGATTCTGAGAGCAAGTATCAAGTCTTACTGTTTTTTTTATGTTGCCCTTAGTGCCTAAAACAGTATTTTATGTACTTAGTACCTGAGTGAATGAATCGCATTTCCCATGTTACCCCGTACACATTTACTTGATGGTAGTACGGTCAAGGATAGATAAGGTCAAGGAAGTTGTACGATTTGGAAGGGTGGGAGCACAACTGCTCCACAAGTGCAGTTATTTCATGAAGTGAAATCAGTATTCCCCTCATGAAGCCCCATATTGACTAGAGGCAGTGTGGACTGACAGGCATGAGATCTAAGTATCATGTTTTAAAGAATGGGCCTGTGAGGGATTTTAAGCTTGAATCCCCCAAGGGAAGACAGTGTGCTTATTCCAGCAACCCCAGGCTCCACATGGAACCTTAGTGAAGAGTGAGATCAGAACAGAAACTCCTTGCCTCTTTCAGGGACTCTATGAGAATCTTTGGAGCTTTCCTAAAGTATCTGAGATTATATATTCTGTCTCCTAGGGAAATTGGGGGTTGGTCCTCCCCAGAGTAGTTTAGGACCATGTTTACAGTCTCTGGGCTTTAGGAACAGGATCTGGCTACAGTGCCCTCTGTTTTCCACCCCAGAGTTAAAGATTGGAAGGTTCATGATTCCAGAATTCACAGCCCCCTACCTTGTGTGCCTTGAATTTTTGGTTATAACATTATATGGCACCTCTTGTCCCAAACCCTGCCTGAAGAATGTGTACAGAATTGTAGCATCTCAGATTTCGAAGGAACCTCCAGCACCGTTTAGTTAAACCCCTGCTTGAAGCCTGAATCCTTTCGGTAATGTTCCTAGCAATGCCGATCATCCAACTTGTGCTTGAAGATCTCTAATAATGGGAAGCTCATTACTTATTGAGGCAGGTTAGCCTACTTTTGGACAGCTCCAGTTATTACTATGCTCTTCTTTCCAGTTGTCATCTAAGCCATGCTTGGAGAGATAACTTTATCCTAATTGTGTGAGGAGAGGTGGGGTGAGGGAGGAGAAAGGAACCCTTGAAAAGAATCCTTATTCTGTGTGACCTGGTTTGATCTCTGGGATATAGAGATCTTTTTTCATGTCATACTTCTGGGGAACTGAAGGCTTTACCACAAGATCTTTATGCTCAAGGTGTCACTCATGGTAGAATATTTTAGTGTGAGTTAGTGGAACAGGGATGAGGGTGACTTTAACCAGTTAACAATTCAAGGCTCTCTGCTTACAAAAACTAGTCTGTGTGTCTCTGAAATTAAAAGATGTGGGTTCAGATGCCCTGTCTGACACTATTACATAGCTTTGGGCAAGTCACTTAACCTTCCTGAGCCTCAGTCTCCTCATCTGTAAAATGCTGAGGTTTGACTTAATGACTTCTGTGGTCCTTTCCAGTTCTAAATCTCTGGTTCTGTGTCTAGTAGGTAGTACACATGTTAATAGCTTCATTTATAGAAAAGGAAACTAATACTTAGGTCAGAGCTGGATTAGGATCTTTGTCTTTACTTCACCAGGGAAATAACCAGGAGCTAATTGTAGTACTAACACTGTTGTTTTATTATGCTAGGGAAATTACCTGGGGTTGGTGTCTGTCATTTAATCTTCCCGTATCTTTCTGTTCTCCTTGTCCAAATTGGTTTAATGCCTAGTGTTATTGGTTGATCAGCTGTCAACTGGACTTCAGGAGTGGGACAGGAATATGATGCCTTTTGGATAATCAGTGCTCCATGTGAGTGGAGCCTTCCCCAGGGAATGGGAGGCTTCCATTGACTGTGGAAGATGACATTTCTTTCTAAGGGACTGAAGGCCAAACCACAGGGTTTGGCAGTCTAGCCTCTTATCCGTTATTATTATCATGATTTAAACATTTTAGAAAAGTTGGAGCCAAAACAAGCAATCTTTTAGCCATGAGAGAGACACCAATTCTTTACAACATGCCTTGCAGTGGCATTCTGAGTCCCCTTTGGTATTTAGTAGCTGTGACTCTGGTCTTATTTCTGTCTAATCACATTAGTCTGGCCAAGGTTCTGCCTCCTGCTGTCTTGCCACAACAGCTTTTCTTGGATTTCCCCTCCCCTGCTCTTCCTCTGCCCCCTCCCCAAATACCCATCAACATCTTAGCACATGTGAGTTTTTACAAAATCTAGACAAGGAAAAGAATGAACTGTACTATCCCGGTTAGGCACATTCTGAATGGAAGGCTTTTTGTACCTCTTGAATTCCAGGTTTCTGGCCAGTTGGACCATCTTCCCAGACTCCCTCTCAGCCCTTTGACTGCAGAGGACTCACCAGCATCCCAGCTCTGTCTCTGGATTGCTTTGGTTAGATGTACTACTACTTCTGGCAGCAGTTTCTTGGATTAATGTGGGAAGAAGGCTTACTGATGAGCTGGAGGGGCAGGCTGAAGTATATTAGTCTGTTTGGAGGGAGGGGATCACATGGCAGGTCCCATTCTACATGGATTTTTGAGTGCCTTGCACATGGTAAGGTGTATGATAAATATTTGTTGAATACTTACTGGCCTTGAGAGTGATCCAGATTCATTAAGCACACCTCCTGGGTGTAACACATTAGGCTGGTTGCTGGCACAGAGAAGAAAATAAATACGATGTGACCTCTATTCTCAAGGAACTTGTGGTCTGGCAGGGAGATCATGAACTATACAGAAGACCAAAATACAATAGAAATTAAAGTATAAGTGCGTTTATTTATCATAAAGTGACTATGATCGGATTGGGGAGAAAGAAGAGTTGGAGCTAAGTCAATCACAGGGGAGGTAATGTTTAAGCTGGGCCTTTAAGGACAGATAGAATGACAACGGGTGACTGAGATTTTGGTGGGAACTGGGGAGGGCCAACAAGGATGTGTCAGGGTTATGGAAAACTGAACAAAGGTTCACTAAGGTAAGAAAACAGAAGCTTAGGGACCTCCTGTTTTCCTTGCTTCCTGGACTCTTTCTTTTGTCTTTCCCTAGTGAAGGTTGGTAAGTCTACCCTTAAAGATGCTGTTTCACCAAAGTTCTCCCCCCCTTTAGTTGCCTTCCTAGGGCCACCCCCTCCCCCCAAAATAGAGCTTTCCAGATCCCTTCCAGAAGGCAGAAAGCATCTTTTCTCTTGAAGCCCAGCACTCACATGGGTTCCCTGTGCATGTTTTTATATGACATCTCCTTAGAATAGACTTTTTTGCATCTAGAATGGAGCAGATTTTTAGGACTGATTCTCAAATACTTATCTTCACTGCTGCATCTTTCTCGGTTCCATTTCTTTTGTAATCCTTGCAACCTTTCCTCTTCTTCTGTACCCTGTTCCTTTCGTAACTGCTCTTTGGTCTCCAAACTAACTTTTCAGGGCCAAGCTGACAAGTATGATTTTTTTTTTCTGTGCCTATTTTGGGATGTCTCCAGGTTGGCTCACAGTGTCCCCTGACAGCTCGTCTTGAGGTAGGATATGTCATCAGCTTTTAGGGAAAAAGAAATGCAAACACAAGAGAGACATCATCTTTGTGATTCAGAAACCTGCAGAGAAAAAAAGTCTTTCTTTCTCAGCACATGCCCAGGGGGCTTGCGACTTGAAACCTGGACATTGGCCATGTTCTAAAACAGAATTAAACCCTTGGTGATCTTTTGGGGACTATTGTGGGAGCTGCCTTATTAGGAAAGTAACCCGTTTTTGGCTGGACCCCATCTGATGGTTCCAAATCCCTAAAAATAAGAACTTGAGTTTCTTGTAGAGTGCACCTAGCAACCAGGTGTTTAATGAAGGTGTGTTGGATTTAGAGTCTGACCTGGGCAAGCATACCTCTAGAGAACTGGGATAGTAGAGGGCCCATTATCTATTGCTGGAGAAGAGGGTGAGTGGAGCACAGCACAGCCATTGGCCTTGTATCCTTTTTTCTTCACCTTCTTCATGCCTAGGACTGTTTTATCACCAGCGCCTCTTTTATAGGAGAATGCTTGCAGCACTGTGCTCTGGGTGTTTTCCATAGCTTTTGTGTTTGTGGATGATGCCTTCTCATGGCGGAGTTCTTTGCCTACAGAATTTATCCAGTTTTTGGGATTGATTCCTAAGTACTCCTTTCATCACTGCTTTTTCTATCATCCTTCTCCCCATCTCTTTCTTAATATTTTTAGACCTTCTTTTCTTGTATACACAGAACTTTTATGTTTATACAGGACTTTAAGATCATTTAGTTCAGAGGTTTCTTTTTTGTAGGATAGACCCCTTTGGTACAGTCTGGTGAAGTCTGTGAATGCTGAGGTTTTTAAATGTATGAAATAATATGTATAAGATTATAAAGGAAACAGATTATACTTGAATATTGTTATAGAAACATAAAAAAGCCAACCAAGTTCACAGGTCCCAGATTTAAGAGCCCCATGTAGTTCATCTCCCTCATTTTACAGATGAAAAAACTGAGGCCCCGGGAGGTTTGTGACATGCCCATTTCTTTGTTGGCTGATTAATAATCTCTCCAAGTTCTACCCCTAGCCATTTTTCTAGGGACAGATTGAGGGGCCCAGTCTGCCTGACTTCTTAGAGAAGTTGTTAGATCGTTGGATCTTTGTTCTAGAGTTAGCCTCAGGGGCTAGGATCCACATTAGCATAAAATTAGTTTGACAGTGAGTGACACTCTTTCTAAAGTCTAGACACGTGCAGGCTAGGCTGCTTATTGCCTGTTACGTACTTGGCCTGCCATTGAAATAAGCTACCGTGTGATAGGTCGTTTTTGTGTCAGAATTCCTCCAGGTGTGGTCAGTGAAAGCATGGAGTGTCAAGTGCTCATTTGCTTAATTGTGGTTAAAAAAAACCCCAAAATGAAAACCTGTTTCATCCCATTCACCGTTGCGTATGTCATCTAACAAAACTTCTCCAATTCTTAGTTACCTCATCTATAAAATGAGGGGATTGGACTAGACAGTTCTAAACTTCTAATTTAAAATGACTGTTGAATATGACGACATTACTGAGAACATTTAAGTATAAACACATGCCAGTTATTTATTGAAAAGTACATAATTCGGTGAAGACAAAGAAATATAAGTACTTCAGTACAATAGGGCGCTTCTCACCCCGATCCATCTGCCTCTGCTATTTCTTCATACACTCTGATCTTCCCATCCTGGCAGATGATTGTGGCGTATTAAATATCCAGCCTGACCACGCGTAGTTTCCCATCGTTCTTAGGGGAAAGGGACCCTGGAAGTGGGGATCCAACCACTTTTAATTTAGTAGCCTTTAAAGTTGGTAAGTGTCCCGTTTCACCTTACTTCCTATAGAGCAAAGAGCCAGAGCAATGAACTGTGGTTTGTCGACTTCTAATTTGGGGAAACTGCTTTTCTGAAATCAGGCTGCCTTCTTACGTGATCCCCAGATTATCTGTTTGCAAGCGGGTTAGGATGGAATGGAACTTCGATGCAAGTGAGGCAAGGTGAGGCACCTTTAAGGTTCTTGAAGGTCTAGGTGGAAGGTGGGATGCTGGAGCGGATGCAGTTTCCTTTATTAAACCAGGTTTAAAACAACTGAGCCAGGAGCAGAAGGAAAGGGAGAGCCCCTTCTTAGTGAAGCCTGGCTCTCTTGCCCCAGGGTTTTCGGTCTAGAAGCAGTGCAGTGGGGCAGGGCCTGCTATTTCCTAGCTACCGCAAAGCCCTCACCTGCATTAGGAAGAGAAAGATCCCTTTGTCCTTGGCTGCGTGGCTTCGGGTCTGTTGGGGTCCAGGGTTTAATGGAAATCTGATGTTCTCTCCGAAAGATTTCTTTTCCACCGTCTGTTAACGTGTTCACAGCAGTTCTTTGTTATCCATGTAAAGTTTATCGCACATTTGATACAACTTAAGTAGCGGTTGAGTGTTAAGCAAACCAATCCTAGGGCATTTTTTTGGTTGCCAGCTAGTTATTGCCCTCCAGCAGTATGAGAACGCTATCTCTGTGTTATCTGTGTCCTTTCGGATGGAGTAAGCAGTGCTTCGATGTACACACTTCATTCAGATCCCTCCAATTTACTGGCGTTCTCCGTTCCCAGTTACAGCTGTGTGCCGTTTAATGTCACTTCTTTAGCTGGTTATATTGTTTCAGTCCACGTCGTGACTTTTCTCTCCAACTTAGGACATGAAATCAGGTCTAAATTTGCTTTTGGTTCAAAATATGCATTTCTTTTATACTTGGACTGTACGCCCTCTTTATTTCTGCCTCTTAGAATTCTTATCTGCTTTCAAAGATCATTTCAGATGCCACCTACTCCACATAACCTCCCATGGTCTCCTCAGCTCTTAGTGCTCTCTCCTTCTTGTGCATTTTCCTTTGCTCCCTTTTGTGCTTGCCTTGTTTTATATTCATGTGTGTGCCTGTCATTCACCTTATAGAATATAAGTCCCTTGAAGACAGGGGTCATTTACTTTTTTATTTATATCACCGTTGCCTGTCACAATTCCTCAAACTGAAAGAAAATTCTGAATCTGTCTTTTACATTTTTACATCTTTCCTATGGTATGGCTACCCAAAATTTGCTTTTGTGGCTTAGGGACACAAAAAAGGTTTCTTCCTTCACTTGTCAGCTTAGTGGGAAGAATTCTGAACGTGAAGTCAGGAGACCTGCATTCACATTCTACCTGTGGAAACTTAGTATTTGTGTAACCATGGGTAAGTCAGTTCGCTTTTTGAGCCTTTGTTTAGTCATCTGTAAAATGGAGATTATCATGTATATGTAATCATATATACCTGCTAGAGTCATGGTGCTATGATTAGGGAAACATTTCATGAACTTAAAAGCTCTTTATAAATATGACTTGTTTTCTTGCACACTGATGTTTTTGGGGACTTCATTTCCTCAAGCACCTTGTAGCTTCTGTCTTCAGATTACACTTGGGGTGGGTAGCATTTTTATGCGCCAATCACATGATTTCTCATTCATAATATGCAGCTGCCTGCTTCGTATGTCCTGTTTTCTTCGTACCCATCATAGAAATAATTTTATTCTTTTCTTCTCAATTCCCCTTTCCCCATTTTCCCTCTGTCTACTCTTCTTTCTTCTCTATTCAGAATAACTGGATCATTACCTGTCTAACCGTGGAAGTGTCAGAATTAGGCTTCAGGTGTGATGTCAAGTCAGCTTTCTTTGAGGAAAGAAAGAATAACAACAACAGAAGCTGGTTATATTTTAACAGACAGAAAAATGACTTATTACTGATGGTGAGAATCATTCCCAGTAGTGTCCTGTCAAACCCATGACTTGTTAAAGCAAAGACTGTGATGGATGCAAAGCTAGAGGAAAGAAGAAAAATGAATAAATGTATGCCTCATTAAAAATGCCACCTCATGTTGCTTACAAGTTATTGATTTAGAAAGAAGGGAAATGAATAGAGGAATGGACATGGACGGAGACTACAGTAATCTCATGCAAAATCTCAAGTGTCCAAACCGGTAATTAGAACAGGGAGACCGAGAGCTGAAAGATTGCCTTGACTTACTTGCCAGGGATAGATATATCGATGACAATGGACAAGAGTCATTTGGAGTATAAATTTGTTTGCACAGTAATATGGAGGAAGATGAGCAGAATTTGCCTCATAAAAATGGGAAGAAGTAATGAAGGGGAAAACCAGTTTAAAGAAAGACTGGCCAACATCATCCCATAGACATTATGGATGAGACTAAAAGGAGGCCCGCAGATGCATGAAAAAGATCTATGAATATTATTATCATTTTTTTATGAGCACCATCTTGTTTACCTTTTTTACATTGTACTCTTGGATGTGTGATCTGGAGCAGGCATTATTTACCTGGGGTCCATGAACTTAAAACATTTTTGATAACTATTTAAATATAATTTCTTTCTTAAGCCTATGTATTTGATTTTATGTATTTAAAAACATTATTCTAGGACAGGATCTGTGGACTATACTTGACTGCTGGAGGGATTCAAGATGATCCCCCTCCCCCCCCAAAAAAGAGATTGCAAACCCCTAATGCAGAGGAGGTAGACATGACCCTCAAAGGATACAAAAATAATGGAATAGTCCAGGGGTGGGGAACCTGGGGCCTCGAGGCCACATGTGGCCCTCTAGGTCCTCAAGTGCAGCTCTTTCACTGAATCCAGACTTCACGGAACAAATCCTCTTAATAAAAGGATTTGTTCTGTAAAACTTGGACTCAGACAAAAAGTTGTACCCAAGGACCTAGAAAGCCACATGTGGCCTTGAAGCTGCAGCTTCTCTACTCCTGCAGTAATCAAACTGAACTAGACCACGTGTTCACAAAAGAGATCCTTGCTGAAGTCAGCATGGTTTTGAAGATGTTGGGAAATTGATTCTCAAGGCTTTTAAAAGAGGGAATAAGTCAAAACTGGGGAAAAAGGTGAATATGAACAACTACTTACCTTTGAATATCCTTTGAACGCTGGGAGCTTAGATCAGGAGCTGGAGGGGACTTAAGGACATGATTTAGTGCAAGCCTCTCTGTAACTTTTCCTGTCTATATAATTTTTTTATGAGAATATCTTAAACATGCATAGAGAGTGCATCCTTAGTAGGAGTATTAGATGGGAACAAGAAGGCTTTTCAAAGCAATATTGAGTAGTAGACATTTATGCTATCCCACAATTAAATGAAAGATAAAGAGTGCAAGATTCCACTTTAGTGATTGCTTTCTTGACTACTGGAAAAAAAAAACAGTTTGGTTCCATAAAGCAGAACTGTCCCAAAGGCAAGTTTGCCACAAGGTGTCGCCCATGCATATTCCAAAATTATGCAAGATATGTTGAAGATGTAACTGAGATATACTTGTTTGGCCCTCCAGTTATTAATATCAGACAAGTCATAAAACTGGGTGACACACACATTTACCAAAGGGGTTTCTAACTATCAAAGGATATCCATTGCAGCCCTGAAGTCAGAGGAATTCCTCATAAATCTGAGGTCCTCAGAGGCTCCTGTTTGTGGATAACGTGCTGATCGTAACAACTCTGGAAAATTGTCTAGCCTCTTAAATAAGAGTCATAATTACTCCAGAGAGTTTGATCTTCCTATCCATGTGGGAGCAGGAAGGGTGAGGACAAGAAGGGCCAGTAGATGAAGAATGCCTGGTACTCAGGATCTCGTGTAGAATTGTATGTACTATGTATAGAACTTAACCCTTAGTGCATATAACTTTGATAGGCATTCAGATGGACGGTGAGTTCAGCCCAAACTTGGAGAGATTAATTATTCTGTATGGCCTGTATGTGAAATCACATTATTCTTTTAATGACCAAATGCTGAAAGAAAAATGACTGCATCCCTAAAAGATGTAAGCCCTTTTTCTGAAAGGGTTTTTTGATTTTTTTTTATATTACGTATGTTTCCCAGCATATTCTTTTTCCCTCCCAAAAAGCCATATCTTATAATAGAAAAAATAACAACAAACTTAAACAACTCATTGAAAGTTTGATATCATATACTGCTCTGATTCCATGGTCTCAGGTGGAGGTTGTCCTTTCTTTCACTTCCTTTGCATAATTCTCATTTGCCTTCCAGAAAGGTTGGATCAGTTCACAGCTGCGCCCATCTTCCTTTATTGCACTCCCCTTGGTATTGCCCCTTCAGTCTTCGCTTCTCTTCTGTTATCTTTTCCAGCTTGCTTGGTGTGAGACAAACCCTCAGAGCTGCTTTGATTTACATGTTGCTTATGATCAGTGAATAATAGTTTAAGTATTTCTTTCACAAACTAATTGTTCATGTCTTTGAGTGTTTATCTAATGGGGAATGGCTTTTGGGGTTCATCTGTGGCAACAAGGTGGCACAGTGGATAGAGCACTGGTCCTGAAAAGCAAAAAATAGGTGCTTTGTTATTATTTATTCTTATTTAACAGCATTATTTGGGTGATTTTACTTGGCTGTGAATCGTGGAACATGATAGTCTCAAGTATTTGAATTTAAAATCATCCTTAGGAAAAAAGAGAGGTACACAGTGGGCACAAGTAGATTGTAACAAACTGCAAATCAGTAATTATGAAGAAAAATTGATATAAAGTATACCATCAAAGAAATGTAAGATCAGAAAAGAAGCTGGGATGGTCATTTGGCAAGAATGAAGCATAGGTGATGTACAGTGTACTTCACTGGCATTTTTGAGATTTGGAGAGAAAGTTTGGAAGGCTCCAACACATTACGCATGCCCTCCCTATGGCAAAGTTATGGGAGGGATGTGGGAAAAAATTAGGCAGTATGAGTAGGCATGGATAGATTGTGATTGATTTACAATGTTAGAAGACATGCCTACGTTAATGAGATCACAGGGCATCCTGCAGCATTTTGGAGTGCTGAACAAGGCTTACAAATGTGGATCACTTGTACGTTGACATTTCAATAGCCGACATTTCAGAAGCTCTTAGGCATCTAAGATATAAAAGTAAAGGTAGCCTCGGTACTCATAACTACGCGATGATTGCCATTTTTCAAAGTCCATTTTGTGATTAGTAATCATGACTCAGAACTTGTCTAGATCTTTCTTTTGTCATAGCACTCATTCTCACAACAATCAGAGAGAGAGAAGCTGTCATTATTTCCATCTTATAGATGAGGAAAGTCAGGTTGAGAGAAGTTGAGTCACTTTCCTAGGATCACATGGCTAGTGTCTGAGACTCGATTTAAACTTAGGTCTTCCTGATTTCCAGGCCAGTGTTCTATTTCTCTGTCTGTCTGTCTGTCTCAGGAGTTAAATGATGGGAAGAGCAGTCTCCATCAGCGGTCAAGGAAGCAGAATTAAAATTAGCAAGAGAGTGAATGTAAAAACACAAATACCAGTACCAAGGTGTCCATCAAGTATGAAGTCTGAAGTGTTAAAATAAGATTAAAATAAAAAAAGTATTAAATAAATTCAGCTGTTTGACTGAAATTAAGCTCTGAAGTATCTGTACTAGGTCAGTAAGTAGGAATCATCCTCCTTTTCCAAAGCTTTGTTCTTTTTATTGGATTTACTTTCATTTCCTCCCTTCCTATTTCTTCATTCTCCATTCCTTGACCTTTCATCTGCTATGAATATGTTGGCATCGTCATGGGCGGCATTTGTCAAGCCTTCTTCTAACTCAGTCACTCCTAGAAGGCCAGGGTCTCGTATGAAGGATTCATTCTGCATCAGTTCTTAAAAGTTTTCTTAAGTTTTTATCTATTTGTCAATTTGATCAGAATTCAGGTCAGTGCAGTGATCAGATGTGTATTTAGGGGGCTCATGATGAAGAAAAATTGTATTGATATCCTGCGTAGCATCTCATTTACTTTAAAATGAATGATTATGATTATGGCCTGTACCTCATATTGTATCTGGAGTGGAGGGTTACCCAGTTCTTATAACAAAAATAAGGATGTCTGGTACTGGTTAAAATGGCTTCTGTTCATTGATTTTTAAGGGTTATAGAAGGCTAGATCATGTGAGGTTATGTATGCAATCTGCAAATATTACCAAGTTATGGTAGAATAAGAGATATAGAGAGAGTAACTTTTCTAAAAGTCTTGTCATTACAGATGGGATCTGAAGTGGGTGTTTGTTGAACTTTTAGTAAAGACTTATTTATTTGCAAATTTACAGTTGGATAAAGTATTGGATGTATGGCTTGTCTTATAAAGTGCTTTACAACAATTTTTATGTTCTTTATTTGAATGGATTTTGGGGGGATTTTTTAGTTTATCCCATTGTTGTTGGGAAAAAAAAATCAGGGTTTTCTTTGGCTGTTTCCTGTATTATGCTTGTAAGTGTCTTTGTAATTTTGTTGTAACCAAAGAACTTTTTTTTTTAATTGGAACAACTTCCACTGAAAGCCTTTTTTGGTGCCTCAGCCTGGTGCAGAATTGACCTTTGAAGGCTCAGCGAGCAGAGTGCGTGTTTTAGCAAATCCCACCAAGCTAAGATGGTTCCATTTGTGGGTATAATATGTGTCTGTTGATGTGGGACCAGCCTAGCTAAAATTGGAGAGGCTTCATCACTGGATTCACTGTGGGAGGAGGAATGTTTTGGGTACAGCCATCCTCAAAGACCATCTAGTGCAGAGGTTCTTACCTGTTTTGAGTCATGGACCCCTTTGATGGTCTAGTGAGTACGATGGATTCTTTTAATGTTTTTCAGTGCACAAAATAATATACATAGGATTATAAAAATCAGTTGTATTAAAATGCAGTTGTAAAATTAAAAACAAATTCATGGACCGTAGATTAAAACTCTTGATCTAATAAGGGATAGAAGTGTCTTTTAATAAAAGGAAGATGATCTTTTAGTAAAAGGAAGTATCCATATGGATTAAAATCAGAAATCTTTAAGGTAATATCATATATAATGTAAAATAAAACCATTGTTAAGTCAGATCAAATTGCAGATCATATTTTTCATTCTTCTGTTTTTTCAATTCAGTTCAATTCAATATACTTTTACTTAAATGCTATTTTTTAAAAATTCATTTATTAAACTCTTATTATTTATTTTAACATTTGGTATGGAAATGAAGTTTATTATGGACACTTTGTTTCATTGTCAGATCTTTGATCATTAACAGTTTAGATTTTTTTGTCTTTTCATTGTCTGCATTTCATCTAAATGTCTACCAGTTGGGCACTGGTGCAGAAATCATAGTTAGAACCTTCACACAACTAAGGATATAAATAGACATTGATTATTTTATACGTACATTGCTAGAAAAGTACTGTATCGTGTTCATTTTGTACAATACATCATTGGGCACATTCAGTAATTGATTCTCGACCCTTAAGAAGCCAACTTTTTCGTCATGTAATTAGACCAGTTTTAATTAGTTTTTAATGTTTTTCTGGATCCGTACACTCAGTGTCGCACAATTGACCCAGAGAACAAAACAGATGTGTTTGGGGTGTGCCTTTTACTGGTTTTATAGCTGTTTCTTTGCACTCTTTCAGTTATTTTGTGGAGTCCCAGAGTTCCATAGAACAGTTTGAGGAATTCTGATACATAAGGGAAGGACTGGCTTTCTTCTTTATTTAAATATAAACTCATTTTTACCCTCAGATAGAACTGGCAGAAATTTGTACCAAGAGTGAACGTTATATTGGCACTGAAGGAGGAGGCATGGATCAGTCCATATCATTTCTTGGAGAGGAAGGAAAGGTAGGTGACAGTGGCCTGTTTGGAAGCGGCAGCTGTGAGACGCCACACAGGCAATAAGGCACTGACATATCCGAGATGTTTCGCCACAGACAAGTCCAGTCAGACCTACTCTTTCGGGCTTTCCTAAACATTTTCCAATACCATTCCAACACTCAGGCGCATCCTTAGTCCTCGTCATCCGGTGCCACTAGTTTACCTCTTAAATCTTGGTCTGTTTCACTGTTTTCTTTCCGTCTCTCACAATTTCATCATCTCATTTCAGTTCACTTTCCCAGTTGATCTTTTCTCTTTTTCTTTTATACCCATTTTCCTTCCTTGTCTAGTTTGTGCAAACGACTTCTCAATTCTCCGTGTTGTCTGAAATAGCTCCCTAAACCTCTCATCTCATGTTCTTTCCAGATTCCCTTGTTGGTCTTTAAACCCAAATGCTAGCTCCGTTACCACATGCGTTCATAACCTCTCTTTGTATAATTCACTCTTTAGCAATACTATGCTCTATAAACATTTTAGGACCCAGGCTGTGGGGAAGAAAATGTTCATAGTCAGCCAGAAGTAGATTCCTGTTCTGGTTGCCACTTCCCCTTGGCCATCAACTCCCTCTAACGCAGCAGAACTTTTTGGTTGCTGTCCAGAGTGCCCACTACCAAAATAGTTGCAGACATTTCTTCTAAACCTTTGCAGTTCTCAGTACTGCATCCACTTCCTACGGATTTGGCTGCTCTTCAAGAACTCCTGGATTATTTCTTATTTAATATATGTTGTTGAAATATGTTGCTTGAATTAAGATTTCCAAAGCCCCAGGCATAGAAGAGGAGGGGATTTTCTTTAGCACAAAGACATTGCTTGAGCTCTATAGTAAGAAGACCTAAGTGGCAGGCGTGAAGACAGTAGTTCTGAACTGGGTGATTTGATTGTCCAGCCTGAGTAGGCAGCCAGGCTTAGGAGAAGACTTTGAAAGAATCTTTTTTGTACTGATAGTGTGCCTCAACCATTTCTAGGTTTTAATCTGTCATTTTTTTTCTTTCAAAAGGCCAAGTTAATAGAGTTCAATCCTCTGAGGGCAACTGATGTCCAACTTCCAAGTGAAGCAAGTTTTGTGATTGCTAACAGTTGTGTTGCAATGAACAAGGCAGCAACTTCTCATTTCAATACTCGGGTGATGGAATGTCGACTGGCTGCAAAGGTAGTAAACTTTGTAAACTCTTGGCAAATTGTAATGCGGATTTCATATAGGCTTCTTGTTCCCATCACGTCCCATGATTCCCGTTACTCTGATGCCACATATTTTTGCGTAATGCTACCAGAAGCACAAGTAGGATTTTGCACTTGGAAGACAAAGTGTTGAAAGTAAATCTCGCTTGTTTTCTTGTATTTCTCACCAGCTTTCCACTATAATAATCTTTCTACCACTCCCAAACATTATCTGAGCTCAACCTGGTTCTTCACCCCAATTCCTACCCTCTCAAAACTGTCCCACTACCTTGTCACACTTGACTCTCCCTAATATCCCTAGAATGTAGAATTTCCTGTAGAATGGAAGGGGGTGGGGTTCCCAGTCACTAGGGCTGAGCCAACAGAACTCCATTCTGATTTCTGTTTCCAATATGATTTGTAGACACCTTTCATGAACTGTTGTTGGCTGGCTTCTGGGGTAGGGTTTACATGGAAGAGGGAGCAGATTTTCTTTGTAGAAGCCTTTCAGAGGTACAATTTATATTTGAGAAGCATCTGTGGTGTTCTTTGAAGGTTTGTAGTTAACCTTGTAGTGATATTGAGTTTTTTAAATAGTTTATTTCTTTTTTAAAAAAAATTATCACATCCTAACGACATTTTTGCCACACAAAATATTTCATCAAAGATCTGTCTTACCAGAGAAGGAGGTTGTCCAGTCAAGGGGGAGGGAGGGATAAGAAAAGGTGTATATCTGCAGTATTGCTCTGGTGTCCATAAAACATTAAAAGACCCAGGGAAAGACCTTGTTTCTTCAGTAGATCCTTTTCAAGGGTTGTGAATGGAGTTAAATTCTGCACTGATGAAGGGATCAAGACCCATTTCAATGAACTCTTGGATCCACTGAAGTATCACCTTAGCCTAATGAGTAGAAGTTTAGATTTCTTAGGGAATCAAGGGTAGTCAGATGGGAGTTAAAAGTTTTGGGTGAAACGTGAGTCATCTTAATTATTAGAAGTCCTGATGACATCATGCCATGTGTGGTGGTAAGGGAGTGGGGAGAAAACACATAAAAGACTTTTGATGGAAGAGAGAGAGTACAAAAGTCAAGGCATTATTGGACCTTTGGAGGATGCATTCATTCTTCATCATAATTTTATGCTCAGTTTTAGAATCCAAATTTTTGATTTAGTGACTGACTAGTAAGCTGCTGTGTCATTGGAATCATTTCTTAAACTTCTTTTGTATGACTGTATGGCAAAGGTCTTTGCTTACTAGGTAGGAAAGGGAGAGAATGCACATTTGTGTAACATGAACTATGTGCCAGGCACTGTGGTGAGCACTTTACAAATATTATCTCTCTTGATCCTCACAATATCTTTGCGAAGTAGGAAACTGAGGAAAATGAGGCAAACAGAGGTTAAGTGTCTTCCCCAGGGTCACACAGCTAGTAAGTGACAGAGGGAAGATTTGAACTTGGGTCTTCCTGACTCTGGGTCCAGTGTTCTGTACACCTTGCCACCTAACTGTCTGTAAGTACTTGCTGAAGGACTTTTAGAGAAGAGGCAGGGAATAGGAGACAGTTGTGGTGCTTTTTCCTAACTATACAAGAAGAAAAAGGAAAGCAAGAAAGAAAAATGGCCGTCTGGTGAGGCTTTACCAAAGTTTAGGAAAGAAAGAAAGCAAAAGGGAAAGGAGAAAGGCAAAGGGATGCTCAACTGAATGGAGAATTCCAGAGAATAGCAAGAAGAGATGAGAAAATTTTCTTAAATGAACCATGCAAAGTAATAGAAGAAAACAATAGAATGGTAAAGACAAAAGCTCTCTTCAAGAAAATCAGAGATATTAAGAGAATGTTTCATGAAAAAATGGGCATGAGAAAAGTCAAAAATGTTAGGGACTTCACAGAAGCAGAAGAGATTAAGAAGTGGCAAGAACATACAGAAGAGCTGTAAAAGAAAAGTGTAGTTACCAACCAAGAGCCAGACGTCCTAGAGAATGAAGCCAAGTGGGCCTTAGGAAGCACTGCTAGCTGTATCAGCAAGGACCCCATCACACATAGGAGGGCCTGCTGTGCTGGTTCTTAGATTTGCTTTTCTGAAAGGAAAGCAACTTTGGAGCAGTCAAGAGTCACTTTAATCAAGCACATATATCATTCACTTAGTTCAGGGGAAGAAGCACCCTGAATTCCAGAGAAAATACAGATAGAAATTACAGACAGAAGCTGGCACACTCCTTAGGGGCTGCCCAGAGTCTTGTCTGGCCAAACAAACACTTCCAGTGAGTAAGCCTCAAAGTAAAACCTCACCTCAGACTATTTAGACACTTTTTAGAGCTTGAGGGGACAACCTTCTGATCCAATGAAATAGAAATTAATAGTAATAGAAGTTAACAAAAAGTATAGAGGCCTATTAAATGACAGGGAAGATCTTTAACTCTTCCCACCCCCCGTTAACTTTACATTAATATCACCCTAACAGTAAGGTTAGTGGA
Source organism: Notamacropus eugenii (assembly GCF_028372415.1). Taxonomy (NCBI): domain Eukaryota; kingdom Metazoa; phylum Chordata; class Mammalia; order Diprotodontia; family Macropodidae; genus Notamacropus; species Notamacropus eugenii. The sequence goes on along the minus strand of NC_092878.1, from coordinate 3,850,001 downwards.
TGTGATGGAATTCCAGTGAGCTATTTAAAATTGTAAAAGATGATGCTGTTAAAGTGCAGCACTTAATATGTCAGCAAATTTGGGAAACTCAACAGCGGCTGCTGGATCGGAGAAGATTCTTTTACATCTCAGTCTTAAAGAAGAGCAAGGCCAAGGAATGTTCATATTACCAGACGATTGTGCTTGTTTCATACACCAGCAAAGTTGTGCTTAAGATTCTGCAAGGCAGACTTCAGCAATATGTGAACTAAGAATTACCAGAAGAGCAGGCTGGTTTTTGAAGAAGCAGGGGAACTAGAGACCAAATTGCCAACATTCATTAGATTATGGAGAAAGCAAAGGAGTTCCAGGAAAAAAAAAAAACCAACCATCTACTTCTACTTCAGTGAAGCCTTTGCCTGTGTGAATCACAACAAAATGTGTCAAATCCTCAAAGAGATGGGAGTACCAGATCATCTTACTTGTTTTCTGAGGAACCTGCATGTAGGCTAAGAAGCAATAGTTAGAACCTAACATGGAACAACTGATTGGTTTAAGATTAGGAAAGCAATACAACAAGGCTGTATATTGTCACCTTATTTATTTAACTTATGTGCAGAGTAGAGCATGTGAAATGCCTAGGTGAATCAAAAGATGGAATTAAAGTTGATGGGAGAAAAATTAACAAACTCGGATATGCAGATGATGCCACTCTGATGGCAGAAAGTGATGAAGAATTAAGAAACTTTTTGATGAGGGTGAAAGAGGAGAATGTAAAAGCTGACTTGAAGCTTAACATCAAAAAAACTAAGATCTTGGCGACTGGTCCCATTACTTCCTAGCAAATGGAGGGAGAAGAAATGGAAGCAGTTTCAGATCTTATATCCTTGAGTTCAAAGGTCACTGCTGACAGTGACTGAAACCACGTAATTAAGACACTTGCTCCCTAGAAGGATGGCAAATACTAAAAGGTAGACGTATCACCTTGCTGACTAAGGACCATATAGCAAAAACTGATTTTTCCAGGAAAAATATATGGTGGTGAGAGTTGAACTGTAAGGAAAGCAAGTGCTGCAGAATCAATGCTTAAAATCATTGTGCTGGAGAAGACTTTGGAAAGCAAGGTTATCAAATCAGTCAGTACTTAATGAAGTTAATTTACGCTGTTTATTGGAAGGTCAAACGCTAAAATTGAAGCTTAGATACTTTGGTCACATAATGAGAAAACAGGACTCATTGGAAAAGACTTTGATGCTGGGAAAGATTGGAGGCAAAAGGAAATGGGGACGGCAGAGGATGAGATGGAAAGATAGTATCATAGAAACAACAAATATGAGCTTGGACAGGCTTTGAGACGTAGTGAAAGATAGAAGGGGCTGGCATGGTATGGTCCATGAAGTCAGAAAGAGTAAGACGTGACTGAATTACTAAACAACAACAACTAAGAAATTAATGGGTAGAGTACAGGGCACTTTGACTTGAAACCAGGAAGGCACTGGCTGGGTGACTGACCATGGGCAAGTCACTTAACCTCTCTTGGCCTCAATTTTCTCATCTTGAAAATGAGAAGATGGAACACATTGGCCTTTAATGTCCAGCTGGAAGGGACTTTAGAGGCCATTGAAGCCAATCTCTTCATTTTACAGATAAAGAAGTTCTGAATCTCAGAGGATAATGACTTGCCCATGGTCATATGACTAGTAGGTATCTGAGGTTGGAATAGAATCATCATGCCTCATAATGTAGCTGCTAAATGTTGGCAGGTTATCCATATTAATAGGAAAAGAGTGTTCTTTCTTCCCTTATCCAAATTCTGAGTAGAGAAGGACTTAGAAGAAATCAGATGTAGCACTGGACCCATAAGTAGCTAACTTTCTCACTGATGCTTTGTCCTTGAGAAATGGCAATCTTACTTGCTTCCCTCATCTGTAAATCATCTTACTGTCTCCAAAGCCACATTTCAAAGGGTCTCAAGTGGGTTTCCCTGTTCTACTCCTTGAATTGTGTGCTGCTCAGCTGCTCATAGGAAATTACAGTTGATGTTGAGGGCATGTGGTAGATTTCATTGGTAATTGAAATGCACACCAAATTGGCTGTGTGGCCCTTCCAGATGAAAGCTAAGTGGACAATTGGGCTAACCATTAGCAAACTGCGGATGTAGCTGGATTGAATGTGAAATTCTGTACGTCACTGCCTCTGTGTGCAGATCAATCACACGTAGGAAAGGAGAGGCTAGCTTTTGAAAACTGAGCCCTGGAGCCATTTTTCCTGCATCTTACATACCCAGATGCTATGGGCCCTGTTACCTTGGAAAGGGTGAGGGGGAAATATGACTTCTGGGACTAGGATTTGGATGTGGGTATTGAAAAATGAAAGGAGTTAGGACCCAGAAATCATTTTTGACATGTCTGAACAAATAAGGTTTACATTTCTTGTCAAGTTCATGCCAAGATTCTCTAATGCTTTTCCTAGCTTCTTTATGGTTATTTCTAAATTTAAATACCTGACAAAACTATTTCTAAGGTTTAAACTGTGGTGTAAACTTATGTAGATAGATTGACTTGGAATCCTTGGGAAGTGACTGCTTCCCTTGGTTGAGTTCAGGGATTATGTTGGGATAGGCCGTTAGTCTTCAGGATTGTCAATTTAGTACCTAAGCAGCGCCTATAACAAGAGCCTGTATGGTAAAGAAAAAGCACTGGACTCGAACAGGAAAGATATGAGCTCAAAGCCTAACTCAGTCCCTTAATAGCCATGTGCCCAAGACATGTTATTTACCTTCTCTGAATCTCGGTTCCTCCACCTGTGATGTGGAAACAATTAGACTTATACTCAAGGCTTAGCTGTTTAACTTACACACTGAAGTAAGATCTCCGGTACCTAGCCTTCTGCTCAGCACACTGAAGTACTTAATAAATGCTTACTGATTGTTTGATCGGTTGAGCAATATCTTTGGGCAAGTCATTTAACTCTTCTGAACTCCCTTTCACTATCTGTACAATGGGAGAGGGTGATGGTGTTTGTGATGAGCATGCTTCGTTAAATTCTTAGGAGAGTCCAACAAGATAGTGTATGCGGAATGCATTGTGAACCTTATGGCGTCAGTCAGCTAACATGTGTTAAACCAAACGCTGTACTAAAGGCTGGGGATGCAAAGAAAAGTAGAGGACAAGTCTCTTCTCTGAAGGAGTTCATAATCTACAGGGAGGCAATGTGCAAGTAACTATGCTATGTAAACGTCAGCTATTATCATGATAAACGTTAGATTCTTAAGCCAGATTTAGAGGAGTAGCAGGGAAAAAACAAAGTCATTTAGAATAAGGCTTTAGTGCTTTAAAAATGAGTGTAAAATGAATTGTAAAATATGTCATACAAAGGACATGATTGTTTGGTTTCCTAGGTCATCTTTAAAAACATGAACTCTTTTCAAATGTACGATCTGAGGTTTTTAACAGTATCATTGAATAAAAGTGTTTGTTATTAATGTTTCCCTGAAATTAATGTTCTTAACCAAAATACAAAGCTCTTTTGGTACATCCTGCTTCCTTCACAGAATAAGGAAAATCTAATAATTGGTGTTGCAGTGGAGTAAATCAATTGCACATTTCCTTATGGAATTTTTTCCTTTCTCCTTCTTTATTTCTTCTCACAGTTTGTTGTCTGTCCTTGCCATACCTTGGACCCAGGAGATGAAGCTTGACTGGCCCTACTGTCTGTTCCAAGGACTAGGGGAAAGACACTGTCTGTACTGAAGCATACTTTCCTGTTTTGAGTGCCAGCTCCTCTTAGAGGGCTCATGCAGTGACCAGTGGGATAAACCACAGTGGATTACAGAGAGAGGATAGAAAGAGAGAGACATACCCTGGTTTGGAAGTCCCTAAAAAAATCCTTCCAACAAGTTCCTGCTGGTCCTAAGGATTTGGTACATGTCTAATTTAGGATAGTCTCTCAAAGGAGAAGGGAAAACACAACTTTATCATGCCACTAGTTGAATGAAAATGGTTTTTCATGAATTCCCCAATGAGGTTTTTATTTAAAATACCTTTCAGATGTCCAGATATTCAAGTTCGTTAGCTACCTTCCAAGTGACGTCTAGTATATAGGAGAAGTCTTAACCAGGTCATTGATAACATGGCTCCCTCAGACTTACATTATATGAGATTAGAATAGTTTTCTGTGAATGTTATAGAGGCAGGATGCAGTAAGGATAAATCATGTGACAAGGGATTAAAAGTACAGAACTGTCCATGGAAGTAGCCCTGTGGGAAAGGAGGGACAGACACAACATCAATAAGAGATTAGTATTCTTCTTGGAGGACAAAGACTTAATTTTTCTGATCTTTGAACATCTGTCATATAAGAATGGGAAATTCCAAACATCTGAACCCACTCTATGTTTCTGAGTAACAGTGGCGAGCTTGGGTAGGTTGAGCGGAAAGAAATTCATCTTCATGTTGAATTTGGCTAATTAAAGCATGGCCTGTTGATTTCTGAATAAAATTGATCATTGTTTTGATTTGAATTTGCAGTTCCTGGCTAAGTACAAAGGCCTGCAATGGAACAAAGCCCTGTGCTTGGAGGAGGTGCAGATCAAACTAGGCTTAAGTCTGGAGGAAATGTTGCTACTGGTGGAAGAAGTCTTCCATTCAGAACCTTATAGCCAAGAGGAAGTCTGCAATTACCTAGACATTAGCCTGGAGAAACTCAAGACCCAAATCCTTTGCAAGAACACTCAAGATGGTAAGTCCTAAGAACTGCCAATCAAAGATAAATTGCTTCCATTTCTTCACCTCTAGTACATGGTTAAAGCCCAAGTTCCCAAATGACATGTATCAATTTTGAAGAATTCTAGAATGAAAATCTAGGTACGTAATCCTCTAGCCTCTACACTTATCCACCCTTCAGCCACTTTGTTACTAAACAGTAAGTACTTTCAGTGAGAAAAGTACCTCCCAAGTGATGTGTTATTATAGCCAATGGGATCGTGAAGATTGAGCTGATTTGTGACAGGCTGGATGGTTTCCATCGTAGCCTGTGATCCATATTCTCTTATCTCTTTGTTGAATTTGTTAGATCTGTTTTAATTTCTTTAGGTATCTTGTCTGGCAGCACCAGAAACTGGAGATGGAGGTAGGAGGTGTGGGCTTATGAAGACAGTGCAGCTCCCTTGGTGTAGTGCTTGGCCTCAAAGCTGAGGATGGTCCATGTGATGGAGGACAGAACTACTGGGACATCTCTGAGCCAGGACTTTGTAGACCTTCAGTGGGGTCTGACTACAGTGATGCCTTAAATGCAGCCCTTCTGACAAATTGGGGCTTTTTACTCACTATGCCATGATTCCTGTCTTGCCTTCCGAAAATAAATGCATTCATTTCATCCTTGGTCCCTTCTCTCTACCGCTATCATCCATGCCCCAATACAGATTATCATTTCTCTCCCCTTTTGGATTATTGCAGTTATTTTTTATTTGGTCCTTCCTGCTAAGTCTTTCCACTGTACCCTTCAAATCATCATTTGCAGTGGTTGCCAGACTTCTTCCTTCCTGTAGTTCTAAGAGAAATCCTCTTCTAGAAGGCAGCTGTTGCTCTCAGTTCTGGGAGAGGAGGAGGAAGGCAATGGGGTGAGGTGGGTAATCTTGGGGTGAGAGTGACTTCAGAGAACCAAGGCTACAGGTAAGGAAGTCATTCTTCAAAAGATGATGGGCGTCATACCCAGTTATCAATATGGAGAATACAGGACAAGTCTCTGTTAGTAAAGACTCTGAAGGGAGCCTCAAAGGCAGTAACTAAGCTATAGTGGCATACAAAGCATTAAATGGAGACTTCATGAAAGCCATGAAAATCTATTGAAGAGACAATCCCTCGCTGATGCTTCTGTGTTCTGTGGCTCGTTCATAGAGGAGTCAAAAGTGAACCTTTTTTGTTTGTTTATTTTTTGGGTTGCACTTATGATTTCATTACTGTAGGGAAGTCATTTTCTCCACTCATTCCTCCCTCCTCTACCAATTCTTTTTGGGTATTCAGAAGTTGTGATCCTCATTAAGATCCTGATTCAGCCTAGGATCACGCAGTCCATCAATTTCAGACTCAGACCAGGTCTTCTGACATCTTGGTGGCCTCTTTATCCACAATACCATGCTGCCTCTATTGCAAACATTGATGCAGTCATTCCCTCTCTCTGTTCCCTTCCCTCTAATCCTATCATCCACACCTTATCTTCCCCCTTGGACAATTGCAGTTCCTTTTTTTTTTTTTCACATTAGACTAATTTATTTATTTTTAGTATTCAACATTCACTTCCGTAAGATTTTGAGTTCCAAATTTTCTCCCCATCTCTCCCCACCCCACACCCCAAGATGGCATATAATCTGATATAGGGTCTACATATACATTCATATTAAACCTATTTTCACATTAGTCATGTTGTAAAGAAGAATTAGAACCAATGGGAGAAACCATGAGAATACAGTTATTTCTTAGTAACACTCTACCCCTCAAATCCTACCAGGCTTCCCTTCCTTCTGTAGGCACATATATTTGATCACATTCTTCTTTTGCTCAAAACCTTGCAGAGGCTTCCTTGTTGCCTACTCAGTAAAGTTTTTAAGATCTTTTTCGCCGGCATTCTAGGCGTACTGCCATCTGGGCCCACCTTGTCTTGTGCCCCTTCACCTATTTTGTGTTCAGGCAAAACTGGAAACCCCAAGCTTTTTTTCCTTCCTATTTTCACTCACACACATGCCAATTAAAAGAGAGTGTTTTTACTTAGTAGTAATATTAATAATGGGTCAGCAAGGCGATGCAGTGGATGGAGCACTGGGCCTGGCGTCAGGAAGACCTGAGTTCAAAAGCAGCCACAGACACTCACTAGCTGGATGACCCTGGGCAAATCACTTACCCCTGTTTGCCTGCATTTCCTTATCTGGAAAGTGAGCTGGAGAAGGAAATGGCAAACCGTTCTAGAATCCTTACCAAGAAAACCCCAGATGTGGTCATGAAGAGTTAGATGTGCCTGAAACAACTGAGCAAGAACAAAATGTTAATTGTAGTAGCTAATGTTGAGAGAGCACCTGTTATGTGTCAGGCACTGTGCTGCCTTCTTTACAACAGTTATCTTACTTAATCCTTACAGTAACCCTGGGAAATAGGTACTCTTATCATCCTCATTTCACAAAAGAGGAAACCAAGGCAGACAAAGGTTAAGTGACTTGCCCAGGGTCACACAGCTAGTAAATGTCTGAGGCCAAATTCCTGACTCCAGGCTGTGCCACCCAGCTGCCCAGGCAGGAAATTTATGGCACTCTATCCTGACCCTGCTCAAGAACTTCCCGTGGCACCTTTCTGCCTGCTGGACATGGAAGCCTTTTCACAAGTTGGCACTGGCTGCCCTTTCTAGGCTTATTTCCCTTGCTCCTCTGCATCCTCTTTATGCATTCCACCTTGCCAACTAGCCTTGACCTTGGAATTCATTTTTCTATCCTCTTTTGTGCAGGCTGTCCCCCATACCTGTAAATGCACTCCTTTTTCTTTTCATCCTGTAGGAACAACTAGCTTCTTTCAAGCCCCATTTCAAGGGTTGTCTCTTCCATGATGCCTACCGTGATTTCCCCAGCTGTAGTGCTCTCCCTTCTCAAAATTACTTTGTATATATGGCATGTGATGACGTTTTCTTCCAGTAGAATGTAGAAAGCTCCTTGGGGCCAGGGGCCATCACGAAAGAACAGGTGGATATATTCATTCTATACATCATCGCACAAATCTGTCGTGCCAGGCAGACTTGATGTAATCATGTATTTCAGTCATATTTCCATCTTTGTCCCTTATTCCCCATTCTTCTTGGCTCAAAGTGTCCTACCTCTTCACTTTTGCCTATCCAGCTATCAGCCATGCTTTAGGCCCAGCTGAGCTCCTACTTTCTCTATGAATCTTCCCTAACCCCCTTTTCTCCCCTCTCCCTCTTCTGTCCTTTTGCCTCTGCTTCTTCCTCAGTACAATGGAATATTTTGCATTATTCTCTCATTTTGCCTTGTATTATCTGTTATCGTTGAGGGAACTCTTCTTTTCATCGGATTCTTATTTTATTTTTGTAGCTTAGTACCATGTACGCTGCAGGTCCTTAATAAGTCACTTTTGATTTAAATTGTACTGCACAGAGAACTGATCCCCAAGAGGACAGAACTTAGGACAAATACTTTGACATACAACCTGTAGGTAGTTGGCCTTTTTGGTCACAGTGCAGTGAGTTGAGTTGTTATGTTTAAGAAGTAGTCAAATGCTGCCAGGATTCTTGTCCAGTTCGTCATAGATAGCTTTCAACACCCATTATTTGATAAACATAGTTTGGATTATTTTCCCCTGAATGACCTTGTTATGAATGGGAGTTGTGTTGGCAGTCTACCAGTTTTTGTCACAGTTTATGAAGACAGGTCCCAAATATTGGCCAACGTTTCCCTTTGGAACCTTGGGTGACTGCCACTGAGTCTCAGTGATTTATTTATTTCCACTTTGTCAATTATGTTTAGAACATCCTGTCTGCTTACCAGTATTTGATTTTTCCAATTCAAAGGATAGTTTGGGAATGTCTCCTAAACCTCTCAGTAAAACTGATGCGCAGAGGGTTTGTTGAGCGTTTTTACCGTTGACTTTTCACTCTAAGATTGTGCATGCCTTTTACTCATCAGCAGTTGAACTGAATCAAATCACATGGTCTCTGGCAATCCAGCTAACTTCCTGTCTCTGATACATGATAAAAAACTTTTATTATTGACCATGTAATCCCTTTCAAGATGCTCCTAAAATGCATTTTGGTCTACTTGTTTTTCATGTATATATATGAACTTTGTGGGCTTCTTAATTCTTTCCATTTGAGCAGGGTTCCATTTTTAAAAAGATTAATTCCTTACACAATACCTTCTGTCACTTTTCCAATTACCTTTATAGGTTTTTTCCTGGATTTGTGGTATACATTTTTAAAAAGAATAAAATATTAAAGAGCATTATAGTCACAGCAATGGCAATTGGGAACCGTCAGACTTGGGCCCTAAATGATATAACCCATAATCTCTGTTGGCACTCCTTAGCCTGGGCTGGCCATTTCTTTGGAGTGCCATTTTAAAATCAATAATGATGACTCGTACCAGGACTGAGAGGAGTGGATGCCACTCCTGTACCCCAGAAGTTCCCAACCAACTTCCTCAGGCTCTCTGCAGCCTACACAAATATACAGTCTCTGTGATGCTCTTTCTTTGCCAAGACAACCAATAACACTGATATGTTGGTGGCAGTCCCCCCAGAATGTGGAGCAGTATGGACAAAGTTAGACTATATAATATTCATTTGGAGGTGCTGAGCAGTGCTGCTGCTGGGTTAGGGTAACTTGGGTTTTGTACTAGAATACCTAAATCTAGAAGGTATACTTCCTCACTTGTAGCTTACCTGTTGTGCTTTGAAATCCTCCACTAACCCCAAGTCATTCTGTATACCCCCTCTCCCACCACTCTCTTCTATTTCTTTTTAATGATTCAATAATTTTTTCTTTCTTTTTAAAAGACTATGACTAATCTTATGAACTCTTTGCTAAGAAGTAGAAAGCATAATTTGCAATGGAGGATGTAACTGGTCATTTCAATGGTGCTTTTTGGTTCTGCTTTATTCTCTCTGAATGAGTTCATACAAGTTCTTTTAGGTTTCTCTGGATCCATCCCTTTCATTATTTCTAATGACATAACAATATACTGTTATTTTTGCATACCATAGTTTGTTTAGCCATTACCCAATAGATTGGTATCCCAGTAGTTTCTGTTTCATTATTACAACAAAAAGTACTGTTATAAATTTCTTTTGCATTTATGGGTCCTTTTTTCCTCTTTCTTTTATCTTTTTGGGATATGAGCCAAGGAGTGGCATCACTGGGTCAGTGAGTATACACTGTGATTTCTAGGGGATAGTTCCAAGTTGCTTTCTATAATGACCAATTCACAACTCTACTAATAATGTATGAGTATCCCAATATTCCCATAGATTTGCCCAAAACTGTCATTTTCCTTTTGTGTTACCTTTGTTAATCTGATGGGTATGTAGTAGAAGAACCTCAGAGCAATTTTAATTTCTCTCATTGTTAATGATTTGAAACTTTTTTCTCGTATGGTTGGCCTGTTTATGTGCTTTGACTCTTTGTTTGCATAGTTGTATTGATTTTCTACACTTATTTGAAATCAGACCTTTATTTGAAAAAACAACACAAAACTTGCCCCCAATTTTTTACCTTCTTGTCTATTTTCCTCATAGAAGATAAGCTTCTCATTTTAACTATGCTGACTTTGTGAAGAAACTTTTCAGTTAAAGGTAATATTGTCTGTTTTATCTCCTCTCATCTTTTGTATCTGTAATCTAGTCCAGAATGCTTCATGGATCCATCTGCTTCTCTTATTTGTTTATCTATCATATGACTTTTTATATCTAGATCTCGTATCCATTTGATGCTTATTGAGGCATATGATGGGAAACGTTGGTATCGGCCTAATTTCCACTTCCATTCCATTTCAAACTGCTTTCCATTCTCCCCAAGGGTTTGTGTCACATAATAGATCTTTGTCCAAGTAATTGGGAACCTTAGGGTTTTTGCTTCTCAGTCTTTGGTACCTAATGTCTCCTAATGATCAACTTTTCTATTTAAAAATAATATCGTGCAGTTTTGATAATTACTGCTTTGTAGTGTCATTTGAGAACTGGTACTGATCGGCCCCCTCCTTTCTCACTCTTTTCATTTCCCTGAGGTTCTTGACTTTTTTAGGTGCTCTAGGTGAATTTTGTTGTTCTTTTTCTTGTTCCGTAAAGTAACATTTTGGTAATTTGACTAGTATAACAGTGAATATTAAGTAAATTAAGGCAGGATTTTTTTTCATGTTGACACAACCTAGGGGTGGGACACCTGTGGCCTCAAGGCCACATGTGGCTTTCTAGGACCTTGACTGCAGCCTTTTGACTGAGTCAAGTTTTACAGAACAAATCCTTTTATTAAGGGGATTTGTTCTGGGAAGTTTGGATTTAGTCAAAGGGATGCACTTTAGGGCCTAGAGGGCCACGTGTGGCCCCAAGGCCCCAGGCTCCCCAACCCTGGAAAACAACCTCTCCAGCTTCTTTTGCTTACCTGGCTTTCCTGTGTATTCATGTGATTCCTTGCATGTGCTATGTGTGAGATATTTTCTGTAGTTGTTTTGAATGGAGTATCGTGATCCATCTCCTCCTGCCAGGTTTTGTGGGTAATATACAGAGAAAGCCAGTATTTTTGTGAGCTTATTTTCTATCCACTTATTTTGCTGAAGTTAGTGACTTAAACTTAATGTGTCCCTCCAAGCAAACTATTCACTCTATTGCCTGTTTCCCACAGAAGCAGCCCTATTATGTACTTCCTGCCTCCCCCAAACACATCAGAGACTCCTTAAGCAGTAATTATTCCCATGGAACAAAGACTGGTTTTTTTAAAAAATGAGATTAGTGCTCTGTTAGATGCCAAAATCTCTGATCAAATGTTACTTCTTTATTGCTTCACATATACTATTCAACATTATGACGTGTCTCTGAATTTGCTTTTTGAATGCAGTTATCGAATTTTATCGCTTTTCCAGCCTAGATTTATGATGTAGTAGAAAGAATGGTAGAAACTGGGGTCATACAGACTTAGATTTAAGTTCTGGCCCCACCACTTACTAACAGCATGGCCTTGAGAGACTCTAAACTTTCAAGGTTTCATTTTCCTTGAGGGATCTCGAGATGATCTCAAAGGTCCCTTCTAGCTCCTGTTGTAATTGCTTGGAACCCAGCACCGATGGCAGTCAGAAGTCTGTTTCTACCTTTGCTAGGCAGTTAGGGGGTATCCCTGCTGTTGCCCTTTGAACCCTTCCTGATAACCAAGAAAAATGAGTAAGCCAAATGGAACAATAAATTGACAAAGTCTGACAGTCGGTGCAACGCTGGTGCTTCAGCAGATAGAGAAGACCTGAGTTCAAAAGCAGTTTCAGATACTTACTAGCTCTGTGACCCTGGGCAAGTCACTTAACAGTGTTTGCCTCGGTTTCTTCATCTGGAAAATGAGAGGAGAAGGGAATGGTAAACCAGTCTAGTATCTTTGCCAGGAAAACCCCAAATTGGGTTATGAAAAGTCAGACATGACTGAAATGACAACAAAAACAATTATTTCTTGTCTCACCTTTTCACATAGAATGTAAAAGTATCCCAGCAGTACTGCTACCATGTTGTTCTTTTAAATACAGTGAAGGGCGTCAAGTATTTCTGAGTTAGAATTTCCAAGTAAATCTGTTTCTTTTTTAAGCTCTTATTTAGTATTTTGTTTTTCCTTAGTTCCATGTAAAAATAACTTTTAACATTCGTTTTTCAGACTTTGAGTTCCAAATTCCCTCCCTCCCTCCCTCCCCATCCTTCATCCCCTACACCTCATTGAGAAGGCAGGCAATTCAACGTAGGTTAGAATGTGTAGTCAGCAAAACACATCCATAACAGTCCTGTTGTAAAGGAAAACGTAGACAAGAAAACAAACCCCAAGAAATAGAAGGTTAACAAAAAGTATGCTTCCGTCTGTACGCAGACACGTCAGTTCCTTTTCTGGGCAGGGATGGCATTTTTCATCATTAAGTCCTTCAGAGTTGTCTTGGATCATTGTGTTACTGAAAGTAGTTCAATCCTTCACATCTGATCATCTCACAGTCCTGCTGTTGCTTTGTACACAGTACATTTCACTTTGCATCAGCCCATTCACGTCTTCCCAGGTCTTTCTGAGAGCATCCTGCTCCTCATTTCTTATAGTACAATACTATTTCATCACAATCACATACCACAACTTGTTCAGCCATTTCCGAAGTGATGGGCATCCCCTCAACTTCTGATTCTTTATCCCCAGAAAAGAGCTGATATAAATATTAAATATATTTCTTTTTTTAAAAAAAATTATTTTGTTTTCAGTGTTCTATAATCATTTCCATATATCTTAGATTTTTTCTGCTCCCTCCCTCTCCTTTCCCCTTCCCTCCCCACTCTGTCCCTGAGACGGTGTACAGTCTTATATAGGTTCTACACATACATTCCTATTAAATACATTTTCACCTTAGTCATGTTGCATAGATGAATTAAAATGAATGGGAGAAACCACAAAGCAAAACAAAATATAATACAAAAGAAAATGGTCTGCTTCTTTCTGCGATCCAGTCCCATTTCTCTGGATGTGGAAGGTGTTTTGCCTCGAGTCCATTGGGAATTTTTTAAGTCCTTGCATTGCAACAAAATACTAAGTCTACCAGAAAAATTCCTTGCACACTGTGGTTGTTACTGCGTACAAAGTTATCCTGGTTCTGCTGCTGCCAGTCAGCATCAGTTCATATAAGTCTTATTAAATACATTTCTTTAAGAGACTTTGTGAAAGTCAGCTTACACTTGAGCGCTAGCTTTTGGAATCAGAAGGACTTAGGTGTAAGTCCCCTCCTTGACACATGCTGTCTTTGTGAGTCAGGGCAGGTAATTGGACCTCATGATGTTCCACACAGTGCCCTCTGACTTTAAATTGCAAGGCAGGTGCTCAGCTGCATTGGTAAGAGGGTGTTTTCTCACTGGAAGTAATCTGTACTGATGAGATCCCCTTCCCTCTTATACTGTCAGTTTCCAAAGCGTTTACCTTTCTATTATTCACTCTCATTAAAAGTTTTACCTTTTTTATTGTAAGGAAAAAGGCATAACAGAAATCTGTTTTTGTACCTTAAAATTGGGCCAGATATTCACATGAAGTGATTTAAATACAAAAATAGTTGTTTAGGCAGAGTCTAATAAACGGTATGATTTCAACAGACTGACTTATAAAAGTAAGTAAGTATTCCCTTTAAATAATTTGGAAGACTAGTTTTTCAGCTTTAAAAAAAACATAAGAAATTTCAAAAGAAGTTGTGCTTCTGTCTAGTGTGTGCAGATACTGGTTAAACAGAAATCCTTCAGATTTTCATGACTGTGGCTTTTAGTGATTAGGCAAATTAAAATGAACTGTGCAGGAAACTTCTCATTTTCCTTTACACAGGAAGAGAATGAAGTAACAAGTTCCTGTGAAGCTAAATATATTTTTAAAAATCTGCTTTTTTATGCACAAGACATTTTGTTCTAAGTTGCTTTTGAAAGCCTATGTTTCTGTTTTTTGATAAGAAAATGCTGTTGTTTAAGGTTGGTTTTCTCTTCTCTGGTCTATTTAAATTAAAATAAAGACTTTATAGATTTAGAATTGGAAAATGACTTAAATTTCAGCGAGGCTGACCCGCTTTATTTTATAAATGAAGAAACTGAGGCCTCTGAGAGATCAGATGATTTGTCTAAGATGTTCCACAGGAAGTAGAGTCAGAGTCAGGGTCCAAATATGGCCCATTGTTTACTGTTTTCTGCTGACTTGTGCTTCCTCGAAGTCCTAGGTCTGGAGACCTCAGGGCCAGAAAGTGCACATTAGGAAAAATACAGTTTCCTTTTGGCTTTTTCTAGGACACTGTAAGAAGAGGTCAAGCACAAAGTTGAGTTTAACCCAGGAGAGGAGGAAGCTTAAGGGTTTGCAAGTATACTAGGGAATATTACATGGAAAGGTTGCCTTCTTCTGTGTGACTGTAAACCCGTGGTGTCAAACTCAGATAGAAATGGGGGCCCTGGAGTATACATAAAGATTCCAAGGGATAGCATATTGACTTAGAAAAGCACACATTTAATTCTTTCTTTGTTAATACATCAAACACATTGAAATCAAGGGAGGAACTCCATTTTAATTTGGTGCAGGCTGCATTTGGGAGTGTTGCAAACCACGTTTGACCCTTCTGCCACGGAAGAAAGAATGGGTAGATAAGCAAAGAGGGAGGCTCATTTAAACGCTCTATAAGCAAAAGCTTTCCAATGATTTGAATTGTCCCTTGATAGAATGAGCCACCTTCACTGGGAGCAGAGTTGGTACAATAGAAGGAATAGGAGATTTGGCTTCAGAGGTCTAGGTTTAAGTTTTAAATCTAGGATTTATTATCCTGTGACTTTGGGCATGCCATTTAATCTTTTAAGCCTCAATTTTCTCATCTGTAAAATAGGGAGATTGAACTAGATGACCTCTAAGGTTCCTCCCATCTTTACATTGGCGATTCTGTGATCCTGTGAAGTTTGAAAGCAAAGCCTGAATCCCTCAGTATATTGTAGGAGGGACTCCTGGGTGGGGCAAGAAATTGGACTGCATTGACTTCTAAGATTGCTTTCAGTTCTGTGATCTGCTTTGACATACTGTGTGACTGAGAGGATGGTGTGTCCTGTACAGTAATCAGAGTTGTTGGGAAAAGACTTCAGTTTTGGACTTGTTGAATTTAAGATGTTTGTAGGTCATCCAGTTCAAGATGTCTAACAGGCAGTCGGAGATGTGAGACTAGAGGTCAAAGAGGGGTTAGGGCTGAATAAGTAGATTGGAGAATCATTAGGACAGATGTGATAATTGAATCCATGGGTGCTGATGAGATTACCAAGTAGCATAGTATAGAGGAAGAAAAGAATGTGGCCCAGGACAGAGCCCTGTGGGATGCCCACAGATAATAATCATGACCTGGACGAAGATCCAGCAAAGGAGGCCAAGGAGGAGGAAAACCAGGATAGAGTAATGTCCCAAAAGCCTAGGAAGAAAAGCGGATCACAGAGAATTAGGGTGACTAGAGGCACGAGGAAGAATGAGGACTAAGAAAAGACCATTAGATTTGGTGATCGAAAAATTATTAGTGACTTGGAGAGAGCAGTTTCAGTTGAATAAGGAGTTTGGAGTCAGACCGTAGAGAAGTAAGAGAGCAAGAACAAAGGAAGGGCAGGTACCTCAAGGAGTTGAGCTACAAAATGGAAGGCAGATATAGGATGATAGCTAGCAGAAATGGGTGGATCAAGTGAGTTTCTTCTGCGGATGGAGGATGATATGAGCATATCTTTAGGAAGTTGGGAAACAACCAGTATTCAGGGAGAGATAAAGATAAGTGAGAGTGGAGAATTATAGACGAGGAAGTCTCCTGAAGAAGATGGAATGGAATGAGATCTCTTGTGCATTTATCTTGGCAAGGAGAAGGGTCACCTTTTCATATGAGACAAGAGTGAAGGAAGAGATAGTGACAGATGACATCTAGATGATGGGAGATAACAAGGAACTAGGAAAAGTGAACTCTCAGTGAACGGCCTTAATATTTTTCATAAAATGTGAGATGAGGTTCTCAGCTGAGAAGGTTGGGGGAGAAGGAGCCATGAGAGATTTGAGGAAGGATGAAAGGGTTTCAGAAAGTCTCTGTATTGAATGGGATAGTACGTTCCTCAAACCATCTAGTTTTTCTGAATTGTGACCTCTGGGGATCTCTTAAAATGATCCTGAAAGATCTTATCTCCTATGTTCTCCTTAGAGTACCAGAACTGACTTAGACTTGAGAAATGAAATAAGGGTGCCTAGAAACTAAGTGTTATGGTATAGGGTTAAACAGATTGGACTGTGGCTTCACTTCGAAAGTACAGATTGGCCACCAAAAATGTGGAAAGTCCAGGTGCTCTAGAACCCAGGAATCTGGTTGCCATCATATCTTATCATGTCATTCTATGTCGTTTTCATTGTTTTCATGACATGACCCCAGGTGTCATGACACCTATCCAGGACACTGGAGCACCTATCTAAGCCTCTCTGTTCCCCATTCCCTCTCCCCAAACAACAACAACAAAAAACCAAACCAAACCCAAACTGTATCCTATCTGTTCATGGTCTGAGATAGACACAGAGTCATTCAGATGAGCTTAATTTTGGATTGATTATATTCAAGATTAGAAATAAACAGGGCTGTTTTTTTCATGGATAAAATTCCAGGCCAGACACATAAATCTGGATAGATTTTTATGGAAATGCTAGGGTAGAGAACTAATAATCTTAGAATCACAGGAGTTTGGAGTCCAGTCCTGCACAGTTTTTTTGCCTTACTGGAAAGAGTTTGTGGTTGGTCCAATTTTTGGATAAAACCCACATCCTAGAGACCATGAGACAGCAGAACTCTGGATCCTGTTTTTGCAGACACAAAAAAGCCAGATGAAGTTTGGAGGACAGACTCCTCATTGACTGGATTTCCCCTGCTCCAAAGGGGAGGTTGGTTGGTGGCACTATACGGAAGGACAAAAGCTTAGTCTTTTAGAGGCATTGCTTGCTATTACACGATAGCAGCTAAGTGAAGGATAAGCTCTCTCTCTTTTTTTTTTAATTTAAGAGAAAATGAGCTTTAAAACAAGTGGCTGTCTTCAACTCATTGCTACCCTCCTGCATTTTAACCTTTCTTGCCTCATTGAAGTATTTGTTTATCAAACTCACAATTTGATCTTTCATGGAACCTGAGTCTGTGTCATGACCATGTTTTCATGAACAGTGAGGTGAATCCCAAGAGAACCCCTAAAACAGTGGTATCAAACTCAAGTAGAAATGAATTCTTGTGGCTGCATATTGACCTAGAAAACCACAAACTAACATTATCTATGTTGTATTCCATTTTTATTTATTATTTCCCCTGATCCATTTAAAGCACTGGGAGTTTTGCCAGTCCCCCTAAGTTCACCCCCTCTGCCTTGCAAACTGACTGAAGGAAGCGTGGCCTTACCCATTCTCTGCGCCCCTATCGCCTTCTAGGCATATTTAAAGTAGGCCATACCATAAAAACAAAGGGACTAGGACAACTGTAATAAACGATAACTAAAGTTAATTTATGTGCTTCTTGTGGAATCATCGCAGAGCTTCAAAATAGTCTTCTTTCATTTATCTTCCCCAAAATCTTCCGTGACCTCCTTTTGCATACTGGGTAAGATACCAACTCTTAAGCTTTACATTTAGGCCTCTCCACAATAAAAAGGAAAATGTCAAAAAAATATGGTATGTGTGTGTGTGCGTGTGAAGGGAAGCAGCCTGAAACAGTCTCCTCTTATGATCGTTTACTGAATCTTTTAGCATTTGTGTATGTTTTAAGATTTTTCAGAAAAATTATTTATAAATCGTAGGTGCCTTCCTTCATGTGACACCCACATCTTCATAATCAGTCCCTTTGTACTCAGAGAATTGTTAATGCATGCAGCTCTTCTTCCTGGGCTCCTGAATTCTTCATACTTATATTAAGGCAGCGATGATATGATGAAACCACATGTACTTGGAGCCCGAGTCTCAGCCCTGATGTGTACAAGTTAACGAACCTCCCTGAGTATCCTTTTCCTTATCTGTGTTGTGTGGACAGAGACACCTTGATTACCTGCTTACCACTCTGTGATTGTGGGCCAGTGCCTCAGTTTATTCATTTGAAAAATGGAGACCATCATACCTTAATGACCTACATCTTAAGATTATTGTAAGGATCAAATGAGATGTATGTAAAGCACTTTGCAAACCTTCCAGTGCTACATGAGCGCTACTTTAATGATATTTTGGTGTAATTTATCTAACTTCATCCTTATTTCAGGTTGTTCCTAGCACACTCTCTCCATCCCAGCCAAATTGGCCAACTCCCTGCTCCCAAATCTCATCCTGCCATTCCTTTTTCCATATAGTCTGTCACCCATGTGTAGAAGGTGTCCTCTCCTCATCCTTGTTTGTTGGAATCCTTCTCTTCCTGCCAGGCCCAGCTCCAGGGCCATCTCTTCCATGGATCCCTCCATGAGCCTCCCAGCTTGAGCATTCCCTCCTGTCTCCAACTGTCTCGGATCACTTTGGATCTGTCCTTTGTTCCTATGCCATTTTATCTTGCGTTGTTCTTATTGATGTGCTTGCTGTAATCCCCCTTTGTAGACTCTCCACACCTTGAAGGTAAGGGTTTTGTAACATTTTTATCTTTTTATCCTGAACAGAATATTTTCAATATGTCTCTATGAGCCATAAAATACTACAGTTGTCTGAAGAATCAAAAGACCTCATGACCCAAAGGTCAAAAGAGAGACATATGATGGGTGCAGGTAGCCTTTAGCATAAGACCTTTGTTCAAGAAGTGATGTAAAAACCATCATCTAAGAGATGTGCTGTAGGTCCAAGGAGGCATCATGGCCAAATATCATGTGTGAGGAATATCAGGTGGACAGCCAGAAGACTGCTCTTGTCCCCTTATAATGTTAAAAGACCTAGAAGAAAGTCTCTAGTGAGTTAGGTAGATCATCTCTAAAGCATTCGTGGACAAAGTCTGCATGGAAGGAGAAGGCATTCATTGATAGTGTGCTATCTGTGTCATTGGGAGTAGGGGTGGGGTGGGGTCAGGCAGCCCAGTCAATAAGATATAATGAAGTACCTTAACACTTAGAATAGTTCTTACACATGTACTCTAGTACTCTGAGGGATCTTTAATCTCATGTATGTTCTTGTTCCTACCAACATTATACAAATATCCCTTCCATATCACAATTTTCCCCTTTGTGGTTTCGATATATCAAGGGTTGGCCTAAGAAGTTAAATGAACTTTTTTGAGACTTTCTCAGAAGCTATAGACGAGGAAGGCCAGCAGATATATAAAAAGTTCAGAAACTCAGAAATGCATAAAATATATGTATAGTATTGTATAATATCAACATATTTTCTCTTTTAATTCCATAATAATTCAGATTTCTTCCCTGGTAGGAAGGGAGGATGAAAAAATTTTATGTAGATTTTCCAGATGGGGTGGAGGTAGCACTGTCCCGCTAAGCCCCCTGCGAAGTGGAAAGGATAGCTGTAGATCACAATCCATCCATCCATCCCATGTGATTCATTTGTATGTTCTATAAGTTTACAGTAGTCCTCCCCTGCTCTCATGTTCCCCC
This sequence comes from Notamacropus eugenii, assembly GCF_028372415.1. Lineage (NCBI taxonomy): Eukaryota > Metazoa > Chordata > Mammalia > Diprotodontia > Macropodidae > Notamacropus > Notamacropus eugenii. The sequence goes on along the minus strand of NC_092878.1, from coordinate 3,830,187 downwards.
CACACCCTTTCTCTTCATATGAGGTGAATACAAAGATTGAGTGCCTGGGTTGTCCATCAGTTATAACAAGGCTGTCTGCTTATCCTCATTATACATATGGTGGCAGATGAAATGTATCTTAGAACTGAATGTTGCTTCAGCTCATCTTCAAAGCAAATGACCTAGAAACAGATTGAGATTTGAGCATGTGCTTGTCTAACAGAACATCTTGGACCCTCTTATATACAAGTAGAGCTCAACTCTAGGCAGTAAATATGTTTCCGAGAAACTTATGTAAATCAGATTTTTGTAAACAAAGTTGTATTTCAAATTCAGCAGACAAACTGGCAACTTGAAGGAATTCCAAAATGAATATTTTAGTAAAGGAAAAAATCCTTTTGGTTTGTGAAAAATGGCAAACTAACTTAGTGGGTGAGTGATATTAGTTGTTACTTTTTTTAAAGTTGGGGATATACAATAACCTTTACATTTTTAAACATCTCTACTAGTGGTAATCACTGAGCATTTGCTTAGTCTGAGTGTGTGCTGGTGCCTTTTAAGAAGGACAAGTTGTGACTCCCAGGATTTTCTGTGGCTATTTGCAGAATTGGTCATTTTATCAGTTTAAGTTTGCAGTTGGCTTAAAACTTGCTTGTTTTCTAGGCCATGTGATCCATTAGAATGGCAGCGAAGTCGGGGAGCTGTGCTTTGGTGTGTCAGACAAGTGTGTCTTTTGGCTTCTTTCTTATGGTTACCGCACTTGCGCTTGCTTCCAAATGTCTGATGTTCCTTGAGTTGGCATTCCTGCCTTACTTTGTTTTCTACTCTTTCCAGTTTGAAGGTAGTTCTTGTTGAGAAGCAAGGAGCAAGGTAAGGGTTTCCTAGTTCAGCCTTCTGTCTGACCTGACCCAGGGGTTGAGCCTGCACCTTCCTTGTTCTTTTGGACATTCTTTAGGTTTGTGCAACACATTTGTATTTGTTCTTGATTCTACAAGAACCTACCTCTGCTTCTTTTTTTTTTTTTAATCTGAGTTCCTTAGAATATTTTCTGTACAATTACATTGTTTCCTTTAGCGTGCTTTTCTGTTTTTATTCGTTACAATTGCTTACTGTAGGATAGTAAGTTTCATTTTTTAATTTCACCCCCCCCCCCCAACAAAGCACATTCCATCTCTAGTGTCTTGATGTCAGAGCAGAGCTATCTTTTTTTTTTTCTGAATTTTTTGAAATCTGCTTTCCTAAAGTTTAAGGTATTACATGTCCAACTCTAACTAATGTTCCCTTGAGTTTATGCTTCCAAGATGGCATGATTACTTCAGCCCAAAGTAGTGTGTGTGTGTGTGTGTGTGTGTGTGTGTGTGTGTGTATGATGGTTAACATTTAGCAGCTCCTTTCTTAATTTTATTTTGAGAAATGAAACGGACAGCAAGTTCAGTCAAGAATTTTTTAGATTTGCCTCAAGGAGAATTAGGCTTTTAACAGACAAGGCTGGTGATTGTCTCTCATTGCTCCTTGTTTCTGTGTTAGTTTTGTAATCTGTATTAGAAGAACCTGGTTCATGCTCTGCTGTCTGTCTGGGTGATTGATAGAATACTGCCGCAGTCCTCCTACTTCCTTTTCTTTCTCCTTCTGTCCTTCTCTAAACTCTTTCTGCTCTGCTGCCTGTCCTCCCTGCGCCCCCATCCCCATTGTGCTCCGATCAATGGATTTCATTGCTAACGTATATATTATTGTATGTACGTTGTTGTCCCCTTCCCATTTTGTTACCTTTGTTTATTTTAAAGCAAGTCTGCTCCTCTATTCCTTCACTAACCCTCTATGCTAATGCTTCATTGGAGGGGTGGCATGATCCTGGGTTCTTGATAGCTCTGCTTGAAGAGCACAAACTCTGGCTGGGCCTGCCAAGCCAGAAGGGCATGTAGCAGATCCTGGTGATGGATTGCTTGTAGGTATCGTATCCAAGGACCCACCATAGCTAATTTTGGAGCATTTTTGTGCCAGGTGGGACTCACGGTGGATATTCCAACTGCAGTGTCCCACAAAAACCATAAATTAAGGACAGAGGAGTTATGAGAAGCTTGCATAGAGGGAGGACTTGCATCATTGACATCTGTTCCATTGTCATGTGCCCAGCTGTGCATTCCTTCCAACCAGATCTCCGGTGATAGCTCTTCTTCACTTACCTGTGACAGCCTTGTAGGCTCATAATATATATTTATATTCTGTGTGCTAGAATAAAGACATTTGAGCCTATAATTATTGTTGTGACCTACTGTTCCTTTTATTTTCACTCCAGAATGGACAGGCATATCCTATCCTTATGTTACTTATATGTTCATTATGCTGCTTTTCTCATATTGTCAGGTTTTGCAGTTTTATCTGTGCTCTCTCTCCACTCACCCCTAACTGCACCATTGACTTATCACGATCAGCTCAGGAAGCCTCTCACCATGCACATTTCCCACAGTTTTGTGGAGGTGCACCCTTTTGCATGTGAAAAGGTTATTTTGGTAACAATGGAAACCCTATTTTCTTCTTGATAACATGGTCTGGTATTTAATCAATCAATCAGTCAACCAGCATTTTCTGTGTGTTAGGCAGTGTGCTAAGTAAGCATTATTACAGCTGTGATTGGATAGCAGATGAAATCACCAATATTAAATCAAAAAACAATTCTTCAGGCCCTGCCCTGTGCCAGGTACTATGCGAAATGCTGAAGATACGATGTAGGTTTTAGCCATGACTGCCAGGTGAATTCAAGTGAATCCATGATCCCTCATCGCCCTTTCCAAGTTATACGTGCCAACCCTCTCAGACTGGCCAGAGCAAGTGCCATCCTGAGAGGAGGAAAGGGCGGCAGCCATTTGTGCTTCGACCTGCTTTTCAGAAATCTGCATTTACATGGATTGTCACTAGCCTACTCTCTTTCAGAAATGTGCACCTGTCAGGATCATCCCCTCTTATTGTGAAATTCAACTTTAAAAACAGCATGTATTTGAACCTGGTGCCTGACTGCTTTCAATGGGCTTCTGCCTTGAAAACTCCTTTAAATTTTTCTCTTTCTGGGATTGCTTCATTATTGAGGGCAAGGTTTTTCTTTTGACAATGCCGAAAGAGGCAATAGATAGTCTGCCCTCAAGGAGCTCACACTCTAACGGGGGAGACAACAGATGAATATGGACCATGTTTGCCTCAGTTTCCTCCTGTGTAAAATGAGCAGGAGAATAAAATGGCAAATCATTCCAGTATCTTTGCCAAGAAGATCCCAGATGAGGTCAGGAAGAGTCAGACAGGACTAAAACAATTCAACAACATGTGCAGTACAAATAAGAAACAGTGAACAGACATGGCGGTTTTCCTGGAGGGAGAGGTGTACTCAGGACTTTAAAGTTATTAAAGAGTCTTTCTACATTTCCAACCTCTGGCTTACAGTTTCTTCTGGTTTTTTTTCCCCCTTCTGTTCTGTCCTCAGTGAAAGGTATTGTGTTTAATGAATCTTGACAGGGTCTCTGTCACATAATAATAGTGAAGATAAATTAGCCAACACTCACGAAACATCATAAGGGTGACAAAATATTTTGTGTATATTAATTCTCATTTGATCCTAATAACTTTGTGAGGTGGTTGTTACCAGTGTTATCATCATCCCCGTTGATGGGGAAACAGAAGCATATAGAAATTACAGTGGCTTGTGTATTACAGTGGGAAAGAGCACTGGATTTGGAGTCAAAGGTGGTTGTTGAGTTATTTGAGGTTTTCTTGGTGGAGATACTGGAGTGGTTTGCCATTTCCTTCTCCAACTCATTTTACAGATGGAGAAACAGAGGCAAACAGGGCTAAGTGTCTTGCCCAAGGTCACACAGCTAGTAAATGTCAGAGACCAGATTTGAACTCAGGTGATGAGTCTTCCTGACTTCAGGCCTGGTACTCTATCCACTGCACCACCTTGGTTCTGATTCTGTTTCTGGTACTTTACTCTCTCTCTGTGATTTTTTTTGCCCGAATCCCATTTCCCTCAACTGTAAAATGAAGGGATTGAGCTAGATGTCCCCTAAGTTCCCTTCCAGCTCTAAATCCATGCTGAACAAACTAGCATCAGAAGGATTTGAACCTCCTTGTCTGCTGACTCAGTATCCAGCACTTTAACCACTATACCACCATGCTCATTGCTTTATATTTTTTCAAAGCATTTTTGCACATCTGATCATGTTTCATCTTGGTTAAGTGTGACAAAACTGAAATAAGAAACAACTGAGATGTGCTATAATTTTCAGAACAGGGGGATAATATACTTCAAAAAGAGTTAAGTAAGATGATTCGTGGTATGTTTTTAGCATAGATTGGCACAGGGAGGTAAAAGAAATTAACACACTTTGACTAGAACATCAGGGGCAGGGAACTCTGTTTTTGCCTATCAAGGACCATTAACTCACAGGAAGAAATGAATTATTTGGGAGTCATGGAAATAAAAATTTTAAAAAGAACCACAAACTTAATTTAGTTCAATTTTAAATGAGAAAATTAGAAAATGTTCCCATCATCCACATTTTAAATTAAGAACAGTTACTTGTATAAAATGCACTTCACAAAATAAAGCTTCAGCCCTGTGAGGTAAGTTCTGCAAGTGTGACTAGCCTCATTTTTACACATGTGATGATTGAATTCCCAGAACATTAAATGAACTTGCCTGAGGTCAGAGGGTGAGGCCGGTAAGTCAGGGCAGTAAGTGAGGGAAATGGCCTTCAAATCCAGGTTTTTAAGATGACAGGTCTTTTTATTTGTATGACCTGTCATAGGGTTGCCTCCCTTCTTTAGTTTTCTCTAAGAAACTAGTTTTGGGGATATTGTAAAATAGAGGAAAGGGAAATGATCAGATTCTTCATGAAATGGGAAGTAAAGTCCTCTGTGTGTACAGCCAAAGTTTCCTCTCAGGCCCAAGAATTGGGTGAACTAGTGGGAATGAGAGATTAGGAGAGTGATGGATTTACTTGTTCAAGAAATAGTGATTGAGTGCTTGCCAGGTGCAAAGTAATGTGAGTTGTACAAAAATGCACCAAACTTCCCCCCCGCTTAAAGAAATTTATAGTTTAATAGAAGAGATAAGGGGGCAGCTGGGTGTCACAATGGGTAGAATACTGGACTTAGGAGCTAGGCAATCATCTTCCTGAGTTTAGATTCTGCTTCAGACACTTAGTAGCAATGTAACCCTGGGCAAATCACTATTTGCCTTAGTTTCCTCATCTGCCAAATGAGCTCGAAAAGGAAATGGCAAACTACTCCAGTATCTTTGCCAAGAAAACTTCAAATGAGGTCACAAGAGTCAGATACAACTGAAAAAAATGAGTGAGCAAAAACAGCTGAGGGGATAAGACACAGAGTCTGCCTAGCAAAGAAAAGTAGGGTCAAACTCAAAACAAATCCCTGTGGGGATGCACATTGACATGGAAAACCACAAACTAACATTATTTATATTACATTGTATTTTTATTTGTTTGTTAAGCCTTTCTCAATTATATTTGAATCTGGTTCCTGCTCCTGAGTCTGAGAGTTTGACACTTCTGGCATACAGCATAGAGAACTAACTAGTCTTGGAGTCCTGAAGAACCTGTCTTCAAGTTCTGCTTCTGGCACTCCCTAAATGTATGATCACAGGCAAGTCATTTAACTTCTCAGTGTTCTTGGCAACTCTCTAAGGGTATACATTTCAGATAAGGTATGAATGGCATTGGTTGGGTGCATTTTCCCAGCTTAGTGCCCTTATAGACTCATAAAATCATAGGCCTAGTCCAAAAAAGTGATGTAGATACAACTGTAATATAAGCCATTCAATAAATGACAAATGAGTTACAACAAACTAAATTCTAGATGAGCATAAGGGGAAAGGAAGTGACCCCCTCTTAATTCGAGGAGATGAAGTATCATATAAGAAATGGCATTGGCTTGAGTTACTGAAAGATAGTGGAAGATGGAGGATGTTGCTCATAGTGTATACAGCATGAGCAAGGACTTGACTTGAGGAAGCCCAACATGTCTTTAGGGAGTGATAGATAAATTGTGATAGAGTTGGCTGGGATCAAAACACCTCAAAGTTGTTGAGGAACCTGAAAGCTCTTCTAGCTTAGTTGTCTGCCTGATTCATAAATCCCTTCCCCTAGATTGTAATGACCTCTAAGATCACTTCCAACTTAAAATCCCTTACTCTTGTGGTCCTTAGTAACTCATAACTTCTACCACATAAATGGCAGTGCCATTTGATTGGATCAAAAGTATTTTAGATGAGAAAAATCAGAAATAATCACAGGGCTGCTGGCCTTTGGCCCCTTATATCTTCCATATTTTACGTGAAGAGGAAATTTGGCTCATTTGGCTCTTTTGAAAATCTAAGTAAGAGAGACTGTAAATTCGTGAAGTAATGTTATATCTAGTCACATGGTAATTTGGTGTCGCAGATTCTTAGATTTTCACAATTCCTTTGGAATTCAGTTTTCCATGAGTTAATGTGATCAGTGTTGAAAGCACAAATTATTTTCCCTTCCTTTTCTTCTTCTGAGTGGTTTGGCTGTTAAAAAGCAGGTAGAGATTGTTCTTTTAAATGAAAAATGGTAATTTAATTTTGTCTTTTTAGTATGGGAATGGGCTCCTAATGTGCCTTAAAACAACAGTTTATTTTTGTGGCTTTGACCATTTCAAAACTTCGCATTTGTGAAAAATAATTTTACTGGGAAAATAAATGTGCAACCACAATGACTTCAATGGGGTATCTATAGTGTTTTTCCATCTTACTGCACAAATGCCCCAAAATACTATGAATTAGACCACAGAGGAGAAACTTACCATCGTTTTGTTGCACAAGGAAAGAGCACCCTTAAACCGATTAAGAAGTGGTTTTTCCCACCACCCCCCCTTTGGCAATGTGTTCTTGGAAACTAAACCTTGTTCTAGCCTTGAGAGAGCGATGTGCTATGAGTGTAACTGACCAGTTTACAAAGAGAACTCAAATCGAAGTGACTTCAAGGATCCATGATTTCCTCAGTGTATTTCCTGTAGTGATATGGATCATGAGCCCCCTCTTCCCCTTGGTAGTAGATATTTATGAGTTCTTATGTCCAAAATACCCATTGGTGATGCTTCTTCCCTTACCAGTCCCTGGCCCAGACTGTGGAAACACATTTTAGAGGGTAAAACCCTGGGGAATTTCCATTTCAATGGTAAAGATGTCTCATGCTTCATACTCATTGTTTTACCTGGGCTGATGGAGCACTATCACCTTGAAGCTTCAAACTTTAAAAGACGAGACCATTTAGGCATAGAACTCCCTAGACGGTCTAGTCCAGCTCTCCCTCACTTTACAGATGGGGAAAAACAAGGTCCAAATTCTCATAGATAGTATCAAGGTTAGTATTCAAACCCATGTCCTCTGACTTCAAAGCTCTTTTCATGGTGAATCCCACTCCCCTGCTTTCTTATCTGTCCATCCTGATTTCCCACTGTTCTCTAATACACAACTTCTTCACTGTTCTGCATACATATTACATCCATCCTTACTGCTCCCACAGACTGGAGTATCTTAAAAGCCAACTCAAGCTTCTTCTTGATGGCTTTCCTGGCTATTTCAGGCCAATTCTGATGCTCCTTTCTCCATGAAGCCTTGGTTGAGAGTCACTACATTTTCCTGGTCCATTTCCTGTCTTAGACTTGCTGTTCATCTTCACTCTATTTTCATGTATTCCTCCTGATGCCTTAAGGCAGATGTCTCCCAGCATCCTGTCTGTAGCCCTTTTCTTTTCTTTCTCTACTCTGTCTCCTTGCCACTTTCATTTAGTCCCATGATTTCAGATCTCACTTCTACCCAGCCAACTCTCAGATTGATACCTTCAGACCTGATGTGTTTTCTAAGCTCCAGATCCACTTCACCAACTCCTGGTGTAAGATAACCATCCGAATGTCTCATTGGTACCTCAGACTTAGCAGCATCCCAAACTAAGCTCATAGGTTTTCTCCCTAAACTTGCTTCATTTTTAATGTCATTTTTGTCAGTCTTCCTGCCATTCATTGTCTCCCATGTTTAAAACCACGTAGCTATCGTTAATTCTTTCTTGTCTTCTTACCTGTCCCAGCCAGTCACTTATGAATTCCTTTGACTCTGGTTCCCCATGGCTGTCAGATCTCTGCCTTCCTCTCCAGAAGCACCTAACTGCAGTCTTTGCTCTCTCCTCTTTTCACTTTCTCCTTTACACCGCTCAGAAAAACTGTCCTTATGTGTGGCCATAATTTGTCCACATTGATAAGAGGGAGCATGTTGTGGTGGATAGAGAGCAGGTCTCCAAGCCAGGAAGACCTGGGTTCAAGTCTTACCACAGACATAAGTCCCTTAAATTTTTCAGTGCTTTAAGCAGCAGAGAAGGTACTGACCTGCCTTGGTAGAGTTTCTTTGGTTGTTGTTCTGTGTTTCAGTTGTGCCTAATTTTTTGTGACACTGTCTAGGGTTTTCTTGGTGAAGATACTGGAGCAGTTTGGCTTTTCCTACTCCAGCTCATTTTACAGATTGGGAAACTGAGGCAAACAGGTTTAATTGACTTGCTCAGGGTCACATAGCTAATAAATGTCTGAAGCCAGATTTGAACTCAGGAAGATGAATCTTCCTGACTTCCGGAATAGCATTCTATTCCTCGTGCCACCTTGCTGCCCTTCACTTCCTTACCCAGGAATTTCCTATACCAATGAAATTATGGGTCCAGTCCCAAACTGCAGGCAGTAGCTGATTATTACAGCTAAAGGCAAACAGCTGTCATTCAAAAGCATACACCTGTTGGCTGCTTTTGTTTTCCATAACACTTTCTTCTCAAAATAGGAAAAGAAGAGCTTAGAAAATGCATGTGAAAGGAGTCATATGAGACCCCATATGATTAGAAGCTCAAGTCTCCTCCCATCTCTTGTCTCCTCCAGTTGGTATTCATACTCTGTAAAGGACGTGCTAACCCCCAGTTCACCATCTTATTTCCAGACACAGTCTCTCTCAGATCCAAGCTCAGTGAACAGCTGGGGCTCACCAGTTTCAGAATCCTGGACCTCTCCCTGTTTCTTGCTGAATCTTACTTCAAACTAATCCTCTTCTCACTCTTTCCAGCATCTGCAAACTTCTCTCCACCTTATTTTCCTCAACCCAATGCCCTCAAACTCTTGGCCCACATTCCTTCTTTTCCACACTTGCCCTGACTCTTACTCCCTTTTTCTTTCTGAATCTTCTCATTTCAAACTCATTCTCCACTTAGTCTTGCCAAGCTCCCAGACTTCTTTCCATCCTGCTTTTCTCAACCAAATGCCCTCTAACTCGAGATTCACATTCCTTCTTTCCCACACAGGCTGGTTTCTAATTTTCATAGGAAAATACCAGCCCTGACTCTCCTTCCTGATGTCATTAAATAGGCCCAGGGAATTGTGGCCTTGGGTGTATAGTCACTTCTCATTCCCTGTTACACGGTTGTTTGATATCCTGCTCTGATGACACTTCATGGCCCAGAGCTGACCTTGGATCTTCCAAGGTTAGACCAGCAGAATATAAATCTTATTAAACTATAAAGGCTTTGAATATGGGTCTGGTGACAGAATCTCTGCCTGCCATCTGAAGACAAGTCTAGCTAAATTAGAGGAGGGTCATCACCAGGTTGATTACTGAGGGAAGAGTTTTCTGGGCATGAGAACCTCCAAATATCTGCTAATGAGGTCTTTAGAGAGATTATCTATATTAAATGAAGTAAATTGACATCCTGGAAGTGTTGACAATCCCTAATAGCCATTTTCTTGCCATTTATTCTTTGCCCTGCCTTTTCCTTATGAGTTTTTGGTACTACAGCTATTTGTGCCTGTCACATTCCATGCAAATGTATCCACCACATATCTGCCAAAGTGCCAACCCCCTCTCCAAACACAACAGTCTTTAGTAGCTTCCTATTGTCTCTGGGATCAAATGTAAACTCCTCTGTTTGGCATTTAAAACTCTTCACTACGTGGACCCTTTCTTCCTCTCCAGCCTCTCTTACACACTTTATATATGCCATTTTGGCCTACTTGCCATTCCTAAAACAGGATAGTTCCCTCACTCATCTCCCTGCCTATGCCCTAGCCTGTCCCTCATACCTCCTCACCTCTGCTTTTTAGGAGGCTTAGCTTCCTTCAGTACTCAGCTCAGATCCCTCCTTCTGCAGAATACCTCTCTGGTCCCCCCAGCTGCCAGAGTTTTTCTCTCTAAGATTACCTTTTTATCTTTGTATACTGGAGAGCTGTGTGGTGCAGTGAACAGAGTGTGGGATCTGGAAAGCCTGAGTTGAGAGCTGGCCTCAGACTCTTACCAGTAAGTTAGGTGACCCTGGGCAAATCACTTAACCTCTGTGCATCGTAGTTTCCTCCTTTAAAATTATCTCCAATAATAGCATCTATTTTCCAGGGTGTTTTTTAGAGATGAGGTAATATTTGAAAAGCACTTTGCAAATTTTAATGATATATAAATGTTATTATTATATCTTGTCTGTATCTGGCTATTTTCATGTTCTCTCCCTCATTATAATGTAATCTCCTTGAGGACAGAATTGTATTTTTACTTAACACAGTGCCTGGTACTAAGTAAGTGCTTAATAAGTGCTTGTTGATTGATTGATTGGATACTAATCAGACACCTTTAGACCTACTGTAATTCTACTGTTTTTGAACGTTCACATTCAGACTATTACCAAGTCCTATTGATTCTACTGTATAATCTCTCACTTTTGTCCCATCTCCACTCCCACTGCTGTAAGCCCTTAATTAGACTTTCATGAGTTCTGACCTAGAGTCACACCCTCTAAATGTTTCCCTTGAATCCAGTGTCTTCTTTCTTCTGGCCCTCAGTTTGATCATCCATAAAACAGGGATAATGAGATCTAGAAAGCCCACCTTGCTGTTTATGAGGTTTGTAAAAGGGCTTTGCAAACCCTAACCCTTCAAGCATTATTTAAATGTCAGCTATCATCAGTACTTTCCCATTGGAGATGCTGTTAAATCAGTTCAGTGGATAAAAGGAGGACAGGTACCTCTTTGAGACCTCCACACACACACATCTTGTCTTAGAGAGAGGTGTCAGGAATGGGCCTGGATATATATCTCTAAAAAGAACAAAAGTCCCTTGTCTGCAAAATCTTCTTTTGACTTTATTAATAATCTATAGCCTAGCCAGCTGGCCTCATGGCCTCTAACACGTGCCATTAAGAAAGGAAACATTTCGATCTATAAAATGAAATCCAATTCACGGACTATGAAAATTCTTCAAGAGATAAAATGAAGCCATTGTTGGTATTTCATTTAAGCAATGGGTTGTTACCGTAGACATGGTGCATTTTATGTCATTTTACTGTTAGGATTTGAGCAAAAGCATACAAAATACCAGTCTCATAAATTTACTTTTACAGAGCATCACATGACTTTGCCAAGAAAGTTCTCTATATCCAAACTGGAAAATCCCTTTGAGATCACCAAGTTAAGTCCCACTCCCTCATTTTATGAATGAAGACATAACTTGCCTGTAGTAGCACAGCTAGTAAGTGGCAGAGTTGGAACTAGAACCCGAATCTCCTAGCTTTTAACCCAATGTATTTTCCACTTTTTGAAAATTTAGCCTATTTCCAGATCAGGGCCTCAGATTTCCTATGGTTAGATCACTAGCAGCTCATTATTGTGTACATGTGTTGGGGTCTAGGGAAGCCGTCTTGTACATAGTCTGATTCTTGAGGTTGGACTGGTTGGGATGGGGTCACATCAGCAAAGAGAGATATGACACGATTGCTCTCCAGGAGTCTGTGAGATTGTAAAGAAGTTAGAGCTGTAAACAAAGTTATCGTGGACCCTGCTTCAGACTTGAGACTTCCTGATGTATGACCTGCCAGAACAACAGACCCCAAAGTGTTGTGAGGTAACAGACAAGTAAAAGTTGCTTCCCAAAGGGTAGTCCCTGGGATCAGCTGTAGCCCTTGGCAAGAGCTTTACATCACAATGGAAAACCGTTGTTTTCAGCTTATTCTGGAGTTAATGCAGTTCAGTGGTGATTTATCAGAGTGGGTAAACCATGGAAATCTCAGCACACCTTCAGATATGCCCTAGGTCTAGGAGCATTCTTATTGGAAATTTTTTGTTATGAAAGAATTGCTTTGCGAGGATAGTATGCTTAAAGGAGTATCATCATAAGCCTGGTGATGTGGAAGCAGCACTGGATAGAGAAAGAGAAGGTGTTTGAGTCCTGGTTTCCCCACTTATGAACTGTGTGACCTTGGGCTAATCATTTTTTTTGCTCTGGGATTGAATGTCTTACCTGTAAAATGAGGAGGCGTGGATTTGGCGATCTGTAAGGTCCCTTCCTGTATCAGATCAGCTGGGATGCTCCGATAAAACCGTGGGGTTTTACCTGTGAGGTGCTATTAATAGCTCTGAGGAAACCACACATTCCATGTCTAGGCTGAATTTTAGGTCTGAACGCTAGTCACCGCTGAGTCTCAAGCATGAGGAATTTTGAATGAAAACCAGAGGGTTGCTCTTCACTGGAAATGCATACGCAGCTGTTATCCTAAGGTTTCCTTGTGTATAGTATTCTAAGTGCAGTGGCCAAAACGGTGTCATGAGGGTACACAGTACCCCCCCCACACACACACACACATATAACCCATAACTCTTAGCTAAGCAATGTGCCACTTTCTTACAGTGTCTTGGGAACCATGTGGCTGTCCTAATCAGAGACTTTGGAATTGATGTCTTCATCTGTAAGGATTTTTAAGGGGGAAAAAATCCCCCAAATAAACCGCTGACTCTGAGGCCCAGCCTTCGAGGAGGGGAGGTAAAGTCATTTGGGAGTAAACGGAAACATATGTAATGTTAAAGTTGCCATTTTATATATTTAGCCTGAAACGGAGCTTAAGTAAAAAAAAAAGGACCAGGAAACAGAAACCGCACACGTACTGTTTTAGTGGTAACTACTTGGGGAAGCCATCTCCTGTCCATTTAGACCACGTTGTGTATGCTGTCCGCAGTAGCATCTATTCTAACCCTAAAGCCACATTATGCCCAATTTATCCTGTCTATGTCTTGTTTGGAGATAGTTGTTTGCACGGTTGTCTGCCCCATGAGAGTCAGCTCCTTGCAGGCAGGGACTACCTTTTGTGTCCCCAATGCATAGCACATAGTGAGTGCTTAATAAATGCCGACTGACTGACTGACTGACTGAGCTGTCACAGTGAGAGACTGACAGAAACAGAGAGATTGATCTGGAAACCCTGGGAGGATTTTGATGTGGTAAAAGAAGAAGGCAGAGGAGAGTGTTTGATGGTGGGTGGTAACGATTGTGTGGAGGTGAGAAAGTGCATCAGTAGGTTGAAGGAAGCAGTAATATTATTGTAGGTGGTACTTAGGGAATGCTTTAACATTTACCAAATATTTTCTCCACGTTATCTCATCCTCACAACAAAACTGTGAGAAATAAGGGCTATTTTGCTGGTGAGGAATCTGAGAGAAACCAAGTGATTTTCCCGGGGTGACGTTGCTGGTAAGTATCTGAGGTAGAACCTGAATCCAAGTGACAACAGCAGTAAGAGCATTTATGTAGCAACTACTGCATACCAGGTATTGTGATAAATGCTTTACAATGATTATCTCCTGTGATCCTCCCAACAGTCCCTGGAGGGAGGAGCTGGGAAACTGAGCCAGTGGCCAAGTGACTGTACCAGAGTCCCAGAGGGAGCAGTAAATGTCTGGGGTCTGATTTGAATTCAGCTCTACCTGACTCTACTGTATCATGCTGCCACTTGGCCGGAGTGGAGGGTTCACCCCAAGGAGGACAGGAGATACAGCTCTAGTGAAGCCGTATTCCAGTTAAGGAATGGTGGGTGTTTCTTATAAGATAGCTAGGCAAGTCATTACCCATCCCCTGCCTTTCAGGGCTGCAGGTAGTTTGCCATCATTGTGAGTCGTTCTTCCTTTGATTTATCTCTTTGCACTTGTGTCATGTCATTTAGAATAATATTTTTCTGCAGGCCTTCCCTGATATATGAACTACCAAAGTAACCTTTGCCAATGACTGCCCCCTTTACTCCTTCCCTCCTCTCCTCCTCTCTCCCCTGCTTCTGTTGCCATGAATACCTTATGAATAAGTGGGACTTTTAGAGAATCCTTTGCCTAAGCCTGTGATACCTGTGACCCAGGCTCCCAGGACACTGCCCTCAGGCCAAACTGTCATCAGTTTTAATGTACATTCTTAGTTAAATAGGCTCCCATGGGCTGGCCTAGCCCACTAGCTTGCCCTCTCTGGTAACTATTTATAGTATGGTTGGTGGGGTGGGCTGGGATGCCTTTAGAATTCCAATAATTGGTTACCTTACAAAGAAACTTTCAGAGTGAAACTCATTTCTAAGCTAGGGACTGGCAGTCCTGGTTTGGGGGCTGGCTTTCCTGTTACCTAGAACTCTTCTGCCTGCAGTGTTCACCTAAGGCCAAGAGTTGTTTTTTTTCCATCCTGACTCATTATTACTTATTTATGTTTTTGGATTAGGCCTGAAAGTCCATGGAAATGTGAACCATTAATGTTATTATATGTAAAGGAGAGTAAACTGCTTAATTAGTCAGACATGTTTCCTGAGGCCTGGGCCCAGGCTCAGCTGCTGCAAGTAGAAACCAACGGAACAGAAGTCCCTGATGTATGTAGTGGAGTGCCAGAGGATGTTAATTGTTGGTGAGACTCAAGAAGATTTAAATGGGCAGGGTCCCTTACGTTAAAAGTAGCAACTTCTCTGTATACTTTGGCTTAAGTGAAAATAACAATGAGGATGAGGATGATGGCTAATGTTCATCTAGCACCTTTAGTACTGCAAAATGCTTTATGGAAATCCTGTCCCTTGATCATCACAACAGCCCTATAAGGCTACATATTTGCAGTGTTCATCAATAAGGAGTCCCAGAGTTATGTATGCAGTTACCATTAACCCAGGGAGACATGTCACAGCTGTGTGCCAGGACAGGCTGCTATAACACAACCTACTTCATCTAACTCCATAGCATCCTATTCTTTGGACTAAAACCCTGTAAGTAGTGAAAGAGCTACTGCCTTGAGTCCCTAGCTTTGACATAGGGAAATAGGACCATTGAAACTGCTTATATGACCATTGCCAGGCATGGGCACCCATGCCTTTGGTCTCTGCTGCTAGGGAAGCCGAAGACAGCTTGAATCTCAGAGTTCATAACTGCAGTAGGCTCAATGTTAGGTTGCATGCACTAAGTCTGGCATCAATATGGTAGACCCCTGGGAAAAGGCTGCCTAACAATGAGCAAACCAGTTCTGGTCAACAACTGGCACAGGTTAAAGCTTCCATGCTGATCAGTATTAGGATCAGGCATAGGAGACAAGTGGGTGGACCCAGTCCTCCCCCATTTCACCCCCCCCCAAAAAAGGAATTAAAGACAATTACTTCTTATAGATATGGAGGATGTCCAAGATAACTTAGCAGAATGTGTTGATTCCACTGCTGATAAATGCTTCCATACTCTGCCCTCACTCATGACCGTATAGTCATTTTGTATATTCTTAACTATGTATGTAATGTTTACATACTTAAATACATGCAAAATGAGATTTTTTAAGATATATTTTAATACAATAGAACCTCAGTTTATGAATTCATTCTGAGATTCTGTTCATCCTGTGATTTGTTCGTATTGCAGTGAATTTTCCCATAGGAAATAATGTAAAGTAGGACAATTGGTACCACATCCCCAAAAATAGTCATATAAAATAATTATTGATAATTTTAAGTAAGTTTTTTGTCCCTAATGTGCCTGAAATACAATAGCAATGACTAGTACACAATATAAACTGAAAATAAAATAAATTAACCTGCACTTTACCTTTGAGAAGAGTCTTGCTTGGCATGAGGGAGATGAGGGAGGAGGAGGAGGAAAGGGAATCTCCTTCTATAAGAACATCCGGGATGTCAACATTAGGAGTGTTCTCTCTTACGCTGCTTTCACTAAAAGTAAGACTGTTGTTGCTGCCTTCACTTATTTTTCATTTTTTAGAATCACTTTCGTGTTTTGACTCACTAATTTTTTTTCTTTACGTTATCTTCTGATTAAGAGTCTATCTAATGACACTTGTTTTTGACTTTTTAAAAAATTAATTTGTTTTCACTTTTCAACAGTCACTTCCATAAATTGTAAATTTTCTCCCCTTCTGCCCCCCGCCCCGTGAGACAGCAAGCCATCTTATATGGGTTCAAAAAAAAAATTGCCCTAGTTGAGCGTCATCCCTTCAAGAGCCATTCAAGTACAGATATGATGTTTGTACTGTGAATTTTGTCCATCGTGCAAGACAAATTGTGCAAAAAACTTTCCTCGTCCAGCAAAGCATGTGTAAACCAGGTTACTTGTAAACCGAGGTTCTACTGTGTGTACATATGACTAGAGGCAGCATGGCATAGTAGGGAGAGACCTAGTCTCAGATTTGGTAAGACTGGCTATGTAACTGGGTAAATCATATAAACTCTCAGTCCTCTAGGCAGCAATCTGAGACCAGAAATTGCAGAGGAAGAGCCAAACTTCCTTGGTAGAAGGAGTTTTCTTACCAAGGAAATTCCCTATATTAGTGAAATAACAGGTTAGTCCCCCTACCAACTTCCTCGCTGGGTACTCCATGTTCCAACCCTGGGCATTCCCTTCCTCCATTCCCCATGCCTAGAATGCCCTCCCTCCTCACCTCTGCCTCCTGGCTTCCCCTCAGTCCCAGCTAAAATCCCACCTTTTACAGGAAGCTTTCCCTCATCCCTCTTAATTCTAGGACCTTCCCTCTTTTGAGTATTTCCATTTTATCCTACAGAAGTATATAGCTCCTCAGTAGCAGAGGCTGTCTTCTCCATTTCTTTGTATCTCCAGTGCTTAGTACATAGAGAGCACTTCATTGTTGTTAACTGACATAATGTAACCTCCATGAGGTCAGAGATGGTTTCACTTTTACCATTTTATTCCCAGTGCCTAGCACAATGCCTGGCATTGTAGGGGAGAGAGGTGGAGGGAATGGTCTGGACTTTTAACTTGATCAGTGTAAGGAACATTGAATGTGAACTCTGTTTCTCCTGTGGTAGTCTTAGAGGCTGGCCTGGGGTCTGGCCAGTATGTCAGAGGAAGGACTTTAGTCCAGGTCCTGCTGACTTGGAGGCTAGCCCTCCGTCCCCCGTACCACACTGCCTCTTGTCTGTCTGGCACATTATTGGCATTTAATAAATGCCTGTTGGTTAATCAATAGTACCTGCTGTGCCTTCTAAGTAAGATCCTAGGATCCCAGATTCAGAGTGAAGAGGTCATCTAGTCCAGCCCCTTATAGAAGGAGCCTCAGAAGCCCAGAGAGATGCATTAACATGTCCAGGGCCAGACTGATAGAAAATGATACTTTGGAATAATTTGGAAAAAGGTTTCTTTTTTGTTTTTCAAAATATATACATTTAGGGTTTTCTACTGAATTGAAGATCAGTTTGTAAGAATGTCGGCTTGGGCTAGGAAAAATCGCCTTGGTAAAACAGACACCAACACAAGGATTGGTAAAGTCATGGGACAGAAATAGCTCCTCTGATGATTGTATTTTTATGGGCCCTTGGGGTGGGATTCTGGGACTATTTCTAACCATGTCTCCCCGCCTTTCTTTTTTAACAAGTACTCCTCTTCAAGTTGTACCAGCGTGCAAAGCATGTGTTCAGCGAGGCAGCCAGGGTGTTGCAGTTTAAGAAGATATGTGAGGAAGCACCTGCTAATGCTATCCAGCTGCTGGGAGACCTAATGAACCAGAGTCATGTGAGCTGTAAGAACTTGTATGAGTGCAGCTGTCCCGAACTGGATCGGCTGGTGGATGTCTGTCGGTAAGTCTGTTGGGGGAGGGGAGGAAAAGATGGGGCATCTTGAGAATAAGTTTAAAATGTATGACTATCTTTCAAAGGCAAGTGATTCCCAGTCTCATGCTTAATGAACGGCTTCCTGGGACATTCTCCAGCTAAGACTGGTTCTCTCTGACAGCTGACAAATGTTTACAGAATGAAAGAGTCCTTCGATGGCGGCCATTATTTCCCCCTGGTCCAGGATCAACTCTTCTTTGAAATCGCTACAATAAATTACTCTTTATTCTCATGTGTTTAGATCTTTCATGAAGGCAGTAGTAACTTTCTTCAAATATTTGCTCAGTTCGCTCTCTGGTGACTTTGAGCTAAATGTATCTTACTCTGCACAACTTCTGGGCTGCCCTCAAACTAATTGGCTTTCTCCTCTGTTTCTGAAGTTCTTTTGTAAAAGTAGTAGAGGATCATGGCATGACTGGAATATTCTGGTCTCTTAGGGATTGAGATTCTGTTTAAAGCTGAGACACTTTGGCCGAGAAGAAATGGAGTGAGCAGTAAGAAAGTAAATTTAGAAAAGGTTTAGTTAAGATACTGAACTTTGTAAAAATCCGAATATTTCATGAATTGCTTTGTGCTTGATGGGCAATGGGGCACTAACATATACAAGTTGGACATGTAAGTAAGAAAGATAGAAATGACCCCGAGAGAATGGAAAGTGAAATCCAGAGAGCTTTCAAATGACTGGGTAGAGGTCATTTCCATTGTGAGAAGAAAATAAAATGCTTCATGTAATTAATAAGGAAAATACAGTTAACCACTTGGCGCCGGTGGTTTGCCTTGTCCATTGCCACAGAGCCGGCATGGAAAGATTAAACTGAATGCATCTGATGCTCATAAACCATATGTGTCACACAACCTGTTGAGAGAATTTGCCCAGTGTTAATGAGCCCTTCTGCTGACGTCAGTGTTTGTTCTTTAATTTCCGAAGAAGCTTCTGGAGTTTGTTTTATTGTAAGGACTATTTTGTGAAACTGCGGAGGGCATAGGAATGGGATGAGACAAGTAATTTCAGTTCTTGTAGAAAAGATGTGAAAGACTTTGCCCATTCCTTCAGTTGGACAGATCAGGTGGCGCAGGGGTGAGGAAAGGTTTATATCTTTTTGTTTCTAATGAAACAGAGTTGAGTAGTTGGTAGTTTTAGAAATGGTCTAAGCAGAGTTGGTTTCCCCACTACAACTGCCGAGGTTCTCTCTTCTGAGAACAGTAGTCACGCTTGCCGTATAACTTCATATATGTTTTGCATTTACTCATATGTGTACGTGTTGTTTCCCCTTACAGAAGATGTGGTCCTTGAGAGCAGGGACTTTTCCATTATTGTCTGTATCTGCAGTGCCTAGCACAGTGCCTGACCTGTAGCCCACTCAGAAGCAATACTTATGGATTGAGTTCTGTCACTCAGAAACAAGAAAAACCAAGATCTTTCCAACCTAGTCTTGAGATTTTTTCCCCTCCATTTCCCTTTAGAAAAATATAAAAATGAAACTTCCCTGAGTTACAAATGAGGTGTATCTACAGACGATATCTACAAATGTACGTTTCTTTTAACTTTTCCTGACCTTTGTAGGATGAATCAATTAGTCATCAGTAGGCGTTTATTAGGCATCTGTTATAATATAACAGCCACTGTTACCAGTATCACACGCTGTTGGTAGTGATTTGGAAGTGAACGAGGCCTTTGCTAGAGAAGGGGGTTTAGAAAATGCCCCCCTGCACTTTTTAAAGCATGGAAGTTGAAAACCATAAAACTAACTGGAGGAAAAGGAGTGATTTTCTTTAGAAAAAAATGAACAGTGTTAAGAAAAAGAGAAATAAAAAATGTTTTTAAAAAAAGGGAGAAAGTTGTTCCTTTCCATTATTTTTTGGTTGGAAAACCGATTACTGCGTACCAAAATGAGTTTTTAACTCTCTCTTCTGGTGAACCTATAAGGACTTACTGTCCAGGGTCTGATAGCTTTGCCTGGACTTGGCCCTCTGGTGCTTTTATTTCTGGGGGAGCTAATGGCCTCATTGCTGTCACCATGGTCATCAGTCAGTGATAGCTCAGCGCCCTGGTATGTATAGCCTGAACACACATCAGATGTTTCTCAGAGAAGAGACATGAGTGTCAGACACACTTGCAGAGTAGAAAAGCAGTGAGGGGTTGAGTGACAAAACACATGTCCTGTAGGGGAATTTGTATCACATGTGAAAGAGGCAGGCTGCAGCAAACACTTTTTAAAAAAAACTCAGGGCACTTAGCATATCATTTAATATATAATTGGGAGGAGATTGTGAGGAAGATGAAAGGATTGTGAAGAAATGAAAAAGAAAGATTCATTTAACAGGAACTATTTATGGTGTCCCTACTATGTGCAAGGTACTGTGGTAGGCATTAGGGACAGAAAGACAGGTAGAGAAGGAGAAGGCAGATTGGTCACAGTAAGAACTGACATGCGGGGAATTAAGCTTTATAATTTACAAATCACTTTCCTTCATAATCTTGTTTGAGAGGAAGGGCAAGTATTATTGTGAGGAAACTGCAAATCAAAGAGGTTAAGTCATGTGTTCATATTTACACATACGGCAGGGAACCTGGCAGCTCCGAAGTCCAGTCTTTCCAGCCACAAGTCCAATACTCTAAAGTAAGAAAAGGCTCCTCAAGGCATTATTCTCTCACTATTCTGCACCAGCCTCCTCCCTGGTCATTGTCTGAGACAAAGGCTCTTAGCCTTTTCTGTATCGAGGACTCTGGTGAAGTCTGATGAAGGTGAGGCCTTCTGCTGAAACCTGCGGACCCCTATAAGAGCAAACGCCCCAACATACATAGGAGGGCCTGCTATCACAGGTTCTTAGATCTGCATTTCTAAAAGGAAAGGCAACTTTTGAGGGGTCAGCAGTCACTTTAATCAAATACATATCATCATTCACTTTTTTCAGGGGAGAAGTCAACGCCCTGCACTTCAGAGAAAATACAGAGAAATGATCACTGGCAGGCTTCCAGCGGCCTGACCACAAGCAGCATATCCATGACAGATGGACAGCTCCATCTGTCCGACCATTCCATTCGAACACAGTTACCTGAGAGAGAAGCAGCAACATCTGAGTTTTCAAAGCCAGGGGGCTCCTTAGCAGCTGCCCAGAGTCTTGACAGCCCAAACAAACATTTCTGATGAGTAAGCCCCAAAATAAAATCTCACCTCAGAGTATTTATACATTTTTCAGAGCCAGAGGGCATCACAGCCCTTGAGAACCAGTGCCTCCTTAGCAAAAGGTGTAGGCTTTCCTACAAATCTCCTCTAATCAAACTCCCCTTAATGGGCAGGCCCATTAATGAGTGGGGAAGATCCTTAATCTCATTAGCCTTACAACCCCTTCTGAAAAAAAAAAATCTTTTTATATGTGTGAATACATAAAATAACATAGAATTACAAAGGAAACCAATTATATTGAAATACACATAAGATTTTTTTTAAAAGTTCTTCGACTCAAGGTTAAGAGCCCCTGGTCTCATGGAAAAAACATTGGGTCTTATGTCAGAAGACCTGGGTTCCCATCCTGCCTCTTCCACTAGATCACCTTCATGAGCTTAACATCTCTGTTCCTTAGTTTTCATCTGTAAAAGAAGGGGGCTGGACCAGATGATCTCTTAGGTCTCTCTCAACTCTACAAACCTATGGTCCCCTAACCAGTCTGCCCTGAAGGCCCTAGCCCAGACTGTGCCCCACTAGCCTGCCGCAGACATTGGAAATTCATAGTCTACCTTTGGCACATGTTGTACAAACATGTTCCTTTCTTTGCTGTTCATTTTGAATGCTGCCATCCTCCTTGCAGCAATGGATAGTGGGAAGGATTTCTAGATCCCTCTGGAAATGCAGCACCCCCACAGGTGGTGGCCCTGCCATCTTTGTTAACTAGCCTCAGCTTCCTTCAGTCTCCAGGCTGAAACTTGGGTCTTAAAATCAGAAGTGGAAACGATCCCAGTTGTGTGGCTTAAGTTCGTTCTCTTTGGTGGCGCTCTTGTTGGAAAGACTGAGTTACCCCAGGACTGAGATGAGACCACAGTACAGGAACAAGGCCTAAAGAAGCAGAATCGTTTTGGAGTTGCATAGGATTGACTAATTCCTGGGTAGACCAAATGGAGAAGAGATCTCCCACAAATGCAAAACCTAAGCAGACCTGTTTTATGACCCTAGTAGAAAGAAAATAAAAATTAGAGAAGGGCAAGTATTTTCCATATTTTTTCGGATAGCCTTTTACCACCTTGAAGAGAAGCTTATTTAACAATGAATTCAAAGGTCCACAGAGAGATGAAAAATTCACAATGGAGTTTGACTTTTTATTGGAAAATTTTAATTATGTACCACAAAGTTGACTTAATGAAGGAAAAAATATGCCTGAATTATAACTGATTTTTTAAAAAATAAACAAAAGGCATGTAAGATTTTATAAGAATTGTTAAATGTTAAAGCAGAATTGATTGACAAAACAAAATGAATTTGAAGCTAAGACAGTTACATCCTCACCACTACTTAATGGTTACTTCAATCCCTTCTTGAAAAGAATTGTTTTGGTTTTACTTGAGAAATACGTTCACATATTTAATATCCGTTTTGACACTTGTTGAAATTAGAGATTTACTACCATATGGTTTCCTAAGTTATTGAGGAAGTTGAATGACAAATTTTTTATGGAACCCATTTCAAATACTGGTCCAGCAAAGGTTATGAGTTAAGTGGCTTTGTAGCCTAGAAAAACTGGTACAGAGCAGTTTTGTAGCCTTCTTTTGCCTCCATGAATCATCTCAGCCCTCCGTTTTTGAACTGAGAAGGGCAATTTGTATTGTCTCAGGTACTTGATTTCATTTGGAGCTGAAAGTTAGTTTTCTTCTGCCCAGAAGAAGACAGATTTTCTTGGTCATGTTTTGGGGGCACGGACACTGTTTGCCCCTCTTTGATCCGGCTTCTCTCAGTTTTCAAATGAGGAGAACTTGCTTTATGCTTTTGGAGATATAATGGTTGACCATCGTTTTACCTTTTGTATTCTATACAGTCAGACAAATTAATGAATACACTTCTTAAACCATGGTTGTAGGAGCATATATTTAGAGGGGAATTAGTTCAGCTTTCTCATTTTACAGGTGAAGAAAGGGAGGTCCAGGGCAGTAAGTGACTGGCCCTACCATCACACAGGTTAGCAGAGAGATCCACGATTCAAACCCAGACTCCCAGTCTTGGTAGAGTGGAAAGAGATATGGGGCTCGAGTCCCAGGACCAGAGTTCAGGACCAGGCACTGCTCTTTCTGCCAGAGGGACCTCGCTTAGCTTGCTAGATCTCTTTGAGTATCGGTTTCTTTATCTATCAGATGGTTAGGGGATTGTATTAGATGTCCTTCCATTCTATGATCTGGAGTCTCCAAATCCAACATTCTTTGCGTTCCACCACACAGCAAACGGTGTTCATAACTTTGAAAACTAGGAGCTTTCCATGGGGTTGTTTGTACTGGCTGCCCAACAACTAATCATTAGCAGTGCCTTATAATGGTGGTAGGAGGAGGGTACCATTCATTGTAGCCTCACTTCCCCCAGACTTGGATTTAATGGAATCTTCATGGTGCTTTTTCAGAAACAGGCTATTGTGGTCTCCTTTGCCAGCTCCTTCTACATTACTTCCCATTGAGCCAGCACAGACATCCCAGTAGCTTTTGAGGGGAGGTTTATGGTTTGGATTTTCATAATTCTTACCTTGCCTTCCTGATTTGCAGTAGCCCAGTGAATATATTTAACATCTTATAGTTCCAAGAGGGGGGGAAAATAAACCTTCCAGTAATCTTAAGACGTGATTTGCTCATTGGTCTTAAAATAAATCTTGTTTCCCTGTTTGGTGGTCTCTCTCAATACTCTGACTTACTAAGCCAGAGTGGATACTCAAGATAGGGGATTTGAATGTATTTTGTTGGGCGTTTGTGTGCACATGCTCATGCACATGGGCCCTAACTCCTCAGCTGCTGGGGCAGCCTCTTGATTTGTGAACGCAAATGCCAGCAGTTGAAGTGTGCTCGTCATATTTATAGGCACACTTACCATGCTTGCTTTTGGAAATTTGATCCCTGATGGCTTGGGGTCATGCGGTCTTGCCTTCCATTTAGCCCATTTTAAGTCTTTTGCAGGGCAGTCATGGATCAGTTATAAGGGGCTTGGGAAAGCAGTCAGGAGTTTGTGTTTACCTGAAATAGCTTCAACCTTCTGTTTAAAAAACTGGCACATGCATCACAAGAGAACAGACCTCCTAATCAATCTCTTTGGTTTCTAGTTTCAGCCAGGTTCAACATAACATGAAAACACTGTTTTTGGTGAGAGTTGTAGCTTCAATCATTGAGATATAACTCAAATAAGAAAGAGAAAATATACCATTAAAAATAAGGGTGTGTGGGTGGGGTGGAGGAAAGGCAAGGCAATTGGGGTTAAGTGACTTGCCCAAGGTCATGCAGCTAGTAAGTGCCAGTTGTCTGAGGCCGTTTTTGAACTCAGACCCTCCTAACTCCAGGGCTAGAGCTCTATTCACTGCACCATCTAACTGTTCTCCCCTCCCTTTTTTAACCTTCGGTGCTTTTTTATAGGGCAGTCCCCCGTCACTGTCAGACTCCAAGAGCAGGAGTGGGCCTAAAACCAACCTGCTTCTTCCTACCTGCCCCCAGAACTGAGTCCCATCAAGCTTGGAGGGGACAGAAGAGAGGTGCCTGAGCTTGATTTTTCCTTCTCTTATGGGTGGTGCCTGGTCACTGCCAACTAGTTTAACTGTAACCATACCCATCACATCCCTGCCCTGTGATCCACCCTTCAAGGAGGGTTGGTAATGTAAATGGGGCTTCTCCTGTCTCCTTGCCAGGGTCAGGATGTGCCATCTCCCTGGTGCTGGATGAGATATCTCCTGCTTCTCTTCCTTTCATCTTATGTGAGGGGATTCCCCCAGTTTCTCCCCATGTGGGAGGTTGTAGATTTGGTTCTGGAGAGCTCACAGTACTAGGGCAAAACATTTAAATGGAAGACTGGGGTCTAAATTCAGGTAGATGCGAGCCAACCTTTCAGGGTCTTTCTGGGGCTATCGATTTAATTTTTCCTGCATCATCCTCCACAGTGAGCTAGGCCTGGACATGAGGATGCATACCATCAGTGTGATGGGAGCTGCAGATTGGCCCTCTTGGATCATCTGTGGTTTTTAAGGTGTCTGCTTTAAACAAAGGGCAACTGTAGGCCCCAGAATGAGAGGAGCAGAGTGGAGCAGCTCCTGAAGGAGGAGATGAGTGTTTTCAGCACAGAAAGAAAGCTGGCCTTCATCTCTTTGTGAAATTTTGTCTTCTCTCTTGTGCGTCTCTTTTTTTGAAGAATAAAATTTCAGTGACTACAATGGATGATGGAAAGAAGTAAATTAAGGAGATCACTGGAGAGGGTGGGTGAGTTGGAGGTGCAGATAACTGCCACTGTGCAATAATCCCAGTTTTATAATGTGGGGAGGAAATGGCCCTTTGGTATTTTGCAAGAAGTATAAAGTAACTTATTTAAAAGCAGAGGAAGTGGGGGGGAACCATGTTGGTGGTGGAGCTTTTAATCTGCTACTAATTAGGAGAAAAATTTATTAGTGAGGATAGCAAATCTGAGTTGGGTTTTGCTGTCAGGGCAAGTTGGCCCATTAGGGGAGAAATAAAGCTCATATGCTTTGTATTGGGGCCTGTCACTTCAGCTTAGGTCCCAGGTCTGAAACAGCATCTAGCTGATGGTAACTGGAACCAGCCTATGACTACTGGCTCTCGTAGAGACAATTGCCATCCAAGTTAGTGGCATTTTGTTTGGTGGTACCCAGTGCCTATGCAATGTCTGGCCAACTCCAGGAGGCCGCAGGGAGTAAAGGTATGAAAGCATTGTGCCCATTAGTTTCTCACTAGAGAGATTTTCATATAAGGGAAACTTGAATTTGCTTTGAAGGATTTTTTCTGTAAAATGATAAAGTTTAATAATATATGCCTTTATGACAGATTTTCTCAGTAACAATCAGGGTCATCGGCATCACAAGATTGTTGGCTACACATCAAAAATGAAAGTAACAACAATAACTGCAGCGTTTACGTAGCGTGTTAGGGCTTAACATTTGGTCCTCAGAAAACCCCCAGATCCTGTGGCATCGGCTCTGCTGTTGTCGTTATTGTATGAATGAGAAGGGCAGATTAAAGGAGAGGTTAAATGACTTGCCCTTTGTCACTCAACTAATAAAGAAATGTCTGAGGTAGGATTTGAACTCAGGGCTTCCTGACTGCAAGTCCAGCTGTTATGCACTGTGCTAGGCACTGGGGACTTTTGTATTAGACAAACTCAGTAGGTCCTAGGAGGGGAGACAATATGTACACATAAAATTATATGGAGAAAAAACACAGAGTAATTGGAGGTTACTAGCAGGTGGTGGGGACAGGACGAGCCTCCTTTGGAAGATTACATGACTTGGCTATTGGAGGAAACTAGGGATTTAAAAAAAGCAACAGTGAAGTTGGAGTACATTCTAGGCATGGTGGACAGCCAGTGCAAAAGCATGAAATGTTGTACGTGAGGATCAGTTGGTTGGTTATTGTCCTTTGTCCTCAAAGAGGTTCAAAATGACATTACCATGGTAAAGTGAAGTTTCAGTGTGTCCTACTGTGGCTGACCAGACCAATGCGAGCTTGGAATGCTCTACCACAGGTTGGGCACAGAGAGTCCGTATGAATATTTGGGGTGGATATCCCAAATTTGTGCATCCTGTGTTTACTTTGTGCTGTCTCAATTCTGCTTTGCTGATAGAGCACAGCACCTTTTCAGATGTGGGTACACCATGCTGAGTGATCCTGCGCCTGCGTCTCCCATGTTGCACAGTCAAATCCAAAATTCTTGAGAGAGACCTTGAGAGTGTCCTTGTATCATTTCTTCTGGCCACCATGCGATCACCTGCCCCGTGCAAGTTCTCCATAAAATAGTCTTTTTAGCAAGTGCACATTTGGCATTCGAACAACATGGCCAACCCATTGGAGTTGCACTCTCTGAAGCAGAGTTTGAATACTTGGCAGTTCAGCTCGAGCAAGCACTTCAGTGTCTGGTACCTTTTCCTGCCAGGTGATCCTCAGAATCTTCCTAAGACAGTTCAATTGGAACAATTCAGTTTCCTGGCATGGTACTGGTAGACTGTCCATGTTTCACAGGCATACAACAATGAGGTCAGCACAACGGCTCTGCAGACCTTCACTTTGGTAGTCAGTCTAATACCTCTTCTCTCCCAAACCTTTCTTCAGAGCCTCCCAAACGCTGAGCTAGGTCTGGCAATGCGATTGTCAATGTGTACATCCCTGGAAAGTACACTACCAAGGTAAGTGAACTTATCCACAGCGTTCAGAACTTCTCCATTTGTTGTAATTGATCGTTCTCCATATACATGGTGTGGTGGTGGCTGGTGGAGCACTTGTGTTTTCTTGGTGTTAATTATCAGGCCAAAATGAGCCCAGGCAGCAGAGGATGGATCCATACTTTGTTGCATCTCAGCCTCAGAGGCTGCATTGAGTGCACAATCATCTGCAAACAGAAAATCATGCACCAGCACTCCCTCCACTTTGGTCTTGGCTTGTCACCTTGTGAAACTGAAGGACTCACCATCAGTATGGGGGTGACCTTGATGCTGTGTTCATCCTCATTGAAAGCATTTCAATGGATCAGTAAGGACTGGCCTGGAAGGGGAGCTCCTTAAGAGATGGCTTCACTTATTGATTTATACCCCTAGCACAGGAGGTGGCATATAGTTTAGGCTTAATAAGTACTTGTGGTTAATAATATTAATAATGGAAAGGTAGGTTGGAGTTAGTTTGTTAAGACCTTTAAATGTCAGAGGAGTTTGTATTTGAATTTGCATACAGAGTAATGAATCTTGAGGACAAGGGGAAAAAATGCACCTTTCCCTGAAGAAATCTCCTTTTAGGTCTATGGACTTTAAGTTGAGATTTGACACCTTCTAGCTGATCCAGGAACGAGTGTTCATTCTGTCTGTTCTCTCCCCTCTCACTCATTACAGCACTGATGGCAAGCTTACAGAATATTGAGATTATGAAGACTTTTTTGGAGCTGATGAAAGCCATGGCCTTGTGCGCAGCCAGCGCCAGCCAGAGCTGGGGACGAACTTTAGTCACACATCAACGACTAAAAGGTCTCAAGTTCTATAGCCTTTCCCAGATGCTGAAAACACAGATATAGGTTTTTCCTGAGAACTTGGCCAGCCATAGATGTCCTCGTGCTTGAAGACAAATCGCTCTCATTTTAATCAACAGTTTCTAAATTTTTCTTCTTCTTATTGTAGGCAGTTTGGGGCTCAAGGGTCACGACTGACTGGAGCAGGATGGGGAGGCTGTGCTGTATCATTGGTACCCACTGACAAGCTGCCTGACCTTCTAGCAAATGTGCAAGAAACTTATTACCAAAGCAGCCAGGGAAGGTCAGCCGTGGAGAAGCGGTGTCTGTTTGCTACCAGACCTGGAGGTGGGGCTCTGGTTTTCCTTGAGGCCTAAACAATGTAAGAATTGCAGAGAAACTATTCAGGGCATTTAGAAACTGGCAGCACTTCCTACGCCATGGTAAATGAAGTCCCTCTCTGTTTTCTATTATGATGAATGTTTGCTATTATCAAGATACATTTCCAAGGAAGTTGTTGAAAGCTTTCTACACTTTATAATGAACACTTTTTTCCCTCTTATAAATGTTTGTTACAAATAATGGCCAAGATATTGCTGGGATAGACCTTTTAATGACTGATGATGAAACGAATCTTACCGATGTGAAAATGTCAAAGATTTAAAAGATCAGTGGCGCAAATAAAAATATGTGTATCTCATGTTTTTGTTTTCTCCCTTCCACCATGGACACCAAGATGAATTGGAAACTGAGTTAAATTTATTATTATAATTAAACTGAGGCCATGAAATGGTTGAGCTT
This sequence comes from Notamacropus eugenii, assembly GCF_028372415.1. Classification (NCBI taxonomy): domain Eukaryota; kingdom Metazoa; phylum Chordata; class Mammalia; order Diprotodontia; family Macropodidae; genus Notamacropus; species Notamacropus eugenii. The sequence goes on along the minus strand of NC_092878.1, from coordinate 3,801,290 downwards.
TTTTCCAGGATATATGTATGTGTGTGTGTGTGTGTGTGTGTGTGTGTGTGTGTGTGTGTGTGTGTGCGCGTGTGTGTGTGTGTGTGTGCGCGTGTGTGTGTGTGTGCGCGTGCATGCGCATTATTACTCTAGATCATCTGGCTCTTTCTCACATTAAGATTCATGTTCTTCATCTTCGGAATAAGTAGCCTCACAGGCAAGTAGAGAAGCAAAAGCAGGAATTGAGGCTATGGCAGCAGCAGCAACGGCTGATGGTGACCTCGTCGATATGGTTTTTCGTGACCTTTCTGCATCACGCTGTTCAGACAATGAATTGAAATACATGCAAATGTTCAGAAGGTCATCTTGGACATTGAGGATGTCAGTGTAAGATTATGCTTCTCCCTCCTCCCTATCCCCCGAAAAAGTTCCAAATTAGGGTGAGGGTAGATGGAGTTCTTTACCATGTAGCCTGGTGGAGAACAGGTGAGATTTAAGGAATCAAGAGATGCCAGGCCCCTCTCTGGATTTGTTTTTATGATATGATGTCATTTGCACTGCTGTCTATGTCATTTTACAAAGAAGGGTTTGACTGCTGGTTGAGATACTCTCAAATTATCCATCTGTATTTATACCCAGGGAAAGGTAGGAAATGGAGGTAATTATCTGCATGTATGTATTTCTATCAAGTACACCATTGTCCTTCCAGTCATGTAGGTTTGTGACTTCTGAGTCATCCTTGACTCCTCTGCAGACTTTTCTCCCCCACATCCAATCATCATCTGCCAGTTGTTACTGATTTCCCTGCCATACTATCTCTGCCATCCATCTTCCCCCTTTCTCCATGCATATATAAGGGTCACATCATGGTTCAGGCCCTCATCATAACTCTTGCATTGGCCTCCTAAATGGTATCCCTGCTTCTTAGTCTGTCCCTTCCCTAATCCGTTGTCCTCAGTGGCCAAAGTGATATTCCTCTTGTACAGATCTGACCAGGTCACTCTCCTGCTTCTCTGTTAGCTCTAGAATCATATAAAGACTGAAAGTCATTTATAATCTGCCTCCTACCTACCTTTCCAGAAACAACTCTATAAGCACATTTGTACTGGACAGCTCCATTTTCTCCTTATCAGTACCCTCTTCTCAACTGTATTTTGAATATATTTGGTTATGTGCATCTGATTATCTGTTTGCATCTGTGGCTCAATAAGGTGTATATCTATTGGTATTATGGATGAAAGGGATTGTGTTTGGGTATATGTTGAATCTCTGTACTTCTCTCAGTGATTAGAACACTGGGGACAGAAAGTAAATCCAGGGTCAACAGGAACTGGGCCTTTCCCCAACCAAAGCATTCTGGGTAGACTGATAACATAAACCAGCCTGACTGGAGCCTGATTAGAGAAAGCCCTGACAGCCAGCCACGTTTTAGATTTGATGAAGGTGGGCAGTGGGGAGCTAGTCTTCAGTTTTATGCCTAAGGGAATGATGTTTGATGTATATGATATCTAAAGTTTACCCTTTCCTGATAATATGTGACACAATATTCTCTGTTTTCAAGTTCCTTTGGTATTGGAACTCAAGGAAGGTAGTATATGTGTCATTCAGAATGACTGTGATTAAGCACAGGAGAAGGGAGGAGAAAGATGCAACTTTAAGATAGCCATTTAAAAATCCTGACTGCATTTGATAGGATTTTAGATGGATATTTTAGAGCTATTGAACCTCTACGTCTAACTAGGTTGGCAACTGTAAGACAAGAATAGTTGCAAGTCAATTTTTTCCCCCTCTAAGACCATAGAGGGAGATTGAGGCGTTTTACTGGCCCAGATCTGGCCACATCACCCAGCTGTAATTTGTATATTAGAAATAATTCAGGGGGAGCCAAGATGATGGAATAGGACAGACCTGCTCTAGCTCACTGTCTCCCCCCCGCCAGCCCTTAAAATACCTGTAAAAAAAATGACTCCAAACAAATTCTAGAGCATCAGAAGCCACAAAATGACAGAGTGAGACAGATTTCCAGCCCAAGACAGCCTGGAAGGCCAACAGGAAGGGTCTATTGTACCGGGGTCAGAGTGAAGCTCTCAGAATGGGCCATATGGCACAGACAGGAATGGAGGAGGCTTCAGGGTGCTGAATCATGAGTATCTGCTGTGGCTTTCCATATTCTCAACCCAGAAATGCCAAAAACAGCTTCACAGGTCAGTAAGAAATCTCTTTCTCCTGGGTGAGAGAGGAGCAGCATAATCTGGCCACAACCCTGGCCACAGTGGCAACCACTGGGAAGCAGTGTCCACTTTTGGAGCCATGGGTCTAAAAACCCTAGGGGAATCAAGCTACTGATTTGGGTTTCAGTCCTGAGTGGAGGTCCTGGGGTGAGCAGGAGTGCTGGCATGGTGGAATGGAGCTGGTGACAGGAATAGAGAGGGAATGCTACTCACAGTTCCAGGACAGAAAAGAGTTCTTTTGGCTGCTCACAGACCAGAGTGCAGGCCAGGAGAGAAGTAAACTCTTCTCCCTTGATTGTGCCACCTTGGAGGGACTGAGAACTTACAGGTCCCTAGAGATATCTTAGAGAACAACTGCACAAAACCTCTGAAGCCTAGGGTAGTATACCCTCCACTTGACAAAGGACTCAGAAGTCAAGTAACTGGTTGGGAAAATGCCCAAAAGGGAAAAAAATAATTCTATGGAAGGTGAAAAGGTATTTTATTTCGTCCTTTCAGATGAGGAAGAGCAAAGCATACAATCAGAGGAAGAAAGCAAGGTCAAGGCTTTTACATCCAAAGCCTCCAAAAAAATATGCAATGATCTCAGGCCATGGAAGAGCTCAAAAAGGATTTTGAAAATCAAGTAAGAGAGGTGGAGGAAAAATTGGAAGAGAAATGAGAGCAAAGCAAGAAAATCGTGAAAAGTGAGTCAACAGCTTGTTAAAGGAGACCCAAAAAATGCTGAAGAAAATAACACCTTTAAAAATAGACTAACCCAAATGGCAAAAGAGGTCCAAAAAGCCAATGAGGAGAAGAATGCTTTAAAGAGCAAAATTGGCCAAATGGAAAAGGATTCCAAATAAATTCTAGAGCAGCAGAAGCAACAAAATGACTTAATGAAACAGATTTCCAGCCCAAGACAGCCTGGAAGGCCAACAGGAAAAGCTTATTGAAGAAAATATTTCTTTAAAAATTAGAATGGAGCAGATGGAAGCTAATGCCTTTATGAAAAACCAAGAAATTATAAAACAAAAGGTATGAAAAAATAGAAGACAATGTGAAATATCTCATTGGAAAAACAACTGACCTAGAAAATAGATCCAGGAGAGATAACTTAAAAATTATTGGTCTACCTGAAAACCATGATCAGAAAAAGAGCCCAGACATCATCTTCCAAGAAATTGTCAAGGAAAACTGCCCTGATATTCTAGAAGCAGAGGGTAAAATAGAAATGGAAAGAATTCACTGATCACCTCCTGAAAGAGATCTGAAAAGGAAAACTCCTAGGAATATTGTAGCCAAATTCCAGAGTTCCCAGGTCAAGGATAATATATTACAAGTAGCCAGAAAGAAACAATTCAAGTTTTGTGGAGATACAATCAGGATAACACAGGATTTAGTAGCTTCTACATTAAGGGATGGAAGGGCTTAGAATATGATATTCCAGAGGTCAGAGGAGCTAGGATTAAAGAATCACCTACCCCAGCAAAACTAAGTATATTACTTCAGGGAAAAAAATGGAATTTCAAACATTCTTGTTGAAAAGACCATAGCAGAATAGAAAATCTGACTTTTAAATACAAGAATCAAGATAAACATGAAAAGGTAAACAGGAAAGAGAAGCCTTAAGGAACTTATTAAAGTTGAACTGTTTACATTCCAAATGGAAAGATGTTATTTGTAAGTCATGAGACCTTTTTCAGTATTAGGGTAGTAGAGGGAATATATAGATATAGATATGGATATGGATATGGGTATGTATGTATGTATGTGTATATTATACGTGTGCATGTATGTATGTGTAAATGGGTATATGCACATATGTACATATATATACATAGAGGGCACAGGCTGGACTGAATATGAAGGGTGAATACCTAAAAAATAAAATTTACTGTTGAGTGGAATGTACTAGAATTAAGAGAAAGGGAGATGTAGCATGTAGTAAATCGTCTCACATAAAAGAGGCAAGAAAGAGCTTTTACAGTGGAGGGGAAGAGGAGGGAGATGAAAGGAAATAAGTGAACCTTACTCTCCTTGGATTTGGCTTAAGGAGGGAATAACACACACTCAGTTGGATATGAAAATCTGTTTTACCCTGCAGGAAGGCAAGAGGGAAGGGGACAGGAGAGGAAAGATAACAGAAGGGACAGCAAATTGGGGAAAGGGATAATCAGAAGCAAACACTATTGTGGGGAGGACAGATCAAGGAAGAGGATGGAATAAATGGAAGGGAGGACAGGACAGAGGGCAATGTGGTTAGTCTTTTACAATGTAACTATGTTACAACTTCCATAATTATGGGAGTGCTCTGCATTGTTACACATGTATCACCTATATTGAATGGCTTGCTTTCTCAATTTGTGGGGGTGGGGAGGGAGGAAGGGAGAGAATATGGAAGTCAGAGCTTTGATAATGAAAGTTAAAAATTGTTTTAGCATGCAACTGGAAAATAGTATGTACAGGCAATGGGGCATTGAAATCGATTTTTCCCTGCATGAAAATAGAGGGCAGGGGGATGGAAGAAGGGTGGGTAATAGAAGGGAGGACAGACCGGAGGAAGGGGGGGGGATGGGATGTGTGCTGTCCTGGGGTGGGGGTAGGGAGAGATGGGGTGAAAATTTTGAATTCAAATTCTTGTGGAAGTGAATGTTGAGAACTGAAAAATAAATTGTATTTTTTTAAAAAGGAAATAATTCAGATTTATCCCCATTTTGAGTAGATTATATGGAAACCTTGGAGAGGGAATCCCCAATCCTGTATATAAAAAAAGAAACATACCAGCTCCTCTAGATACTTCATACAGTCATTCATAGCTTCCTCAGGTCTCGTTCGGGCTTTGTGTTCCAAACTAATAGCAGGATAAAGAAAATGGAATAATGCATTTCAGTGACATCATTCTGACATTGTGTGATTTTTCTTAGCAATGAACCACTTCTGTATTAACATGTACTGTCTTAATTCTTGACAGGCTTGAGAGTGAACAAAGATAAATCGGACAAATAGACAAAATAAAAACCAGGGGTGGGGGAAGGAAGTAAAAAAAAGGATGGTGGGTGAGGACGAAGGGAGCTAGATATGTGTAGGAACTTGGGACAAGATAAGGGGTGAGATGATAGCTGAGAAGATATGTAGAAACTGAAGATGAGAAGAAACAGAGTCATAATTTCAAATTTAAAGTCTAGGAAATTTCATGTGAACTGTGAGATATTTCTGCTTTTTATGCAGAAGATGGAAAAAAGGCCCAAATTTTGCTTGCCAATCAGTATTTTTTTTATTGTAAAAAATTCTGAAATGAATAAAGATCAAATAGAAGGGGCATTTCCATATGTAAAGTAGAGCAGATAATAAGGGTGTACATGAAACTGTTAATCTATTACAGTTTGCTTTTCCTTTTAAGCTTGAATCACTTTCCGAGTTGTCTTGCCTGTTTCCTTGTAAAATTGCTTTTGTTTCCAAACGTTACTTCGGTGATTCTCTTTCTTTTCTCCCTTCCTTTTCTTTCTCTGCTATTGCCATTTCCCTTCTCTAGGACTTCTCTTGGAAGTAGTGAATAACACACCACCAGTGGTCACTCGATGTTGTACTTGGCTCTTGAATTGATCCGCATTCTTATGTCATTCAGAGCTTTTTATCTTAAATTTCACTACTTCCTAGTCATGCCTCCTGTGACTCTAAATAGGAAAAGCAGTTACTCAAATAAATCCTTCTCACTTTCAAAGGGATAGTATGCTTTTTCCTCTGGAGGAGGTGGAGAGAAGTCATTCACTCTGTGGGAAACTCTTCTGTTCTCATTCCTATCATAGACAGCCAAAGAGAAGAGGGGTAAAGAAATTTGTAGAAGAGGTAGGTAAGCAGAGTAGGTGGTAGTGTCAGACAAGGAAATAGAAAGATTCACCTTAAATTAATAGTTGAAGAGATGGTATCTCATCAAGTGACTGGGTATTTCTACTTACGGCGTTTGATAAATTTGTGAATGCAAAACAAACCTTAGGAACTTCTTTCTACATTCCCGTTGTTTATTTTTTATTGCTCTTATCTGATCTTTAATAAGCTTGGATTCTCTGTAAAATAAAATTTTTTGGGGGGGGTGTTAAGCTTTAAAGTAAATAATTGGGAAAGAATATTAGCAACAAACGGGATATCAGATTCATTTTTGAAAATCTGTTTCTAAAGAAACTCTGTTCCTTCAACGTTACCTAAGTTCATCTCCTGTACCAGGAACCTTATGCCCACCATTGCCACTGATATCTGTACCCCTCCCTTAAGAGTCTAAATGGCCAGGGCTGAATTTCCTGACCTTATTGCTGCTGTACAGGGAGGGAATGGGAGTATGGAAAAGAACAAGTCAGTAGACCCATTCTACATTTCCGTCCCGTTAGCCCATTGGGAAAGACTATGCTTAAAACTCCACCCCTTTCTCCTGCCTGATAGACGCGACTCTTTGGCTTCTGTTCTAGGGGCTGGCTGTGATACTCTTGGGCCACAGGGCTAGTTCAAATCAAAACCTCAGGGAGATGGACAACCTGGCTTCCTGTTATCTAAGTCTTTCACTTTTGATTGCCAAGCCTATCCATTTACAGCTATTTAAATTAAAACTTTAAGTTTAAAATCTAGGCCCCAAAGCATGCATTTTAGAAAAGTCCTCTCTACCTGGCCTTTTTTGTACCAGTATAATTTCTCCATTCTTCTGCCTCAATGGAGACCACAGCAGTCCCAGCACACTTCAGTCATTGCTGCCAGACCTCTTCTCTCTGAATTTCTCCTTACATCCTTTATTAGGGCTGTAGCCCTTCAGGTAAAAGAACTAGTATCCCTCTTTCATATGCCCACCTGACATTACAGTATCTTCTTAAAGGGAATTTATGCCAGTGATAGACACCTAAAGAAAGAATCTGCCTACAAATCAATAAAATGAGGAGCTCTTAACTCAAGACTTGGGAACTTCTTGGCATACCTGGATTTCAATATAATTTAATTCCTTGGTAATCCTATGTATTTCACTTCATTTAAAAACATTCCAAGAAGGGGTCCATGACACAAAAGGTTAAGAACCTCTGTTCCAGATGATTTCTCAGCTTTGTTCAGTTCTAACATCCTAGGCTACTCTAATGTTTTAAAAGGAGCAGGTGAACTTACACGTTATAAGCAGCTTTGTTCCTGGCAAATATTTTTCTGCTTTCTGCTGCAACTTCACGGTATGTGGGACCTATGTTTGTTGTGTAATTATAGTTAAAGATCTCTGATTTACAAGATTAAAAGGAAGGTAATTGATACATCATAGTTAATACTGTTTCTGTATGCCACCTGTAGAAGGCAAGTAGCAATAGATGGGAAGTTTAGTTTGTTAGTATGTGGTAACATTACATTGTCTATGACATCAAGGTCTTGGGTTTTCATCACTCTCTTTCTTGACCACATCTCAAAAATGTATGTTATTAGTTGCAGGAGAGACAAGGTAAGAGAGCATTCATCCTATTGGAGAAACAGTGAAAAGTATGTGTCCCTATGGATCAGAGGAATCCACCAAGTGCCAAACACTTAAGTGCCTCTCATGCACTGTGTTAAGCTGGGGATACAGATACAAAAACTGAAAAAAATCTTATCTGAAGGATATCTGACCCCACAGAAAGACAGCAAAATGGTAACTGCTGTCCAAAGAAGGCCTACAAAACCAAATGTTGCAACCCATACCTTGGATATCAAATGAGCACATTGCCATGATGATCAAGTCTCTGAATTGCTGTGTGCCTTTATGGAAATGTTTAGTCCATAAGGGTATCTCCTCTATGTCCTCAAAAAAGAGCAGGTCTGTGAGGTAAGCCTGCACATTTTGGTTATGTTGTGAAATTAGGGATCTTCTGTGGGGGATTTGCACAAAGAAGGGACTCTTCCTCCAAGGAATGGGGGCTTAGGACTGTCTGCATGTATTTGGGGGTGGGGTGGGGAGTAACAGTGACAAAAGGTCTGCAGTTGTTTGTGGGATGACTTGTGACATGGTCACATTAGCCAGTTATTTTCTGTCACCAAAATGCCATGTTCTTAAAAGAGAGGTTAACCAGCCCCTTAAGAAGAAAAAAGAGAAGTGCTTCCATTCTGCCTCAGACCACTCTTATTATATTTTGTTTGGTTAAGCATGCATAGTGACCCAGCCATTTGCGGTCCTAAATTCTACAGTTATACCCCAGTTATTATCTTGACTTACTTGATGTTGAAATGCTTTACAGGCTCAAATCCAAATGTTGTCCTCAGATCCTCAATCATGGACCAAGAAGGTATTTTTAACCTAATCTTTGCTTTTTCGGTGGTGCTGGAAACAGCAGTAACACTGGGTGGTTGCCGTTTTCTGCCATCACACTTTATGGCTAAATATACTCTACCTTTGAGAACTAAACCAATATGGATGTCTCCTTCCTAAGCTGTCATTTGCCACTGGGTTTATGCTTTGTTTCTCTGTCTCAATGAAACATCTTCACTTCTTGAGTGACTTAGAATCCAATTCTGGTGAGCAGGGGGAACACAGAACAAGCAGCAAGGACTCAGGGGAGAGGCGGAGGAGCCCTGGGGCCTTCAAAAGGGCAAGAGGGAGCAGTACAAAGCACTGGGAGCCCCACACAAAAAAAGGAAAACCCCAAATCATGAGCAGAATGATGAAAAAAGTCAGAGGAAAGCTGAGGAGAAATGAGCCAGCATTCATGGAAGGACATTTGAATTGCTTGTGTTTTCTCATGGATTTGTAAATGTTTTGGGCATCTCTGGCATCATAACAGTCTTCTCTTCTTTTGTTTACTCATCCTTCCAGCCTTATTTCCCATATTATGACTACCTTGGGACTGGTCTCAGTTCTTTTGTTTTGGCCCTGTGTGATCCTGGCCTGTCCTATTTGGGATCCTGCCGCTGTTTTCAGGTATTAAGCCCTGTGTCCTTCAAGGCTTACAAGTACAGGTTTAGCTGAACTGCTGCTGACTCTGAGATCATAATGATCCTGGGAGCAGTGTTCTGATTTCCTTGCTGGGGGCTGCAGGCTCCTGTTAGGAGCCCTGGGGGCAGATTGATCGTGTGTGTCCTCCCTGGCCCCCCCTTTTCAGTACTGGCTGTACTTTCATTCATAGCTTCCCCATATACTCTTTGGCCATGTTTGAATTGGAATATTCCTTGCTCTCATGGCCATTTCTAGGCTTTCCATTTCCCACCAATCACTCAGTAAGGACTTCTTGGAGGTTCATTCAATTCCTATTTATCCTCCAGTCAGGATTCTGGTAGGTGTTATCTACCAAGCTTCAGGACACTATCCTTCCTTCCTCATTGAATTCAGTGCTTGGCTCATATTCTTTTATCTTCTCCTCAACTTCTGTCCTCATACTTGGGTACTTGAACATGTCTGTCTGATACTATCTCAGACATCCTAACTTCCTAGTTCTTCAGTTTATGAATTTCCCACCATTTCATCCTTCACCCATCTCAGCTACATACAGAGATGGACATGCCTCTGATCTTGCCATCACCCACATATGTTCAGTTTTCATGTTCATGAACTCTAAAATTCCTTTATCTCATCATACTCTTTTACCATTACGTCTTTCCTGCTACATGATTAACTTCTAAACATGTTCTTCATTCAGCTTGTGACTTCCAGCTCTCAATGCTTTGCCAGGCCATCACCCCTTCATTGGCTTCTATTCTTGTGCTACTCAACAGAGCTAGAAAGAAATCAAGAAGCTGTATTGCCTGGACCTATTACAGATTTATGCTACATAATTTCAGCTGGCTCTCCCTGTGGCAAGGTGATTCTTTTACATCTTCCCAATTGATTCACTATCCCATTCACCAAAGCAGCTTTTCTAAAACTCTCCACCCTTGTGTACACTGCCCAAGCCTGCCCCTCACCCCATGCTCTCAGATCTTCAATCCTTCTCTGTCTATACTCGCTGCTTCTCTGTTTCCTACAAACTAGATTCCAGACACAGAGCTAGCTTTTGGTGACACAAAAACAAAAGTAAAACAGACACTACCTTAAGGAACATAAGAAACATATATTCATATAAGTATATACAAATGATCAACGTGAATAAGTAGTTTGGGGAGGGTGGAGCATCAGGGAAGGCTTCATGTAGAAGCTGAGTCTTTCAGAAAATCAGGGATCCCAAGAGGCAGAGGTGAAGAGGTAGTGCCTTCCAGGTGTGGGGGAAGTCATTAGAGGCACAGAGGCAGAAGATGGAGCAAAATCTAAAGCTCTCAGGTCAAAGGCAAAATGTAAGCAGCCAGAAAGAAAGAATGAAACTACCAAGGAGTCACTTAGGATCCAAAATATTTTAGCTACTACTACTGTTAAAAGGAGGAGAGAACCTGAAAAGTAATATGCTAGAAGACAAAGGATATAGGCTTACAGCCAACAATAATTTACCCAGCAAAACTGAGTATAAGTCCACAGTGAGAGGAAAAAAACCAACAAATTTCAGAACTGTAATGAAATAGAGGTCTTCCAAACATTTCTGGTGAAAAGGTCAGAACTGAGTAGAAAATCTGACCTAAAAACACAGGAGAAAAGAGGAGCATAAAAAGGTGAATAGGAGTGAGAAATCACAAGGGACCAAACAAAGTTAAACTTTTTCATTACCATAGGTCTGAGTTGTTAGTCACATCCACCTCTTTGTGGCCCCATTTGGGGTTTTCTTGGTAAAGATATCACAGTGGTTTGTCATTTCCTTCTCCAGCTCATTTTACAGATGAGGAAATTGACATAAACAGGGTCCAGTGACTTGCCCAGAGTCACACAGTTAGTGTTTGAGGCTACTCAGGATGAGGAGTCTTCTGGACTCTGGGCCCAATACTATTTCTACTCTGCCTCTTACAGCCTGTCTACTTAGACAGAAGTCCTGAGTCTCATTGTTTCTTTAGGTCAATCAGGCATGCAACCAAAAAAAAAGTAGAAAACTGACAAGTTAAAGGCCCCCAAATAAGTGCAAAAACAGAAATTCTGAAGGGATTAATAATATTGAAAATTTTTTTAAAGCATTGACTTAATAGGAGCTAGATTTTTGAAGAAAAAGTAGGTAATCCATTAAGTACTTTAAGAAAAAAAGGAGAGGGGGGGCAGAGCCAATATGGCAGAATAAAAGCATGGACTTGCTATAGCTATCTCCCCAAATCCAGTCAAATACCTGTAAAAAATGACTCTAAACAAATTCTGGTGCTGCAGAACCCACAGAATGACAGAGTGAAGCAAATCTCCAGACCAGGACAACCTGGAAGGTCGATGGGAAGTGTCCATCACACCATGCTGGGAGCAGAACACAGTCTAGTATGGGCCACACTGGCACAGATGGGATCTGAGCAGACTGGGGGGGATGGGTACCCTGAAACTCTGTCACCAGTGGCAGTTTCCAGACTTCACAACCCCAAAATACTGACTACAAATTGGAAGGTCGGTGAATAAAACCTGTTGGACCTGTGTAAGAGAGTAAAGTGGTCTGGCCCGAGCACTAGGGCTGCATAGGGGGTGGAGGAGCCCATGACAGCCATAGCAACAGCAGGGGCATTGGCAGCAGCTATTTCTGGAGCTCTAGGCCCAGAGATTGTGGGGGGAACAAGCAGCTGACAGTACATCCCCCTACCCTCATTGGAAGCAGATAACTGCTTTGATAAAGAGCTCAAGTAAATGGCTGGGGAAATGAGTGAAAACCAGAAAAAGAAACAGACTATAGAATCTTACTTTGGTGACAAGGAAAACCAAAATATACAAACAGAAGGAGACAACAAAGTCAAAACTCCTACATCCAAAGCCTCCAAGAAAAATATGAATTGGTCTCAGACCCTGGAAGAGCTAGAAAAGGATTTTGCAAATCAAGTAGGAGAAGTACAGCAAAAATTGGGAAGAGAAATGAGAGTGATGCAAGAAAATATGAAAATCGAGTCAATTACTTGCTAAAAGGGACTCTAAAGATGCTGAAGAAAATAACACCTTAAAAATAGTCTAACCCAAATGGCAAAAGAGATCCAAAAAGACAATGAGAAGAATGCCTTAAAAAGCAGAACTGGACAGATGGAAAAAAGAGGTTCAAAAGGTCACTGAAGAAAATAATTCCTTAAAGATTAGAATGGAGCAGATGGAAGCTAATGACTTTATGAAAAATCAAGAAATTATAAAACAAAATCAAAGGCATGAAAAAATACAGACAATGTGAAATATCTCACTGGAAAAACAACTCACATGGAAAACAGATCCAGGAAAGATCCATTTAAATTAAATTAAAAATGATTGGACTACCTGAAAGCCATGATCCAAAAAAGAGCCTCGACATCATCTTTCAAGAAATTATCAAAGAAAATTGCCCTGATATTCTAGAAATAAAATAGATATTTAAAGAATCCACCTATTGCCTTCTGAAAGAGATCCCAAAAGAAAAACTAGGAATATTGTAGTCAAATTCCAGAGCTCCCAGGTCAAGGAGAAAATATTGCAAGCAACCAGAAAGAAACAATTTGAGTATTGTGGAAACACAGACAGGATAACAGAAGATCTAGCAGCTGCTACATTAAGGGATGGAAGGACTTATAATATGATATTCCAGAGGTCAAAGGAGCTAGGATTAAAACTAAGAGTCACCTACCCAGCAAAACTGAGTATAATACTTCAGGGGAAAAAAATTATCATTCAATGAAATAGAGGACTTTCAAGCATTCTTGACGGAAAGACCACAAATGAATTGAAATTTTGATTTTAATGTATAATTCATTTTTTCAGTTCTTAAGATTCACTTCCACAAGAATTTGAATTGAAAATTTTCTCCCCATCTCTCTCCACCCCTCACCCCAGGACAGCATGCACCCCATCTGCCCCTTCCTCCAGTCTGTCTTCCTTTCTGTTACCCACTCTTCTTCCATCCCCCTTCCCCTTTATTTTCCTGTGGGGAAAAATAGATTTCTATACTCCATTGCCTATATATCTTAATTTCCAGTTGCATGCTAAAACAATTATTAACATTCATTCTTAAAGCTTTGAGTTCCATATTCTCTCCCTCCCTCCCCACCCTCCCTCACTGAGAAAACAAGCAATTCAATATAGGTCTTACATGTGTAACAATTCATAGCACTTCCATAATAGTTATGTTGTAAAAGACTAACCACATTTCCCTCTGTCCTATCCTGCCCTCAGTTTATTCCATTCTCTCCCTTGAACTCCCACAATAGTGTTTGCTTCTGATTATCCCTTTCCCCAATTTTCTATATATTCTATATATTCCCTCTAACCACCCTAATACTGAAAAAGGTCTCATGGGTTACAAATAACATCTTTCTACATAGGCATGTAAACAGTTCAATTTTAATGAGTTTCTTAAGGCTTCTCTTTTCTATTTACCTTTTCATATTTCTCTTGATTATTGTATTTAAAAGTCAAATTTTCAATTTAGCTCTGATCTTTTCAACAAGAATGCTTGGAAGTCCTCTATTTCATTGAATAACCATTTTTTCCCCTGAAGTATTATGCTCAGTTTTGTTGGGTAGGTGAGTCTTGGTTTTAATCCTAACTCCTTTGACCCCTGGAATATCATATTCAAAGCCTTGCAGTCTCTTAGTGTAGAAGCTGCTAAATCCTGTGTTATCCTGATTGTATTTCCACATTACTTGAATTATTTCCTTCTGGCTGCTTATAAAATTTTCTCCTTGACCTGAGAACTCTGGAATTTGGCTACAATATTCCGAGGAATTTCTCTTTTCAAACCTCTTTCAGGAAGTGAACAGTGAGTTCTTTCCATTTCCAACCAGTGAATTCTGGTTCGAGAATATCAGGGCAGTTTTCTTTGACAATTTCTTGAAAGATGATGTCTAGGCTCTTTTTTTGACCATGGCTTTCAGGTATACCAATAATTTTTAAAGTATCTCTCCTGGATCTATTTTCTAGGTCAGTTGTTTTTCCAGTGAGATATTTCACATTATCTTCTATTTTTGCATCCTTTTGGTTTTGTTTTGTAATTTTTTCATTTCTCATAAAGTCATTTTTTTTTCCATCTGGTCCATTCTAGTGTTTAAAGAACTGTTTTCTTCAGTGAGCTTTGAACCTCCTTTTCCATTTGGCCAATTCTACTTTTTAAAGCATTCTTCTCCTCGTAGACTTTTTGGACCTCTATTGTCATTTGGGTTAGTCTGTTTTTAAACATGTTATTTTCTTCATTTTGTTGGGTCTCCTGTTGACTTGCTTTTCACGAATTTCTTGCATTGCTCTCATTTCTCTTCCCAATTTTTCCTTCACCTTTCTTACTTGATTTTCAAAATCCTCTTCCATGGTCTGAGACCACTGCATATTTTTTGGAGGTTTTGGATGTAGAAGCCTTAACTTTTATGTCATCCTCTGGTGATATGCTTTGTTCTTCCTCATCAGAAGGGATGGAAGAAAATATCTTTTCACCAAGAAAGTAGCCTTCAATACTCTTATTTCCCCCCCCCCCCCCTTTTTTGGGCATTTCCCCAGCCAGTTATTTGACTTTGGAGTCCTTTGTCAAGTGGAGGATACACTCTGGGGACCTGTAAGTTCTCAGTTCCTCAGGTGGCATAATCAAGGGAGAGGAGTTTTCTCCTTTCCTGGCCTGTTGGGGATGGAAGCTCAATTCCATGTGGACAGTCTCAGGCGGGTAAAGGTGGGAACTTCTAAATCTTAGAGTTCTCATGAGGCCCCCCATGAAACACCAGGGAATCGAGGAGTGAGACCGAGCTATCTCGTGTATTTCCGCCTCTTCCCGTGAGAAACGTGATGGGAGGAGCATCCCCGCCCTCGAGACTGTCCCGGATCTGGGCACACCTATTGTTATCTAACAGGCACGGTATTCAGGTGCAAACTACACGGCCGGAGAGCTTAATTAGGGTCAGAAAAGCCTGAAGGCGCTCTTAGCGCGGAGGGGCCCTGACAGGACAGAAGGCTCCGTTTTTCCTCTCTTCGCTCTCCCCTCCCCCTCTCTCCCCACTTACACTTCTGCTTCCAATCTCTTACCGTAAGATCTTTGCCTCCTTGGGAGATTTTTCTCTCCCTCCTAAGGAAGAGCTCCCCCTGCACATGTAACCAGGACCCTGAATAAAGCCTAACCCTTGTTCGACTCCGTAAAGTCTCTTCTCTCATACGTTTATCCGGTTTGGCCAACCGAAGACCTGGGACAGGTAAGGTAAGACTCGGGTAGCCCTCAGGCCTCTAGGCCTGGCACTGGCCTGCACTCTGGTCTGTGAGCAACCACAAGCACTCTTTTCTGCCCAGCATCTGCAAGTAAAACTCCCTCTCCACAACCACCAACAGCTCCGCCAGGCCATCATTCCTCCTCACCCCAGGACTGCCACTTAGAACTGAAACCCAGATAAGCAGCTCGATTCTCCCAGGTTTTTAGGGTGAGGGCTCCAAAAGTGAATGCTTCTGCTGCCCTGGGGCAGGTCCTGGGGCTCACCACACTCCCGTCTCACCAAGGTGAAAGAGCTTTCTTACTGATCTTTTAAGCTGTCTTTGGCATTTGTGGGTTGAGAAATCTGGGAACCACAGCTGCTACCCATGATTCTGTGCCCTGAAGCTTGCTCCAATTCTGTCCATGCCCTGCCTCACAGCCAAGGCTGGGATGTGCTGCACTCTGAGACCAGAGCAATAGACCTTTCCTGTCTGCCTTTCAGGCTGTCTTGGGCTGGAAATCTCTTTCACTCTGTCATTTTGTGGCTTCTGCTGCTCTAGAATTTGTTTAATCATTTTTTACAGGTATTTTATGGACTATGTGGGGAGAGCTAGAGCTGGTCCGCCCTTCTTCTCCACCATCTTGGCTCTGCCCCCTCCCTCCTTGAAAATTTGATTTTAAACTCAAGATTCAAGAGAAGCATGAAAAGGGAAACAGAAAAGAGAAATCATAAGGGACTTACTAAAGTGGAACTGTTTACATTCCTACATGGGAAGATATTATTGTAACTTTTGAGACTTTTCTCTGTATTAGAGTAGTTGGAGGGATTATATACATATAGACAGAGGGCACAGGGAGAGTTGAATATGAAGGGAAGGTATCTAAAAATATAAAATTAAAGAGTAAGAGAGGAATATATTGGATGGACAACAAGAAAAATAGAATAAGGTAAATTATCTCTCATATAAAATAGGCAAGAAAAGCTTTTTCAACTGGGGGGAAGAGAGGGAAGTTGAGAGGGAAAGAGTGGACCTTACTGTCATCAGATTTGGCATGAAAATCTATTTTATTCTACAGGAAAGTAGGAGGGAAGGAGATAAATGGAGTGTGGGAGGGATGATAGAAGGGAGGGCAAATGGGAGGAGGGGGTAATTAGAAGTAAACACTGTTCAGGAGGGACAGGGTCAAAAGATAATAGAATAAATGGGGGGCAGGATAGGATGGAGGGAAATAAAAAATATCATTAATTTTTTATAACATGACTGTTGTAGAACTGTTTTGCATGACTACACATGTATAACCTATATCAAATTGCTTGTATTTTCAGTGGGGATGAGTGGGGAGGGAGCAAGAGAGAGAAGTTGGAATTCAAAGTTTTAAAAATGAATATTAAAAATTGTTTATACATACAATTGGGAAATAAGACATAGAGGCAATGAGGTAAAGAACTGTATCTTACACTACAAGAAAATAGAGGGGATGGGGACAAGAGAAGGGAGGGGCAGATTGGGAAATGGGTAATCAGGATGCAGGCTGTCTTGGGGTGGGGAAAAATCTGAAACTCAAAATCTTGCATAAGTGAATGTTGAAAACTAAAAATAAATTTTAAAAAGAAATAAGAAAAAGGAGAAAATCAAATTGTCAAAAATGAAAAGGGTAAATACACAACTGTTAAAGAAACAAAAGCAAGTAGGGGTAATATCAGTATTGTATGATAATCTACTATGAACAATTTAGCCATTCTCAGTAATACGATGAACCAAGACAATTCTTTAGGACTTATGATGAAAGGTGCTTGGACATATCCGGAGAAGAAACTGGTAGAGCTTGAATGGAGACCAAAGATACTTGTTTAATTTATCTTCCCTTTTTATTTTTTATCTTTGTTTTCTTTCACAGAATGACTTATATGGAAGTGTGTTTTGCATGACTACACATGTGTGTGTCAAATTGCATGCCTTCTCAATGGAGTGGGGAGGAAGAGATTTTGGAACTCAAAATTTGAAAAAAAATGTTAAAATTGTTTTTACATGCAATTGGAAGGAAATAAAATTTTAACATAAGATTGAAAAAGTAAAAAACCCAATAATTCAGAGCTGTAAAACTGACTAAATGAAGTGGATGACTAGTCATAAAAATCTGTAAATTACCTGGATGAACAGAACAAGAAATACGATACTTAAATAATCTTCTCTCAGAAAAAAAAATTTTTACCAGTCATAAATGAACACTCAAAGAACAAAACCCCAGCACCAGATGAATTTACAAGTGAATCCTACAAAGATTCTACCAATGCTACATAACTTGTTTGAATCCATGACACAATTAATGGTCTTGATGATCCTTAATGAATATTGATGTAAAAAAAACCCAATCAAACAACTAAATAACGGATTATCAAAACGACTACAACACTGTATCCCAAAATAATTTATGATCAGGGTGGAATTTTGTCAGGAATGTGAGTATTTCAATATTAGGAAAACTATTAAGTATAGCAGACTAAAACAACAAAAACCATATGACTTCCAATATATGCAGAAAAGACTTTTGCCAAAAAATACCAATCCCTGTTACAACAATGACAAAAGAACATACTCGAATAAGTGAGTAACTTTTCCAATAAGTTCTGTGGTGAAGTGAGGATGTCCATTATTACTATAACTCTTTGATTGTAGTAGGCATGCTAGATATTATACTGGAAAAGAAATAAATTGAAGGAATAAGCATAGGCAAAGAAGAAACCGAACTATCGCTTTCTGCAGATGATGTGATGGGTTTATTTAGAGGATCCTAGAGAGAAAATGAAAAGAACTTAAATAATTAACAAACTTCAACAGAGTTGCAGGATATAAAAAAAACCCCACATAAATCAACATCTATGTATATTACTGATGAAATTCAGCAAGAAAAAGTAAAAGGAAACATTCTTTAAAATAACTAAAGATAGCATAGTGTGTGCCAGGACGCACACGGAAATTATATTAACACAATTACAAAGCACTCTTCACATAAGGAGAGATCTAAATAATTTCAGGAATGTTAATTGCTCATGGGTTTGTTGTTCAATTGTTTCAGTTATGTCTGACTCTTTGTCACCCCATTTGGGGTTTTCTTAGCAAAGATACTGGAGTGGTTTGACATTTCTTTCTCCAGATCATTTTACATAAGAGGAAACTGAGGCAAACAGGGTTAAGTAACTTGCCCAGGGTCACAGCTTGTGAGTATCTGAAGCTGGATTTGGACTGAAAAAGATGAGTCTTTCTAACTCCAGGGCCAGCACTCTGTCCACTACACCACCTAGCTGCCCTTCCTGAAGGGCAATTAGCCCTTGTTAATTAAAATGATAATACTACCTAAATTAATTTACTTAATCACTACCAAACCTATCAAACTACCAAAGAACAATCTGTAGAACTTGAAAAAATAATAACAAAATTCATGTGAAAGAACAAAAGGTCAAGAAGAGCAATTAAAAAATGGGAAGAAATGGGACCTAGCAATAACAGATCCCAAACTGTACTACTAAGCTACAATTGCTACAGCAATTTGGTACAAGGTCAGAAACAGAAACTGATCACTGGAAGTAATTAGGCATGCAATATACAGATGCAAGTGAGCACAATAACCTAGTGTTTGCTTAACCCAAAGATCACAGCTAATGGGGCAAGAGTGCATTATTTGACAAACACTGTTGGGAGACTAGATATGAACCAACAAGTCATATCATGTATCAAGAAAAGTTCTAAATGGATACATGATCTAGACATAAAGGGAAATGTCATACATAAGTCACTTAGTGAAACATGGAAGAAATGACTTGTCAGATCTGTGGATAAGGGAGGAGTTCCTGACCAAACAAGAAATAGAGGAGATAGCAAAAAGTAAAGTAGGGGTTATTGGATAAAATTAATTTTTAAAAAAATGTATTTGTCTTCAACATTCATTTCCACAAAATTTTGAGTTCCAAATTTTCTTCCCATTTCTCCCCTCCCCCACCCCAAAACGCTGAGCATTCTAATTACCCCTATCACCAATCTGCCTTCCCTTCTAACATCCCTCCCTTCCCTTATCCCCATCTTCTCTTTTGTCCTGTAGGGCAAGATAAATTTCTATACCTCATTACCTGTATTTCTTATTTCCTAGTTGTATGCAAGAACAATACTCAACAGTTGTTCCTAAAACTTTGACTTCCAACTTCTCTTCCTCCCTCCCTCCCCACCCATTCCCACTGGGAAGGCAAGCAATTCAATATAGGCCATATCTGTGTAGTTTTGCAAATGCCTTCCATAATAGTCATATTGTGTAAGACTAACTATATTTCCCTCCATCCTATCCTGCCCCCATTTCTTCTATTCTCTCTTTTGACCCTGTCCCTCCCCAAGAGTGTTGACTTCTAATTGCTCCCTCCTCCCATTGCCCTCCCTTCCATCTTCCCCCCCACCCTGCTTATCCCCTTCTCCCGCACTTTCCTGTATTGTAAGATAGGTTTTCATATCAAAATGAGTGTGCATTTTATTCCTTCCTTTATTTGAATGTGATGAGAGTAAGCTTCATGTTTTTTCTCTCTCACCTCCCCCCTTTTCCCCTCCACTGAAAAGTATTTTACTTGCCTCTTTTATGAGAGATAATTTGCCCCATTCCATTTCTCCTTTTCTCCTCCCAATATATTCCTCTCTCACCCCTTGATTTCATTTTTTAAAGATATGATCCCATCCTATTCAACTCATCCTGTGCTCTCTGTTGCTATATGTGTGTGTGTGTTTCTGTGTGTGTGTGTGTTTGTAATCCCACCTACTACCCGGATACTGAAAAAAGTTTCAAGAGTTATAAATATTGTCTTTCCATGTAGGAATGTAAACAGTTCAACTTTAGTAAGTCCCTTATGACTTTTCTTTGCTGTTTACCTTTACATGCCTCTCTTGATTCTTGTGTTGGAAAGTCAAATTTTCTTTTCAGCTCTGGTCTTTTCATCAAGAATACTAGAAAGTCCTCTATTTCATTGAAAGACCATTTTTTCCTCTGAAGTATTATACTCAGTTTTTCTGGGTAGGTGATTCTTGGTTTTAGTCCCATTTCCTTTGACTTCTGGAATATCCTATTCCATGCCCTTCGATCCTTTAATGTAGAAGCTGCTAGATCTTGTGTTATCCTGATTGCATTTCCACAATACTTAAATTGTTTCTTTCTTGCTGCTTGCAATATTTTCTCCTCGATCTAGGAACTCTGGAATTTGGCCACAATGTTCCTAGGAGTTTCTTCTTTTGGATCTCTTTCAGGAGGCAATACGTGGATTCTTTCAATATTTATTTTGGCCCCTGGTTCTAGGATATCAGGGCAGTTTTCCTTGATAATTTCAGGAAAGATGATGTCTGGGCTCTTTTTTTGGTCAAGGCTTTCAGGTAGTCCCATAATTTTTAAATTGTCTCTCCTGGATCTATTTTCCAGGTCAGTTGTTTTTCCAATGAGATATTTCACATTATCTTCCATTTTTTCCTTCTTTTGGTTTTGTTTTGTGATTTCTTGGTTTCTCATAAAGTCATTAGCCTCCATCTGTTCCATTCTAATTTTGAAAGAACTGTTTTCTTCAGTGAGCTTTTGAACCTCCTTTTCCATTTGGCTAATTCTTCTTTTTAAAGCATTCTTCTCCTCATTGGCTTTTTGAACCTCTTTTGCCAATTGAGTTAGCCTATTTTTCAAGGTGTTATTTTCTTCAGCATTTTTTGGGGTCTCCTTTAGCAAGGTGTTGACCCACTTTTCATGACTTTCTTGCATCACTCTCATTTCTCTTCCCAATTTTTCCTCCACCTCTCTTACTTGATTTTCAAAATCCTTTTTGAGCTCTTCCATGGCCTGAGCCCATTGAATATTTATTTTGGATGTTTGGGATACAGAAGCCTTGACTTTTATGTCTTTCCCTGATGGTAAGCATTGTTCTTCCTCCTCTGAAAGGATGGGAGGAGATATCTGTTCACCAAGAAAGTAACCTCCTATAGTCTTATTTTATCCCCTTTTTTGCACATTTTCCCAACCAGTTACTTGACTTTTGGGTCCTTTGTCAAGAGTAGGGTATATTCTGAGGGTCTGTAAGATCTCAGTTCCTCCCAAGTGGCACAATCAAGCATGTACTGGTCTGGGAGCAGGTAGAGATTTTTGTGCCCTGAATCTTAGCAGAGTTTCCTCTTCACAACCACCTTGCCTCCAGTTCTGCCAAATCAGCACTGGGGGCTGAGGTTCAGATAAGCTGCAGGGGCAGGGCAGCCATTCAGTGTGAGATAACGATCAGCTGCTGTAGGGCCTCTAAACAGGGCTGAGGTAAGAATCAGCTGCTCAGTGCCCCCAGGGGTTTTACAATCCAATAATTGATGCAGGCTGCTGTAGGGGCTGCTGTGGGAACTGCTGCTCCCCGTCCAATGGGACCTCTGCGGCTGCTGCCTGAGGCCAGAGCTATGGGAAGGCCCTTCTCCCTTCTTGGCCAGTTGAAAAAACCCTGTCACTGAACTTTGGCACCTGTGGGTTGAGCGATCCTCAAACTGCTGCTACTGGGACTGGAGATCCTAACCCTAAATGTGTCCTCCTCCAACAGCCGAGCCATGCGGCCAAGGCTGGGCTCTGATGCACGTCCTGTGTGACAGACGTTTCCCATCGACTTTTCAGGTCACCCTGGGCTGGAAATCTCCACTCTGTTGCTCTGTGGCTTCTTCTGATCTAGAATTTGTTGAGAGTCTATCTTTACAGGTATTTTATGGCCTGTGGGGGGAGAGCTAGCATATGTGCATCTTTCTACTCCACCATCTTGGTTCTGTCCCCCAAAATTAATTTTTTTTTGTACAACCAAAATGAATGCAGCTAAAATTTGAAAGAAACAGGAAATGAGAAAATTTTGCCACAAGTTTCTCTAATGGAGTTCTTATTTCTAAGAAATAATATTTCTTATTTCTAATAAATAATACGGAGCTGAGTCAAATTTACAAGAACTGTTCCCCAATTGGCAAATGGTCAAAGTATATGAAAAGGTGGTTTTAAAAGGAAGAAATCCAAAGTATCAATAGCCATATAAAAAAACAATCCAAGTCACTTAGAGAAAGACAAATCAAAACCACTGAGGTAGCACATTACAGTCATCAGAGTGGCTAAGATGACAAAAAAAATGAAAATGACAAATATTGGAGAGACCATAGAAAGGCAAGTACTTTAATGCAATATTGATGGGGTCATGAATTTGTCCAATCATTCTGTAAAGCAACTTGGAATATGCCACCCAAATCTAGTAAACTGTGTATATCTTTTGATGCATTAATACTGCTACTAGGTCGGTACTCTAAAGAAATCAAAGAAAGACGAAAAGGATTCATGTGAGCAAAAATATTTTAGCAGTACTTTACATGGTAGCAAAGATTGGAAATTGGGGGGATGCCTATCAATTGGGGAATGACTGAACAAGTTATAGTACATGAATGTAATGGAATACTGTTGTGCTATAAGATAGGAGGACAAGGATGGTTTCAGAAAAATCTAGGAAGGCTGGGTGCAAAGTGAAGTGAGTAGAACCAGGAGGACTATTTATACAACAGCAATATGGTACAAATAATAAACTCTGAAAGACTTGGGAACTATGTTCAACATAATGGCCAACGAAAATTCCAAGGGACTGATGCTAGAAAGGACTGACTCTATCTTACCTCCAGAAAGAGAGGGAGATTAACCCAGAGTCCAAATTACAGCACATTTTCTTCTCTTTTTCTTTTTTCCCTTCTGGATAAGGTCAATGAAGGATTTGTTTTGCATGACTATATTCTGTATGTATGCATGTATACATACATTATATGTTTGTATATGTACATATATGTGTGTGTATGTTTATAGGTTTTTAAAATCTCAATGGGTAGGGGAGGCAAAGAACTCAGAACTGAAAATAAAATAAAATTGAATGGCAAATAAATTAAACTTGCATCATCTGCAGGAATCTTTTCCCAGTCCCTCTTAATGTCTTCCCACAGAAGTTACTTTCAATTTAAGATGTATATATCATGTTTATACGTAGTTATTTGTGTGTTGTCTCCCTATTTGAATGTGAGGTCTTCAAGGGACTGTTCTTGCCTTTCTTTGCATAGCCAACACTCAACACAATGTAGGTGGTAAAGTCTAAATTTAGAATCCCCAAAACATCTATAAAAAGAGAGTATAATTCATGGAGAAGTATAATAGTCAAATCTGAATACAAATTTTGTCAACAGCAAAGGAAAAAAACCATTGCATTTCAAAGAGAACCAATCTGTAGTATGACATTGCTTTGTGGTTATAAGAGATATAAGTAAAACTGGAATATGATATGCTATTTCAAAGAGCAAAAACAATGAGTATCTAAAATAACATCCTGAAAAGTTGAGGTTAAGAACCTAAGAAAATAATTGAATGTTTGATTTTTTAAAAAAGCAAAGATTTGAAACATTCCTTCCAAAGAACCCTGAGGTGAGCAAGAAATTCAGTGTCCTAACTGACCAAGCAAAAAAGAAGGTTAAATACTTTTCAGATAGCTATGAAATCTAAGAAATGAGTCATTTGTTTTCATGTGGCTAAAGAAAAAGCCATTAATATGGGGCATCTTTTTTTAAAATTTTGTTTCTTTGAACCTAAAAGAAATCTTAACACCATACCCAAGAGATTTTGAGAAAATAAAGCATCAAATCAGATACAAAGACACATATCATCCACACATAGTGTATTAATGGAAAATACAAAAACAACTCAATTATTTTCCTTTATGTAAATAGATTAAATGAAAAGATTGGCCATATGAATTAAAAAGTTTGGAGAAATGAATTAAGAATCCCAACTATTTGCTAAAAATGATAGAAATCTTAAAAGAAAATGGATACAAAGTGAATGAAAATAAGAGGATGGAATAAAGTAATATTTTAGGCTACTTTAAAAAAGCAGGAGTTAAAATCATGATCTCTGAAAAAGCAATAATACAAATTGATAACTACATTATGTTTAAAGATACCATAGCTGAATTAAAAAAACGTAAAACTATGTCATAGAGGTTAAATTCTTAAGAGAAAAACTTGGATGAGTTGAGAAAAAGACATGAATAGTCACTTAATAACAAGATATTGATATCTGTCTCTTAAAGCTGTATAAATCTAATAGAAAGACACCAGAAGGAAAATACAGCACTGAATAAATTGCTGGGAAATTAGATTGGACTGCCCTTTGCCAACAAAAGAATTGTCTATAGTACCTTTACAAAAGTTGAAATCTGACATGATGACATAATATGGCAGGGCACTATAATATATTCATTACCATCACACTTTTACAAAATATCTTTATAAATATTGGGGGGGGGGGTTAGTATGGATAGTCAACTTTTCTACTCTGCACATATTTATTTTTTCCCCATTTTTATCTTTGTTTATTTTTAGTTTTCAACATTCATTTCCACAAGATTTTGAGTTCCAAATTTTCTCCCCATCTCTCCCCTCCCTCCATCCCATACTGCCTTGAATTCTGATTATTCCTTCCCCCAATCTGCTCTTTCTTCTATCACCCCCTCCCTTCCCTTATCCCCATCTTCTCTCTTTTCTTGTAGGGCAAGATTGATTTCTATACCCCATTACCTGTATTTCTTATTTCCCAGTTGTATGCAAATACAATTCTCAACATTTATTCCTTAAACTTTGAGTTCCAGCTTCTATCCCTCCCTCCCTCCCCACCCATCCCCACTGAGAAGGCAAGCAATTCAATATAGGCTATAATATGTATAGTTTTGCTAAAGACTTCCATAACAGTCATGTTATAAAAGACTATATTTCCCTCCATCCTATCCTACCCCCTATTTATTCCATTCTCTCTTTTGACCTTGTCCCTCCTCTAAAGTGATTACTTCTTATTACTCCTTCATCCCATTTGCCCTCCCTTCTATCATCCCCTCCAGCCCACTTATCCTCTTTCCCTCTACTTTCCTGTACTGTAAGAAAGATTTTCATAGCAAATTGAGTGTGCATGTTATTCCCTCCTTAAGCCAAATGTGATGAGAGTAAGCTTCACTTTTCCCCTCACCTTTCCCCTTTTCTCCTCCATTGAAAAGCTTTTTCTTCCCTCTTTCATGAGAGATAATTTTCCCCATTCTATTTCTCCCTTTCTCCCAATATATTCCTCTCTCACACCTGAAATTTATGTTTTTAGATATCATCCCTTACTATTCAACTCACCCTGTGCCCTCTGACAATACACATGTGTTTCAAGAGTTACAAATGTGATCTTTTCGTGTAGGAATGTAAACAGTTCAACTTAAGTAAGTCCCTTATGATTTCTCTTTGCTGTTTACCTTTTTATGCTTCTCTTGATTCTTGTGTTTGAAAGTCAAATTTTCTTTTCAGCTCTGGTCTTTTCATCAAGAATGCCTGAAAGTCCTCTGTTTCATTGAATGACCATTTCTTTCCCCTGAAGTATTATGCTCAGTTTTGCTGGGTAGGTGATTCTTGGTTTTAATCCAGTTCCTCTGACTTCTAGAAATTCCAAGCCCTTCTGTCCCTTAATGCAGAAGCTGCTAGATCTTGTGTTATCCTGATTGTATTTCCATAGTACTTGAATTATTTCTTTCTGGCTGCTTGCAATATTTCCTCCTTGAGCTGGGAACTCTGGAATTTGGCTACAATATTCCTAAGAATTTCTCTTTGTGGATCTCTTTCAGGAGATGCTTGGTGGATTCTTTCAATATTTATTTTACCCTCTCTTTCTAGAATATCAGGGCAGTTTTCCTTGATAATTTCTTGAAAGATGATGTCTAGGCTCTTTTTCTAATCATGCCTTTCAGGTAGTCTCATACTTTTAAAATTATTTCTCCTGGATCTATTTTCCAGGTCAGTTATTTTTCCAATGAGATATTTCACATTATCTTCCATTTTTTCATTCTTTTTTTTTTCCTTCTAATTTCTTGGTTTCTCATAAAGTCATTAGCTTCCATCTGCTCCATTCTAATTTTTAAAGAACTATTTTCTTCAGTGAGCTTTTGAACTTCCTTTTCCATTTGACTAATTCTGCTGTTTTAAAGCACTCTTCTCCTCATTGACTTTTTGGACCTCTTTTGCCACTTGGGTGAGCCTATCTTTATTTTCTTCAGCATTTTTTTTTTTTTTTGGTCTCCTTAAGCAAGCTGTTGACTCAATTGTCATTAATTTCTTCCATCGCTTTCATTGCTCTTCCCAATTTTTTCTCCACTTCTCTTACTTGATTTTCAAAATCCTTTTTGAGCTCTTCCATGACCTAAGACCATTGCATATTTATTTTGGATGTTTGGGATACAGAAGCTTTGACTTTTGGGTCTTTCTCTGATAGTATGCATTGCTCTTCCTCATCCCAAAGGATGGAAGAAAATACCTGTTCACCAAGAAAATAGCCTTCTATAGCCCTATTTTTTCCCCTTTTTTGGGCATTTTCCTAGCCAGTTACTTGACTTTTGAGTCCTTTGTCAAGAGTAGGGTATACTCTGGGGACCTGTAAGTTCTCAGTTCCTCTAAGTTGGTACAATGAAGGGAGAGGAGTTTACTCCTCTCCTGGCCTGCACTCTGGTCTTGGAGCTACCAAAGCTTTTCTGCCCAGGATCTGCAAGTAGAATTCCCTTTCCAGAGCCTCCACTAGCTACACCAAGCCAGCACTCTTTCTAACCCAAGACCCCACCTCTCAGTGGCTCAATTCCCCCACGATCTTTAGGCTGAGGGCTCCAAAAATGGACGCTACTGCTGCTGCCGCTGCTGCCTGGGGCCAGGGCTAAGGGGACAACCCTGTTCCCTTCTCCCCCAGGTGAAAAAGCTCTCTCACTGACCTTTGAAGCTGTGAGTTGCAGGATTTGGGAACCACCCCTGAGGCCTGTTCCAGTCCTGTTTCTGCTGGTGCTGTGTGGGCAAGGCTGGATTGGCTCTGTGGGCTGAGCTCCACGTACCATGTGATAGACCTTTCTTGTCAGTCTTCCAGGCTGCCTTGGGGTGGAAATCTCTTTTACTGTCATTTTCTGGCCTCTCATGCTCAAGAATTTGTTTAGATTCCTTTTTTACAGATATTTTATGGGATGTGGGGGAAGAGCTAGAGTAGGTGCATCTTTCTGCTCTGCTATCTTGGCTCCACCCCCTACTCTCTGCATATGTTTAACAAAATTTCAATAAATCAGCGTGTCTGTGTTTCTCATCAATGTACATTCAGTTCCGTTATAAACTGATATTTATTTCTAAAAATTACCATACTAAAAATTACCTATGAAGTGAGGGTGACAGCACTCAATAACTTCTCAGTAACACACACATACACACACACACACACACACACACACACACACACACACATACACACACACAACATGGAACCTAATAAAAACAACAGTACAAGTTTGTCCATGTTATATAGTCAAAAATTATGTCAGTACTACAATAACTAGTTGTAATGCCCATGTCCTTGGGCTGCTGCTCAGCCAGCGCCCTTGTTTTCACAGGGCACAGGTTAGCAGAGTCAGGTCCCTGTGATTGAGAACGTGGCCTTAATAGGCAGAAATGCCAGACCTGTGACCTAGATGATGGTGGAGGGTGGGGAACGGACTAACTTTCGTGTCAAAGGTCCTTCTGTGCTAGAAAATATACAGCAAATCACACTTTACCTTGAAAAAGACCTGAAGTTTATTTGGGGAAGTAGGTGTTGGGTTGTAGCTTAGGAATTGTGATGTGGTTTTTTGTATTTGCTTACTGATTCTTGTGGATGAAACTGCACGTAGGAAAACACAAAATCTGAATTACGCTCAGATCATTCCCTAATATAGCAATCATGTTGGAACAAATTTACATTTTCAAAAGAAGCGTTGTAGCAGAACTGAATAGGTATTTCTTGAACTGGTAACATTCATACCATCTCAACCTTCCTGCCTTGTTTGTCTGCCAGTTGTTCAGCTGTTGACAATTTCCCAATTCCATTCTTGCTTCTTGTATTAGAAAAAAATTGAATTTTCATAGCTGTGAATAGGCAGTAGGAAATACAGCATTAGAATTCTGGAGTGCAGGGCCTGGGGCAATGGTTCAAGTTGGTTGGTTAGTGGACCAGTCATGAAAGTCAAGCCTGAGGTAAAGGTGTGCATTTCTCATATCATTTCTTTGGCTTTACAAACAATTCCTGAAGCTATATAATTTAACTTTTATTGTTGTTCGTCACCTATGGTCTAAAATTGATCTGCAGGAAATTTCTTCTATGCCAAATGGATTAGAAACCAGAATCCAACAGCTGTTTATAAGAAACACACTTGAAACAGAAAGACAGACACTCACAGAATTAAAATATGGGGATCTATTATGTTGCAACTGAAGCAAAAAATTAAAAATCAGGAGCGGTCATCATGATCTCAGACAAAGCAAAAATAGATGCAAAAGAGATAACCAGGAAAACTACATTTTGCTAAAAGGTACCACGATGAAATAGTATCATATGCATCAAATGGCATAATATTCAAATTCTTAAAGGAAAAGTTGAAATGAGTTGTGGGAGAAAATAGTAAAACTATATTAGTGGGGAACCTCAATTATAAGTTATGGAGATGAATAGAATTTTAGTAAAGTTGGATGGCCTTCGAAAAAAAATTGAATGGAAAGAGAAAGGAATATACCTTTTTCTCAGCTGCCTATGTTACCTTCACAAAAATTGAACATATATTAGGGCTTAAAAACGTCACAGCCAAATGGAGAAAAGCAGTAATATTAAATGTACCTCCTCCTCTTTCCAGACCATAATGTTGAGTTCTGGGAACCATAATGATGAGACTTGGGGTGCTTGGGACCCCAAAATACCAACACGCCAGGTCCTGCCAAATGATTTTGACTCAAACCTTCTTTCAGCCAAAGTAAAACAAAGTTTATTAAAGATTTGCCATATTGGGTTGACTCTTAAGGAGCCTAAGCATTTGTAATGCTTATATTGACAAGTGCACCAGATAGAATCTCAGCTAGACAGATTCTGAACTGGATTGAATCTGAGTGCCTTCATGGAGGTGAGATAGAACTTTGTATCAGTAAGCACCCTAATATGCTGCTTGGAGGGTGAGGTGGGGTGGGGGCTGCTATCACAGGTTCTGAGATCTGCATCTCTAAAAAGAAAGGCAACTTTTGAGGGGTTAACAACCTCCTTTAATCTAGCACATATATCATTCACAGTTCTGGAAATCAACAGACAGCACTTCCAAACTGTCTGACATAAGCAATATGTATATCACAAATCAACAGACAGGTCCAACTCTTTGACCATAGTTGCCAGAGAGGGAAGCACCAACATCTGGATTTTCAAGGTGGGGGTGTGTATGCTCCTTAGCAGCTTCCCAGAGTCTTGTTTGGCACATAAAGCTTCTTCCAAAAACTAAGCCCCAAAGTAAAACCTCACCCTCATAGTGTTTATACCTTTTTTTGAGCCAGAGGGCATGCCAACCGTAGAGAACCAGTGCCTCATTCACAAAAGGTGTGAGCCTTCCTACAAATCTTCCATAATCAAACTCCCTTTAATGGGCAGGCCCATTAATGGGTAGGGTAGATCTTTAATCACATAACTTATACTGTTTCTAGTTAAAGAAAGTCTTGTTTCTGTCATTTGCTCCTAGTAAAGACTCTTGGTTGATAAAGGCAAGATTCAATCAAAGGCATAATACTTCTTGGTTATACTAAAACAAAAACAGCAAAAGATCCTACTTTGCTTGCTCTTACAAACTCATATACAGAAAGACCATGGGAAATATCTAGAGATGGTCCAGTAGTCTGGGAGGAAGGTCTAAGGAGGATCTTGATGGGACTGGGGTAACTAGTGATATAATCCAGGGTGGGAAACAGCTGGAGGCAATTAGGAGGTATCAGACAATGGAGGGTTTAGGTGGGAAGTAGGTGGGGCAATCCAGAGGTAATAGACTATGAAGGGCCAGGCTAGGTTTAGGGTAACAGATTTGAGTATGAAAGGGCAGATTAAATGGGAAGAGTCAAGGGGAATTCAAGGAGGTTCCCAGAGTCTGTACCTCATCACTAATACAATATGATTACATTCCATAAAGGGCCTTGGAAGCATAAATTAAAAATTGGAAACGAAATAATCTAATTTTTAAAATGAAAAATTCTAATACTAAAGTATGAGTGGGTCAAAGAACAAATCACAGAAATAATCAATAGTTTTCATTCAAGACAACAAAAAGACAACATTCTCAAATTTGTGGGATGTAGCCTCAGCAGTATTTAGGGGAAAATTTCTATCTCTAAATGCATATATTCAATAAAAAAAGTCAATGAATTGGGCATATAACTAAAAAAAACTAGAAAAAGAACAAATTAAAAACCTTTAACTAAAACCAAAATAGAAATCCTGAAAGTCAGAGAAAAGATAATATTGAGTAAAAAAACCCATTGAACTAATAAACCTAAGAGCTAATTATATTTTTAAAAAAACCCAAAAAATAGACGAACCATTGGTTAATTTGATTTTTTAAAAAAAGAAACTAAATTACCAGTATCAAAAATGAAAAGGGTGAATGCATCATTAATGAAGATGAAATTAAAGCAATTGTGAGGAGCTATTTTGTCTAATTACATGCTAATAAAACTGATAATCTAAGTGAAATGAATGAATATTTACAAAACTAAAATCATCCAGATTAGCAGAAGAGGAAATAGAATACAAAATAACCCTATCTAAGAAAAGAAGTTGAACAAGCTATAAGTAAGCTTGCTAAGAAAAAACCTCAGGACCAGATGGATTTACAAGAAAATTCTACCAAATATTTAAAGAATAATTAATTCCAGTATTATATAAATCATTTGTAAAAACAGGTAAAAAAGGAATCATACCAAATTCCTTCTATGAAACAAATATGGTTTTGATACCTATGCCAGGAAGAGCAAAAAAAAAAAGAGAGAAAACCCTATAATCCAATTTCCCCAATGAATACTGATGCAAAATTTTTAAATAAAATGCTAGCAAGGTGACTATATATAGCACAAAAACATACAACAGGTGGACTTTATATTAGGTATGCAACAACAAAAATTGTACAACTATTTCAATTGATGCAGAAAAAGCTTTTGACAAAATACAACACCCATTCCTATGAAAAAAGCAATAGAAAGCACAGGAATAAATAGAGCTTTTTCTTAAAATGATAAGTAGTATTTATCTAAAATCAAGAGCAAGCATTATCTCTAATGGAGATAAACTAGAAGCTTTCCCATTAATATCAAGGATGAAACAAGGATGTCCATTACCACCATTATTACTCAATATTTTACTAGAAATACTAGCTATGGTAATAAGACAAGAAAAAGAAATTGAAGGAATGACAATAGGCATGAGGAAACAAAACTATTACTCTGCAGATTATATGATGGTATACTTAGAGAAACCTTGATAATCAACTAAAATTATTGGAACTCTTGAGGTGTGGGAACCATACTGATGAGGTTTGGGGTGCTTGCCAGGTTCTGCTGAATGAATTCAACTCAAGTCTACTTCCAGTCAAAGTAAAAGTTTATTAAAGGTTTGTCATATTAAGTTGATTCTAAAGGAGACTTGCCATTTGTGATGCTTGTATTGGCAAGCAGGTCAAATAGAATCTCAGCTAGATAGAGTGGGAACTGGATTGAATCTGAGCCCCTCCATGGAGGGGAGATGGAATTTATATACAGAAAGAACATGGGAAAGATCTAGAGGTGGTCTAGTCATCCAGGAGGAGGGTCTAAGGAGGATCTTGATGAAACTGGGGTAACTAGTGATGTAATCAAGGGTGGGAAACAACTGGAGGCAATTGGGTGGTATCAGACAATAGAGGGCTAGGGTAGGAAGTAATCAAGGATGGGCTAGGGTAGGAAGTAATCAAGGATGGGCCAGGCTAGCTTAAGGATAATAGACTTGAGTATGAAAGGCCAGATTAAGTGGGAAGATTCAAGGGGAGTCCAAGGAGGTTCCCAGAGGCTGTATCCCATTAGAATAATTAATCAGCTAAGCAAAGTAGCAAGATAAAAAATAAAGCCACACAAATCATCAGCATTTCTAGATATTAGCAACAAAACCCAGGCAGAAGAGAGAGAAAGATAAATTCTATTTAAAATAGCTGTATACATCACTAGCTACCCCAGTCTCATCAAGATCCTCCTTAGACTCTTTTTCCAGATGACTAGAGCATGTCTAGATCTCAGCATAGTGTGTCCACATCCAAAAGGGTGCTGTGCTCTATGAGCAAAGTAGAATTGAGACAGCACAAAGGAAATATAGGATGTGCAAATTTGGAGTAACCACCTCAAATGTTCACACAGACTATCTGTGCCCAATCTGTGGTAGAACATTCTGAGTTCATATTGGTCTGATCAATCACTGTTGGACACATTGAAACTTGACTTTATCATGGTGATGTCATTTTGATCCTCTTCAAGAATGAAGGACAACAACCAACCCACACAGTGTGTTCATCTTTCGTTGCCAAAGAAGACCATGCCATCAGAGAAATGATGACATGCCTTGCCCTTGACTTTGTTTTGAGGGAGGGAGAGCTGTGCAAGTCACCAGCCTCAGTTCTCCTCCAGAGCCATCTGAATCCAGTGACCAGATATTTATCAGGATGACTGGAGTTGACCCAGGATGAGGCCGTTGGGGCTAAGTGACTTGCCCAAGGTCACACAGCTAGTGAGTGTCAAGTGTCTGAGGTGAGATTTGAACTCAGGTCCTGCAGACTCCTGCACTGGTGCTCTATCCACTGCACCACCCAGCTGCCCTAACCAATACAGTATAAAATACCTGCCAAGACACATCAGTAATGATATAAATTATAAAATTTTTAAATAAATTTTATATTATAAATTATATATTTATATATTTATAAATTTATAAATTTTATAAATTATAAAAATTTTTTCATATAAATAAAGACAAGTCTAAACAACTGGAGAAATACTAATTGCTCATGGATAGGCCAAGCCAATATAATAATTCTACCTAAATTAAATTACTTATTCAGTGCCAAACTACCAGAGAATTATTTTATAAAGCTAGAAAAAATAAAAATGAAATGAAGAACAAAAGGTCAAGAATATCAAGAGAATTAATGAAAAAAAAGTGAAGAAAGATGGACTCATGACAGATTGCAAAGTGTGCTACAAAGCAGTAATCATCAAAGCACTCGGATAGTGGCTGAGAAACAGAGCAGTTTAACAGTGGAACAGATCAGGCGCATAACACACAGCACCAAAGGACCGCAGTGATCTAGTAACCAACACTAGGAAGAAAGCAGGAGCAGGGAAAATTATTTTACAGAAAATTTCTCTGAAAAGAGTTTCATTTCACAGAAATATAGGGAAATGAGCCAAATCTATAATAATATCAAATCCCCAAATGAAAAAATGTGCTTTTTTTTTTTTTTTAACTATTTGTGGTTACAATGGATATGGTTCTGTGGACATGAACAGGCAGTTTTTAGAAGAGGAAATCAAAGCTATACCAGTCACATCAAAAAGTGTTCTAAATCACTATTGATTAAAGAAATGCAAATTAAAACAACTCTGAGGCACCACCTCAGACCTATCAGGTTGGTGAATATGACAGAAAAGAAAAATGATAAATGTCGGAGGAGATACGGAAAAATAGGTTCACTAATGTTAGTGGAGTTGTGAACTTGTCCAATCATTTTAGAGAACAAATTGAAACTGTGACCAAAGGGTTCTACAACTGTGCATACCTTTTGATCCAGCAATATCGTCACTAGGTCTGTATACCGAAGTGATGAAAGAAAAATGAAAAGGATTTATGTGTACAAAAATCTTTATAGCAGCTCTTTTTTTTTTTTTTTGTGGTGGTAGCAAAGAACTGGAATGCCCATCAGTTGGGGAAATGGCTGAACAAGTTGTGGTATATGATTGTGATGGAATACTGTTGTGCTGTAAAAAATGACAAAGCTGATGGTTTTAGAAAAACCTGGAAAGATTTGTACGAACTGATTGAAAGTGAATAGAAGTAGAGCATTGAACACTGTAATGGTAATGAACTGTGAGATGCTTAGCTACTTTGATCAACAAAATGATCCACAATAATTCCAAAGGGCTCATAATGAAAAAAGCTCTAGGTGAATAAAATCGGAGTGGAGATCAAAACATCTTTTTCACATTTTATTTTTCTTGTTTTTGTTGGGTAACATGGTTAATATGAAAATATACTTTGCATGATCACATTTATAACGGGCATCATTGCTTGCCTTCTCAATGGGTGTGCAAGGGACGTAAAGGTGGAAGAGAACTGGGAACGCAAAATCTTAAAAATAGTTTAAAAATGTTAAAATCTTAAAAAAGGAAGTCTCTCTTATAAAACAAGGGAAAGCAGACCATAAGATTGCAGATGCAAAGAAAATCTCTATACAGGACCAACAGAAAGTGGCAACACAAAGATCAAAGCAATTTGTTCAAAGGGTTTCTTTGCCTTAAAAATGGAACTGATAATACTATTCTGATATCGGCTTTTCCAATTTTCTCTGGAATAGGAATGAAGTAAATAATTTAGAATTTTCCCACTATACCTAGTGTTTCTATTTAAATGTTTAAATTATATTGAATTACCTCACTCCTCTTGTCTTTCATTGCTGAAATAGTTTTCTTCTGTATCATTTCAATATACCTAAAGTTTCTTTTTCAGTTTGAATTGTTATTAACAATACAAATAAATAAAAATTGATTCTAATAAAAAAAGGAATTCAAGAGTGAGATTAGTACTAGAGATACATATTTGCATTTTTATCTACAGATAAAGGTTGAAATAATCGAAGTAGATGAAGTATGAGTGTGCAGAGAGAAAGAACAACCAAGGAAGGAAGTTTGGGGCATCATGACCACATGCAAAAGGGAGGGTTGGGATGGGAGAGAGAACAAGAATTCGGAAAAGGTGACAAAGGAGGAATGGTCAGAGAGGTAGGAGACTCAGTATAATGTGTTCCAGGAACCACAGAAGTAGTTTCAAGAAGAAAGGAGTGATATGTTGTAGCCCATGGTGTCAAATGACACTGATTTTTATCTTTGCTCTAACAAGTTGGTGTTCTGATGATAAACTGACAATAATGCAGCAAGGTCTCCCTAAAAAATCAGTAGTTTTTTGTCTGA
Organism: Notamacropus eugenii; assembly: GCF_028372415.1. Lineage (NCBI taxonomy): Eukaryota > Metazoa > Chordata > Mammalia > Diprotodontia > Macropodidae > Notamacropus > Notamacropus eugenii. Next base: position 3,765,818 of record NC_092878.1, on the reverse strand, counting down.
TAAAACAGAATTAATTTCAGATTTTGTGGTGCTGTTTGGTGCTTGCCATGCCCAACTCCTCAACTCCTATTTCCAAAAAAAAATTCATCATGCTAGAAAGGCATCAGGCTTCGCCGCACTCTACCATCTTTTGGCTTCTCTTACTTTTTACTCCTGAATCTTACTTATTTTTTCACTGTCTTCCTCTGTGCCTATTTGCCTCGAAGTCACTGAACGTTAAAATATATGTTAGTTTAAGGTGGACAGTCTTGCCTGGTGATCTGTATAATTCCTGTGCTTCATCCTATGCAATAGATACCAGGGTGCAGGCAACGATTATCTTCATGATGACTCTTTTTGCCAATGCTTGACAAGGACCCTGCGGTAATACCGGAGGACCAAGTGTCCCTTGGGAAGCTTTTCTCTTGCTGCCTTTTGATACATAGTTTTTGACACGTAATTGAACCAACTCCACCCATTCCTCTGTTGCCTCTCCGAGAAGAGCCTGCGAGCCAAGCCAGGTTCCCTTTTAGCCGTAGCTTCATTTTACCTTTGGTTCTGTTCATAGTTAAAATGTCACAAGACTGATATGATTAAATTTCTCCAGTAATATGGCTTTTAGGTTAAACATTCAGCTACTGGCTGCTAAGTTAATGTTTACAGATGGTCTAAACACTGACTCATAGCATCCTGAAATATAGTGGGTCATAGGATGGTAATCATGGATTTAAAGCTAAAAGGGACCTTAGAGATTGAGTCTAACTTACTCATTTTACAAATGAAGAAACTGAGGCACAAAAAGATTAAATTATTTGCAGGATTTGAATCCAGATCTTTGTGACTCCCAAGCCCAGTGTCCTAATCTACCAATCCATGATAATCCTCAGGTGTTTAATAAATATTTGCTAAATTAATTTGAATTGGGTGGATATAATTAGGGTTCTACCAATGAATGGCTAATTCTCAAAGGTATACCTTCCACAGAAGTTTTTCCCAGCTCCTCTAAATTCCAGGACCTTCCCTCTATTAATCATTTCCTATTTATCTTGTATAGAACTTGCTTTGTATACATTTCTTTGCATGTTGTTTCCCCATTAGATTGTAAGCCCCTGGCGGGCAGAAACTGTCCTTTGCCTCTTTTTGTATCCCTATTACTTAGTACAGGGGTGGGGAACCTGAGGCCTCGAGGCCACATGTGGCCCTCTAGATCCTCAAGTGTGGCCCTTTGACTTAATCCAGACTTCACAGAACAAATCTGCTTAACAAAAGGATGTGTTCTGTAAAACTTGGACTCAGTAAAAGACTGCACCCAAGGACCTAGAAGGCCACATAAGGCCTTGAGGCTGCAGGTTCCCTATCCCTGGCTTAGTACAGTGCTTGAAACACAGTAGGTACTTAATAAATGTTTATTGATTGATAGATTAGGTATCCTGTCATTCAGGCCATTTAAAAATATTTTTATTTGTAAGTAATATCTTATCAAAGAAACTCTGGGGATTATTCAAACCTAAGAACATTGCTAAAGTAAGAGTGGGGTCAAAGTCATCCCACTTCATTTTAGCCTTGATAATTAGGGAGAATAACTTAAAAAAGCAATCAATTAAGATCTCGGACTAAGTGTGAAAAGTCTTTGAAAGTCACTTGATAAAGATTCCGGGAAGAAGTCAGATCTAGTTGGCTGTGGGATTTAATTCTAATCTCTGAATATTGTAAAAAAATGTCAAGTTATCTATAGTGGGAACTCTTGCAGAAATGAGAGCATGTGGCTTTTCGGCATATCCCCCAAAGAGGAACCATGAGGGTAAAAGAGAAGAGGTCAGGTCTCCTACCTCGCCTCTCCCAGGCTTGGAGCACAAGAGGACCTTCCAGGTTCAAGGTTCCAGGGGATGTTGGACTTCCCATCTTCTTAGGGGTGTGTTAACTAGTACCCTTTAAGCAGCTGGCATTAGTGTCTACATGAAGGGGAACCAAGGACAGAATGGACTCGGGGCTCAATAAGGAGCCCAGCAAAGAGACAACAAAATGGGTGAAAGCAACTTCTCGAACACCTCCAGGAATGAGGAAGGGACTTCCAGCAGTCAGGAGCGGGGAGCGACCCTTTGGTCACATACGCTTTCTAGATCTAATCCTGCTTTCCTCTGGACACTATTGTGGGAGACAAAGTCACAGACTTTTCATCCTATGATTCTTACTGTATTACCTTAGACAAGAGAGATCAAGGAAATGAATACGCATTTATCCACAGTGCCAGGCACTGCGCTAAATGTTTTTTACAAATATTATCTCATTTGATCCTCACAAAAACGGTGAGGTAGATGCTACCTTATTATCCTTATTCTGCAGGAAACTGAAGCAAACAGAGGTTAAATGACTTTCCCAAGGTCACACGGTAAGTATCTGAGGGTGGATTTGAACTTAGATATTCCTGGCTGCAGGAGCATCACTCTATCCACTGTGCGCTCTATTTAAAGTTGCCTTTAAATAACCCTTTAAAAAAATTACTCAAAGCTCCTTGATTAAATGATTCTCAAATAATAATCTTGGGGGAAAGCGTGCTGGTGGGAGCTTAAGCTAATGATGTTACGTGTTAGGTTAATACTAGAGTCCTGAGAGGAGACGTAGACAGCTTGGCTCTGCAGAACTCCTGAATAGGAACGGGAATTGGCATTAGGATCCTCAGAGCTTATATGATCATCAGAATAGTCCAGTAAGGAAAATGGTAGAAGCTTTGTTTGAATTATATTTGATCTGACTATGGAACAGAACAAAAAAGATTCTTTTTATTCTTTGGAGTTTTGGAGAACTTCGTATATGCCACTTTGTTTCTCTTGGTGTCAGCTTCCTTATTTGTAAAAGGAGGCACTCAGAGGATATAATTTCTGAGGTCACTTTCCATAGTAAATCAGTAATCCTATCCCACACAGTATCTTTATGGATTCTGGGTTTTCAATAGATACTTCGCTTTTTAAAAAATAAGCGATCAAAGGATATGTATGAATAGGCAGCTTTCTATGAACTTTACATATTAAGATGAAATTGAGAGGGATTTAAGTGATCTACAAAACAGGTGTTAATTACATTAAATATGCAAGTAAGAACCATCCAGTCTAAATTGAGCCAAACATCTCTTTGGTCTGCCTCTTTTGCTTCTATTTTCCCACTAGAGAAATTGTATTGAAAATCTAGTCACCAAGGAAGGAAATGCTAAGATCTCCTTAAGGTCAATTTGATAGGAAAGACCAAAGGCTAATTTAAAATCCTCATTTTTATAGTTGCCATTAATTTTGACATAACATTCATTTATTTACTCAGACTATTAAAACTAGCCTTCCTAGGCCTTCCTCCACTACAGTAAAGCTTTTCTAAGGATGCAAAAAGCACGAGCTGAATTGTTTCACCCAGAGATTGGATTAGCTGAAGCTGTTGAAGTGTAGGTGGTCCTTGTAATGTCTAAATACAATTTGCATTCAGCTACTTCCTGCTATTATTTAAGTTCTCTTTGAGAATATTGACTTGGTTTTTCAAAGATTTTATTCTTCCCAATTGGACTTTTCATGCTAGGAAGTATTTATGAGATGACATTTTTTGGTGGGAAATAATTTAATTTTGTTTGCCTTGCACATTAGTTGTATAATCTCTCCTTGATCTTGATGAATGGAAACAAAGAATTATGTTTTAATTGCTCTCCCTATAAAATATTAATTTTGAACATATGACATTAGGGTGATGAATTGGCATACATCCTTTGGTAAATATGTTCTCAGCTTGCACAAAGCTTTAGTCATTACTGGGCACTGAAGTGATTATGTGAGGTGTCACGTACTATAATGGTCTGTACAGACTTAGACTTCACATTGCCTTATGTTGCTCATTGTTAACAGAATTTTCAGAAGACTTTAGTTAATTCACATTAATGAATACAGTAATTTTTATTGTGTCAAGACATTCAAGGACCTTTTTTGTTTTGGTTCCAACTATAGAGAGAGATGGAAGGTTTAATGCTAGTAAAGTCTGAAGAATAGTTAACCACTGTTACTTGAAGATGGCTATGGGGAGATATTTTTCCGTGGCATTGTATGGGTTGGCAATGAGCTCCCCTCCCCTGTATCTCCCCTAAACCCCCACATTTCTTATGGTGAACGAATATGTGATACACATCTAAAATGAAAGGGAACCATTTGGGGCAAATCCTAGTTATCATTCCATTTGAAGACTTAGCAACATCTGCGTATTCTAATATTACAGCCCCAGTCCTAGAGACTTGGAGGTATCAAAGAGATCCCAGCTCTGAGAGACTGAAGGAAACTTGGAAGTCTTCTGGGCCAGAATTCTTAACTTGGGATCCTTGAACTGTTTATTTAAAACTATTTTGATGCTTCTTTTTCCATATGATCAGTTCCCTTTGTCTTATATATTTTATTTTCTGCATTTAAAAGCATTATTCAAGGGCTCTATGGGCTTCACCAGACTGCCAAAGGGTCTATGACAAAAAAAATTACTGAAAACTCCTGAATCAATACAATCTATTTAATCTATAAATAAAGACCGAAAGAAATGAACTGTGTTGCCTTGAAGCATCTTAAGTTTCACTCAGGGAGATTAATTCTGTGAGACTGGCCCTAGGAGCACCATTTTAAAATAGTGAATAAGGGAAGTTCCTCAGAGTGTCAGGACTGGGTTTAAAATGTGACTGGCTGCTTGGTTATCTATCCCATTTCTATGAGTTCCTTGAAATATTCCCTGAATTGGTTTCAGAAATCTCTGGAGGCAGGACTGATATCCCCATACCACCTACAGTACTGCCAATCTAAAAATCATAGTCTGAACAATTACAGTACCTTTGTAATTGAACTCTCTGTCTCCAGGCTCTCTTCAGTCCGATCCATTCTCTATACAATGGCTAAAGTGAGTTTCCCAAAGCATAGGACTGAGGATGTCACCTTCTCCTGACCCCACACTCAATAAACTACATTGGCTCCTGTTAAGTCTAGGATCAAATAAAATTCCTCTTTTCAATATTTAACCACCTTCCCAAGCTAGACCCTTCCTATCTTTCCAGTCTTTAACACAGTCCACCCTTCCATATAATCTATGGTTCAACCAGACTGGCTGCTGTTTCCCATCCATAAGACCCCTCCTCCCCCTCATTTCCTTACCTTTGTATTGGCTCTCCAGCATTTCTGGAATGCTCTTCCTCTTCCTTCTCTGCATTTGACTCCCTTTAAAACACAGCTCAAGCTCTATCTCTACTTCCTGTAGGAGGCCTTTGCCAGCCCATTAACCCCTCACCAAGGTGCTAGTACCTCTCCCTGTAAGGTTTTCTTTCAGCTGCTCTATATTCATCACTGATTCATGTACATGTTGCTAGAGAATGTGAGCTCTGTGAGGGCAAAGGTTTTTTTTTTTTGGATGTATTCTCAGCACTTATCATAGTGCCTAGTAAATGTGTTGTCTTTCAGTTGTGCCCAGCTCCTCATGACCCCATGGACACAGCACACCTCTACTGCCTGGGTGTCAAACACACTGGAGTGATTTGCCATTTCCTCCTCCAGTATGTCAAAGCAAACAAAGATTAAATGCCTTGTCCAGGGTCACATAGCTAGTGGGTGTCTGAGGCCAGATTTGAACTCAGGTCATCCTGACTCTAGGCCCAGCTGAGCCCCACCTAGCTGCCTAGTGTGTCTAGTGAGTACTTAATAGTACATAGTAAGTATATAATACTATATATTAAGTACTTAGTAAATGCTTCTTGATGGATTTATTTTGGACTACATATACATGATAGCCAGAAAGTTTAGCCTAAGCTTAATTTGTACATTAGTAAATATGATGACTGGAATAAAAACAACAAACTTCATGAAATCATTTATTGGCAAATTAAGTTTGGGTCCTAATATGGGCACTCAAGCCCATTTCCTCAAGGTCATCCTCTTACTGAAATGTTGGTTTGTCTTCCTACGTGCCCAGCCACTGATACACAACACTAGCCTCTCCTTTTTCCCCACTCCCACCTCTGCCATGGAATCAGAAATTAAGTTACTGGAGATTTCAAATCTGCAGAACACTTCTATGGGGCAGCTAGATGATGAGAGCTCTGAACTTGGAGTCTAGAAGACCTGAATTCAAATTTTCCCTCCTTCAGCCGCTCACATTTCCTCCTCTATAAAAGCTCCCAGTCTATGACACTCTGACCTGAGAAATAAGCAAAAAAAAAGAAGAAAAGTAACTGACGCAAAGTTTATGTATTTTACTCCATGGAGGAGCTACCTTTCCTCACAGCTTTAGGAACTTAGTACTCTGTGGATTTAATAGGCTTGGCCATCTGGCTTCCAATTTCCTGTTTAGTAGAAGCACTAGATTTATGCGGGGAGGTTGTGAAGGAAGGACGTCTTAGAGGCAGCGAAAGCAGTGACAGATGATAACTGATATTCCTGGACATTGCAAGAGAAAGCACGAATGAGAAAAAGCAGGCGCAATCACTAGAAAATAAAAACAATTTGGGGCCATTTAGTGGCAGGACAAGCAATCCTCCATCCCTCCTTGGCCCCGAGGGCAGCACAATACCCAGTGTTTATCCTGACAGCCCTTGAGTCATCTAGAAAAGGTTAAATCATGTTCCATTTATTCCTTTTGAAAAGAGAAAATTGTGCAAGAGGGTTTAGAAAGATTTCTATCATAGTTAAAAGCAGTCTTGCTACTTAAAGAGGCAAGTTTCTTTTATAGAGAAATTTAATTATGTGGAACAGTTCATTCCCTGGCAATACCTGATAAAATGAACTTAGTTAAGAATTATAGCCTTCAGTGCTTGTTGTCATATCTCCTTGGGTATCACGATGTATTCTCATGACCAACCAAATCTGAACAGATATATTTCATAAAAAACAAAAACAAACCTGATGATTGAGCACCTATCTGTGCAGGGCACCATGCTAAGTCCTGAGGATACAATACAATATTGGCGTGCTCTCCGGAAATTACATCCAAAGAATCTGTGGAATCCATTACAGCAACTGCCAGTTAGTAGCTAAGTCCTAAACTGAGGCAGAGGGAAGGAACTTTCCCAGAGTTGCACAACTAGCCAGAGAGGACAGGCATTTCATGACACTAAGCCCAGCACTCTGTCTGCTACACCAGGCTGGCTCTCAGACAAATCTGTATCCAGATATCTCAAAGTAATTTAAGCAGGGACAGAGAACTGACAACTGCAGGGAACTTCAGGAGGGATTCCTTTTAGGAAGAGGATTCTAAGACATATGTGAAGAAGGAATGCATTGCAGGCATGGTCCGTGGGGTGGGGGAAGCTTGAAAGGAAATGACAAGTTTGGGATACAGCACGTAGGTCATTTTGGCCAGAAGGTTGAACATAAAAAGGAGAGTAATGTGAAAGGGTTGGAAGGGCAGGTTTGGGAGCCAGATTGTGGCAGGTTTAAGAGCTCATAGTTTATTCAAGAGACAAAGGGGAGACTGAGGATTTGGGGGTAAGGAAGTGATATGGTGAAACCTGTGCTCTGGGGAGATTATTTTCACAGTTGCATGGAAGATGAATTGGAGAAGGGAGACCATTCAGGAGACTAATACAGCATCATAGATTCTGAACTGGGAGGGACTTTAGGAGCTATCTGATTTAATCCCAACATTTTATACATGAGGACACATTTTATACAGAGATGAAGTGACTTGGCTACAATCACACTGGTGACATGTTACATGGCTGAGGGTCAGAATGAGTGTGGGTGACCATGGGAGTGGTAAGAAGGGGGAGAGGATGAGAGAGATATGGGAGTGAGGTAGATTCAACAGAATCTTTGTCAGAAGACAAAGAGAAGGGTCCCCTCTTCTCTCAGGCAACTATTTGGATGTGGGTGGCTGATAACGGGGTAAGAGTCAAGGATGATCATGAATTTGTGAACTCCATTGGCAAGATGGTGGTGCCCTTAACAGAAATAGGGAAGTCTGGAGGTGGGGCAGATTTAGGGGAAAGATACCAGCTTTGAGGTGCCTTATGGTGCATCCAAGTAATTTAGCAGTCAATTACTACAGTCCTAGAGTTTAGGAGAGACTTTAGAACTAGATAGATTGGTTTTTGAGTCACCTGTGTAGATGTGATAACTGAATCCATGGAAGCTAATGAGATCAGTGAGATACGTAGAGAGAAGGCCCAGGACAAAGCTTTAGTAAGGGCTCCACAGCTGGAAAGAAAAGGATGATCATCTTGCAAAGGAGAAAAAAATCAGGCAAGAAGAAAATCAGGGGAAAGCATCCTGACAAATAGAGAGAAGAGGGAGTAACCAAAAGGGCTGGGTGGTGGACAGTGTGAAAAGCTTCACAGGGATCAAGAATGATGAAGAACAGGGACAAATAAAACCAGCACAGTCAGGAGTTGGCAGATCACTGGGAACCTTGGAGAGAGGTCAATTTCAGCTGAGCAATGAGTCCCATTGCAAGGGACTCGTAAGAGACTGAGGGGTAAGATAGTGGAGACAATGAGTGGAGATGCCTTTTTTTTTTAGGAACCCGGATAAGAAAGGGAAGAAAGATGCAGGATAACAGTTTGGGGTGATAGCAGAGTCGAAAAGGTTTCTTAAGGACAGTCAACCAGTCATGCTTGCAGGCAACATTGACGGAGGCCATGGAGAGGGAGAAATTGCAGACAAAAGTGAAAGGAGAGGCCAAGATCCCAATGAGACAGGCAGTTATGGGATCAAGGGCACAGTAGAGTAGTTGGCAAAAGAAACAAAGGGAAGAGTCCCCTCTTTTCTCAGAGCGTAGACCCAATGAGAAGAGAGCGATGGAGTATTCAGAAATATGGAACAGGGAAGAAGGAATGTGATAGTTGGCCTCAATTTTCTTAGCAAAGTAGGAGAGAAGTCCTTTGCTAAGGAGGAGGAGGAGCAGTGTTGGAGGCATAGAACAGGGAGGAGGAGAGTCACTGCAGATCGTGGTGAGTGAATAGAAAGGAAGAATGAGAGAGAGAAATGAAAGCACAGCAAGTGAGGACAGAAATAGGAGATTTGTTGAGATGTATTGTAGAGGCAGAAGGAAAAGGAAAGCTGGGAGGTTTTGACATAAATAGGCATTTGGCTATGATATGACATCATAGGTTATGAAAGATGATATAAATAGGATAGGATATATGTGTCATGCCTAGAACCAGGATTCTTTTTTTTTCTTTCCAAAGTATTGGCTTTCCATGGAAAATTAAAGACAAGATTTTAGAATTAGAATAAGACTTCTGGTTCTTAAACACCAGATCGAGGTAAATAGCCCCCTGCCCAAGGCAGGTGGTAGCACCTTTTATTGGGTGAGTGAGGAGTAACAAATGATGAATTTGTTTACTTTTCTTTCTTTTTTGTGTCTCTCCTAGGATGAGTGGGTGGGGTTTTTTTTTAAAATAGTCTGGTCAAATTTTTGTTTTTATTTAAAATGTTGCTTTCAACTCTCAAAGAAATCCTAAGCTTTCAAGAGTTGGCTCATAATGAAAATAAAAGGGTAATGGGAGAGAGGGAGAGAGAGAGAGAGAGAGAGAGAGAGAGAGAGAGAGAGAGAGAGAGAGAGAGAGAGAGAGAGAGAGTGTGTGTGTGTGTGTGTGTGTGTGTACACGGCTGCATACGTGTGTGTATTTTCACTTTTGTGGATCATTTAGAACAATTTTATTCTGAACCATTTTCTTCTCCCAATTGATAGAATTTTGGCTCTAACATATTCACACATTCATTCTGAATTTCCATAAAAGGGGAGAAAACCCATTTTCATGATGAAATTATCTTCCCTAACCTACCCTCCCTTCCACACCCCATTCCATAAACCATGTTTATAATCCGAAGTCCAAATTGTGGTTAAAAAATTGATACAATGTCCTTTCCCCAACCTGATTTCCTCAGGCGACTGAAGTCTTCTATTTATCTCATTAGTTAGTTTAATAACAAGTTTGTTGAATTGTGGTTTGGGCACTGTATACTTTATAAAATAACCCAAATTGGAACTTAACCAAGCCCTTTGAGTAAAAAGGGGCTTGATCTTCTGAGCAGTTTTGTAATTGTGTCTGGCTCAAGGTGGCTGCAAAAAAATGGTTACTCTGCTCACGCACATGGCCGCTGCGGTGGAACAAAGCTCCTTTGTTTGCCATGTTCAAGAAAAAGTGTTATTTGCCTTTTCTGCCCCTGGTTTCCTTGGTCGCAGCCTCTTAGGCAACTGGCAGAGTTTGAGAAAAGACAAGACTTAGCAGCCTCATCAACATGGGTCCAAACAACTTCAATTAAAAATATTCTAAAAATAAATCCAAACTTTTTTTTCTAGAACAAAATTGCCAGACCTGGTTTTTGGTTTATGCAGTCTTGTTCTATCATGCCCTCATTAGAAAATCAGTCTATATAGATATGTATGGGTGTGGGTGTATGTTATGTGTATGGATTGAAGTGTATACATACCCCCAGTGAAAGAATGTGTGTGTGTGTGAGAGAGAGACAGAAAGAAAGAGAGAGAGAGAGAGAGAGAGAGAGAGAGAGAGAGAGAGAGAGAGAGTGTGTGTGTGTGTGTGTGTGTGTGTGTGTGTGTGTGTGTGTGAGTGAGAGAGATAGAGACAGAGAGATAGAGAGACAGAGAGAGGGAGGGAAGGAAGGAGAGGGAGAAAGGGAGAAAGGAGATTAAAGAATATTGTGCTGGAGTTTCAGGTAGAAATCAGGTTCTAAAATTTGGGAATCTATACTGTGCTGAATGTATGTAGAATGTATTACGAAATCATGCAAAGAAACTTTTACATAATACTGTATTCAAAAAGCAAGGATATGGGCAGAAGTTTAGTCAGGTCAGAAATCTCCCCACTGGAAAAAGTCAGTAACTATTTTATGCAGCTTTGGGGAAAGTTGCACAGCTAAGCAGTGAATGTGCATGGGTTGGCACCTCCTTTTCTTTTGGTTGGTGCTATGTTGGATGGAGTAAAAAAAAAAAAAAAGACCATGTGGAAATATGCAAGGGGAAGCAAAAGAGAAGAGAGGCATTGTTAGCTAAATGGGAGAGTGGTCTGAGATCAAAATGACAGCTTTCCTCTTATAAATTGTGAGGTAGGACTTTTGATTGAAAAGCTTTTCTCCAGCCTTGACTTGCACACCCCAGAAAGCTGGAAACAGCAACCACCTGGATGCTTGTCTATGTCTTTAAAAGCCTTAAATGAAAGGGAAGTTTCTCTCTTAAACAAAATAAGGAAAAGCAGCCACATGAACTAAAGAGAGTGAAGCACATTCCATACTTCAGTCTCAACAATTACAAGAGTCCGACTTCTTGACACCATCAGTCAATGAAAATCATTAACCAAAGTGCAAGCCACCTATTCAAGTGTGGGAAGAAGTAGTGCTTCAGTCCATTGGATAACTGAAAACCAGTAAGTGTAAAGAGAGCAGGAAGGGATTGGGGAGAGCAATGGACTAGGTGAGTGGCAGAGTTAGGTAATCCTAGATCAACAAGTTCAACAGTAAGCTGAGTTTAAGCACTAGTCAAGACCAAGAAATGCTCTCCATACGTTCTATTGTTTTGGAGAAGGATTCAGGTTTTTTTATCTCAAGGTTTCCACTTCTCTCTCCTCAAATCTGGTTGGTTCTGCCTTGTAGCATTGGATGCTAGTGGTGGTGGTAGTAGTAGACAGGGAATGAACCTTTGATTTCATTGTTATAGGGACCTTCTAAGTGAGGAATCTTCCTCTGCCAATTCAGGTCAGCACCTTCTGTCTAACTTATAGTCTTAGAGTTGCCTAGTATGGAGAGGTTAAGGGCTTGACCAGGGTTATACAATCAGTATATGCCAAAAATGACACTTGAATTCTGGTCTTCCTGGTTCTGAGGCCAGGCCTCTATCCACTACACTGTGCCTTGTACATGGTACATAAGAGCTATTTTTCAAATTGAATGTGATCCATTTCAAGCACAGAATCACCACATAAGTCTGTGTGTTTTCTAACTTTTTCCCCTGAAGTTAGAGCTACATTAGACTCAGTTAGGGAATCCATACCTTCAGTGTTTATCAGTGCTGGTTTCTGGAAACAGAAGGGTTGGACCTTGAGTCATAGAATCAGAGTTAGAACAGGAAGGGAGTTCAGAGTTCATGTAATTTTACAAATGGGGAAAACAAGGTTCTGAAAGATTAAATGACTTTTCCCAAAGATATGCAGGTGGGAAATAGCAATAATGGCTCACTTCCTTTAATTCTCAATCAAGTATTCTTTGTGCCATGTCGCCTTTCTTTGGAGCCTTTCCCCCAAATCTGTTGCCCCTTGCGGGTGATGGCTTGGGTCCCAACAAGTACAACCTATATCAGTATCACAGTGGACATGATTTTCCTTAGCATATTTTTAGGAGGCTATACATCCTTGACATATAGTAGGAGTTAAATGTTTGTCTACTGATAAAAAAAAAAAAGTGTATTTTATGTGAATAGGCCTATTTACTTTTTGAATTGAATTAGGCATGGCCTTAACAAAAATTTTAAATGTGGGGTTAAAAAAATCACGTTGGTTAAATTGGAACCAAACCTTAGCGTCTTGGTGTATGTAAGAATGTTGAAAATCTTGGTTAAAACAAAACATTGTGAAAAAAAAGCTGCACTTGCTCATAAAATATTCCACACCCTTTTACCCCCCTTCCACCCAAACTTTCTGTGTGAAGATGGGCTGACTTATTACCCACAGCTGGCAACCTTTTATGAGCAGAGGGGGTTTAATTTCTGTGCTGCCTGTCTGCTTTTCCCCCACATAACTGATAATTAAAAACAGATGTTGACTTCGTAAAGCCCTTATTTTCATGTGCGGGTAAAAGCTAATGTATTCCCAGATATCTTACTTTTTTTATTGTGGAGTTTGAATATTTATACTCAAGGTAATTTGATCTCGATTCTGGTTATCTGTCAGCAAAGCTTGCCACCGCAAATCAGTGACTGTACACTAATGAGGGAAAGGGGTTGTGGTACATTCCAGGCTGGCCAACAGCAGGGTCAGTGTGCAGTGACTACTTTAAATAACTTGAGTTGCCCATAATTGATAAATGTTGGGGTGGAGAAGAGGGTCTTTCTTGTTCTGAAATTCACCCTGGGATCTCATACAGCTTTGGTGCAGGGTAGAAGGCATATAGCTGGGCATATTCACTGTGGACCAGTGAAGAGCTCAGTTTGTTGTCAGGGAAATCCAGTTATTGGATTACTACTATCATCAAAGGCTTTCCAAATGGAAAATTTACTACAATAATAGGGAAAATTATGGCTACTTAGATGCAGTTTTTGAATAAATTGAAAATGATCAGCATCTCATGAACTTCAGAATATAAAAACATAGTATTTCCTGGTAATTTTTATAAACTCAAGAGCTGGAAGGGACCTTTGTGATGCAACTTGAGTCTTAAAAAAAAGAAACCCAAATCTTCAGTAGATTTTCTACTCCAAAACTCAGCTCTATGCATTGTAGGCATACAAAAAAAAATGAACATATGATATGGTCCCCTGCCCTCAATGTTTATAAGCTTGCTTGGGAGTATGATGATACTTTAATGCTTTTAGTTGGTTGGGTTTGCAACTATAGTACTTTTGAAACACTCACTATTCTGCCTATTTCCTCATCATTACTTTGCCTGTAATTAGGTTGCCCTGTCATTAGGTGAACATTAGTGCCTTCCTTGAGATCTCATGGTCCAAACAGCTAAGCTTTCCATGTGTGGTTAATAGGAAAATTAGCACACTTTTCATACTTGATCTTTTTTCTTTGATCATAAAATTAAATTGATCATAGGATCTGGAGGAGGAAGGAACACAGAAATTTTCTGGTCCAACTCTATCATTTTGCAGATGAGGAAATTAAGGCCCAGAGATGCTAAGCATCTTGCTGTAAGTTACCCAGGTAGGAATGAACAGAATTTCCCCTCTAACCCTGCCTTCCCTTCTTCCTTTTTTCCTCTCACAAAAACACAACTCCTTTTTTGAAATGCAAACCAGGGTGAAGTATATATTCCTAAAAGGCATAGCTACCCACATCCACAATCATTGCAGAATAATATAATAAGAGTTTATAATATAGACTAACTTATTTGGTGTTACAACAAGCACAAGTCCTGTTGTTTTCTCCAAATTTATTATTTATTTTTGACATTCTTTTCTTTTTAAATTCTGATTCCCAAGTTCTTTTTCTTCCTCCCACCACTTCCCCAGCCTCTGAGAAGGCAGGCAGAATGGTAGCATTTATACACATGAAATCCTGCAAAACATATTTCCATATTAGCCATATGGAACAAAAAAGCCAAACAAAAATAAAGCAAGAAAATGATATTTCAGCTTGCGTTCTGAGTCCATCTACTCTCTCTCTGGAGGTAGATAGCATTTTGTGTCAGACCAGTGTATTATCACTGCACATCAGAGTAGCCAAGTCATGTACAGCTAACCATCATCACTATATTGCTGTTACTGTGCAGCAAGAGTCTGAGGTCAGATTTGACCTTGGGAAGATGAGTCTTCCTGAGTCCAGAGTCAGCACTCTATCTACTGTGTCACCCAAGACACAAACTCAGAAGAAGACAATAACTTGAAAACAACTACAACCTAAGCCTCAAAGAAAAATGCTAATTAAACACATGCACAGAAAGAATTTCTAGAAGAGTTAGAGAGATAAGAGTGGCAGAGGAAAAGTTGGGAAAAGAAATGAGAGTGATGAAAGAAAATTATGGAAAGAGAATTAACAGCTTGGTAAAAGATGCAAAAAAATTGAAGAAAATATCTTTAAAAAACCCAACAATTAGCCTAATGGTAAAAGAGGTACAAATATTCACAGAAAAAAGAACTCCTTATATCTTTTTTCCAGTTACTTAGATCTGACTTTATTTGTGTGAAAAGTGTTTTGTAATTGTGTCCATATAGTCCCTGGGTTTGTTTTGGCAGGTAGACTCCCAAATATTTTATAGTGTCTATTGCAACTTTAAATGGGGTTTCTCTTTCTATCTCTTGCTGTTGGGCTTTGTTAGTAATACACAGAAATGCAGATGATTTATGTGGGTTTATTTTGTATCCTGCAACTTGTCAAAGTTGTTTATTATTTCAAGTAGTTTTTACTTGATTCTCTAGGATTCTCTACGTATATCATCATATCATCTGCAAAGAGTGATAATTTAGTTTCTTCTTTGCCTATTCTAATTTCTTCAATTTCTTTTTCTTCTCTTATTGCTAAATCTAACATTTCTAGTACAACCCTGAATAACAGTGGTGATAAAGGACATTTTTGTTTCACCCCTGATCTTATGCATCTAGCTTGTCCCCATTACATATAATACTTGCTGAAGGTTTTAGGTTTTTTGTTTTAAGGAAGGCTCCCTTTATTCCTATGCTCTCCAGTATTTGCAATAGGAATGGGTGTTGTATTTTGTCAAAAGCTTTTTCTGCATCTATTGAGATAATCATATAGTTCCTGTTAGTTTTGTCTTTGATGTGATCAATAATGCTCATAGTTTTCCCAATATTGAACCAGCCCTGCATTGCTAGTATAATCCTACCTGAGCATAGTGTATTATTCTCATGATAAGTTGCTATAATCTTTTTGCTAATATCTTATTTAAAATTTTTGCATCTATATTCATTAGGAAAATTGGTCTATAATTTTCTTTCTGTTTTGACTCTTCCCAGTTTAGGTATCCAAACCATATTTGTATCATAAAAAGAATTGTATAGGCATCCTTCTTTGCCAACTTTCCCAAATAGTCTACATAGTATTGGAACTGTTTTTTAAATGTTTGATAGAATTTACTTGTGAATCCATCTGACCCTGGAGATTTTTTTCTAGGGAGTTCATTGATGGCTCATTCAATTTCTTTTTCTGATAGAAAAGAATTCCTTAAAAAGCTGAATAGGACAAATGGAAAAGGAAGTACAATAATTCACTGAAGAAAAGAACTTTAAAAGCAGAATTGGCCAAATGAAAAAAGAAAGGGTACAAAAGCTCACTGAAGAAAAGGAATCCTTAAAAATTAGAACTGGATACCTGGAAGCCAATGACTCCACAAGGCATCAAGAAACAACAAAACAAAGTCAAAGAATGAAAAAATAGAAGAAAATGTGAAATATCTCACTGGAAAAACAACTGACCCGGAAAATAGATAATTTAAGAATGAGTGGACTACCAGTGCCTAGACAGCATAGTTAAAGAAATTATTAAGGAAAACTGCCCTGATAGCTTAACTCCAGAGAGTAAAACAGAAGTTAAAAGACCCATCAATCACCTCCTGAAAGAGATCCCAAAATGAAAATTCCCATGAATATTATAGTCAAATTCTAGAGCTTGCAAGTCAGAGAGACCCAGAAAGAAACAATTGAAATACCAGGTAGGCACAGTCAGCATCACACAAGATTTATCACCTTCCATATTAAAGGAACAGAAGGCTTGGAATATGATATTTCAGAAGGAAAAGGAGCTAGGATTACAACCAACAATTACCTACCAGTAAAGCAGAATATAATCCTTAATGAGAGAAAATGAATATTTAATGAAATAGAGGACTTTCAAGCATTCCTGATAAAAAAAAAATCAGAGCTGAATAGAAAATCTGACATTCAAACAGGAGACTCAAGGGAAACATAAAAAGGTAAACATGAAAG
The DNA here is from genome assembly GCF_028372415.1 of Notamacropus eugenii. NCBI lineage: Eukaryota > Metazoa > Chordata > Mammalia > Diprotodontia > Macropodidae > Notamacropus > Notamacropus eugenii. Next base: position 3,749,228 of record NC_092878.1, on the reverse strand, counting down.
AGAAATCATAAACAACTCAATAAATTAAACTGTTTACATTCCTATATGGGAAGGTGATACAGATAACCCTTAAGAACTTCATCATTATTAGGGAAGTTAAAAGGAATATGCATGGAAGGCATAAGTGTGAGTCAGTTATGTTGGAGTGATCTCCAACAAAATTAAGGGATGAGAAAGAGCGATGCACTAGGATAAGAAGGAAGGGAGAAGTAGAATGGGGAAAATTTTCTCTCATAAAAGAGGTATGCAAGAAAGAACTTTTACATTTTACATCAGAAGTGAGGGAAGATGGGGCAGGACAATGCTTGAACTTCACTCTCGTTGGAATTGGTTCCAAGAGGGAAGAACATCTATATCTATATCTATATCTATATATAATATACACACACATACACACTGTTTCTTCACTTCACCTCGGTTACACACAGCAACAATTACACCCTTGGTCTTACCATCAGCCAGAGCTGTTGTATTACAATGATTAAGAACTTCTTTTAACCAATCATTTACCCCTATCTTTCTATCTTTCCCTATGACTTGTTCCTCCCAACTCATTCTTCATTTTCACTATGACATTTAATCCTGCTACCCTTTAGTACTTTCCCAGGCCATCATCCCCTATCTGGTTATATTTTCCTCCCTTCCCAATATTGATATCTTAGTGATATAGTTCCACCCTACACTACTCTCTGTTCTTCTCATACTTTGCCCAAATCCAACCCTGTATGTTCCCACCTTGCACCTCCTCCATTCCTACTCACATGCTGCTGACTGCAGCTGCAAGAAGTCACATAACCATGCTCACTGAGTTTGCTACAAATTCTCTAGCATCAACCGAGAGGGCACTGTAATTAAGGCAGTCCTTTTACTGTTGTCAGGCTTTCAACCTCATCACCAGTTTTACCAGGATTCTCTTAATTGTAAGATTTGGATTCTTCCTGACCTGTCTGAAAAATTGGACACTATTGATCATTGTAGATTTCTGGGCACTTTTTTTTTTTTTTTTTAACAACATGTCTCTCTCCTGATGTTACTGCTATCTGCCTCACTGCTCCATCTCAGTCTCTTTTGCTGGATCATCCCCCAAGGTTCTGTCCTGGGTCCTCTTCTCTTTTCTCTCTCCTCTCTCACTTGGTGACCTCAGCTTCTTATGGCTCAATTATCATCAATGAATAGATTAATCCTAGGTCTATAGCTAGGTAGTGCAATAGGTAGCTTGGAATCATGAATACTTGAATTCCAATGCAGCCTCAGACACTTAATAGTTATGTGAAAAACTAAGCCCCACCTAGACAAAACACTTAATCACTGCCTGCCTGTAATGAATCAAGAGTCTTTGATTGGAAATAGCATGTATATATATGTATGTATGGAGAGAGAGAAAGAGTGAGAGTGAGTGAGAGTGAAAGTGAGAGTGAGAGTGAGAAAGAGAGTGAGAGTGAGAGAGTGAGAGAGTGAGAGAGAGAGAGAGAGAGAGAGAGAGAGAGAGAGAGAGAGAGAGAGAGAGAGAGAGAGAATTGCTTGGAGGGAGAAGAGAGAGTAGAGAGAAGCAGAGCTGAGAGAGAGAAGTGAGCATGAGCAGGTCAGGGAAACTTGCTTATGGGGAAGCCTAACAGGAAGGATGTTGGTGATGTCAGCACTCCCTCTATTGATCTGTGTTAATTTCTCAGACAGAAGTGCTGTCTATTGGTCTGTGCTGATTTCTCAGACTGAAGCCATATGTTGGTTTTTGTGAGTGAATTGAGCTGAAGAGTGTTGATCCAATCATGTGAAGGAGCTTAGCTTAAGCCCCTTTTAAAGAGCTTTTAAAGTGAATTGAGATGGGGGTGCTGGTAATAGCCTTGTTAAGCTTTGATTTCATTGAAGCAGAAGTTGCAGGCAGGAGCCATGGAGCCTACTGTCAGGCAGAAGCAAGAAGAGTTTGGAGTGGAACAGTCCCTGTGAGTTGAGACAAGGAGCAGGAGCAGGGAGCTGCCTGTGTGTGAACCCAGGCAAGAGCTGGGAGTGGTTGGCCCATGGAGGAGGAGCCAACCTTGAGTCGAGATAAGAAAGGACTTCACTTGGACTCTGCACATTGGTTAAGGAGATTGTTCTTCTGGTGACCTAGGGTGGATGGTGTGGTGTTTTCCGCTACCCCTTAAGGATGCATTGTGCTAGGGAAGATCCTAGCCTGGGATGCCCTGACTTTGGGGATGTAACAATATACACTATACACCACATGACATACTGAGTGTTATGAGATACATATATGTATTAGATGAGATTTTTTGCTTAAGGATGTTGCCATGTATTATGCTTTACTTTATTGAACAATGTTTAGTTTATTGCTGAATAGAGAGTTCATTGTACTATGTGATTTAGACCCCTAACGTTATTCCCAACAGCAGTCTTCAAGTGTTCTACCATGATCAGTGTTACGCTGCCTTAGTTTCCTCAACCCTAACCCTCGACTGTAAAATGAAGACAGTAATATCACTTAACTCACAGGGCTGTTGTATCAAATGAAATATTTATAAAGCCCTTAGCATAGTGCCTGGAAAATGACCTGGCATTTAATAAATGCTTCCTTTCTACCTCCCTTCATCATTTATATCTATTTCTGTCTCTCCCCTGACCTCATATCCTGCATCACCAGCTACCTTTTGGATATTTCAAACTGGTTGTCCCATAGACATCAAAAACTGAAAATGTCTAAAAGAGAATTCCATTTTCCCCCCCAGAACTCACTTCACTTTCTGTCTCATTTTTAGCCCTTCTAGCAGAGATGAGGCAAGGGCTAAAAATGAGACAAAAATGTTTTTATAAATGAAATGAGAGTGCTTGATGAAACAAATGGAGAAGAAATGAGAGTTCTGAAAGAAAGGATTGGAAAAGGAATTGACAGCTTTGCACAAGAGGTAGAAAACTTTGCCTAAGCAACACACTGTATGAGAATTCGAATGGACCAGGAAGAAGCACAGTACTCCATGAGACAACAAGAAATATTTAAACAAAATCAAGACTAAAGAAAGGTAGAAAAAGTGTAGAGTATCTCATATCAAAAACAACTGATCTGGAAAACAGATTGAGGAGAAAAAAAATTAAGAATCATTGGAGTACCTGAATGCCAAGAACATGGAAAGAGCTTAGACATCATATTTCATTCTTAAATGGTCTATAAGCATCTCATTTTATTGCATTTCTGAACCTGAAAAATTAACCTGACCTGAATCAAGTCTAGTCTGCAACAACCACTTTCTACATGAATCATTTGTGAATTCTTGCAACTCCTATTGCTCTTTCTCCCAATCAACCTTGCATTTATTTTATTTAGAGTTATTCTTTATATATTTATATACATATATCTACATACATATTTATATACTTCTCTCCCCTGTCAGAATGTAAGAGTAAAGATTATTTCATTCTTTGTATTTTTATCCTTAGCACTTAGCAGAGCGTCTAGAACATAGCAGGTACTTGATAAATGTTTACTGATTGATTGAGTTTTACTTTTGTAGTTCCTGGGATTCCCTTCAGAAAAGCTGCCCTAGGCTCAAGGGACTCTGGGCAAACATCCACACCAATAACCAGAGAACGCAGTTCTCTCTTATTAAGCAAAGTAAGACACAACAAAAAAAATCCTCAAACAGCATACCTAACTGACAAGAAAAAAAATTCCAATATATACACATGGGTTATTCTCTCCCACAGGTCACTCCACCACCAATGGGGAAGAGTATACACACATACAAAGAACATATGTAACTAAAAACATGGTGGAGCACATACATTTCCTCTGGCTGGAAACATATGTAAAGGGCTTCTGGTGGTTGATGCCATGTGAACATGGCATACATATATGGAAAGTCTTCATGTAGGGTCCCATATGATCACAGTACATGTATAGCTAGGGTAACTCACCCTTTTGATGCTGTAGAGCTCTCAGTGTCCTCTGATAATGTCACTTCTAATACCACAAAGCTGCCAACGTCCTTTGTTGTCAGCAGCATCCTCGTGCTGCTCTCATCCGGATATATCCCTGACGGTTTTTCTTGCTCTCCTGGTCATCAAGTTGCTCTCTGCTATTATCTGCTGAGCTTAAGCTATTTCAGGTCATCTGTTGCTATTAGGTGTTATAGTTTAGAAAGCTTCTCCCTGAGAGGGAGAGGTATACAGCTTTTAATGCATAGCTGAAGGCTATGAACCACCACTCTGCTGGACAGACAACAGTAGTTAGACGAATGGACCCAAGGTAAGATCAAGTCTATTCTTTTGACCACTTATTTCCTTATGCTGTCTTCAGCTCCTTGAAAACCACCTGATTTGTGGTTAAGCAATTCCTTTTCATTCCTATTAAATCTAAGATTGTGACTATGTAATAATAGCAAAACCTTTTTGGGGAACTATTTCCTCACCCTTCCTTTCCCCTCACACAGACAGTGTTGGAGTGATGAGGCAATCCTCCCTGATGGGCCTAAAACAAAAGGTAGAAGAGATGAAAGAGCAGATGTTTTAGCTCAATTCGACATCCACATTTTTGTTGTTCATTCTTCATTTTCAAAGAGGACCAATGACACCACTGGTGATGTCTTGACTTGTGCGTGAATTAGATTTAAGTGAGGCAGAGTTGCACAAAGTCATCAACCTCACTCTTTCTTCCAGAGCCATCAAAGTCCAGGGGCAAGACAAATTCAGGACAGCTGGTGATGGCTTGGGAGGCAGCAGATGACCTTGGCATCTTCAATGGTCTGACCAAGTTCCAAGTGCTCCATGGTACCTGTTTTATCAGTCTTCATGGCCATTGGAACGAATTGTCCTCCTTTGCCCATTTTGTAGGGGAAAGTTTTCCCATACTTGAGGTAGATATCCCCCTCACTCACTGATGGGTGTTAGGCCCACTGGTTACCCTCAGCCTAGTTGAGCTGGTCTCCTGAGACAGATTTACCACAACATGGCCACTGCACACATTACAGCTTCTCAGAGTCACAGGTGAGAGTTGGGGAAAAGTAGACACCAAAGGTGGATAAGCAGCTCTGAAAAGGACGTGGCAAGCCCTCACCCCAGAGGTGCTAGTTCTCCCTGAGCTCCCATATCCCTAGGTGTCCATATGCTGAAATGGTGCTTTTAAAGTCTTATAAAACATAGAATATATCCTCTAAGGATACTTTTTCACCTACTGAACAAATATGTATGAAGAAAAGATGAAATCCTATATTTTTAACTTGATAGACCTTTTCTCTGAAATGTTTTTTAGAAGGATTGCGTGTCTAATATGAGAAAAGGTACACTTCATCTTATGTTTATTGGGAAAACATCCCCAATTTTTGTTTTTAAAGCTATTTCAGACATTCATCTTCCAGTTAATTTATTCTTTTCAAGTAAATTAGTTACACAACCTGTATTAGACAACCAATAGGCATTTGTTTAAGAATTGGAGTTAGCCTTAATAAAAAACTGGTTAGGGGATACAAAATCTCAGAAGTTGCTTGTGTGTGCGTATGTGTGTGTATATGAATGCATGAGCGTATGTGGGTTTATAAGAAATTGTCTTGGACACGTGGTCATAAAATAAAAAATAATGTCCTCTGTTGTCGGCAACATTGTTAAAAAAAAGTTTTGGGCACAACTTACTACGTGGAGTTGGGCTGTAGTATCGACCTCACGGACTTGTGAGGCTCAAATGAAACGATGAACATAAAGTACTTTGTAGACTTTCCAATGCTGTGTAAATGCCATTTTTTTGTTGTTAATAGTAATAACATTAATATCATCGTCGTCGTCGTCGTCATCATCATCATCATCATCATCATCATCGCGCTCCAGTGTAAAGAAGTACCTTTTTGTATGACAGATAATCAGATCCCAGTTTTCAGCCGAGGCAGGACTGGTCTCACAGCAGATGAGGCTAGCATCAACGCCTGCCTGTTTCTAATGCTCTGTGAGCAGTCCTGGGAATCCTCCCAAGGGTGGGGGAGGGGGGACTTCTTTTGACAGGGAAAAAGGTAGGCTCTGGAGACATTAGAGGTAACTAGAACTCTGGGGATTGAGCAAGAAGCCTACAGGATACCGTAGATTTCCTCATTATCAACAATGTATTGATAAGAAATTCAAATCACTTATATAATTTGGTATGGTTCTTAATGTGACTTAAAGACAATTGAATCCATCATTTTTGAACATGCCTGCTCACTCATTTCTCATAGAAACACTATCTTAAATATAGAATGAAGAAAAAGTACTCTAAGTAGTCTTTTGAACTTAATGAAAAGGGAAATAACTGAATTCATGAGAAATACAAGTTTTGTATCTTTCACTGGCTGAGGCATTTAAATAAATTTGGAATATTTTACAAATGGCATATGAAACAAAACTCAAAAGGATATGGCCATCGGAAAATTTGAGTCATGTGAATCTTGCAAGACCATGGGAGCCTTGGATTTGTTGCAATTTCATGCATCTTCAGATAATATGCTACCAGAGGACTCTGGCCTGCAACTCGGAAGAGATACCGGCAAAATTCTGGACCAGGGCCAATATTGTGAGACTATAAGGGGAAAAAAAAGTCAGTTAGGCAGGATTTTATGTAATTTCTCAAATTCTATGCAACAAGATAAATACAGTATATCTACAGTTAGAATCACTGTGAAATATCAATCATAACAAATTGGAAGCAATAGTTTGAAAATATTCTTCAAATTAGAGAAAAATAATTTATTATTTATTAAAGTATAAGTTATTGAGTAGTAATTTCCAGTAGGACTATTTTTCTATCTCTTCATTATTTCAAATAACTAAATAATCCCCTTAGCTGAGCATCTGCTAATACTCGAATCAACCACAATACCTCTTTCACTCTTCATGATTCAATATACAATATGATTATAGAACACATTTTATTAAAGGCGATATCAATTCACCAGTCAGTTTATTATGAAAAGTAAAACAAAAGTAAGAAAGTTATGACATCTTTTGTTAAAAATATGGAAAAATAACAGACTACTAGAGTCTCTGTATTGGTCAAAACCCATCATGGAGAGCACCGTGGACACATGCAAGGTTGTTCTGTTGAGGAAGTCATCAGCAAGCTTGGATGATGAGAAGTTACGTTCTTATGAAGCATCTTGTATTAGCAAGTTAAAAAACAGGTCCACTAAACAAAGCAGAGGAACCCAATTTTCCTGCTCCCCCAGTGTTGCTCTTCTTGTGTTTCCCGTGTTTCATTTCTGTTTGACCATCTTAGGAAGCAGGTTGAATGTTTGGTTTGTTGGTTGACATGAGGCAGGGGTAAATGGGTGATGGGACAAGAAATCTATAAAAAGCTGAACTGCCACACAGCTCCTCTGCTCACAGAATGAAGGGAATGAATTAGGAACCCTTGTTATAAAGAAAGATACATGAACAGGAACCAAAGCAACTATTATATGGATTAAACAACAGAAAAATTTCTGTTCAATTTCAGATCAATGAAATAGTTTTAAAATACAGGCTATCTGAAAAGACATGGAAAGGCTTAGGCATTTATACTGAACAGTCTCCTGGTATTTCTAAGTTTCCTTTTGGGTGGTATTTTACATATATGTGCATACACAAAAACACATCATTTGTTATTTCTTTGGAGACTTTGGAAGTACTAATTTTAAAAAGAAAGGAGAGCAAATATGTGTGAAAAGAAAAAAATTAGATATTCTGAAGAATGTTCAGAAATTTTGGACTTGAAGTCAGAGAAACTGGGTTCATAGTTTAGCCCTGTCCATTAATATCAGGAAAAAGAAATGAGGTTAGACTGGCATGAACCTATATTTTTCTACAGATAAATTTTTTTCATTTTCTAAGTAAATAATGAATAACCTAGTGGGCTCCCTCTCTGACAAAAAACTCTGGGTTAATAACTGGATCTGATTTGAGGGGTTGACCCCAAAAGGTCATATTCCTTTTCTCCCACCCAGAATTTACTATGGGAAATCTTTGCATTGATGATCATAGATTTAGAGCTAGAATGGATTTGAGGGGTCATATAATCCAGCTCTCTCATTTTACAGATGAGGAGACTGACGACCCAGGAAGTAAAGTGACTTGCCGAAAGTAGCTAGGTTAGAATGCAGGGCCAGGTATCAGGAAGACCTGAGTTCAAGTCTAGCCTCAGAAACTTACTAGCAAGTCATTTAGCCTCTATCTGCCTCAGTTTCCTCAACCATAAAATGGGGATAATAATAGCACCTGTCTCAAAGGATTATTGTGAGGATCAAATGATACAATATTTTTAAAGTGCTTAGCAAAGTGCCTGGCAAATAGTAGGTGCTTAGTTAATGCTTATTCTTACCTTCCCTCTTAAAGCCAAAAAGGAAGTAAGTGCTGGAGTTGAGATTTTTAACCCAGGTTGTCCCACTCCCAAACTGGTGGTGTTTTTATGTAGGTGATCAGTTGTGTGAGTACTGGCATGTACTGTGCTAAGTGCTGCAAAGAAAGCATGAACAGCTTCTGCTCTCAAGGAACTGACAAATGAATCGGTGAGAAAACATCTAAATTAAAAGTTAGATGCAAGATATATGTAGAGTAGATAGAAGATAATTTTAGGGGAGGAAATTAGTAACTAGGAGAACTGGAAAAGGTCTCTTGGAGAAAGAGGAATTTTCATTGAGTTTTGAAGAAAACCAGGGATTGTGAGAGATGTAGGGGAGGAGGAAGAACTTTCAAAATGTGGAGTGGGAACAGCCAACTACTGGAAAGGCAGAGAGATGGTGTGTGTTTGTTGTGTGTAAGGGACAAAAAATAGACCAGTATAATAGGCCAGTTGTGTATATGGGACAGAAAATAGGGTGAACTTAGGGGAGAGTAGAATGAGAGTAGAATGCAGAAGACCAGAAAGGCAGGAAGGGGCTAGAGTTTGAAGAGCTCTGAATGCAAAAAAACCCCATTCAATATTTGAAATGGGACGTGACAGAGAGTCATTGAAATTTGAGTAAGAAAAGTGACATGAGCATCCCGAATTAGAAAAATCACCTCATTAGATGAGTAGGGGACAGACTGACATGTGAGGAAGCTTGAGGTTGGGGGAACAATTGGAAGACTTTGTAATAGTCAAAGTGAGAAGGGTTGAGAGTTTGAACTAGAGTCGTAGCTTTGTAATTAGGAGAGCTATTCTGAAGGTAGAAGTGGAAAGATTTGTCAGCTGACTGGATATGTGGGATGAATAAGCATGAGGAACTGCAGATGACATTGAGGTTATGAGCCTGGTCAGGGAGGATGGTAGCACCCTCCACAGGAATAGAGAAATTCAGAAGAAGGAAGAGTTTTGAAGGAGAGACAATGCATTCTTTTTTGGACATGTTAAGATGTTAATGTTAAATTAGATGCTGGATATCTAATTTGAAATGTTCATTAAGCAACTGGTGATGTAGGACTAGAGATCAGAAGAGAGATGACAGTTGTATATATATAGATATATAGATATAGATATAGATATAGATATATATAGATATATATAGATATATATATAGATCTGGGAATCATGTCTGCACAGAGATAACTGAATTCATGGAGCATAAAAACAAGCTCATTTTGAATGACCAGTTTACTCAGACCTATCCTTTCTTGTAGGGACAACGCAGGCAATCTTGGCAATTACACTGATGGATTTTTTGGAAGCTCTGTGTGGGAACTCCCTCCTCCAATATCAATTGTCTTGGTAAATAGACTTAGTTTAGGGTACATGGTTATTAAGTGATTTGCCTAAGGTCACAAGGTTCTCAAATATTAGAAATGGGAATTCAAACCCAGATCTTCCTATATCCAAGGCTAAAATTTCACATACTACACTAACTATATATTTTAAAAAATCTTTTTTTCCCTTTAAAATAAACTTTACTTTATTTTTGTCTTAATATCATTTACACTTCTCAATATATTCTTCCCCTGTGCCTCTTCCAGAGAGTAATTTTTTATAACAAAAAATAAAAAAAGAAAATAGTTCACAAAACTAAATAATACATCAACCAAGTATGACATTATTTGTAGTGTTCCACACTGATAGTCTCCAAACTCTACAAAAAGGGAATAAGGTATATTCTAAAATCTTGTCTTTGGGCCCAAGCTTGTCATTACAATTTCAGAGAATTCAATTTCACAAATGCAGTGCAGCCCAGGAAGCGTGGAGCAGGGACAGGACCCTGAACAGACTTCAGGGAGCCACTGGCAGCAGCAGTTCCCAGGTTACTCAACCCACAAATGCCACAGACAGCTTCAAAGGTCAGTGGGAGGGCTCAGTCATCTAGGAGAGGGAAGCGTGGTCTGGACCCTGGCAGCAGCCACTGCAGCTTCCATTTTTGGAGCCTGCCATATAGAGCCCCTGAAAGAATTGAGAAGTATATCTGAATCTCAGCCCTGAGTGACAGACCTGGGAGACCTCTGCCTAAAGCCCCTGGGGGAATTGAGCAGCTGATCTGAATCTCAGCCCTGAGCTCTGCCCTGACAAAGAACTCAAAAGTCAAGTAACTGGCTGGGAAAATGCCCCCAAAAGGGAAAAAGAATAAGACAACAGAAGGTTACTTTCTTGATGAGCAGATATTTTCTTCCATCCTTTTGGATGAGGAGGAACAATTTAGGTCTTCAGAGGAATACCTAAAAGTCAAGGCTTTTGCATGCGAAACCTCCAAAATAAATATGCAATGGTCTCAGGCCATGGAAGAGCTCAAAAAGGATTTTGAAAACCAAATAAGAAAGGTGGAGGAAAAATTGGGAAGAGAAATGAGAGCGATACAAGAAAACTATGAAAGCAAGTCAACAGCTTGCTGAAGGAGACCCAAAAAAGATGGTAAAGAAATTAACACTTTAAAAAATAGGCTAACTCAATTGGCAAAAGAGGTCCAAAAAGCCAATGAGGAGAAGAATGCTTTAAAAAAAGCAGAATTAGCCAAATGGAAAATAAGGTTCAAAAGCTTACTGAAGAAAATAGTTCTTTAAAAATTAGAATGGAGCAGATGGAAGCTAATGACATTATGAGAAACCAAGAAATTACAAAACAAAACCAAAAGAATGAAAAAATAGAAGATAATGGGAAATATCTCATTGGAAAAACAACTGACTTGAAAAATAGAACCAGAAGAGACAATTTAAAAATTATGGGAATACCTGAAAGCTATGATCAAAAAAAGAGCCTAGACATCTTCTTTCATGAAATTATCAAGGAAAACTTCCCTGATATTCTAGAACCAGAGGGCAAAATAAGTATTCAAGGAATCCACCAATCACCACCTGAAAGAGATCCAAAAAGGGAAACTCCTAGGAACATTGTGGCCAAATTCCAGAGTTCCCTGGTCAAGGAGAAAATATTGCAAGCAGCTAGAAAGAAACAATTCAAGTATTGTGGAAATACAATCAGGATAACACAGGATCTAGCAGCTTCTACATTAAGGGATCGAAGGGCGTGGAATATCATATTCCAGAAGTCAAAGGAACTAGGACTAAAACCAAGAATCACCTACCCAGCAAAACTGAGTATAATACTTCAGGAGAAAAAATGGTTATTCAATGAAAAAGAGGACTTTCAAGCATTCTTGATGAAAAGACCAGATCCTTATAGAAAATTTGACTTTAAAACACAAGAATCAAGAGAAGCATGAAAAGGTAAACAGGAAAGAAAAATCATAAAGGACTTTCTGAAACAGAACTGTTCACATTACTAAATGGAAAGGGAATATTTGTAACTCTTGAGACTTTTTTCAGTATTTGGGTAGTTGGAGGGATTATACACACACACACACACACACACACACACACACACACACACACACATATATATATATATATATATATATATATATATATATATATATATATATATATATATATATATATATATATATATATATATATACACATACACACACACAAACACACATATAGACAGAGAGCACAGGATGAGTTGAATAAGAAGGGATGACATCCAAAAAAAATAAAGTGGTGAGAGAGGAATATATTGGGAGGAAAAAGGCAGAGCATTCAATTTTTTTGGTTTGTTATTCTTGTTCTTTTCATTTTTATTGTTTTGGTGATTGTGTATGCTGTTGTCCTGATTTTGCTTACTTTAGTCCATATCAGTTCATATACTTCCTAGATTTCTCCTCAGTGGATAATTTGCCACCCAGGCCTAAGATCATGCTCTGATGGTCTTAACAACTCCCTTACCCTCCTACCTGGCTTATAGTTAAGGAACTATAATTAGACCAGAATTGCAATCTCTACTAGAAATGGTAGCTAGATGGTGCAATGAATAGAACACTGGGCCAGGAGTCAGGAAGACTCATCTTCTTGTGTTCAAATCTTGCCTCTGACACTACCTATGTGACCCTGGGTAAGTCATTTGCTTCAGTTTGCCTGTTTACCTTAGTTCTTCATCTACAAAATGAGCTAGAAAAGGAAATGGCAAACCACTCCAGCATCTTCACCAAGGAAACCCCAAATGAAGTTACAATTAAGGGACAACAGCAGAAACAACTAGCAAGGGTGTACTAAGGAGTGGGTGTATTAGGGAGCACATACTCCCTTTTCGCTCTTTTCACTACACCTACCACTTTCCAAACCATAATGCCTTTCCTTGGCCACCACTCCTCTTTATGAACTATGTTCCCTTGTTAGAATAGAAACTCTGTGTTGGCAGAGATTATTTTTAAATTTTTATTCTTAATATTTAGCATAGAGCTTGGCATATAGTAAACACTAATTTTCTTATCCATTTGTTCATATAAATCTTATTCTCCATATTCATCATTTCTTACACTCTTTTCCCACTAGGATTATAGAACCATAGATTTAGAGTTAGAAGGGATCTTGGAGGTCAAACTTCTCATTTTACAGATGAGGAAAAAGGCAAAGAGCCTTTAAGTCCCACCATGTATCACAGTCTGTTCAGACATTTCCTCCACCTGAGGGCATCTGCTTTGTTTTCAGTTTTCTGCTAAAAGTGCCGCTATAAAGATTGTAGAGTATTTGGACCTTTCTTTTCATCACTGACTTCCTTGGGTATAAAGTGAGTAGTGAATTCTCTGGGTCAAAGGGCATGAGTATTTTAGACACTTTATTATCATGGTTCCAAATTAATTTCCAGAATGGTTGGATCAATTCACAGCTCCACTAATAGTATGTTAGTGTGTTTTATTTCCACAACCTCTCAAAAATTAACTATTTCACTTTTTATAAGCTTTGCCAATTTGTCCATTAGGTTTGTTGAATATTAACTTTTGTAGGTTTTTGTATCTTGTTACTTTACTGAGATTGTTCAGTATGTCAATTAGTTTCTGTCATGATTCACTAGGATTTTCTAAGTAAGCTATCATGCCATCAGTGAATAGGGATAGTTTTATTTCATTTTTACTTATTTTTATGCCTTTTCTTTTTTGTATTACTACTATTGCTAGATATATCCTATATATGTAGGATAGATATATTGCTAGATATATCCTGTATCCAGGATATGTGAAATAAAAGTGAGGAAGGGACATTCTTGCTTTTCTCCTTTATTTATGAGGAAAACTATTGTTTCTCCACTGAACATAATGCATGATTTTAATTATAGATACTTTTATAAATAATGTTAAGATAAGGTCTTTCTTTGCCTGTGCTTTGTAGGTTTTTTTAATTTAGTGTAAGTGAATCTTGTACGGTGTAAAAGACTTTGTGAATTTGTTAATGTAATCATGTGGTTTTGGAAGTCCTTGTTCATATGATGACATCACTGCTTTGTTAATATTGAGCCACACTTGCAAATCTGGTAAAAATCAAACTTTTTCACACTAGGCAGTCTTAAAAAAACCCATAAGTTTGTTTTCAGATACCGTAAGTAGGGAGATGAGGAGCTTAACAGATAAAATAAATATCTCTGAGCTTAGCTTAGGGACTTAGGTCATTAACATTCTCAGAACATGGAGAGAGAAATTCAATGTGGCAATTCTGTTGACTTTTTCTGGGAAGCAACAGTTACATCCAGGAATGATTCAGAACCAAATTTCAGAACTGAATGGTCCTAACAGCAAGAAAGTGATCAATCTATTCTAAGATGGTATCTCATAAGGAAATATAGAAGTCAAGATATAGATAGGGAATGCTGATTGCTTATGATCTTCTTGGTACTTCTGTGTAACCATGTTCTTTGTCACCTGTTGTACTAAGATTGAGTAGAATTTGTCAAGAAGTAATAAGCTTCTTGGACCAACATGGAGACCATCATTACCATCCCACTATCCAAATAAGGGAAGCTCATCATATGAGTCTTAAAAAGATGATTAATGTATTGGGAAAAGAATTTGGGATCATATGAGGAAAGTCATTACATTATTCATATCCTCTGCCCCAGAGGTCAGTGGGACAGAAGTCCCACTTTTGGACATATATAGATTGGATACACACACACATATATGTGTGTGTGTGTATATATATATATGTGTGTGTGTGTGTGTGTGTGTGTGTGTGTGTGTGTGTGTGTGTGTGTGTAGTCTTATACATACCAACATATCATCACCTCTAGGATCAAATACAATTCTGTTTGGTATACACACCTTCATAACCTGACCTCCTCCTACTTTCTAGTCTTGTTGCCCTTTACTCCCTGCCACACACTGTTCCATCCATCCTTGCTGTACCATGTACTCGATCTCCCTGCTCTGGGCATTTTCTCTATCTGTTCTCTATGTTTGGAATGGTCTCTCTTCTTGCTTCTCTGACTTCCTGGAAGTTCTAACTAAAATCTCATGTTCTAAAAGAAGCCTTTCTCATCTCATCCTGATTCTGGTGCTGTCCTTTTTTTGTCATTCCCTGTTTTGCCAGTATTAGAGTTTGTTTGTATACATTTGCTGCTTGTTGTTTCTCCCACTAGATTGTGAGCTCCTTGAATTCAGGAAATGTTTTTTGTTTCTTTTTGTATCCCCAGCATTTAGCACAGTGCCTGGCATATAGCAGGCACTTAATAAATGCTTTTTGACTGATTTTTTTGTGCCATTAAAAACCTGGAGACAAAACAGGTTGGAGAATGACTGAACATATGGTGATATATGAATAAAACAGAATACATGACTCTGCTGTAGATATAGCTAAGATGAAGAATTCAGAGAAAACTTAGAAGGCTCATATTAAGTGATACACAGTGAAATAAACAAAACTGGCAAAATGACATAGATAATTGCCATAGTGATGTAAATGCAAAGCAAATTAAAATGAAGCTAAATATGGTGTAATTCTGATGATCAAATTCAGCTGCAGAGATGAGATGAGGACATGCACCTGTGCTCTCACCTTGGAGCAGATGGGGACTGAGGGCAGAATATTGTCTATGCTGTCAGCCAAGGTTCACTATGTAGATTCATTTGTCTGAACTTTTGTTTACAAAGGAAGGTTCACTGGGTAGGTGGGTTTGAGGCATATCTAGAAACAATTATAATAGAATAAGAGGCATCAATGGAACTTTAAGTTAAAAATAAGAATGATTATAATGAAACAACTAGAAAGTATGTGTTTTTAGTGAGGAGACCTAAGTTCAAATCTTGCTTCAATCTCTTACTAACTAGATGATCCCCAGCAAGTCCCTAAGCCTCTCGGAGCTTCGAATTCCTCGTCTGTAAAACAAGAATAGTAATAGTTCCTAGTTTGCAGAATTTCTGTGAGGATCCAACGAGGTGATGTCTGTAAAATGTTTTGCAGACTTTATAGTACTATATACATGTCAGCTACTGTTAATATAAATTGAAAAGACCCTCTTCTGATCAGTTGAATTTCTCCAGCGTACATTTATCAGACATGTAAGTTACAACATTATTTATGGTAAAGTGAACACACTTGCTGTTTGACAAAATTAACTAGTGGGACCATAATTTGCAATAAATGTGTCACAAACCTTTTTGTGTATTAGATTTCGAGTTGTCTCTTGATCAGGTGTTAGCAGCAGTGTGTTTTGGGTTTCTTGTATTAGTTTGTCCAAGTTAAATTCCATATCTAAAATAAAAATACAATTCTTATTTTTAAAGTTCAAGATTTCCCATTCACAAAAAGAGAACAAGTTCACACCCTTCTCCTACGAATAAAATTTTTTTTCTGGCATTTGGAGGGGAATGGATATAGAGAGAAGTTCAGAAAGTTACAGTAACAACCTGCCTTAGCTTCCATGCGTTGAAACTGATATTGATTTTTTTCTTTTGCTCCTGGCAAGCTATGGACAGTGCATCTGGCAGAACTAATAGACCCTGGTATAGGTGATCTTCCCATAGTAGGAATCACGTACCTATGCCCCACCTGAAAATCATGAGCCCGAGCATCCCCTCACTAGTTTTACCATAGTGCTTTTTGACTCAGCTTAGTTTTTTGACCTTTTGTACGGAGTTCACTCTGACCAAAGATGTAGAGTCCACATTCATCCGAGGGGGCATTTAACCTTTTTACTTCCTTTATCTTCCCTAGGTGGCACCAGGATGCATGAAGATGCCCTCCTGAGAGGATTTATGGTCTTTTGGTAACTTGTTTTAGAACTATGTAATACTTGCACAGTTATGATAGTCGGCCAAAATAATTCAGCAATAATTTATTACGTGCTTTCCATGTACATGGTATTGGACCAGCCAGTGGGGAACCAAAGCTAAAACCAAACAAACAAACAACATATGGTGCTTGGCCCCACAAACTTGCTTTCTATCAGAAAGATGTGACAGAACAGAGAGAAGCATATTACAAGACAGGGAATTAAGGGAGCAAAGGTGAAGTCAGACAAATGTTTTAGTGAATGTATTCTTAACCATTTTTGTGGTATGGACTCCATTGGCAGTCTGGCAAAACCTCTGTACTTCTCAGAATATTTTTAAATGCATAAAATAAAATTATTCCAATTATGTCAAAATTTTTGTTGTTTTTCATTTGTATCGGACTCTCCATGACTCCATTTGGGGTTTTCGTGGTAGAGATACTAGAGTGGTTTGCCATTTCCTTCTCCAGCTCGTTTTGCAGATGAAAAAACTGAAGAAGACAGTGTTAAGTGACTTGCCCAGGGTCACACAGCTAGTATGTGTCTGAGGCCAAATTTGAACTCAGATAGATGAGTCTTCCTGACTCCAGGCTTAGCATTCTATTCACTGCACCATTTGGCCACCTATGTTGGAATATATACACACACATAATATATTGGATATAATATGGAGCCAAGATTTTTTTTGCTGTTATAACATACAGGGTGTCCCAAAAGTCTTAGTGCGATTTTAACAACTTAAATTGTTAAAATGGCACTAAGACTTTTAGGATATCCTATATTTATAAAAGTATGATAAAAGTGGAAAAAAGTAAGAATTTAGGGTTAGGGTTAGCTATTTAGAACCACTCAAGAATGTGCAAAAGGAGGTCAACCTTTGGAAGGAGAAAGAATAGAAGTCTAACAATAGTAATTAAAGCTGAATTTATTAGGAGCATATGATTCCTATTTTCTCTTCCTTTCCCCCTTCATCTTCTCATCATCTCTTGCCTGGACTATTCCAACAGCCCTCCGGTGAGCCTGTCTGACTCAAGTCTCTCCCCACTCTTGTTCATCCTTCCTTCAGTCACCAGAGTCATTTTTCTAAACTACAGGTCCAACCATGTTACAATCCTCACTCCATCCCCTGGCCAATAAACTCCCTGTCACTCCCAAGGATCATCTATTTGGCGTTCAAAGTCCTTTTTAACCTCCTCACCTCTAGCACCTTTCCAGCCTTTTCTCTGGCTGTCTCCCATGTCTGGAATGCTCTCCTTTCTCATCACTTCCTGGCTTCTTTGACTTCCTCCAAATCCCAGCTAAAATCTCAATCCCTCTTCATTCCAGTGCCGTCCTTCTGTTGGACATTTCCCATTGAACCTTTAGGTCACTTGTTTGTACGTAGTTGTTTCTCTGTTGTTTCCTCCTTTAGATTTTAAGTTCCTGGAGGGCAAGGGCTGTCCTTTGCTTCTCTTTGTTTCCTGTTTAGCATAGTGCCTGCGAAGTTACACATGCTTTCCTGCCTGACTTATTGGTCATCACAGCAGAGGCTATCACAGCACATGAGTCTTTGGGGGCACACTGGACACGTTACATGATTTTGATGCCAGTGTCAACTTGATTAACATCCAGTTCAAAAGTCCAGAAGCTCAGGTCAAATTGTGAAAAAGTGACACCATTGCATATTCTTTTTCTCCCTCCCTTTCTCTCCTCCTCAGTCTTTTTTTGGCTAAATTCCTTGAATTCTTTCCGAGGTTAGCTTTCATTGTCCTCTTCAACATTTTCTACTTAGGATTTTAGAGCTTGAAGGGACCTTAAATATTAACTATTTATTTTGCAGATGAGGAAGCTTAAGGCGCAGAGAAGGGAAGTAATTTATCCACTGGTGTATTTATGGCAAGTGATGATGCCTGGATTCAAACCCAGATCTTCTAACTTTACATCTAGTGTTGAACCCCATCCTACTGAGTGACCTTTTCTATTCCTCACATTCAATTCTTAATTTTCCTAAGGTCCCAGTCACTCTTCCTGGGCAACATTACAGAGGAACAGGGTGTAAACATGACTTTTGTAACATTGTTCTTGCCAACCTTACTCCTCATTAATGCTATTAATAAAATTACGAGTAAACTCAGAGGAGGCTGGTTCCCTCCCCTCAACACTCTTCTCCTCTCTATCATCCTTCCCTCTCTAACACTGCTCCTGTGGAACTAATGACTCCTTATACTTTGGTTTAATGCCCTATTTTTCTTGGAACCAAGCATTAGGTGTAGTAGGACTGTTCTTTAACCCTGTTAGGCGCCACGTCCATCACAAAAAAACCAAAACAAAAGCTTAGGAACTAAAGCATCAAAAACTGAACTGATAAATCTGGTTCCCATTTGCTACAAAGCTTTTAGAAAACACAGTTGTGTGCTGTTTTATTGACCTGGGCTTTTTTCTTCTACTGACATTGCGAAGAAGCCACCATGCATACCTAGGCTTCAGATCGTATCTCTTTGATTCAGATTATATCTTAAATGTTCAACATGAAAAGAGGGCTAGGTCTTTTAAGATTGCAGGCCAGTGGGAGCTGACATGGTGAGAAAGGCTTCCGGGTTTCCAGATGAGAGATAGAGACCAGGGAGCTAATTAAACCTAATCAGATTTAGATTTTGGGATTAGAGAGTAATAGGTGGCATGAAATGCTGCTCTCCAAGCTTCCATCTACAGTGACCAAGTCCAGAACCTGAAAAGCTGAGATTAGCGTGCAGAGACCAGTGAGGCAGAGGTAACCCAGACCTGGGAGCAGAAGTGAAGGCTGGAATGAGAGGAGATCCAGACAACCAGAGATCATTGTCAGCAATTGTAAATTGGTGAACCGGAGATAGGAAGGTAGATGTCCCTCTCTACACTTTTCTGCCTGCCTTTGTTCAGTATCCTGTGGCCTAGAACTAGGGACCCCTCCCCTTGGTTCCCTCTCCACAATCTGCAGTCAAGTAAAGTTTAGAAATTCCCCAGACGCACTTGGACAGTGGAGAGATTAATTGGGAGCAGTTTGAGACTGAGGCAGAGATCTCCATGTAGAAGGCCTTAATATTTTGCCTTTAATTATTTTTTTATATCTAATAAACTCCCACCTTCACAGGAACAAAATCTGTGGTAAGAGCAGGGCATTACGAACTTTGCCTCGGCTGTAGGGACGAAACAGAAGTTTGTCACTCTGTAGCCAATGAGACTAAAGTATGAGACTCAAAATGTTAAACATGTTTCAAGGTATAGACACAAAGTATCTAGCTGCTCTAAGGCACCATACAGTAATAGGCTTATTAATGGCTTCACAGCTTTGGGGTACCAAAGACCAACAGTCCAATAATTGGCTGTATTTTTAAGTTAAAAGTATATAAATTCATTAACTACCCAGCAATTATTTCATCCTCCCTTAATGATCCCACTAAATTGTTTTTCAACACTCCAAAAACAAATGCTTAACCAGTATTACCACACCTCCTCTAATTTCCCTGTTGTCCTTCCTCTATTATCTAACTGTAAAAACGGCCAAGTCCTATTTCTGCTCTGGCCAAGCAGAAGTCCTTCCTATTATCATTTCTATACTTTTACCTGGAAAGTCTACCCCTTTCTTTTCAGCCTATCTAAATACTACCCATTGTTCAAATTTTAGGTCATTCCACTTACCTAACCATTCTGGACCATGATGGATGTATCCTTCCTTACTGTATGATGATAAAATAATTTCCATTTCCCCATCAACTGCTTGTAAAAAAACAAGGTAATAAGAAAGCACACTAGCCTCTGTGAACAATTATGCCTTTCTCTTATTTTCAAGAAGGAATTTGAAAACTTCTGTCCAGGATTCCAGAGGTTTTTATAAGTTCATTCGTAATAATATCAGGGATAGATTTCCCCAGATTTCTGACTCTGGTAGTAGGGAAAAGTGGTTGAGAAATATACACTCATATGGTACAAAAGAAGAATAAAATCTAGGGACTTTCCTATAAAAAATTAAAAGCCTATAATTATGAAATATAAGGATAGAGAGAATTGACATCTGAGGAATGCCATCATATATTTTTATCTTGGGGACTATATATGTATGGTCATAAATTTGGATGGAAGGGTAAAATGGTGATGAGGAAAACTTTCAAAACAGGTCATTTTTTTTTATTTTGAGTAGAAATGTTAAATGGAGGGTGCTGTGGTTCACCCATATCATTTTCTCTTTGTTTAGACCCATTGTGTTCTAATGGGAAAAATATTAGCAAAAGCCCTGGTGACGCAGTGTCCGCTCCCCACCCTTTAACCAAAATCCTTCAGTCAGAGGACTTACTGTAAGTCAGGTTTCTCTACTGAACAAAGGAACCAGCTTTGTGCTTTATTCCATTATTTGTGAAAATAAATTATATACTCAAACTTCCTTCATGGGCAGATTCTTATATTCATCACTAACAACAAGCCCTAAAATAAATCCATTTCCCAGATCAAACTGGCAAATTTTGGTTCTGTTTTTAATTAAAACAAAGACGATCTCAATTGCTTTTAAGTGAATAAAAAGCTAATAGTTGAACTTAATGATTGGAATAAGAATTGAATCTTACCAGGATCATTGGCTCCAGTGACTTTGATCTGGTTACCACTAAGTTCCCAACCTAACTGCTGAGAGCCACTGGATCCAAAAGAAGCCCAATAAATGAGCTACACTAAAGGAACTAGCTTTGTCAGAAGCAGTTTATTTACATAACCATAAAACCTCAAACTGCTTTATGGAAAGATAGAATCTCAGTATTTGGGGAAGAAGACTTGTCCTTCTCAGCACGTGACCTTGTCTCAGAAGTAGGTTTATCTTTAAATGTATAGAAAATGCTACATTGAGTAGTGTTTTAAAATTAACTCTTTGTAGTTGAGCTAAGAATTGGTCTCACTTGAAACTCTAGCACCTACTTTGCCTCTGTATTCAGAGACAGAATTGTGTAGTCTTATAGACAAATCTTATATGACTTGGGTCAATGTTTTAATTCCAGTATTTACTAGATGGCTTATCTTAGCTCAGATAAGTCATTTAATTGAGTGAGGTTTAGTTTCTTCATGTATAAAATGACATTAGTAATACATTACTAACTATGCCATAGTGTTTAAAAACCAAGCAATTTATTATCCAATCATAGAAATGAAAATTATTTGTTCCTAGAATCCTACCTAAATTAACAATCATTTGTATGAGTCCACATTAGTTATAGCTATGGTTAAATTTCAATCTACATTTATAGATTGATGCTACAGTGAGTTAAATATCCAAAACTAATGAAAAAAAGCTGGATTTCCAATCCTCTCTGCTAACAAAAGGTGCAATAGGTCAAGATGATTGAGTAAAGGCAGGGACTTGTGTTAGGTCTCCCCTAAAACCCTTCAACCAACTTCTAATAGTGCCCCCAGACAAATTCTGGAGCAGCAGAATTCACAAAAGGATGGGATGAACAAATTTCCAGTCCAAGAAAACTTAGAAGGTCAGCAGGAGAGGTCTGTTGTGCCAAGGTAAGAGTGGAGTTCAGTTAAGCACAGGCTGTGGCCCAGAAAACCAGCAGTATGTTTTGGGAGAGACTGAATCAGTGGTGGCAGTGCCAGGTTCTGGACCTCTCAGTTCACAGATGGTAACTGGTCAGAAGGAGATTTCAGGGGTCCCTTTGCTGGCACTGGGGTCAGGACTTTGATGCATTGCCCATACTGGGATCTGGGTCCCAGTCCTGGGTCTCAGTCCCAGGGTGAGGAGAAGAAGTAGCACATCAGATATTGTATCTGCAGAGGAACTGAGATACTGGTCGCAGCTCCAGGGTGGAAGAGAGTGCTTGTGGTTGCACACAGGCCAGCAAAGTAGTAACCACTTTTATCATACTGCCTTGGAGGAACCAAAACCCTAAAATTATCTCTGAAAACAGCAATGCAAAAAATCTGAAGATTGGGACAGTGATTTCTCCATTCCAGAAGCAGAACCCTATTTTAGCATAAAGTTAAAAGTCAAGAAATAGGTTGGAAAAATGAGCAGACAAATGAAGCTGGAAAAAAAAACCACAGCAGAAAAAGATCTTGACTATAGAAAGTTACTAAGGTGACAGGGAAGATCAAAAGACAAATTCAGAAGACAATAAAATCGAAACTGCTTTATCAAAAACTTCCAAGAAAAATATGAATTGGTCTCAGGCCATGGAAGAGCTCAAAAAGGATTTTAAAAATCAAGTAAGAGAGGTGGAGGAAAAATTGGAGAGGGAAATGAGATACAAGAGAATCATAAAAAAAAAAAGTCAGTAGCTTGGTAAAGGAGGCACAAAAAATACTGAAGAAAACAGCACCTTAAAAAGAGAATTGGCCAAATGATAAAAGAAACACAAAAATCCAAGGAGAAGACTGCCTTGAAAAGCAAAACTGGCAACATGGAAAAAGAGGCACAAAAATCCATTTAATAAAAGAATACTTAAAAAGTAGAACTGGCCAAATGAAGAAGGAGGTACAAAAGCTTACTAAAGAGAATAATTCCTTAAAAATTAGAATTGAGCAAATGGAAACTAGTAACTTTATGAGACATCAAGAAACAATAAAACAAAATCAAAGGAATGAATAACTAGAAGAAAATGTGAAATATCTCATTGAAAAAACAACTGACCTTGAAAATAAATCCAGGAAAGATCATTAAAGAATTTTTGGACTGCCTGAAAGCTATGCTTAAAAAAAAGAGCTTAAACATCATCTTTCCAGAAATTATAAAGGAACACTGTCTTGATATTCTAGAGCCAGAGTATAAAATAGAAATTGAAAGAATCCACTGATTAGCTCCTGAAAAAAACCCCCAAATGAAAACTCCCAGAAATATTATAGCCAAATTTCAGACCTCCTTAGTCAAAGATAAAATATCGCAAATAGACAAAAAGAAATAGTTCAGATATGGTGGAACCACAATCAGGATAACACAAGATTTAGCAGTTTCTACCTTAAATGATCAGAGGGCTTGGAATATGATATTCCAGAGGGCAAAAGAACTAGGATTATAAGCAAGAATCACCTACCCAGCAAAACTGAGTATGATCCTTCAGGGGGGAAAAAATAAACATTCAATTGCATAGAGCACTTCCAAGCATTTCTGATGAAAAGACCAGAGCTGAATGGAAAATTTGACTTTCAAATATAAGATTCAAGAGAAGCATAAAAAGGTAAACAGGAAATAGAAATCATAAGGTACTTAATAAGGTTAAACTGTTTACATTCCTACATAGAAAAATTAGGCTTGCAACTCTTAAAAACTTTCTTATTATTAGTGCAGTTAAAAGACATAGACAGAGGGCACAGGTGTGAGTTGAATATGATGGGAGAATTATCTAAAGAAACAAAATTAAGGGATGAGAAAGAGGAAAGCATTAGGAGAAGGAGAAAGGGAAAGGTAGAATGGGGTAAGTTAATTGACATGAAAAAGGTGTGAAATAACTTTTAAAAATGTTTATTTTTTATTATTAATTTGTTTTCATTTTGAAATAACTTTTACAGTGGAGGGGAAGATGGGAAAATAGTGTATTGAGGGAAATGTGTGAACCTTACTCTCATCAAAATTGGCTCAAAAATAACACACACATTCAGTTGGGTGTAGAAATATATGTCACCCTACAGGAAAGTAGGAGGGGAAGGGGATAAGAGAAAGGCAAGGTTATAGAAGGGAGGGCAGACTTGGGGAGGTAAAAGTCAGAAACAAAACACTTTTGAGAATAGAGAGGATGAAAGAAAAGAGGAAGAGGAAGAGGAAGAGGAAGAGGAAGAGAGAGAGAGAGAGAGAGAGAGAGAAAGGGAGAGGGAGAGAGAGAGAAGGAGAAATGGGGAAAATAGGATGGAGGGAAATACATAAGTAGTAAACATAATTGAAAAAATCTTCACAGCAAGTTTCTCTGAAAAAGATCTTAAATATATGGAGGATGGAGTTATAGAAATAAGAGCCATTCCTCAACTGATAAATGGTCAAAAGACATGAACAGTTAGTTTTCAGATGAGTAATAAAAAATACTCTAAATCACTATTCAGTAGAGAAAGCAAATTAAAACAACTCCAAAGTACCACCTCATACCTATTAGATTGGCCAACATGACAGAAAAGGAAAATGACAAATGTTGCAGGGAATAGGGGAAAATTGAGACACTAGTGCACTGTTGGTAAAGTTTTATACTGATTCAACTATAGAGCAATTTAGAACTATGCCCCAAACCCTTTGACCAAGCAATACTCCTTCTAGATCTGTCTCCCAAAGAGATAAAAAAAAGGAAAAGAATCTATAAGTACAAAAATATTTATAGCAACTCTTTCAGTGGTGGTAAAGAATTGGAAATTGAGGGGATGTCTATCAATTGGGGAATGGCTAAAGAAGTTGTGGCATACAATTGTGATGGAATACTATTATGCTATAAGAAATAAGCAGCAGTTGGATTTCAGAAAAACTGGAAAAAGTTACACAAACTGATGCAAAGTGAAGTGAGCAGAATGAGGAGAACATTACCTAGTAACAGCAGTACTGTATGAAGATAAACTGCGAATGACTTATCTATTCTCAGCAATACATTGATTCAAGATAGTTCTGAAGGACTATGATGAAAAATGTGATCAGTCTCCAGAGAAAGAACTGATAGAATCTGAATGAAAAAAGAAACATACTTTTTCTTTAGTTTATTTTTCCTGGATTTTTTGGACCTGTCTTTTACAACATGACTAATAGAGAAATATGTTTTGTGTGACAGCACACTTATGACCAGTACCAAATTGTTTGCTTCTCAGTGAAGGGAGGAGAGGAGGGCCCAGGAAGGAGAGAATTTGGAAGGCAAAAAAAAATTTTTTTTTTTAGCTTCGGCACAATAATTTTATTTCCTACCATATGGTAAACACATATACCCAAAGCATGCTTGTTTCTGCACATCTAGCTCTCCACAAATGGCTTTCCAATTATCCCCAGCCTGGGCCTGGGGATGCATTGGGCTATTATGTAGGCAGGGATAGGGAGAAACTGTTTTCAGGAGGATGGAACATTCTGGATAGACCCAACTAATTACATGGGATTTGGTTTCAATAAAGCTGCCTCTTCAAAGCTCTCGTTTACAAATCTATGACTTTGGAATGTAGGATTTCCTGATCAAGGGAATGAAACAATGCTGATTGGTCTTCCTGAAGGGCCAGTAGGTGCTCTGGTAATAAAACCACTTGTTCACATCTGTGGGGATACCACAGGTAGATTCACAAGGTGGCAGCAGGGTATCTACAACTGCTTTGGTAGATTCCATGCTGTACTTGAAGGGACTGTCCTCTTTGGTCATGCTCATGCAGTTGATTCCTCTTCCATCTGCTTTCTTCACCTCCAATGCCTTCCAGTGATCATGAGTGATTTTAATGATGTCAGTGCCAAAGTCCTTATCTTTAAATTCTGCCTTGAAAGCAAACTCATTTTCTGGTTTCCCATCAGGCATCCTGTACTTTCTAAACCATTCTACAGTGGCTTCTAGATAATCGGGTTTCAGTTTTCTGACCATAACTAAATATAATTATAGCTAACAGCATTGAGATCATCCACAGTGATTGCAATGACATTCCACTCAGTTTCTCCATCATCGATCATAGCTAATATGCCCCAAACCTTCACTTTGATCACTTCTCTTGAGCTCCCAGTCCTGCAGACCTCAGTATGGTCATTGTCCCTACAGCTGGTAGGCTACTCTATATTATGCCTTGGATCTTTCCAAGTCTGAGAGATGACTCTGTAGTTCCAGATATAACCTTTGGGAGGGAAGGACGTTGGCAATATAGTGGTGTTTTCCCTTTTTGATGTCTTACTTAATTGGATTTAAAGGATCCTTTCCCGCCATCTCCATCTTTGTACTTGTCCATTGAGGTACTCCATGACCATGTAGAACACATTCTTGTCTGTGTAAATCTGTATGTCATGAAATGGCGATATGTATTCTCCATGTGCATTTTTGAGGAAGAGTGGGCTATCAAGGCTATGGGATACCACATGTTCCTCACTGCTGGCTCCTGGTGCCAGTTGCTCACTCACCCTGACCGCTCAATACCCCGCCGCAGCCTCCACTTGCCAGCTCCAACCCAGTAAGGGTGATTGGGGGGCTGCGAATTATGTACCAGGAGAGGAAGGAGCACTTCTCAAAACTTTTTTTAAAAGAATGTTAAAATTTATTTTTACATGTAATTGGGGAAAGTAAAATATTAAAATAAAACAGGCACGGTTTAAAGAGAACATTTCTGTTAAGATGGTGTTTGGATACATATGTGTAAACATCAGTTTCTTAGAGATGGTGCTGACCTGCATGGATAGAGGGAGAGGACAAGTCAAGTTTATATTCTGAGAATCTACTCTATGTGGAACAAAATTAAATTAAATCTACCACCCACTTATTAGGTGCATACTATGTACTGGCAATACAAAGATTGAAAATGAAATAGTTCTTGTCTTATTTATATCCTACTAAGAGGATACAATATATTCAACAAGCATGTAAAAGAAGTACTATATAAAGTAATCTCAAGAGGAAGAAAAGTGTTCATAATTGGGAGATCACGAAAGTTCTGCAAAGATGGCACTTGAATGGTACAGCTGTCTGCCTTAACTATACTTGCCCCATATTAACTCTTTCCTTGCTCCTCAACGAAAACTGGAAGTATTCTATGTCAGATTAATTTTTTAAAACTTATTTGTTTAACTTTTTAACATTCATTTTCACAAAATTTTGGGTTCCAAATTTTCTCCCCACCTGTCCCCTCCCCCCACCCCAAAACACCGAACATTCCAATTGCCCCTATCACCAGTCTGCCCTCTTTTCTAACATCCCTCCCTTCCCTTGTCCCTATCTTCTCTTTTGTCCTGTAGGACCAGACAACTTTCTATACTCCATTACCTGTATTTCTTATTTCCTAGTAGCAAGAATAGTACTCAACAGTTGTTCCTAAAACTTTGACTTCCAACTTCTCTTCATCCCTCCCTCCCCACCCATTCCCTTTGGGAAGGCAAGCAATTCAATATAAGCCACATCTGTGCAGTTTTGCAAATGACTTCCATAATAGTTGTGTTGTGTAAGACTAACTATATTTCCCTCCATCCTATCCTGCCCCCCATTGCTTCTGTTCTCTCTTTCGACCCTGTCCCTCCCCAAGGAGTGTTGACTTCAAATTGTTCCCTCCTCCCATTGCCCTCCCTTCCATCATCCCCCCCACCCTGTTTATTCCCTTCTCCCCCACTTTCCTGTATTGTAAGATAGGTTTTCATACCAAAATGAGTGTGCATTTTATTCCTTCCTTTATTCAAATGTGATGAGAGTAAGCTTCATGTTTTTTCTCTCACCTCCCCTCTTTTTCCCTCCACTGAAAAGTCTTTTGCTTGCCTCTTTTATGAGAGATAATTTGCCCCATTCCATTTCTCCCTTTCTCCTCCCAATATATTTCTCTCTCACCCCTTAATTTCATTTTTTAAAGATATGATCCCATCCTATTCAATTCACTCTGTGCTGTGTGTGTGCGTGTAATCCCACCAACTACTCAGATACTGAAAAGTTTCAAGAGTTATAAATATTGTCTTTCCATGTAGGAATGTAAACAGTTCAACTTTAGTAAGTCCTTTATGACTTCTCTTTGCTGTTTACCTTTTCATGCTTCTCTTCATTCTTGTGTTTGAAAGTCAAATTTTCTTTTCACCTCTGGTCTTTTCATCACGAATGCTTGAAAGTCCTCTTTTTCATTAAGAGACCATTTCTTCCCCTGAAGCATTATACTCAGTTTTGCTGGGTAGTTGATTCTTGGTTTTAGTCCTAGTTCCTTTGATTTCTGGAATATCATATTCCTTGCCCTTTGATCCCTTAATGTAAAAACTGCTACATCTTGTGTTATCCTGATTGTATTTCCACAATACTTGAATTGTTTCTTCCTAGCTGCTTGTAATATTTTCTCCTTGACCAGGGAACTCTGGAATTTGGCCACATTGTTCCTAGGAGTTTCTCTTTTTGGATCTCTTTCAGGTGGTGTTCTGTGGATTCTTTGAATACTTATTTTGCCCTCTGGTTTTAGAATGTCAGGGCAGTTTTCCTTGATAATTTCATGAAAGATGATGTCTAGGCTCTTTTTTTGGTCATGGCTTTCAGGTAGTCCCATAATTTTTAAATTGTCTCTCCTGGATCTATTTTCCAGGTCAATTGTTTTTCCAATGAGATATTTCACATTATCTTCCATTTTTTCATTCTTTTGGTTTTGTTTTGTGATTTCTTGGTTTCTCATAAAGTCATTAGCCTCCATCTGTTCCATTCTAATTTTGAAAGAGCTATTTTCTTCAGTGAGCTTTTGGACCTCCTTTTCCATTTGGCTAATTCTGCTTTTTAAAGCTTTCTTCTCCTCGTTGGCTTTTTGAACCTCTTTTGCCAATTGAGTTAGCCTATTTTTGAAGGTGTTATTTTCTTCAGCATTTTTTGGGTCTCCTTTAGCAAGGTGTTGACCTGCTTTTCATACTTTTCTTGCATCTTTCTCATTTCTCTTCCCAGTTTTTCCTCCACCTCTCTAACTTGATTTTCAAAATCCTTTTTGAGCTTTTCCATGGCCTGAGCCCATTGAATATTTATTTTGGATGTTTGGGATACAGAAGCCTTGACTTTTATGTCTTTCCCTGATGGTAAGCATTGTTCTTCCTCCACTGAAAGGATGGGAGGAGATATCTGTTCACCAAGAAAGTTACCTTCTATAGTCTTGTTTTTTTTTCCCTTTTTAGGGCATTTTTTCCAACCAGTTACTTGACTTTTGGGTCCTTTGTCAAAAGTAGGGTATACTCTGGGTGCTGGGGTTGAAAGCTCAATTCCATGTGGACAGTCTCGGACGGGTAAAGGTGGGAACTTCTAAATCTTAGAGTTCTCACGAGGCCCCCCCAGGAAACGACTGGGAATCGAGGTGAACCGAGCTATCTCGTGTATTTCCGCCTCTTCCCTTGAGAAACGTGATGGGAGAGAGCTCTCCCCACCCTCGAGATTGTCCCGGATCTGGGCACACCTAGTTACCTAACAGGCACGGTATTCAGATGCAAACTATGCGGCTGGAGAGCTTAAGTAGGATCAGGAAAGCCTGAAAGCGCTCTTGGGCGGAGGGGCGCAGAGCGGACAGGACAGAAGGCTCCGCTTTTCCTCTTTCTTCTCTCCTCTCCCCTCTCTCCACTTGTACTTCTACTTCCAATCTCTTATTGTAAGATCTTTGCCTCCTTGGGAGATCTTTCTCTTTCCCTCCTAAGGAAGAATTCCCCTGCACTTGTAACTAGACCCTGAAATAAAGCTCAACCCTTGTTCGACTCTGGAACGTCCTTTCTCTCATACGAGCATCCGGTTTGGCCAGCTGAAGACCTCCGATAGAGGTAAAGGAAGACTCAGGTAGCCCTCAGGCCTCTAGGCCTGGCACTCTGGGAATCTGCGAATTCTCAGTTCTTCTAACATGGCACGATGAAGTGTATACTGGTCTGGACACAGAGAAGTATTTTTGTGCCCAGAATCTTAGAAGTTACCTCTCCACAGTCACCTGGCCTCCAGTTCCACCAAGTCAGCCCTGGGGGCTGATTTTCAGATAAACTGGATGGGCAGGGCCACCATTCAGTGTAAGACCAGCTTGGCCAGGGCCTCCACCCAAGGCTGAGGTATGACTCAGATCTTCAGTGCCCCCAGGGGTTTTTACGCTCCAACAATGGAGGGTCTGTACAGGCTGCTGTGCAGCTTCTGTGGCTGCTGCCTGCTGCTGGAGCTATGGGAAGGCCCTTTTCCCTTCCTGGCCAGCTGATAAAACTCTGTCACTGACCTTTGGCACCTGCAGGTTGAGGGATCTGAGGACCTGCTGCTGCGACTGGAGATTCTGCCCCCAAGGTGTCCTCCTCCCAGAGTCTCATTGTGCTTCGTGGCCAAGGCTGGGCTAGGCTCCATGCTCGGCTCTGCCTCCAGCACAACCAATGTTTCTGTGGGCCTTTCAGGTCACCCTGGACTGGAAATCTCCTCCACTCTGTTGTTTTCCACTTCTGCTGCTCCAGAATTTGTTGAGAGTCCCTCTCTACAGGTATTTTGTGGGCTGTGTGGTGAGACCCTGTGTAAGTGTGTCTTTCTAGTCCGCCATCTTGGCTCTGCCACCATTCTGGAGAATGTTTTGGAATTAGGCCCAAAGAACTGTAATGGACGGCCTGCATCCCCACACGGCTTGGTCATGTGGTGAAGAAGAAACACATGGGAGGCGGGAAAAGATAGACCAATTCCCCAGATTAATTTTTTAAAGTGCCGAAAGTAGTGCTGGTTTGTAGCTATACACTTCTAGGGCAGGAATTTAGAACACTGTTTAAGCTTAATGTTGCCTGCCCCCTCCCTTTTTCTCTCTTTCTTGCTCTTTAGGTCCTACTAGATTAGAATAAACAAAGATTATATTTTTCCTATAAAATAAGAATTTGAAGCCAAGAACTTAGATAATTTCCCTTTGATAATCCAGAACAGACTAAATATGAGGATCGCTAGATACAGAAACTGAAAAATCCTCGATCAAAAGTTAGCAGAAACTAGCTTTTTTGTTTATTCTGCTGTGGCAAGGAAACTTGAAGTGAGGTGGTTAATAGTGGCAGTGAGAGACATAAGAAGGATGAAAATAAAAAGTACACTCAAGATAACTACAAAATCCAGAAAACATCTGGAAGCTAACTAACCAAAGCACACTCAGGACTTATACGAACAGAATTATAATCACTTTTTACAAAAATAAAGACAAATAACTAGAAATACTAACTGTTCATGGTTGGGCTACAACAATATAATATCTAAATGATTTTTTTTTTCAAATTTAGTGCTATACTAAGAAAATTATTAAGGTGTTACTTGGTAGAACAAGACAAAATAATAATACAATTAATTTGGAGAAACATAAGGTCCAGATGCTCCAGGGAAACAAAAAACAAGTAGAAATGAAGGCTGCCTAACATCATCATGTTTCAGCCTAAATGATAGAGTGGCAATCATCAAAACTATTTAGTACTGGCTAAAAAATAAAAGTAGATAAATGGAAAGGACTAGGTAAACCAGGCTCAGAAACAATGGGACATACTAATTCAGTGTTCAATAACTTGTAGAGAAAATACTCCCTATCATATAGCCATTATGGGGCAAACTAGAGAGTAATTTTGCAGAAATTAGATTTAAACCAGCATCTTAAAACATATACTAAAATGAACATAAAATGGATTAGTGATCTTAATATAAAAGACCTTATAATTTAAGAAAAAAAAAAGATGAGAAAGACAGAAGTTGGATCTTTCAGAATAATTCAAAATCACATAAGGATTAGAAGAGATCACTAAAGACAAAAAACATTTCAGTTGTACAAAATTTATAAGCTTTTCATGGATAAAATCAACATTACTGAAAAAAACCCCTTTCACTTGAGAAAAAAATCTTTGCATCAAATATCTCAACTAAAGGTCTAAAATCCAAGAATTGATACATATAGAAAAGCAAGAGATATTTCTCAGTAGATGAGTAGTGAAAGAATATGAACAACTTTCAGAAGAAGAAATGCAAATGATCGACCAACGAGGAGATGCTCTATAATTGGTGATAATATGAGAAATGAAAAATAAACCAGTTATGGAGTTTTACCACATACAACCAAACTGGCAAAAATGATAAAAGACAAAAGTTGTCAATGTTCAATGGACTGTGGGAAGATGGGAATGTTATACACAATTAGTGGGAATGTGATTTATTTTTGGATAACTGTTATGGAAAACAATTTTGAACTATAGTGAAAAATGGACCAAATCATTTGTACCCTTTGACCCAGAGATTCTACTACTACTGGTATTATATGTATCCTAAGGACATCGAAGATAGAGGGAAAGGTCTCATGTAATCAAGTTATTGATATCAGTACTCTTCCCAGTTTTATAAAAAAAAACCTAAAAAGAAAGTGGGTGCCTATCCATTGGGAATAGCTGGTATATGAAGGTTTTGAAATAACTTTGTACCAAAAGATATGACAAAACGTTTGTAGGGAGTTACCAGCAGCCCTCCAGTCACCCAGTATTATACCCTTACAATTATCCTTGGCTCTTCCCCCTTAATTCCTTTATTTAACTAGGTATTATCTTGATTATTCTATCTCTGCAGTATCTCTTGAATTTGTCCTCTCCTCTGCACTCCCACAGTTCCTACGCTAATTCAAGTCCTTATCAACTTTCCCCTCTACCACTACAATAGCTTCCTAATTGGCCTTCTTGCTTCTTGTCTTTCTCCTCTCTAAAAAAAAAAACACACACATTAGAGAAAATGATGAGGGAAAGTTGTAGGGCTATAATCTAGTCCTGAGTAGAAGAGATTCATTAAGCAGAGGGGCTTATTAATAGCAAACCTTCTCATTGAATGATGTCCCATAGGATTCAAAGAGTTAATTAGCAGATTTACATGGAACAGATAGCAGATAGATTTTATAAGATTATCGTTTCTTGGAAATGAGGGACTCAAACAATAACAAAGAGAGAAAAGAAGGTCCCAAGTCTATGATGCCTAAAAGAAAAGTTAAGGAAAGAAAGTCAACTTGGCTATAAATCTTTCTGAACTAGGCTTAATCTCCAAACAACAGACCCCAAATTTACAGCTAAGGTCATATTCAAAGCCTTTCCAGCTTGGTTGGACCTGCCAGAGCTTTTGCTTGCTAGCATAATTTTAAAGTCCTCAGGTTCACCTCACGGTGAGGCATCAGAGTAGGGATCTGGTGGAAGGGCTTTCTCATCTCTATAAAATCTTTATGAAAATGGTCTAATCAGAAAGGGTATGTTTAATGATGACATGAGAAAGGAACAAGATTTTTTACAACAGATCACATCCTCTTACCTTCAGTATAACATTACTAGTTGTCTATTAGACATTTTAAAATGGATCTCAAAACTATCATGACCAAAATAAAACTCATCTTTCCCCCAAAACTTTCCTTACTTCTAAACTTTCCTATTTCTGATAAAGACAGCAATCCTTCCAGTTTCCTAAGTCATAATTTAAGCATCCAGTCAGTTGCCAAATCTTGCAATTTCTACTTCTACAACATCTCTCACCTCTGACCTCTTCTCTCAGCTCCTACAAGCTGTCGTTAGTATCTCAATACCTGCCACTAGATTATGGCAACATCCTCCTAACTGGTCTCTTTGCCTCAAGACTCTCCCCAGTCTAGTCCATCCCGAGATCTCTGTGGCCAAAGTAATTATCAAAGTAACTGTAGATCTGACCATATAACTCTCCTACTCAACCAGCTCCAGTGGCTTCCTCTTGCCTTTTGTATAAAATATAAACTCATCTATGTAGCTTTTAAAGCCCCACACAATCTAATCCCAACCTATCTTTCCAACGCTGGGATCTAGGCAAATTAGTCTTCTCTTCATTTGCTCACTCATGGCCTTTGATCTCTTGTCTCTAGCACCTTTACACCAGCCATCCTTCATCCCTGGAATTCATTCCTTCATCTTCAACTCAAAAATTCCCTGTCTTTTCCTTTATGAGGCAGCTCAGATAACATCTTCTTGATGAAATCTTTCCTGATCTCATGTTTAGGAAAGACAGTCAACCTGGGTATAAATCTTTGGCCCCTGAGCAGCAGGCAAAAGTTGCAAAGAGACCAATTTTGGCTTGAGTTTAGGAAAAACTTCCTCACAATTATAGCTTGTGTTGCTTGGAAAGGGGATGGTTCTCTCTTCTGAAGTCTTCAAGATGATGGTGGATGATATCTTGTCAGGTTATCTTGTAGTGGGAAATTCCGTCATGTAAGGATTGGACTCCAGATGGCTGCTGAGGTAACGTTCCAGCTCTCAGATGCAGTGGCTCTGTGATTCGCTAAAGACCCTTCTGCCTTACACTGGACCATTTTCCTAGTTCCTTATAGATTTTTTGCATGACTTCATCTTTCACAGCAGATGTCAGGATATAAGCTGCCATCATTTTCACAGTGGTCATCATAAACATGAGATGACCAATTTGCCCATGTAATGATGACATTTTTTTCTTGCCTTTGGGTTCACAATAATATGAACTCCACTAACTCCTGTATTTGTACCTACTAGGAGAATCTGTGAGACATCCTCCCATTTAGCTACAACTTTTCCACGCCTTTTGGTTTCATTTCTAGTAAGAATGTGAATATTGTTGTGGTTCGATTCCTTTAATAATGTATCAACCTGTTCATTGTTAGAAAAATAGCTTCCAGTTGGCATGCTAACTGTTAAACCAATATTTATAGAAATTCTCAAAACCATGATTTTTAGCCTCTTCTACTCACTTTGTATCATTGCTACCATTACTTGGAAGCACAAGGAGAGACAATTGGTCCAAAGGGTATTTTAAATTTTAATTTGTTTTATGGGTCAGCATGGTGGTAGTATTACTTTTCATTGGATATATTGTCCTTTTGCACATGTCTCAAGAGTCCTGTGAGTTTAGCCTTGCCAATAGCATGTCTTGGCAAATTGTACCCAATAACCTACATTTACACAGATCTTTAAAAGTAGGAGGTGAATTAAAATATACACTATCATACTGGGGAAATTTTAGCAGAAAAAAATATAAATCATCATCCATCAAAATTTGAATTAGTTCAATCAAGTAACTACTTTGCATTATAAACTTAGCTTTAATAATTTATAATAGTAAAATCTAGGGCAGTTAGGTAGCACAGTACTTAGAGTGCCAGGCCTGGAGTCAGGAAGACTCCTTTTCCTGAGTTCAAATCCTGCCTCAGACACCTATCAGCTATGTGACCCTGGGCAAGTCACTTGACCCTGTCTGCCTCAGTTTCCTCATTTGTAAAATGAGCTGGAGAAGGAAATGGCAAACCAATCCAGTATCTTTGTCAAGAAAACCCCAAATGGAGTCATCAAGAGTTGGACATAACAGAACAAGAACTGAATAAAATAGTAAATCACAGGCAGAGAAGATATTTACGTTGGAGACAAAAGGGGCTAAGATTCATAAAGGGGGGAGAACATGCATGTGTGCGCGCGTGTGCACACACAAACACACACAGATTGGGAATAGTGCGGAGCCTGAAGATTGTAGTGAAAGTACATCTGGAAAGATAGTCCAGAGCAGTAAAGCTATCTTTCCCAGAATTCCATTGGATGGTTCTTGCTGGGGCGTGTTAAAAGCTCCTGTAAAGTAATGAAAGTAAAAGAATTTCTGTGACTCTTGGGAGAGAGAAAAGAGAGGGAGAGGAAAGAGAAAGAAAGGAGGAGAGAGGCAAAGAGGAGAGAGAGACAAGAAAGAGTTAGAGACAGGGACAGGGAAAAGAGAGGATGAGGGCTGTCAGAGCTCCAAGGGTTGTTCAAAATAAACATCAGTAGGACATAGGATGAAAAACTTTGCTTCTATGCATATACACACACACGCACACACACACACACACACACGCACATATATAAATGTTTCAAACCGCAAGATATATCATTAACTTCACAACTCCATAGATGATGGGGATTCACATAGCATGTTCCTTTTTCGAGCGTACATCTTTTTGTTTCCGTCTGTCTGGTATTGCAAACCACCTGATTCTTCTCTAAACATACACAGTAGGTAGAAAGCTGTGCAAAAGGTCTTCTTTAAGTCTAATCTGCTCATGAAGGCAAGGGTTGGGGGAGGAACTTCTGTAGGGAATGACTTTTGCTCTGTTTTGGTCTGGAAATTATTGACTGGCCTCTTCAAGTTTTTCTGGACTCCATTTCTTTTAATACTGTTTTGATTCTGCACAAAGATTGATTCTAGAATTGCCCATTTATGCAACATCTTCCTACTACTTGGGGGTAAAATGGCCAGGCTGCCCTACCTGAGCAGGGAAAGGGTCTTCAGAATCATTTAACTATTACCTGCATAGAGCTACTTCTTCAGTTCTTCCTGCCATTTCTATGTCCCACTATTGGGACAGAAAATATTCTGACATGGTACACAGGTAGATTATAACTTCAGTATGTCTTTAATAAGCATATATTCTACCTCTTCTATGAGACCTTTGAATACCATACACTCATAGACCCTCCTCTGAAGTCTCAGTGTATTTATTCTCTACACTAATAGTTTGGTACTTGGCATAGATGCTGCTTCAGTTTCTTTGTAGTCCTAGCACTCATCACAGTACTCTGTGAGCAGCAATCCTCCATGGATATGTGTTATTTTGTTGATTACAATGATGCCATCTTTAATATCTTTATACTTCAATGACATTTTTTACCTTCTTAATATACTTTAAAATCCACCCATATGCTTGAACTTGGTGTTAGAAAAATGGACACAATTTCCCTCCCCAGATGAATTCTAACACTGACCTCAGCAAGGTTCCCGAGGTTGGCAACTTCCAGTGAGCCTCCTTGCCGCCTTTGTCTTAATATCACTTACTAACCCCCCTGTTACTGCACCACGAACTTCCCTGATGTATTTATACAACACATAGATCCTCCCCTCCTGAGAAACCGCCCTACTGCAAGGCAAACCAACTCCATCTTGCTGTATCAATCATTTGCCAATGAACTACAAGACCAGCTGCTACCATGGATGTCCTTTGGTGTCTCATTTTCACTTCTTACTGGTACAAAAAGACTTAGCTTCAAAAAGTGGAGGACGCTAGCAGCCTGGGAAAGTTCTCTTCCCTGTCTGGCCCAACAGGTAGATTTCTTTGATTTAGTTAGAATAACAATACTCAGACAATAACTCTTTCATCTCTCTCCTGTAATGAATAATACACACTTTTTCTCCAACAAGTATGCTATTCTTTTGGTATCACCACCTGTGTTTTATGAATAGTCATCTTTCTTTTCTTTGTTTTGTACAATGATATACTGAATAACGTTTAGCTTATGAATGCTGTCCAAAATTTGTATATAAGAAACCTCTTATGCCGGACTCATGGCAGATGCCATCTATCTTGGTATCACCCTTGACTAACCAGAATATATGGCTTCTTGCTTCACACTTGATTGACTTCTTGTTGCTGTCATCTGACTCTGACCACAAGATTCTGGACTGATGAATATGGCTCCTCTTAGTTCCTTCCCTGTGATCTGAATTCCTGTATTTTTGTTATACTTATTGGAATCAATGCCATGATAATAGACATCATTAGGAGTATAAATTATCCCATTTGTAAATACAGTCAATCCTCAACATTAGAGCATTTAATTTTCATGACTTCAAACATTTGTCTGATTTTATTAATAACCTCATTTTCACTTTTGGATTGGCAACCATGCAGATTCACAGCTATGTGCAGTACAACAATGCACACAAACACGCTTCAAAGATTGTGTCACTAATAGTTTCCAAGACTGATCAACCAGAGAAA
Organism: Notamacropus eugenii; assembly: GCF_028372415.1. NCBI lineage: Eukaryota > Metazoa > Chordata > Mammalia > Diprotodontia > Macropodidae > Notamacropus > Notamacropus eugenii. The sequence continues at coordinate 3,711,388 of NC_092878.1, read as the reverse complement.
TTGGGGCTGCTGGTCCCATCACTAGTCACAACCTCAAGGTAAAGTGTCTACTCACCTTTGCTATGCAATGGCTCATGAAGTAGGCACTGACGGATTATTGGTCTCCAACACCATCTACCAGTTGTGAAGGACAGTGTGTGAGTGTGCGTGAGTGTGTGAGTGTGTGTGTGTGTGTGTGTGTGTGTGTGTATGTGTGTTGTTGAGACCTCACCAGTCTCAGTGTCTTCTGATAACAGTGATTTAGGTCCCAGTAATCCCTCTGTTGGGTTTCAGAGGGTGTGCAAGGTAGAGAAGTTTACAGCAGTATAGCATACGGTACAATACCCTCACACTACCATGTGATACAATAGAAGGTAAGATTCAGTTTTAAAAATGTTTTAATTTTAGGAATTTTATTTGTGATATAGTCTAGTATTATAGATTTCATGTGTAATGAAAAGTGAATATTATCTAAAATCAATGTTTTTCTTTTTGAAATGTTAGTACAAAAGGTCACAGAATTCTAGTGAATGAGCGAGAAAAATGTATTATTGCATGTTACCAATTTTATTTTGTGTCTTGAATTTTATGGATTGCTTCATGCTTACTGTTAGGAAAAAATGCATATTTATTACAGTTAATATTTTGTTACAAAGAATTATTTGCAGAAAAGTGTATTTTAATCAACCTCTAGTGAAAGATTATAGTTTTTGGTGTTCATGGAAACCTACTCCCCTATTTCTCATAGGTTTGATGTACCAACATTTATATTTTTGACTTTTGGGCTATTTTACAGGAATGTTGCCCCAAGAAAAGTAGAGGATTGACTGTATTTTATCAACATGTAAACCCTATTATTTTTTTCCTAAAACTGTGATGGAACATTGTCAAGTTAATGCAAATACCAATATCAGCATAGCTAGAATAATTAGAAAAATGGTTAACTGGGGGAAAACAAATCTTCTCAGTATACAGTTCTGATAAAAGTCAGACATCTATTATTTTTGACTATACTTGTGCTTTCATTATGAAGGCAGCTCTCATTCCCTCTATCAATGCAGACTGTCACCTTCTCTCCAGATTATACCCTCTCTTGAAGCCACTGTACAGGGTTATAAAATCAGTATGTTTCAGGGTAGGACTTTATTCTAAACCCAAGGAATAAGGGGAATTAATATTTGGAAATTGGTTAAAGCCATTTTCAAAAGAAGAAATGCAAATTATTAAAAACTATATGAAAGAATATTCCAGATCACTACTGGTATGAAAAAGGCAAAGTAAAATAACTGCAAAGTTTTTACTTAGAACCTATCAAATTGGCAAGAATGGAAAAAATGTTAAAAATAGCACATGTTGAAGGGCTATGGAAAGACAGACAAACTAACATCCTACTGGAGAAGCCGTAAATTGGTACAACTATTTTGGAAAACAATTTGGAACCATATTAGAAAAACCACTAGAATGCGTACCATCTCTGACCCAGGAATATGATGCCTTAAGGAGATCAGAGATAGAAGGAAAGGCCCATAAAAAACAAAATAAAGCAACTTTTTTTCTTTCTGATAGCAAAATTTGAAAATGTAGTAAACTCTCAATTTGTGAATTGCTGAATAAACTGTACTTCATATATACAAACTAGGATTATAATGATAATATTGTGATATAAGAAATGATGACTGATGAATTCAGAAAAACCTGAGAAAACCTGCATCAACTGATTCAGAACACAGGAAGCAGAACCAAGAGAACAAAGAACATGATGACAACAGTAACATAAAATAAGTTGTACTGAAAGACACCAAAGTAATCAAGCTTGATTATAAAGGAATGAAGATGAAATGCTCTTTCTTCCTCTTGACAGGCATGGACATGATTAATACATTGGCTTGTTTTGCTTATCTATACTTCACTGCTACAAGAGAGGGTGGTGGTTGAGGGGTGGTAAAGAAGTCACTGGGAAAAGATCAGAAAACATTTATTTAAAAGGGAAATGAGAAAGAAATGACCAGAATCATTTCACAGCAAGACTTCATAATTTTGCATTATTATTTGGCTATATTATTGTTACAAAATGACATTGGCTGTACGGGAAATGCCCGAATCATTACTACTTTTTCTAAAGTTCACATTTTTGAGAGAAGTCATGTATAAGGGTGCTATTGGCAGAAGTAGCCCTTTGCTAACTGAGTAGCATGACACAATTCTTCCTCTTTTCATTTTTGAGATATGGACTCTTGCCATCTCTTTGACTAGTCATTCATTTCAACCTATGCTTTATAGAGTGTTTTAATATCTCTTGGATCATTTTGAAGAATTGTGAAAATGAAAAGAAATCCAAAGTATCTGTGGCAAATGGCATTTTACATATCAACAATGTAAAGTGAGGGTTGTATTTTGCTGCATAGGATACACAGTGAAATTGCTTTCTGGGAGACAGAAAAGTGACATGGGACTGGATCTATGATTTCAACAGTAGAGGGAACTCCTAGATAAGGAAATTCCCTTTACCAATGCATAGTGGTACATTCTCTACATTTATATAGTCTTAAAGAGTGGTCTGGAATACTGAAAGATTAAATGACTTGTCCAAGGTCCCATGGTCAATACGTATCAAAGAAGGGCTTGAAGGCATTTATTCCTGGATTCATGGCCAACTCTCCATCTAGTATACAACTTACCTTTCCTATCTCATGGTTACACTGCTTCCTACTTCCTAGTCCTCAACTTTTCTTCCTTGCCCAGAATATTACAGTACAAAACTCTTTCATTGCTCCATTGCCTGGCAACCATCCATGTGCATCTCTTACCGCTACACTCCTTGATATTATTTCTTTTTGGCTCTGACTACTGATAGTTTGTCCTTGCCTTTTCTTTCCCTGCCAACTTTTCTATTCTCTAGCTCAATATTCTTTCACTCTTACTAGGCTGATAAGATCACAGATCAAGAGCTGAAAAGGCACACAGAGACCATCTAGTCCAGCTGCCTCCTCTTACAAATGGGGAAATTGAAGCCTGAGGAAATGTAAGTGACTTGTCTAAAGTCATATAGGTCAAAAAGAGTAGAGATGGGATTTGAACCCAAGTCTATTGACTCCAGAGCCAGTGATTTTTGATCTACCATGCTGTACTAAGTCCTCTTCTACTTTATACTCAGCTTTTCTTTTCTTATTTAAATTAAATTTTATTTTACTTTCAAACAAAGCCCACCTCCTTTTCCACCACCCCTTTGAAAAAGTAAGAAAAACAAAACCCCATTACAAACATGGATAGTTAATCAAAATAAATGCCTGCACTGGCCATGTCCAAAAATATGTCTCCCTCTACACCTGAGTTCATCACTTCTCTATTAGAAGGTGGACATCATATTTCATCATAAGTCCTTGGAATCATGGTTCATCTTTTAAAAATTGTCTGTCTTTACAATATTGTTACTGTATAAATTGTTCTGGTTCTGTTTAACTCCATTTCTTGTAAAATTTGTGGTGACACTGGTTCTTAGATAAAAGTACCTGTAATGCATAAAAACATGACATAAGACTTTATCTCTCTAGATTGATTGGAACTGAGCACTATCTGGGTATATATGGTACAACTGAAAAACATATAAATGGACTCATAAGCACCTACACAACTGTTTCCTATTTTAATTCGTGTAGACCATATATAAATCTATATACAGTGAGGGGAATGAAAGGTTGCATTGTGAAATGCTACTTTAGAAAACTCACTATGCAGATGTAGCATAAGATAAGCCATAAGCAGAAAGTCTAGGTAAACAAATCACATCATATTAACATTTGAGTAATGCATGAAAAATGCAAAGGTATTGAAGTAATAAGTACTTTTATGTTTTTAATAAGTGCTTAATGTCAGGATTCTATTCGCAGGATAAAGACTAAGAAGGTGTTGTCTAGGGGACAGCTAGGTGGCACAGTAAGTAGAGCACCAGTGCTGGAGTCAGGAGGGCCTGAATGCAAATCTGGCTTCAGACACTTGACACTTACTAGTTTTGTGACCTTGGGCAAGTCACTTAACCCCAACTGCCTTGCTTTTCCCTCTCTCCCCAAAAAGAAAAAGAAGTTATTGTTCAGATTGCTACAACTGCTAACCTTTTGACACAGTCACCACTCCAGTCTTTAGACAAATTCAGGGTCTATGACCTCACATAACTTATTATACACCCAATGCATAAGACCCTTCCCAGAAACACACACCCAAAAGTAATTGCAAGCACATACACATAGGAATGTGTAATGTGATGCGTGCCACAAACTGCACTGTTCTGTCACAGCAAGGTTTTATTGCTCTGCCTTCTTCGAAACAAATTTAACTCTCAGGGGACTTCTTACACACAGTCATGCTGATCTCAGTCAAGTCCTAAGCTCTCCGTCTCCTTTTATCCTGAGGCACAATCTATTTCCTTGGGTAGATTGCAGAGGACTTCAGAAAGCTGATATTCAAATATAGATGCTCAATCTGGTATTGGCTAAGAAATAGAGTGGTGGATCAGTGAAACAGACGAGGTACATACTACACAGTAGTAAATGACCATAGTAATCGAGTTTTTGATAAACCCTAAGACTCAAGCTTTTGGGGCAAGAACTCACTCTTTAACAAAAACTGCTGGGAAAACTGGAAAACAGTATGGTAGATACTAGGTATAAACCAACGTCGTACATCACATACCAAGAGGGTGATACCATAAACAAATTAGAAGAGCAAGGGATAGTTTACCCATCAGGTCAATGGAAATGAGAAGAATTTATGACCAAACCAGAGATAGGTGGCATTATGAGATGTAAAATGAATACTTTTGATTATAGTCAACAAAAAAAAAATTTACCCAAACAAAACCAATGCAGATAAGATTAGAAGGAAAGCGGAAAACTGGGAGAAATCTTTTTATCACAAGTGTCTGTAATAAAGGCTTCATATCTCAAATATATAGAGAACTAAGTGAAATTTATAAGAATATAAATTATTCCTCCAGTTGATAAATGGCCAAAGGATATGATTTAATTGTTTTCCCATCTAAGTTCATGAAGTGCAGTTAGGATAGAGTCCCAGGCCTGGACTCAGGAAGACTCATCTTCCTGAGTTCAAATCTGGCCTCAGACATTTACTAGCTGTGTCATGCTGGAAAAGTCACTTAACCTTGTTTACCTCAGTTTCCTCATCTATAAAATGAGCTGGAGAAGGAAATGGCAAACCACTCTGGTATTTCTGCCAAGAAAACTCTAAACAGGATTGCAAAGAACCAGACACAACTTCAACGGAACCAAATTCACAGGTTCCTTGAAATCTTTCCATGGACCTGTGGATCCCTGGTTTAAACCTCTTATTCTCACACATCTTTTGATACTCAGTTCTCCATTTTAATCTCCTGCTCTTTCTCTGCTCCAGTCATTACCATAGACTCCTCCTCCTCAGAGTTCTTTGGTTTCATCTTTCCCCCAGCTCCTAACTATTGTCCCTTTAGGCTGTCTTTCTCCCAGAACACTGAATGGTGCCAAGTACAGCCAGGGCAGAACCAAGAGAACAATATACACAATGACCACAATTATGTAAATAAAAACAGCACTAAAAGACAACAGAATTCAGTCTAGTGCATTTACCAGTCTTGGTGGCTGAGGACAGATAATAAAACTCGGTTCTTTCCTCTTGGTAGAAAGGTAAAGGATTAATGTCAGAAGTCAGATGCTCCCTAAACTGCCAAGAGGCCTTGGCAATCATAGTTTGTTTTGCTCAACTGTTTTTCTTTGTTAAAAGGGAACGTTCTTTTTGATGAAAGGTTGGATTGTTGCAGAGTGACAGAGGTCTCTAAAAGCACCAATAAAATATTTTATGCTTATGTTTAAAATGGCAGTTCATTGCCTTGGTCTTCTCTACTTCTTGGGCTCTCTTACTGAGGAAATCCTATGTATGTTTACAAGCAAGGACTCCCTGATCTACCTTTTCAGAACTGGAAGCGTACTGGATATTTCTTTCCCAAACTTGAACCTGATTTAGGTAGTAACAGCCTCTTTTCTTTGGTAACCATGGTCTTAGGCTTTTGCCATTACAGAGATCCATTCTAATTTAGGAGAAGGACATTGTATATATCTTTAATGGATATGGGAGTGGTATTGTCTTGGTCAACCTTTCCAGTGTTCCTAGCATTGGTTAAAAACATGGACCTTGGTCATTCCCAAAGGGTTGAACTCTGGGGGAGCCATCATTTGACTGACAGTCACTGTTTCCACAGCTACTTTTCCATAGGTTCCCTTTTCCTATCCTGAAACCAGTCACAGAAACAATAGTTGTTGATCTAGGGTTTCCCACTGAAAATTCTTAGTCTGTACTGCCAACAGCAAGACTCCTGCCTATACCAAGTGGTAGACTGCTGCCTGGGATCTGGATCAAACTGAACAGTTAAGGCGCCAACAAAGAAGGAATCCCATGAAGTCAGGCTTCCATACTCATCACTTGGACCTTGAGATTCCTCTAATCTCCTTATCTTCGTTTTACTTCTCTCTGCTTCTACAAGATTGCCAGGAGAGAGAGAGAGAGAGAGAGAGAGAGAGAGAGAGAGAGAGAGAGAGAGAGAGAGAGAGAGAGAGAGAATGTGTGTGCGTGTGTACGTGTGTGTGTGTTTACTACTGCTTTGTCCCTTTGTGAATTAAGCTGCTATTTTGACCTCCCTGACAACAAGCTGGGAAGAACAGCCAACAAGGAGTTGGGGGCTCAGTAATTTCAAAGCCTGGAGTGCAGGGGAGAAGTTTTTGTTACACAATTAAAATCAACCAAAGTTACATGGATCTCACTTCTGTGTATCTCTGGGCACACATTCTTCCCTTGAAAGGAATGCATGGAGCTCAGAAATTTGCCTTTCAGATATGGTATCTGATTAGATTTTTATGTCACAGGTCCCCCAAACAGGAATAAGTACATGAGGAACACTAGGTTTCCCTAGACCCCCAGGAAATACAAACCTCTACTCTCATATCTCCACCTTCTTTCTTAGTTTCTCATCTAAATGCTGGGGCTTCAGGGTTTGGGGTACTTCTTCAAATGTACATCTTGCTAAGCCCTTTTTCATTCATCCTCAGATTCTAACATTTGCAATCATAGTATAAGGGCCAATTTAAAAAGCACCAGCCCAGAGATAAGGGTTCTTTTTGCTCTAATATACTATTAATAAGCTGCCTCAGTTTCAGGAGAGGGGTTGATGACCCATAGAATCTGTTTCTTTTCTCTTCTTATAGATTAACATTATAAAAAAACCCCATTAACTTCATATCATCCCTGATTATGATTCTACTGATAAAGTTAACTTTGTTGCAGTCTTTTTGGTTTTAATGCATACACAACTAGGAATTATTAGGTTCTTTTTTTAATAAGCAATCAGGGTTAAGTGACTTGCCCAGGGTCACACAGCTAGTAATTGTCAAGTGTCTGAGGCTAGATTTGAACTCAGGTTCTCTTGACTTCAGGATCAGTGCTCTCTCCACGGTGCTGTCTAGCTTCCCCATTTATTAGGTTCTAGATGAGATGATAAATTAGAGAGTTTCCAGAGAGGGCATCCAAGATGGTAAAGGGCCTTGAGTCCATGACGTAGGAGGATCAGTTGAAAGAACTGGGAAGATTGGGAGTGGGGAATGGGATGCCAATTCTGTCCTCAAGTATCTGAAGCCCTGTCATGGCATCAATGGGATTAGATTTGTTTTGTTTGGTCCCAAAGGGTAGAACCAGGAGCAACCAATCAATCAAGAAGCATCTACTAAGTGTTTCCTGCACAGTAGGCACTATGCTAGGCACTGGGGAGAGCAGCGGGTAGAAGCTGTAGAGAGGCAAATTTAGTTGTGGAGTCAGGAAAAAAAATTACCTAACAACTTCAGCTGTCCCAAAATGCAATCACTTGTTCTAAGAGGTGGCCGATTGTGAACAGAGGCTGAATGATCAGCTGATGAGTATGTTATAGTGGGACTTCCTTTTGAGGATAGGCTAGATTAAGTAACCTCTCTGTGATTAAGTGATTTATTAAAATATGGATTATGGATTCATACAGCTAGTGTTGGAAGGAACCTCAGAGCTCACTTAATTCATGAATCCATTCATTTTAGAGAAAAGGAGATAGTCAAAGATGTTAAATAATCTCTTTAAGGTCTGTAAAAGCAAGTACCCCAACATACACAGGAGGGCCTGCCATCACAATTTCTTAGATCTGCATTTCTAAAAGGAAAGGCAACTTTTGGGGGCTCAACAATTACTTTAATCAAGCACATATATCATTCACTTAGTTCAGTGGGAAAAGTCAGCACTCTGAACTTCAGAGAAAACACAGAGAAATCAAAATTAACAGACATGCTTCCAACTGTCTGACATAAGCAATACATACATCATAGATCAACAGACAGATCCAACTGTCTGACCATTACATACATACATACTGTACATAGAGAGGGAAGCCCAACATCTACATTTTCAAAGCCGGGGGGCTGCTTAGTAGCTTCCCAGAGTCTCATCTGGCACACAAACCTTCTTCCAAAAACTAAGCTCCAAAGTAAAACCTACCTCAGAGTCTTCATACACTTTTTTAGAACCAGAGAACATCACAACTTGAGAACCAGTGCCTCATTAACAAAAGGTGTGGGCCTTCCTACAAATCTTCCCAGGCCCATTAATGGCTGGGAAAGATCTCCTTTAATCACATTATTCAATCAGAGGCACTTGATTATACTAAAACACAAACAGCAAAAGATCCTACTTTGCTTGCCATTACAAGGTCACAAATATAGTTAGCATGAGGTGGGATTTACACCCAGGAAATGTGACTCTGAAATGTGCTGACTGAAATGTGCTAATGGAAGACATTCATGTTTGCTAATATCTGTTAAGCCCACAATTTTAAAAGAAGTCTAGGAAAGAAACAGTAATGGAAGACCCAAAGGTCTTGCTGAAGTCAAAAACACATAAAAAATAAATCCCTATGGGATTAAATTCTGAAAGAAAATGTTTTAGGCAAAATGACTGAGAATATGTTATCCCAGAAACAGATCTATTTGGGAAGACAATTCTTAGAATTAGATGCCCTTTGTAAAGTTAATACCAGGAGAGGACAATCAGGGCTTTGCCCTAGGGCACTGACTGTACTCCTTCCCAACCTCAATATTTCAAGCCCATCATCTTTTGGCCACTTAGTGTGACTACACCCATTCCCTCACTAGGCCCTAGACCACCACCCTCTAGAGTCCTGTTACCACATCCCCTCTCCCAAATCCTGGCTCCCCATTACCACTGTACCTCTATTGGATATTAGGGATTATTGCTTCTTTTGCATAGGTACAGGCTAGAATTTCTGGTGGTCAGGTTGCTTATTCTCTCTGAGTGATTGTTCTTGGGGCAGACTATCCTCTTTATCCTCCCCCCAGACCACGTTTTAATTTTTTTTGGTTTCAAGACTTTTTAGTTATAGCTCTGCCCTCTTAAAAAAACCTCTATAGAGGATCTACTTGGGTTTCCACTTCAATATTTTAGCTTAAAGAGGAGTTCAAAAGTGCAAGAAACTACTCCTATGTAGTAGAAACCCTAGACAAGTGATGAGGGCACCTAAGTCAGTTTCCATAATACTTCCCTCCCATTCTCTTGCATCATTGCCCAAGTTCCTCAAAACCTTTCCTAGGTTTTGAGCTACCAAGTAGGCTGCCTCCATTATACATTGTAGGGGCGCTTTGGATAACGTACTAATAATGTGCTAATGAATGTAAGAAATTTTTCTCTTTAAGACAGTGGAGGATAGTCAGATCTCTCAATTTGGAATGAAAGGACCTGGCTTTAAATCCCAATTCTACTATTTACTATCTTTCTGACCTTGGGAAATCAATTAGCCTATCTGGGCCCAAGTTCAAAAATGAGGGATTTAGATAAGATGATCTCTAGGGTCCCTCCTAGCTATAAATCTATGATTTTATGATCCTTAGTTTTCACACAGATGACTGAATGTTTAGGTTACAGATTTCACTAGGAAAGAAAACAAAAACAATAAAGAATAGGAATTTTGTGTTTGTCTAAATTTGAATCCCAGATAAGATCAAATCTGGCCACAGGCACTTTGGTCACTTAGCTTTTTGGATTTAAATGAATTTCTTGGTTCATACTCCAGAACCCCAGTTCCAATCCCTATTTTATCCTTCCTAGATTAATCATTACTCATTAAAACTTAGCAGGTGATATCAGTGGTCAGGTGACTCAAGGCTGTCACTTATTCCTAGTGATCATTTGTTCAAGTTCATGAATGCCACCAATTCCCTTTCCTATCATTCACTCAACACTACATAGACATTTATTAACCATCCCCTACATGAAAGGCATAGCATTAGACACTGGAGATATAAAAGTGAAACCATGGTTGAACAAGCTGTGGTATATGAATGCAATGCAATACTACGATGAGCAGGCAGACTTCAGAATAACCTGGAAAGACTTATATGAACTGATGCTGAGTGAAGGAAGAAGAACCAAGAGAACACTGCACACAGTAACAGCCACATTATGCAAAGATATCTTTGATAGACTTATCTTTTCTTAGCAATGCAAGGATCTAAAACAACTCCAAAAGACTCATAATGGAAAATGCCATTCACATCCAGATAAAGAACTATGGGGTCTGAATGCAGATTGAAGCATATAATTTGCTCTCTGTCTCTCTTTTGTTTCTTCTTTCTCATGGGTTTTCCCATTAGTTCTACTTCTTTACATATTACACCCTGTTTTGGAGTAGGGAGAGGGTAGAAATGGGGAGAAAATGTGGAACTCAAAATATTATGGAAGTGAATATTGAAAACTCAAAATAAGTAAAATAAAATGCACTCAACACACATTTTTAAGGTAAAGACACAATGACATATAGGATGCTAAGTGCAGATAAGATACAGTATTACTGAATTTACAGATGTGAGTTTCATCTATTTTCCCATGTCTCTGAATGGAATTTTAGAAGATAAATGACATAGAGGAGAAGAATAAAGATAGGAACTCAATAAACCACTCATAGAGGAAAAAAAAATAAAACCAAAACCAGTCTTTGCCCTCAAGGAGTTCAGATGATTTGAGGATGTAGAGAGCATGGATAACTGAATAGCCTTAGGCAGAATTTCCCAAAAGAGGTAGTAATATCTGAGTGTAACCTAGAAGGAAGTGAAGGCTTCTGAGACAGAGGTGAGGAGAGAATACATTCCAGATATGGAGCATAGCCTACCGTAGGGGAGCGTAGTGGAAGGACAGACGTGGGGAGTAACCGGCAAGCCATGTGCACTAATTAAGATCTTGTATTTTGTATTTTTATCTCTACCACAAGAGCAACATTTTCTTTTTGCTGTCCAACAGACTTCTCTTTTGGGTTCTGAAACCCCAGCTTCCCGCTCCAGCTTGCTGAATGGACGCTGCCTGTGGCTCACAGGGTACTTACAACACACACTGAAATGGACAAAAGTCAATTCCCATGGGGGTGGGGTGGGGGGTGGGATGGATTGCCCATTTGTTAGCTGTATCATGTTACATACACATTCTAAACAGGGCAGTCCCGAAGAGTTTCAGGAGGTTATTAGGGACTAATCCCATAAAAAGGAAACACATATGAAATAACAAGTGATGGGAATAATAGAATCCTGAGTAATAAACATTAAGGTTTACAAAGAATCCATAGCAGATGAGCTTAATTGCATTTTAAAGGGCCAGAGTCATGAAACTGGGCAAGAAAGACAGCATTGTTAGAAGTGTTTTGATGTGTGTTAACGGTGTCTAATGAAATCTCTCATGAAAAATAGTTTAAGCTTGGTTAGTGTGAACTTTGCTACAAGTTTGAAAACTGACTAAAGAATAATAAGCTAAAAGAAATGGTTTGAAGATAATAGGATACAGAGACATAGATCTAGTCTTATTGATATCTTGATAATAAAAAAATAGTTATAAATCATAAATATTCAAGTGACAACCACTAAAATGCACTGGAAATTCTACACTGCCAAAATTTGCTAATTCTAGCCCTATTACACTGCTCGCACCCCTCCACTTTTTCCATTCACGTAACCAACACTTTAGTTAGGTAAAAGATATGAGTTGGGAGGGGTTTACACATGAAACAGAATACTTTCTACATCTCTAATAAGTAGTCACCCATCCTCTATTTAAAGACCTCCAGGGATAAGGTACCCAGTATCTCCTAAGGCAACTCATTTCACTTTTCTACAGTTGTTAGAAAATTTTCCTTACATTCAATTTAAGCCGAAGACTGCAACTTTTAATCTTTGATTATGGTTGTACCTCCTGGGACCAGGCAGAACAAAGCTAACTCATTACTAATGAAAACCCTCAAATGTTTGATGATAGCTACCCTTTTCTCTTTGTCTTCTATTCTCTATTGTATCAACCCTTCATCACATTTTTCAGTCATCTCACCATCTGCCGGTAAAATACAGCCAGGAGGAGTCTTCAAAAGAAAAGATTGAATATAATATCAAGAGACATCCAGAAACAAAAATTGATCTAAAAAATTCAGAGTGACCAATAAGTTCAATAAAACAAATGAAAGAATATGTATAAATTATTCAGAAAGAAGAGAAAAAGACAAATGTAAGCCTTGGAAGTAGGAAATGGTCAGTGGGAAATGTTAATAAACCAGTATACCCTCTGAGGAACCAAACAATCCATGTGGAAGATAGAAATGCAGAGGTGAGAGAGGAAATGGTGAAACAAAAGAAATAAAAATATAAGAAAAGGAACTGGGATTCTCACCAATAGATATGAGGATAGAGAAAAGCAAGGCAATCTGAGCATTATTGGTATCCCAGAAATATATGAAAAACAAAGTCTGAAGTTTATTTAAGTAAGTGTTCTATGATTTTCTAACAAGAAGTATGGCAAAGAAAACTCAAGATCCATAGGCAGCCATCAGGAAGGAATTCAAAATTTAATTTACGCATAAATATAGTATTTAGGTTTCAGAGGTTTGGTGACAAAGAAGGAATATTAAAAATGGCTATCAGAAAACTCCAACAGGTTTTAGGGAGTATGCTCCGTAATGTGTTTATGTTTGTAGGCTATGTGAAAGCTTACTGACTAAAAAAAGGTTCAGATTAGGCAAATGACTGCTGAAATGCCTACCCAGGACAACAAGACATTTGATGCTAGAAAATATTTAGTAAACTTCATGAATGAGACACAATGGTAATACTGGATACAAATTTATTATATCCATTAAATGAAAAAACTGAAAGTGAATGAATCAATAAACAAGCAACTATTAAGTGTCTACTGTGTACCAGATACTGTATTGGGAGCTGGGGATAGAAATTTAAATAATAAAATTATAGATACTTATTCAGATTAAAAAAAAGAATCATGGAGGAAGAAAAAAAAAACGATGTTTCCCCTCTATCTAAAAATAATGTACCACTCAGAATGGCAGCTCTTGAAGGACAGACAGGGTTGATTATTCAAAGTTTTTCAATATTAATTCAGTAATGAGTCAGCCAGCACCCAGGGCACAGGCCCAGAGAATATTTAAATGTGGTTCCTCCTTCCCCCACTCTAAACTGTTTATCACAGAGGACTGTTCCCTTGTAAGCATCACACTAACACTCAACGTTTAATCATATAACATATTAGAGTTTGTATGACAACTAATGAAAAGAGCTCACATCCGAGACAGTCAAAATGAGTCTTTCCATAGGAGGATCCCACTTTCTCCAGTCATACTGAGTTTTAAGCGCCTCCTTGGGGTGGATGTTCAACTCCACATGTGAAGTAAAAGAAAAGACTTTGGAAGCAGCAGTGAGGCCCTCTGACTGAATCCACACTTCACAGAACAAATCCCCTTAATAAAAGGATTTACTCTGTAAAACTAAGACTCAGTCTAAACGCCATACTCAAGGACCTAGAAGGTCACATGTGGCCTCCAGGCCACAGGCTCCCCTTCCCTGACTAGGATTTTCTCAATTGTACTTATCAACTCAACCAGCAAATCAAGTCCTGATCATGATCTCATCTAAGTCTTGGTATTATCCTCACCTGCTCAGTCTCTCTCACCGTACATATTTAGCCCTAGCACAAATCTTTTCATTTATACTTCCATAACATCTCTCACATCTTATTTCTTCTCTATTCACACAGCCACCATTGTAGGCTTGTGTTTCTACAAGAGTCCCCTAATTGGTCTGCCTGCCTTAACTTTCTCTTCCAATCTATCCTTCATATAGCTGCCAAAATGATTTGACTTAAGTAGAGATCTGATCATGTTTCTGCCTTACTCACTAAACTCCAGTGGCTCCCTGTTCCCTCTAGCATCAAATATAAACCCTTCTATTTGGCTTTCAAAGACCTTCACCACTTGGCCCTTCTAATCATTCCATCCTCATTATATGTGACTTCCCATCCCTGCATTTTAAAGTCCATTAAACTGGCCTTCTGTCAGTTCCTTACATGCTTCCTTGTCTTTGCACTGGTCATCACCGTACATCAAGTGCTTTCCCTCTTCACCACTTTCTTTCAAAGTGTTGCTCAAGCATCACATTCTATGTGGACCTGCTCCTGCTCCTCTCAGCTGTTAGTGTCCTCATGCCCCCCCTCCCTTACATTTAACTATCTTGTATTTATTTTGTACTCATTTGCATATGTACTTGTTATATCTCCAATAGAATGTAAGCTTCTTGAGATCAGGGATTATTTCATATGTTCTTGTCTTTGTATTCCCCAGTATCTAGCAAAATCCTTGATAATTCTGTATTTTATAAATCATCTAATAATGGGAATCACAGGATTTACAGTTAGAAGATGCTTTAGAGATAATTTTTAAAATAAGGAAATTGAGGCCTAGAAACCTTTCTGTCTGGGTCAAGGCTACATAGTATTGTAAAGTTGAGCTTCAGATCCAGATTCTCTGTATTTTCCCCATGATACCAGACTACTTTTATTTAATAAGCATTCTTTTGGGGTGTCCAATTGGTTTCAATGGACTTTTGTCTTTAGGAATTTACAACTGGACATCTACTTGTCTGAACAGAATTTTATATGGTGTCTCGTGCTTTCAACACATATTGCTTGATGACAGAGGATGAGTCAATTCATTTTCCATTTAGCTGTTAAGGTTCTAACGTTTAAAAAGTAGGGTCCAATAATTTTTTCTTTCATCAACTGTCTGCCCACACCAATTCCTCTCCTATAAATATTATGAAGAGTTTTATTATTTAAAAAAAATGACAGAGCCAAGGTGGCAGAGAGAAGCCAGGAAGTTGCTTGAGCACTCCCCAGTTTCTCTCAGAAACATTAAATTAAGCCTCTAAAGAATTCTGGACTGACGGAATTCATCAAAAGGAGTAAACAACTTTCCAGCCCAAGATAATTTAGAAGAACTTCAGGAAGGGTCTGTCTTACTTGGGAAAAAGGTGAGTGCAGCCCTCCACAGGTGGTGTCCAGGCAAGTCAGCAAGAGGTCCTTAGCTGCAGCACAGATAATCAACTAAGGCCCCATGATTCTGTCTCAAAAGGCTAGTGGCATAACAAACCAACTATGATGTCTCTAGCCCCAGCACAGCAGGTAAACTGCCATCCCTGGAACCCAGGGCACAAGAGGTGCAACTAAACCAGTCCAGCCTAGCACAGTGGGCAAGCTGCTAGACCCAGAGGACCCCAGCACAGAAAGCTAGGGACCAGCCTCCTGGCCCACAATGCAAGAAGCTTGGGGCAATATCCCCTGTGCCCCAGGAACAGAACTCAACTTTTTAAAATAAGAAAAAAAGAGCCTGGATCATAGAAAGCTACTGTGGTGACAGGGAAGAACAAGACACAAACTGAGAAGAGGACAATGATGTCAAAATGTCTACATGAAAAGTTTCAAAGGGAAACATGAATGGTTCTCAAGCCCCAAAAGTTCTCCTGCAAGAGCTCAAGTAGGATTTTTAAAAATCAAGTAAGATAGGCAGAAGAAAAATTGGGAAAGGAAGGAAAGTTATGCAAGAGAATGATGAGAGAAAGAGTCAATAGCTTATAAAACAAACCAAAAAAAAAATGACTGAAGAAAGCAACTTAAAAAATAGAATTGGCCAAATGGAAAAAAAAATCCACTGAAGAAAACAACTCCTTTAAAAGTAGAATTAGCTGCTGGGGGCACAGCCAAGATGACAGAGTAGAAAGACATATATATTCTAGCTCTTCCCCCACAGTCATAAAATACCTGTAAAAATGACTCTAAACAAAATCCAGAGCAGCAGAAGCCACAAAATGACAGAGCGAAAGAGATTTCCAGTCCAAGGTAGCCTGGAAAGGGACAAGGTTAAAGGAGAGAATAGAATAAATGGGAGGTTTTAGAGTTTGGAGGGAAATATAGTCAGTCTTTCACAATATGACTATTATGGAAGCGTTTTGCATAACTACACATGTATAACCTAAATTTAATTGCTTGCCTTCTCAATAACAGTAGGTGGGGAGGGAAGAAGGGAGAGAGTTTGGAACTCAATTTAGAAAAACAAATGTTAAATACTGTTTTTACATGCAGCTGAGAAATAAGATATACAGGCAATGTGGTACAGAAATCCATCTTGCCCTAAAAGAAAGTGAGGGGAAGGGGGACAGAAAGGTGCAAGGTGATAGAAGGAGGGCAGACTGGGGGAAGGGATAATCAGAATCACCTTGGAGTGGGGGGGGGAGCGATGGGGAGAAAATTTGGAACTCAAAATCTTGTGTTAATGAATGTTGACTAAAATAAATAAATTGACAGAAAAATATCTCATTGGAAAAAATTTGGGAAAATAGATCCAGAAGATATAATTTAAGAATTACTGGACTATCTGAAAGCCATTATAAAAAAAGAGCCTGGACAGCATCTTTCAAGAGATTATCAAGGAGAACTGTCCTAATATCCTCAAACCAGAGGGTAAAATAATCATTGAAAGAATCCACTGATCACCTCCTGGAAGAGATCCCAAAATGAAAACTCTAAGGACATTGTAACCAAACTCCAGAGCTCCCAGGTCAAGGAGAAAACACTGGAACCAGTCTGAAAGAAACAATTCAGATAGCAAGGAGCTGTGGTCAGAATTACATAGGACCTAGCAACTTCTGGGTTAAAGAACTGGAAGACTTGGAATATGATATTGTGGAAGGCTGAAGAGCTTGGATTACAACCAAGAATCAATTACTCAGTAAAACTGTGCAGAACCTTTCAGGGGAGGAGATGCACATTCTATGAAATAGAGGACTACCAAACTTTTCTGATGAAAAAACCAGAGCTGAACAGAAAATTTGATCTTCAAATACTAGAATCAAGAGAAGCATAAACTGGTAAAGAGGAAAGAAAAAAATGGTATTCAATAAAGTTAAACATCTCTACATGGGTAAGAAGATACTTGTAACTCTTAAGAACTGTATCTCTGTTAGGGAGTTAAAAGGAGTATGGTTAGAGGGTGTGGGTGTAAGTTGTCTTTGATGTGATGATAAAAAACTAAGGTAAAGATGGATTGTACTGGGAGAAGAGGAAAGGGGGAAGCAGAATGGGGTAAATTATATCAAATGAAAAGGCATGTACAGTAGAGGGAAAGAAGGGAGGGGCAAGCATTATTAGAATCTCACTCTCATTGGATATGACTCAAAAAAGTAAGAACATAGATACTCAGGTAGAGAAATCTATCTTACCCTATAGGGAAGTAGGAGGGGAAAGGAAAAAGAAAAGGAAGATGAGGAGTGATAGAAGGGGGGGTAGAAGTAGGAGGGGAAAGAAAAAGGGTGAGGCTAATGAAAAGGAGTACAGATTGGGGGAGGTGGTGGTCAGAAGCAAAACACTGGGGAGGAGGGACAGGATAAAAGGTGAGAGAAAAGATTAAGAAGGAAAAATAAGATGGAGGGAAATACACAGTAATCCTAACTCTGAATATGAATGGGAAGAATTCTCCCATAAAATGAAAGCATATAGAAAAATGGATCAAAAAACAGAATCCTACAACATATTGTTTACAAGAAACACATTTGAAGCAGAGAGACACACAGAGTAAAGATAAAAAGATTGGAGTAAAATGTATCATGCTTCAGCTGAAATAAAAAAAGCAGAGGTAGCAATCCTGATTTCAGAGAAAGCAAAAGCAAAGATAAATCTAATTAAAAGAGACAAGGAAGGAAACTATATCTTGCTAAAAGGTACCATTGACAACAAAATAATATCACTACTAAACATACATGTACCAAGTGGTGTAACATCCAAATTCTTAGAGGAGAAGTTAAGTGAATTATGGGAAGAAATAGACAACAAAACTATACTAGTGGGGGATCTTAAACCCCTCCTCTCAGAACTAAATAAATCTAACCACAAAATAAACATGAAAGAAGTTAAGGAGGTGTATTGAATTTTAGAAAATTTAGATATGATTGACCTCTGGAGAAAACTGAATGGGGGTAGAAAAGAATATACCTTTCTTTTTCTCAGCAGTACATACAAAATTTCATCACATATTAGAATATTAAAAACCTCACAATCAAATGTAGAAAGGCAGAAATATTAAAGGCACCCTTTTCAGATCATTCAGATTCATGTCACCTTATATGTAATAAAGGGCCATAATCAATACATATATCACAAATCAACAGACAGCTCTGTCCGACCATAGTTATCAGAGAGAAAGCACCAACATCTGAGTTTTCAAAACTAAGGGGCTCCTTAGCAGCTTCCTAGAGTCTCATCTGGCCAAACAAACACTTCCAGTCAGTAAGTCCCCAAATAAAACCTCACCTTCAGAGTATTTATCCATTTTCTAGAGCCAGAGGGCATCACAACCCTTGAGAATCAGTGCCTCATTAACAAAAGGATCCTGGAAGGGTGGAGTTTGATGGCAAGCAAAATAGGATCTTTTATATGGTTTGTCAGATCTATGAAGAAGGGAAGAATTTATGATCAAACAAAAAGATACTGAACATTATGAAATGCAAAATGAATAATTTTGATTATATTAAATCAAAGAAGGCTTTACATGAACAAAATCGATGCAGACAAAATTAGAAAGAAAACAGAAAGCTGGGAAACAATTTTTATAGTCAGTGTTTCCAATAAAGGTCTTATTTCTCAAATACAGAGAACCAAGTCAAACTTATAAGAATAGAAATCATTCTCCAGTTGATAAATGGTCAAAGGACAGAAACAGGCAATTTTCAGATGAAGAAACTAAAGCTATCTATAGTCATAAGAAAAAATGCTCTAAATCACTATTAATCAAAGAAATGCAAATAAGATAACTCTGAGGTACTATATCACAGCTGTCAGATTGGCTAATATGACAGAAAAGGAAAATGATAAATATTGGAAAAGATGTGGGAAAAATGGGATTTTAATGCATTGTTGGAGTTGTGAACTGATCCAGCCCTTCTAGAGAGCAATTTGAAACTTTGCCCAAAGGGCTATAAAAACTGTGCATACTCTTTGATTCAGCAATACTAGGTTGGTATCCCAAACAGATCATAAAGAAGGAAAAAGGACCTACATGTACAAAATCATGTATATCAGCTCTTTTTGTGGTGGCAAAGAATAGGAAATTTAGGGGATTTCCATCAATTGGGGAATGACTGAACAAGTTGTGGTATATGAATGTAATGAAAAACTATTGTGTGTATAAGAAATGATGAGTGGGTAGATTTCAGAAAAACCTGGACTTACATGAACTGATGCTGAGTGAAATGAGCAGAACCAGGAGAACATTGTACATAGTAAAAGCAACATTGTATAATGATCAACTATGATAGACTTACCTTTTCTCAGCAATACAATGATCTGAGACAATTCCAAAAGACCTGTGATGGAAAATGTTACCCAAATCCAGAGAAAGAACTATGGAATCTGAACGTAGATCAAAGAATACTATTTTCACTTTTTTGTGGTTTTTCCTTTTGTTCTATTTCTTCTTTCACAACACAACTAATGTGGAAAGATGTTTACATGATTGCACATGTACAACCTTTATCATATGGTTTCCCATCTTGGTGGGGTGGGGGAGATGGGAAAAAAGGAGGGAGAAAAAATTTGAAACTCAAAATTTTATAAAAAATGAATGCTGAAAACTATCTTTACATGTAATTGGAAAAAATACTGTTTACCAAAAAAATTTTTTTACAGTTAAAAAAAATTACCTAGGTAGACTACATCAACTTTTTCAAGTTATTGAATTTTTTGTGGAAAAAAATTGGATAAAAGTTTAAAAGCACCAGAAGTTGCATCATTATAGAAAATATTTTTAGTATTGTAAGTCATCTATAATATGAAGTTGCTCCCAGAAGAATACTGATTAGAATAGGAACCAGATGTATTTTCAAGACCAGACTGCAAAAGTCTAGAAAGATAAGCAAGTAGAGAATTAATATAAAGATGTTCTAAGGGGATTTTGTGGGCATGTTGGAGAATGTGTGTGTTCAGGATAGAGGGAGAGGGAGAGGGAGAGGGAGAGAGAGACGGAAAGAGAGAGAGAGAGAGAGAGAGAGAGAGAGAGAGAGAGAGAGAGAGAGAGAGAGAGAGAGAGAGAGAGAGAGAGAGATACAGAAAGAGACAAGCAGAAAACCTGAAATGAGGGGAAAGAAAAAGAGAAAAACAGGGAAGTAGAAAGGGAAAGATAGAGAAGGGAGCTTAAAAAACTCCCAACACCTTCAGAGTTTAAAATTGAACAAGACCATTCAAATACTTCAGAACCCTCAGGAAAAAATCTCCATTTACCTTTTTTTTATAAATCAAGTTGTTTTTGTACATAAAATGAATATGTTAAAATGAGGATAAGTTTTGGATAGGGGGAAAAAGATTTTTTTGTTTAGACCTAAAGATGTTTCATACATCCTCCCTTCCCACATTAAAAAAATAACAATACAATAGTTCTTTTGATGATTTTTTGTTACTTCCTAGTTTTAAGATGTTAGAAATAATGTATATTTATTACTACCATATTTCAATTATTTATTAAGCATCCCAAGTGTCAGGAAGTGGTAAGGGAATAGAAAAGGAGGATAAAGGAAAGAGAAGAGCATACTATAAACTATTTTATTACCATTAAATTAATTTTTTGATTGTCCCTTGAATTGAGAACTAAACACTTCCTGCCTTTCATTGCTTTATACATGGTAAGGGAAAATAAGCAAGAATGCTCCAATGTAACGATTGTTTTTTATCTTGTAAATAAATGTAGGTGGACATCCTTCCCAAAGTCTTATTTATTGTGGCATGGGAGTTGCCCTGAGTTCCTGAAAGCTTTGTTAGTGAAACATAAACTCTAACAGTTTCTATAGTGCTGGAAAGGATTTGAGTACAGTCTTGACAACACACATCTTTGCTTTTCAGGTAGGTATGGCGAAGCTAAGTATGGACAAGGCTAGTTGCTTGGTAATGAATTCTTTGGTCAGGAGATCCATAAAACAAAGAAAAAAGATGGCTTCTTCTACAGTGAGTGGGGTGTTGTTTGTCCTTCATTCTTGAAGAAGACCCTGACAACAGGAAGGTGAAACTATGACTTACAAGTGAATTGGATTTAAATGAGGGAGGGCTGTACAAAGTCACCAGCCTCACTTTCTCCTCCAGAGCCATATGAGTCCAGTGGCAAGATACAGTTAGATCAAGATGACTGGAGATGGTCCCAAGTGACTGAGACAGAGTATCAGGAAAGAGGCAGTAGATGCTAAGAAGATCACATTTTTAAAAGATATCTTTCTATATTACCTGAACTGCTAGTATCGTAAATCAATCAATCAGTTTTTAATGGGACTTACTATATGCTAGGCACTATATACTAAATGCTGAGATACAAATTCTAAACCAAAAGCTGTGCTTGTCCTCAAGGAGCTAATATTCTAATGAAAGAGGCAATACCTATATAAATAGGTAAAAGATAAATTCAGAGAAAATGGAAGACAGCTTTAAGAGATGAAGGCACTAACAGGTGGTGGGAGAGAGGGAGCCAGTAAAAGCCTCCTCCAGAAAGTGGCGTTTGAGCTGAATTATTAAAAAAAACCTCAAAAACAACCTAGGGAATCTAAGAGGTGAAAGTTAGGAGGGAAAGGATTTCAAGCATGGAGAAGAGTCAGTGTTAAGGGACAGAGGTGGGAGATTGAGTGTTGCATATGAGGAACATAATGGAAATTTACTGTAAATTATGATATCTTCTCAAGTGACCAATAAATGGACCTGCTACTGGTGGAATTAAATGACATCAATCTTGATATTCTTGTTATAAAGTGAAAACATTTCAAAAGCACAACAAAACCAAAAATGATTCTCCTTGGAGTGACAAATAAGGGAGTCGGTAGGGGTGGCTTCATTGTTCATCAAAGGCAGTAAAAGCAACTTCTTTGGACTCTTGGGTTATCTTGTACTGCACTGTTCATGAGAAAGTGACCACCATTTGCAAGGTGACCATCGCAAAAGCAATTACACCTTATGCAAAGCCATCTCTTGCCTAGAATGGTACAGAGACATTTTATGAAGAACTCAGCAGGATCCTCCAAATTAAATCAACACATACTTCAATACTAGATAATTTTGATACAAAGATGGGCCAAAATTAAAATAGGCTAAATTTCTTTGGGCTGCAGATAGGATTTTAATGGCTCACTTTCCAAGTAAAGGCATAATTCATGGTTAAACTATTTTGCAAATAAACCATATTATGAAAAAGGGAACTTTCAATTAATATCAATTAATTATGCTTATTACTTAAGATTTTTATTTATCATATCACATTAATGACAAAAAATTTCTTTGCTAAGCAATGCAATTTTCAATACGTTTTTCAGGTTTTCTTACTATTTACATTTAGTTAAAGGGACATATTACACTTCTTGTCAGCAGTTTATTGTCATCTGGAATCATGTTTGAAACAGATTTTTTTAGAAATCTGAAAACTAACTTTAGTAGCCACCTCACTTTTCGAGTTTACTTTCTTGAAAAATTATTGTTCCCCACCGAGATTTTTCAACAATTTGGACACTTTAATTTGTTTTTATTGGTGTCCAATTTGTTTAAGTCAGGATGTTTTGATTTGAAATGGTGATGACGATTGTATTACTTCCGAACAGCTATTACTTCTCGGCACACAAGACACAACATTTTTGTCTCTTGTGTAAACAAATAAGTATCTATTTGTCCACTCTGGATTAAATACTCTATGTTCTGATTCGATCTTCCATCTCTTTTTATCACCCATTTTACAAAGTCAGCCCCAAAACTTTAATGTTAGAAGCAAAAAATCTTCACAGCAACTGCTCACATGCAAAGAAATACTGAAGTGACTGTCGAAACTTAGGGAGAGCACCAGACACTTACGTAATTTGGAGGGTGGCTGCTCAGTGAAAGAGGGGAAAAAGCCCTTGCATCATTGCTGCCCTTTGCATAGTAGGCATCAGCAGCGTTGGCTCATGGCTACATTCACTTTGCCCTTGTTCAGTGCCAATAATGACCTCAAACACAACAAAAAGCTACAATTCTCACTCCTCTCAGACTACAGACTGACTGACAAGGGCTGGTTGCTGTGGGTCACGTGACAGACAAGACAGAGTGTGCAGAAGCAGCTCACCCTCCAATTCACATGATGAGCACAATGGTGATGAGTCCCTTCTGGGTTAGGTGAGGCACAGAAAAAGCACTTGTTACATCTTTACTTTCTTTCACATACTCTCCATTTTCACCCCCTATCCAAAACCCTTCTGCAGGCTGCAAGCAGCCCTTGGGTCATACGTTGTTCAGGTCTGTGCTAATGTAAGGTAGGGTTAATTAATTTAACTCCACCCCACTCTAGTTAAGTGCAGCTAGGTGAAGTCACAGAATATCAGTTTCTGAAGAATTAATGGTATGAGTCACCAAAAGGACCATGGATAGAAACATGCCACACATTATTAATGAAGAATCCCACAGCATCATGATATCATAGATTTGAAGCTGGAAGGGACCACCGAGTCTACCTTTCATCTAATGATGAAACTGAGGCATATGGAGGTGAAATGGTCTGTCTAGCCAACAGGAAGGATGTGAATCCAGGTCTTCCTGTCTCCAAGTTCAGTACCCTATATACTGTCTCATTCTGACTACCAGAAAGGGCGTAAATATTGACTGGCTACATAGTAAGAGCAAGAGATGAATGATAGAGATAGATCAGTGTTCCCACAACATCAAGACAACCAGAGATTGGTTTCCAAAATGTTGGGTAAATTCCTTTATGAGCCTGAACAAAAGTAAAAGATGAGAAGACAGAGCCTGGGTGGGTTAGGATCTGCATTGTCAGAGGTAATATCTAATCAGTGTGATCACAGATCCGCTGATGTGAGAAATGAAGGCGCAATCAAACTTCATTTATTTGGACTCCACTAATCCAGAATTTGTATTCCTTTGGAGGGAGGTTGGATGGAAACTTTGCAGACTTTGAAATAACCCTAAATAAACTCAGAACTTCAATGATCATGTCAAGTTATAGCATAAACAAGATCTCCTGAAGAATGTTTCAAGTACAGGAAAGAACAAATTTTTCAATCACCCAGGAAGGCTTCTGAAATACTACATTATGAACAAATGGACAATCCAGTTCTGAATAATTCTTATCCAGTGAAGACAGATAATGCCACTTTAGCCTAGTTTTAGTATGCATATGTAGAGTATAGTAATTGAATAATAAAATTAGTGTTTTCCTAACATATCTTAGTGTAAGGGGAACGTGGAATATGACAAACAAATTAAGGGAATTACTGAACTTCAATGGTGGCTGATGGCAATGCCTTTATTGGAAGTGTAGAGACACATAAGGAAAGGGAGCTTCAGTTCTCAACAAGGGAATTCATGAGGACTTCATGGAAGGAGAAGAGAACTGAAAAGTAGGAGTTATGGTATCCCTTTTGCCACATGTAATCTCCAAGTTTGCTTCCTCACAGACCCCACATGCCATTGTAGAAGATGGTATCCCTTGACTTTTGGGGGAATTTTAAGAAGCTAAAAAATCCCTCACTACCTATTAAATATCCCCTTCAAAAACTAATTAACATAGGCTTTCTAATTAATGGAGAAAACACCAGAAAGGGACTACTGAACAGCAATACAAGAGCACTCCTCTCCCAACCCTTTAGGATTGTCTTTAGAATGCTAAGGGGAGAAGTAAGTCATTCAGCCAGTCAACAAGCATTCATTAAGTGCTACTTTGTCCAAGGATCTAAGCTGTTAATAACAGTGGGAAGTGAGCGGATGGATGTGCTACATTATAGTTTTATATATAGGTTTAAAAGTTATATATACCTATGTATGTGTCTGTGTATATATAGATATAGATATAGATATATATATGAGAGAGAGAGAGAGAGAGTGACAGAGACAGAGACAGAGAGACAGAGAGACAGAGAGAGAGAGACAGAGAGGCTTTCCTCTTAACAAGTCCGAATTCATTAAGTTCTACTTTTTTATGGCTTCCAATATGCCTAGGATTGAGAACCAAAGTGACATTTACAAGATGTCATTGAAATTGACCAACTGAAAAGCAGAAAATTTATCTTGACACAAATCTACGTTATTTCAAACAGCTGGAATGACTGACCTCTCTCCCCTCCTCAATTTGCAATTGTTTTGGTATTGTGTAGGCCCAAACCTAGTCTTCAGTACAATTTGTGTGTTGTTAGGGCTGCCATCGTGTTTTAATTTGCATACAAATGTTTCTGATATCTAAAATATTTATATTATTTCATTCTTATTGAAATAATTGCAAGATTAACATTGCTAAATAGGAAAATTTTCCTTAGTCCTTACTAAAACTGTGTGTGAAGTATATATGATTTCATTAGGGGTGAGAACTCTTGGTATATTATAAAATGGTCTGAGGTCAGTGACTTGCTTTGTGTCTTCGGGCCTCAGAGGATGGATTTTAGCTCAGTTCTTGACTCCAAATTCAGAACTCTGTCCACCAAGTTCAAAAGGAAAAAACAAAAACAAAACCCAAAACAAAATCTCTCATTTAGATAATAATAAGCAGAGAGGAATCAAGAGATGCCTTTCTTCTCTGCTTTCAATAATATTTCTTAAGTGATTTGAAACCACTGTTATTAGATTTTAAAGTCTATTTAGAAAAAAACAGTGGAACCTGTTACTGGGGTTAGGAAATATGACAATTTTGACTGTATTTCAGGCTAAACCAGGACTTGGAGTCAGGCTCCTCTGCATACCCTTTGCATTGATGGGACGGTGGAAAAGTTATGAAGGCACATAAGAAGAGTGGGACGAGGGAATTTTGAAATGAGGTCTGGGCATCCCCAAATGGGGAAATGGCCCAAATACCACGCTGTGGTTATGGCTCTGGGACCATCTGCAACCATGTTTTGAAATGGTCGATTCTAACCCTAAATGTGTCCTGTTTGCTAAAAACTATTTTTTAAAAGAAAAACAAGGATCTGCAAAGCAGGCTATTATTAAACTCACCCACAAATAACACAGAGCAACATTTTAAAAAATCCTATTTCAAGATTCCTTTAAAAAGAGATTTAGTCTCTACTACTAAATTGTAGTAGCAATTTGACCCTTAGCAGTAATTAAATTTGGAAGATCCTTCCAGATTCCTGTTTCCCAGAGGCAGAGGCACAGATTTATGTGGTCTGGGATAGACTGATTCTGGAATAACATCATAAGGTGATTTTGATGCCTAGAAATGAAGAACCTCCAACCTTTCAGTTATTTGGTCTTTGAATGACTGGCTGAGTAACTAAAGGATATAGTGAAATTTCAAAGAACTGAGAACTGTTGATGAATGAGATCTTACTATATATTAAAATTTACAGTCATTATTATAACTTCTTTTAGCTACTTTTTTACTCTCCCTCCTCCTCCCCTCAAGGATCTTATATTCTGTTGGCCAATAGGTACACGTTGAAATGTGTACAAAATAGATGTACAGACTACATACCGAATAACTAAAAATGAATTTAATACAGTTAAATATAAGAGAGGGAGAGAAAGCACTTGCAATTGGGAGGATCAGGAAGGATGATGTAAAGGTGATGTTTTAGCTGTTTCTGGAAAGAAAATGAGAAAGTTTATGAAGGAGAGGTAGGGAAAGAGTACGTTCCAGGCATGAAGGATGGCTAGTGTAAAAGAATGGAGATGGGAGACGGAGTCTTGGGTGATAAACACAGAAAAGGCTAGTTTGGCTAGACTGTAGAGTGTAGGAAAGGGAACAACCTATAATGAGGTTGGAGAGGTAGGTGAAATCAGGTTGTGAAGGACATTCAAAGGCCAACAGAGGAGGTTATATTTTAGTCTAGAGGCAAAAGGAAGTTGCCAGGGTTTACTGAATAGGGAGTGACATGGTCAAATCCACATTTAAGGCAGATCACTGGCCCCCCCGGGAAGGTGGTTCCCAAGTAGAACATATCATTTGTGCCCTTTTTTTCCTCTGACATTGATTCAATTAAATAATAATCACTTGAAATGTGTTCATTTGTGGCATATACATACTTTAGTCCCTGGGAACCAAATTGAACTGTTAGACGTTATTATGTTAATGTGAATAATTAAGTTTTGAGAATTTCTCCAAACAGGAGTTTTTCTGATACGACCTGTGAGGAAGTAAGTCCTTTGTACTTCTTAAAAGATCTTGTAAATGTGAGCTCTTAAATCAACCATTACTATTAATAAGCCCAATTCTGCAAATGATTTTAGAATCAAAAAATAATAAATTAATTAGAAGCAGTGTGGCGTAGTGGGAACCAACTTAGACCTTGGAGCCAGGAGGCCCGGGTCTCCCTGCTGGCTCTGACACGTATTAGTCACATGACCTGGCTCATTCCCTAACCTGAGTCTCCGTCTCCCCATCTGTGAAACAGGTAACGTAAGAGCACTTTGAGTATCTAATAGACTGGCTGCAAAGAAACATTTGCAAACCCTAAAATGTTACGTAAAACTCAGTTATTACTGATAATTGTTTCATACTTAAGAAATATAGATATTTCAAATTAATAATTTTTTTAAAAATGAATTTGTTTGGAATATGGTTTTGATACATTTTTGAAAAGTCACTCACCTGAACAATCCTACAACAGGAAAATGCCTAACAAAATGTGTGACAAATTGTCTCTCATTTCCTAAGGCTTTCACCTTTATAAATGACTTGATGTACGTATGCCAAGGGATTTTAAAATGTCAGACTGACCTAAGGAAGACCTCCAGTATTTACCATGAAGACATCTGGAACTCTACAGTCAGTCAACCAGCATTGATTAAGTGTCTGCTCTGTGTTGGGCCCTACAGTACAGAAATGTAAAAACAGTCCCTGCCTGCAAGGATTTTGCCATCTCACGGAGGAGATAACATGCAAACAGCTATGTATATACAACATAAAGGGAAAGCAATCTTAGAGGTATTAGCACTTCTCTCTCCTTACTCCACTCCAAAGTGATCTCAGCTGCCAAAGTGATTTTCCAAGGACTGATCTGACAACGTTCCTCATCTGCTTATGCCTGTTGTTTTTGAGTTCTGTTTGACTTTTCTTGACCCCATATGGGGTTGTCCTGGCAAAAATACTGGAGTGGTTTGTCATTTCTTTCTTTAGCTCATTTTACATATGAGGAAACTGAGGCAAACAGGCTTAAGTAACTTGCCCAGGGTCATACAAATCTGGTCTGAGACCAGATTTGAACTCCAGACCACTGCACCACTTAGCTGTTCCTATTTAAGCCTAATGGCTTCCTATTGCCTCTGAGATCAAATTTAAAATCCTCTGGCTTCTAAATCTCTTCCCTCCTTGGCCCCTTCCTAAATTTCTTGTCTTTTTATACTTTACTTCCCTTACATACTCTAAGATCCAGTGCCACTGGACTCCTTGCTATTTCGCACACTGGAGACCATCTCTCAATGCCTTTGCCTTCTCACTGTTTTGCATGCCTGGAGTGTTTTCTTCCTTCCTTCTAGTTATCTTTGTCTTTTGACTTCCCTACCTACCTTGAAGTCTGTTCAAATCCTACCTTCTGTAAGAGATCTTTTCTGTTCCTTCCAAAAGAGGAACACAAGAAATGCCTTCTGTCCCACAGAGTCCCTCAGACAGGGAAATGATACACATTGGCAGCAGAGTTTCTAGGACATTCCTGGTCCTGACATGAACCCATGGGGCTCAGACTGGAGTAAAATGCATGTTGAAACATGACATACTTCCTAGATAAGTTGTCTAGATCCTCTCCTCCTTCCTTGTCTTCCTTAACTATCTGTATCTATATACATACACAGACATATACATACATATATACACACACATATCATATATATACATATATGCATATATGTGCATATCTATCTATATTTCTATTTTATTTATTTTTATTTCTTTGTATTTTTATTCCCTAAATAGCCTAGCCCATAGCCAGCACTTAATAAATGCTTTTTGATATGCGGGGCTGTTAATTGATGATTGGTGTTTACTGCTTCTACCAAATTGACACTATCTATACCCTGTAGATTATTGCAAGACATATTTGTGTTAAGTTTAGTGGTAGTAACTTAACTTCTTTCGAAATAAATGCGATGGAACAGGAAGTTATATTATTGCATCTTTAGTTATGTTTATGAATCTATAAAACCTATGACAATTTTGTCTTTTACCAAGATGAACTTCAGAGTGGGGAAAGAGCCCGAGAAATTATCTAGCCCAACCTTTGTGTTTTACAGAGGAGAAAACTGAGGCTCAGAGGTTAAGTGACTTATCCAAGGTCTGGCAATTGATAAGTGGGAGATCTGGGAGTACAATCTGCTACCTTCTTAATCCAATATACTTTCCATTATATCATGTAACTTCTATTTATTTTCCTCAAATTATAGCCTTGAAACTTCAAAATTACCCTCTTACGAGCCTGACTCGGAGAGTCTTTGGGCAGATAAGACTCTTAGTAAATGTGAAAAGTATTGTTGTTTAAAAACTATAACAAAATTAGACACAACGATATCAAAATTGCTGTTTAATGGCACTAGTAAGCATCAAATAGAGGGTGTCCTCAAAATCCTAATGTAATTTAAAGCTACTAAGGCTAAAACTTTAATGCATGCAGTTTAGCTTGAGCTTTAATGGATTAAAATTACAATATAATTTATGAGATGTGCTGCCTTTATGGTGAGACTAAACTTTTCCTACCAAAGTTTCTTGCTTTCTTTCTTAGAAAAATGAATATTACTTCTCTGCATTGTTACTCCTTACCCCAGCTTTCTCCTACCTCGGCCTCAGTTTTCTATGCCCAGTGCTTCAATAACCACTCCTCCAAGGCAAAGTGGAAGGTCAGAAAGGCCTGAGGTAGAAATTTGACATGTGCTATAGATCTGCCCTCTAATTTCAGATGGCTTAGACAAGGACTCACTTGTGAGCATCTTCGCGGGGACAGACTGTGAAGAATGAAAAACTGGTAAAAAAAAAAAAAAAAACAAAAAGCAAACTTGATTTGGATTGGATACTTGAATTAGCACAGTGGAACAAGAAACACATGAGGTCAGGGATGTTGAGGAGGGTCATAGGATATGGGTTCAAATCCTGACCGAAACATACTGGCTGTTTGACATTGGGTAAGTTGCTTAACCTCTATGGACTTCAGTTTTCTTATCTGTAAAATGAGAATAATATTATTTGCACTATTTACCTGTTAGAGTTACTGTGGGATCCACTGAGATAATGAGTTATAATGCTTTGTAAACTATAAAGTCCTATGTAAATACGTTACTATTATAAAGTTTACTGAACTTTTTTAATGGAATCGAGAAGGAAAATGAGGCATTTTTTGACATGATAAGGTTGAGCCTGAATAGGTGGCTTTAAGGAAAAAAGCATAGAAAAAGAAGAGGCCAATATTGTTTCTCCATTAATTTATTTTCTTTCACAATCATTCTCTTTGGCACTAATTATGCCTATTTAGTTTAGAGGACTCAGTGGTTTCTGTGGAGAAATGCTCTAATTCCTCACAGTTGTGAAGGGAGATGAATGAACATCCTTTTGATCAGTTCAACTCCCCAAGGACTCAGCGAGGGCCTCTTTCGCACTCAGCACATTGCTAGTGCAGCTCAGTTAGATGCTGTGGGGGGAGATCAAAAGAAATATAGGAAATGGTGCTGGCTTTCTATGAGCTCATGAGAAAATCACTTCATGACCCTATGTTCTTCAGGCTGAAAAATTTCTGTTGCATGTCTTCCATCTTTGTATTCATGGTTTCCCTTCTCTGCTATCCATCTTTAACACTCTGCCTTTCTCAACTCCTAAATGTAATGAGGTATAGCGTATGAAGGGCCAAGTTGGGACTTCTGAGCTTTGGGTTCCTCTCCCACCTCACACGTTTATCAGCTATGCAGTCACAGGCAAAAAGGGTCTTCTGATGGACTCTAAGCCTACCACCTCATTTTACAGATGAAGAAATGGAGGAGGACTTTAAAAGGCTTTCCTGTGGTCAGACTGGTGGTAGTTGGTAGAATGCGGATGGACAGAATGAGTTGGGTAAAGTTGATTCTTCTAAATAATTGTGGTGAAAAGATTTTATAAAAGCATTATTTCTAAATGTCAAGAATTGGAAACAACCTAAAAGCCCAACAAAGGGGAATGGCTAAATAAATTGTGGTAGATGGATATAATGGAATATTATAATGTAATTAAAATAGGCAAAAGAAATATACAAATATGAAAAGACCTTTAGGAAATAATGCAAAGTGAAGAAACCAGTGAACCAGAAGAATAGAGTTCACTGACTATGACCATATAAGAAGAAAAGTTAATTTGGAACGAATGGACAAAGAATCTAAATGGTAACTGAGAGAGTGACTGGGAAGTTGTTATGACATTTGCTGTGTCGAAATTCATTTATTTAAATGTAAATAGTTGCAAAGCAAGTTTAACTGGCTGCACTGATTTGTAATATTAAGTTTATAATAAATCATTTAAAAAATGTACTGCAGATCTTCCAGAGAAATGGCTGTTATCACGTCATTAAAATAATTTGTCTGTTAGGATGTACATTATGTTCAAATATAAATCCTATTTGGATTTTTTTTAAAAGGAAAAAAATCGTAGTGAGAGATCATGGAAGGTTAGAGCCAAAAGAGGCCTTAGATAATGTAGGGCAATTAAAGAGAAGGTCAAAGAACAAATCCTAGAAACAATCATGATATAAAAGAAAATCATATGATGAAACAATACATCCACATTTTGAGGATGCAGTTAAAGCAACACTTGGGAAAAGTTAAATCCCTATAAACCCAAATGAGCAAAATAGAAAAGAAGAGGATTAATGAACTGAAAAATGAATTTTAAAAGCTAGAAAGCCAACAAATGAACTCAAAATATGTACAAAAGAGCAGATAATGAAGAGTACAGGAGAAAGAGATAAACTGGATACTAAAAGCACTATGGAAATGATAAACAGAACTGAAAGCTATTTCTTTTACAAGATTACCAAACTTGATAAACCTTTTGCCAGCCTGATTAAAAAGGAGAGGACAGAAAGACAAATGAATCAAAAGCAAATGTACACGGTGAAATGTACAAGGTGAAATGACAGCAAAACTAGGAGAAATAAAAAAAAATGCTCAGAAGCAACACGCAGAGCTGTGTGCCAACAATTCTGAAAACACCAGAGAAATAGATGAGTAGCTTCAAATACATAAAATGCCCAAACTCACAGACCAAGTGGCGATCTCAGATAATCCAACATCAGAAAAGGAAAAAGAAGTAGCCGTGAGGAACTACCACACTGCAGGGAAGCTCCTGCTCCTGTTCTTTTAAAAAACAATTAGCACCAAATATTACACACGTTAGTCTCAAAAACTGGGAAAGAAAGCATTCTACCAGCCTCCTCTTACAAAACAAATATGATCCTGATCGTTAAACCAGGCAAAAATAAAGCATAGAAAGAGAGTCATAAATCACAATCATTAATAACTGTAATTGTAAATTACAAAAACTGTAACAAATATGGTGTCAAAAAGACGACAGCAATTCATTACAAGCAAATAAAATTTTTACGAGGAATGAAAGGATGGTTATTAATGTAATAATTTTGCTAAAAATAAAATCATCAAACAATATATTATCTGAATTAATATGGAAAGCCTTTGACAAAATGCAACGTTCATTCATGCTAAAATTTCTATAAAGTATCAGCACAAAGGGAATTTCCTGATACCTTAAACAGTACCTAAAATCAAGAGCAAGCATCAAAGGCAATGGCGATACATTAGAGGCTTTCACAATAAAGCAGAATAAAACAGGAATTAAAGCAAAGATATCCACTCTCACAACTTTTATTTTATATGGTTTTAGAAATAACAGTCATAGTAACAAGACAAGAGAAAGACATTATGAAAGTCGACAAAGACATAAAACTATCCTTATTTACTGATGAGAGGAGCCAGCAAATACACTAATTGAGACACTTGATTGTTTCAATACACTTGTGAACTACAAAATCAACCCACAAGAATCAACAGCATTTCTATATACAGGAAACCAAATTCAAGAGGCAGCAATCGAAACGGAAATGCCATTTCAAATATCTACAAGACACATCAAACATCTTGGAATCAATCTAACAGCGCACAAAAGTCTTGTACAGATTCAAATATAAAACGTTCTTTAAAAAAATAAAGAATAACTTAAATAACTGGAGAAATAGCTATGCTCATGGTTTGATTGTGCTGATATGATAAAAATGACAATGACCAAAGTTAATTTATAGTTTTAATGTTATACCAATAAAACTACTGAAGAGATACTTTAAAGGACTCAATAAAATAAGAAAAGTCATATGGAGAAACAAAAGATCCAGACTATCAGGTGAAATAATAAAATAAAAAGGTAAGGGATGAGGAGGAATAGTGTTCCAAGACCTCATTCTATCATAAAGCAGCCATCATCATGACCATCTGGTATTGACTAAAAATAGAAAAGTAGATCAATGGAAGACGAGACAAAGGAGAAACAGAAAAAATGGAACTCATTAACGGAGAATATAATAAACCAGAAAATGTAAATGACTTAAGAAAAAACTCCCTACTTATTTTAAAAAAAAAAAAAAACAAATTTCTGGGAAAACTGAAAAACTGTCTGGCAGAAATTAAGCTTAGATCAACATCTTATAATGTATTTCATAATAAATTCTAAGTGGATATGTGACCTTAAGATCACATCACAAAAAATTAGAAGAGAGTCAGAGCATATGCTTTTCATAGCTATATGGTAGAGGATGTATTAATAATAAAACAATGGATAGAGGTAACAAAAGATAAAAATTACTTTGATTATGAGAAACTAAAAAGATTCTGCACCAATAAAATCAATGCTTCTGTACAAATAAAATCAATGCTTCTATGATAATAATTTAAACAACTGAATGGGCAAAATTCATCAGATTTCTCAGATATGAGTTTGGAATCCAAGATACACAGATATTATATGTATTATGTATGTATGTACTTATATACTTATACATAATATATGTTTACATATATATGTACACATATGCATATGTATGTATTTTTTAACAGAAGCTATTCTCCGACAGATAAATAGATAAGTGGTAAAAGGATATTAACAAATAGTTCTTATAAAAATTGCCAACCATTAACAATAATTTGGAAGAATGCTCAAAATAACGAGCGATAAGATTAATACAAATCAAAGCAACCTTGAGGTTGCACCTTAGATCTAATAAATTGGCTATGATGACAAAAAATGGTAATAGTCAATGTTGGAGGGAATGTGGAAAGACAGGCATGTTAGTTCATTGTTAGTGGAGCTAGGAATTAGTACAACTGTTTTAGAATGCAATGTGGAATATGCAAATAAGGTGATTAAAATACCCATGTCCTTTGACCCAGGGATCCTACTGCTAGAATTTTTTACCTCAAAAAGAACAATGATAAGAAAAAGATTTCCCCGTACGCTAAAATATTTATTGCAGCACTTTTTGTGGTAGCAAAGAATTGGAAATGAAATAAATTTTCATCCATTGGGGAATGGCTAAACAAATTGTGTTGTGTAAGAAATAACAAATATGATGAATACACAGAAACATGGAAATTTTTCTACTAATCTAATGCAGAGTAAAATAGTCACAGTCAAGAAATGAATGTACACAATAGCTTCAAAAACAGAAATGGACAGAATAACCACAAAACATCAATAGTAAGGGTTTCAAAATTTCAAAGAATGACCACAGTCCCAAAAAAGTGAAATTTGAAACCATTTCCATTCCACTCTCTTGAGAAGGTGGGAAATTTACAGCTATGGTACACTGCATATATTTTCAGAATTTTCCATGTGTTCGTTGGATTTGCTAATTTTCTTCTTCTCTCTCTTTTTGAAAAAAATATTATTACATAGGACAGGTCTTGGGAGCAAAGGGAGGTGGAAAGGATCCTGGGATGAATTCTAGTAATATGATTTATTTTTTGAAAAAGATAATGTGGCCAAATTTCCACATCCTACCAATGAGGAAAATGAAACTTCTATCTTTCACCAAGATCGGCTCTAAATGGATCTAAGCCAAGATAGAAAAGGTCACATAATAAACAGATTAGAGAAATGGAAGAAATTACCCTTCAGATCTGTGGACAGATGAAGAACTCATGACAAAACAAGAAATGGAGAAGATTATAAAAGACAAAATGACAAATTTTGATTACATTAAACTTCAAATATTTTGCAGAAACAAATCCAATAAAGGTCAAATTAGAAGTGAAGCCGTTAACTGGGACAAAATAATCTTTGCAACAAGTTTCTTTGACAAAGGTTTCATTTCCATATTATGAGAGAACTAAATTAAATTTTTAACATTAAGAGCTATCCTCCAACTGATAAATAGTCTAAGAATTTGAATAGGTTTCTCAATGAAAGCAACCCTGGAAATCCGTCATATTTAAAATAAGTCATATTTTAAAAAATGCTCCAAATGAGTAATGATTAGAGAAATGCAAATGAAAGCAGTTCTGAGCTCAATATCGTACTCATCAGGTTGGCCAGGAAGATTAAAAAAAAGGGGAACTATAAAAGTCACAGGAGCTGTGGGAAAGCACCTACTAATGCACTATCGATGGAGTAGTGAGTGGGCACAGCAATTCTGGAAAACAATTTGTGGTCGTTCCACCTGCCCCTGTCTTTTGTGTCTCCCAACCCTGCTCTTTTTCCTCACAGTTACTTCAGATCCTTCTGCTTCTCAGTTCTTTCCCAGGCCATCACTCCTGTACTGATCATGAGCTCCTCCCTTCCCCATCTTGATCTCTAAACTGACAAATGGAATGGCCTTTTCTCGAACCATATCCTTCTTTACCTCCCTGTAGAATGGTGACATTTCTTGCTTCTTTCCTCTGTTCCATAGTCCTTATATATCTATCTATCTACATATATATATATATACATATATATGTATATATATATATATATATATATATATATATATATATATATATATATATATATATATATATATATATATATGTATACGCAACCTCAGAATCATGTGGGCCCTACTTTGTATATGTATTTATAAACTTATCCCCTAAGAAAGGGAAAAAATGAAAACTCTTTTTATTCAATGGATTTATAGTCCATTACATAGTTCACGTGGTCCAAATAGTTACATTGCTTAACGTTTTTGTATTAGTGGACAAAGGCGTAGATGGCATCCTGCATATGAAATAAACCTGGAAAAGTAATTAAAAGATTGGTGACGGTCAAGATCCCAACAAATATTAGGCTAGAGGCTAAGATGAAAATGAATAGGGATCAATATAAAAAAATCTTATATCTGGGTTTAAAAAAATCAACTTCACAAGAACAAGGTGGGAGAGGCTTGTTAAACATCAGTTTGTATGGAAAAAAGACATCTGGGTCTGCTCACTCCAAAGCTGTCTTTGCTTCACTCTGACTTAGAAAGTAATTGAGATCATCTTGAAGGGTAAAAGTGAAATATGTCATCTGGTGACTTCGCTCCTCTGTTTCTGGGGAAATTTTTGGACTACAAGAGAGTTATTAGAGATAGTTATACTTCGCTGATCATAACACCACAGGATCAAAAATTTAGTGCAGGAAGGTACCTCAGAAATCTTCTGGAAGCCCTTTCTTTTACAGATGAGGAAACTGAGACCCAGAGAAATTAAGTAAGGGGTAAGGTCACACTTGTAGTCAGTAGCAGAGCTGAGATTTAGACTCAGTTCTTGTAACTCCAGCTTCCCTGTATCTATTCTAGGCCTTGGCAATAAAGTTTTGCTAGCAAAAGTAGTATGTGTCATACTGGAAAAAGTAGAACCTTGAGAAAATTACTTCACCACTTTCCTCATTTATAAAATGGTTTTTAATAATACTTGCATTACAACACCACTCCACAGATTTTTTTTTTTAGTAAAGAGCTTTATAAACGGTAAAGCCCTATCACCAGGAGTTGTATTCTTAAATGTTCCTAGAAATTATGCCAAGGGCAGTGGAGCGGCGGCCAACACAATGAGACAGCTTCCATAGGATAATTTTTTGTAGCAGCTGTTTTGCTGGTCTATAAAGTTATCAGGCACCTTGGCTATGACAACATACAGACCAAACAGTTTCTTGAAATGTTCATGGAATGGCCCCTCTACCTACGGATGAAAGGCACCGAAAATCTTATCTGAGAAATATTAGACTCTAGCGGGAAAATTGATGGTGGGCACATTGTTTTTTCTCTAATGAAAAGAGTAGACTATTGCAAACTCTGGGACAAGAGATTTCTGTAGCACTTACTGCTGCTCAATGATTAGCTAACGACATAGCTTTCACGCCTATCCTGGTTCCTCTCCTCTAGACTCCAAGCAGCCTTCTTTATCTGAACTCTGCCTCTTCTCCTTGGTCCAGTTTCTCCTGCAACCTCTGCTTGGAGCAAGTGCCCAAATGCCCACTGGTCGTGCTCACTCCTCATTTCTCACTCCTCGCTCTGCTCCTATGTTATGCCCAGACCTTCTCTCCTTTCCTCCTGCTCTTCCGCTCCCTTGTATACATTGTCTTCCCTGCCTTGAATGGGAGTTCTTTGGGGGCAAGAACAGTCTTTTTGCTTGCATTTTTATTGCCAGGGATTAGCCCAACGTCTGGCACATAGTAAGCATTGAGCAAATGTTTTTTGTGATTATTATGTAATCCAGCAGGGGAAATGGTACTAATCTTTCAGGCAGGGGTGGCCCTCTAGGTCCTCAGGTGTGACCCTTTGACTGAATCTTGGATTGAGGACCAGAATTGAGGCCTTGAGGTTCTCCACTCCCATCCCAGGCTGTCCAATAGAGTTATTATCCCAAGTGAATGTAGAATGAGTAGGTGTCTGATTTGGCATGTTCTGCTAATATTCTTTCCATTTGGATTTCCCCTATTCCCAAATTACTATCTTATATTTGTTCTTGTAAAGGATCATAGATTTATGATCTTATGACATTATGAGGGGATCTCATAATAATGATATTGTATTATTATAGTTCAACCTGCTCATTTGACATATGAGGAACATGAAACCCAAGGGTTTGCCCAGGGTCATATAACTTTTAAAGTATCAGAAGTAATATTTGAATGCAGGTCTTCCAATTCCAGAACCAGTACTTTTTTCCATTATGCTATATTGCTGGCTTGTTGAACATTTTTTTTTATTAAAACACTACTTTCCAGTATGGCAGAAACTGGGCATAGACCAACATCTTATACCATATACCAAAATAAAGTCCAAATGTGTACATGATTTAGATAAAAAGGCTGATACTATAAACAAGTTAGGGGAGCAAGAAATAGTTTATCTGTCAGATTTATAGAGAATGGAGGAATTTATGACCAAATAAGAGATAGAGAACATTATGAAATGCAAAATGGTTAATTTTGATTACATTAAATTGCAAAGTGTTTGCACAAAGCCAATTCAACCATGATTAGGAGGGAAGAAGAAAACTGGGAAAGAATTTTTACAACTAGCATCTCTGATAAAGGCCTCATTTCTAAAATATATAGGGAACTGAGTCAAATTTACAAGAACGCAAGTCATTCCCTAATTGATAAGTATGCAAAGGATATGAACAGGTAGTTTTCAGAGGAAGAAATTAAAGCTATCTATAGTCATATGAAAAAATGCTCTAAATAACTATTGATTAGAGAAATGCAAATCATAACAACTCTGAGGTACTACATCACATCTATCAGATTAGCTAACATGAAAAAACAAGAAAATGATAAATATTGGAGAAGATGTGGGAAAGTTGGAACACTAATTCACTGTTGGTGGAGTTGTGAGCTGATCCAACCATTCTGGAGAACAATTTGAAACTATGCCAAAGAATGATAAATCTGTGCATACCTTTTGACCCAGCAATACCACTTCTAGGGCTGTATCCCAGAGAAATCATAAAAATGGAAAAAGCACCCACATGCACAAAAATATTTACAGCAGCTCTTTTTGTGGTAGCCAAGAACTGGAAATTGAGGGGATGTCCATCAATTGGGGAATGAAAAGCTATAGTGTATGAATGTAATGGAATATTATTGTGCTATAAGAAATGATGAACAGGAGGACTTCAAAAAAACATGGAGAGGCTACAATGAACTGATGCCGAGAGAAGTGAGCAGAGCCAGGAGAACTTAGTACATATTAATAGCCACAGTGCAATGACTGACATTGATAGACTTAGCCCATCTCAACAATGCAAGGACCTAGAACAATTCCAAAGGACTCAGGATGGAAAATGTTATCCACATCCAGAGAAAGAACTCTGGAGTCAGAATGCAGATGGAAGCAGACTGTTTACTTTAGGTTTTGTTTTCCTTTCTCACAGTTCCTCCCATTCGTTCTAATTCTTCTATACAACATGACTAATGTGAAAATATGGTTTATAGGAATGTGTATGTAGAGCTTACACCAGATTGCACACCATCTTGGGGAGGGGAGAGGGGATGGAGTGGGAGAAAATTTAAAACTCA
Organism: Notamacropus eugenii; assembly: GCF_028372415.1. Classification (NCBI taxonomy): domain Eukaryota; kingdom Metazoa; phylum Chordata; class Mammalia; order Diprotodontia; family Macropodidae; genus Notamacropus; species Notamacropus eugenii. Next base: position 3,671,475 of record NC_092878.1, on the reverse strand, counting down.
TGGAAGTGAATGTTGAAAACTAAAAATAAACAAACTTAAAAAATACCACTTTCCTAGTTTTCTAAACTCATTTGGAAATCTAATTTTATATTTCAAAGTATTGCCCTCTGTTGCTCCTCAAGATTAGCATGATTTACACTCCATCCAGGAGATGATTTAGCTCACTCTAGCTGCTCACTCTTCTTTTAAAAATGTATTAATCCTCTGGCCCCAGACCTTTCTATGTTGGGATGGTTTCTAATCATGCAAAATAGACAAAAAATTCTGTTCTTTGTCTTTAAGTCCCCCTACAAACTTGAAAATCCTGCATTTAACTCTTTCTATCCTCACCCCGCATCTATCCAATATAGGGTTATTAGCATTAGGGACTGGGTGTCAACTTTTTGGGTATAAGAAAATCTCAGGTGAAGAAACTCCCTCTACCAACGAAAGCTGGCACCTTCTCTGCAACTTATAACTTTAGACAGGTGCAGAAGTATCAAACATGGTGGTGGGCCACATGCAGCCCACAGCACTCCTGAGTGAAGCCTGAACCAGATTAAACTGTGATTTGGAAAGAGGTAACAAAATAAATAAAATACAGTAAATCAAAGATAATGTTAATAAGAAGTTTTCCAAGTCAATATGTGGCCCCCAAAGATCCTTATGTATAATTTAGTGGTCTTTGTTTCTATTTGAGTTTGACACTGCTGGGCTAGATCCTTGAAAGGTTAAAGTAATTTGTCTAAAGCCACATCGCCAGTATGTGTCCAAGGTGGGACTTGAACTCAGGTCCTCCTTACTCCAAATCAAGCTATACAGTCTACAATGCTGCCTCTGAGGCCAACCTTATTTCTTATTATTTGTCCACATGAGAAATGAGGTTGCTGTCCCCGACATCATTTGGTGGCCCCCAGTTTTGGGACTCTACACAAACTATTGCCTCAGTACATGAAAGCCCCCTTATCTAAATGATTAAACAGAGAAAATTCATGCTCTCTCTCTTCACTTCTGCTGTGAGGTCACCACCGAGGAGATAGCACATTTACAGGAACGTGCAGTAACAGTTCCTCCCTCTCTCTACTATCTGCTACTCAATGAGAGTGCTTTTGCTAGCAGTTAATGTGGATAATTTCCTTTTCTTTCGATGGGGCATAAACTGAAGTGGAGACTGAAATATGAGAGGGTTTAGTAGGCAGAGTTGACTGCTCTGTGATCAGGAGAAACAGATGATTTAGAGTGCAGGGGTGGGGGTGGGGAGAGAACAAGGCTTAATACTAGCCACATTGCAGGGCATCTAGTAGGTGCTCCTAAATACTTGCTTAATTAAATTAAATAGAAATGACAGTTTTAGTATTAACAGTTATAGTTTTAATAGAAAGTCATTGCATATTTTTATCTTTTTCCCATAAGTGCCAAAGTTTTTTCAATAAGCCTTATGAAATATCCAGGCTCCATGTTAACTGAATTTCCACTAAAGTCCTTTCATGCCTTGTAGAATGAGAATGGTGTTAAATATACCACATCGTTACATTTTGTGGAGAGACTCATCACAAGTAAGACATCTTTTACATTTATCCTTATCCCAGTCACATGGATCTTTATAATGTGTCAGTGATAGGGGAAGAATATTTTTGGTCCTACATCTCATGGCCGACCATCAAATAAGGCATGGATAGGTTGTGAGCCATGTTAATGAAGAAAGTTTCTGTCATTTTTCAGTCCTGCCTGACTCTTCATGACCCTGTTTTGAGTTTTCTTGGCAAAGGTAATGAAGTGGTGTGCAATTTCCTCTTCCAGTTCACTTTACAGATGAGGAAACTGAGGCAAACAGGGTTAAGTGACTTGCCCAGGGTCACATAGCTAGGAAGTGTCTGAGGTCTGAGTGGAACTCAGGAAGATGAGTCTTCCTGATTTCAGGCCTACCACTCTATCCACTGTACCACCTACTTGCCAGTGGAGAAAGTATCTACATAATGAAATCACAGCCTTTTTGATATTTTTAATCATGACTTTTTGTTGCAAAAATGCAGTGTGAAATCAATGAAACAGCTGATAATCGGTTCTTCTAACAATTGCAGTGTAATAGCTCCCTCAGGGATATTACCTCAGAGATCTGGGGAATTCTGGGTGCCAACCCTCACTCTCTACTAACACACTTTTCTTTTACTTTCTGCAACATTTTGGCTCAGCTGTCATAGCTGTTTTACTACTCTAATGATATAAAGCTCACATTTCTGTAGCATTTCAAGCACTAAAGCGCCTTGAGGGCAAGACAAGAAGCAATGCAGGACAGATCAGTCAAACCACCACCAGCACCTTGACCACCATCTCCCTTCAGCTTCTGATGGAAGCACCAAGGACTCTGAACCAAAGAATCTTGGGAATATCCATGCTTCCAGCTCAGTATCCATGGCCATTATCCTAGGAAGCAATCCCTGTTGAGGTAGCCTGGTAGTTGCTCCAGCAGGCTATATACTGTGAGGATGATGAAAGTAAGATATGATCAATCAGTACACATTTATTAAGTGCTTATGTGCCAGGCACTGTGCTAAGTGCTGGTGATACCAAAAGAGGCAAAAGACATTTGCTACCCTCAAGATGCTTTTAATCCAATGGAGCATGACAACCATGAGCCAACTACTTATGTAACTGAGTCATAGCCTTGCCACAATTTTGTACATATGACTCAGGGTTTGTATTTTATATACAGTCGGTTTAGAAACGTTCCTGGTTATGGAAACATTTCAAAGCAAGGAAATAGTTTACATGCCTGGGGATTTTTATGGACAAAACATGCTAACTTGATTACGTCTTGTGCACTGTACCCAAATGGTTGCCCAGTTAGGTCCACTTGTCTGCAAAGGACATACGTACATAATGCAGACAGTTATAAGCGGACAGGTCATGAAATTTAATGCAAATTTAGATTATAAAATCTACTGGTCCTCTTGGAATTTATAACTGATTAGAGGGGATGGTAAATGTACATAAATAACCATAATATATATTACAATATTGGGGCAGTTAGATGGCACAGTGGATAGAGTGCTCGGCCTGGAATCAGGAAGACGCATCTTCCTGGGAACAAATACTAGCTGTGTGACCCTGAGAAAGTCACTTAACCCTGTTTGCCTCAGTTCCTCATCTGTAAAACGAGCTGGAGAAGCCACTCCAGTATTTTTTCCAAGAAAAACCCAAATGAAGAGTTGGACATGACTGAAATGATTAAACAACAACAGATTACAATGTTAAGCACCATCAAGAGAGGTACAAGTTGGAGTTGAGAGTTGAGAGAAATCACATGCAGTTTTAGGGATCAAAGGTAAACATGGGAGTATAGAACTTTAAGAAGAAAATAGTGAAAAAGTTGGGGATTGGATAGGAGAGAGATTGAGAAAGGAGAATCAACAACTTGATGACTAAATGTGGAGGAAGAGAAAGGAGAATAGATAAGTGTTTTATTATCAATAAGTTTTTATCCTCTCAGGTTCCACATGTACAACTAAGCTTTCTCACTCACAGATCATGTAGGATCACAAAGGACCTTCTGTTTACATATAGTCTACTGGGGGTGGGGAACCTGAAGCCTTGAGGCCACCTGTGGCCCTCTAGGTTCTCAAGCACAGCCTTTTGACTGAGTCTAATTTTTACAGAACAAATTCTTTTGTTAAGGGGATTTGTTCTGTGAAGTTTGGATTTGGTCAAAGGGCTGCACTTGAGGACCTAGAGGGCCACAGGTAGCCTTAAGGCTGCAGGTTCCCCAACCCTGCAACCCAGTGATGGTTCATTACGCAGATGAAGAAGCTAAGTGAAACCTAGAAAGGTGAAAAGATGCTTCCCCCATCTGAAATGCCTTCCTCCCCATCTTCCTATCCAAATACTGCCCAGCCTTTACAATTCCACTGTGGTCACTCCTCGCTGTGAGATCTCCATTCTCCACTGTTCCCTTCATTTTCTCAGCATCTCATGAACTCCCTCTACTATTCATTTTGGTATGTAATTAAACAGTATAATGTAAAGACATTGAGTGTCCATGGGTATTAGTGTTCTTTCTCCATGTGGTTCTAGTTCCTGGAGGGCAGACACTTCCATCATCTGGCGTAATTATGCCAAACATAGTAAATCCTCAATGATCACTCAAATATTTATCGAAGGAATATCTACCTCTGATTGTTAGAAGATTGTCAGAAACCTACAAAGACTGCAGTGGGAAGGAAGGGCTAAAGTGCAGGGATACAGGTATTTTAATAAAGAGACTGATCTCCACAAGAACTGGAGATGAAACTTGCAAAGACAGTGAAAGAAGTCAGCAAAGTTAAAAGGAAATTAGTAGAGAAAATTATTGACATGAGTCAGACTTTTCATAGGTGCCTGCTTTTTTCCTTCTCCTTCCATTTCTGTGATGAAGATAACAGTCTACCTAACTTTCCTCTCCACCCTTCTCTTTTCTTTTTCCTTCTCTTGTCACTTCCTCCCCACCATCTTTCTAGCTGTTGACAAGTCAGGGTTTTAAAGCTACTGAATTAAAAGTTCTGCCAATTTAGCTATTAAGACACTGACGTTCAACAGCTCTTTTTTTCACTTCTTTTTTTCTGTGTAGACAATGAATATGGAACCAAAGAAAGACAAATGAAAGTAAATGATATGATGAGACTCAGTATTCAGGAGCCATGTGTTCTCCTGGGAATGGAGCAACACTCTCTAACCAGCCCTGTTACAATGATTTTCCATGCCACCCTCTGAGTGGTCAACATCTCTCAGACTCAGCAGCTGGCTTCAAATGGGCATCAAGTCAGGGAGAATCACGGAACTGAGGGATGACTCATGACGTGCTTTCCTTCTACAGAAATGATCCAAATGGAAAAAAGAGAGCTCGTCGTCATCATGTTATCAACTGGAGAATCTTCCTGAAGATTAAATGGTCAGAGAGATTTTTCTTTTTCAATGGCAACTTCACCAAGCTTTTTTTTTTTAAACAAAAGATTAAATCACATGTGATGTTTTAGCAAACCCAGAGACATCTCCAAACCAACTATTTATATAGTTGAGTCATAACCATGCCACAATTTTGCACATATGACTCAGGGTTTGTATTTTATATACAGTTGTTTTAAAAATGCTCATGGCTGTGGATGCATTCCAAGACCAAGGATGGTGTTTACATGCCTGAAGATTTATAAGGACAAAGTATTCAAATTTGATTTTTTTGGGTGCATTTTACCCAGTGGATGCCCCTCTTTAAAGGACATCCTTACGCAATACTGATGTAGGCGCCTGCATCACAGAGTAGAGATGGAAGGGTCCTTAGAGGTTATTGGATCCAATCCCCTCATCTTGCAGATAAGTAAACTGAGGCCAGACTTGGGATTCAATGCCAGATCTGGGGTTCTTGTCTTTCATACCACTGCACTTCCCATGTTCCCATAGGCACAGAAAGGGAGGTGCCAGTGCACCTCTCTCCTAACTCTCATCAGTGATGAGAAATGAGGAAGGAGGTCAAGTGGAGCTCTAGGGCATTATCTATCAAGTCAAGGTATTACACCCCTGGATATGGGTACTGAGATTGACCTAAGGGAGAATGTAGACGAAACTAATGAGTGGGAACAGCCGTTAAAAAAACTAAACGACTAGCAGGGATAGGAATTACAGTTAATGGGTGAGTACTGGGGACAAGGGAGCCATGCAGTAGGCCTGTCCAAGGAACATCAAAAAGAGTACAAGTTGAAATTTGTCTCCTTGGGTAGTTCGAGTTCTGAGCTGATTCACGTCTAATCATAAAATTAAACAAAATATTATGTTCTTTATTTTGGCAAAACATTTAATAAAACATTAAGAAAATTTACTATTAATTAGTTGGATTTGGCATCTCACATTAAACAGCAATTTACCCTTTTCCCCAAATAATGAATGAAAACAGTTAAGTTCGAGTCTGCATGGTACCAAGACTTTTCTTTCTGAAGTAAAGAAAATATTGGATACTTAATAATGAATCCAGTTTGGCCCAATGAGACATCAATCAATTAAACAAAAAGCATTTATTAAACACCTACTATGTGTGAAATAGAGACTGGGGGATACAAAGACAGAAAAATGAAATAATTCCTGCCTTTAAACACAGAGCTTGCATGCTATAGGGGAGGAAAATATATACATGTATAAGGATGTAGAAAATAAATACAGGCAGAAAAATATAAAATGAATGCAAGGTGGATAAGGAAGGATCTTAGCAAGGACCTGAAAAGATATTACGTGTGCATGTGGTAAGCGAACTATTTCTGGAAACTGAGGTGAGGAATAAATACATTCGAGGTCTGGAGGGTGGGGTGCACAGTACTAGGCATGCCGAGGGAAGACAGAGCAGAAAAGAGGGTATGGGAAGAGGAGTTTGCCTAAGGAGGTTGAAAGTTAGGAAGGTCAAAATTGTCAAGAGCTTTAAAAGGCAGAGTACTTTTTATTTTACCCTAGACACCATTGGGGTTTACTAAGTAGGGGAATGACAGAAACAGATCTATATTGAAGGAAAGTCCTTTTGAAATATGTGGAAGGTAGATTGGAGTGAGGAAATACTTAAGGCAAAGAAACCATTCAGAAGGCTATTGATGGTATGGCAGATTGAGTGCTGGGCCTGGAATTAGGAAGACCTGAGTTCAGATCTAGCCCCAGACTATTACTAATTGAGGCAAGTTACTGAACCTAGAGCTGCCTCAGTTTCCTTGAGTGTAAGAGGAGAAAGTAATAGCACCTACCTGCTTGAGTTGTTGCGAAGATCAAATGAGATATTTGTAAAAAAAAAAAAAAAAAAAAAAAAGCTTCGCACAATATCTTGTCCTTTAGGAGTGTTCTATAGATGCTTATTCTGTTGTAGTTGCAATGCTCTAGGTGATAGGGGATAAGAGTCTGAACTAGGGTGGTGACTGTGTGAGCAGAGAGACGGGGTCAAATCGAAGAGACGTTTGGGGATAGAAATGGCAATATGCATAATATGTCTGTACTTCTGCATATGCTAATATATACATATATAATATGTAAGCAGGAACACAGATACATTACATAAGTATGTTATATAAATAAATGCGTGTGTATATATATATAATACACACATTTATATACACATATATAGATACAGACATATGCACACACATTCATACACATGTGTATGCATCTATGTCCCATATGCATACACACTTGTGTGAGTGGGTGTATACCACAATAAACCATACCAGAAAGAAAAATATAAAATAACTCTTAGTCCAGTATGGCCCCTTTCCATTTCTGTAACGATAGTGGCAGAATGCTGGAAAATGGCACCAAGTTGTGATAACACTGACATAAATCCCAAGATTGTGTATAAATATAATTTAACTGTTAATACTCTAAATATGAGATCCCCCTACCATGACTAGTGCTGAGATCATACTGCCAGTGGAACAAAGTCTTATCAGTCTTGACATTCTTGCTATGAAGAAAATGAGACAACAGATAGAGTTCTTATCGAACACTTAGACACTGGGCTAAATTCTGGGGATTCATGTAATAAGCAGGCAAGATAGTCCTAAAGGAGCTTACCTTCTAATGAGAGAAAACAATCTATAAAGGGGGACCTGGAAAGTGGGGAGGGGAGGAGTAAGGGCAATGTGCAGAGCTTTGTGAGAGACTGAAGGAGCTTAACATGGTGGGCCCTGAAGGGAGGCACTCCTCAGCAGAGGGCAGCCTCAGGCTATTAGACTCTTAACAGAAAGAGGAGGAGTTGAGAGGAGAAGAAAGAAGCCACAACTGAATACAGGGACAGTTCTCAGGATTTCTTTAAGTAGCAAATCAAGAAGAGGCAGAGTTGGGTTTGATCATTCATCCAAAGATATCAAGAAAGATGATGTCACAGAACTCATGGTAAGTTACTGTAAAAAGACAACTTGGAAAATAAATCTCTCTACGCACCTACATCTGTTGCAGAGAATGAACATGAATATAAATTCTATACAGATTTCATTCATATACACAGAATTAAATTAAATTTGATCCTTGGCCATTTCAATGGGCAAGGATAGTAAAAAGTATGTTGGGAAATATGATTCAGAAATAAGGAATGAGAGAGTCCAAAGACTTGCATGATACACAGAAGTTTGTGACTAGGCAACGTGGATACACTCCTACAGGAAAGAATCAGAAAGCACTAGATGGAGTGAGCGCCAAACAACGTCACAAAAATAGATGTGATTATATTTGACACATTAAAAAAATGACTTGTGACTAATGTTGAGTCATTCCTGAACCAGCCACTTGTGGAGTGTTAGATCACTGACCTGTTACAGGCTACATCAACATTAATAAAAGTCTGGGAAGAAGAATTAAAATGAGAAAAAGATAAGGCACAGAAGGAAAACAAGTTAAATGTTACCTATCCAAACAAGTGGGAGGAAAGGACATTAACATCATTTACGGAGACTTCATACAAACTACAGTTCAAGTGCCTTTTTCGGCTTCTCATACAGTACTCACTACCACACATGCTTTGGTCTAGCCAAACCGGCCTTCCTACAGTTCCTAATGGCTCTCATTCCAGCTTTTGTCTCTATGGCTTAGCCTGTCTCCTATAACTGGCAAAGGACTGTCTCCCTCCTCATTTTGACTTCTTGGCGTTCAAGGACCCTTCCTTCAAGCCTCCGCTCAGATGCTATCTCTCAAATAAAGCCTTTCCAGGTTTCCTTAATTGATAGTCTCTCCTCCCCAAAGCGCTCTTCTATTTATACGTACTTATACAGACACATGCTAGTTTCTCCGACAGAACATCAGCTTATCAATGGCAAAGACTTTTGCACAGTGTATGGCATGCAGTAGGCACCTAACTGATAACTTGTTGATTGATAAAACTGTCATAACAAAGACACCAAAAGAATTTATAATGTACCTTAAAAAAACACAAAAAAACTTGACTTGCTTGTCAAGTGTAAAGACATGACAGCAAAGGACAACATGGGTTTAGAGTACAAATTCATCTGTAAAACCTTGTAGTTGTTAAGAATGTTGGAACATTGTAAGCAATATCTCCTTATAAAATAATGAGCAGTGATGAAAGGCAGAACTAGCTTAAAGAACACTGGACTTCACATCCAAGGAAGCAAAATTATCCAGGAAGATTTGAAGGATGAAATAGAAAGCAGAACATAATACAAACCAAAGATAGAAAGGATGAGTTGAGAAATTTTGTTGTTATCACTCTTTCACCATCAAGGTTAGTCGGTCTATGATCTATCACATATGAATGCCAACATCACAGCACCAGACATGCTTATAGAGATAATGCAAATGGCACTGGAGAGGGCAAAAATGGGAAAAGCAGTTGGACCAGGATAACTGGACAGAAAGGAGGTCTGTGTTACAAGTGACACAATTTTGAGGGTGTTGAGAGACTGATGTTCAAGGTATCTAGAAGAATGGAAAAAACCTCAGATATACAGACCTTAAGGACATACTTCATAAGAGTTTTAGAAGAAAACTGGAGGGTTTCGAAAGCAATATTCTATGGCAAACCACATATTTATCACCATAAAACTGACTAAAAATGTCAGAACACAAGTGCTTATTAATTATTAAATATAAAACAGAATTCAGTTTGGTACAGAAAAATGTCTCCTTGAAGACTCCTATCTAATGAGTTGCCTTGTGTACATTCCAAGATTATGCAAGCTTTCTTTAAAAAAAAAAAAAAAACCCATAGCAACAGAGATAAGGTAATTCAACAGCTCTGTGATCATTAATATCAGGTCATGCATAAAACATGTCCTAATTAGTGATTGCCTCTGTTGCTTAGAATATCTAGACCTAGCCCTATCCAGGTTTTATTTTCTTCCCCAGCCATCTTTTCACCAACTGCCTTGCCACTGGGCACATGGCCCAAATCCTCCTTCTTGGCCTTCGCTACAAATCTTTTCAGTTCTTGAACCATAATAAAATCATCTCTGTCGTTGCTTCTGGAAAGAGCATGCCAATAGACTCCTCCTATGGCTTTACCCATCAACCCTGTAACTTTCTTCTGCCTTGCCTCCACTTCCACATAGCTCAAACTTCTTGAGGCAAGGACTATCTTAATTTTTTTTTTTTGTATCCTATGCACTTGACACAATGCTTGGCACATACTAAGTTCTGAATAAATACTTTTTTCTTCATTCCTTCATTTAAGGAAGAAATCCAGGACAGAGTTCAAATCCAAGGGGATTCCCTATAGAGGATGGAGTCCTTCAGATGTTCCTGTTTGTGAGGAGCATCAAGTTCCAGGACACTATGAAGTCTCCTGGATGAAGTTCATAGTCCTTCCAAAGAGTCTGGTCAAATGATCCACAACAGAAAGATCAAATAGATTAAGAATGTTTCCTGTAAAATGACAAGCAGGGAGATAAACAATCTGTAGAGTACATCCATATACAAGGTGTCCTCAAAGTCTTGGTGTTTCATCCTAATAAAGCTTAAAACTGCACTAATACTTTGGAAATACCCTCTATATCTTGGATGGACACTGAATGCAAATGGATAAGGGGTTGTTTCCAAGACACGGTGCTGGATTGTTTGGCGGAAATTGCAGAGTTCTAATAACTCTAAGCTTCTCCTCAAGGCATAGATCCATCTTTTTAAACATTAGTATTTTGGCAATGCTGTCATTAGGCTCCAAAGTACAGGATACTACAGTCTCTGAATGACTGACATGGAGACTCACCCAAAGGATAGAGGAGAGGCTCTGGATAGTCCCCAACAGGATGCCATCCATTATAAATATGGAACCACAAAGGAGAAACTGAATAAAGGATGTCACCAAAGAAATGTATGAGTGAAAAGAAAGCGTGTTGGCCACATGGCAAGAGGAAAGAATGACTGTTGACCAGATCATGGTATGCCTCCATGGCATCCTTGAGGTATCATGAGAAAGCAAGAGAGACCTTTACCCTGGGCATTGGGTGGAACTTCACTGGTGAACTTTGGGGAGAACATGGACCAGACATCCTGCATGAGCTATAATCTGTATAACTGTGGAGAGCTGATGAGATCACAGTTCCATTTGAATATGTGTGGTAAACATATTTAACAAATAAGGGAAGTTGACAGCAACCCCAGGGTTGTGAATTTCTGACAGTCATTTACTAAGGGATGTATAATTGAATTAATTTTTCTGGCTTTATTGTTAATGCCAAGCAAAAGCAACTGTAAAGCAATATGAAGTGGCTTATTTTATTTTCTCTGTAACTTTTGATATGCCTTCATTACAATATGTTAATAATATTCCTTCATTACAATATGTGAATCTCCCTTCAACTGAGTAAGAAATAGAAATTTTAAAAGACTTTGGGATACTTTTCTTAAGGTAGTATTTGGATAAATGATTCTAATCAAGAATTCAGGAAAACAAAGAACCTTCATATGTTAAAATGGGCCATTTGAGGTAAGATGTGCTTTAAAGTGGTTGGGAGAAAAACTAGCTGATTGTTCTCTCGGACTTGGAGAAGTGGCCTTAATTTGAAATAAGAAAGTCAACATGAAATTGACAGCACAAGATTTACCACCGAGTTTTCTCCTTGATGAAAGGCAAATTAAGAATTAAAATATATTAAAAGTCGGCTTAGCCAGTTTGTTTTAGGAAGGATGATTTTTTTTTTTGTTGTGGTTGTGGGTAAAACAGGAAAATGAAAAGAGGATGCCATATATAATTAAGAAAAGTTATAGGAAATAGCTCTGATTAAGTTTATAATTGGTGAGGTACTTAAACTACTTTTTAATTGAATCAAATGCAAATTTAATTTGAAATTTATGCTAGTAACTCTTCAAATCTATTCTAGTAACTAGGACAGCTAGGTGGTACAGTGGATAGAACACCACGCCTGGAGTCAACTTTGACTTCAAATCCGGTCTCAGACACTTACTAGCTGTGTGACCCTGGGCAAATCTCTTAACCCTGTTTGCCTCAGTTTCCTCATCTGCAAAATGAACTGGAGAAGGAAATGGCAAGCTACTCCAGTATTTTTGCCAAGAAAACCCTAGATGGGGTCCCAAAGTGTCAGGCACAATTGAAACGACTGAACAATAAGCTATTAACAACATCTAACACAATGCTGCACACATGGACACATGGATTATATCGTCCACAGAATTTCTCTCAGGTCTAAAGTGCCTTTGGAGTGATAAGTACTTTAGATAAGTTACGTTGAAAAAAATCTGTATTTTGTTGTAAAAATGAACAGTTCTTCCTATAATAGATACTCTGAAATTTCTAGATTTCCAGCATGGAGCCTTTGGAAGGCCTCTAAATACAGCTCACTGTGATTTGAAGCAGAAGTAACAGGTAAATAGAAAGAATTTTAAGAGAGGGTAAAAAGAAGTAACAACTCAGTGAACTTCAGCGAATGCTCGTTAATCACTAGCTATCTGCAGGACCTTGTAGGTCCTGTAGGAGGTCAAAGAGGAATATTGAAGTTGCTCTCTTTAAGGGATTTATGAAATATTTTTCAGATAAACATTTGAAAATAAATTTCAAGGGAAACAGAGAGATGACGACATTACTGATTCGCTGTTTAAATAAGAAGATCCTCAATTAGAATTTAGGCAAGGGGGCGGAGCCAAGATGGCGTAGTAGAAAGACGCACATACACATAGCTCCGAACCCACAACCCATAGAACAACTACAAAGAAGTAACTCACGGCGAATTCTGCACCCAGAGGCCACAGAACATTGGAGCGAGGGAGATTTCTGTTCCGGAGAGACCTGCAAACGTCTCGTAAAAGGTCCTTCGTGCTGCGGACTGGGCGCCGGGACTGGGAGCTGAGTACAGCCCTGCCGTGGCCGCGGCACCGAGAGGAACAGATCAGAGCGGGCTTCAGGGACGGGATCTCCAGCGGCCGCACAAGTACCTCCAACCACAGGTGACGGGGGTCTGTGAGAGAGTCCCTTTGGTGGGTCGAGGGGGGAGTGGGGTGCCCCCATGGCTCGGGCCCCCTCGGGAGACAGAAGCTGAGGGGCAGCGGCAGACCAGGGCTCTCCAAGCAGGCAGGAGCCTGGATCCATTGTTGAAGGTCTGTGCATAAACTCCCTGAGGGAACTGAGCCTGAGAGGCAGCCCTGCCCTCACCTGAGCATCTGAATTTAATCTCACACTGAATAGCAGCCCTGCCCCCGCCCAAAGCCCTGAGGCTGGAAGCAGCATTTGAATCTCAGACCCCAAACACTGGCTGGGAGGATCAGGAGGTGAGGTGGGTGTGAGGAAAATATTCAGAGGTCAAGTCACTGGCTGGGAAAATGCCCAGAAAAGGGAAAAGAAATAAGACTATAGAAGGTTACTTTCTTGGTGAACAGGCATTTCCTCCCTTCCTTTCTGATGAGGAAGAGCAATGCTTACCATCAGGCAAAGACACAGAAATCAAGGCTTCTGTGTCCCAGCCCACTCAATGGGCACAGGCCATGGAAGAGCTCAAAAAGAATTTTGAAAATCAAGTTAGAGAGGTGGAGGAAAAGCTGGGAAGAGAAATGAGAGACATGAAGTCAAAGCATGAACAGCAAATCAGCTCCCTGCTAAAGGAGACCCAAAAAAATGTTGAAGAAAATAACACCTTGAAAACTAGCCTAACTCAATTGGCAAAAGAGGTTCAAAAAGCCAATGAGGAGAAGAATGCTTTCAAAAGCAGAATTAGCCAAATGGAAAAGGAGATTCAAAAGCTCACTGAAGAAAATAGTTCTTTCAAAATTAGAATGGAACAGATGGAGGCTAATGACTTTATGAGAAACCAAGAAATCACAAAACAAAACCAAAAGAATGAAAAAATGGAAGATAATGTGAAATATCTCATTGGAAAAACAACTGACCTGGAAAATAGAGCCAGGAGAGACAATTTAAAAATTGTGGGCCTACCTGAAAGCCATGATCAGAAAAAGAGCCTAGACATCATCTTTCATGAAATTATCAATGAAAACTGCCCTGAGATTCTAGAACCAGAGGGCAAAATAAATATTCAAGGAATCCACAGAACACCGCCTGAAAGAGATCCAAAAAGAGAAACTCCTAGGAACATTGTGGCCAAATTCCAGAACTCCCAGGTGAAAGAGAAAATATTGCAAGCAGCTAGAAAGAAACAATTCAAGTATTGTGGAAATACAATCAGGATAACACAAGATCTAGCAGCTTCTACATTAAGGGATCGAAGGGCATGGAATAGGATATTCCAGAAGTCAAAGGAACTAGGACTAAAACCAAGAATCACCTACCCAGCAAAACTGAGAATAATACTTCAGGGGAAAAATTGGTCTTTCAATGAAATAGAGGATTTTCAAGCATTCTTGATGAAAAGACCAGAGCTGAAAAGAAAATTTGACTTCCAAACACAAGAATGAAGAGAACCATGAAAAGGTGAACAGCAAAGAGAAGTCATAAGGGACTTACTAAAGTTGAACTGTTTACATTCCTACATGGAAAGACAATATTTGTAACTCTTGAAACATTTCAGTATCTGGGTACTGGGTGGGATTACACACACACACATGCACACACGCACACACACATAGAGAAAGAGTGCACAGAGTGAATTGAAGAGGATGGGATCATATCTTAAAAAAAAATGAAATCAAGCAGTGAGAGAGAAAGATATTGGGAGGAGAAAGGGAGAATTGAATGGGGCAAATTATCTCTCATAAAAGAGGCAAGCAAAAGACTCATTAGTGGAGGGATAAAGAGGGGAGGTGAGAGAAAAACATGAAGTCTACTCTCATCACATTCCACTAAAGGAAAGAATAAATTGGTATGAAAACCTATCTTACAATACAGGAAAGTGGAGGATAAGGGGATAAGCAGAGTGGGGGGGGATGATAGAAGGGAGGGCATGGGGAGGAGAGTGCAATTTGAGGTCAACACTCATGGGGAGGGATAGGATCAAAAGAGAATAGAAGTAATGGGGGACAGGATAGGATGGAGGGAAATATAGTTAGTCCTATACAACACAACTATTATGGAAGTCATTTGCAAAACTACACAGATTTGGCCTATATTGAATTGCTTGCCTTCCAAAGGGAAGGGGTGGAGAGGGAGGGAGCTAAAGAAGTTGGAACTCAAAGTGTTAGGATCAGCTGTAATGTTCTTACCACTAGGAAATAAGAAATACAGGTAAAGGGGTATAGAAAGCTATCTGGCCCTACAGGACAAAAGAGAAGACAGAGACAAGGGCAGAGAGGGATGATAGAAGAGAGAGCAGATTGGTCATAGGGGCAATTAGAATGCTTGGCGTTTGGGGGGGGAGGGGAGAAAAGGGGAAAAAATTTGAAACCCAAAATTTTGTGAAAATGAATGTTAAAAGCTAAATAAAAAAAAAATATATATACAAAAAAAAAAAAAAGAATTTAGGCAAACCAGATTATATTTTATACTTGTAATTATAATAAGTAGCCAGTAATAGCTAATACTTGCTTGGCGCTTTAAGTTTGCTAAGCGTTTTGCATAGGTTACATCATTTGGTCCTCACAGCAACTTTGTGAGGCAGGTACCCATTTTACAGATGTGGAAAAAATTGAGGAGGATGACAGAGGATAACAGACTTGCTCAGGGTTATAAGTATCTGAGGAAGGATTTGAACTTAGGTCTTTCTGACTCCACGTTCAGTACTTGGCTTCCTTTTATTTTCAAATGCAGAAGTCTTTCATTGCAGACAGTGATTAGGTAGAAATTTCATTTACCCAAACGAAAGATTTGGAAAGAGCCTCCAGCAAGGCAAAATGGTGAACCTTTTCATTCTCCCTACCTAGATTCAAGGCTCCCTTAGTAATTAATTCTCAGGAAGTTGAGTAACTGATACTGACCAACTACAACTTTAGATGGTTTGGTCCAAAATATGTGTTGTATGTGCATTTGGGATCATTGACTTACAGAAATATAGGACCTTAGAGATAATCTAGCTTGGGCTATTTATTTTACATATGAGGAAACTGAGACCCAGAGATATGAGTTGTCCAAGGTTGCCAAACAAACAAACAAAAAACTAGCAGAGCTGAATCCTCTGACTACAAATCTGCCCCTTTTCTATACCTTGATGGTGCCATGAAATCTTGAAGTTTGGGATGAGGCCATGGCCAAAGGTCCAACAGACCAGAGGGTCTCAAAGAGGTTGAGTGCATCAAGTAATTTTCAGGGTAACATAAGGCCCAGTCACCCTTTTCTCTCCCTTTTCTCTGGCTTAGTATGAGCATGGTACCCTCCATGCACGCCTGGCAAAAGAAGCTACTAACAATAGGAACTATGGGAAAAATGCATGTTGATGATTCCAGTGATATGTTCACCAGCATCTCCTACCTAAGAAAGGCTTCTTAATTATTTTTGTGTCATGGATGCCTTTGGCAGTCTGGCAAAACTTTCTTAGAATAGTGTTTTTTAAGTGCACAAAATAAAACCCACAGGATTACAATGGAAACCAATTATATTGAAATTTATCAAAATATGAAAAAACTTCAGGTTTGCAGACTCTAGGTTAAGAACCCCTGCCTTATCCCTCTATCTTTCCATCACCCCTCCCTTAGTAAGCTTTGGTTAGTCTCAGTCTATAGAGATATCTATAGCTATCTGTATCTGCTTCCACTTTCAAGCTACTGAATGCTGTCATAAAGAATGATGAAACTGCATTAATTTAATACATTAAAAATTCATGTTGATAATTTTCATATGATGCCTTGTTGCTTCTTGGCAACCTTTTCATGAATGTTATGTGCTCTTTATTTAATTTCCCATGTCCCTATTCCAAACCTTGGCTTCTTTCTTCAAGACCCCAGATCTTTTTGCCTGTTTTTAGTAGGTCATCTTCTACTTAACTAAAACTATTAAGACCAGAAAAGTAAGCTCCATTATTGCCCTTCTTCCAGCTTTCACACTTCTCTGTGTTTTCCCAGGTCTTCTGTCTCAGAGGGAGAGGCTTCTCTTTTTGGAGAAGGTTAACCCCTCCACCTGTGCTCCTGAGTGCATCCCTCCTTGTCTCCTTCAGGGATCTTATAGCCCATCAACCATCTTTTCTCTCCTACATCTTTAAATTGTCCTACACCTTTGAATCTTTCCCTTCTGTCTTACAAAAACCCTCAGCTCTCCCCTATTCCAAATAAAGCTTTACCTTTATACTCAACTCCAGTTGCTAAACCACCTCTTCCCTGGTTTCTGTCAAAAACAGCCTGCCTTTGTTTTCTCTACCTTCTTACCACCCACTCAATCCCTAAGTCCTTGTTTCTTTCCCCAATTTTCCCCTGAGAATTGTCTCTGGAAGGTCACCATGAACCTCCTTAATCATCCAATCCAATACCTTTTCCCCCCAGTCTTTATTTTCTTTGACTTATCTGAAAGACTGGATGCCATTGTCCCATCAGGTCTTTTGGGACACTCTCTCTTTCCTTGGTTTCCATTAAACTTCACTCTTTTGGTTTTTTCTTCTTTCTCACATTCCCTGTCCCTTATGTTGTCTCTAATCCATTTAATACAGGCATTTGACTTGATTCTAACCCTAACCCAAGGCCTCCTCTACTAGAAGTACTTAAGCTTCTTCTCTGAACCCAAGAACTTTGTAAAGGCAGTGCCTCTTTCATTCTAAACCTCCCTTCTACCTACCTTGCTTGTAGCCTAGGCCCTTCATAGCCATCATTAAAGAGAGAAATCCTGAGGAGAAGGTGCTCACCTTCTTCACCACCAACACTAACTGCTAACTAATAGCCACTGGTGTAGATCTAAGCCCAAGAGCCCTAGACTCTGTAGCACCCCCCAGATCACTTGACCTAGTTCCATCCCAAATCCTACATGCATCCTCTGGGGAAGCACCCTCTAGAGATATAACTTGCCACAAAGCTATTGAAGACCCAGAAAGGAAAGTTCTCACCACCAAAGTCCTTGGCATTGCTAAATGGTTCAATGTCACAAATGCATACGATTTTTATCTGTAGAAAGGATCAAAGAAGAATGCATTGTCATTTGCTTTGTTGCTGTACTCTAAGGATCATGGGACCTTTGACTTGCAGCTGAAAAGTCTTAAATCTTGTGCCTCTATTAGATTGTGAACTCTTCGTGGGCAGGGGCTCTTTTGTTTTTCTTTGGTGCTTGGCACATAGTAGACACTTAAATGCTTGTTGACTTGACTGGATTCATTCATCCACCCCTGATTGCATGGGCAACAGCCTACAGGCATATTTCCCCTTAGACATCTTGACTCTTTAAGCTCAACAGGCTTAAAACCAAAGTCTTTTGCTGCCACACCTGCTTTTCTCATGGTCTTGGCCTTTTACTCAATGGCTTCATTGTACTCATAGTCATACAGGGTAGAAACCTTGCAGTTATCTTTGTCTATGCCCAACACCATATACAATCAGCTGCCAAATTGCTTGTACCTTTGCAGTTATCACCAATACCTCTGGATCATCTCTTTTCCATTCCAACCACAGGTTCCCTAATTCAGGCCCTCAGTGCCTCTTGCATTTCTATTTTGATAACTTCCTAACCACCTGGCTTCTAATTTATCTATACTTTTAATACACAATGCTGCAATCAGGTTAACATTTTTAATGTACAGGCTTGATCATGTCACTCCAGAACTCACAAAACCTTTAATGACTGAGCACTGCCTACTGCTAAAAGTTGAAACTCCTTTGTTTGACCTTTAAAATCCTTCCTATTCTGACCCCAAGCTGTCTTTCCAGTCTTATCTCCCACACATGTTATAACCCAGCTAAAATGGACTGCCGTTCCCTGAATGAATCCTATTTTTATCTGCTTTAATGTTTTTGCTTACACTATACCTTATGTTGGAAATCCCCTCTCTTTTTTTTATTAGTCAACAAAAATCTTTTTTTTTTTTTTACCTCATATCTTTTTACCCTCTCCCATTGAGGAAGCAACAGTGAATTGATCCATGTCATGTCAGTCTGCACTCTGGATTCATCCCCACTCTCTGGAAATGAGTAGCACATTCATTACAAATCCTTCCAAATCATGGTTGGGCATTGCGCTGATCAGAGGCCCTCGGTCCTGCAGAATTGTTTGTCTTTACAATATTGTTGTTACTGTATAACTTGTTCTATGAGCTCTGCTCATTTCCCTCTGTATCAGTTCATATAAAGCTTGCCATCTTTTCTTACAACACAATAGCATTCCATCATTCATACACCATTATTTGTTCAGCCGTTACCCAACCGATAGACACTCCCTCAGTTTCTAATTCTTGGTCACTGCCGAAAGAGCTACTTATAAATATTGGTTTTTGTACATACAGGTCCGTTTCTTCTTTCTTTGATCTCTTTGGGGTATAGACCTCCAGGACTGGGGTCACTGGGTCACAGGGTATGCACCATTTCAGAACTTTTGGGGCATAATTCTAAACTGCTTGCCAGAATGTCTGGACCAGTTTATAACTCCATCAACAAGCATTGATATACCTGTTTTGTCTCCCTAGTTGTTTCCCTTTCAGGTTGGCCTGGAGGCTATAACTGGGATGCTGCTTGGGTCCTGGGTTCAAAACTACACAGCTGCTGCTTGCTTTTGAACTTGTTTCTCCCTCAGTACTCAGCTTAGGACTTCTGATGGCTCTTTACCCTGGAACTTCACTTGCTATGTGCAGGTCCCCTCCTCAATCTGCTCTGGATCTGTGATCCAGAACCTGGTATCCTGTGACACTGTTGCCTGTTACCACCTGTTTTTTCATCCTGTAAACAGTTAGGCCCTTTTGTTTGGGTCTGGGATCTTTTCTTGTCCTCATCCTCTTTCATTTGTTATACTGGAAAGCTCCATTCCATGTATCTTGGCTAGACTCCATCCACAGACTTCTGTGTCTGTCTCTCCATGCCAACCTGGGGCTGGAAAAATGACTTGTAATTTCTTTTCTTGGATTTTGCAACCAGAACTTGGTTTGGTACATATTTTAGATCTTTGTGGGGCAGTTATTGTGGGGAGGTAGGTTAAATTTCTTCCTGCTACTCCGCCATCTTGGCTCTGCCTCTTCTCCCTTTTCTTGGTATCTATCTGTTGAAAATTCTTCCAGGTCCACCTTAAATTCTACCTTCTCCACTAAGTATGGTGTGATCATTACACACACACACACACACACACACACACACAGACACACAGACATACACACACACACACCAGAGTTGAGTTCTAACTGTTACATGACCCCTTGTTTGTAGTTTTATAATTCACGTCTCATATTCTAAACTGCGTGATAGTTATTTGTAGTTATCTTCCGTACACGATTGTAAAGTCCTAAGGGCAGAGACTATGTCTTATTGGAATTGTATCTCCCCCTTTTCCTGGCATAGTATATGCTACAAATGACCTAGTTCAATGCTTCTCTTATATGGAAGGGATTCTAGGTTCTTAAAGACTATGCTGGTAGAATCCAAGTTCTGGAACAGTCTACCAAGCTGTAACTATTTTGAGTATGGTTTCAGTGATAGACTTCGCTGTTCTAAAACAAGACTAGGTAAATACAGTGAGGGTCATTTCTATTAGACTGGTCATTGGATGATGAATTATTTGATTGTTGACATACCTTGTAAAACAGAAAATAATAGATATTGGTCCTCAGATCTGTGCAGTATCTGCTATTTTACACAGGAACAATGGTAGAGAGGTAGAAAAGGAGTCAAAGTGACAAAAAAATAATGGCTTTTAGAACATTTACAAATATCATCTCTGGCTATTCTAAATGTGAGATCTTTGTCATCAGATACTCTAGTAGAGAACATAAATTTATATTCCATCATAGAATATAGAAAAAGGAGGAAGAAATAACAAATGCTGAAATTTTGGCATTAAACCCAAGAAAGCTGGGCCATTCGGAGTGTACTTACATATTAAACTGAAGGACGAACAACAAACACATGTGAAATGGAACAAATTTTCTAATGTTTTATAGTAATAAATATACATACACACTCTCATCACAGAAAACAATGGAACCATTACATTTATTTTCTCATGACTCAGTACTCAATGTGCTTGACTCTAAGGACATGGAAATGCAATCTGAAAAGGTAAGATCATGAAATATCACTGAGGCTTGATTAAACATAGCAGAAGTCATGCTGGAGATCACACACTTTGAAAGACAGAGCAACAAATGCTGAAGAAAGGCAAGTTTCTAAAAAGAGCAGGAGAGCGCAGTGGATGGTGCCAAAAAGATGGCTGGAGAACATCAGAAAATTTTCAAGCCATTTGCTTATTTTTTTTTATCTTAATAAAATGAGAATTGTCTGTAAGGTACAGGCTCTGTATATATCTTTTAACGAAAACGTTTTTAGAGAAAAGTTAGGTTTTTGCAGAAGATTTTCTAAAGTTGACCACATCCTCACAGTTACAAAATTTCCAGAGAGTGAAGGGAATACAAGATTCCTCTGCAGCCATTGTTTGTTGATTATAAGAAAACATTTTATTTGGTAGAGCAAAATATAGCCTTAGATGGCATTACTGCTGGTCTGTTGGCAGGTTCCAATGAGAAGAATTGGGTCAACTCCATGCCACAATGAGGCATCAGAGGAGGTCTTTAGTGAAGACTTCCATATTGTTCTAATAACAATAACTCATATTTAGTGAGGGCTTTCAGATTGCAAACTGCTTTCCTGTACAAGTTGGTGACTCTGTGAGGGCAGGGTCAGTGTCATCATTCCTAGTTTTTAGATGAGAAAAGTGAGGTTCAGAGAGTTTAAATGATCTGCCCCTGGTCACACAGATGGGAATTGATGAAATCAGGACCCAAAGCTTTTCTAACTTCCACTCTGAGTGTGACTGTTTCTACTATACTGTACTTTACCACTGATTTTTACCGTTAGGGTGAAATAACATCTTCTGCTTTTCAGAAATGGCAAAAAATGCTTTTCTCTAAGAAGAGTTGAAGGAAATACACTGAGATTTAGTTAAATCAGAAACTATTAATATGGCTTTGGAGAAGTATACTTTTTTTAAGAGATAAGGAGATACCTGTCCAAGGAGTCTT
Source organism: Notamacropus eugenii (assembly GCF_028372415.1). Lineage (NCBI taxonomy): Eukaryota > Metazoa > Chordata > Mammalia > Diprotodontia > Macropodidae > Notamacropus > Notamacropus eugenii. The sequence continues at coordinate 3,649,522 of NC_092878.1, read as the reverse complement.
GAAGAGTTGGTCATGGCTGAAAGGGTTGAACAAGAACCATCATATATGAATATAAACTGAACGTAGCATTTAACAATATTCCTTTCTGTTGTCTGTTTTGGAAGTAATCATAAATGAGACCCAAGGTGGAAATGCAGCATTAAGTAAAACTGCTTTCATTAATTACATTACTGACTGTCTATCATTTAATCCCCGATGATAAAGGGCACCATAAAATTTTCTTAAGTAAAACCAGGTGGGGAGCCACTGACGCAGGAACTGTCTGCGCTTTCATGTCACTCATTGAAAGCAGTTTCCTTGCAGTTTTCATACAAATAGCTTGTCCCCAGAATTGAACTAGAAAAAAAAATCATCATAGTTTTCTTCTGAAAGGTCTCCTAACTATTAACACTGCTTTCTGTGGAAACAGAAATCAGAAAATACTACAAGCAACGGAAACAGGCATTTACAAAAGTTATAGTCATAAAAGTTCAGAGGCAAGGAACACTTAATGAACATTTTTCTCTTTCATAGAGGAAGAAACTGACGATATCCTAAGCCTAAATCAGAGCTTGCTCAAACAATCTGAGACCTATAGATTGAAGGCAATATTTCAAAATTTCTTTGCCTTTAGCTCATATGGTATATTTCGTAAGGAGGCTCCTAGAAGGCACAGTGGCTCAGGCACGGAGTCTGGAGTCAAGAAGACCTAAATTCAAATTTGTCTTCAGACATTTACCAGCTGTGTGACCCTGAGTGAATCATTTCACTTTTATTTCCCTCAATGTCCTCATCTTTAAAAAAGCGGTTAAGAATAAGTACCTAGCTCCCAGGGATGTTGTGATGATCAAATGAGGATTGTACAAACACATGGTCCAGGTTGCTACGAAAGACCTTCCAACATTAGAAGTTACCACATAGGAAGGATATCCCTAAACTGTCTCTAGTCATCTCAGAGTCACCATTTCTGGCTGGAAATAGCTTCCAAGCCAACACTGTGATGCAAGTGACATAGCTGTGGGCTCCCCTGAAGAAATCCTCATCTGTTAAACTTTTGAGAACACAAAGATTGAGATCCTTTGTAGAAGTCAATCTCTCTGTTGTTTCAAGTCTAACATCTAAATTTTAGGGGTATTTGGGCTAGTGATTTAATTGATGTGGGAGACTCTTAGCATGGATGAAGTCCTCTATTGATGCTGATTGGCCACTCCAACAATTTATAGTCTCAGGGGATTGCTAGGGCATAAGGAGATGAAATGACATCCCTGTGGTCACAGAGAGTATGTATAAATTTGATGTTACATCTTTCTGGCTGCAGAGCCACCCTTCTACCCACTATGTCACACTTCCTCTCCTATATAAAATAGCAACATATGCATTTAAAATGCATAGGTTAAATAGAATAAATTGGGGCAAGATAGGATAGACGGAAATACAGTCAGTCTTTCACAACATGAAGTATTTTGCATAACTAAACATATATAACCAATACTGAATTGCTTGTTTTCTCAATGAGGGTGGGTGAGGAGGGAGGAAGGAAGAGAATGAGGAACTCAAAGTTCTAAAAACGAATATTACAAATTGTTTTTACATGCAACTGGGAAATAAGATATACAGGCAATGGGGTATAAAATCAATCTTACCCTATAGGAAAATAGAAGGGAAGGGGCTAAGAGAAGGGGGGTGGTATGTGTGCTAGAAGGGAGGGCAGACTGGAGAAGGGGGTAATCAGAATGCATGCCATCTTGGGGTGGGAAAAGGGGAGAGACGGGGAGAAATTTGGAACTCAATCTTGTGGAAGTAAATGTTGAAAACTAAAAATAAATTAATTAATAAAAAGAATAAATGCATTGATTAACTTTTTTTCCCCCACAAAGGATTTAGTAAGCACTTATGTTCCAGGCACTGTGCTAAACACCACGAACACAAGGAAAAATGTAAGGCAGTCCCTGGTCTCAAGGAGTTACATTCTCATGGAGGAAGACAACTCATAAAAGGGAGCTGAAAAGTTGTGAGGGATGTTAGGTGGGTGAGGTGCACGCTTTACACACCTGGGATGAGATCCAGAAGAAATCTGGGGAGCCACAGTCTGAACCAGATTCGGAATAAGCATGGCTGGCATGGGGGCTTCCTCAAAAAGGGAGTTGAAGCCCATTTATTTTCAGTTTGGGAATTATAAGCTATATAGGTATGCAGTAAAGATTTACATTAACATTTTGGAAGGTAATATTATTTAGGGGAACAATTACTGCAATGTGCCTGTTTCTCCCCATGCAAAGTCTTTGGTGTAGTGAATAGGAGACACATAAATTTCTTAGTTTATGAACAATGCTGTTCTGCTCTGTGAATTTAGAACTCTTTGGAAGAAATGATCGATCTTATGAGCTTTGACACTGGCAGGAGCTGTCAATTTCCTATGGGAAACAGATCTGACACATCTGACTGTATCCTTTACTTTAGCCTTTAACTTTGGCCTTTTTGGAGAACGTTTGACTAGATCCATATATTATAACAGATAGTTATCTATTTCTCAAGATGTAATCACATGCTCTGTAAGGGATCTCCTGCTCTAGGGTCTTAAAAACTTGTTCCTTTTTGTGCTTTACAAACATTTAGGAAAGTTCTCTCCTCTCCCTCCTCTCTTTTCCTTCTTTCTCTCCCCCTTCCTCACATACTCACAAACCTCCTTCTTTTTCACATATACTTCTCCCCCCACCTCAACATACATATACTCAGATATTAACTCCATTTAAATCCAATGGAAGTGAATGGCCTTTTCCTCTTTGGTCCACATGCACCACCTGGTGGTGATGTAGAGCATTTCAAACATAGAGAGGTTATTGGGAGGGGAGCTTGTTAACTTAGGGAAGGGAATGGCAATTTATCAAAATACTGACTCAGAGTGACAATTATAATACCTTACAGGAGAGGGCTAATGAAATACTTGTGTATCTCAATATATAACTTGGTCCAGGAAGTCAAAGGAGGAAATGACTCATGCTAGGAAGTAGAATTTATTTTTCTGTCAATCACATATATGTATATTAAATATATGTATATAAAACCCTTGCATTTTACATGCTACCATTAATGTACTGTACTACTTCTTTTTAGGCGAATGACTTCACATGAGTATCTAATCCGTACAACCTATTATTATTTTCCAAGAAGAATTTTTAAAGCCAGCTATGTTTTCTCTTGCCTGTACTAAAATGAATTATGTCATACAGTTATCAGATTTTAGAGCTGGAAGAGACCTTTGGGAGATAACCTAATGCAATTCTTTTATTTTACAATTGAGGAAACTGAAGTCCAGTTTTCCAGGCTCATAAAGTTAGTCAGACATAGATCTGGGACTATGTATCCCAAGTCTTCTAACATCCAGTTCATCCATTGCAAATGTAAAAATTAATCTATCAGAACTGCCTCATATAAAATGACTAATAGCCTTCATATGAGAATAATGCATGTTTATGTCATATGTAAAGCACATTATATAGCCATTCTAAGTTAGCTAATATAACCCAATAATTTAAGTCTGACAGCCCAAGGGCAGAAGTACAACATGTACACATGAAACTGTGGGAGAGAGGCTAACAAATAAAACAATCCCTGCATGTATGAGAAAAAGAACATTTTTAGTCTGAGAACAGAAAACACGTGCTGAACTGCTGTAAAGAGAGATCCTGTCTGTTTTTCCTTTTTCTCTGCCTCATCCTTTTCATAAGAATCAGAGCAATTTGTTTCTAGAAAGTAAGTACCAACTTTGAGATTTCAGTATAAACTATGTTCATAGCTCCCTCTGATGACCGTTGGCCACTACACAAGTCTCCTTTTATTCTTGCTGGTGTATTCAACTAACAGCTCACTGGTTAAGTTTTAATTGCTTCCAATGAGGTCAGCAAAGGTATTTATCGAAAAGCACTGAATAACAGACTCTACACACACACACACACACACACACACACACACACACACACACACACACGAGCACGCACACACACGCGCGCGCACACACAGAGAAAATCCTCTTGCGTGTTGATTTATGGAAACAATTATGATTCTGCTGGAGTCTCTCAGCTGAGAAATAGTTTTTAGCTACAGTAGAGAGTCTCATGTTGCAAAAGGCAGACAACAGAAATGGAATACTTATATATCCAGCTGTTATCAAGAGAAACAAGTAAGTTATTGTTATTTGTCCTTTAAAATAATGTTTAAGTTTTTCTAATAGTTAATGTCTTTTTCTCTTTTTTGTTCAGAATTAGAGGGGAGAAGTAGAGTTAACAGATTTTCTAGGCATGCTGTTAAGATCTATAGCAATTACCCTGCATATAGCTTATGGAAAGATAAGGTTGAAGCTCTCCAGAGCTGTCCTGACATTTAAAACCAGACAAATGTGGGCAGTTCTGTAGAAAATAATTGGTTAACCACAAAAGTGAAAGCATGAAAAAAGAAATGTAGAAGCATTTGCACTTAGCTAAGAATAAGTTGAGAAGTTTATTTAAAGCAATAGCCTTAAATGCAAATGCTATTGGAAAACACCAAATGGAAATGAATAGTCTAACAAGGAATATATCTCTGTGTGTACATATATACTAACATAAGATGTATAGACAGTCAATTTGAGAAATTGACGTCCTCTTTGGAAGTGTTGTTTGTGGGATTCAGTCTTTATAAGTTAAACCACACCAACTAATAAACAAAATCGTCTACTGAGATTTATATATACAACTTTTCACTCCTTCCTCCCTTTCCTTTTTTATTGCTTTCAATACAAACAGAGGATTCAAGTAGCAAAGCAGGTCCAGACAACTGAGCTTATTACAACCTGCTTTTTGAAGGATATCTCAACTGAAAGGTACTGAAGGAGCCATCCTCCTGATATCAGTGACTTAAAGGATAAGAATCCTCATTTGGAAAGAACCACCAATCTCAATTAAGTAGATCCACCATTCATTGCCAAGGTAGAAGGAGGTCAATGACCTAGGAGCAACGGTCCAACTTGAGATTGAATTTTCATTATGGTATTCCTGAACACCCAGGGCACTGCACTATAATGCACAAATGGATACTGACATGGATCCTGCCAACTCTGCTCTACACATCATGCTTTCACATTATCTGTCTAGTGGGCACCATAGCTTTCGCTTGCAATGACATGACTCCAGAGCAAATGGCTACAAATGTGAACTGCTCCAGCCCTGAGCGACACACTAGAAGTTATGATTACATGGAAGGAGGGGATGTAAGAGTGAGAAGACTTTTCTGTCGAACACAGTGGTATCTGAGGATTGATAAACGAGGAAAAGTAAAAGGGACACAAGACAAACAGACTAATTATAGTAAGTATGCTTCTTTTTTTAAAAAAACCTATTGTTTACAAGCCAAGAAAAAATGTGAAGAGGGAAATTTTGATGAGTCCTCAATTTTCTTTCTTTTTCTTCTCCCACATTAATCTGAACAAGTTTTTCTCAATTATTTAATACTGGGGGGTTTGGATTATGTCAATATAAATACCTCCTTGGTGTAATATAGATCTGCTGCTGTGATCAGCCTAGCTGGTAAACTGAGCCAAGTTGAAAACATAAAACTACATGTCTTATTCTAAAAGTGCTCATGAAAGTCAAACAAAGTCTAAGTGGAACCATTTACACAGAAATGATTTAATATTTTCTAGTTAACAATGGAAGTTTAGTATAGTATTAAGTGCTCATTAAATAATGACTGAAAAAACTTACTATCATTTCAGTTTTTAAACAAGCTATTTTATGATTTGAGTACTTAGGCTACAGTCTCAACAGCAACAGTTTACAGTTATGTAATAAAAAGGAGTCTCTTTTTTTCTCCCATCAGTCCATACTGTTAGTGGTATATATTAGGTTGCTGTCTACTGGTCAAAAACCACAGCCAGATTCTTCTCTACATTTTGTTTATTTGAAATCTTCTTTGCATGAGTTCTATTTCATTCTATGCGTATACGAATGCAAAACATTTCAAGGAAAAGATATCTAAAGTTAAAGAGGTGCTACTGCTCATGATTGAAAGGTCCTCCATCCCTCCCCCACCATTTTCCATCTAAAGAATCAAAATTACACATTTTTTATTTTGAAATTCTATTACTGATTATATTAATTCACTTAATGACATAAAAGAGCTTACTCTTTAATAGAGTAAAAGTACTGCTTCCCTCAAATAATATATAAAGTGCTTTGGGAGAAAAACAATTAAGGGATAAAAAAACTGGATTTTTTTGTTTGCAGCACTAAAAAACAGATGCTGCAGTTCTATTTCATCTTGGCACTGTTTGTACTAAGTTTCACTGAAAATGATCACATCAAAAATGATAAAATATGTTTTTTATTACGCTATTCCACCAAGTAAAGTACAATTATGTAACTTTTTATATTTACTATAGGGTCACTTTAATGGTTGGTCTATTATCACTTAGGATTTAATCATCGTCCCCTCTGATTTCACTAATTGTATTAGTCCCTGAAGAAGCCCCTAGTGATAATAAATCTTGATTAGTTCCAAATTCATTCTGGGAATTTTTTTTTTGTAGATTTCCACTCATGAGAAAAACCAGAGAATCTATTGCAATTATCTAATCTAGAGGCTACTGAAATGTCATCTATTTAACTAAGTGCAGGGTGGGAGAGAGCACACTGGCTTTTGGGAAACCTGGCTTATACTTCCATTTCTGTCACTAACTAGCTTGTGCAATACTTTCTGGGAGTCAGTTTCATCATTTGTAAAATGAAACATTTTTTTTTACTAGTTTGCCCTAAAGGCTCCTTTCAGATCTTAAAATCTATTCAAAATTTATCTATATATACATGTATATATCTAACTCTCCTCATAGGGGTATGTGCATACCTATACCTCACCTTGTTTGACAAATTTTCATTTTATAAATAAGTGAGTATTCACTCATAAATAGTATCATAGCATATATCAGTTGTGCTGCTTTATACTTAGAAGAAATCTGTAATTATACATGGGAATTCTGATATTGCTAAAATTTGCACCCAAATGTGTTTTTCTTTACATGTATGTACATTTTTTAAAAAAAGCGTCTATTAGATACTTATCACTCACATTGATTGAAAAATTGAATGTGAGTATAATGAGAAGTGGACAAGATGGCTAGAGTTCTAATTTTTACTTCCCTATTTGCTGTCTGTGTGATCTTAGGGAAATTAATAAGTTTTTCTGGGTCTCAGTTTCTTCATTTGTAAAGTGAAGGAGTTGGATTAGATGACATCTAAGATCTCTTCTAGAGCTTAAGATCTTTAATGACAAGATAAGCTGTCAAAACTAATTTGATGTCTCAGTGAGAGGAATTTAATTAACCTGGAAGGTACCATAAGGACCATGTAGTAAGTACCCCCATGTTCTCTACTTCATTATGATTCTAAATAACATTAAAATATTTGTATTGAAAAATAAGAAAAATAGAGAGGAAATGGGAAAAGGAAGCATAAACTTCAGTGTGAAAGGAATAATGTACAATTTTAAAATGGCACTTTGCTAATCTAGTCACATTATTTATCATTCAATTCAGAATGCAATTGCATTGTATTTGGAACAAACTGAAAATTTGGATCCCTTTGGGTTTTCTTAAAGCTCTAAACCCAAATGCACTGTATCTGAGACAAACTCTGTGATTTGGATCCAACACAGTTGGGATGAACTTTGAATAGTCAAAAAATTAATACCAGCTTGGTAGACCATTTTTCCTTAAAAATGTTATTTCTGTAGTTTCAAAAAAGAAAGACACACCTACCTTAGCCTAAATGAGAATGTTATGAGACCTTTCTATATGAAATGGCATAATATACCTAAGATAAATTTTGATACTAAGATCTATCTTGATCATATAAGCTATTTCATATGTGGAGAGTGAAAACCTTTCTTCAGAAGGTAAACTTTCCAGGAAAGGGTACAAACCATGTCAGAAACTTCTGGCAATTTCTTTGCTTTCAGCCGTTATCACCTTTTTAAATGATTATCAGAACCTAAGAAATACTGTAATTTCTCATACCTTAGGTTTCTTTCTTTAATAATAGCAATTATAGGTGGAATTGGTATATGACTTTAAGGCTTCACAAAGCACTTCAGAAATGTTATTTCTTCTTAGGTTCACATCCCTGGGAGGTAGGTTTGCAAATGAGGAAAAGGAGGTTCCTCAAAGGTTAAGTTGCCCAGTGTCATACTGTCTGAAGCTAGATTTGAATTCAGGATCACCCTGCTTCCAGGTTCAGTGCTTTATCTACTCTACTACATAGGTACACCCTGGTATCTTGGAACGAACTATTGGCTTCCCTATAATCCCAAGAAGATAAAGTACCTTGCTGCTATAGGAAACTGGGTAGAAAGAAGCATTCTACTTGCATTAGATAGAATGGATAGAAAATGATTGCTAGGAAATTTTGGGCTTAGATAAGGATCTTGGCAACTATTAACTACCACATGAGAGATGGAAGAATTTGCTTGTATCTTCACTGCTTTCTGAACACAAAAGGTGCAGATCAATAGCGTTGGAGTTGGAGTCCCTTCCCTTTATGCATTGACTAGATTCAAAATTGGGACCATATCTTCAAACATTCCAAAGAAATACGGAAAATATGGAAACAACAATTTAATGATGATTAGTATTCACATATACCGCTCCCCTTTTATCAACAGGAGGTTGAAAGCAAACTAGGAAAACGAGCAAGTTTAAAAACAATCAGATAGTCAATAAGCATTGATTAAGCACCTACTAAGTGCCAGGCACTGGGTTAAGTGCTTGGGATAGAAAGAAAGGCAAAAACAATTCCTACCCTTGAGGAGCATCCAATATATTGGGGGAGATAGCATACAAACAATTAAATGCAAAGAAGATAGGTACAGGATAGATTGGAGAGAATCAACAGAGGGAATGAACTAGCATAGTGTAAAATATCAATGTCAGTGACTTGATTTGTAATTTCTAAAATGTTCTGATGGGTTCAGAAACCTTCTTCCTTGAAGATGGTTATACAGTCTGTCAAGTTGCCTGTCTGAGGTAGTTAAATTTCACAAGAAAGAGTCTTCTCTCTACCACCACCATCTACCTGAACTGAATGAGTAGAAGATGCTGATGGAGGTGACTAGGATTTTGATAGGCAGAATAGAAGTTAATGCATAGGAATCAGGTTTCAGAGGGATTGGTAAACTAAGGACTGGTGCCACTAGACTCTGTTTATAGGAGAATTATTACTATTATAGGAAGTTAGACTCACGACAAGGATAGCCCCAGAGGAGGTTTTGGGATTAATGTTGTCACATTCGTGTGTGTGTATGTGTGTGTATTCAGGGGAAGTGGGCTAGGGTCTGAACTTGTCATTTCACTAGTGTGGGGAAGCCCTGCGGACTCTGTCACTTCTGATGCAGATCCACAACTATCCCATAATTTCTGGTGTTAGCTGCCTGGGAGCAGTTAACAGTTACGTGACATGTATCAAAGATAAACCCAAGTCTTCCTGACACTGAAGTCAATATGTTTCAGATTTTAAAAAGAATTGAAACTGAGCTACCTTGTGTTGTTCACATCCTTTTTAGAAGAGAGAAGGAGATGACAAATCACTCTATTGTCGCTGGCCAAGAAAACCCCCAAATGGGGTCATGAGAAATTGGGCATGACTGAAACAATGATCAACAACCACCTGGGACAATGGAAAGAGCATTGAATTTGAGGTCAGAGGAGCTGGGTTTCATTCCCACCTTTGCTGCTCCCTACCAGAGAGACTTTGAGCTAGTCACTCCATCTGCTTGGGCTTCAACAACCTCATCTGCAAAATGAGGGGCTTGGTCTAGACTCGAGATGGTTTCTAAGGTCCCTATGAGGTTCTATGCTTATGATCCCATGATCTGACTTCAGACTCCTTACCTGTGGCTGTACTAGGTGTTAAGTAGAGACCAATTTCTTAAATGTTTTATTTAAATTCAGAATCTTGGATACAGAATAAACAAGGAATGAGGGAGAGAGAGTGAAAATAAATTTAAAAAAATTCTAAGGTAGCATTATAACCAGAACATAATATTTATTTGAACATAGGACTTCCAAAGAGCCACGGAGAAGGTGGGCAAGTTGCCACTGCCAGGCAGGAAAGATGCTAGAGAGGCAGGCCAGAGAGAAAGTAGATGCAAAACAAAAAGGAGGGGGGCTGCCTCTTACTTATATCAAGGACTAGGAAGTCCTGGATCAAATCCTCCCTGGCTACTCCAGGCTTAATGTGCTGGCTATAGAAAAATAGAACATTAACCTGGGTCTATGTGAAATGGAGTTATAAGAGCAAAATGGGTCTTTAAAACTCATGCCCCAAACTAAAGAACTAGTCATTTCCTCTCAAGCAGGATAAATATGAATAGTCATAGCAAAGAACCTGTTTACAGCTGGTATTCTGTTGCTAGTGTCTGAGACTTTTCTTGGTTGGAGGGGGGTGGGGGTTAGAAGGGACTGCAAGCAGGGTTGGCCACCAGCAGCCAGAGGAGATCACTCTGCACCTGACAGAAATAACACTGCTATTTCAGTAGAGGAATTGAGGTGCCAAGTGAAAACCAGCAGAAGCAGTGCATTGGAGGCTCACAGCAGCTCTGAGAGACAAATGAGATGGACAGTCCAGACCATTCCAGATCATTTTCTTGCTTTTAGCATCCAATTACAAGGGAGTCTGCTCCTCCTCCCCAGTGGTCAATATTGCTGGATTCTTTAAAACAGCAGAAACGTTTAATTGCCACACATCACAGATCAGAGAGTAAGTATCCCTCACTTAGTAATAACTGAATACCATAAGTTCTGTAGTGAGAGAAGGGATGGGCCTTCTGAGGAGCAGCCAGCGATTTGGCAATAGTTTTGGACAGTTCCACTGTGATGGAATGGGACTCGGAATTGGACGGGGGTGGGGTGTGGAACACAATGGTGTTGTTGGATAGGACTTGGCAGAGGGAACTTGAGCAACTCAATTAGTCAACAATTCTTTGGGTAGGATCCTGCTGAAGAGTAACCTCTTCTAGAGACCAGTAAATAGAATTTTTAATTCCTAAACGTGGAAGCTGTAGGCTCTCTTACTTTCAGCCTAATTCTAACAAATGATTTACTGTAGAAGGAAAGAAAAATTACAACAGATTTTTTTAAAAAGGCAACAGTAATAATAATTTTTAAAGGTGGGCCACTAGGACATGCCTACTGAATCTGAGTCACTGGAATTAAAAAAGTGGATAATTCTAGCCTGTTGTTCCTCTATAGCCACTTGCTAAGGCAGTTACTTAGCATTTAGTCAGTCAGAAAAACATTTATTAAATGCTTCCTATGTGCCTGGCACTGTGCTAAGGACAAAGGATACCAAAAAAACCCCCAAACAAACCAGTATAAACAGCCCCTTGTCTCAAAGAGCATATTCCAAGGAAGGAGACAACATGTAAACAACTAGGTACCTAGAAGGTATATTCATTGTAAATGTGATGAAATACGGGAGGGGGGAAGCAGCTGCATTGCAATGTCCCCAAAGTAGGTCAAATAGAAAGACATTATTACCTGTGGTGGATCTTGGAAAGTTTCTAGTTTTCCAATATCATTTTATTATTTTTCATTTTACAAATTTTCTATACCCTATTTTCCCCTATATTTCTTCTTTTTTTGTCCCCATTAGCTTACCCACCTCTACCTTTGTAGATCTTTGCCTGAGTTGTCCAGGACCCATCAACCTAGAGAGTCAATGCCCTCTCATGCTTTCCAGATTATTCATGGGTAAGGTAGTGATAGTTGAAAGAACTGTGAATCTTGAACCTTGGTGCCCTGACTCACCTATGGACACCTCTGTTCTTCCCTGAGATTCACAGACTGCAATATAAGGGGAAGCAAAGCCTGCTTAGATGACAGTAGAAAGGATGGGAACCTTTAGTCTAGAGCAGGGGCTCTTAACCAGGAGTCCATGGATAGATTCCAGAGGGTCTATAAATTTTGATAGGGGGAAAAAAACAACTTTATTTTTACTAACTTCTAGCTAAAATTGAACATTTCCTTTAATTATAAATGTAGGTAGCAAACTCCAGTAGTATCAAGCCCCACCAAACTGCCAAAAGCATCCACAACACACAAAAAAATTAAGAACTCTTGGTAGACAGTCCTGAGGATGGTGAAAAGAATATTAAAGTAGATATACAGCTTGTGTGCAAGGTTGGAATCATGCAGGAAAATGGCCTTAATGTCCTTTTTTTTTTTTTTTTTTTTTTTTTTTTTTTTTGTAAAGGCTGGTTCCTAATTCTTTTAAGCCTTATGCTAGCAAGACAATTTCAATGAAGTAGGTAGAGTGCCCCAAGCACAGTACTGCAGTGAGGATGGGTTGGATTCCTAAGATTTTTTTCAGGAGAGCTCCCTCACCTCCACTTTCTCGTTTCCCAAAGTGGAAAAACAATGGGCAGGAAGAAAAGGCAAGACCTTTGATTATGTCAGCTATTTGTTTCCAATTCAATCTAGCTAAATCAAGGTTACTTCCTTACAAACTTCTATTTTCCCTGTAATATATTCAGTTCTATAAACCAATGATACTGGAAAATAATCATCTTCTATATTTCATAAAAACTAGGAAGGTACATAAAATAGCCACCACAAATATCTTTTATTATTTAATTCTATTTTGACCCAGGTCTCAGTTTCATCATTTGTAAAGTGAGGAGGTTGGATTATATTATCTCTACAGTCCCTTGAAACTCTAAATCCTACGATTCAATAGGCTTTGGGGATTTCTCTCAAGGCATGCCAACATAGTAGTAAAGTGAGTCTCATCTAGCTTCCCTTATTGTGAATGGGGATGTTGTAGAAACATTCAGTTCAATTCAAACATTGATGAAGCTCCTATTATGTGCAAAGAACTGTGCTGTGGATATAAAATTAAAAGCAGAAGTTTTTGCCCTCAAGAGGCTTACCACCTTCTACTTGTTGGGATACTACCCATAAACTGATAAGCATATTCACAAGGAGAGTAATGGGGGCAAAAAAGATCCAACTAAAATGCTGGAGGAATAATTTGAGGAGGGAGAGATTTGTCACTTTTTTCTGGGTATGGGGGGAGGAGATGGCATGGGAGATGACTCCAGGTGATGGAAGATAAGGATTCTGAAAGGCAAGATCAAGGAAGGAATACATTGTAGATAAGGAAGGAGTGGTCCCTCATCGAAATATTTGAAGTATCCTAATGTGTTAAAAGTGGGGTTCTCATTTTTTTGGAGAAAACTAATTGTTGTTAGTACTCTTTCAACAATGTATAGATCCACATCAATTATATAAGGAATGAGGAGAGATGAAAACTAATTCAGCATTGATGCTTTGGAATAATTTTACCATGTTTAGTCAGTGATACCATCTTCACAAGGGTCATGGCCAAAGTAAAGTGATTCTTCTGTATTCACGTTAGCTCCTCTGTGGAAGAGTCAATGTAATCACTTTAAAGGGAAGAGTTTAGGGTACCTACAAACCTTTTAAAATTAAAGGTGTTTAATTGTGTATGAGGGAGGGGTGAGGAAGAGAGAGGTAGAGAGGGAGGGAGCAAGAGGCAACGAGGGGGTAAGGAAGGAGAGAGGGAGAGAGACGGGGGAAGAAAAAGACAAGGGACAGAGTGAGAGACAGAGTAAGACAGAGACAGAGAGACAGACAGAAGACATAGAGTCATAGACACAGAGGAGTAGACGGAACAATAAATAGATTTTTGAATTTATAGTGATCATGCCATTATACGGCAAGCACTGAAAGGGGTTTAAATATGTGGGAATCTCACAGAACATTGGTCCTTGGACCTTTCTTCAGGAAAAGGTGGGGAGGGGGCAAATAGATTTCTAAATTTATAATGACTTTCTATAAGTAGTGACAAGGTCTAAAGATAGTGGAATATCATAAAGAATCAGTTTCAGGACCCATTCTTGCTAGGCATAGGGAAAAGGGCCTTATTAGCCTCTGGCAGTGGGAGAGGATTGGGTAATTAAAACAAAACATGAACTCTGGGAATACTGGATTTAGCTTAAGACTATAGAGACAAAACTTAGAGGGCATTTGGGTAGTTGACTTATATAGTTCCTTCTTGGACAGGAGGTATCTTTCTATTGGTCAAATCTGTAGGGGGGCATTGAGTTTTTAGTAACCTTTGCTGACCATTCAGAATTATTCTGGAAACTCATTTATCTTTTAAGGCTAATGGAAGATGAAAGAAATAATGTTTCACAGATTTAAAAGCATATTTGCCATGTTTTAATCAAAGATATCACATTTTCCATTTTATCTGTTCACAGAATCAGTAACTAATGCTGAGGAAATGACAAATCTGTACACAATCTTACCCAATAACTCTCTCCCAAATTCTAACTATTGTATAAGCCTAGATTATGACCAATTTCCATTTATAGTTAGGGGTTTGGTTCTATGTTGCCTAAGAATTGATCTGAGTCAGTCTCGTAGGAGTGATTCTTGACTAAATACTTGTGCTAAAGGGCATAAGCTGGTTATGGAATATAGAATGCCAACTTGCTTTAGGAGGGCACATGAATACACAGATAACAGGAGTGGCATTTCAGGCCTGAATTGTCTCTAGAAATCCAGGGACCCAAGGAGATGGAAGGGTAGTTTCTGAAATTCTCAGAAGGACATAGTTGTGATGATCCCCTATGGCTATTATTTGGTGAACAAAACTACTTCTATCTTCATTTTACTTGTTGTCATGTAGACGAGCACTAATAAACGATGAGAAAAGTTTTAGGCCAAACAATACAGTATAAGTAGGGGAAAAACCCCAACCCTTTCTCTTTTCTAAGAATTCATGTCTATAAAAGTTGTGGTTGTTTCATTCACCTCAATAAAGAAACCAGAACTTATTCAATGACCAAAAACCATGTAGAGCTTTCATAAATTATAATAATAGCAAGCCCTAATTTCCTTCTCAAGTGATAAATGCACTACTCTTCTTTAATTATGATGGGGGGCGGGGAGAGAGACCTGAAGTCTATCATCTAGTTCTATATTACTTTTCTTATGGAGCAGGAAACATTCTTTCCCATTTCTACTTAATGTTCTCACTCACAGCCTCAAAGCACGAATTTTTCATCTTTCTTACGTCACTGAATTCTTTGACAGTGTGGTGAAACCCATGGGCGGCTTCTCAGAATGTTTTGAGATGTACAGGATTATCAAGGACAGAAATTACATTGACATACAGCAAAAAGGTTTTTTAATTAAAAAAAGTTCTTGGACCCCATCCTGAGTCTATCTTCTAAGTGTTCTACTAAATACAGGCATCATTTTGAATTCCTGAGGAATGATCTTATCTGTGTATTTAGTTATTGTGCCTTATGCCTCTAATATTTCTATTACACCTTGAGTTAGAAATGATACAGTTTTGAAAAGATCTAAAAAGGGACAACTAAAGGTTAGTGCTCTCCAAAATATGAAGAGGAATATGACTGCAAAATCCCTTCAGGCACAAATAGGACAAACCTTTAACAGTGGGCCCAAACCCAGAACACCGGAACAGGAAGGGAATCTACGAAACTGAAGAGTACAGGGCGAGAAAAAAAGGAGGAATTTTGCTTTTTAGTGGCACAAAAGACTACAGAGGCTAAAAATACAAACAGCTTCAAGGATTCCTAGAAGTTCATATAATCATCCCCATCACCGTCATCAGAGTAGCTTGAATTTAGATAATGCTTTAAGGAAGGCAAAGAGTTTTATGTACATTATTTCATTCAATTCCCCACAGCATCCTTGAGAGGTGGGTGCCCATATCATCCCCATTTTACAGATGAGGAACCTGACACTGAGAGAAGTTACATGACTTGCCCAGGATTACACAGCTAGAAAGTGGCAGAGTCCAAATTTAAACTTAGACCTTCTGACTCCTAATACCAACACTGTGCCATGTGGCCACTGGAGAACTGAAAGGGATCTTGAGACGTCAATCTGATTCGAGCCTTTGCTTGTAGAAGAGAGAATTTTTAACTGATTTAGGGCAGACAGTTGTCTATAGGCACAGATGCTCTGTATCTGCAATAATTTTCATTACTTCTCTTAATCTTTTCAATTTTCTTCACTTACACTGGACACAATATATAATAAGGGCTTGACTCCCATATGAAGGAAGGACCGTTTCCAGACTTTTAGTCTGTATCCCTTGATACATAGTCATGTTGGCTTTTTTTTCAATAGGGAGCTGCCTTGATGACTTACATTCATTTTGTGATCATCTATGGACAACAGATTTTTCTGTTCGGTCCTAGTGCCAAGTCAATATTAAGGTATCCTGAGCTGGGATCATTGTTTGCTTCTATGTGTATCCTTTTCACCTATTCATTCAAAAAGACTTTAGTGCTAGGGACTGTTCCAAACAGTTCCAAACAAATTTTACTGTCTTTTTTGGGGAAAAACAACACAAACATAGACAAGTAAATACAAAATTTATACCATATAAAGTAATTCAGAGGGGAAAGGGCACTAGCAACTAACTGGGACAAATTAGGATAGGTCCTGTGAAAGAGATGACATTTGATCTGAGTCTTGTGACATTGGAGAATCTAATGGTAGGGAGGAGACAGTGCATTTCTAGCATGTACAAAGGCCTGTAGATGAGAGATGCAATATACAGGAAATGTTATGTAGACCAATTTTGCTGGGACATGAGGAGAGTAAGGGAGAATACTGCATAATAATTTAAGAAGGGTAGTCTGGAGCAAGATTCAGAAGAACTTTAAATGTCAGCTGAAGGGGTTTTGAATTTTAGCCTACAGGTCTGGAGAATGGAACTTCTGGATAAGGGAAGTTACATGAAGATACCTGTTTTAGGAGTATTACTTTGGTGGTGGTGCAGGAAATGGATTGGAGAAAGGAGAAACTGGAGGCAGAGAGACCTAGTGTAAGGATATTGCAATAGTCCAGGCTGGATGTGATGAAAGTCTCCTCAATGAGGATGACAGCCATGTGAATGAAAAGAAGTGTACTAATGTGAAAGATGCTGTGGATACAGAAATGACCATACTTGGCAGCTGCTTGGATATGGGAAAAAGGAGGCAAGGAACAGATGACACTGGAAATGTGAACCTGGGTCATTGGAAGGATGAGGATGTCCTCAACAGCAACAGGGAAGTCAGAAAGAAGGGAGGGTTTGGGGAAAAAGATGAGTTCTGGTTTGGACATGTGTTTGAGATGCCTAGAGGATAAAATATGGATGGGGATACATATGCATATGCTTGTTTGTGTTCATATGTATAATTTTTATTTAGTAATTTGCATAAGATGGCATTTGAACCCATGGAAGCTGGTGAGATCTCCAAGATAGAGAGTATAGAGCACAGAGAAAAGATCATCTAGGATGACTTCATTCTTTTTTTTTAATTTCAATCATCATCTTCTATTTTTTTCTCTCTGTTACACTGAGTACCAACTACCTCCATTGAATTCTAGATCATTTGTAAATAAAATAAATGCACAGCGAGGTGACAAAGTGAACAGAGTGTTGGGCCTGGAATCAGGAAGACTCATCTTCCTGAGTTCAGACTTGGCCTCAGACACTTACCGTGTGACCCTGGGCAAGTCATTTGACCCTGTTTGTCTCTGTTTCCTCATCTCTAAAATGAGCTAGAGAAGGAAATGGCAAACCGCTCCAGGGTCTTTGTCCAAAAAATTGGATATGGGATCAAAGGGCCAAAATGGGAAATTAGTGTAGATTGCAGTTTCAGAGTTCTCTGAAGCCAGCTGTACTTTGTGTGCTTGTGTTGAGTGTAATTATACAATATTTACATACAGAATTAGCTGGTAACTTAAATGATGACCTCCAGAACTCTGACATCCCATGTACAGTTTGGTTATTTCAGGAAACATTTGGGTGGTCAGTTCTGTGGCCACTCAACAGGGAACTCAACGAGTTTAATATGTGGTCACTCAACCAAATGTCTATAATTATGTATTAAAACACGCTCTCATCTCTCAGTGTTGCCAATATCCAACATATTACTAACCATTGTGTACAATCAAGTTAAAAATGCCACAGGGGAGGTGAGAATAGAGAGGGGAAAATGGCTTCCAATTGTATATCTACTTTTCTTGAAAAAGCAGGTTACATACTGACTACAGTTAAGTGATCTACAGCTGAGACGGAAGGAAGGAAGGAAGGAAGGAAGGAAGGAAGGAAGGAAGGAAGGAAGGAAGGAAGGAAGGAAGGAAGGAAGGAAGGAAGGAAGGAAGGATGGACGGACGTGTGAAGTGCCTACTAATCACCAAGCACTTTAAAAATATCATTTCATTGGATCCTCACAACTATTCTGTGAGAAAGGTTTGATTATTACCCCATTTTAGAGTTGAGGAAACTGAGGCAAATGGAGGTTAATAACTTGACTAGGTTCATACGTCTAGTAAGGGACTGAGATTGGATTTGAACTTAGGTCTTCCTGCTCCAGGATAGAGATCATTCTCTCTGCTTTACTTCTTAGCTGACTAGATTGCAGTTAGTACACCAGAGGTATTTAAAGTCAAACAGTTCTTTGAAGCATGAGGAAGGACAAACTGATCTAAGAACTCCATAAAAAAACTCATTGGTTTGGGCACATGCCTCCTCACTTTGTGATTCTCACTCTTGTTTTCCCATAACTCTTCTCTAATCAGTCCTAATCTCATTATTGGATAATAAAAATTTTATGTCAGTCTCCTCTGTACAAGATTTCCATGCATTTGTCCCCCCGTTGGTTCAGATGATTTAAATTAATTTTGTTTACAAGTTGAAGTTTGGATAGATTTTTACACCTTTCTTACATATGCATTAAAAATATTTGTACTGCCACTCATTATTAAATTGCCATATAATTGTCACCAAAATGGTTTCAAAATTCAGTGGATAAGTCTGTCTGGTCTGTCTTAGGAAGTAGACCAGGCAATTTTCTTCTTAATAGGCTCCCAAATCCAAACAGGATACAAAAACAAGTAAAGCAGAAAGGAAAAACTATTGAAAAATCAATTGATAAAGAAATAGTTGCTTTGCAAATTGGTTCTTTTGTCCATTATTCACTTATTTCCTGATCCTATTTGGAAGAGACCCTCTTAAAACAAAGGATTCTGACAATAAGAAAGGGTCAAAAGAAAGAAAAAGATGGAACCAGACAGTAGTAAGGTAGAATATTTGGAATTCTTGCTGTCTTACGGCATGGGCTGAGCCTGGACAAGTTGGATCCTGGACACATTGCCGACTTCCTTGTTTCTTATTTTTTCTTAAAACCGAACATAAAAATATTAGTGATCTGTTGACTGCTCTAGAAAGATTCAGACCAGTACCTACCAAAATCACCTCCTTGGCAGAGTTAAGTAGTTGCATTCTTTTAGGTCACTAGAATATTTCTAAAAATTTACTAAACTGATCATTAATTAATCCTAAATCAGAGCAAAATAAATTATCTATACTGACAGATACTTATTGTGTCTACTTATGGTAGTAGTGGATAGAACACATCATCAGAAGTGAGAAGACCTGAATTCCTTTTCTGGCTTTGTTTTCTCCATGACCTTATTCCAAGTTATACTTACTCTGGACTCCAATTTTCTCATTAATAAAATGAAAAGGTTGAACTAGGAGATCTCTAATAGTTTATGCTTTATAATTCTAACCTTAATAACAACAACATTCAGTACTAATAATTCTCATTTACATAGCATTTTAATATTGCCTTGTTACTCCGCTCTGCCAGACAAGGGTTTTGATGCAATGTGTTAAGTGCTTAGTTGTCTTAGAGTTTTCTCTTAGACTGATGATGCTCAAGCTGACTTTGAGGAAGGAACAGTGTTCTAAGGGAGATAGATTAGGGTGAGATCAAGGATCCAGGATGAGGAGGAGAGACAGGAGCGGAATGAAGAAAATGGGAGTGAACTCAGAAATTTCTCGTTAGAGAAGAGGGAAATGTGATGTAATGGAGCCCATTAGATCCGGAGTCAAGAGACCTGGATTTGAATCCCAGCCTTGCCACTGACTGACCACCTATGAAACCTTGGGCAAGTCAGTTACTTGCCTGGGTCTCAGTTTCCTTGTTTGAAGGGGTTGGACTAGGTCCAGTCCTTTTCAGTTTTATGGCTCAGAGAGACCTGAGGTGAAATGAACTTGATTTCAGGAAAGTACAAGGTTAACCCTTATAGAGAAAAGAGGCTGGGATAATGGATTCTGAACAGTCATTCCTAGCTTCTTGTGGCTGTTTTAGTCCCTCTCTGGTTACCCTTATACACTCAGTGAATGTTTTCATCCCATTTTTAAAAACCACATTCACTATGTGTTCCAGGTACAAAGGGACTGCAGATAAATGGCAAATTAGTATAATTCTGAATCCTTGAAAGCAAAGATAATTGTTCCCTTGATATCTTCAGGGCCTATGGAATGTGTCTTTATACACAGAAGATGGTGAATGACTTTTTTTCTTTAGGATCTTTCACGAAAGACTCCTTATTGTATTTCTTCATTCCAATTGTTCATTCTCTTGCCATCCCCAAAACTAGCTGCAACAACTTATTACAAGGCATTTCATGCTACATACTCCATCCCCAGGCAGAGACATTCTAATCTATTACTGACTAGCTTAGTATTCATTGTAACTTTCACCCTCTTAACACTTAACACTTTCTCCCTTCTCCACCCCCATTGTCTCCATACATAGTTTGTGAAATGGAGAGTTAGAGACATTCAGACAAGGCTTCAAACACAGCATACACTTGAATTCATTACAAATTTTAAACTGAAAATGTTTGGAGTTTCTTTACAATAAAAGATAACTTTGAAGCTTTTAATATACTCTTTCACAAACACATTTACAGTGAGAGGAAAATGGCATATCAAAGTAAAATTTTAACCAAGAAGGTAAAGGAGTCAATGAATGAATTGTCCTTGGTTTATTTTGAATTCAATAGAAGTTATAAAAAACCAAATAAATAGGTTATTCAATTTATAATAACACTTTTTTTCTTTTCTGGAATACTTGGTAGAAATATTTAAACTAAAAAGGATATGTATATCGCATTCCAGTTTCCTTGGGCATTTAAAAAATCACATAAACACATATTTAGAAAAAGAAATCATATGTACACACATCATATATATGTTCATATTATATATACACACATTGCACACATATATACACACACATGTGTGTGTGCGTGTATGTATTGTCTTCAGCACAGTCAGGTATGCACACAAGTCCTCTGACTCCAAATCCAACTCTCTTTCTCTAGTTCCATGATTTGGTTACAATCTTGCACTTTCTCCAGACATCTAGGTGGTGCAGTGGCACACACATACATACATACACACATACATACATGCATACACACATGAATATTATTCCCTTCAAGCTATTATTTATACAGAAACTTATTGTTCATACGTCATATGTAACATAGTAAAACCATACGTGTGTATACGTGTAGAAACATAGCATGTGAATACATGTATATTTGTATGTGAATATATACATGTTTCTCTCTATCTATCTAAAATGCTGCTGCAGTGACAGTTCCTAGTATGAATCACAGTTGTTTGAAAGACCAAGGCCATCCTTTGACTTACAGCTAAAGGTGGTTTTGTGAACTCTACTGCTATTGGCTACTGTTACAGTTCCTATTCTTTTTGACACATTTGTGCAAATAGAGTCAATCCATTTCCCCTTTCTACATGTTGTTGTTGATCTGTGTCAAACTTAGCTACTTAGTTATTTTATTTTTTATATTTTAGAATTTTTGAAATTGAAGCTGCATTTTACCGTGTAACCTTAAGATTTTACTCTACTGTTTGCAGTTGCTTCATCATTCACAGAATGATTGGATCATGGAGCTACGAGCTAGAGCTAGAAAGATCTCCAGAGTTTATCCCCATAATAATAACTGCCAGCAGGTATGCAGGTATACCTCAGCAATATTGTGGGTTTGGTTCCAGACCACCACAATCAAGTGAATATTGCAAAAAAACAAATCACATGAATTCTTTGGCTTGCCAGTACATCCAAAAGTTATGTTTATACTATACTGTAGTCTAATAAGTATGCATCTAAAAAAACAATGCAGATGACTGAATTTAAAAATATTTTATTGCTAAAAATGCTAACCATCGCCTGAGCCTTCAAGTGAGTTGTAATATTTTGCTAGTAGAAGGTTTTGCCTCCATGTTGATAGCTGCTGAGTGATCAGGGTAAGGGTTGGGGGGGCACTCTGGCAATTCCTTAAAATAAGGCAACAAAGCCTGCCACTTTGATTGACTTTTGCTTTCACTTGAACACTTAGAGACTGTTCTAGGGCTTCCAATTAGACTAATTTCAACATTGTTGTGTCTCATGGAACAGGGAGGCCCAAGAGGAGGGAGAGGGATGGCCAGGGGCAGTCAGTGGAGCAATCAGAAGAGACACAACTGCATTTATCAACTAAGTTTAAAGTCTTATACAGGCACAGTCCGAGGTGCTCCAAAACAATTATAACAGTGATGTCAAAGATCACGGATCACAGATTACCATAAGAGATAGGATAATCATAATGAAAAAGTTTGGAATATTGTGAGAATTACCAAAATGTGGCACGGAGATGATGTAAGCACATACTGTTGGAAAAAATGGCTGTTAGACTTGCTTGACACAATCTACAATTTGTGAAAACACAGTATCTGCAAAGTGTAATCAAGTAAAGCTCAATAAAATAAGGTACGCCTATGTAGTGTTTTAAGGTTGCAAAGCACTTTGCAAATACTCTCTCATTCATTACCTCTTTTGATCTTCCTACCTAGGAGGTAGGTGCTGTTATCTGTATTTTGGGGGTGCAGTGGATAGAGTACAGAGTCTGCAGTCAGAAAGACTCATTTTCCTGAGTTCCAGTCTGGCCTCAAATACTTACTAGCTGTGTGATCCTGGGCAAGTCACTTAACCCTGTTTGCCTCAGTTTCCTTATCTGTAAAATGAGCTAGAGAAGGAAATGACAAGCCCCTCTAGTATTCTTGCCAAGAAAGTGCAAAATGGGTCATAAAGAGCTGTCCATATCTGAAACATCTGAACACCATCAACAACAGAAAAGGAAACTGAGACCCAGAGATTTCCTTGAGTCCACAGTCAACACCACAGCCAGGATCTGCACATGACTCCTTTGACTCCAAATGCAGTCAGGTCTCTTTCTATTTTCCCTTGGTTTTGTTATAATCTCTTGTATTCTTCATATATCTAGAAGTAGCTAAGTGGTGCAGTGGATATAGGGCTAGAACTCAAGAAGACCCAAGTTCAGATATGGTCTCAGACACTTACTAGTTGTGTGACCTTGGTCAGATGACTTCCTGTCTGTCAGCCCTGATTTCCTCATCTGTAAAATGAGAGTAGCAATGGCACCGACCTCTCTGTGTTGTTGTGAGGAGTAAATAATACTTTCAAGGTGCCATGCAAACCTAACTACTACTATTATTGTTGTTATAAATATTAGCATGGCAAAGATGTGAAGCAGCAAATGTTGAGTCAGTGAGGGCAGACCAATGAAGTTCCAAGACATTATTTTTTTTTCTAATCTTGTCTTTTGTGGCTCCTAACTGTAATGTATTCTAGTCGTTAAAATCAGATTCCCCTTTGAAACGTAGTCAAGGGAAGCTAGCGTCACCTACCTAATATTTCTTACTGGCGTGTTTCCTATTTTCCCTTCTACTTTGATGAACGAGGTGTTAGCCAACCTATTGTACAATTGGAGGTCCCCACTTCCCCTAGAGATGTGAACCTGCTTTAAGCTCTAAGCTGCCAGAGGGAAACTCATCCTAGATAGGAAAAACAATGAGGCTACAAGCAATTCAGTACTCCCTCCTGGAACAGATACAGAAAGGTGGCATCTTTTATTCCTATTATGGGGTGCCCTACAATCTCTACCTCTACCTTTACTTGACTTCTTCACCATTCAAGCCATTGTATTTGGCTGCTTACTTCCTCTTCTCCGCATGTACGGACTTCAGGAATTCCAGGAGTCCTCTCTGAGAAGTTTCAGGTGTATGGAGTAGGGGAGGAAACTTATGGTGTTTTGTCATCGGATGTTAATTATTGTGCATGTGATATGGATGAAAAAGTTCAGTAAAGCAGCGGTTATGGCAAATCTAAATTTCCTAGCCATATAAATGATTCCAATGCCTATTACTGTGCCTGGCACATAGCATGAAGGAAGAGAACAAGTATTTATTAAGTACTTACTATATACAAGATAATGTGCAAAGTACTTTACAAATTATCTCTTTTGTGCATCTCAACAAACCTGAGGAGGTGCTATTATGATCACCCTTTTCCAGTTGAGGAAACTGAGGCAGAAAGAGATTTAATGACTTGCCAAGGGTCACACAATTAGTGTTGGAAGCCACATTTGAACTCAGGTCTCCTTCACTCCAGTCTCAGTGTCCTATTCACTGAGTCACCTCGGTGTTTCTTAATAAATGCTTTTTGATTTGAATTTCTTATCATTCTCAGTTTAATTCTATTTGTTCTGAGACTTGCCATCTTATTAGTTGCTGGCCATCAACTCTCTTCCTGCTTTACTTCTAATCACCCAGCTCCCCACAAGAGAATAATGACCTTATTTATTTTATGCCTGTAAGTCACTGTAATATTGAATCTTGTGCTGATGGCTATTACAAATGAAGCCTGCTATAAGTATATGGCACAGGATGCTGATTTGCAGGCTTAGTTCTCTGAAAAGAACAGATGCTATACAATTGTCCAAAAATATTAGTATCTCTCCCTGCACATCCAAGGCAAGAAGAGGGGAAAAGGAGAGGGGAAAAAAGGGAGACTGGGGATTGGCAACTTTGGAGATTAATAATATTAAGTCATGGTCCATATTCAAGAAATTTCACAATAAAATCCTGATTCAGTTTAGGTGAACTAAATTTCAGTCCCCATTTATTAAGTACCTACTATGTGCTGGGGATAAAAGGAAGAAAAGAAATGACAAAGTCTCTGGCTGGATCACATTTTGTGGGAAGGCACAGACCACGTACTCAGCTGTGTGTGTGTGTGTGTGTGTGTGTGTGTGTGTGTACAGATATACAGAGAGAGAGAGAGAGAGAGAGAGAGAGAGAGAGAGAGAGAGAGAGAGAGAGAGAGATACACAGACAGACAGACAGACAGATAGACAGGTAGGTAGGTAGAATATATATGGAGACTGAATGAGTTCAAATTCTGCCTCAGACATTGGCTAGCTGAATGATCATGGTCACTTAACCTCTCTAAGTTTCTTCATTTATAAAATGAGTTGGTTGGACTCTATCTCTAAGGAAATTTTCATATCTAAAATCTATGATCTTATGAACCCATGTTGGGGGCAAAGAAGAAATTAAGACAAAGTATTCTAGAAAAGGAGCAGCTAGGGAGGCTAGTAGATAGAGCACTGGGTTTGGAGTCAGGAAGACTCATCTTCCCAAGTTCAAATCTGTCCTCAGACCCTTACTAGCTTGTGATCCTGGGTAAGTCACTTACCCCTGTTAACTTCAGTTTCCTCATCTGCAAAATGAGCTGGAGAAGGAAATGGCAACCACTCCAGTATCTTTGCCACGAAAATACCATTTGGGGTCATGGAGAGTCAACACAACTTAAATGACTCAAAAACAAGAACAAAAACATTAGGAAAATTTGGAAAGAGAATATTTTTATTTGGGGGATCAAGGAAGGAAGGCTTCATGAAAAAGATGGCACCTGCTCTGAGCTGTGAGGGATGATGGAAACTAGGAAAGTCAGAGATGAAAGGCCCAGGGGATGGCTGTGGGGAGTGCATGGCAGTTGGAGGTGGCATAATGAATCTGAGCAACAACTAATGGTCAACATTGGTTACAACAGAACGTGTGAGAAAAAGCAATGCGAAACAAGACTAAGGAGATAGGCAGCAGTCAGATTGTGTGTTCGTCCTTCGTTGTCAAAGAAGACCATGCCATCAGAGAAATGATGACATGACTTGCACTTGACTTTGTTTTGAGTGAGGGAGGGCTAAGCAGTCAGATTATGGAGGCTCTTGAGCACCAAGCTAAGGAGTGTACATTTTATTCCACAAACACTAGAGATCTTCTAAAGTTTTTAGAGCAAAGGGAGACTTGAGAATGCTCAGATCTGTGCCTTGGGAAGATTATTTGGATTGCTGTGTAAAGGAATCTGCTCCTCCCTCTACTCTAATCTCCCACTATTTCCCAGTGTGTATACCCTCTATTCCAGGAAGCCAGTGCCCTGAACACCATTTGTATCTTTTACTCGACCTGTGCTCTTCACGTTGATGCTTTCCTCCCTTCTCTCCATCTGCACCATTCCTATCCATTCTTCCAGATTTAGCTTTCTTCCCTTTTCATCTACTATGTTTCTCTCATCATTCTAGTCCATGGCAATCTATCTCTTTGTGCACTCTGTCTCTGTCTCTCTCTCCCCTTCTCTCTCTTTTTTGGAGGCAATTGGGGTTAAGTGACTTGCCCAGGGTCACACAGCTAGTAAGTATCTGAGGCAGAATTTGAACTCAGGTCCTCCTGACTCCAGGGGTGGAGCTTTCTCTCCACTGCACCACCTGTGTCACATAGTTGCCCCACTCCCCTCAGTTTCCTCTAGCACTTATTATATGTACTGCTGGTTTCATACTTATCAAATTCTGCCTTGCATTCGCCTATGTATTAACTCTGCAACTATATTTTAAATTCCTTTGTCAGGGATGTCCTTTTGTGCTTCTTTATCTCTTAAAGCTTTATACAGGGCAGATACTCAGTGATTATTCGATTGATTAATCTTTATCCGTGGTTCCAAAGCAAGGATGTGTTGGCAATTATTTAATACTCAGCTCTCTGAACATCACAAAACTTTCAAGCTTAATCTGCATCATGAATAACTTTTCCATCACTTTCTAAAATCTAGGTAAAACAATCAATGAAGCTTTGATTTGTATCTTTTGCCAATTTCTGAGGTGTAAATCCTTGTGCTAAAAATTTAACAACCTGCTCTGGGAAGCCAGTATGTGATGCTGGTTTGAGCTGGCTTCAGCACACCCTGGGTTCTAATCCTTAGATCTTAGCACAATTAGGAACACAACGAGCAGGGCTGGGTAGGAATCCAGTCATGTCCAAACAGTGGCTCTCATTCACTGCTCCGTACACAGTCTGGTCCCAGACTCCTTCCTGTTGCTTGTCATTTATTCTCCTTATCCTGTGTCCTGGAGGATACCTGCTTTATTGCCCAGCCTTTAGCACCTACCAATAAAGATCCTGTTCTGCCAGGATCTTTCAATGTTGCTCATCTCATTAACCAGGTATGAAAGGGATTGAGACTTGCTATAAGAGTCACTGGAAGGCTGGTACTTGTAGTGAGGAACTAGAATGACATTAAGAACCACAGTGGACTGAGCAGCAGTTATTCTGGGGAGGAGTGCTCATGGATAGTGAGGCAGCATTAGGGCAGGCAAAGCTCTTCTGGAACGCGGAGACATTGACAAGATTGACCAAAACTAGTGACAAGGAGGGCATCCAGGTGATGCAGCGGATAGGGCACTACGCCTGGAGTCAAGAATATTCATCTTCTCGAATTCAAATCTGGCCTCAGACTCTTACTGGCTATGTGACCCTGGGGAAATCACTTAACCCTGTTTGCCTCAGTTTCCTCATCTGTAAAATGAGCTAGAGAAAGAAAAGACAAACTACTCCAGTATATTTGGCAAGAAAACCCCAAGTGTGTCACAAAGAGTTGGATGTGACTGAACAAGGACTCAACAAAGTGACTAGAGAAGATAGAAACAGAAATGATGATATGGATGGGAGGAGGCAGGGAGAGATAGTACGATTCTGGGGTAATAAAAAAGTCTGGAATGAGTTTGAAAAACACACTCTTGACTAGTCAAATAAATTTCCCCAAACTACATGAAACAGAAAAGCAGGGATGAGAAGACCTTATACACAGATCATTTCATCAAATCAGAAAACAATAGGTTTGGATAACTATATGCACCATTTTATTCCTATGTGAACTATTGTTGCTGTGAGACTAAAACCTCATAGTCCTTTCACTCAGTCCAATATTTATTCCTAGTTATTTCATCTCTCTACCAGTAAAATGCCTTGCTATAAAAAGATCTTGATAGTGCAGAGGGAGAAAAACATCTGACTGAAACAATGACAAAGTCCATGCTGCAATACGAAAAGTGAAAGCCAAACATAGAGCATTTCATATGTTTTCCTTTTTAAGCTTTCTATCAGAAATTCCAAGACACTGAAGGAATAATATTTAGGTACCTGCTAGAAAATATAAAAAAAGCTTCATGATGTCTTATTAAATTACTTTTAGTTAAAGATATATTTATTTTGAGAATATGTGGAAGAAAATCGTATCCTAAAATAACAAGAACTCAAAAGAAGACTTATTTGTCCAGGAAAATCTAAGAAAAGTCATACTGGAGCAGATCAACATTTATCCAGTATGAGACTAATTATCTGACAGTGAGTAAAGCTTTTTTTTCTGTGGGATATCTCCTCTAAAAACTAATCCCTCTCCTTTTCTCTCTTCCCTTTCTTCTCTCTCTCTCTCCTCTCCTTCCCTAGGCCCATTTCATCTCCTCCCCTAATCTATTGCCTTTTTTTCTCACTGCTGACCACCATGCTCACACTGACACACACCCACATTGAAAAAACAACCTTTATTTTGACCCTGCTATGTTAGCCTCTATCTCTTCTTTCTTTCATAACCAGACTCTGAGAAAGAATTACCTATACTCTCCACCTCTACTTCATCACCTACTCACTTTTCAATCCCTTGCAGCCTGGTTTCCAACCAAATGATTGAAGTTTCACTTTACAAGGATACTAGGGATCACTTTAAGGTTAAATCTGATGCGATATTTTTCAGTCCTCATAATCCACTCTTCTGCTGCTTTTAATATTGACTACTCCAGGAAACAGAAACAAAGAGAAGTGGGAGGGGGGGAGAGGCTGGTGAAAAAGAATATCAGTTCTATATTTCTTATCAACCTTGTTGGATAACCTACGCAATTATACAACAGTAATAAATATATGAGACAACAAGATGGCTCAGTGGATAAAGCACTGAGTCTAGAGCCTGAAAGACCTGAGTTCGAATCTAACCTCGCATATTTACTAACTGTGTGATCTTGGGCAAGTTACTTAATCGCTGTTTGTTTTAATCAATTGGAAAAGGAAATGGCTATTCCAGTATCCTTGCCAAGTAAAACCTATGGACAGTGTTATGGTTCACAGGGTCATGAAGAGTGAGACACAACTGAATGACTGAACAAAAACAAGTAATGTATAATTAAGCTGGGAAAATTGGGAACAAGTTAGAAAGACTTTTCAAAAAGCAACCCTTCATCTCTGCTTCTTTGTAGAGGTGGAGATCTATGGACATGAAACACTCCATATGTTATCAGACTTTTTTGATATGCTAGTTAGTTTGGCTGAATTTAGTTTATCCCCCTACTATTTATTCTTTGTTGGAAGAGAATGCTCTCTGGCAGGAGGATGAGGAGGAAAGGATACACTGGGAAATAAGGTGGTGCAAACCCAAAATACACCAATAAAATTTATTTTTAAAAAAACCTAACAAAATAATTTCTATTTTATTCCAGAGGCAATTCATTGGGAATTTACTGAGTAGGGATGTGACCTGATCATATTTATTATACTTAAGAGACATTGTAAAGGCAGAAATGTCAAGATTTGGCAGCTGATAAGATATACGGGGTGATAGAGAGTGAAAAGTCAAGGATAACTTTGAGGCTGTGAACTTGGAAGGATGGAAGAGTGGTGGGACCCTTGAAAGAAAAACAGAAATTTGGTAGAGAGGTGAAAGACAGTGAATTCTTCCTTGGACATGATGAGTTTAAGACCTTTCCAGGACATGTAGTTTGAAAGGTCCAGTAGGCAGTTTGTGATGTGGGGCTCAGGAGAATGAATGTGTGCGTATGTGTATGCATTTGTGTGTGTGTGTGTATATGTACATATGTATATATATGAATGTGTAGATATATACATACATACATACATACACATATATGTATGTATATATACATACACAGAGAGACAGAAAAAGAGAAAGACAGAGACAGTGAGATCTGCGAGTCACCTGTATTGATATTTAAACAAGGGGCCTCATGGTCAGGTCCTCATTCTCTATAGCCAGCCCTGTTCTCCAGACATGTACAATAATTTAGCTCATTTCCCTAATTTTTTTTGGGGGTAAATTCATTATGGTAACAATTATGAACAATGACAAAAAAAGGAACCCATGAGGCTATCAAGAGAAAAAATGTAGGTAATGAAGATGGTTTAGAAGAGAACTTTGGAGTGTAACCACAAGTAGGTGGCATAAAGTGGATGATAAGACAGTGAAGGGAGAGTTAATAGAGAAGCTGCGTCATAAAACTCTAAAGAGAAGAAGGTATCAAAAAGGAGAAGATGGTCAACAATTTCAAATAAAGCAGATTCATAAAGATGAAGAATGAGAAAAGACCACCAGATTTGTCAGTTATGAAATTGTTTGCTAACTTTGTCGAGTTCAGTTTCAACTGAGTGATGAGGTCAGAAATCAGATTAGTAGTTCCTTAAGAAATCCTTGTTGCTTCTTGATTGATTTAACCCCACTGCCAAAGAAAATCAGGGAAAATCACAATGTCATTAATAGGATACTCAGAGGCAGCTCAGTAATTCAGTGAATAAAGTCCTGGATTTTTGAGTCAGGAAGACTTGAATTCAAGTCTTACCTTAGACATACTAGCTGTGTGACCTGCTAAGAACTCTTTTGGAGAAGCAGTGGATTTTATAAAACACTTTGAAGGACAGCATTTCAAACCAACGAATGGGACGAATGCCTTCACCTGTGTCAGTTTGTTTCCTTATTTATGAGAAAGGGATTATATGATGTCATAATGTAGCATTATATAATAATACAAAATTATATAATAATAAATATTACAATGTCTCACAGAAAAGTTGTAAGGATCAAATGCAAAGTGTTTTGCTAGCCTTGAAACACTTCACAAATAGTAGCTATTCATACCATATATTTATAATACTTCTTTAGCTTGGTTACTAGACAAGAAGCACGTCGGGAACCATGTATTTTTGTCACCCTGTTGTTGACAGGCAACTACCTTTTTCTTGGAAGTTCCTACTTTCTCCCTGGTCAGCAGGTGCTGTGGTTGACAAGCCATAAATGTGCTATGACAGATCCCCATCTTGTCCTCTTTGCCCAGTTGATGTTTTCCCCTCTGAAATCTTCCTGTGGTGCAGTAAATACTATTTTGACCTCACCATCTGTTGCAGGCAAGTTTAAACCTGCTTTTCTCTGTGCATTTTCTTCTGCACATATCTCTTTTTTGAGAGTCATTTATTCATTGGTTTGAAATGCTGGCATTCAAGGAATTCTCAGTAGTCTATCCTGTCAACAAAAATTACCATGGGAATGCTTCCCCCATGAAAATTCTTGCTCAATCTTTTACTTTTCTAATATTTTCAAGTACTTAGTTAATGAGTAAAAATTTATCCTCAAATTCAAAACTGTATTAATTTCCTATTTTATTCATAAACATGTATTGACATAATTTTATCTGTGAAATCTTTAATTTCTCCTTACTCTAACATTGACCGTGTTATGGCACATCATTGTAGAGTCCCCAAAATTCACATTTTAAGATTACTCTCATCTTCTTGCTTTGGGGTATTCTGGGATTAAGGCAATGAGAAAGAAAAGGAAAATTTAACCTGTTAGTGAATCCTGGCTATTGTAACTGGACATTTCACCAGAATTTAATGAAGAATGAAAATGTCCCATTTTATGCTATCAGAAGATGACAACTATCAAGAACCAATCATAAAAGTAGGCATAAAACTGGGAATAAAAAACCCCACATCTCACTAAAAAAAACAATTCACAGGAGCATAGATTTAGGGCTATTAGGAACCTTGGAGGTCATAATATCCAACACCATTAGTTTATGAATGAAGAAAATGAAGTTGAGAGAGGCTAAGTGATTGTTAACTGTTTATTAACAAAATCTTGATCCTGAGGTGCTATTGTTAAAAAAGTGAAATGAATTAGTAACTACTGAATACATTTTTGGGAGGGGGATGTTGATTTCCCAAACCAAAACCAATGATTCTAACAAAGGAAATGTAGCAAAGAATGATGGTTGTCAGTGATTCAACAGAGAATCCTTATTGACTATTAAAATTTATAGGGCCAGTTTTTAATGTTCAGGCAAGTTTACAGTGAACACAATACAGGGACAGCACAATAGAGATTTCGTATTAGTTAAGAATCTAGAGAATCACTTTTGTGGGAATATCTCATGGAGTGTTAGCATTTTTCTCAGTGAATATAGACCATAGACAAGTCCCCATTTTTCTGATAACTTATTTTACCAAGCAGTTCATTTGGCACTATTTAATTAATAACTAAGCCTTATTTCTCAACTTACTCATTCTTCAGTTTCTACTGTAGAAATTCGTGTGGAGAATAACTTAGAAAAAGAAATGGGAGAAGGAAATAAGCAGACCAACAAACAATTATTAAGCACATACTATGGGTCAAGCACTGGGAGACAGAGATTCAAAGCAAAATAATCCCTGGTCTGAAGAAGCTTACATTCTAATGGGGGAGATACCATGGAAATAGATTAGAATACACATAATAGATGTTAAATTAAGCCTAGACAGGTAGGAGAGGGAGTACACTGGCAAGGACGATCTTTTCTTTTTGCTCCCAGTGTTTAGCACAATGCTTTTGCACATAGCAATGGCTACTTTAAAAAATGCTTCATTAGTTCATTCATTAGCAGCTGGGAGAGCAGCAAAGGCTTTGTGCAGAAAGTGGTGCTTCAGCTTAGTTTTGATGGAAACCAGGGATTTCAAGAGGCAGAGGTGAGGGAGAGAGCACCCCAGGTGTGGGAGAGAGAACACAGGAATACCATCTGCACAGAATAACAAGTAGGCTGGATTACAGAGGGGGCAAGCAAGGGAGTACCATGTAGGAAGACTGGAAAGATGGTGAAGAGATTTAAATGTCAAATAGAAGAGTTTATGTTCTGTCATCAAAGCGATTGAGGGTCAATGGAGTTTGCTGAGCAGGGACTGGAATGATCAGACCTGTCCCTTGGGAAGATCACTTTGGCAAGCTGACTAAAAGATAGATTGCAGTGGCAAGAATTGGAAGGCCAAATAGGCCGCTGCAATTGTCTGGGAAAGAGGTGATGAGAGCCTGAACTAGGCTGGTGGCTGTGTGGCTTGATTTTCATACAGTCTGACTCCAATATGCTTCTAGAGAATCTTAGATTAAGAAGGTATCTCAGTCAGAGAATCATAGAGAAAGCTAAATACTGCAGTTACGGTCATTAAAGGACCTGTGATACCTGGGCATAGAATCACAGAAATTCCAATTGAGAAAAGACTTCAGAGGCCATTCAATCCCAACTACTCCTTTTATGGATGGAGGAAACTGAGCCCCAGGGAGGTTAAGTGACTTGTCTAAAGTGACACAGAGGGAGTATCATCAGAAGTGAAATTATGAGCAAGGCCCTTCGATTCCTGAGCTGGTGCTTTCCCCATCGTATCAGGCTGCCTTCTTACCAACTAATACTGCAAAAGGAATCTTGAAAAGGGTGACAAATAGTCAACCAGCCCCTGCTTGAAGAGCACCAGTGTGGGGGACCCTACAACCACCCGAGGAAGCCCATTCCGCCTGGAGACACTTTTCATTGTTAGGAAGTTTTATTGCTCTTGACATTTAGCCTAAATTTGCCCCTTTAAAATTCCACACCTTACTTTTGGTTTTGTTTTCTGGGGCCAAATAAGAAAAATCTAATCTCTTTTATGGATACGACCTGTCAAACTCTTGAAGACGGTTATCACAGCAATATTAATCCAGCCTTTATATGGTACTTTAAATATATATGATAAATATATAAACTATATGCAAATATACAAATATATAAAATAAGCATTTATAAATTATATGATATAAATACATAAGATAATTATAAACTAAAAATAAACATATGAAATAGAGATAGATGGATGAGATACATAGGTGTGGGGGCCTTTTTCTATTTCTTTTCCAGGGGTGAGGAACCTGTGGCCTTGAGGCCACATGTGGTCTTCTGGGTTCTTGGGTGAGGCCTTCTGACTAGGTCCAAGTTTTACAGAACAAGCTCTTTTATTGAGGGGATTTATTCTGTAAAGTTTGGATTCAGTCAAAGGGCCACACTCGAGAACCTCAAGGGCCACACATGGCCTTGAAGCTGCAGGTTCCTCATCCCTGATCTATTCAATCTCATCTGATTCTCAGTCATTCCCATTTTACAGATGAAGAAACTGAGACTGAGAAATGTTGAATGATTTGCCTAGAGTCACACAGCTCCTGTCCTGTGGTAGGACCTGAATTCAGGTCTTCTTGACTCCAAGCTCAACATATTCTCCATTATATCGCCTAGCTGTCAATCATATCTCCACCAAATCTTCTTTTCTTCCCAGTTTTTCTCAATGATCTTCATATGACATGGGCTCATCTCATTATCTCAGCTACCCTCCTCTGGATGCTTATTGTTTTACCACTGAGCTCACATAGCTCTGAGGACTGAACAGAGCAGTCTAGGCTTGGTCCGATCAGGGCAGGGCACAGATGGAAATGTTCCTCGAAGTGATGCCTCTCTTAATGCTGTTCAGGATTACGTTAGCTTTTTGTGGTTGCCACGTAACATTACCGACCCACATTGAACATGTAGTCCATTAAAGAGCCCCCAGGTTTTTTCAAAAGACAAACTGCCATCTAATCAAGCTTCTTCCCTTTTATACTTGTAAAGTGATTTTTAAAAAAAAATCCACGTATAATACTTCATATTTAATTCCATCGAATTTTATCTTATTACATATGGATCGCTATTCTAGCCTAAGATATTTTTAGATCTTGACTAATCCAACTTGTTAATTATCCTTTCTAGCTTCATGTTATGTGCAAATCTGATAAGTATCCCATCTATACCCTTGTTCAACTCATAAGAAATATTAAATAGCATAGGGTTAAGCACAGACTGCTGGAGCACTCCACTGGAGATCTTCTAACAAGCTAACATTGAACCATTCATGACTTATTCAACCAGATATTCAAGCAGTTCTGAATCTAATTTGGACTATCATCTATCCCACCTCTCTCTCTCTCTCTCTCTTTCTCTCTCTCTCTCTCTCTCTCTCTCT
Source organism: Notamacropus eugenii (assembly GCF_028372415.1). Lineage (NCBI taxonomy): Eukaryota > Metazoa > Chordata > Mammalia > Diprotodontia > Macropodidae > Notamacropus > Notamacropus eugenii. The sequence continues at coordinate 3,614,303 of NC_092878.1, read as the reverse complement.
CTCTCTCTCTCTCTCTCTCTCTCCCTCTCTCCCTCCCTCCCTCTTTCAGAAGAGTATGAAAGATTATATCAAATGCTATGATTCTTCACGTGCCACCATTCACATCTACTGACTATGTGACTCTAAGTAAGTCATTCAACTTCTCAATGCTCCCAGGCAACTCTCTAAGACCATGAGTTGCAGACTAGTTGCCAATCTGAATTGGGAGGGAGGAGATTCCTCATTAGGGAACATCCCGAAATGATTAACTCATAGGTCATGGAAAAAACAACAATCAAAAAACCAAATTCTCCAATTTATTGTCAAGGGGTAAGTGGATTTCCTGATTAGGATTTTAACTTTGAGCCCACACCCACTGACTAATCACACCTCTTTTTTCACTGGCATATATTTCAATGAGCACTATTCACATGACTTGGCATGATGGCATCAGTGTTATACAAACACAGAAAAGCTTGCTTGGACACTTCATTTAGCATTTACATTTAGCCCAGAATCAATAAACAAATAAATAGTCTGTAATAACTGGAGAACAATGTATAATAAACATAAAAAAATCTACCAGCTGACTGTGAGCTTGCCATTCTCCCAAACTTCAGAAATCCCCCTCCTCTATACATAGGATTCATTTGGTCCCAGGAATGCTAGGAAATGTATACTTGTAGTTTATTTTTAGTTCCCTGCTCCCCTTCTCCTTCAAGTAGGCAAAGGATTTGCCATTTGCATCTTGAGTCCCTACATGAACTCTGGTAGAATTGTGTACCCAGGACTGAAAACATAGGGAATGGACTCATGATTCAGGTGGACCAGGGAATCTCACCATACTTAGATCATGGACTATTGAATTGGATACACACTGGAAACCAGAACATTGATGCTCTCCCTCATTTCAGTAGTCCAATCTACTGAAGGTGGGAACTTCTTGACTTCCTTTGGTCACAGTCAACCCATCATGGAACAGGGTTTGTAGATTCAATAAGTGACTCTAGCAAAGATGGGTGCTTCCATTACAGATCCTAATCTCACTTGCTATCTGACCTTGAGCTCAAGCATGGACTCACTCTGACAGTCCCTATCCTCAATGTTAGCCACAATCACCATAGCTTGAATAGAGGGAATGGTTCAGAAGGGACAGCTAGATGTAGAAAAGGAATATACCACAAAAAGCCGACATTGCTTCATAAAGAGTAGGCCATGCCAGACTAACTTCATATTCTTCTTATGGCAGGGTGGCATCAGGATGTCATGGTCTTCTTTGAAAATGAAGGATGGGCACAGACAGACAGGGTTACGGAGGTGGCAGTCAATTATCATTTATTAAGCTGGGCACTGTTCTAAGCACTAAAGGGGTATTCTGTAGTTAAAACTTATCTAGAGTTTTGGCAAATTATATGACAGTCTTTCTTAATAGCCTTGAGAAAAAGGGGAAAATGAGGGCTGGATGATGGTACAGTAAGATAGGTTAGATATTGAATGACTAGACCCAAAGACTAGTAGTTCTTTAACTATGGTGGACTGGTTTTTAGTATGGCTTTAATAATAATTTAAATCAACTATTCATATCTCATGACAAAAATTCTCTGATATTTAACACTTCATTCAGATAAGCGAAGGCCTGTCTGTGGCAAGTTTAGATGAAGGGTCAGAGAAGACTCTGACAAAGAAATTATCCTGAGTTCCTGTGAATCTATTCTTGAGGGAACATCTGAGGGCATGAATTAGGCACTAGTTAAAATGAATATGAATTGGGAAAGGGCACTGCAAAAATAGTTCTGCATTTTTCCTGTGTTAACTGTGATGAGTAAGAGTGAGTAAGCATGTGTATGCGGTGAGTAGGAGAGTGACTAAAAATGAAAAGGTTAACATAGTCAGTTTTATCTTTGCCCATTCCGATTATTTCGACCTGTAAATGTTTACCATTTCATTGTGTAAGGCTTCCAGCACATCTGACTTTCAGGCATACTGAAAATACAAAGACAAACTCCTCACTATTTGTAAAGTCAAATTCTAAGGGAAAAATTGTGGAAACATTGGAAAAAATCACAAAACTTTTCAAATAGATGAGGCTTCGATTCCAGGTTGCTTTTGTTATGCTTGTCTTTCGTTGCCGAAGACTGCGCCATCAGAGAAAACGATGACATGACTTGCACTTCGTGTAGGACGTAAAGTATAAAAGCATTTTCTCTTCATTTATTTCCTCCCCTATCTAGCGCAATTAAGACACTTCAATGATTTGTGGTATCTGTTCTGTGACTAGGTATAGAATCACAGACCTGCTTACTGAAAACGACAGCAAAGATCACTGAATATAAACTTTGCCTGAAGCAAAAAGCCCCTTGAGGGTATCCTGGACAAGGGCTCAGTCAGCTTCTGCCAGTATACCTGACGGGAGGGGAAAGTCACTGCTTTGCAGAGCAGCTGACTGCATTTTTAGATCACATTCACTGTTAGGAAACTTCTTAAATGAATCCAAAATTGACCTCTAGCCTACTGCAATGGAATCATTGCTTCTGGTCCTGTCCTTCAGAGTCAGGTAAGACAAAGATGACGTTTCTTCCATCTACAAACCCTTCTGATATTTAAAGGCGTCTTCACGAACTTCTACTAATAAGGCATTAGAATTGGAATTGATTGTGCAACATGGGAGACACTGAAACATGACCACTCAGCATGGTGTGCCCACATCAGAGAAGGTGCTGTCATGTGTGAGCAAAGTAGAACTGAAGTAGCTCAAAAGGAAAAGCTAGAGAATCCACCCCAAATGTTCACATGGGCTATTTGTGCCTGACCTGTGGCAGGACCTTCCAAGCTCGCATTGCTCTGCTCAGCCACAGACACACTGCAACTTGACTCTAGCACAGTGATGTCACTTTGGTCCTCTTTGAGAAAAGACAACAATCAACCAACCAATTAAGAAGCAACTAAGAAAAGGAATCAGTTAGAAGGAATAAAACGCAAGTGATGCAATTTGAAGGAGACACAAAGCTACCAAGAAGCCTAAATACAAACCCAATTTTAACCTGACATTTTATAACTTAAAAAAGGGGAGAAAGTGAGAAGCAGCATGCTAGAGATAGAAATAATAGAATTTGAGAACAGAAAGGAATGTAGATATTTCAGTCCAAAGTATTCATTTTATGAATGAGGCAGCTGAGGTTCTGAGGGGATCTCTGTGAAGTTGCCCAAGGTCACCCAGTGCCAGAGGCAGGATGAAAGCCAGTTTTCTTGGCATAGACTACTGTTGTAATATAACATGCTGCTCCAGACATATTCAAAACAGCAACAACACAAAAATTCTTTTTGTAAAAATCCAAAAGAGAAAGACTTAGGAAGGTGGCAATTAATATAAAAATGAGACTTTAACTTTAAAAAATATTTTTATGTCTTTTTTTGTGATATCACATTAATTGCTAAATATATTTCTCCCTTCTCTCAATGAACCCCCTTTTCACAAAGTTTTTTGAAAAAGAGAAAAAAGTTCAGCAAAACCCACTGACCATGTCATGGCCATGAGCTCATTCAATATCCCATGCTCATAGTGACCCACTTCTTCAATGGAGGGTGGGAGATGCATTTTTCTTTTCCTCTCAAGTCTAAACTTAGTTATTAAACACTAACTTTTCACAATTTTAATGTCAGTCAATGATGAACTATTTTAATAATAATTACTATGTAATTTCAATGGACTTTTACTATGATATAAGTGGAGTTCTAGTTGTCGATAAGCCAATAAAATGTAGTTATCAAATTGTGCTTGCATTAAATTGGGAAAGATGAGACTTTTCCTAAGACTTCTCAATTTCTCAGGATGACCTAAAGAATTGGCACTTTATCCAAGAGGGTATGTGTTTACAGAAGTGTAGCCACAGGTCCTTGAGGGGAAAGGAGGGAGGGCACAGGAGTACCAGGTGTAGCTCATGGAAATCAGAATGATTACTAGCTGTTATATGTACGTAGTATGTATATATGTGTTCATTTTCTCTCACATGATATGCAAACTGTGGTTTTGGTAATCTGCAAGGGAAGAAAAGTTGAAATACAAACCGAGATAGTAATAGGCATTATTGAGACAGAAATTGCCAGGTTATAGGAAAAAAGCTCATTGTAAAGATTGTATTCACATCTAGCTCTAGGTGATAAGTTCTCTCAGCAGAGCCTACCAAGAAAAGGGGATGGTATTAGGGATGTGATGAAATGCGAGACTAAAGAAATTGGAAGTGATCATTCCATAATTCTACATAGCTTCTACAAAGAAAAAAGAAAAACTTCTGCACTATTATGTGGTTAGCCTTTTTCTTACTCTGTAACACTTGCTCCAGCAAAGACTATTGAGGCACGGTTCTCAAATGGGCCCAATAATATCTTCAAAATCTTGGGGTAGCAGTGTCTCTTCGTATTTTGCAGAACTCACTTGCATATGAAATTGCTGATATCTTTAAAAGGTGCAGAAAGAGTTGAGGAAATGAGGGGAAAAGCTCCCATGAGAATACAAATTTCTTGTGAGTAGAGATTATTTCATTCTCTGTATTTATAATACCAATTTCTAGCACAGAGCCTGACACATAGTAGGTGCTTATAAGTTGCTTGCTGATCAAATAATTGAAAGCTGTAGGAACCTGAGGAAGACTCAAAGTAATAGAAATTCTGAATACCTCTAGATTTGACTTCACTGTGGATCTTCCTGCAGTGCAAACCTACATGGCAGGGCTTGGGTCAGTTTTATGGACCAGAGGGAAAAGCCTAGGGATCGGTTCACTGTTATTAAAATCTTGTCATTCACAAGAGACTAACTTTTGTGACCTTCATACAAGTAAAAAACAAAACAAAAAGTGACAGCCCCCACCTCCAAACTTGTCAGACATAAACAAAGAGAAGGAGCCTAGACTTTCTCTTCTCATGGGGTATATGCTCGGTCAATAAGTGGTCAGCCACAACTTTTATTGGGTCACAAGATACTCAGAATGCTGAGACATAGGAACTCTAAGTCCTGAATGGGAACTGAGGAAAATGTTCCAAAGATTCTTTAGTTCTGGGATACCCAAAAGAATGTATCTACTAAGCACTTCTGGGTTTAAGACAGAATTATATGTAGAGCATACAGATCGTGGGATAAAAAATGTGGAGTGGAAAGGGACCACAGAGGCAAGCCGGCCCAAACTTCTCATTTTATAGATGAGGCCCAGGGAGGACAAGTGACTTGCTCCAAAGTCACATTGGTACCAAGAGTCCAAAGTGAGATTTGGATATAGGCCCTGTAACTTTAGAGCCAGTGTACTTTCTATTGTATCACATATAGATATGGCTATATTTTCACATATTATATATGTATATATAATTACATATTACATAATATATGATTATAAATGTACATCTAATAAGTAACAATGTATTTATAATGTATATGTCCATATATACTCTGTGTCCTTTTCTGTATGAAAATGGGTTTTAATTTCCTTTGCTTTGCTCTCAAATTTCTGCAAACCTAATTGATCCAGAGCTAGAAGGGACCTTAGGGCAGCCAGGTGGCACAGTGGAGAGACAGCACTGGGCTTGGAATCAGGAAGTCTCCTCTTCATGAGTTCAAATCCAGTCTCACACACTTAGTGGCTGTGTGACCCTGGGCAAATCACTTAACTCTGTTTGCCTCAGTTTTCTCATCTGAAAAATGAGTTGGAGAAGGAAATGGCAAACCTCTCCAGTATCTCTGCCAAGAAATCCCCAAATGGGGTGACAGAGAGATGGACATACTCAATAACAACAAAAGAAGGAAACTTAGAGGCCCTTAGAATGCCCTGAAGTATTTGTGTCAAGATATAGTCTGTGGGTACGAATCCACATATGGATATATCTATATTTCTTTACATCCAGTGCTTGCTGGCCTATGATCGCCACCCCATGGAATGCCTCTTTACCCATAAGCTGGGCCCACTTCTATACAAAGCCTCTCCCTATCTGCTCACCTGCTGCTACCGTAACTACCTTGACTTTAACTCCCTGTATTTATCTTACATTTATTCTTTGAATATCTGTATACATATAAACATATGTGTTATACATGCGTACATTACAGAGTATGGCACCTAGCAGATATTTGATAAGTGTTTGTTCATTTATTAATTGAAATTAAGTCCATTTTCATACAAAGGTTGTAAGAAATGCTTTTGATGCACAAATTATTTTCTTTAAATTTCTTGTTGTTCAGCTGTTTCTGTCATGTCTGACACGGAGTTTTCTGGCAAGGATGCTGAAGAGGTATGAAACAAAAATGAAATGGTAATTTCCTTCTTCAACTCATTTTACAGATGAGGAGACTGAGGAAAACAGGTTAATTAACTTGCCTCGGGTCACTCAATGAGTAAGTGTTGAGGCTGGATTTGAACTTAGGTCTTCCCGACTCTAGGTCTGGCATTCTATCCGCTGCCTAATTGCCCTTAAATATTCAGATGGAGAAAACATTGCTGGCATTGCCAATTTTTCAAACAGTTCTCATTCAAGTTGCACAGAACTCCAGGATTCCACAAAACATCACTTAGGAAATGTTCTTCCAACTAGGAAACAGTATTGTTTTGTGGCTAGGATATAGGACTTGGAGTTAGGAAACCTGGATTCAAATCTTGCCGATCCGGGGTAAGTCATTTAACTCCTTAGAGCTTCAGCTTTTTCATCTGTAAAGTGGGGATAATAATAGTACGAAACCCACAGGGATGTTGTGAGGCTACAATAATATATTTAAAATACTTTCCAAATACTAAAGTAGTATGAAAATGCTATTATTGTCTTACATAAAACTGCTTTTCTTTTTTTAAAGAGGGGGAATCTAGGTCTTTGATTTCCTTGAAACAGGAAATTCTCATGAGAGAAAACTCTCTCTACCAACGCAGGTTTGCATTTGTCTCCAATTTATAGGCTTAGGGAATTGCTTAGAACACAAAGAAGTTAAGTGGCTTGCCCAGGGTCATCGAGCCAGAATGTATCTGAGATGAGACTTGAATCCAAATCTCCACGATTTGGAGGCCAACTCTCTTTCAATTATGCCAAACTGTATCTTTAAAAAAAAATAGCAGCTTTGGATGAGTAGAGAATATTTCCAAATCAAATATAGCAAGTATTTGTTACATAAAAAAATATCTAGGAGACACAAGATCATTTCAGCATAAGGAGTTGCCTATTTGGAAAGGGGTTAAATTGTTTGATCCTTGGATGGGGTTGGGAGGTATAAGGGGAGTCTTAGAAATTCTACAAAATGGGACAGTAATTGTGCTAAAATCAGCATGGTACGGTGAGAAAAATACTGTACAGAATATCGGAAGACCTAGGTTTTACCACTGACTCATTGTGTTACTTTGGACATATTTCTTCACCTTTCTCTTACTCAGCTGCCCCATCTGATGCACCAAAGGGTATGTCAGTTCAATAAACATGTATTAGGCCCTTGTTGTGTACCAAGAGCACTGTATAGGACACTGAGAAAAATAAAACATCTAGATAAGACAGGATCCCTGTCTTCACAGAGCCTGCAGTCTGGGGAAACATGACATGTACTGTTATGACTTGAGTCAGTCTTACAGTCTGGAGGAAAGAATAAGACAACTGCTTCAACATGGTTAGTGTTTGGTAACAGTGTAACCATGTACAAAAAATACTGCTGTGTTAATTATAAGCCCTTCATGCTGCTATGCATCAATTTAAAAAAAATGATTAAGCACCTTCAAACAGCCAATCAACAACCATTGAATCCATGGCAAGTGCATAGAAGAGGAAGTTTTTGTTTTCAGCTGGTGAGAATGGAAAGGAAGTCAGCTCCAGGACCACAAAAATAGCATGAACAAAGGCCTGGAGGTGGGAAAGTACAGGGCCTATTTTGGGACCAAAAGCAGTCTTTTTAGCTGAAACAGAGAGCATATATATTGGAGCAGTATGAAACGAGGCTAGGAAGGTAATGAGCTACCACATTGTAGAGAGCTTGACATGTCAGGCAAATGGGCTTAAACTTTACCTTGGTTAGTAGTAGAGAGACACTGAACATTTTGTTGTCGCTTTTTTAGCAGAGGAGTAGCATGAACAGATGTTATTTCATTGAGAAGAAGAGAGGTTTTGGGGAAAGAGAACTGCATCTGACATCAGAAGATCTGAGTGAAAATCCTGACTGTTATGACTTGTATGATCACAGACAAGTTCTTTCATTTCTCTGGGCCTCAGTTCCCTCTGAAGTTGGAAGATATTGGCTGTGGGAGCCCTTCCAGATACAAATTGTGATCATATATCTATGTAGAGGGAAGATTAATTTGTCAATAGTATGGAAGATTTATCTGAACAGAGGAGAGAACATTGTCGAAAAGTGAAAATAAATTGGGAGATAGGACAGAAAGAGAATTGATGAGGCAATATCTGATTGGCTCTAAGAGATGGGGGAGAGCCGAGTCATTGATAACTTCAATGTTTAGAACATGGTAGACTGGCTAAACAGATGGAGATGGAAATGGTTAAGTCAGAAGGAGATTTAGGGGAAAATAAAATCACCTTAGACTGGGATTTGTTAGGTTTGAGGAACCAGTTGGTAGGTGGTATAATGGACAGAAAGCTGGACCTAGAGTCACAAAGAACTGAGTCTAATCCTGTTTCAGACACTTGCTACTCATGTGACCTTGACAACATTACCTGACCTGTCTCATCACAACCAATAAACACCGTGCCAGGCACTGAGCTGTTTGTTCATCTTTAAGTTAAGGATCATAGCTACTGCTTCATAGAGATTCAGATGGCTCTGGGAGAAGTGAGGCTGGTGACCTGCACAGTGCTCCCTCACCCAAAACCAAGTCAAGGGCAAGTCATGTCATCATGTCTCTGATGGCAAAGAAGGATGAACATAACAACAACGAGCTTTAACATTCTAAGAAAACAGGGCATAGTGTTCAATTACATGGCAATAACAATGTAAGCTTTTGTAGAGTATTTTCTGGTCTTTAAAGTAGTTTCAAATTATTATCATCTTTCATACATACACGCTTCTAATACCCTTATAGTGAAGGAAGCCAGTTCTGACTCTCAGTTTTACATGTTAGGAAACAAAAACTTGGAAGGGTTAAATGGTTTGCTTAACATTGAGCTACTTGACAGAAGGGCCAAGGCTAGAATTCAGCTTTCCTGGCTAGAGTTTTGTTCATTCTGCTGATTTTCAGCTGCCAGGAAAACATTCCAACTGGTTTCACAAGGGGATTGTGGATGGCACCCTTCCATCATGGGCACCGACAAGTTTCACCTAAAAGTATGGACTTCCATATTGGGGTCATAGATTTAGAAATGAAATTGATCTTTCTAGTTTAATCATTTCATTTTTAAGTTGAGGAAACTGAGGGCCAGGGAAGGGAATGGATTTTCCCCAAGCTCATACAAGCTTTAAGTCATCGAGCTGGGAATTGAACTTTGATTCTCTGATCATCCAGGCGTCACTGTTTTTCCTACCCTATCCTGCCTCTCACCCACATTAAGCTTGATCTTTATTCAAAGGACTTTTGGTACTTTGGGTATGAATAATACAAAAGTTAAATGAAATCAAGACAAGTGGGAAATTTATTTCATAATATGGAAGCAATATTCACTATAGTTATACACTTGAACTAATTTCCATAAATAGAAAATATTAGCAGATTAATGAGGGTTCCTTTAGTAGTTCCATTATGAAGGATCATCATGTCCTCAGAGGCAAGACTTTAGTGGTTTGATGATGATTGTCATGTTTAAATATTGGGCACAACTAGTGCTAGGAAATATAAAATTTGTGCCATGTATATATAATTGTGGCACCAAAGTTATCTCTCAGATCAATAGCTGAATACAATAATAGACTACAGAAAAATCCATCTGAGAGTTGGAAATAAAATTATAACTCTGACAAAATCACTAATAGTTGTGTTCCCTAAGCATCACAGAATTTTCATTGTGTAATACACATGTAAAGGGAACATTTATCAAGTACATACATATAGTTTTACATATATTTATGTAAATTTATATGGGGCAGCTGGGTGGCACAGCAGACACCAGGCCTGTAGTCAGGAAGACTCATTTGCCAGAATTCAAATCTGGTCTCAGACACTTACTAGCTGTGTGACCCTGGGCAAGTCACTTAACCCAATTTGGCTCAGTCTCCTCATCTCTAAAACAAGCAGGAGAAGGAAATGGCAAACCATTCCAATGTCTTTGCCAAGAAAACCCCAAACAGGGACACCAAGAGTCAGATGGGACGGAAGCAACTGAAAAACCAAGAAATTATATATCTTCATAAAGTGCTTATGAAGCACTTTACAAATATTATCACATTTTATTCTTACAACAATCCTGGGAGGTAGGTGCTGTTATTATCCTTATTTTACAGATGAAAAGACTTGAGTCTGAGAGAGATTAAGTGACTTGCCCAGAGTCATATGGTTGGTTTCTGAAGCCAGAATTGAACTTAGCTACTGAACAACCCAGCTGCCTCTAGCTTTGTATAACTGTTTGTTGATGAAAACATTTTGTGTGAAATGAAGTTTCTGTTGTTGTTGTTGTGCAGTGGGAAAGGTATTGGATGGGCAGTAAGCAGAGTGGAGTTTCTGACTTGCTGTTCATTAGCTTTGTCGCCTTAGGGAAATCGCATAACTGTTTTAGAGAGGAAGCTTGTCTTAGGGGATAGAAAGTTGGCTTTGGTGCTAAGAAGGCCCACCGAGTCTAACGCATACATGCTGTGTGATCCTCTAAGACTCATAAGTTTCGGAGCAAGTGCAACCTTACCTATAAGATGAGGAAATTCCCTGCTTCTAGCTCTAAAGTTTCATAATTCTGTGAATCACATTTCCCCCATAGTTTAATTTCACAAACATTTTAAATCTTTATTTCTGATGGATCTTTCCGTGTCATTGGTTGTAAGCAATTGAGCTTTAGGTTCCCTTTCTACCCATAAAAATGTTCAACTTTTAATTATATGACATCAAATATATCATATTTATATATTGTTTTAGGATTTATAAAGCATGTATTTCTCAACAACCTGCTGAGATAGTTAGTGCCAATATTACTTATCTCTATTTTATAAATGATAAAATTTAGGCTGTAATTCTTCCATGGTTACCAACTAGGGAACATCCAGGCTCTGGCTTGAAACCAGAACTTCAAATTCAACTGACTCCAAATTTGACAGTCTTGACTCTACACCAGGGAACTGAATATTTAAAGCAGCCCTGACTTTCACCTTTTTGTAAAGGCATGGGTCCTGCTATAATGTGAATTTTGAACCCAGAATTTATCACTATGGTAAATTGACACATTTGTACATTTGAGTTTCCATTACTGAATCATGTCTGTATTTTTAAGATGGAAACAACCAGTTGTTTTGTCTTTTTTCTACCCTATTTTCTGTTCCTTTCATTAATATTTTTACTTAATTTCATGAGTATAATTCGTGTTCCAAGGCACACATTTCTTTTCTAACTCAATTCAGTTTGCCCTGGGGCTACCATACATTACATTGGATAACTAAAGTGCTAAGTAGCTATTTCAGTTTCCAAAAGCCTGACAAGATTGTAATTGCCCACTGGAGTGGATCTAACAGAATTGCTTTGAAATCTATTAATTAACATCCAGAGTCATCTAGCTGTGTGTTGAAGGGTAACACCCATCCATCCTATTTCAACTGAATTCTTGTCGTGTGATCAGGCCTTATTATTACCCTTATGGTAAGAGATTTAGATGATTGTAAACATACTAGCGAAACTGTCATGCCTCAGAAGGTTTGGTTCGATTTATTCAGTCTCAGCTGAAGAAGAAGAGACGTGCTCTGGAGGGAAGAACTTTGGACAGGGCATTCAGGATCTCTGAATCTACTAGTCATTATTTGTGTGCCTTTGATGGGTCAAACTATTTTTCTCTGGGCTTCAGTTTTTTCATCTGTATGGTGATGGGATTGGACCAGACGACTTCTGAAATCCCTTCCCATTCTAATATTACACCTTGTTCCCCTCCATTCACTCTACAATCTGGCTATACAGGCTCACCTGCAGTTTCTCCAACACAACACTCTGCCGTTTGCATTGGCTGCTCTCCCTTGCCTGGAGTGTTCTGGTCCCTCTCCTTAACCTCTTGGTCTGCCAGCCTTCTTTTGTTTCTATGCTCAAAACCCTCCTTCTGCAGAAGGCCTTTCCTAGTACCTCCTGGTATTAATGCCTTCCCCTTTCAAATCACCTTCCATCTTTGTTGTTGTTTAGTCATGTCTGACACTTTGTGACCTCATTTGGGGTTTTCTTAGCAAAGATACTAGAGTAGCTCACCATTTTACAGATACGGAAACTGAGGCAAACAGAAATAAATGACTTCTCAGGGTCACACAAGAAGTAAGAATCGAAGGCAGGATTTGAACTCAAGATGAGTCTTCCTGACTTCAAGCCTGTCTCTATCCACTGCACCACCTAGCTGCCCGTATACTCTCTCTATGTCTTACATGTACCTAGTTCTTTACATGTGATCTCCTCCACGAGAATGGAAACTCCTTGAAGGCAGGGATAGTTTTTTTTCATATCCTCAGACTTAGCAGAGTTTCTGGCACATATTAAGTTGTTCTCTAAATATTTGTTGATTAGGTTGCTACGCTAGGTTGAGAAAGTTCATGGGACAAGATAGGCAGGGTGCTGACTTGCCAGTAGGAGTTATAATTAGAATTTGATGTATCTCTAATATTTTAACTAATGCTCTTGGTACATGAGTGAAAGCAATAAGTGGAAGAAAAAGATTCCACCAGTGATAGGTAGGTGGGTGAGAAGTCCAAGATAATAATGGGGAAACTATTGGGAAGGACCCAGGTGGGTGCTAATCTAGGATGTCAGCAACTAGAACTGAAAAACAGTATTTTTAAACTTTAAGTATGGACCCAACCACAACACATTAAGGGTTTGCATATAGGCCAGGGATGCCTAGTCTCTGACCTATGATATAATGGATGATGTTTTTTGTTTGAATATCTTACAAACAAAATCAGATCTAACTATTAAGCGTGCCCAGATTTCATGACGAGTCCCCTTTGTAGGCACAAGAAGAAGGTGAGAAGAAGAAGAAATGGAGATTAATAATCACAAGAAAGATTGACTCTAAAAAGTCTTATGTTAGAGAAAAGAAAGAAAAATGACAAAAATTGTTGGGGAAATTCATAAAAATTTCATTTTAGAGTCATATTTTCTCGAATCTCTGGTTATTTTTGGTTTTCATCTTTATTTTCTTTTAGTCACCTTTGTCTCTCTAGTGACAACATGGCAATATTTTAACTCATTAAATTCATTTGTGTGTATGTGTGTATATACATATGGGGGGAAGGGAGAGAGGGAAAGAGGGAGGGATGAAGAGAGAGAGAGACATTTTGCTGGATATCAGGAAAACTGACAAAAATTAAATAGTCTCTTAAGGAATTTAGATTTTACTGGACATGGCAGATGGAAAAGAGAAGCACAACACATACAGATTTAAATGAGTGAAAAAGTATTTACTGACCTTTCACTACATTCTAAAGGCTAGAGATTCCAAGAGAAAAGTCAGATAGTCTTGCTATCAAGGATCTTACATTGCATTTTAACTGGGAAGACAACACAAAGAAGGCTCAGCTGGAGGATGGAAAGAGCATGTGGTCATGAAGGTCAGTGGTAGGGTTCTTTTCACTAAAGTTAACACAATGAATAGTGGAATATTGTTTTTCTTTAATAGCAGATGACATTAAATACACTCAGTCTAGAAAAATAAAGTCAGTAGAGACATTTCTTATGTTCTTTAAAAAAATGTCACAGAAATACTTTTTGGAATTAAAAGGGAAATTTCCCATTGCAAATAAAAAATATAGGTTAGAGTTTAATTTTAAAAATAAATGTTAGGTTTGATTAAAGCTTGATTGTTTAACTTGGCTATGAAGTCTAGCACCTTTCAATGACTGTGTGATGTAAACAGATTTTCTTGGCTTTTTTTGTGCCTAGATGAAGCAGTATCGACTAAAATTAACTTGGATTGTCAATCAACTCAAGTTCTGCTGCAGGATTTCTGTGAAATGCAGTTTCCTGAGGCATCCTATCTCAGAGAAAAATCATTTAGTCTAATCCTCTTATTTGACAGATGAGAAAACTGAGGCATGGAAAGACTAAGTAACTTGCCCAAATTGTAGAACACCACTACCACATCAACACCACAAAACCCAAAGTGTTATTAATCGGCTTTTGTGTTCAAGGCACAAGGCACTGGGGACTGAAAAAAGAAACTGAAAACACATAAACAGGAGAGTTATGGTTGGAACCATGGTCTCAGTACCTGCATTCTTTCCATTCTATCCACTGACTAAGCAGAGCACCAAATGTAAGGTATGTTCAGTTGTTTTCAGTCGTGTCTGACTCTGTGACCCCATTTGGGGTTTTCTTGGCAGAGACACAGGAGTGGTTTGCCATTTTCTTCTCCAGCTTATTTTATAGATGAGAAAACTGAGGCAAACAGGGTTAAGTGATTTGCCCAGAGTCACACAGCAAGTAAGTGTCTGAGGTCGGATTCGAAGGCAGGAAGAGGAGAATTCCTGATTCCAGACCGGGTTCTCTATCCATGGAACCACCTAGCTGCCCCTCATAACTACTCTTTCATGTTTACCTTTCTAGCTTCTCTTGGGTGTAGGGTATAGAGGATAATTATAAATTAAAGTATCATCAGATAATTTAGTTCATCAGTTGTGCTCTATCCAGCAAGAAGAAGGCATGAGCCTCATCATGCTCATTCTGGTTATCTGGTCCTACCCACTCTTGAGGATTTTGATGGTGAATAATTATTCTCCCAGAGCAGTAGCATCAAACTCAAATAGAAACAGAAGCCACTAACCCATACATGAGAAACTCTACAGGCTGCATACATGACCATTATCTCTGTTTTATTATATTTTATTTTGCTATTTCCCAATTATATTTTAATCTGGCTCACAACACTAGAGTGCTGCAGGCAGCCACACAGGTCCTACGTTTGATACCTCTGGCTTTTGATGACCTCATCCTGCCCTATCTCATGACCTCACTATCCATCAATGCTAGGGACATTGACTGTGAAGAACCACCCAAGTCTTTCTGGACTATTTTTCCACCCAGACTATATTCCCCTGATCTCTTATTTGACTTTTGCGCCATTCAGCTTTCCTGTTTCATTTCTAGGCCTCATGTTTAACCATAACCCAATGCACAGCAGACTCTTTTCTTTTCTGGTTTCCAAACTTGCAGTTTCTTCTTCCTCTACACATCTATTTTCTGTTGGAATATATCTAGTGATTCTCTTATACGAGAAATGTGAATTTTGTTATCCGCATGACATTGAGCAAGTCATCCCCATGGGTTTTGGTTTCCTCTTCTATAAAATGAGGGGGTTGGACTCAGTCTCTGAGACCCATTCCAATTTAGATCTAAAATCTCATGATTGCTTGTTACCTGATTTCTAGTGAGAAAAAAAATGAGGTTCCCTGAGCTGCACCGATCTACTGGGTTTGTGGGACCATACAATGAGAGGCAACCTAGTAGAGAGGAAAGAGTGTTGGATTTGGAATTTGAGGAACTGGGTTTGAATCTAGATTGTATTACTCACCACCTATATGACTGGGCAAATAATTTAACCTCTCTGGGTTTCAGAATCTTCTCATCTTTGAGGTTAGATTAGATAACTACACAAGGTTCATTATAGCTCTAACAATCTCATGTTAGGGAGGAAGGGGGGAAGCATTTATTAAACACCTACTATGTACTAGATACTGTGCAAATATTAACTTTGATAGTTGTAACATGTAATATGATCTTTGTAACAGCCCTTGGGAGGTAGGTACTGCTATTATCTACATTTTACATTGGAGAAAGCTCAGGCAGACGGAAGGTAAGTGACTTGCCCACAGTCACACAGCTAGTACATGTCTGCGGCCGGATCTTGATTCCAGGCTCAGGACTCCATCTATTGTACCACCTACTGCTTATTAACTGAATGGTATTAAAGAAATGTATTTAGTAGAGAGTAGTCAGGTAAATTATAGTATTTTGGGAAAGGAATCATCCTACTTTTAAATTAAATTTTTTGAGTTCAGTTGATTAGTACATTTCTGTTATGTCACATGACAGATGCATCAAACATCTCAATCTGTGTTCTCAAATCACCTTATTAAATTGGCTTTTTAAAAATTGGTATTAATATCTTAAAAATCTTCCACTTCCATTCAGTCATGACATGGAAGACCACTGGGCTGGGCAGTGTGCAAGCTATCGATGGTATCAGACTTTAGGAAAAGGGTAAATATTGCCTTAATTTTCAAAATAATGAAAAGGAATGGAAACTGTGTCTTCTAGGGCTGGTCACAGAGTGGTGACAAAATTCTAACTCATTATCAAAGAAGTGGTTAGTGAACATCTAGAGAAAGAAACATTTGATACAAAGAACTGGCATGGCTTCATCCAGAATAAGTCAAAGCAGGGTAACTTCTTCTCCCCCTCCACACTGCTTTCTGACAGCCTAACTAAATAGATTTATGGGGAGATGGGCTAGGCACTAATCAAATAATGTGTAGATGGGCCTTGCTAAATGACGTCAAGCCGGTGTCCAGAGGAGTGCCCCAGGGATCTGTTTAGGCTCTGTGTCATTTCATATTTTGGTCAATAACTTAGAAAAAGGCAGAGATGGCGTATTTCTCAAACTTGCAGATGATACAAGCCAAGATGAGTAGCTAAAGCATGGCACAACAGAATAGAGGTTTAAAAAAATCTTGATATCTAGAGCACTGGGACAACAAATAAAATGAAATTTTAACAGGATAAATGTAAAATTTTACGCTTGGAGTTTAAAATATATCTTTAGACATATGAGGTGAGGTTGGGGCATGGATAGACAATAGCTCATCTGAAGAAAGTTCATAGGATCATAGACTTAAGAGTTAGAATGGACTTCAGAAGTCAAGTCAAACCCCCTCATTTTACAAATCAAATAAATAAGGTCTAGAGAAATTAAATGACGTGTCCAACGTCACACAGTTGGTGTCTGAAATGGGATTTTAACTCAGGTATTCCTGACCCTAGTCTATCCACTCTGCTCATCTGGAGGTTCCCCCATTGACCTGTGAGTTTCTCAAGAGTGAGGACTACCTTATCTTTCTTTGTGTTCTCTTTGCTTAGCACAGTACCTGGTACATAGTAGGCACACAGTGACTGACTCCATATAAGACAATAGTATTATGTGGTTGCCACCAAAGCTAAAGATCTTAGGATTCATTAAGGGAAGCAAAGATTCGAGAAATAATGAAAACCCTACTCTACTCAATTCTGATCAGATTACACCTAGAGCACTGTATTGCATATTCTGGTGCCATATTTTAAGAAAGACTCTGACAAACTGGAAAGCATCCCAAGGAGGACAACCATGATGGGACAGGGGCTTCATATTCATTCCATATGAAGACTGGTTGCTGGAACTGGGGATTTTTAGCCTGGAGATGAGAGAACTAAGAAGGAACCTAGAGCTCTATCTAGGCATCATTGAAGGTCTGTCACTTAGAAGAGGACCAGACTTCTATTATACCCAAAGAGTAGAACTGGAAGCAATGCATGGAAGTTGTACAAGGACAAATATAAGCTTGATGGAAAGAAAAACTTTGTAACAGTTATTCAGTTGTGTACAACTCCATCTGACCCCATGGACTTTGGTCTTTTCTTGGCCAAGATACTGGAGTGATTTGCCATTTCCTTCTCCAATGTGTCCCCATTTTACAGAAGAGGAACTGAGGCAAATAGGGGTTAAGTGACTTGCCCAGGGTCACACAGCTAGTAAGCATCTGAGGCCAGATCTGAACTCTGATCTTCCTGACTACAAGCCTGGTGCTCTATCTACTGCACCACCTAGTTGCCCCTAGTTTAACAGTTTAACAATGACAGCTATCTGAAAATGGGATGGATTACTTCTAGAAATAACTAGAAGACAGACTAAAGACTAAATGATTACTAGTTAAATGTGCTGTAAATAGGAGGCTTTCAGGCCACTTTCAACTATGAAATTCTGGAACTTTTTTCTAAAGAAACAGAAAAGACGTTCCCTGCCCTTGAGGAGCTTACAATCTAGGAAATACCTGGAATAATGCAGAAAGAAATCCAGGAGAATTAAGTAGTCACAATCAGTCACAATCAGACTCTTGTCCTGGAGTCATCTTTGAAGGTCATTAATCTCACAAATATGCCCTTCCAGCATACTCAACTCGTGTTTCTAATTAGTTATTGTTAATGCCTTCATTTTTGTTTGGATTCTTTATTATCCAAGTTTTTCCTGTACTCTCTTTTCCAATTTAAGATTCAGCACACTGTATGCATTTAGAGATAATATTCATGAGAAGAAACTATTTCCGAACTAAGTGACTAGACATCACTTGGAGTCACTGCCAAGCTCTTGTCTTTATAGAAATCGCGGTGAACTTTATGTTTCCATACTCGCAGACTTTCATACAAAGTACAAAGGTAGCAAGCAACAAAAGCTCAAAATCAAGTTCAGGATAATGTTTCATAAGGCAGTGTGATTAGTTATAGTTATTGCGAATTTCTTTGAAGTTTTTAAAATACCTGTGTTTTAGAAATTTAGTAAATCTTCAATAGAACTCTCATAAAACACACTGGAACCCTTCCCCTGGAGTACTTGAGCCATCCATCTATCATCTCCCACTTTCACCACATGGCTAGCCTGCCTCTTTCCTGTTATAACATGTATGGCCTTGGTGAAGCAAATCGCCTCGGTAATGTGTTGGAGACTATTTGTACCACATGCCTCCCGTTGCCTTAGAGTGATGTTATTTGCAATCTTATTTCTTCCAAGGATGTAGCATTCTAGGATTTGCAACCATATAGCACTGAGATAATTTGGTGTTAAAAAGTTAGTTTTCCACAGCAGTGAGCAATTTGTGTTTACAAACTTCCCTTTTATTCCAGTGGCCATAGAAAGCATTTACAGGTTCTTCCACGCTGAAAATCTTCAAAGATGAACCACACTATAGATTAAATGCTCCTGTTTTCTAAGGACCAGCCTAGTTAAGTCTGACTGTTAGATGATGGATTTTTCAGCTGCAGAAGCTTGTGAAGACTATGCTGGTTGGCAGATGGGTTGTCTTGTACTCATAGCATACTGAATACGTATCAGTGGAATCAAGCGACTGACGATGGGTTGTCCATTCAGTTGCATGCATTTCTCCATTTGGATATGATGATTTCCTCACCCCCACTTTGTATCTTTGACAACATAAATAAAAAATGAATCCCTTTGACTTTGCTAAAGGATTACAGCTTCATTATTCCATTTTTATCTGATTAATGCTTAACAAGATCCCATTTTTCTGTAGGGTGAGGCCTTGCCATCTCCTGAATTTATCAGGAGTCTCTTGGAATCACCAAGTCTTTCTGGAATTTTCTAAGTTGCCTCCAACTATGGGACATAGTTAGGGATGTGACAAAAAATGTTTAATAAGCAGGTCCCTGAAAAAAATGTATTCTGGATATGCTTTTAAGCTTAATCTACATTATTAACATTTTCTCAAGGACTTTCTTAAGTTTAGATGATCGACAAACAATAAGTGAAGTCCTTAAATACTACTTTGTAGTATTTATTGATTTTTAAAGGTGTAAGTGCTCACACTGAAAATTTAAGTCTGCGTCTTATGAACTGGTTCCGCCTGGCTCCAGCACACCCGATATATTGGTTTCCTCTCTCCTTTGAGGTCATTGGAGTCATGCTACTGAGCATGTGTGGTTGGATGTGTTATGTTAGCAAGCCAGATTAGGAGAGTGTGTGATGCTGAAGAACTCCTTCCTTCTCAGGAAGAGAAATGAAAGAAGAGTAGAGCAACCTGTTTCCCTCTACTCCATGCTCCTCCTCAGAGGAAAATCAAATAAAAAATTAGTTATTTGATACCTTCGGTGTGCCAAGCTTTGAAGGGATACAGATAGGTGTGAGATATGATCTGTCCTCGAGGAACTTAAAATCAAATTAGGGGGAGGAGAGGTAGTAAATAAGTGAAAAGTTAACAACAAAGGAGTTCATTGTTTTCTAGGTCTCTTATTCTAAATGTTGCTCATCGTGTTCATTGGGATATTGGTGGCATTTTATTTATCTGGTTTATTTGAAAGGACCTGCTTTCTTGGTGTTCAAGGACATGGGATTTGTCAGTGTAAGGACTTCAGTGATGCAGGTAACAACTCCTTTAGAACTTAGAAGACAGTGAGAGAGGGAATCATCAAAAGTTACATTTTTCATATGGGGTAAAGAACTCTTTCTCCTCAACTGAGAAAAGAACCACAAACATTTGCCCTTTTCCTTCTTCCTAATAATAAGCCTTGGGACATATCATGGGGTTGGTACTTGTGAGCCTTAGGATATTATATTGATATTAATATCATTATTATAGTAATACAGTATTTTCTAAAAAGTCTTCTACGTTATTTTGATTTTTGAGATCTTTTTCTAATGAACCGGTTATTTTGCTTTGAAAAGCATTCATTGCCTTTGGAGGGCGCATCTTGCAGTGAGCAGGTCCATTTTTATCAGCAGCTGCAATTCTTTTTTTGAGTCCATATAGCTCTTGGATCACACACTTGTATCTAGTGTTTCTGACCTTGTCTATATTTCTCCCCCTGCTCTGGATTTTGTTGTTTTTGTCCAAATACCGTTCCTTCAAAGAGCACTCCAATTTAGCACAATTACACATACAGCAAAGCTCATGTGAAGAGAACTGGGTCTGAAACCGGAGGATGTGAGTTCAAATGCTGTCTCTGTTGCTTATTGCCTTGAGGATCTTGGAGAAATTAGTTCATATATTTGGGCCTCAACTTCTCTATCCATAAAATAAGATAAAATAAGATGAAGTTGGATTGTGTGATCTCCAAGGTCCTTTCCAGCTCTACATTCTGTGGTCCTCTGTGGAATAAACTTGATTCCAAATCTGTGAAGTCAGAATTATAAGAACTGATTACAGTTTGGGTAGAACGGATATATAAGAAAGGACATTAAATTTTCATTGTGAGCACTTTATACCTCAGGAAATTAGCACGTGTTACAAACAGGGTTTTGTTTATTGCTTTGTTGATTTTCTAGACTTCAGAAAGTGATTGAGAAAATATGAATAATGTAGATTAAATTTAAAATATATCCAGCATATGCTTTTTTTCCCCAGAGAGCTGCTTATTAAGTATTTTCCATCACTTGCCTGGTTATGTTCCAGAGTCAGAGGTACCTCAGAAAATGCCGAGATTCTAGGTGATTCTAAGAGACTGCTGATAGATCCACCGTACACTATATATATTACCACCATCATATACTGTGTCATATTGAGATCCTCCTGTCTTTGCTTCATAGACATTTCTAGAGGTCATGGGCACATGTCCACATAGTCTGGGGAGTGCTTGGAGGCCATGGGGGCAGCTGTCACCAGATAAGTGCTAGTTGGTCTGGTTATTGTTCAGTTGTGTCTGACTCTGTGACCCCATTTGGTTTTTTTTGGGCAGAGATGGGTTCATACAGACTTGGGCATGACTGAAATAACTGAGCAGTAACTACTTCTTGACTCCAGGCTCAGCACTGTATCCACTGAGCCACGTAGCTGCCATTTCCTTCTCCAGCTTATTTTCCAGATGAAGAAACTGAGGCAAACAGGGTTAAATGACTTGCCCAGAGTCACACAGCTAGTAAGTCTCTGAAACCAGATTTGAGCTCAGGTCCTCCTGACTCCATGACCAGCACTTTATCCACTGTACCACCTAGCCACCCCCACTTGGCCTCCTTAGTACACAGCTATTTCCAGATAATGCTACTGCTTCATGGGCCCCCATCCACAAGTGGGGTCTTAGTCTATGGAGATCTCAGCCAACCCTTACCATGTTACTGGTACTGTCATTACTCTTTCCTGTTTCTGTGAGGGCTCTCCTCCTGAAGCTTGGGCAGCAGGGTGAAGGTAACTCCACCCCACTGCATAGTCAGGCTCTGTATCTGGGCAGTGGGCAGAAAACATGCAGAGCGTGGCGCCGGTTTATTGGTAGCTACGGAAGCTCCTTCTGCACCCTCTGGATAACCCAGGGTAACCAGAAAGGGGACCAAACTCCACTTCTATTTATACTCAACCACACAGATATAATAATGGTTTGTGTTCCTTTGCACAAAACACAAATGCTGTAATTATTTACAGTTTTATAGATAGTGGAATTGATACTCAGGGAGGGTCAAAGAATAAAATGATGGGGAGGGAGAAGGTGCCTGTTATGTCAGGGCAGATAGCAAGATAACGGCTAGCTGACGTTCATATAATGTTTTATGGTTTTCAAAACCTCTTCAGATATCTCATTTGATCCTCATGCCTGTGAGCTAGGTGCTTTTATTATCCCGTTCTTCAGATAAGAGGATTGGAGCTGAAACAGGTTAACTGACTTATTTAAAGTCACAGAGCCAGGATCTGAGGAAGGATTTGAGCTCAGATCCTTTGTGACTTACCCCTTTATCCATTATACCAATGAGGCACCTGAGTAGTCCTAGTTTCCTGGTGCATAGCTGAATAGGACAAGTAGCACGGTCTGGAGTCAGGTAAATATACCGGGTTAGATTAATTTGTACTCACTTAATTCACCACTGAGGGATACCTCATCCCCAGGGCTGAGTTCCATTAGGGAGGGAGGACTTGGGGTCTGGTAGTTAGGCCCACAAGATGTTTGGGCATTCCATTGGGGTTTTAGTTGGGGAAGAGGGAGGTATCAGGGGAAACTGAAGGAATGATGCTTGAGGTAAGAAAAAGATGTTGGGAAGTAGAGATATATGGAGGGGACTCAATTCTGGGCATAAATTCTGTTAATTTTATTCAGCATGAAAACAGAAGCCTTGGTATTGATCACTATATATTAAATGCTTTAAGCCAGAAACCCATGCAGAAATTAGCAACATGGTTTTCTGTCCTGAGCAGAATGATATTAACATCCATTAATGTGATCTCTATGCATAATCATCACCATAATGGTAGCTCTTATTTATAATCACACTTCGAAAAGTTCTCTACATATATTGTTGTCTTACTTTTTTTCCCTCATAATTACTTTTTTAGCTAAATGCTATCACTCTAAAGACTAGGAACCAGTTTCAGTGAGATTCAGTAGACTTATCTAAAGTCACACTGTAGTAACAGAGTCAGAATTTGAACCTATACTTTGACTCCAAATCCGGTGTTTATTCTTTTCCCTATTCCTTCAATGCAGCGAGGAAGGCAACTAAGTGGAGTAATGGATAGAGTGCTAAGTCTGAAATCAGGAAGACTCCTCTCCCTGAGCTCAAATATGGTGTTAGACACTTACTAGCTGTGTGACTCTGGGCAAGTCACTTAATCTTGTTTGCCTTAGTTCCATCATCTGTAAAATGAGCTGGAGAAAGAAATGGCAAACCTCTCCAGTATCTCTGCCAAGAAAACTTCAGATTGGACATGACTGAAACAACTGAACAACAACAAGTACAGCCAGATGTTAAGATCCTTGAGGGCAGAGACTGATGGCTCATAGAAACACTTCCCAATACTTAGCACAGCGTTGTAAATAGTGGGTACCTTTGGGGGTCACCTCCTGCATGAAGTTTTCCCTGATAGATGTCCTCCTTCCTCTTACTCCTTATAACATTTTGTCAGAACTCTCCTTTGCCTTTATCACGTTCCATTTTACAATACTTATTTTAGAACATTTTTCCTATTATGATTTATCATATCCATTTTGATGAGATATTTGCTATATTGTAATAAACCTATCCAAAGGAATTAACTCACACAAATTATATTCTTTGGTTAGTTGAAAAAAAGGAAAATTTTGGAATATTGATTCCCTGTACATTTCAAATACTGTTTAAGAGCTTTTACCTCGATAGATCACTGTGGAACTCAAAATTAAATGAGCTGAATGTTGCTACATGTAGAGAGTAATTTTGACTACATAGATCACAATAGTGGTTGCATCCAGTAAAGACAGTCTCCTTATTGTGTATTACCATGCTCATTTCCATTTTTGTATTCTCCTCCCACCTGTTTTTCTGGTGATTCCATCCTCTTGGAATGCCCACAATCCTTTGCCCTCCTACTTATTCTTTAAGGTCTCAAATACCACCTTACCTATAAAGTCTTCCCTCATTATTATGGCAAAACTCCAGTGACAATTACAGTTCAGTCCTTTTAGAATTATCATAGTATTTATTACCATTGTCTTACACTTTGAGATTGAATTAGTGCATCTTTTACTAATAATTTTGCCCATTATTTGTGATATGTTAGAGAGAGATCAGAGTCAGGAAGTTTGGTCTGAGTCAGAGGTCTGTTACTGACTAACTGCACAAAACTCTGAGAAATTAAGTCACTCATTCATATAATCTTTCCCTACCTCTGTTTACTCATTTGTAAAATTAAATGGTTGGCCAAGTGATTTCAAGGTCTTTTCCTGAGTCTCACATTCAGTAAAGATTCTTAGTCAGCTGAGAAAAGAGACTATACCATATACTTCATTTGTGGAATATAAGAAACTCATTATGAGTGAGGATTGCTTCACTCTTTGCTCTTGAACTCCTAGGTCTTAACTAGGACCTATTACAGTGGGCCCTTAATAAATACTTGATGATGAATTTTGTGTTCTAACACTTACTGGGAAATGTCTGCTGGCTTAATATCTTTTAGTGTTGATTCAAAAAATAGGTTGCATGTTTTTTTTTAAGGATCAGGGCCTTTGAAATTTATGTCTTAAGATGTTTCTCTGAGACTGTTGGATTAATTTTTATTTAACTAAAATTTGTTATACTTTGGTAGTACAGATGTAGTCTTACTGTAGCATAATCTCAGACCACTTAGCCAATAAGGATGCTTTGATACTTGCCGAGAAGTTATACCTTCAAGTCATTTCAGCTGGGTGTTATGGCTTAATGTTGAATATTTCAGATATACACATAAGTGTAATCCATTAAAAAAAGCCGCATGATTTTTTTTTTCTACTCAAGTAGAAATCTCTTTTTAGGGAGATAAATGCCAGACATAATTTCTTTAGATGTGCAAAATGCCTTTGATACAGTTCCATGAATGAGACCATTAACAAGACTGAGTTACAAGTTTACTATGAGACTGGGGGAGGGAGTATGTTTTGTAATGGATAAGAAACTGGCTTAGAGACAGGAAGAAAAAGGAAGGGATGGGTACTTCTGTGAATGGAGAAACACGAATAGTCCATCTTCCTACTTACCCTTCATGGGTAGGATTTGGGGGCAGGAGGAAAGCATATGACAATCGCAATCACAACAAGAAGCTTTTTAGAGCCCATTTGGTCCCCCCACAGCAATCTTGGGATGTGCTATTATCATCCCCATTTTACAGATGAGAAAAGTCAGTAAGCGTATGAGGATGGATTTGAACCCTGATTTGAGGTCAAGCTCTCTCAATTCCAGGTCTATCACTCTATCAACTGCGCCAACTGGCTAGTTAAGATAATCTCCTTATATTTGAAGGAACAATCTGAAAAATGGCTTAGTGAAAATTTCAATTTATGTTACATAGTATCTTCTTTTGGTCAATGGAGTAAATTGCAGGAAGGTATTATATGGCTATATGAGCAGGCAAGTGAGTTTTCATGTATACAAGTTCCATGAACTTGGATGAGAAAAATGTTTTATCTTCATTTCACTAGCCTTTTCTTTCCTTTGCTATTCTATAGATTTGATTTTATGCATTTAAAAACACCATTCCAAGATGGGGTTCATAGGTTTCACCACACTGCAAAGAAGTCCATGACATCCTAAAGCTAAAGAGCCCCAGCTTTCATGGACCTCCAACATGACAATTTCATTCATTCATAGTAGTGCAGATCACAAGCCAGTCACAACATGAGGAAGCTAAGGAACCCAGTGGATAGAACCTTGGACTCAGACCAAGCCTCAAACACTTACTATCTCCAATGCAACTCTGTCTCCCCTCAGTTTCCTCATCTGGGGGTCATAATAGCATCTCCCTCCTAGGATCGTTGTGAGGATAAACTTGGATAATACTTATATAGTGTTTTACAAACCTTAGAGCACTATGTTAATGCTATCACCATCATCATTATATCATGTGTTCATTGTATAATTCATAACATATTACATATTATATAAGGTATAATTATTGATTACATATTATATAAGGTATAATTATTGATTACATATTATATTATCTATCATAGCTATATATATTATTACTTTGATAAAATAATGCAAACTACACTATGGGCTTTCAGTTATGACCCAAGACAGGAATACAAGAACATTCTTCTTTGGACAAAAAGACTGCGGTTTAATGAAAAGACTAGTTTTGGAATCCAGAAAGATCACACATTTTAGGGGCATTACCCAGACATCTATCATCGGTTCTGTGAAATTTAGCATTTTAATCAATGATCTGGATGAAGGTGTAGCCTTCTTTGCAATTTTGCAGGTGCTATAACCTTGAAAGGAATCCTTAACATGCTGGATAATAGAGTCAGGACCCCCAAAAGATCATGGCAGGAAAAACTGAAATCAATGGCTTCTAAAGCCCTTCCAACTTTAAATCTGTGATTCTGTGGTTCTAAGAAGGATGAGTTAAAGTCTGTGAATTTAATAGATATAATTATAAAGACCTACATTTGGCTTAAAAGAAATCAGTTTTTAAGTATAGGGTCATGTGACTGGACAATCATTTGTGTGAAAAAGAACTGGAGTTTTTGATAGCCTTCAGAGTTAGATATCAGTCAAGAATTAAAGATGGCAGCCAAAAAAACCTAAAGGATCTTGGGCTATGTTGAGAGGCACCGTGTTAAAAACAAAAGTAGCAGTAGTCCTGATCACATCACATACAGAGATCAATTCAGGGAAGGGGATTTTAGGAAGGACACTGGTAGGCTGGGCAACACCCAGAATAGGGCAAGAAAGGATGGTGAGAGGACTTGAGATCATATTGTGATGAGTGGTAGAGGAACTGAGGATGTTCATACTCAGTAGAAAAGAGTTGGAGAAGGGCCACAAGTTATCTCCAAATATTAGAAAGGCTGTCACATGCTATTTGACCTCAGAGCAGAACCAGAAGCAACGGCTACAAGTTGCAGACATATTTCTTTTCAATATAAGAACTTTATAGAAAGTGGAATTACTCGGAAGTGGAATGACCTGCCTCTGGGCAGGGTAAAGGTGGGAAGTAGAAGCTCCTTCTCTGAAGAACCCTTTGGAAAGTGGGGATGACCACTTATTGTGGATTCCTGTGGAGGCAGAGTTGGCTAAGTAGTCTCTTATAACTCAGTGTAACTCTGTACTAACTTGCAAGAATTAGTACAAAGAACCAAAGTTCTACTTTGTAAGACAATTATTACATGGAAAAAACTTATCCAAACAAGGTTTGGAGATTTGAAAATTCTAACCCATAATAAAATAAAGAATATAACATAAAGATAACATAAAGAAAATTAGGAATATTTGTAATACATTGATAATCACATGTGGTGGAACATGCATTGAATGTTACACAGTTCAGGCGAACTGCTGGAGGAACCATTGCTTGTCCAACATGTCATTTTAAAAGTCCACACTCTGAAAGTGACAAATATTATTTAGAGGATTACACGTATATTTCACATTGTCTTACTTCTTCTCACCTTTATTTTCCTAAAAGCATATTGACTCGTTAATGAGGGAACCACTAATCATTCTACTTGTTGACTTATCATATAATGTATCAGTTAGTTTTCAATTTCCTCATCTAGTCATCATTAAAAAATGCTGGTGTGCTACCCAGCAAGGTGGCACAGTGGATAACATACTGGACCAAGGGTCAGGAAGCACTGTGTTCAGATGTGATCTCAGACACTTACTAAGTTTGGTGACCTTAGATAAGTCACTTAACCTCTGTCTGTTTTAGTTTCTTCATCGTAAAATGGAAATAACAGCACCTGCCCCTCAAGGTTGCTTTGAAAATTAGATAAGATATTTGCAAAGTATTTTGTAAACCTTAAAAGAGTATTTAAATACTAGAATAAGTTATTATTATTAATATTAATATTACCTTATACAAAGTACAATGTCGGTTACTAGGGGTACAAGAGAATATGATATTTGCCCCATGCTTACAAGAAGCTTATAATCCAGCTGGAAGGACATTACATAATGTATGTACATGTATATATGTAGGGGTAGCTAGGAGGCTCAGCTGATAGAGTGTCAGGCCTGGAGTCAGGAAGACTTATCTTCCTAAGTTCAAATCCAGCCTCAGACACTTCCTAGCTGTGTGACCCTGTTTGCCTTAATTTCCCCACCTGTAAAATGAGCTGGAGAAGGACATGACAAACCTCTCCAGTATCTCTGCCAAGAAAACCCTAACTGAAGAACTGGATATGACTGAAGTAACTGAACAACAACTGTGTATGTATGTATTTCAAATGAAGGGAGTGCTGATTTGGAATAAGAGGGCCTACACTAAAATCCTGCTATTTAACATCTTTGTATTCTGGGTAAAATCTCTCTGGGACTGTTTCCTTCTCTATAAAATGAGGTAGAGAGACTGTAGGTATTAAGGTCCTTTCCAGCTTTAAAACCTAGGACCCTAAAGACAGAGATATATAAAATAATACAAGGTAGGTAATGCTAAGTACTAAGTGGATGATGCAAATAAGGATTCAAAAATGAAATGACAAGTCTGGGCTTGGAATGTAAGGGAAGTTATGACAAAATGAAAAGGAGGAGAGATTCAAAGCAGGTTGAATGTCACAAGCAAAGTTGCAGAGGTGGGGATGCATTTTTGGAGAGGGAGAGGGGACAATGAATAGGCTGGTTTGGTTGGAGTAGATAATTCATCTTGACTAAGGATAGTGGGAGATAAGGGAAGGGAGAAGCTACTGAAGGCAAGAAAACTTAGTAGGGGATTTTTTAAATGCATGTTATCCAGGTACAAAGTGATGAGGGACTGAATGGCAGTAGTGGTAGAATGAAAAGAAAGGGATAGATTATATTTGATAAGAGAAATGAAAACAAAGAATTAAGTGACACTTTTTACTTTTGACTAATGCACTCATAGGTAGGCCTTCTTAGGAGTAATCAGTTTTTAAATTGTTTTCTTCTCAAATTCAAAAAGTTTTCCAATTTGTTTCTTTTCTCTTTTCCCTTTCATTTTGATTTCTAGGGCAAACACTTTCATCTTTCATTAGAAGTAATTCTTATCTCTTCAATAAGGCAGGCTACATAAAAAATTCTAACAGACTTAATGACTATAATGCCAGAAAGATATGCCAGTCTTTAGCCAGTATTGACCTGTGCTGAAGGAATATTCAAGAACAATTAGGGCTTCCCTGTTCCTTGAGTGGCAAAAAATAGAAACAAGGATAAAGCAAGAATGAAATGAAAAAAATAAGAGTTACATAAGAAAACCACTAAATGGCACCATTTTACAGACTGAATGACATCTGACAAAAAATATTGACCTATCTATAACTTCCCACATGTTGAATATAAGGGGTTGAAGGAGCAGGATGCTATGTGTTAACACAGGTTTCCAGATGAACAGGTTACTTTGTGGTACCAGATATAATGACTTCCAAAGTCAGGCTTAGGCAAAAATTTGACATAGATTAGGTTTCGACATCCTTAAGCTTTCTCTAAAGCCTCAGTCCCCTCTTTTATTTCTTAAGGACTTCAAAGCCCTTCTACCTTCCTCTCATTCCTGTAAAATATAGCTTTGAAGGAAATATGAGTCACTTAACACTTTAGAGTAAATTTACATTTTTTTCCTCCAAGTGTTATTTGTATTTAAATTTTATGTTTGCTGGTAGCTTCCCTATTAAGAAAATGTTAGTCATCAAGGAAGAGCAAGGAAATAGCAAAATTTCTTAGTGGATGAAAATACATTTCACTTTTCATGACAGAATTATTTCTATATGTATACATGCACATATATGTGTATATACATATGTGTATATGTATGTGTGTATATATATATATATATGAACAGAGGGGGAGAGAGGAGAGAGAACAGAGGGGGAGAGAGAAAGAGAGAGAGAGAGAAAGAGAGAGAGAGAGAGAGAGAGAGAGAGAGAGAGAGAGAGAGAGAGAGAGAAAGAAAGAGAGAGAGTCCTTCAAGCACAACATCTTTTAATCACCTGCTTGCTTTTTTAATGCCGTTCTCAGAACTAAAGAGAAAACTACTAGAAAGGGCAGCCATTCATAGGCTGGTGGATCAGGCAGGGATGTCTCCTTCATCTGTAGAATGGAAAGTTTGAACTGAAAGATCTCAAGGGCCTTTACAGCAAGCACTAAGAATCTCCGAATTTAGGAAAGAATGTGGGAGAGAGAAAACAGAGGGCTTCTCTCTTTCTGAATTTAGAAATGATGTACTGCCTGGCAAAAGGGAGACAAATGGGCCTCATGTTCCAGAGAAGCCAATAAATGACTTTACATGTTCAGATACAAAGCAAGGTCAGGAAACTGGTACAGAAATATAACTCTGTACAGTACACTTGTGCTAAGCCCCCATGGCATTCTTCAGCAATGTGCCATTGGACTCACTCTATTTATTACACAACTTCATAGTTTGTCTTCAAATCCTGGCACAGTTCTAATACCACTGCAACATGCTGTTGCAACCTAAATACTTTAAAAAGAACACATCACCACCACTGTACTGTACCCTCATTTCCTGTCCAAACACTGTATATTCTCTGTTTTACCTTTGCTTGTTAAAGTCCTTCAATGAATCATAGAGAACGATTCCTTTACCCACTTGGTAAGTCATCTAAACTGTTTTTGACTGCATTGTAGAGACGAAATTGATTAACACTGTAAATAATCTTTTCTGATGTTGATGGTGGTGTGGGATCAGCTCTCATGTTGCAGGCTATTTCAGTCCCATTCGATACCACAGTTATGCAATCATGTTGAACTGTTTAGAATTTCCTTTTGGTTTGATGGGAATTACACTTTCTGGGTTTCAATCATAATCTGTTTGTGTTTCTCTTTTTTTTTGTTATTGGCTCCGATTTCATGACTTTCCCAATTCTTTTGGTGTCTTCCAAAGTTCTGTCTTAGATTTGTTATTCAGCAGCTACAGTATATGCTTTCTTAGGGTAAAGTTATCCAAAGACAGGACTAACTAAGTGCATCACCATGTGCTAAATGTGGTGCTGCAGAAGGGAACCTATCTTAGGGGACTGGGGGAAGGAAGAGGGATCTGGAGATGGATTCATATTCAGTGTGCTCAGTGCTCTTTGCACCCCACAATGTGCTTTCTGTTACCCACAAAGTCCAATGCCATTAACCTGGCATTCATTGCCCTCCACAATTTTGTCTCCTCTTATCTACCTCTCCAACTTTATCTCCTATACGACTCTTCTGTTCCAACCAACCTAGTCTATTGTCATCTGAATATGCCATTCACATTTCCAAATCTGTGTCCCTGCTCATTTTACGTGTCTGACCTGGACTAGCCTTCCTATTACGTATATAGCCCCAATCTTTTTTCCGGGTTCAGCTCAAGTCCAAAAATAGTTGTTGACGAACTCCATGAAAACTTCCCTCATTGCCCCAGTCCACAGCGACCTCTCTCCTCTCTACATTCTTCCTAGTTTTTTGGTCCATATCTTTTGCTTAACATATGCTAACTTATTATCTTCTTATGGGTTCTATTTCTCTAAAGCAGCATGCATATTCACTGAGGGCAGAAACCATATCTCACATCTTTGCTCTTCCTCTCCTCTAGTATATACTCTTTATGTAGACAAATACGTTTGTTAATGAAGATGAAATGAATCTTTATATTCTATTTATAGACCTCACCAATACATTAAATGCCATTAAAAGAAAATGACTATTGGTGAGTAGAAGCACCACTGGTTGTTCTGACAGTTTCGCCAATGTAACAGAGTATTTCTAACAAAGTTTAGTGAGCAACAGTGTTTGGATGAGTTGAGCATCAGAGCTCCTGGGAGAAAGTAAGATTGATCTTGGGTGTAGCTGATCACTGTTAGTTACTGTTAGGGGCTAAGGATGGGTTAAGGACTGTGGTCAAAGGAAAGACGAAGACGGGATCCAAGGTAGAACAAATTGCTGTGTGAATTAAATGCTAGGCACCATCTAAAAAGAACAAGGTAAGGGACGGGCCAGCAGCTCCAGATCAGATGAGTCATCAGGTGGGCACATGCCATCAACGTACAGAAGCAGAATGAGATAAAGCAACGACTGTCTCGCTTTTGCTGTACGTGGTCTATGGTACCCTGCAACAGCCTCTGCTCCTGGCAAGAGCTTCCAAACTTAAAGAGTTGCGTTCTTAGATCTGCTTCAGTTTTGTAGAAGGCCCTCGTGTGTTTCCTTATCAGGGCCATTGGAACAATCACCCTCCTAAGGTTGAGGACATTCCTACGTCTCAGGCCTGGGGAGCAAGTTTATTGTGTGGAGTGTCTGGCCATTTCATCAGAGTCCTTGCTGACACTGCCACAATTTGGCTAGCCTGAGGTGGAAGTATAAGATCTTAGGCCTAAATGCCTATATTTGGATGCATAAAAAGGGGATGGTGTCTTGTCTAATTCATTCTCATTACTAATCAGGATAAAGCATTACTGTGTGCCATGTTATTTAACCTTTTGAATGCATCCACACTTGATGTTGCCAAGGGATACCTAATTTAAAAAGCCATGAAAAAATTATCTAGGAATTATAGTCTAGAGTTGGCTAATAATGCTCTGGGAGTACATACATGGTGTCAGATCCCACTGATTTTGAGAATTACTTTGTGGAATTGGTTTGTCCTATAAAGCAGAAGGATCAAATGGAAAACGTTAATATGTGGCTTTAAGTCACTATGGAGCTCCCAGGAATCCTTACTATAGCTTAGTGTCCCCAATTCAATCTGATTTTGACTTCATTGCTACAGAATAAGGATAATCCAGGAACACTAAGGCCACACGCCAGGCTTCGTCTGAAAGGCTTTATGGCAGTAGGGTGTCTCTAGAAGCCACTCAGTCAATAAACATTTATTAAGTACCAGCTACGTGCCAGGCATGGTATTAAGTGCTGGCTATACAAAATAAGACAAAAAAATAGTCCCTGCTCTCGGTAAGTGTACAGTCAAATAGGAGAGATGACATGCAAATAACTGTACAAAAAATTATATGTAGGATAAATTGAAAAAAAAAACCCAACAGAAGCCAATACTAGAATTAAGGAGGATTAGGAAAGTCTTTCTATAGAAGGAAGTGCTTTATCTAGGATTTGAAGAAGGACAGAGTCCATTCACTTGCAACCTGCAACTTTTCAAGGTGTCCAATTTCTACATTAGAGCAATATATCATACTAGATTCTATAGAGTATATTCTATATAGGTCAACCCTGAAAATAAGCCATCCCCTCTCTGAAAGAGATCCCTTTGAAAGTACAAAAATATATAGCTACTTATTTAAAAAATAAACACCAATTATTGAGGCTACACTCTGGTTTTAGACAAGATTTTAGGCTTTTGTCTAACCTTATATTTGGCAGTGGGTATGTAGGTGGCACAAGCAGTTAGAGTGCTAGGTCTGGAGTCAAGAAGACTTCTCTTCCTGACTTCTAACACCTACTAGTTGTATGACCCTGGACAAGTCACTTAGCCCTGTTGGCCTCCATTTCCTCATCTGTAAAATGAGCTGGAGAAGGAAATGGCAAATCACTCCGGTATCTTTGCCAAGAAAACTCCCCAAAAGGTCAGAGTCAGACATGACTGGAAAATGACTAACCAACAACACAAAGCACTGTTTGGTCGTAGTCATGTCCCTGTTGGTTAATGGTAATTGTGACTCCAGATTCCAGTGCCTACTGCTTCTCAGTAGAGAACCTAAGATTTTCATTACTTATGCAATACTTAAAGTCATCAGTGTCAGAATTCATCTACTTAGCCCAAGCATCTGATGTCACCATTTGGCAAAGAAACAAAAGATAAAATCAATGCACCTGCCATGTCATTTGGAAGGTTAGTTGACTGAATATGGCATCCTTGTGGCATCACACCCTAGAGTAAACTAGAGGTCTATATAGCAGTGGTACTCTCTAGTCTACTCTAGAGCCATGTGACTTAGATATGCTATTAACTTCGCATTTATTTTCCTATTATTATTCCTATTATTTCCTATTATTATTCCTATTATTTATTTATTCATCAATTTCACCTTTGATATTGATAAGTTCATCAACAATAATGTCCTGCAATGTAGCTAGTCCACCATCTTTGAAATGACATTCATCACATCCCATCTGAGAAGTCGTCAAAGTGTTTGAAAGTGATGGCAGCAGGATGCCAAACAATGTACTGAAAGCCATAGTGTAATCAGAAGCAAAGAAGACAGAATAAGTACCTGAAAAAGGTACAGAAACTAGGCTTCAAAAACTGTGGGATTACCATGAATTTTTAGCAGGTAGCAACATCATTTGCAGGTGCAGCTATAAGCAGTGGGATGCCTTTTCTGACTAAGGACTTCCAGCAGTGTGGTATAAAGGGAATAGTGTCAGAAATGGAGTCAAGATAGACTCGATTTTAAAATCCTACTCCTGACACTAAATAGTTGTATGACCAGGGGCAAACTGGCCAGTGCCTTAGTTTTCTGACCTGTAAAATATGGATAACGACAACTCTGGTGCTTAATTCAGAGGTTGTTGTGAGGATAATTGAAGGAACGTTTTCCGATGTGCTCAGTGTGGAAAAGACTGCTGATCTTTATTTTTTTACTAAAATTATTATCAGTACTATTTAAACATTCATTTAAAAATTTTTTTGACTTCCAAATTCTCCCTTTCCCTTTAATCCTCTCACTCCTTCCATGAGATGGAAAGCAATTTGGTATAGGTTATACATGTTCAAAACTTTTTAAAAAAATATTCTTTTCCCTCATTACATGTAAAGGACATTTTTAGCATTTATTCTATAAAAAAAAGATTTGAATTAAAATTGTAATTATATCATCATCATCATCACTGTGTCCTCTTCTAGAGGGAGCCTGTCATAAGTGAAGAGAATGCTGAAACTTGATTTCAAACCCTTTCTTTGACACATTAACTATGTCACTTAATCTCTAGGTGGCTCATATGTGCTGTCATACATGATTGAGTTCTGAGGTGGGTGTTTAGAATTCTCATGCTAGCAAAAATACAGCTCTTTGCATATTCATGTATTATCATTTTCTACCACATCTTTGCATACAGATCCCAATCAGTAACATCATATTTTAAAATAAAAGACATCCTAGCATCCCCTGACTACAGTGCTCAAGAAGACTGTCAGTGAGCAGTGTTTTGCTGCCTCTCAAACAATACACGATTTTAATTATACCTCTTTAGGCAACTAAATGGCACAGTGAATAGAGAACTGGTCTTGGAGTTAGGAAGACCTGAGTTTAAATCCAGCTAGCCGTGTGACCCTGGGCAAGTCACTTAACCTTTCTCTGCCTCAACTTCCTCAGCTGTAAAATGGGGATTAAAATAACACCCAGCCTTGCAAGGTTGTTGTGAGGGACAAGTGAGACAATATTTGTAAAGTTCTTGGCATATATGAAGTCCTTAATAAATGTTTGTTCCCTGTCTCCTTCCTTTGAGCATGGTGGAAAGAGGACAAGATTTGAACAAAAGGAGCTGGATTCTGATGCCTTTTATGACTGATGTTTATCAGCTACATAACCTTGATCAATTCAATTCTGATCCTCAGTTTTACCATCAGCAAAATGAAAATAATACTAACTGTACCGTATAACTGATAGGGTTGTTGTAAGCATGGCGCTCTCTAAATCTGAAATTACTACGTAAGTGTGAGTTATTATTGTGACGGGATGTTGTCCTTAGCTCTTAAAATCCTGTAATTGCCATATTACACATGCTGCTATCATGTTTTGGTCTAAATCCCACTTCTCTTTGGCTGTGGTTTAGGTTCTGTACGTAAAACACAGTAAGAATTTACAGTGGATTTCTGAAGCATTTTTAGGCAAATACAACTGAAGCAGTTGGGGATGTTTTATTCAGCTGCAACAAGTTTAGTCAACCAAAAAGTTCTCATAAAGCACAGTGACAAACAGATAACCCTCTATTGTTTTTTATCTCCTTATAGAGATCAAGTTAATTCAGCGAAGGTTTATTAAGGGCCTATGTGCACACTACAGTAAAACTGGCATTACAGAAAATGCCACAGAAGCAAAAGCGTGGTTCCTACGCTTAAAGACTTTACACCTGAATGAAGAGATAAAACTAGCATACAAAATAACTAGAAAATTCTTGATGCCTCCCACTCTCGTTCCTCTGCAAGCTCCTGAGTTTGGGTTTTTAGTTTCCCCAGTAACCAGAGCCTTCTCTTACTCTTAGGCTCCTTTTACCCAGTTCTCCTTTATGGAGAAGAACTTTTCAGCTTTTTCTCTACTCTACCGGCTCTAAAAATAAAGCCATACCCTCTTTTAGGTTTTCTTAGGGTTTTTATTTCTAACAAGTAGAGTGAAACACTCTTGATGGTGGATGAGGAGGGAGGCATGAAAGTCATATGAAACCTTAACACCTATGCCTAGTCTTCCACCTAACAGGACAGAGATCTAGACCTAAATCATTCTTTCTCCCTCCTCTTCAGTGACTGGTTTCTCACTTTTAGTTATTTTCCTTGGAGTACACTAACCTTAAACTTTTCAAGGATCCTGCAATATAGACTTGAGCTGGCAAAGATGCTAAAATATTTGGTTCCTTTTAGAATAACCTTCTGGTGTTATTTCAGAAACTGAGGACCCTGGCTTAAGGAAGGCCATTCTCTCTGAGCTCCAAAAATCCCTCCCTCTATGAACTTCAAACCATCTTGAAGTGATTTCCAAGTTCTCTCACTTGTCTCATTGGTAATGGCTATGACTCTAGAGCTTTTGGAAATCCTAACCTCATGTTTGGGCACCTAGAATTATTTTTAAAGGCACTTCTCTACCCACCCTTTCAAAGACTGCTCCCATGGCCTATAGGCTTTCTGAAATAGTCTACTTTATAATCATTAGAAATCTAATTGGTTCCAAAATCTAGAAAATCTTTTAAAATCATTTTTAACGTTTTTTCCTCTCTGTTTGCACAAAGAAAATGTACAAGTCTGTTGCTGAGATTGGTCCTATACTTAAAGTGATTTGGTATCTGTCTCTAACATACTGAGACCTGTACCCCATGCATACTGTCAGTGTCCATTCTCTAGAGTCTGTCAGCATTGTAAGTGCTCCTTTCTACGGCCCATGGCAAACTTCTGTTTCGAACACCACATCCCGCGCCGGACTTCCTACTAACTGAGACAACTTGTCAGCTATTAAGCTAATTTGCAGAGAAGAGGTAACAGATGAATTTTGAGCCCAGTTATTTATGTTCTTTCTAGCTCTTCTTTTTTTTCCAGGTAAACTTTAATAAACTTATTTCTTCGGTCTACATTTCTACAGATAAAAGTAGAATTTACATTTTCAGAATCCCACTACTATATGTTTGTGATAGTAATAGGATCAATCCATCCAAAGATGGAAGGGACCTCAGACGGCATCTAGTTCAACCTCCCCACTTTAGAGTGGAGGAGACAGAGACCCAGAGAGGTCAAGTGACTAATCCAAGGTCACAGGGAAGGGTCAACTGATAGAAATTACCCATATTTTCTCCTTATAGTCACACTATTAATATGGAGTTGTAGAGACAACCAATAGCTTGCTAATACTGTTTTCCCTTTGACCCAGAGAGGAAAATGCAGTCTTGGGGGGTTTAAAATGATTTTCTTTTTGTATTTTGTATTGCATGTCTATAGTGTAGAATTATGTTCTATGATCTGAAGACATCTCAGGAATTCTTGTAAACTCTCTCCTTCCCACATAGGGAGAAAAGAATACAGTTTAACATGTGAGATATGCATGGGAGGATAGATCACAAAAAGAAATCTCCCCTCTTCATTTGTAGTTCTTTTGCATTCACTGTAGCAGGCC
The DNA here is from genome assembly GCF_028372415.1 of Notamacropus eugenii. Taxonomy (NCBI): domain Eukaryota; kingdom Metazoa; phylum Chordata; class Mammalia; order Diprotodontia; family Macropodidae; genus Notamacropus; species Notamacropus eugenii. The sequence continues at coordinate 3,576,300 of NC_092878.1, read as the reverse complement.
ATAAGGGAAAATTTATAGGAAAACTCTACATTACATCATAGCTAGCATAATCAGTCAGGTATTGAACTTTAGATAGCAAAAGATGTGGTATTTGCATATGAAAATCCTTTGCTATGCTTACAGTTTTGTCAGAATGCTCAAATCATTGCCATCTGTAAAGACATATTTTTAGTCTTATTTTAAAATTAAAGCCATATTGAAATTCAGTTAGTAACCAAGCATGAATAGTCTGGATAAGACTATTTACTTACTGAGTTCTCAGAATTCAGTTAAGTTTTGTAACTTGACATGCTGAATCATTCGGAAATTCTCTACACATTATGGGGGTACATTACACATTTGAGTATGTATGTGCCATGTATCTATTTATATGCACCCACATGTTTAGGACTTACAAGGGAATTTAAACCCACAGATGTACGGTCACACCATATTTTACAAAGTACAGTCAAGCCCCAGTGAGATAGAATGGGAGAAATCAAATCATTTTGGATAACTAAAGGTTTTGGATAAACCTACACATCCAATAAAGATGCTGAATTTATAATGAAAAGATCAGATGCCTAGCAGTATAATCAAAATTTAGTTGAGCAAAATTAAGGAAAAAATTGTCCTGGTATTTGAGTTTTTAAAACATATGAAAATTAAACTTTTGTCAAGATAGTAAATCCTATAAGATGAACACATGATTCAATTTACAAATTGTGCCCTAGTTTAAGAATGGTGGATTTACACAGTTTATTAGAGGCCTCTGCATACCATTCTGATATTAATCTTAAATTGTCTGTTCAGAAGCATACCTTGGTTCCCTACTACTGAGAGGGAAAAGTCTAAATTGTTCATTTGGGCATTTGAGGCTTTCTGCCATCTGGCCACAATCCATTTGTCCAATTTTTCTTACTGCTCCCATATACGAAGTCTGTGTTCCAGGCTGCCTCATCTCTTAACTGTTTCCCAATGTGCCATCCGCATGACCATTTCCATACCTTGGCACACATTGGTTCTGCCTACCTACAATGCTATTACCCCTTTATCTTGGCCTATCTGAATTTCATCTATCTTTCAAGCTTCAGTTCAAATCCCATCTCGTTCCTTCATTTCTTTTCCAACCCTCCCAGACCACACTAATCTGCCTCTCTTTTTTTTTCTCTTCTGATCTCCTCATAGTACTTATGGTCTGTAACACTTTGGCACTTAATATATCTAACATACATGTGTGTATGTATGTATGTGTGTGTGTGCGTGTATACATACACATACACATATCCTATCAGATAAATCACAAATTGATCTTCTTAACGGCAGGGATTTTGTCTCATACTTCTGCGTGTCCTCAATAATAGCTAGCCATGTGATTTGCACCATATATTGATGACTGACTCTAATTTTTGTTATTGTTTTACTTGGAAAGCCTTTAGGGTATACAGAGGAGAGCACATTCTCCCTTCTTCATTTTGGCTCATGTAGGAGGCATCTCCCAAGTAGCAATAGTGGGCACTTGCTTCACTAGTCATCACAAAACATTTATGTAGAAATTTTCAAAGTGCTTTCCTCACAAACAGGAGGCACACAGTACTATAAACATCGGCAGTCCCGCTGTTAGTTGGCTTTTCTGGTAATTTTTTTTAAGTATACCATGAGCTGAAAATTTCCAATAAATTCCATATATAGGCTTTGAGCTTAAGAAAACTCTAGCTAAAATAAAAAGTTCTGAAAACTTTCTCTTTGGGGATAGAATCATTAAACTGGGAAGATGCCTAAACTGACAAAGAATTTTCACTGCCATCAAATTAGGTAAGAAGCCCTATAGTAGGTTGGAAAATTAAACTGCCCTGTGTTCTAAGAGCCCTTGTAATTGCAAAATTGTCTCTTTCATTTCTCGAAAATACCTTAAATTCCTGAGTATTAAATGAAGTGATAGGATTAACATAGTCTTTGCATACCATACTCATTTTAAAAATGCCACAACATTAAAGATCACTTCTTAATTGTTAGATAGATTTTTTCTAAGCAATGTTAGTCATGACCCTAAGGTCTCTTCCCTCCTCGATGCATGCTTGTGAAAATAACTTTTCACACACGTATGTCAATCAAGCACATTTCTCTCTTATTTATTTATAATTGTTTCTCCAATTTCTCAAAGTGAGGTTTAAGCCTTGCTTTTATTTTCATGTTTATATTTCCTAACATAGTCACAAATCCAGTAAGCATGGTCTTTATGACATCCCCAAGACATAAAACATCATCAAGTAATTAGATTCAAGATTGACCTTGCAGAATGTTATTGTTGCCATCCAGTCATGTCTGACTCTTTGTGACTCTGTGGTCCACGGGGTTTTCTCGGCAAAAGGTATTTCCTTCTCCAGCTCATTTTACAAACGAGGAAACTGAGGCAAACAGAATTAAATGACTAGTCACGCAGCTAATAAGTATGTGAGGCCAGACTTGAATCCCAATCTTCCTGACTCCAGGCTCAACATTTTCTCCACTGAGCTACCTACTGGCCTCCTGTAGAATGGTACCCATTCTTTTTATTTAACAGTGAATAATAACTGGATATGGGATAATAAGATTAACATAAAAAACTTGGAAAATCTTAAAGCTCTGTGTAATTGTGAGCTATATAAGTGTGCATAGAACATGGAACAGTTGTAAGCCTTATGCATAACTGAGCTTCCTAAAAGTTACTCACCCATTGGATCATCAAAATAAGTTATACAGTCTATTTTAGAGCATATTGTGTTGACTTTTAAATGAATGCCATGTGAAGAATCAATAACCTTTCTCAGTCCTCAATATATAATGTATAATCCTTCTCAGAGAATAATCTAGGCTTGACAATGAATCATAAACCATATTTTAAAGGAAATCTTTTTGGTCATTATCCAGTTCTCTAGCATAACGTCGCTGAGCAGGTAGATTTGGTTATGGATGAAATGAAATGTCTGGAATAAACAGCAGCATCGAGATTGTTACTAACTAGAAAACTTGAAAATATTTTGGGGTTTTTATATTGACCCAAACATCATACTAATGCTATAAAATTATATATGCATATATGTACACACTATATGTCATATTACACATGACATATATAATAGCTAACTTTTAAATAATGCTTACTATATGCCAAGCACTGGGTTAAGAGCTTTGCAAACATTATCTCATTAGCTTTTCACAACAATCCGGGGAGGTAGGTGCAATTGTTACCCCCATTTTCGTATAAGGAAACTAAGGCAAACAGAGGTTAAGTGACTTGCCTAGTCACACAGCTAGTAAAATGTTTGAGGTCAAGTTTGAACTCAGGTCTTCCTGAGTCCTGGACAGCTAGATTGGCATGGTGGATTGCATACCTGGTCAAGAGTAAGGAAGACCTGAGTTCAAATCTGACCTCAAATACAAACTGTGTGACCTATTTGCCTCAGTTTCCTTATCTGTAAAATGAGTTGGAGAAGGAAATGGCAAGCCACTCCAGTATCTTTGCCAAGAAAACCCTAGATGGGGTCAGAAAGAATCAGACGCGACTAAAACAACTGAACAACCACAACTTCCTAACTCCAGGCTCAGCATTCTGTCCGCTGAGCCACCTTGGTGGCCTCAGAGATCCTAAAATTTAATGTTAAGTCAAGTGATTTTAAAGACAAATAGTCAGAGGTAACGCCTGACCAATATTACTTGGACAATTCTGAAATTTGGTGAAGATGTCTGGAAAGTTTCATCACCAAATTTAAATTTTCTAAACTATTGTTCTCACATCCAGTGACCTTCCTACTGTTCGTCTCACACAAGCTCCTTCTCTTGGCTGTTTTTTAAACTATCCTCGGTCTTGAATTCTCTTTATCTCTGTTTCCTGGTTTCTCTGCCTTCCTTGAGGTCTGGGCTAAAATCCCACCTTTTACAACATGCCATGGCCTTCCCTCTGCTCACTGGAGATACTCAGCAGAGGTCAGGATTGTCTTTTGTCTTTCTTTGCATCCCCAGTGCTTAGCAAGGTGCCTAGCAAAGAGTAGGTACTTAATAAACACTGTGACCCACACTAACATTAAGGGGACTTAGGAAAAGCTTTTTGCAGAGATGGGATTTTAGCTGAGGCTTGAAAGAAGCCAGGAAAATTAGTTATGACTTATATAGGCAAAAATTGGGACTGTGAGAAGTAAAGGGAGCTGCCCCAAATCACCCATTATTAATTCAGTAAGGCTTGGAATTCTAACCCAAGACTTCTGACCACAATTCTACTGTTCTTCCCATGATGCTGCACTGTTGTTTTTTGATCACTGTGGAATGTTGCCTCATCAGTTCAATGTGCTACTGAACGCCAGCAAAACAATGAATGGGTTTGTTGACAAATGATCATACATTTCATATTACATTCATATTTATGAATGAAAAAATTATTAAACACTTCCTTCATGCCAGGCTCTGGGGACACAAACATAAAACCAAGAGGACTTGCTATCAGAGAATTTACATTTTAATTGGGGGAGGGGAGAGACAATATGCATAGAGGAGAGGAGACTTAGGAGGGGCATTTGGGTCCAAATAGTTCAGAAATACTGAGTAGGATCACAGGGGAGTATATTGACATATGGGAAAGGTAAATGGTACAGTGGATAGAGCTCCTGGTCAAGAGTCAGGAAGATCTGAGTTCAAATCCAGCCTCAGACACTCATTCAGTTGTGACCCTGGGCACACTTAGTCTTCTTTGCCTTGGTTTCCTCCTTTGTGAAATAAGCTGGAGAAGAAAATGGCAAAGCACTCCAGAATCTTTGTCAAGAAAACCCCAAATGGGGTCATGAAGACTCAAACATTACTGAACCACAACATATTGACTCACATCCCCATCAGAAACAATGATAGAACAGATTCAGTCATGGTGCGTGGTTCCAGGACCAGAGGGGAGTACACCAACTCAGCAGAGGTCATTGATAAAAATGCTATACTGGAGAGGGGAGGGGGAAGGACCACTCAGGTTTTTCTGAAGTAGTATTCTGGGAGAGGCAGCCACTCATCAGGTGAAGGAGAAAATTAATAGGTGTCCCCAGACTGTCAAAGGGGTACATGAGACAAATTAGGTGAAGTCAACTCTGTAGTCAACTGGGCATAAGGACAGGAACATTCATAGAGTCACAAGGTAGGTTTTCTTCTCCTTACGGCTTTGAAAGTCTGTAGTTTTGTATTGTGGTGATAGAAAGGGGAGAACTGGATATAATTATAAACACACAGTACATTGTATTACTTCATTTTATTAATGACCATATTCAGTATTTGGCATAGTCCCTGAATGTTATGTAGGGATATAAACCTCCAAATCTACTAAAAAAAAAGGATATATCATAAAATCTGTATTTCATTTTCACTGGTTTGGATTTGAGTACAAGATAAGGTAAGACCACCCCTTCCTCCTCATACTCACCACATTTTCAAGGCAGAATGAACAGACGTATAAAAATCTAACCGCAGAACCGGGATCTTAAAGAAATCCCTAAACTACCCAAGCCTACGGGAAAACTGCGTTTTTCATCTTGGCTAAAATAAGAAACTACAAGTGGGGAGCGTCAGACTTCATTGCGGTGACATCTCCCAAGAGAAGGGGCCTCGGAAGCTAGCTCTAGAGTTGTGCTTTGGAGTCAGCTCTTTGGGCGACATCAGTTTTAAAGGGAGAATTGACTGAAAACACTATCAAGTTTCACTTTGAAATCTACAGATTATGACAAAATAAATGAATACCCTGAAGCAAGAGGTAAGACTAAAAATAAAGTAACAAATAAAGGCAGATCAACTGTTTTTGTTTTTTGTTCCACCATAGCCTACAAAACCTCCTTCAGGTCTGTATTTGGAACACTCCGCCCCTCTGGATTCACCCACCATGCCTTTACCTTCCAGAAGGATGGGAGGGGGGCAAAATAATGTTTTCACCTTTTAATCTCTAATCATGCAAAATGCTAATTTTCTAAGTAGAACTGCATTATAGTCTTAAAGGCACAAATGTTCATAGAGCAAATCCCATTCAAAGGAAATGGCCCATATATTGTGTGTTATTTTCCTATCCCCGTGGAAGGCCTGAAAAATAGGATCTAATTCACCTGGTTAGAATGAATGGCTCCACAATGAACCCTCAGGTCCACAAATGTTCTTTCTTTCACTATTTCTATTGAAAAATGGTTCCTGGTGAATGGTGCACTATACAGGGAGAAGGAGGAGAGGAGAACTTTCTTACAGTTCATTGGCTGTTCCTCTACGGGGCACCTGGCCTTCAAAGTTCCTCCTCCTTCCTTTCACTTCCTCCAAGGAAGCAACCGCTCAACTTCCTGAGTCATCTGCAAAATAACTCAACATACAATAATATATGGGAACTTAGGGGAGAAGCGTGTGTGTATAACAGACTCTCTTTCTTCTTTGGACTCTCTGTGCTTTTTACACTTGCTAATTAAACAGAGAAAGATTGGATATAGACATCTTGTTTGTCTCCAGCTCCTCGAGACTATAGTTTTTGGTAATTGGTAAATTTTCGAGTGTTCTGGTTATAGCTAATTTATCTTAAAATTTGGGGTTCCATTAAATGTTATAATTGTAGGAAGGAAGGAAGGAGGGAAGGAAGACAGAAAGAAAAGGGGAGGAGGAAGGGATAAGGGAAGAAGGAAAAAAAAGGAAAGAAAGGATTTATTAAGTGCCTGCTTTGTGCTCTGTGCTAAGTGCTTTGCAAATATATTATTTGACCGTCCAAACAACATGGATAATTAGGTGTTATTCTCCTCAATTTTATAGCCGAGAAACTAAGGCAAACATAGGATAAATAATGTGCCCAGAGTCACACAATTAGTAAGTATCTGAAGCTGGGTTTAAACTCATACCTTCCTGGATTCCAAATCTGGATACTAGGTTATGACCTGTATTAAATGTTTAGCAGTCAGGGAAAATGCTCCTTTTCTGTTTATTTCACTTTAACCCATGTTGCATGAAAATTTGACATCCACTTTGTCTGTCAATTTTTTTTTCTAAAAATGAAGTGTTCACATTTTCTGTCAAGGAACTTGGAAAAATTAAATGTAAATGGTAACGTTTCTGATAGCTTTTAAAAGTCCATGTTAGTCTGATTTTTAAAATAAAAACCGGTAGGATTTTACTCAAGGTGGGATAGTGATTTTGAAAAGTAAGTGACCCACTAAAAATAAAATATAGGATCTGAGACTTAAAGCTGGAAGGGGCCTGGGTCTTCATACATTTATAGATATTATTTTATAGATAAATAAACTAAGGCCCAAAGGGGTAAAGCAATTTGTCCAAGGTCACACAGAATAGATGACATTTTAGATAATCTGGTTCCAATGTGATACTCTTTCCATTGTACTATGTAACATCAGCACATTGAATCAAGCCTATTTCTAAAAAAATACATGCATATATATATTTATATACACATATATACATACACACATAGATAGATACACATGCCATAAAAGGTGGTTATAAAGGTACAGAAACATGTTTGGGAAACACCTTAACTTAATAACGTCACCTCTGTTTGCCTCAGTTTCTAAATCTGTAAAACGGGGACAATAATAGTGCCCACTTTGCAGGGTTGTTGTGAGGATCACATGAGATAATGCACAGCACCCGGCACATTGCAGATACTGTATAAACGCTTATTTCCTTTCCCTTCTTCCATTTCTCTTCCTGTTCATTCATCACTGTGAAAGGACATAAGGATACAAAGTGAAAAGTGAAACTCTTTTTGTCCTCAAGGAGTTTCCACTCTATTTGAGAAGAGATCAGGGTACATAGATAAGTAAATTCAAGATATGTTTGAGGAGGGAAAGCATACTAGCAATAAGATGCAGAAGGAGGTAGGTCAAGCAAGGCTTCATGGAGAAGATGGAATCTAAGCTGAGCCTTGAAGGAAGATAACGATTCTGAGGGAGAGGTACAGAAGGAAGGAGCAGCTAGTAACGCAGTTTGGCTGGAACTCAGAGAAAGTGAAGGAGAGTAATGTGAAAAGGCTGAAAGGGTGGACAGGAGAGAGAGATTGTGAAGTCAGTCAACAAGCATTTATTAATCACTACGGTTAGACACTAAGCAAAGCTCTGGGGAGACAAGGAAAGCCAAAAATTAGTCCCTAACCTCATGAAGCATACATTTTAATGGGAGAGACCATATGTCTCATTAGGAGATTTACAATAATGCAGATGAGAGGTGATGAGGAGAAAGAAGGGAAGAGATGGGAAAGATGTTGTGGGAATGGTCAGCTGGACTTGAAACTGGTTTGCTCTAGGGATGAAGGAAAGAAAAGAATTAATGATGAATCCTTGTGCATGAAGTTAATGTTGCAATGATCCTATTATACCAGTTTCAAATGAGAACATGGAAGATGCTAGGAACGCACCAGCATTCAATTCAACAAGCATTTGTTTGATACCTAGAATGTGTCAGGCTTTGGAGGATACAAAAACAAAAGTGAAACAACCTATGCTCTTAAGGAATTTACACAGTCCCTTCCATTACTAGGACAAATCTCCAATTCTAATGGAATGGAGAATGGCAGGCAACCAGGAAGGAGAGTTCCCTGGGGCTCAAAGGGAAAGTCAAGAGTTTTTCAGAAATGTACAAGCTTGGAAGGGACTTCCAGAAAGCAGTGAGAGGGTCTTTTCCCCAGATAAGACATCTAAGTCACTAAATAAATGAGTATATTCTATTTTAAGGAAATTCCAGAAATGTAGTGACCATAAATCTATTAAATGATATTTCATTTTCAGAATTTTATTTCACCTTTGTGTATAGCCTAAATCTCTTTGTATACAGAAAGAACTAATTTTGCCTTACTTTGCTCTGAGTATAATTAGTTATTAATATATCTCATACATGTACATTTATTACTTAATTTTCCCTGAACTCTTTCATTTTTAGTCATCCATTCTCCTAGAATTTTTCCACTTGTGCCCTAACCTTAACTTTCTGTATTCCCCTCAATGTGTTTTTGAAATTATTTTAAATATTTATTGATGAGCTTCCCTTTCTTTATCTATTGTATTAAAAATCCTGAGAGTCTAGAAACCAGTGCCTTTAAATATATATATAATATACATATTATATATATATAGTCCTAAATTATAGTAGAGTTCTATACCCTATGAGAGTACTCAAGTACTACCTGAGGTTAAATAACATCAATTCATTTTAATTTCCTTCATATATACTTCTCCCTCCCCACCCCCAGATCTAATCATATCCTATTGCTTTCTTAGGTTCTAAACGTTTTCTAAGTTCTCATCACTTTTGGATCTGAAAAAAATGCAGCATGTAGATTAATCTATTTATATGTGTATGTATATATTGAGCCACTAAATATACAATGTTTACTAAGGATTATGTTATGTAGGGAAAAGGTTAAAAGTAGAAAACACATGAAACAACATATGTTTCTACTGTGAAACATTTTATTACAAATAAAATAAATTTCAATAGCTTGCATGTTGCTATAAAATATGTATGAAAATACTTCAAAATTCATTTGTGTTTATTTTTGCATCCTATCTTGCCAATTTCTTATTGGTTTTAAAAGCCCTTTATCTTTTTAAGATACTTTGGTCTGTTTTCCATCTTCTTAAGTGTATTTCATTCCAAAAAGGTGGCAAAGGAAACATCTCAAAAAATGCTTTAATTGGCATCTTTACTCAATTTCATATGCCCCAAATATATTCTGCTTCCAATTATTATTTCAAAACACTGAAGGTTAACATGACTTCAACAGTAAGGGATGCTAGCTTTCTACACACACATATATGTATCTACAAATATATATATATATATACATATATATGTACATATAAAATCATGATAATTTAGGAATGAAGTTCTAGAAACAAGCGTATAAAATAATTGAAATTATGGGTATGTAGGTATCCTTTTTAAATGAAGAAAACATGAAGTAGTCTGCACTCCATATGTGTCGTTACAAGGGCTACATTGGGTTCTTTGTATGTGGGAGTGGGGGGGTATGTTTTTAATAAAAACTGTCCTAATCATTTTAACAGCTTTTAAGTGCAACTGAAATGATTAAGAACAAGTAGCCTTCCATGGCTAGGCTGCAAAACTCAACGAAGAGCTTATAGATCTTTCTGTGATTCATTGCAGATATTATGGAGATCAGAACAGTGGCAGTTGGAATAGTGGCAATCAAAGGGGTGGAAAGTGAGTACTTTCTAGCAATGGATAAAGATGGAAAACTCTATGCAAAGGTATGAAAACATCAGTCATAGTGTATGTTCGGTGCTTCAAATTTTATATTATTAGCAAATAGTTTAATTTTTTAATGATTATGTGTGCTGATATCACCATCATTCCAATATTTTTGTTTTGTTTTTGATAAATATTTTTAAAATTGATCACGTTAGTAATACCATTTTTTATATTAGACTCATTATTTTATCAGTTTATCTGTCATATAGAAATTCTTACCTCAATGTCTTTAGGCAATTAATTTGTGTTCTATAATCTCAGAGAGCTGCTTGGAGTACTAAGGTTAAGGAAATAATTTATACCCTTGAGTTCATGGCAAGGATGCATTAGAGACAGAATTTGAACCTAGGAACTTCTGACTCAAAGGACTGTCCTTCGTTCATTAGCGAAATTATCTTTGAAAGCCTACCAGTTTACATATATATATATATGCATATATATACATATATGTGTGTGTGTGTATATATATATATATATATATATATACATACATACATACATACACACACCCACACCCACACCTGTGTCCAGTGGTAGCTATCTTTAGGATATGGGGAGAAGGGGCAAGGATGAAAAAGAAATTGACTTGACAGTTTTGTTGAATATTTGAAAGGATAGCAAGTTGTGTAGATTTGTAGTTTCACTGCAATCCTCTTTTTTATTAGACTATGTTATGGAAATGCTTGTTTTATTCCATAAATTAAAACAAAGTACAATGAATTTGCAAAAAAAGAAAAAAGAAAGAAAACCTAAAACATAATATCAGCCACCAGTAAAAACAAAAGAAAAACAAGCCAAAAACCCCTACTTTTGGCTACATATAGTAAAATTTGATGTGTACTTGCCAATTATATATTGTTACATGAATAATACTCAAGAAGAAATTCTAAAAATAGGATTATACAAATAGCACTGAATTTGGAGTCTGAGAACTTCGGTTTGAATATCAGCTCAGTTACCTTCTACCTTGGTGACCTTGGGCAGTCACTTATATAGTCTGGGCTTCAGTGCCCTTCTTTATAAAATAGGGGTAGAGTTGGACCCTTCCAGTCCCAAATCTATGAGTTCATTTCTTAGCAATAAATGGTTAGCCATAAGCTGAAGAATGAACGCATAGGCCTATGCAATGGCTCTATTACCACGTTTTGAAAACAAAAAACAAAAACTGAACAAGCTGGACTTGCACGTTTATGTTTATTTTAAGAGACTGCATTAAAAGATTTGAAATTATACACAAAATCAGATTTAGTAACTAAAAGTTGTAAAAAATTTTAACTATAGAAAGACAATGTGGTTTAGTGAAAAGAGGACTAACTTCAGTGTCAGAAGTCCTTAGAGTCCCAGCTCTCTAACCTGCTGACTCTGAAACATGAAGTCACAAGGTCTGTGAGTCTACTTTTCATCTATAAAATGGAAATAATTAGACTCTCATTGCCTCCAGTATCTGATGGTCAATGATGTCAACAGAGATCTTTGTGAATGAAAAATGTCATATAATTGTGTAGTATGATGACAATCCACTTTACTACTAAACACTCCTCTAGTATAGAATATAATGAATGATAACCTTCCCTATGGAAAAAGCTTGGTGACAAGCTGTGAACAATCTCCCTAGAGAGATGAAAAGAGTGGTCTTATTCGTATAGAATAGGTTGCCCTCTCATGGAACTGTTGCTAGATGTTCCCAATCGGTATAGATCATTGAATGTTGACTACTCTAAAAAGACATAGAATTCAAAAGTCTGCTGTATAGGTAAAAAGTGTAATTTCAGCTTGGTCATCTGATTTAAAAAGGGCTTCTTTCATGAGTTGATTTACTTGGCAGTCACCATCATTTTGCAGATCAGATGAGAACTCCTCATCTTTAAGGATGAGTTTTGATGCATTTTCATTCTACCTAATGTCTCCTACTTATGCCTCTTCTTATTATATAAAGCACTCATTACACTTTTTTTTTAAACAGAAAGTCTGCAATGAAGATTGTAACTTCAGAGAATTCATTCAAGAAAATCATTACAACACATATGCTTCAGCAAAATGGACACACAGTGGAAGAGAAATGTTTGTTGCAATAAATCAGAAAGGGTCCCCTGTGAAAGGCAAAAAGACGAAGAAAGAACAGAAAACAGCCCACTTTCTTCCTATAGCAATCACCTAACCCTATGCAGGATATGAGGAACCAGTTCCAGCAGGAAGATTTCTTTAAGTAGACTTGTAAAAAGTAACTAAGAAAGGCTGGAAAACTACTGAAAACAAAAACAAAAACTGAACAAGCTGGACTTGCACGTTTATGTTTATTTTAAGAGACTGCATTAAAAGAAAGATTTGAAATTATACACAAAATCAGATTTAGTAACTAAAAGTTGTAAAAAATTTTAAACGAAGTTGTACAATCATGATGTTAGTAAGAGTAACATTTCTTTCTTAAGTTAATTTACCCTTAAGAGTAAGTTGCGACTTGATTTTCTGAGGATTATTATTTAAAAAATCTCTATCTGCTTATTAAAAATGGCTGCTATAATAATTAAAAAGCAGAGGGCGTTATGTAAAATACGTTGGACTTAGAGGCTGCTGGGATGCTTTGTCAGATCATCAAGTCAATGCTACCTGTGGAAGTTGAGCAAGGTTTGAGATGTTTTCCAGTGAAGAAATTGGAAACCCCTTCTATTCTACTCAGAGAAAAATCAATGCTCTTAAAATTGCAGTATTAAATCAAAATCTAGTTTGAAAAATAAGGATTGTACCAATAGCAAAAAAACGCTCGTATGTATGATTACCAACAGTAATGCTGCTCAATTGGAAAGAGTATTTCTTAGGGGATGTTTTGCAATCTTGTATATAAAACCATAACAGTAATAATACCAATGTACTTCATCTCACTTTCTACAAAGTAGCATATTATAAACTCAAAAATTAAAATTCAGACATCATTAGGTTTTTTATGTAACATAATCTATCTTTTGTATAATTCCTGTTAGGGCATATGGCTTTTGGAATACTGTTTTTCCCACCGTTACTCACGCTTTTTCTGTTGTTACCAGCATTAAACTTTATCTTAAGTTGTATTTGAACGTTATTGTTTTAAGTTATTTAAGTTTATGTTATTTATAAAAAAACTTATTAAGTTGCATCTGTTTCATATGCTTTTAATTCTAAAGGAATAACCAAACGGTCTGGCTCAGCTGCATGTTTTTCCCCCTATGACCAGACACTAAGTCTGGTACACAATACTCATGCCAGCAAACGCTGGATGGCAGACAAAAATGACAGCCTGCAGCGATTCCTACAATGGACGTCTCGCAGGGAACAAGACAACAATGTGAAAAATATTTTGCCACATACTCTTGCCAATGAAGTTGGATGGTTCAGTCGAAATCACAGCAGATAAAAGAAGCTAGATTTCAGAAGTAATCGTTGATTCGAAGTTTGAGAATGAAAAAAAGGAACCTATTTGGAAAACAAAGACAAACCAAAAAACAAAACAAAACAAAAACAACCCAACCAATACGTGTCTTCAGTTTCCACCAAAGACTCAGAGGTGGCCTATAGACATACAACATTTTTTCCTATGAGGTAGGATTTTAAATGCCTCACATAGAGTTCTCAGATCCATTATGGAGATAGTGCCAAGAGCAAGACCAACACATAAGTGGAATACATGACCAACTAAATGACATGATTGTAGGGGCACCACAAACCCCTACTTGACCAAAGAGCTGTCCTCCTGGGCTCCAGTTTTCTGAACTTGAAATGACACTGAATTTGATTCGAGAGAGCAGAATTCCTTAGCCAGTATCTAGCTATGTGACCTTAGGTAACTCATTTAGCCTAAGGTTCAGTTTTTAAAACTTTAAAAGGAAGCTATTTTAGACTAGATGGTCTCTAATGCCCCTTCCAGCTCTAATGTTGCATGACTTTTACTTGGCCTGAAATTCCCACCAACAGACAAAATCAGGGATATCATTTCTGTGAGGTCACTGTGAAAAAGGCTATATACATCATATGAGAATAGAAGGAATATTCAGAACCTGCTATAACTTTCTTCTTTTTGGAATATTAACTTATATTATTGGCAATGGTGGGCATAAGCATAGATAAGTATCACCAATGGAAATAAGAACATTGCAGTGATATGCCTTCCTTATCAATTATGATCATTATAGGGTATAAATTTTATGAGTAATTTCAGCCTTAATTGTCTATGGACAAAAATATCTGGCTATTTTATTTAGAAGTTGATAATGAATTATTAGATGATATATTTCATATTTTGTCATATTTATCTATCTGTATACAAATATATTAAGCAGGGCTAACATTGTTCTAACATATCAGGTCCATTGTATTTTCTGGGGTTCACGTATAAGACTGTAGATTGCCAGTCTTACCTCATACACATAGTCTTCTGGGAAATGAAATGAATAATGCTCTGACTTTAATTCTCTTGTGTCATTTGACCTGGCTTAAATCATGAGGCCTTTCTAACTGTGACCAGGTCTGTATGTAATGACTCAGTTGATATTATCATAGCAGCGCAAAAGGTCTCCTTAAAGAGGTGATAAACAAAGTAATGGAACTGGTTCTTTAGTTCACTTGAGAGAAATAAAAAATACTTCATGGGATTCTAGGTCATCTTTCAATTGTCACCTAATATTCACACTAGTCATAAGATACCAGATCAACATGAACATGATGGTGGCCTCTGTACCAACACCCATTGCAGAGGATAGAGACATAGAGAAAAAATTATCACGGTCATCCTATATATTGACAATTTGGAAGGTAGTGTAGGACAGTGGAAAGTGCATGGGATCTGAAGGTCAGATAAACTAGGTTCACCCCCCCAGGCTCTGTCACTTAATACTTATAGTTCCTTGGGCAAGGCACAAACTTTCTGAGACTCAGTTTTCTCAATTTTAAAATGAGAGTTATTCTAGGTGGGCTCTGAGGTCCTTTTTAGCTCTGTAGCTATGATCCTTCCATTTTTATATACTTCATGCAAAAGGAGACATAAGAGGAAGATAGAAAAACACTTTGGGAATTATAATTGGGGATCAAGGAATGATATATTATGAATATTGTCTTCAAGAAGACAGTTGGAAAGCACTAGCTGTGATTAGAAATCAACAGAAGGCTAAAGACAATAAAATACAATGGAATTCAACAATCTGCCATTCTTTTATGGTGTATCTATTTTCATCTACAACAGTGATGGTGTCCTGACACAGGCAGCACAATGGATGGAACCCTGTACTTGGAATCAGAAAAGTCTGATGTTAAATTTTCCCTCAGACACTTATTAGCTGGGTAATCTTGGATGACTGATTATTGTCCATGTCTTGGCTCACACATCTGTAAGATAAAGGAGATGGATGCTATTGCCTCTAAGCTCCCTTCCAGCTTTACATCTATGATCTTATGACTTTAGTCACCTCTGTATTCAGTGTACTATATGAAGAAGTAGAAATGGTATTTAAGATAAATGAAACTGGAAAGAATGGTTAGTCCTGATCAAATACACATGCACATATTATATATATATGTACGTATATATGCATACACAAATACATATACATATATACATACACAAATATATACCTATACACAGATATATACATACACACAATATATGTATATTTGTCGAAAGTGAAAATTTGAAAGCAGTTATCTGAAGGAGGAGTCAACTCCCAAAGAATCACAAAAATCCTAAACTGTAATACTACTGAAAAAGTGAAATGGGTAAATTTTCAACCGCAGTACTACTTTCTGATCTCTACAAAATATTTATAAAAATTATCTATGCCTGAATTAAAGGAAGTTTCAGTGAAAACACATTAAGTGGAAAGGCAAGCTCTTGTAAAATTTTTTGGGAGTCCATATCTTAAAGGTGTACATCAAACTGATGGAGAGGTGAGGAGGATATAAAATTTCTCTGTTTATTGCTTGCTGATTTGAATACAGCTCATGACTAAATAGAGAAAAACCTAGATGACATAGTACAGATGAGGTCTCCTTCACACATACAACAAAATTATAGAAGATATGATAGCTTCAAAGACAGGTGTTCAATGATTTGGTAAGTATTCACCTGAAGAGAGGTGCTAAATAGGGAAGCTAAAAGTTATCTACCAATAATTTTTTTTCCAGAGAGGCAGATACCTTGTATAAAGTTCAAATACATAGATTTTCAATTGATGTAATTTTCAGCATGCCATTTAAAGAGAACATGTTTCCCCATTATTCTTTGATAGAAGAGCTATTCAATGTGAACTCATCCCATACAGGCTACTAAGCTTCCTTAGTGAGATCTAAGTAATTCAAGAGATCAATCTAAGTATTTACACTGGAGAGTAAAGCAGATGAAAAAATGTCCATTGTTGAAACATTCACTTAAACACACACATGTGTTAGACAATAGGGGACTGGAAGTTTTAGATAAGAAATATATTCTGACCTCGTTAAGTTTATAATCTAGTAGGGAAGTATGACACATGAATAGATATAAAAAATTAAATAACTTGCCCTAAGCCAAGCAGTCAGTATCAATTATGTAAATTCTGGAATTATACTTTTTTCTTAAAAGAAGTTCAGAGTACTATGATTAATTGTAGGCATCCTGAATCAAAAAGATGCTAAAGAGATCACATAATTTCTGGGAATGTCTTAGGGATTTTGGCCCATTCTAGGACAGGTTTGAAATAGTCTCTGTTCAACCATACTTCTAGACTGGTGATCCCAGATTAGACTTTTATCTTGGGGTCATCACAGATTTTCCCTAAGTCCTTCAGATGAGTGATGATCCAGGGTCAGGTCAGATTTCTCAAGTTGGCTTTAGGCTAGAACTTCTGAATATATCAGGACTAATGCAAATTCTATATCTAAATACAACCTTGAATCAGCCTAGCTTCAGGTACGGATTCAGGGCATTCACTTCTCTGCATCCTATTCCACAATCCCATGGCAAAGCAGAAAATTTTTATGTTCATTGCAGACCTTGTGGATATTTAGGGCAAACTCTTTTGGGTGATGACAGTTCTCATTTAGGAGGTTCTATAACACCACAGAGCTTGATGCAATCAGCACAATGGCATCCAAAACACGAAAATCTGGAGAATTCATTATCTATGGTGGGAATCCCTCTTTGGCAGGCACTCCTTATTGGATCTTCTTCTGAAAATCTTTGGCTAACACATTTCCCTGTTCTATGCCTTTCTTGATATCAGTAATCAGGGGGTCATAGAACAAAGTTTTTTGTCATTATCTTTTATGAAATTTTGTATAATTTTGACATATGCTTGGCAGATTATCTTGACAAGGAAGCACCGTTAAGACTGTTTTGCTTTACCAAATCAAATACGGCTGGATGGGGCAACCTATAGAGTTCGTCCATCAGTATATATGCCCTGTGTAGATGCCACAAATAGACAATAAAGTGGGCCCAGAATTGACCAGAAAGAAGAGAGAGGGCCAGATTGCCTTTGGGGATTTGAAAAAGTCTTTAATAACCCTAAGTTTCTTCCTGAATCAGAGTGCCACTTTTTAAAGTATTAATATTATTTTGGTTGTGTTGTATGTCTGTGACTAATGGAATTATCCTCTGAAAAAATGAGGTAGAAAATAAAGAGTAATGGAAAGACATACATGGTGTACACTTCAACACAGTATGAACGAATCATTTCTCAGAAGAAGGAGTGTGAAGGATATCATTAAAATGAACACACAAATGCAAAAGAAGATAGGCTCGTCATGAAGCAAGTTTGAGGGACAGCCAGCCACACCTGGAGGGGTCCACTGGTATCCCCTGCAACTTGAGCAGAACATGAGGAAGGCTTTACGTACCCTGGGTGGACCACCTATGGTGAATTTATGGAAATACATACACAATAGCTATACATAAGAAGCAGACATGAGGTCATGATTGGCAAAACAGGAGGAAATTCCCATACTGATGGGATCACAGATTCATTGGAAGGTTGGAGACCTTATGGAAAGGGCAAAGAAGTTGTTTGGGAGAACAGAAGCCAAATACTTAAAAAAATGCATAATATTTAGGGTCTTGTTCCTTTCTGTCACTCCTTGGAAACATCCTTGAAATATGTCAATTGACAAACCTCAATGAGTGAAAATTAATTTAACTTGAGCATCTTAGAATGATTCATTTCACATATGTCTTGCTAGATGAAAGGTTTCTGAGAGTAGGGATTGTATCTTCCATATCTATTGTATTCCCTAATAACATCTGTATATATGTGTTCCTTAAGTGCTGGATAACTGAGTTTACTGATAAACACACCTGATTTATGGTTTAAAATGTAACAAAAGAATCTGAAATAAATTTTTTTGGTGTCTGGTTTTACCCAAAGGTCTCACACTGATAGTGCTAAAAGCTAAAAACTAGGTAAGACTTAACAAAAATATGCTTTGCAAAATATTATCTTCACTCTAAAGCTAAAAGTCTTAATATAGTAATAGACTATAATAAGAGAAGTGAGCATTTAAAAGTGCAGTCTTGTAAATAATTTAATAATACACTGGCTGAGGGGAGCTGGCTTGTAAATCCTGAGGCATTCCAGATACTGAAATTCTATAACTGCTTACATTCCAATCCTAAAAAGGGAGCTATTTTGCCTTTTTGTTTAGAAGGCAGATTTTAACTATCCACTGTCTGTTTATTTCATTAAAAACAAAAACAAAAAGGTTTTTTAATTCTAAAGGAAATCTGCATTGAGTTGATGACAAGCACGTCAGATGACAAGGAAAATCATGTTTTCAGCATTCTTGAGCAGGGTCTCTACTCTTTCTGTGCTGTGAACACCCCTGGCAGTCCGGTGAAGTGTATAGACCCCTAATCAGAATCATGGCTTTTTTAGCATAAAATATGCCAAATTACAAAGGAAACTAAATGTTAGTGAAAATGAAGATGTAAATTTTTCTCTCATCAAAGTTTGTGGGCCCCCTGAAACCTATCCATAGAACCTTGAGGGTTAAGACCATATCCCAGGTGAAAAAACTCTAAAACTGTCTTACAAAAGTTCATTTTCCCATTTATTCATAGAATTCATTCTACTCAAAAGTCACATTGTCTTGTCTCATTCCAGCTTTGCTTATGATGTCAGCCTTGTCATCGTTTGCCATTATAATAGCTACACACACACAACATACACACAACACACACACAAGTAGGTATCAAGAGATGCAGGTACAAACTGGGAGAAGGCAAGAGAAGAATCATAGACTACTTTTCCCTATTGAGAACTGCTACCACTTCATAAACCAACCACATTTTGGAATATACACTGAAACTGTACAGGGAGTGACTTAAGAGGTCATCTAATCCAGTCCTTACCTACATTTTGAATATCTACATGATCCTCGATGCAGTCGTTCTGTCTTTGATTAAACACATCTAGTGAGGAGGAACACCAAAGCTCTGCAGTAACTCAAGGGTCAATTCATGTGGGTGCTCTGAGCTCCACGGGTCAGAGCTGGGGATGCATTAACTAATTAACTGAAAATGTCAAAGCTGACAAGACCCAACCCTGGCCTCAGTAAATCAATCAGGGAAGCTCTATTGTGGACTCTTCAGGCAAGAATAAATTAATGTGGTACTTTTTGGAGTTAAGAATACATAGGGATATGTTTGAACGTTTTTAACATTTCCTTGGCTTATGGACGCCTCTCTCATGCACCAAGACCTTTCTTAGAGATGAGTTGGTAACAGATAGGAATGAGACCAGAGGAGAAGTAGGAAAATAGGATCAGGTTGTTTTCATAATAACTTCTGATCCTAGACACCTGAAAGGGCTAAGCAGACAAAGATTATCCACTGGATTTCCAAGGAAAAGTCCTAGTACTCTCACCCAGCCTTTTTTTCCTCCCTTCCTTCACTGTTGACTCACACTGAATTGGGGTCCATTAAATCCCCCAGCTCTTTTTCAGAAGAATTGTTTACCACGCTTCCCCTATGTTGTGCCTGTGAAGTTGATTATTTCTTTTGTACCAAAGAATCACAGGCTGCTTCTCCCTATTGTGAACTGCTACCACTTCATAAACCAACTTTACATTTATCCCCACTGAAGTTCTTCTTATTGGATCCACTCCAATGATCTGGTCTGTCAAGATCCTTTTGGATATTGACTGTCACCAATTGTGTTGGCTACATCTCCCAGCTTTATGTCATCTGCAACATTTTTTTCTTCCTCCAAGTCAATGATATGAATATTAAATAGCACACGATCGGATACAGATCTCTGGGATACCACACCGGAGACCTCCTGCCTCATTGGCATTGACCCACCGTGACTGGAATCCAGCCATCCATCCCATTCTCAATCCATCTGACTATTATCATCTAATCCATGCTTGTCCATCTCCATGAAAATGTCATGAGATTTTTCAAAAACTTTGCTAAAATAGAGGTAAGTTAGATCCTTCACATTCTCCCTAATAATCATGTTAAAAAATGAAATGAGGTTATTCTGTCATGACTATTTTCATAAAGCCATGCTGACCTTTTGTAATTACTTCCTTTTCTAGAGGTTTACTAACTCTTTAACGACCCATTCCAGAGTTTTCCAAGAAATTAAAGCCAAGATCCTTGTTCTGTAGGATTGAACTCAGTTCTCTTCGTTTGTTTTGAAGTTTAGAACAACATTTTTCCTTCTCCAATCCTGTGTTATCTATCCCATTTTCCATGATCTTTCAAATCTCCCTGATGGTAGCTCACCAGTTACATCTGCATCTCTTTCAGGGTCTGAAGACACAGTTCATGTGGACCAGCTTACTTAGATTTATCAAGGAGAGCTAGGTCTTCTCTCACTATTTCCTATCTCTTTGGTATCATCTCTTGTCAGTATTTTTTTTGTGCTGTCATTTTCAGTTTAAAGGTCATTCTCTTTTCAAATAAAAAAGAAACAAATAAATGATATGACATGCTGTTGTGAGAAAGACAGGTCAGGCTTGTCTTCTTTGGTCCTAGGAGCAGAGCCAATGAGAAACTAAAAAAAAAACAAAAAACAAAAAAACAAAACCAGATGGAAGCTTGATGTTAGGATAGACTTCCTGACATTAAAGGAGCCATCCATAAGTATAAAGGGCTTCTTCAGGAGCTGGTGGGTTTATCTTCATTGGAGGTCTTCAAGCAGAAGCCAGATGATCACTTCTCTTGGATATGGTAACAACTCCTTCCTTTTTGTGTATGGGTTGGATTAGATGCCCACTGAGGTACCTCCCAACTTTGAAATTCTGCGGTTCTATGATTCTGACCCCTATTCTTTTGTAAATAATAAAAGGATATGGCAAATGAGCTTTCAGATCTAGCCTCAGGAAGAGACATAACGTAATTCTAGAGGTAAAGAGAGTGCTGCTCATTGGTTGACTGACTTATGAGGATTGTTCTAAGAAGCGGCACAGTGCTTTCAAGCTTTTCTTTGAAATAAAAGCCCATATTTTTCATACTAACATTCTTCTGTCAATGATATAGGCTTCTAAAACATAGAATACCACAACCTATGAGGAAAAAATGTCGGAGGCCACCCGAAAATGGTCCGTTAGGTGAGCTACATCATATTATCGATGAACAATTTCAGAAGAAGTGTAATGAGATCTTAGCAGAGAAATTTCCTACTTGGAAAAGAAGGTGGGCTGGTAATAGAGTGAAAGCAAGAGAACGCTGGATAGCCTGTGTGCTCCGCTGGCACCCACACAATATTCACAAATGTAGAGGAAGGTTCTAAGCATGTGGATTTGTGGTACAGAAGGGAATGAACATTTCATTTACATAGTCCCTACTATGTGCCAGGCTAGAGCTTTACAGATCCTCACTGCAACCCTGCAAGGTAGGTGACATTATCCCCAGTCACATGTCTAGAAAGTTCTGAAGCTAGGTTTGAACTCCTTTCTTCCTGATTTCAGGCCCAGCACTCTACCTACTCTGCCACCTAGCTGTCTGAAAGGACATGGCCTCATGTCGAACAGTGTAACAAGGCACCAGGATAGGTCATCATCTTGGAGGATGTATTTCTCCACCCCATCCCACCACCCAACCCCTCTCCATACTTTAAATATTCCCTATTAAAATTTAAATAACCCTTTGAGGGGATATTTTATCAGCTACTAACACCTCATTGTTTAGTGGATGCTTTGTGGTGATAAGTGAGAATCATTTCTAGGAAAGGAGGTCAGATAATAGGTTCATTTTCACTGCGGGAAGGATGGGGAGAGACATATTCTGAATCTGGGCACTTGGCCAGAGAGAGCTTGACATCCTAGTGGAGGCAACTACCATTGAATGGTATTGACAAAGCAAAGGGCATTAAGAGAATTAATTGAATACCCTATCTCAAATGTTATTTATAATCTCTGTTCCATGAGTTTTGGCATCTTTCAAATGAAAATTAGCCATACCCAGATAAAAAGCTGACTTTTAAAAAGAAGCTTCTTGCCTCTTTTTAAAAATCAGTTTTAAAATTCTATTCATTCAGCAATAATTCTAAGATATGCAAAACTGGAAATAAAGGTGAGCAACCTTTACAGTTATCTAAGGCAGTGGTGTCAACTCCAATGGGATTGATACAGGATATATAGATTATTAAGTGCTGTATAATGACCTAAGAAATCATTTATTAACATTATCTATGTCCTATAATATTTTTATTTCTTCTGTTACATGTTTCCTAATCACATTTTAATCTAATAGCAGGGGAAGGGAGGCTCTCAGCAACGTGTAGCAGATGGGCTGCATGTATGACATCTCTGATTAAGTAAGTCAGTAAATATATATAAAGATAACGATGGGGAACACAATTAAACAAACTGATTAGAGCCAGGTGCTCCAAGACTAACTATTCCTATAGAATCCTAGCAGGTTAGGAGAGGGAGGGACCTTTTCCATCTTTTGGTCAAACCTCCCGATGTGACACAGACTCATATCCAGAGAAATTGTAGCTTGCTTAAGCTCACAGTTTGTGGCACAACCAAGACTACAATTCAGATCCCTAGACTTCAGCTCCAGAGTTCTTTCCAGTTCACTGTGCTGTGAAAGAAGAAAGAAGAACTGATGAAGTGCTTATGTTTCTCCTTTTCGGGATGAATTTTGATGAGATCACAGAAGGTCAGACATGGAAGGGATTGGAGGAACCATCTAGTCCCCGCCCAAATGATAATTCTCTGCTCATATAGCTGTATGAGGATCCTTCAGCAGTTGTATCTCCTTTCTTTAATTTGATCCTTTTCTTTTCTCCAATATGGTATGAAAAAATCAACAAAAAACCCACAGACCACAAAACAAATGTTAAAAAACCCCCCAAAACTTTTGTGGTCCTTAGTTTTCATCTCCATCTTCAAATTTATTCATTCTATATATGCTAGCAGTGGCTTGGAACCAGGAAGACTCATCTTCCTGAGTTCAAATCTGGCTTCAGACACTTATTAGTTGTGTCACCCTGGGCAAGTCACTTTACTCTATTTGCCTTGGTTTCCTCATCTGGAGCTGAGGAAGCTGGAGAAGGAAATGGCAAATCACTCCAATATCTTTGCCAAGAAAATCCCAAATGAGGTCATAAAGTGTCGGACGTGTCTGAAACAACTGAACAACCAAAACAAAAATTTTCTAGAAATTACAGTTATGTCATTCTTTGTAAGAAAAATAGTAAAAGGATTAATCATTTTGATGAATTTTTTTCCCTTGAGGAAGAAACCTGTGATTTTATTGTCATAGGGAATCCCTAGTAAAGGAACTTCCAGTGAGGAAACTCCTTCTATCAAAACAAAATTGCAACTACTTTGCAGCTTGAACTGTTACTTTCCCAAAGCACTGAGGGGTTAAGTGATTTGTCTGGGGTCTAACCAATACATATTGGAGTCAGCACGTAAACTCAGGTCTTCCTGACTGAGAGTCGATTTAAAGCCTGAAAGGACATTAGAGGTCATCTACTCTGAATCCCTGAGTTTATAGATGATGGAACTGAGGCCCACAGAGGTGATGTACTATGTCCAAATCCACACCTGTGTGAGCTAAGGATGTAAACACAGGATCTCTGACTCCAGATTCAACACTGTATCACAATGTTCATGGCTTACAGAAATACATTTGCAATCAAAATGTGAAGGCAAGCTAAATTATAAGTAGTTTAAATATGTACTATTTTATATAATAAGCTCCCACCCCCCATTCACAAACAAATTCCTGGTCTACAACACTTATTCTAACAGACTAAGAACAATATTGCTTAGTGACTATGTTCTAGCTCTAATAATTAGTAAATGACAAATTACTCTCTACTAAGTGGAACATTTAGCTTTGAAAAATAAAACTAATGAAACTTACAGATTTCTAAGATCTTACACAGAAGATATAATTGTTTGTTTTCAGTTCTCCACAAAAATATTCTCTAGCTTCACCAGTAGTAAAATCGAGGGAATGTTTTGAAGTGTCTTCGGTGATTTCATTTGCTGTTGAATTAGTTTAGCTGTATTTTGTCATCAGGTGTTAGAAACTATCACTGAAATACTTCAAAGTCATTAAACTTTTGCCAGGTGTTTATTTCTTTCATAAATTTTTTAAAAAATGTATGTTTGATAGGAATTAAAATTCATATATTTGTTTGAATAAGAATAGTTATTTTTAAAAAACCTAGTAATTTAAACTTCTTCCACAACTCTTAATTGGAACTCTTTCCCATTTTTATTTTGTATCAAATGGATATTAAACATTATAGTAGACTTCTGAAAAAATTGTGAATGGCAAGAGATAATGCCATCAATGACAATTACATATACATACATATGTGTATATGTATATATACATATGTGTGCATGCATGTATTTTTTACTTAGAAGAATAAAAAAAGTTTAGAAATGTTTCCAGGTTTTCTTGAGGTTAGTAGGAGGCTAACAAAAGGTATCTGATGTGTCTTAGCCCATCACAAACGTAGCAGTCAGGACCTAGTAAGGGACGAGCAGAATATTATAGGACAGGTGATAGAGCTACCTACCTTTTCAAAGGCAGAAGATAAAACAATGAGCAAACAACATTCATTTTAAAATGGTGTCTCCTTAGAACTTGAAATTGTTTTTATTGTTAGTCTGAAGTCTTATGATGATTCCTGCCTAGTGAACAAGTGCCTCTGAGTTTGCTGATAACACTTTAACCCAGTATTCACGTGAACCTCAACTTACCTTTGCTGGTAATTTCTCGAAGTCTTCCTTTTGGCTCTCTTAGCATGGCTCTCTTGTTACCATGGATTGTATACTCTTCTAATGCACCAAGATCCCATAGAGTCCAAACGCGTTCCTTGGGTCCTAGACCTGTCATATCAGAATTTCATTTAATTAGAGAAGAAATCCCCAAACCAGATTATAATGCCTTTTCTTCAGATGAACAGAAATTTGTCTACCAGGTTGTTCGGTCTTTTTGCCTTTATCATTTCATGAACCTCTCTATGAAGGTTCAGAAAAGTTAAAATCTACAATGAATGTCCATATCAATTAAACCAAGGATCCATGAAATTTTGATGTAAATAATAATGCCATTTAGCTTTTCAAACAAAGCACATTGATATCGTTTCATTTTACTTTTCAAAATACTCCTTATTTTCTAGATGGAACTGAAACAGAGAGAGGTCAAATATGTTGCATAGAAGTGTGCAGAGGACAGATAGCAGAGCTAGTAACCAAACATAGCTCTCGTCACTTCTAACTGGACTCCTTTTACTTCCCCTGATGACAGTAGCATCGTTACATTTTTTTTTGTTTCTCTGTATTTCTTAAGATAGCTGTTTATGAGGATTACATGTTATTTTCAAGGGCAGATCAGAATTTTCTCATTTTCTTTTCATCTGTTTAGCAGCTATATAGGACTGGTGACTGGTAACAGAGAATGAAGCTGTAGTGGACAATAGAAGGGGTCGAAGATATACATGCCCTATGCTGGATGGTCATAGAAACTGGGAAGGGGAAGAGGAAAGTCTCAACATAAATGCTATTCCAGAGTTAAGTGAGGGTTGAAATTTAGCAAGAGAAGGATTTAATCCAGAAACAACAAAAGAACGAAGGATTTCAGTGGGAGATCGGGTGGAACAGTTCATTCAACAAATGTTAATTTAAGAAATATGTATTCAGTGCCCACCAATTTCAGGGAATTATGGTAGGAGACAATGGAGTTAAAGAAACTTCAAACTGAGGCAGACACTTCCTTTCCTCAAGTAACCTGAATTGCATTGAGAAGGATGTGACTTGTGTATGGATAAGTACAATACGAAGTGGAGGATGTTGGGAATAAAAGGATGGTCCAAACTGTACTTTGGCAGAGGGCTAAGGAGAGAAACCTTCCAGTTTTGAGTGGCTTGTGTGCATGTGTTTATGTGGGGTGGGGGAAGATGGGATGGAGAGGGATCAGGGAAAATGGCACAAAGCAAATGGCACAATAAATTGTCAATCTTCTTGTTCTCCCTTGATGTCCACTTAAACCTCTCTTTACCCATATGAAAACTTTGTGCAGGAGTATGTAAATGCTTTCTCTTGGACCACGAACCTCCCTAAGAGAGACACTGGACTACTACTTCTGTCCTCCCAGGATGGCAATGCTAAGGGTCAGTCAGTGACTTGTTATTGATCTAGATCGGAGCTTGATGTGCAGCCAGTCAAAGTAGAATAGATGTGATGAACAGGGGAATAATCGTTCCCAATGTAAGAAAGGTACAGGGTGTAATCTGTATGAGTAAGTAGGACACATATGTAAACTGTACAAGGTTAGGACACAATAAAAGTGAAACAGGCTCAGCTGGGCTGGCTTCAGACACTCAGTCTAAAGAGGCACAGGAAATAATTCTTAAGAGGATAGGCCACTGTCTAGATACATACAGAGACAACACAAGCTCTGACAAAGGTGGAAAGATGAATTCATAGGATGAGTTTGGGAACAAAAAGGAGGAAGTTCACTTGATGGCAGGGGGAAAAAAGAGGCAGGAGAAAATGGGAAATGGAACTGGGGAAGAAAAATCATAAATAAGAAAAAAACAAAGAGAGAGAGAGAGAGAGGGAGAGAGAGGAAGAGAGAGAGAGAGGGAGAGAGAGAGGGAGAGAGAGAGGAAGGGAGAGAGGGAGAGAGAGAAGGAGAGAGAGAGAGGGAGGGAGAGAGAGAGAGGAAGGGAGAAAGAGGGAGAGAGAGAGAGAGAGGGAGAGAGAGAGGGAGGGAGAGGAAGGGAGAGAGAGAGGGAGAGAGAGAGAGAGGGAGAGAGAGAGGAAGGGAGAGAGAGAGAGAGAGAGAGAGAGAGAGAGAGAGAGAGAGAGAGAGAGAGAGAGAGAGAGAGAGAGAAGGGAGAAAGAGGGAGAGTTCCTGTGATGTAAAAGATGACACAGTATAGAGTTACAGAAGAAAGTGCTTCTTTATTGTTTGAAGTGTATCAAGTAAAAATAATTAAGAAAACTGACAATAGGGATATGACTCCATGAGGGATGGTAGTTACTGAGATCTTTTTTTAAATCAAAGATGGTATATGAAAGACTACAAAAGGAAGAAAATAACTGGAAGCAAAAAGAAGAATTAACGTAGCCAAAAGGAGAGATTGCAATGTGGGTAATTAAGAAAAAAATCTATGAGATGAAATTGAAAAAGGAACGTCTGGTTTGGGTAAAGATTGATCACAAAGCAAACTGATGCAAAGGGTGAGAGAAAGAGCAGGAGGGGTTAGCTTATATAAACTCATATTTTCAGCTCCAGTTGGTTTTTGAAGATTGGAGACAGCTCTTGTGTCCCCACTGCTCTTAGAATTTAAAGAAGTTAGAGACACAACAGAGCCCTGCCGTCTAAAGAGGCTCTGATACCCACTTCCAACACTACATTCATGGAGAAGAGGAACAATACTGTAGAACTGATTGAAGACAGAAACATATGCTGGTTTTCAAAAAAAGGAAAGAGAATAGGGTCTGTGAACTATAAACCAGTGAAGATGACTTTGATTCCTAGCAGAGACAGAAATTTAGAGTTACTCTAATTTACTCATTTTACAGGTGAGGAAACTGAGATGCAGTGAGGGCATGTGATTTGAATGGGATCATACAGCTGGTTATCGGTAGCACCGGATTAGAATGTGTATGTCCCAGTTCTCAGTCCAGTTAACTTTCCAAATAAGATAGGAAAATGAAGGCAATTATTTATCATTTGAAAACTGGAACTTAGCCATAAACCCCCCATCAACTCAACAGTCTATATAGTAATCAAATAGTTACCGGGGATGAAGGGTCATTTTTTTCCTTTTTTCCTGGTACATGAGTTGCCATGGCCAAAGAAGTTTTATCACCAAATAGCCAGCCTACTGGTAGTGTGCCTCTCAGTGATTAGCTAAAGTGGTACTTAGAAAACAGATTTGATCTGATTCCCAGGGCGACACTTGAAGCCTTTCCAGCATGACAGATCCTGCCAGAACTTGTTCTTTGCTGGCATAGTCTTTGAGAACCTAGGCTCATGTCCATAACCCAAAGAGACAGCAAAATATTTGACTTTTATTTATTTCTTGTCCTTTGGATAATAAACCCACAGCCACACAGCTCAAGTGAATGATTAAATTATAGAATTTATGACTCAGTTTCTTATTTGATAGTGGAAAAAGGTTATCAATTAACTACAATCAACTAAATGATCATTTGTTATCTAAGGTTTAATTTTACATAGCTAACATAAAAATGATGGTGATCTAGAGATTCACATCACATAATGTATCATCACCACCATAATTCATGCAATATTCACGTAATGACATTATATAATATATATATCAAACTGCTTATCAGTAAATATTGTTCTCCTTACCAAGAAGAGAGACATAGCAACAAAAGTCACACCGGCTTAGCATGCAAACTCATTTGTCAAACATCATCGAAGAGGATGACAGAAGGCAATAATTAATATCTTATAAAACACTGAAAATCAGTAGAGGGGAAAAACAAGCACATAGAAAACTTGACCTGCGACCTAAGACAGATTATTGCTAGAGTATTTGTGATTAAAACTAAAAAACAACAAGTAGAAGTGGAATGAAACAAATCTACCAGTACACATTCCTAAAGCAATCTGTTCTCAACAATTATGATAGTGAAACCACCAACTTTACCAAATGTACCATATGAAGAACAGGGAGGGGGGAGGGAGAGACAGAGAGAGATAGAGAGAGAGAGAGAGAGAGAGAGAGAGAGAGAGAGAGAGAGAGAGAGAGAGAGAGAGAGAGAGAGAGAGAGAGAGAGAATGGAAGCATTTATTTAGTGTTTACTCTGTGCCAGGCACTGTGCTAAACATTAAGGCTATGAATATAACCAAGCAAGATAGTTCTTACTTTCAAGCAGCTTCCATTCCAGTAGCAAAAACAGCACATGAAGGGGAGTTGGAAAGTGGAAGTGTACAAGAAGTGATGTGAAAAACATTACGCATGCTATGAATGGCACATGAAGAGACCCGAAGGAAGGCCTCCAGGGATTTGAGTAGATCTCCAGATTTATGGAAGGGCACGGACAAGACCAGCACTCCAAGAGAACTCATCTATCATCTGCAGTGGTGGAGAGAGTATCCACACTGAGATCATGGATCCATTACAGTGAAAGTGTTACTAATAATACAAAGACATATTATTGGTATAGATTAATTATAAACTTTGAGAGCAGGTTGGTTATAGGCTCTGAAGTAAAATATTTTCTTCCAAGAGGTCATAAATTTTGAATAAAGACTCTCAATCTAATACTACCTAAATGACCTTGGGCATTTAGTTCTCTCATTTAAGTTCTTTCCACTTAATTTTCCTCACTACCAAATGGGAGGGTTAGACTGGACAGACCCTGAAGTCTCTTCCACTACTAGGATGTCCTCTAATGACTCTGAGTTATATTTTTTGGCTCCATTTAAATTCTATGAATCATCAACCTCTTTCCTTCTTGTTCATGGACATGCATGATTGAGATACTAGGTTTATATTCTCTGGCTCCACTATTGACCTTTTAATTGACAGTGTTATATTTCTATGGATGTTTCTAGAATCATCACCAATCAAATGAAAAACTATGCAGTCAAGGTCCCTTTAAATGAGGACTTATGCTATATTTAAAATTTCTTCTTGATTTGTAAGAAATCTCATCTCTGTTCTTTGTCCTTTCACTTTTAAGGGAGAATGGATACATTTGACTATACCAAGAATCCTTCATCATTTTTGGGTGGGGGGCCAGTATCATAGACCCAAGATCATGGCAGTCTGGTGAAGCTCATAGACCCCTTCTCAGAATAATGCTTTAAATGTACAAAGTAAGATATACAGTATAAAAAGGAAGTCGTTTATCTTCAAATATGGTTATCAAAACATTTCTTAAAAACCAAGTTCTTGGATGCAAGGATAAAAATCCGTGGTCTACTCTGATTTCTCACTACTTTTTTTCAGCCTGCCTCCTCATTAATCTCTACTTGTATAGTATGCTTCTGGTTCCTAAAACTGAGTTGGTACTACCAGAAGGCTATAAAAGTCAACTTATCAGATTAGTTCCTAGAAATTGCACTAGGATGCACAGGTATAAAAAAGAGAGGTATTGCACATTTGTTATTTTTCCTTCTAAATTGAAGGTTAACTTTTAAAAATTGAAATCTTATTGCTACAGATTTTAAGGTAGGAGGTAAGTTATCTTCAACTTTCCATCTTTTTTTCCAGGAAAAATTCTAATGCAATAGATAAATAAGTCTGTGTTATCACAGGGGAAATTATAATAATCAAAACCAGATCTATTATGATACAGCCAAGAGGGAGCACATAAATGTCAGAAAGGATACAGCCAAGAATGTGTCCATTGGGAAACCCATGGCTTAAAATGCTGTTTCTGAAAAAGTGTGACCCAAAACTATTTGCCAACTTGTCTGGCACAAACATATTAAAAATCAAATGCTTATTTGATGGAATCCATAAAATGATAATTCATGTTTTGCAATCATCCAAAAATGTATATTGACTATCAAAATTATGTATGTACAAATATGTACATACATATATGAATATAATAGTAAAATAAACTGTCTCTCCCATGTTAAGAGTTATTCACAGACTGCTAGAAGTATCTAAGGTCAATGATGGTGCTTTGTAAATCAAGGAAATATAAGTGAAATTAGTCCAAAAGTCTCTGTGAAAACTAAAAATTGCATGTTATTTCTTAAGAGGAGGAGGCAGCTAAGTAAACTTTAATTCTTGGGGGAAATAATCATGAGTGACTTGCTCAACTATAGTGTTTCAGCACGCTAACACATTTTACCAGGAAAAAGAAAAACTAATAATAAACGAGCTTTTAAAATGAGCTTATAATATAAAAAACAAACAAAAACAACAAATCCCAGAAGACTTTTTCAGAATTCAAAAGACAATTGCAAAGTAAATGAATCATGTATAACTTGTCTCCTGTAGGGAAATGGATGAAAAAGGAACATGCTGATGAAAAGGTTTCTTTCGCTTTTTTTTGTGAATGAGAGATAGGTTTTGGGGAGAATCAAAGAAGGAAAATAAGAAAAAAAGTCTTAGATATTAGAGAGGTTATGTCAACCTTAAATAGAAACAGAGGTTTTTCAATCACAAATAACTACACATATCTATGTTTTATTGCATTTTTATTTATTTTGTTAAATATTTCCAAATTGCATTTTAGTCTGGTTTGGGCTATGTTTAAGTCCAAACCAGCGGAGCAGAATCACTCTCACATTCCATCAAGCTGGACAAGCTCTCAGAACCATTCAGGTACCATCTACACTATCTGAAGACTGAGACCCCCTCAAAATTATGTTGATCTTAATTCTCATTCAGAGCTCTTCACTTCTCCCTTGACTACTTCTCTTTTTCCAGGTGAAAGCTGCATGAAATGTGGAAATTGTCTATATAATCCTTTTATGTAAGGAATTCATTAAGAGAGTTCCCGGATCAATTTGATGAGCTTTGGAGGGTGAGCCTTTGACTGGGGCTTTGAATTTTCCTATGGAGAGTGTTGACAAATAGGAAGAGAAACAAGAGAGGGAAAAGTATCATGAAAATCCAGAGAGATGGGAACTTCAAATGCTACCAGGAGACACAAGAAGGTGAAGTTTCGGAAAGGGCCATCAAATCTGGCAATTAAAAGATCATTTCGGAAATAGAAAGGCTCATCTTCATGAATTCAAATCTAGCCTCAGACATTTAGTAGTTGTTTGACCCTGGGCAAATCACTTAACCCTGTTTGCCTCAGTTTCGTTATCTGTAAAGGATGGGTTAGAGAGTGGGAGAGAATGGAGGTAGAGAGATATCTGGTTATTTTTTAATGCTTATTTATTTATTTTTAGTTTTCAACATTCATTTCCACAAAATTTTGAGTTCCAAGTTTTCTCCCCATCTCTCCACTCCCCCTACCCCAAAATGCCATGCATTCTGATTACCCCTTCCTTCAATCTGCCCTCCCTTCAATCACATCCCTCCCTTATCCCCATCTTGTCTCTTTTCTTGTAGGGCAACCTATATTTCTATACCCCTTTACCTGTATTTCTTATTTCCCAGTTGCATGCAAAAACAATTCTCAACATTCGTTCCTCAAACTTTGAGTTCCAACTTCTCTCCCTTCTTCCCTCCCCACCTATCCCCACTGAGAAGGCAAGCAATTCAATATATGCTGTATATGTGTAGTTTTGCAGAAGACTTCCATAATACTCATGTTGTATAAGACTAATTATATTTCCTTCCATCTTATCCTGCCCCCCATTTATTCTGTTCTCTCTTTTGACCTTGTCCCTCCCCAAAGTGTTTACTTCTAATTACTTCCTCCTCCCATTTGCCCTCCCTTCTGTCATACCCCCATGCCATTTATCCCATTCTCCTCTGCTTTTCTGTAGTATAAGATAGATTTTCATACCAAATTGGGTGAGTGTATTATTCCCTCCTTAAGCCAAATGTGATGAGAGTAAGCTTGACTTTTTCCCTCTCACCTCCTCCCTTTTTTCCTCCATTGAAAAAGCTTTCTCTTGCCTCATTTATGAGAGATAATTTGCCCCACTCCATTTCTCCTTTTCTTCTCCCAATATATTCCTCTCTCACCCCTTAATTATATTTGTGAAGATAACATCCCTTCTTATTCAACTCACCCTGTGCTGTGTGTGTGTGTGTGTGTGTGTGTATTCCCTCCAACCACCTAAGTACTGAGAATAGTTTCAAGAGTTAAAAATATCATCTTTCCTTGTAGGAATATAAACAGTTCAGCTTTAGAAGGTCCCTTATGATTTCTCTTTCCTGTTTACCTTTTCATGATTCTCTTGATTCTTTTGTTTGAAAGTTAAATTCAGTTCTGGTCTTTTCATCAAGAATGCTTGAAAGTCCTCTACTGCACTGAATGACCATTTTTTCCCCCTGAAGTATTATACACAGTTTTGGTGGGTAGATGATTCTTCATTTTAATCTTAGTTCCTTTGACTTTTAGAATATCACATTCCAAGCCCTTTGATCCTTTAATATTGAAGCTGTTAGATCTTGTGTTATTATGATTGTATGTCCACAATACTCAAATTGTTTCTTTCTAGTTGCTTGCAATATTTCTCCTTGACCTGGGAACTCTGGAATTTGACTACAATATTCCTAGGAGTTTCTCTTTTTGGATCTCTTTCAGGTGGTGATGGGTGGATTCTTTCAATATTTATTTTGCCCTTTGGTTCTAGAATATCAGGGCAGTTTTCCTTGATAATTTCATGAAAAAAGATGTCTAGGCTCTTTTTCTGATCATATCTTTCAGGCAGTCCCATAATTTTTAACTTGTCTCTCCTAGATCTATTTTCTAGGTCAGTTGCTTTTCCAATGAGATATTTCACATTACTTTCTATTTTTTCATTCTTTTGGTTTTGTTTTGTAATTTCTTGGTTTCTCATAAAGTCACTACCTTCCATCTGCTCCATTCTAATTTTTAAAAAATGGTTTTCCTCAATGAACTTTTGAACCTCCTTTTCCATTTGGCTAATTCTGCTTTTTTTTTTTTAAAGAATTTTTCTCCTCATCGGCTTTTTGGACCTCTTTTGCCAATTGAGTTAGCCTATTTTAAAAGGTGTTATTTTCTTCAGCATTTTTTTTTGAATCTCCTTTAGCAGTTGACTCATTTTTCACGATTTTCTTTCATCACTCTCATTTCTCTTCCCAATTTTTCCTCCACCTCTCTTACTTGATTTTCAAAATCCTTTTTGAGCTCTTCCATAACTTGAGACCACTGCATATTTATTTTGGAGGTTTTAGATGCAGAAGCCTTGACTTTTAGGGCTTCCTCTGATGGTATGCATTGTTCTTTCTCATCTGAAAGGATGGAAGAAAACACCTTTGAAGCTGTCTTTGGTGTTTGTGGGTTGAGCAATCTGGGAACAGCTGCTGCTGTTACTGGTGCCCTGAAACCTGTCCTGGTCCTGTCCCTGCCATGTCACAGCCAAGACTGCTCTGTGCTCCACACCTGGTGCAATAGATCTTTCCTGTTGGCCTTCCAGACTGTCTTGGGGTGGAAATCTCTTTCACTCTGTCGTTTTGTGGTTTCTGCTGCTCTAGAATTTATTTAGAGTCATTTATACAGGTATTTTATGGACTATGTGTGTGTGTGGGGGAAGCTTCTACAGGTCCATCTTTCTACTCTGCCATCTTGGCTCTGCCCCCAAGATATCTGTTAAAAGATACTACAGTGTTCCAGAAAAAAAAGGTAATGGGCCCCAGTATTAGGCTGGTAGTAACCTGAATGATAACAGTGAGCATTTATGTAGGGCTTTCAGGCTTCAAAGTGCTTTTTAAAAATTATCTCAGGGGGGTGGAGCCAAGATAATGGAGTAACAGCCTGAACTTTCTAGAATGCTCCCCCCAAGCCCAGAAAAATACTTGTAAAAAATGACTGAAACAAATTCTGGAGCTACAGAACCCACAGAATGACAGAGTGAAGCATATCTCCAGCCTAAGACAGCCTGGAAGGGTGCCAGGAAGTGTCTATTGCACCTTGCTGGCAGCAGAAGACAGTGCAGCATGGGCCACGCCAGCACAGATGGGACTTGAGCAGGCATTGGGGAGCATAAATCTCTCACACCTGTGGTGGTTTCCAGACTTCATGACCCCAAACACCAAGGAAAAATTGGAAGATCGGTGGAAAAAGCTTGGAGGGCCTGTATGAGAGAGTAGAGTGGTCCATGCCCAGACCCAAGGTGGCAGAGCGGGGAGAGGGAAGCCCTGGCAGCCCCAGCAGCAACAGGGGCAGCTGCAGGTACTGTTTCTGGAGCTCTAGGCCCACAGAGTGGGAAGGTCAAGTGGCTGATAGTACACCCCTTACCTCCAGTGGAAGCAGAGATTTACCTTGATAAAGAGCTCAGAAGTCAAGTAAATGGCTGGGAAAATGAGCAAATACTAGAAAAAGAATTAGACTATAGAATCTTAGTTTGATGACAAGGAAGACCAAAACATGAGAACAGAAGGCAACAAAGTCAAAGCTCCTCCGTCCAAAGCCTCCAAGAAAAATGTGAATTGATCTCAGGCTGTGGAAGAGTTCAAAAAGAATTTTGAAAATCAAGTGAGAAAAGTGGAGCAACAATTGGGAAGAGAAATTAGAAGGTTGCCAGAAAATCATGAAAAATGAGTCAACTGCTTGCTAAAGGAGACCCTAAAAATGCTGAAGAAAATAACACTTTAAAAAATAGACTAACTCAAATGACAAAAGAGATCCAAAAAGCCATTGAGGAGAAGAATGACTTACAAAGCAGAACTGGTCAGATAGAAAAGGAGGTCCAAAAGCTCAGTGAAGAAAACAATTCCTTAAATATTAGAATGGAACAGATAGAAGCTAATGACTTTATGAAAAATCAAGAAATTACAAAACAAAACCAAAGCAATGAAAAAATAGCCATCAATAGCCATATCTCACTGGAAAATAACTGACCTGGAAACAGATCCAAGAGAGACAATTTAAAATTATGCGACTACCTAAAGGTCACGATAAAAAAAAAGAGCCTAGACATCACCTTTCAAGAAATTATCAAGGAAAACTGCCCTGATATTCTAGAACCAGAGGATAAAATAGATATTGAAGGAATCCACCAATAGCCTCCTGAAAGAAATCCCAAAAGGAAAACTCCTAAGAATATTGTAGCCAAATTCCAGAGCTTCCAGGTCAAGAAGGAAATATTGCAAGCATCCAGAAAGAAACAATTTGAGTACTGTGGAAATACAATCAGGATAACACAAGATCTAGCAGCTTCAACATTAAGGGATCAAAGGGCTTGGAATATGATATTCCAGAGGTTAAAGGAGCTAGGATTAAAATCAAGAATCATCTACCCTGCAAAACTGAGTACAGTACTTCTGGGGGAAAATGGTCATTCAGTGAAATAGAGAACTTTCAAGCATTCTTGATGAAAAGACCAGAGCTGAAAAGAAAATTTGACTTTTAAACATAAGAATCAAGAGAAGCATGGAAAGGTAAACAGGAAAAAGTAATCATAATGGACTTACTAAAGTTGAACTGTTTACATTCCTACATGGAAAGATCATATTTGTAACTCTTGAGACTTTTCTCAGAGGGATTATATACATATAGATAGAGGGCATAGGGTAAGTTAAAAAGGAAGGGATGATATCTAAAAGAATAAAATTAAGAGGTGATTGAGTAATATATTAGGAGAAGAAAGGGAGAAATATAATGGAGCAAATTATCTCTCAATACTATAGTCAACTAAGAAACTCCTAACTATTCTTTAAATCAAAAATCCCCAACTATGTTGTGAAAATGAATTACTTTACATTTTCTCAAAGTCTTGAGATCAAAGTACATGTGGCAGTGATAATAGTAGTGGTTATGGTGGGATGGGGAGTGTGATGTACTAATGTGAACATCTTAGAGGACAGGAGGAGGCAATGATCTCGATGTTCTCCTTCCTACGGGGAACCCTAGCAAACTTCATTGACTGGGACTTGGAAGAAAGAGAGGCAAGATGATAGTGACTGCTTGAGAGATGAGCAAAATCGGGTTTCAAACCTACCAAGAAATCTTTATATACAACTATCTGGGGTCCCTGATTAAGATGCATTAGGAAATCTCAATATTTAAATAACATCACAGTACCTATCATCCAATCATACATGGTGGTCACGAGTTCCTCTTTAAATGCATCATCAAATAATCGAGAAGAGTCTGGAAATGCTTCTAGAAATATTGTATAGATGGCTTGCGACAACCAGTCAGGATAGAGCTATCAAAATACAGACAAAAATTAATTATAGAGGGAAGATTTATTATACTGGTACTTTTTTTTGTTTTTCCTATTTGTTTCCATTTTGGGGACAATTCAACACATTCACACCTCCTCCGAAGAGGGTGGGTTGAGGTATATAACGGAAAAAAAATTTATAATCAAATATGTCAGTTTGCTTTTTTTAAAAAGCAGTTCTTGGAATGATTAGTATAGGGAAGGGTGAAATTAATAGCTAAAAAGAGATTGTAAGTTGTCTAAAATATTATTTATATATGTTGACAATTCTTTTCCCTTATTACCAAAGAGCTAACTAATATATTTCACTGAAAAAGTTGAGACCATTCACCAAGAGCTCTCTCTTGTATCCACCTTCTGTGACTATCTCTCCTTCACTCCTATCTCATATGAAGAGGTGGCACTTCTCTTCACCAAGGCAAATTCTTTTACATGCATCTCTGATTCCATTCCATTTTGTATTCTTCAGCAGATTGCCCCTCTATCATTTCTACTCTCTCATTTATCTTTCCTTCCTTTCCCTTCCCTTCCCTTCTGTTCCTTTCTCTTCCTTTATCCCTTGCCTCACTTGTTTCCAATCTTTCCCTATGTATTGGTTGGTTTTTTTTCTGCCTACAAACATATCCCATCCTCAAAAAAATCTCTACTTGATCCATCCATCCCCACTAGATATCATTCTATATCTTTCCTCCCTTTCGTGGTGAAACTCCTTGAGAATCTACAATCAGTCCCTCCATTGCCTCTCCATTCACTCATTTCTTAATTTTCTATAGTCTGGTTTCTGACCTCATAATTCAATGGAACTATTGTCCCCAAAGTTATCAATGATCTCTTAATTGCCAAATATAATAGCCTTTTCTCAAATCTGTGTGTGTGTGTGTGTGTGTGTACCACTCTCTCTTTTTCTTTCTCACATATATATTTACCTTTCTGCATCTTTTAACATTGTTGATCACCTTTTGTTCTTTGATACTGTCTTATCTCTAATTACATTACTCCTGATCTCCTTCTATTTATCTAAATGCTCCTCATTCTCCTTCTAAGTCATGCCCTCTGTGAGTGGGCCCCTTGACTCTGTTGCCAATGCTCTCCTTCTATCTTTATATTATTTTACTTATTGTGGGATTTTATCAGCTTCATGGATTCAATTATCATCCTTATGCTAATGATTATCAGATCTACTTATGTATTCACAATCTCTTTCCTGACCTCCAGATTCTTATCTCCAACTACCTACTGAACATCTCAAACGTGCTGTTATGTGGATATTTCAAGCTCAGTATGTCTAAAATTGAACTTATCTTTCTCCCCAAACACTCCCTTCTTCTGACTTTCCTACAACTATCAGGAGTACCACCATCCTCCTAGGCAACCAGGCTTATGATCCAAGTGTCATATTCAACTCATCACTCTCTCTCATATCCCATATTCAATCTGTTGCCAAATCTTATCAATTTTACCTTCATAACACCTCTTGTATATACCTCCTTCTCTTTTATATTGCTACCACCCTAGTGCAGGTCATTATCACACTTGGACTATTTCAGTAGCCTACTATTGATGTCCCTACTTCAAGTCTCTCCTCCTTCAAATCGATCTTCCAAGCTGTCAAATTGATCTTCCTGAAGTATAGTTCTGAACATGTCATCCCTTTATTTAATCAACTCCAGGGATTTGTTCCAGTGGTTTATTACTGCAGTAATAGGTTACCTTGAGGATCAAATCTAA
The DNA here is from genome assembly GCF_028372415.1 of Notamacropus eugenii. NCBI lineage: Eukaryota > Metazoa > Chordata > Mammalia > Diprotodontia > Macropodidae > Notamacropus > Notamacropus eugenii. The sequence goes on along the minus strand of NC_092878.1, from coordinate 3,537,098 downwards.
AAGCCTCTGTTTGCCACTCTAAGCCCTTCATAACCTCACTTCGCCCTTTCTAGTCAGTCTTTCACCTTATTCACCCAAACGTACTTGGTGATCCAATGACACTGGCCTCCTTGCACAGTTACTTCATTTCCCATCTCTGGGTATTTTCAATGATTTTCCCCTATGTTGGGAATTCTTCCTCCTCATCTCTACCTTCGAGGTTTCATGGTTCCTTCAAGTTTCAGCTACAATCCCATCTTCTACGAGAGACCTTTCTTTAATCTCACTTAACACCAGTGCCTTTCTTCTATTATTGTTTGTCATTCATTTCAGTTGTGTTGACTTTTCGTGACCCCATTTGGATTTTCTTGGCAAAGATACTACAGTGGTTTGCCATTTTCTTCTCCAGTTCATTCCACAGATAAGAAAACTGAGGCAAACAGGATTAAGTGACTTGCCCAAGGTCACACAGCTAGTAGGTGCTGGAGACCAGATTTGAACTCAGGAAGGTGAGTCTACGACTAGCACTCTATCCACTGCAATAAGTGAATGAAGGAATGAATGAATGAACACACACATATATAATATATATATACATGTGTGCAGTGTATATATTAATATATTTGTATATATATAAAATAATTAACACATTAATACAGTAGATGATCAATAAATACTGACTGATTCATAGGGAATCAGTATGATCTACTAGAGAGATCAATAAACTGATAGCATAGGTCCTTGTCACAGATCTAGCACTATCTGGATGACTAAGCAGGTCACTTCATTTCTGGACAACATGATATAAAATGAGGCATTTGGAACTGATGATGGCCAAGGTTTAGTTTAAATTTCTCTAAATTTGTATATGGTGGCTTTTAAGAATATTTTGCTTTGGAATATTGCAGGGGCAAAATTAATTAATAGAAGTATTAATATGTTATGTAGACATTAACCAAAAGCTGGTTTTCAATTATTGGTACTATACCAATAGTGCTGTAGTATGTAAAAGCTGATTCATCTTCCTAAGCATCAAAATTGATTATGATGATTACTTTATAAAAGAACTTCCAATATGTTCTAACATTAAAGCTATTTATTTTCACTATTATAAAATTCTTTATTCATAAGTATATGTATATACATATGCAATTCGGTGTAAATATATTACTCTAAAAACTTCTACAAATTGGACTGGACCTTTAATATTAGAAAAGGTAACTCCCAGATAAGAAAAATTCCTTTCACAGTGTAGGCTGGAGGCTTCTCTACAACCTATAGCATTAGAGAGACACACAGACCACTGAGAGGTGAAGGGATATGTCAGGATTTCATAGCCAACATTTGTCTGTGGTGAAACTAGAATCCAGATCTTCTGAGCTTTCCATTCCTCTTTCTGGTATACCAAGCTACCTTTATACACAAGTAATGTGAATATGTATATAACTACTAATTGTGTTGGATTTATAATTACAAGTGAAGAACTGTTAAAAAATTAAATCCGATTGACAAGGTTGGCATCAGGGTTTCATTTATACTATTTTGAGGGGTGACCATTTATTAGTTTAAGTAAGATCTTACATCTGATTTATACGACTCAAAATGCAATACCTGACAAGAAGCTTGATATGTAAACAATATTTGTGGAAATCTTAGCAAGTTTGCACTTATTCATGGTACTAGTGATCTTATTCAGTGTAACCATCTTAAACTAGTAATTAATCTTGACAGGAATATTTAAACATAACTCCAATCTATTAATTTACTCATTATGTTTCATTGTTGAAGATGTTAGTATTTGGTCTTCAGCCATAATATGTAACATACATTTATATTCTTTGTGTGCCTGAAAAAATCCTTTTGAAAGTTAAAAATAAAGAGCTAATTAGAGAATACTAGTAGAGAGGTGAATGAATTTTCCTACATTTAATCTCCATAGTACTGATGGAGTACTATGATTTTTCAAATAATGCTAAATTTTATAATGGTGATCAAAGTTCAGAAAGAATATTTAATTCTGACATATAGTACAGCATGCAATATTATGAAAAAGACATTTTTATTCATGAAGACTTGACATTACCAACATTTATTCCACGATTGTCATTTATACCCTAATGATCAACCAAGCATTTTCTCTTATATCCTAAAAAGAATCCCTTGAGCATTATCTACTCTGTTAATGTTCAGAATTAATCAGTACAACTAATTCATTTCTATATAACTTTTACCTTAAAAAAAGTATCTTTTCTATAGGAGGGAACTTTCATGATAAGTAACACATAGCTTTCTGAAATCCTATCAAACAAGAGATCTTCATCATGTTGATTAGGCTTAAAAAAGAAACATTTAAGAAAATTAGTCATTAAATTATAAAATAATTCTAGAATAAACGACATTTATATAGAAGTTGGCAACGTAGATTCTGTTCTATACAACATAATCACTAGCAATTATTTTAAACTTTGATGCAGTTTAAAACTTTTTGGGGGGCTTCAATATAACATGGAGCTGAGGAGATACCAGTACCCTAGAATCTGCTGGAATGAGGAAGTTGCTGCTATTTGTATCTAGCTGTGCAAGTATGAATGGAAAATAACTAGGAAGCAAAATCGACATCATTAATCTGTTTGATTCCACTTACAACTTTTTGACTATGTTACTTCTGACAGTTTTTAACAGAAGAGGTTAAACAGATGAATATTAAACAGACAAACTTCAAAAAAAAAACAAAAACAGAAAACACAAGTAGAAAACCAAAGGAAAAATGAAAATGCCCCTTTCTGGTCACACGGGTCGTGACTGTATTTTATGCCTCACCCACAATTGTTTTATTTTTGTTGCTCGATGGCTCACCTGAGATCTTTATTCTGGAGGCAATCTGGGAAATTGTTTTAGCGGCATTTTTTCTGTATCCAAAGTTTTGGGAAGTTTTCTTACATTATTTCTTGATTTAAAGTATCTAATTTTCTTGTCCATCACATCCTTCTGGAAGACCTACAATTCTCACACTGTCTCTATTAAGATCAATATGTTTTGCTCACATGGAGATTATGCATTATTTTAATGGGGTTGCATTTTACTTCTCATCTTCCAGAATGTTCTTCACTCGTGTATTTTTATTCCCAATCAGTTATTCTCTCTTTTGTTTCTTTGGAGAGACTTGCCATTACTGATTTGAGTTTTTCTGTTCTATTAATCACTCCAGCTGTACAAGGCTAAATTCAGTTTTAAAACCTTGTAGAAAACCTCTTTGAAAACTATTGAAGAACACCCTTCTCTGTGCTTTTAGATGCCTGTTACAATCTTAGCAATGCATTTTTGTCTTTACTTTCTTTTGAATCTTATTTACTGGTTTCTTCACAGTTCCACACTTTGTCAGGAATCCACAAGATCCTCTACCTTGCCAGGTGCTGATTAATTTTCCTTTGTTGAGCAATATTTATTCATAGATGCCTTGACTCTTTTATCTGTTCTAAGATTTAGTATCATTTAGTATCTTCCTTGTTGGTTTATATGCTTATGCTCAAGATATTTAAATTATCTTTCTCCTTAGATGTTTAATAACTTCAGTCTTTTTTTTCTTAGTTTCCTTTGTTGCTCACTTTCTGACTCCCTCCCCTTTGATGGTAGTTTCCCTGGGAGCTAGCTTTTTCTTATGACATGAAGTTCTATAATATATTCCCTAAAATAAAGTTTATTTTCCAGGCTATTTTGTCATCATCCTTTGAAGGACATATATATTTTTTTGTCCCTAGCAGAATTGTAAAAAGTTATGGTTAGTTTGATTTACTACTCCTCATTCATTAAAGATCCATAAGTAGCTATGGTCACTATTTGCAGGGGTTAACATTAACGGGACCATAAACTTTGACTGTTTCTGCTGTACACATAGCCAAAATGGTCTTTCTGGTTGTATCCATCATATTGGGTTTATTGTTAGTTGATTCCTTTTTTTATTAACAAAACCAAAGTTTTATTTTCTTCAAATTGATCAAAATAAATTTATTCAGTAGATTTTCTAGAAAAATATTGAAATTAAGAGGGAAAAAGAAATGTTGGAACTTTTTAGCCAGAGCAACTTACAATAGGAAAAGAGAATAGAAGGCACGTAGGTGGCACAGTGGGTAGAGTGCTAGACCTGGAATCAGGAAGACTCATCAGATTGTGCTTTTAGCTGCATGTTACAATCTGGGCAATATATTTTTGTATTTACTATCTCTCAAAACTTTATTAATGGTTTCTACAAACACAACCAAGTCTGCTCCATCCTTTAAAAAAAACCCTAAGTAGATCCTATCATGCCCACAAGCTATCGTATCACCAACCATCATTTTATATCTTTTCTTCCTTTCATAACCAAAATCCCCTAAAAATCTACTTACATTAGGCATCTCCACATCCTTTCCTCATTTCTTTCTAAGGCCTCTGCAATCTGTCTTCTGCCATTATCATTCAACATGATTCTCTTCAAAATTACTAATGATCTTTAAATCAACGAATCTAATGACCTTTTCTCAATTCTCATTCTTCTCAACCTCTCTACAACATTCGACACTGTTGACCACCTTCTCTTCATGAATACTCTGATTTCTGGATTTTCTTTATTCTATTCCCTTCGTTCTGCTTGTATTTGTTTAGTGGCTCTTTCTCAATCTTCTTTGCTTGATTTCCTCATGACCTCCCAAAACTCTAGATTTTTATCCATATCACATCCACTACGATGTCTCCCAAGGCTCTGTTCTAGGGAGGCCTACTTTGCTTTCCTCTGTATGAACGCTGAATTGGTGATCTCACAAGTTTTCAAGAGTTTAACTATTATCCATATTCTAGTGACTCTCAGATCAACATATCCAGCCCTAGACTCTGTAGAACTCTAATTGCTCATTATCAGCTGTTTATTGGGCATCATAAACTGAATGTCCTATAAGCATCTCATTTCAACATGTTCAGACAAGAACTCATTAGCCTTCCCCTCCAGAATCATCACTCTTCCACATTTCTTTCTAACTACTGAGAGCACCACTGTCCTTCCTGTCACTCCAGTTCATGACCTCGGTTTTATTTTCTATTGCTCTATCTTGCTTACCCCACATTTAAACTCATTTACCAAAACTTTATAATTTCTTACTCTACAGCATCTCCTTTGTATGTCTTCTCATGACTTATACAACCACCCAATTAGTTCAAGTCCTTATCACCCCTCATCTCTACTTTTGAAAAAACTGTCTGTTTGGAATCCCTGCCTCAAGCCTTTTCCTTCTCCATCCCAACATACACATAGCTAGCCAAGAGATTTTGCTAAAACATAGGTCTGATAATGTCACTTCCCTATTAAATAAATTTTGGTTTCCAATTACCGTTGGAATAAAAAAAATAAACTCCTTCTTGGCATTTAAAACTCTTCATAACCTGCTCTCTTTCTCTCTTTACAGTATTTTAACATGACTCCCTTCCCTACACCCTGTGGCCTAAATATCACCTATTTGCTGTTCTTCATACATCTCTTGTCTCTATGCCTTTGTACTGGCTGTATCCCATCCTGTAATGCAATTTCCCCAACTTACAACTCTTAGACTCCATGGCTGTCTTTAAGACTCATTTTAAGTGCCACCTCCTGTAGGATACCTTTTTTGGTCCTCTCAACACCCCCAAATAATAGTGCCTTACCCTCCTAAGGTTACCTTCCATCTACTCTATCTTGTGTGTATGTATACACACACATGCGCTCGCACACACACACATATCCTCCCTCACTAGAAAGTAAGTTCTTTAAGGGCAGGTGCTATTTTTACTTTGTCTTGGCATCACTAGCACCTATTAGAGTACCTGACACATTGTAAGAACGTAATGAATTCTTATTGATTCTTTGAGAAATGTTTTATTGGTGCATTTTTATATTACTGTTACTTCTCAATGCTTTCCTTTTACACTTCCCACAACTGAACACTCCCTTCTAACAAAATTACATCCAACAGAGTATTTCTCACTCTATGTAGCACGTATGGCTCATATGTTTTTACCGTCAGTCCTCTGGAGTCATGATTAGTATCACATTCATCAGTTTTGACTTCTTTGAAAGTTATTTTCCTTTTCATTATTGTGGTGTTCATGTTATTGTTCTGTTGGCTCTGCTCATTTCAATCAGCATGAGTTCACATAATCCCCCCATAGAAATTTGCTGCAAAGATTTCTTCCCAATATAATTGCTTCTCTTATGCTTTAGCTGCATTGATTTTATGAATGTTTTTTATTGTACTTAAAATTGTCCATTTTGTCTTCTATGACTACCTCTGTTCCTTCTTTAGTTAAGAATTACTTCCCTAGCCATGACTGTTATCTTTAGATTCTTCTTTAAATTTTTTATTATGTATGAATACATATTTTAGCCACAAATCTATTTGGAGCTTTTGAGATTTATGGTGTAAGATGCGAGTCTGAGCCAAATTTCTGACAGTTATTTATTGAGAAGTTAGTAAGTTTAAGGGAGACTAGGCCTAGGTATACAGACACAGTAGACCTCTAAATAGAGATGATCATTCCAGTAGAATTAAGATGAAATGTTAGGTGGAGTTGAGATGACAGAGTGAAGGGTCACAACTGCCAAACTTCCCCTAATATCTCTCCTACAAAACAATTATGGAAAATACCAAACAAGATTTTGAGCAAGAAAGATGAGAACAATCATGGTAGATCATTTTTAAAGCCCAGGATGGCTTAGGAATACAGAAGGACAGTTCTATGAACACTGAGATGGAGGCTGGTTGAGAGTGTGCCACTGTAGAAGAGGTACTGGGTGGTGGTAAAGGCATACAGAAGGAACAGTTGTGAGAATGGTAACATCAGTACCCATGGACAGCAAAGGGACTAAAAAACTGGTTAGAAGGAAATCTCAGAGAACTTGTACTGGGTGGAGGATCAGGTACCATTTGAGAATTTGGTTGTTGATTATTCAGTTCTGAGTCACTGTTCCATTGTGAAGATGAGCCTTCATAGTCATGTGAGAGCAGGGTTCCTACCTGGGTAAGGAGCAAAGTATATTCCAGGAGGGCAGTGACCCTATCACTCCCTGGATCACATTACCTTCGATGCACCAAAAACCTATAAGCCTATAGACTGAGTGGTGAAAATAGAAGGAAGTAATAGACAGAAGCTGAGACCAATCATACTCCCTGTACCCCTGAGCTGAGCAGAGTCTAACTCCAACGTAAAGTTCAAAGTCAGGAAGTAGGCTGGAAAAACAACAACCACCATAAAAAGAACTTAGCATAAAAAGCTGGTATGATTAACAGGGAAGCTTAAAACACAAACTCAGAAGACAATGACTTGGAAACACCTACAAGCAAAGCCTCAAAGAAAAGTGCAGATTAGACACAAGCACAACAAGAATTCTCATAAGAGTTAAAGAGATCTTTAAAAGATCAAAAGACTTTAAAAATCAATTAAGAGTGGCAGAAGAAAACTGGGGAAATAAAGAAGAGTTATACAAAAAAATTATAAAGAGAAAATTAACAGTTTGGTAAAAGAGGTACAATAAGACTGAACAAAAGAATTTCTTAAAAATCAGAATTGACAGTAGACAGAGCATTGGCCTTGGGGTCAGAGGAACCTGAGTTCAAATCCAGCCTCAACCACTTGACACTTACAAGTTATGTGACCATGGGCCAGTCACTTAACCCCAATGGCCTAGCAAAAAATAAAAATCATATTTGACCAAATGCTAAAAGAGATATGAAAAAAATTTCCTAAAAATTTGAATTGATCAGGTGAAAGTTTATGACTCCACAAACCTTCAATATATAATAAAACAAAGTCTGAAAAAATACATTAAGGCAAGATAACTTAAGAATTTTTGGACTATCTGAAAGTCATGACAAAAAAAATGAGTCTAGATATGCTTCAAGAAATGTAAAGGAAAACTATCCAGATGCCATAGAGGGTAAAACAGAAATTGAAAGAATCCATCTGTCACCTACTAAAAGATATTCCCAAATGAAAACTCCCAGGAATATTACAACCAAAATGTAGAGCTCCCAGGTGGAGCAAAAATACTGCAAGAAGTCAGAAAGACACAGTTTAAATATTTTGGAGCCACAGTCAAGTTGGTAAGATTTAGATACTACTACCATAAAGGAGCAGAGGGCTTGCAATATGATTTTCCAGAAGTCAAAGGGGATAGGATTACAACCAAGAATAACTTATCTAGCAAAACCAAGTATAATATTATACTTATTGTCTATTTTTCCAAAGAGGAAATATTCAATGAAATAGAGGACTTTCAAGAATTCTTGATGTAAAGACCAGAACTGAATAGAAAAACTGACATTTAAACACAAGGCTGAAGAAAAAGCATTAAAAGATACACAACAGTGAGAAATGACTGCAGATATTATACGATTAAACTGTTTATATTTCCATGAAGAAAAATGATGCCTAGAACCCCTAAGAACATTATCATCATTAGGACAGGTACAGATGTCTGCTTAGATGGAGAGCATGAGTCGTATCTATTGCATTGGAATGACCTCAAAAGAAGAATGGAAAGCTGAGAAAAGGAGGTGCACTGGGAGAAGGGGGAAGGGGAAGGGAAAAGGGGGGAATTTATCTCATATAAAAGAGGTATGTAAGGAAGAATTTTAACAATGGAAGGGAAAATGGAGGAAGATTGAGCAATACTGGAACTTCTCTCATCTGAACTCAATCAAGGAAGCCAGAGTATATATACACACACAGCTGAATAGAGATATTCATTTTACCCAGTAGGGAAGTAGGAAGGGAAGGGCTTAATAGAAAGGGGAGAGGTAGAGAGATATGATAGATTAAGGGAGGCAATGATCAAAAGCAAAACAAACTTTTGAGGAGGGAACATGGTAAAAACAAAAGAAAAATAAACTAGAATAGGATGGAGGGAAATAAACTTGTTAGCTACCATAATAATGAATGTGAATGGAATGAAATCACCCGTAAAATGGGAGTAGACAGCAGAATGGATTAGAAACCAGAATCCAACAATACGTGGTTTACAAGAGACATGCTTGAAATGGAACAACACAGAGTTAAAGTAAGAGGCTGAAGTAGCATCTATTATGTTTCAGTTGCAATTTAAAAAAGTCAGTGTTACCAATCATTATCTCAGACAAAGAAAAAGCAAAATAGATCTAATTAAAAGACATGTTAAGAGAAATTATATTTTGCCAAAAGTTACCACAGAAAATGAAGTATTATCAGTATTAAACATATATGCACTAAGTGGCATAACATCCAAATTCTTAAAGGAAAAATTAAATTAGTTACAGGAGTAAATAGACAGTAAATCTATACTAGTGACCTTAATTTATCCCTATAAGACCTAGATAAATATAACCATGAAATAAACAAGAAACAAGTGAAGGAAATAAATAAAATTTTAGAAAAGTTAGATATACTAGACATCTGGAGAACACTGTATGGGAATAAAAAAGACCATACCTATTTCTTAACTGTGTATGAAACCGTTATGAAAATTGGTCATGGAGAAAGCTTTGAAGTTTGTGTTAATTGCTAAAAAGTCTTAGTAATTATCATTTTGTAAAAGTTTAAATAAAAAGAAAGAAAAGAAAATTGACCATGTATTAGGACATAGAAAACTCACAAACAAAAGCAAAAAAAAGGCAGACATATTAAATTCACCTTTTTCAAACCATAACACAATAAAAATTACATTCAGTAAAGGGTCTTTGAAGCATAGTTTGAAATTAATTGGAAGCTGAATAATCTAAAGAATGAATGGGCCAAAGAACTAATCATAGAAACAACCAATGATTTCATTAAAGATAATGGCAACAATGAGACTGCATACCAAAATTTGTGAGATGCAGCCAAAGTAGTACTTAGGGGAAAATTTATATCTCTAAACACATAAATAAAATGGGAAAAGAAGAGATCAATGAATTAGTCATGCAGCTAAAGAAATCCAAATACAAACAAAAAATAAAAAATCCTCAATTAAATATCGACACAGAATTCTTGAAAATCAAGAGAGACTAATAAAATTGAAAATAAAAAAGTGAACTAATAAATAAGACTAGGAACTGGTTTTGTGAAAAAACAAACCAACAATAAAATAGGTAAAGTATTGCCTAATTTGATTTTTTAAAAAGAAAAACAAATTGCTACCATCAAAAATGAAAAGGGCAGATGCACCGCCAATGAAGATGAAATTAAGATAATTATTAAGAACTATTTTGCCCAACTTTGTGCCAATAAAACTGATGGTCTAAATGAAATGGATAATTATTTACAAAAACTTAAAGTGCCCAGAATAACAGAAGAAATGACAAAATTATCTAAATTAATATACTTATTCAGTGCCATACCAATCAAACTACCAAAATCTTATTTTGCTAGAAAATATAGTAAAAAAAATAGTAGCAAAATTCATCTAGAGGAACAAAAGGTCAAGAACATCAAGGGAATCAATGAAAAAATGAAGGGGTATAGCAGTATCAGATCTCAAACCGTATTATAAAGAAGTAATAATGAAAACAATCTGGTACTAGATAAAAAAATAAAGTGGTTGATCAGTGGGGGTACATAATATAGAGAAGTAAATGAGCATAGCAAGCTAGTGTTTGACAAACCCAAAGTTCACTAGTTCCTAGGGCAAAAACTCATTACCTGACAAAAAGTAGTATGGCAAAAACAAGGCATAGACCAACATCTCAAACTATATAGCAAGATAAGGACAAAATGGATACATAATTTAGACACAGAGGGCTATATCATAAGTAAATTAGGGGAACATGGAAAAAAATTACCTGCCAGATCTGTGAATAGGGGAAGGTAAAATGGATAATTTAAATTATATTAAATTTAAAAGATTTTGCACAATCAAAATCAACGCAGCCAAACTTAGAAGGAAAGCAGGAAATTGTGTGTGTGTGGGGGGGGGGGGAGTTACAGGAAATTTCTCTGATAAAGATCTCATTTTGTTAAATGCCTATGGAATTGAACCGAATTTATAAAAAATAAAGAGGCATTCCTCAATTGATATATGGTCAAAGGATATGAATAGGCAGTAGAAGGAATTAAAACTATTAATAATCATATGAAAAATTCTCTAAAACACTAATAATTGGAGAAATGCAAGTTTAAACAATTCACTTTTCAGACTGGCTAAGATGACATAAAAGGACAATGATATGTGGAAGGGATGTGAAAAAAGAGATACACTAATACACTTTTGGTGGATTTGTGAACTGGTTCAACTCTTCTGGAGAATAATTTGGAAGTATGCCCAAAAGTCTATAAGACTGCATATCCTTGACACAGAAATACTGCAACTAGTTCTGTATCCCAACGAGGTCAAAGGAAAAAAGGAAAGGATCGAAATGTACAAAAATATTTATATCAGATCTTTTTGTGGTGGTAAAGAATTGGAAACTGAGGGGATATCCATCAGTTGGGGAATGGTTGAAGAAGTGATGGCATATGACTGTGATGGAATGCTATTGTGCTGTAAGAAATGATGAAGGGGATGGTTTCAGAAAAACCTGACAAATGAGCTGTTGTGAAATGAAATGAGCAAAACCAGGAGAACAGTAACAGTGATGTAACAATAATGAATTGTGAACGATTTAACAGCTCTCATCAATACGATGATTCATGATAGTTCCCAGAGGCTCATAATGAAAAACGCTATCCACTTCCACATAGAGAATGGGTAGACTCTGAGTATAGACTGAAATATTTTTTTTCTCTTTGAATTTTTCTTGCTTTTTTTTCTCACAATATGGTAAATGTGGAAACAGGCTTTGCTTAATTTCACATGTATAATGGGTATCATTTTTCTTGCCTTCTCGATGAATTAGGGATAGAGTGGAGGGAGGGAGAGAATTTGGAACTGAAAATAAAAATTTTAAAAATTTACTAACAGAAAAAAAGATGGAATATAACCTCATTGAGGATAAGATTCTTTAACCCCAGATCCTAGCATAGTGATGGAGATAGAAAAGCTAGCTGATCAACTGATTTTTTAACTCATGGAAGCTGACAAGGTCACCAAGAATGAATGGAGAGTAAAAAGGCCTATAGGAAAGAAACTTGGGGTATACCCACAGTTAGGAAATAGGATATTGTTGATTTTTGGTGGTGGTGGTGGTGGTCCTTCATTTTTGAAGAAGACGTGCCATCATAGGTGATATCTTTAGTTGGGCATGAATTGGATTTAAAGGAGATAGAGTTGCACAGTCATCAGCCTCCAGTCATCTAAGTTCATTGGCAAGACTGAAATCAAAATGACCAGTGATGGCCTGAGATGCAGTGGATGACTTTAGCATCTTTGATATCTGATTAAACTCCAAGCTCTTCACAGTGCCTGCTTCAGCTGCCTTCCTGGCTATTGGAACAAATTGGTCTCTTCTGCCCATTCTGCTGGGGAGGAAGGTGGAGAAGAGAAGGCTTTACATTCTTGGAGCAGACATCCCCTAACTCACCAACAGCTTTGAAGCCAGTTACCCTCAACCTGGCTTAGCCTATCTGCTGAGGTAGTTTTGCTGGGGTGTGACCATTGTGCATGCCATAGCTTCTTGGATGACTATACAATATAGAAGACAGGTGGGAGGAGAATTAAGAGAGTGTGGCATAAAAAAACCTAGAGAGAAGAAAGCATGGAAGAAGACAGAGTGGTCAGCAGTGTCAAATGCTACAGAGAAATCAAAAAAGGGATGAGAACTTCGAAAAAGCAATTGCATTTGGCAAATAAGAGTTCACTGGTAACTGAAGGGAGGAGTTTCAGTTGAATGATAAAAGTCAGAAGTCTGGTGTAAGTATCTCATGGTAAACAGCATCATCAGTTACGTTGCTTTGATATATGGTTAAAAAAAGACTAGGATTCTTAGTATCCTTTGTTCCATTTTTTCCTGTGCTACCACTTGCACTGTGGAAACAGAAGCAGGCAGCATAGGACGGAACTATCTTTTATGGTGATAAGCCTCCTTAGCTGATGTCCATTGGTCTTTGCACAGCAGACAATCTGCTGCTAAAAGCATATTAAAGCCTTTACAGTTGGGTAGAAACTGCCAGATGCTAAATTATGAGCTCCTTCAGGATAGAGCTTGTCTTTTGCCTTTCTTTATATGCCCAGGGCTTAGTACAGTACCTGGCACATGACACCATAGCATGCTCCACACCCCATAAGAAGTCATCAGAGTTGAATCTTGTGGAGGATTAGAAATAGGGATACATACAGAACCTGTGATTTCTTTGGGGGAGGCAAACAACTCTGTACTTTCTCTGCAATTAACAGTCTTAGAGAATTGCCTAGAGCAGTAGCTCTCAAAATGTAGTTCCTAGGCTTCTGGGGATTCCAGAGTACCTTTCAGGGGGTCCAAAAGAGCAAAACTATTTACCTAATACTACTAAGACATTTTTTGGCTGTTAAAACATTTCTCACTTTTCCAACTACATATCTGTGTGTGACGAGCCTGAATCTTCTTCCACGGAAACGAAACATTGCAAAAGATGGAGAAAACAAATGCCTTCCATGAAGCCAGACATCAAAGAGATTTGCACAAACACATCAAACAATGTCACCATTCTCACTAATGTTGATATAACTATAGATCAATACAAATCAATACTATAGACAGTATTGTAATGACGAATTGGGGGAATCGAGTGTGTCCTAAATCTCATAGACATATATGTGCATGTATATGTACGTGTGCATGTATGTACATGTTTGTATGTGCATGTGTATGAATATAAATGTGAATCAAGTGTGTCTTATCGCTAATCTACATATACACAGATGCATGTATGTAAGTTGTATCTACAACAATGTGTAGGCTACAAATATGCATACATGTAGGCTGCAGATACTATTGATATATGTTCATCTACTATATATCAAGAATCTACTATATAGATAATGTATATATAGTAGAGATATCTAGGTTATGTGTATAGGCTAAAGATACATACATACATGTTATTGTTCAGTCATTTCAGTCTTGCCCAACTCTTCATGACCCCACTGAGGGTTTTCTTGGTAAGGATATTGGAGTGGTTTGCCATTTTCTTTTCAAGCTCATTTTAAAGACTCTATCCACTGTGCCATCTAGCTGCCAATATACATATATACATGTGTGTGAGTGTGTTTTTACTAGAGATTTAGAACACGACTTGATTCTCCTGAGTAGTCAGTCAATATAATCTGCAATTAGTTAAGTGTATAGAAGAGTGATTTTTTTCTCTCTTTTGAATTCCTTTACTTTCAGGGACCTTACATAAGTACCAGCATGACTGCATACTTGATTAATTTGATATGGTCTAGCAGAACTGTATTTGGAGCCAGAATACTTGGGTTTCACCCCACCATGCTCCTTACTACATATGTAGCTTTTGGGAAACATTTGACTTTTCTGGGCCTCGATTACCCTATTTGCAAAATGAGAGAACTGAACCTGGAATTCTCTTCTTGGGATCTGGTCTGGCAGATCTAGGTTAGGAAGTGACATTTCCCCCAATTTCATTGTGAGGAGACACATTCAGAATCTTGAATGATACGGATGAGCTTTACATCTGGGGGACAATTACTTTAAGTACCCTTCTAAATCCCATGATCCCAGTAGGTCAGTGAAATAACATTTATTAAAGATTTTCCAAGTGCCAGATACTTTGCTAAGCACTAGGGATGCAAAAGATAGTCCCTGTTCTCAAGGAACTCATAATCTAATGGGAAAGATAACATGCACACAGCTATTTATAAATAAGCTATATACTAGGAAAAAATATGTAGATAATTCACAGAGGGAAAGCATTAGGTCTTTTGATCCTCACAACAAACCTGCAGGGTAGACGCTACTATTGTTCTCATTTTTCAGATGAGGAGACAGAGACTAAGATATCAAGTGACTTATCCAGGGCTACACAGCCAGTGTCTGTGTGAGGATTTTAACTCAGGTCGGTCTTCCTGAAGCCCATCACTTTATGCACTGTGCCACCTAGCTTGACTGATACATGCATTTTGTCAGTGATTTAATCCTTGTCGAAAATAATAAAGGATTTCTATGGGACTATAACAGAAGAGATGTATTGTGAATTATGGTTTATTTTGGCTTGGGAATGAATAATCGGGCAGCTTGGTGGCACAGTAGCTAGAGTGCTGCTGACCTTGGAGTCAGGAGGACCTAAGTTCAAATCAGGTCTCAGACACTTACTAGCTGTGTCACTAAACCCTGTTTGCCTAAGGTTCATCATTTGTAAAAATGATGTGGAGATGAAAATAGCAAACCACTCTAGTATCTTTGCCAAGAAAATGCCCAATGGGATCACAGAAAGTCAGACCTGACTGAAACAACTCAACAACAATAGAGAATTATTAGATAATATGATAAGGTATAACTTTGAAAAGAATAATTGAATGTAACCCTCGTACTTTCCCTAAGCAATGTAGACCACACACTAATGGTATAATGTGGTAAGAGAACCTCCCTCTCATCAAACTGAGATCATCAAAGTAGTTGATACATCTCCTACTGCATCCTGATGAAGGTGTGGTGACACAAAACAAGTATCAGGTGATTAATCTATTAAATACCCAATATCCTTTATGTTTGGATGTGTGTGTGTTAGAGTAATGACCTGTGGTTATGCTAGCTGTCTAAGCAGAGTTAGTATCCCTACTTTAGAACACTTACAAGACACCTGATTAGGAGCATGGCAGAGAACAGGAAAGGATACAGTTATCTGCAAATATTACTAAACTCGGGAGAGAGCTTCCAATTAGTTGTGGTTCATATGTTAGATCCTTGAAAGAAATGATTCATTAAACTTATGTAGTAAATGTACAGTTATAACTATGTGACCTAATGAAAGGGGTCAGAAGAACCCTGTTAAGAGTCTGTTCCCACCATCCAGAATTGTCTTCTTGGGAGCCAGTCTGACAGAACTTTCTTTATGGGGGGAAAACATATTTAAAATTTCCAAATAGTTTCATCCACTTGAAAGCAGAAGAGCTATTGTTTTATTTATAGCAGTCTACTTGGCTTCACAAATCTTTTTCTGATTTACTTTTAGAAAGCTGAGTGTGGGATTTCTGAATGCCAAATTTAAAACCTTGACTCCTCCAGGGGAATTCCAAACTTCAAAAAACTTTTCACCATCAGTACACCAAAGAATTTTATTCTCTGTGGAAGGGACCTAGAAAAAATGTTTATGTTAGGACTGCCTTTGTAGAAACAATACTTAAGGAGGAAAAAAAGCATCTGTATTTACAAAAATACTTATATTAGATCTTTTCATAGTAGTAAAAAAGCAGAAACTGGGGGGTGCTTACCTATTGGAGAGATCTCTAAACCAATCATAATCTAGTAGTGTAAAGGAATGTAGTTGTGCCATAAGAAATGACAAGATGGTTAGATTCAGAGGAAACTGGGCAGAGGCCTAGGAGCAGGACTAGGGGGACAAAGTATATCATAGTAACCTCAGCATTATAAAGAAAAGGAACTTTAAAAGACTTATAACTCTAATCAATGCAATGATAAGCCAGAAATTTAGGGGACTGGAGATGAAATAAAACCACCTCCTGCTAGGGATGTGAAGGATTGAAAAAGCAGAATGAGGCACACATTTTTAGACATGGCCCATGGGGGAATTTGTTTTGTAATACAATACATTTTTATTATGAGAGTTTTCATCTCATTTTATGAGAGCCTATTTATTTTTCAACGGGGGTCAGAGGGAGGAAGAGATAAATTTATAAATAAATAGAAAATTTTAAAGTTGAAAAACGAATCACTATTTGAGCTTCTAAGAATCACTTCAAAATGATCATTAAAAGTTAACATAAAAAGCAATTGTTATACCTTAAATTTATGGAGAAACCACCACCAAAAGGCATCTTGTAAGAGAGTAATAGATGATTCTGTGAGCAGCAAACATAACCAAATTCTAAAACTCTTTACCTTTGAGGAAAAAAATGAAATGTACGGGTCAGATAAAAGTGCACAGTAAGCTCATTAATATAAAAAGAAATCTTTACATTGTCTATGTTTAATATAGCATACAGCTTAAACCATAGCTGGGTTACAGTTCTCCAGCCTGAGCAGAACTTAGGTGTCAAGACCTCTGATAATAAATACCACGTTTAGTTCCAACAATCCTGAAGATAAAACCACAGCTTTCCTACATACCCCATAACCTGAATGATCTGCCCTGCATAAGCAAAAGAGCACTGAGTGACAGAAGAAAACATTACCCTGTGGTCTTGAGTGAGAGAGAGGGAAAGGGAGAGGAAGAGGAGGAGAGAGAAATATAAGAGAAAAGAAGAACAGGAAGGAGAAGAAAGAGAAAGAGGAAAAAAGAGTGGGAAAGGGAGAAAGAGGGAGACAGACACATGACACAGACAGACAGAATTACTGATTCATTTTGAAAACTTCCCAGGGCACAGAGTTATACTTACACATGATTTCTTTGTGCAATGAGTGAAATCAGCCGTAGCTGATGGAGGACTATGACTAACTAGACTGGGACTGAAATGGGACCTGGAGGATTTGTTCTTGTGCACAGTTCAAGAGGAAAAGTCTCCCCAGAAAAGAGCCCCAGGATGCAGCTGAAAAGAAAGTCCCACCTAAGGAGTGGAGTAGCTTGGTCTACCCAAGGATAGAGGACAGGGGAAGTAGGGGTGACGGATGGTCTAATCAGTCTGCTAGCCAGTGCACCACAATACCCCAGCACCACTTCTAGATTTATCGATGTTTTATTCCTCTATTAGATTATAAGATTTTAAATTCAATTCAACAAACTTGTTAAGATTTAAGTCTTGCTAAGCATCTAGTACGTGGAAGATACTGTTCTAGGTGGTGGAGTTATAAAGGCAAGAGATATTTTATAATTACCCTCCAAAAGCTTAGATTTTACTGGAAGGTAGGGCAAATCAGATATATGGGAAAGGAAATAAATATAAAGCAATTTTAAGAAGGAAAAAGTACTAATCATTTGGGGTGCGGGGTCAGGAGTAACTTTGTGTAAGAGGTGACACCTGAACTGTGCTTTGAAGGATGCTTAGGATTCTGTGAGACAGTAAAGAGAGAGTGAACTCCAGATAAGAGGACCTCAAGCAAAGGCATGAAGGTAGGAGAATCAGGGATGTGCTAGAGGCAGCTCCAAGTAGCCGGCGAGAGCTGATTGCTAAACTTTCAATGTGAGCATTTTTGCTTCAGAAACATTACAAATCAGGGCTCGATTTATTGTTTTGTTGAGTACTTAATATGTGCCAGGTACTGTGCTGGACACTGGGTATATAAAACTAAAAATATTCCTTGAACTCTAACAGGAAACAAAATATCCCTAAAAAAAATAAAATAGAGAGCTCTTAAATATACCTATAAGAGTTATCATTAAATATCGCTATGAAATACTTGTGTGTGGTTTTTAAAGCAGTATTTAACATGGTTGCATGGTCAGATCTGTGTTTTAGGAATATTACAATGGAGGATGGAATGGAAAGGGGAGAAACTTGAAGTACAGAGACTAATTAGTAGGTTACTTCATTAGTTCACGAGGTAAGTGATGAATGCCTGACCTAGAACAGAAGTCATGGGAGTGCAGAAAAGGTGAAAGATATGAGAGATAGAGTTGAAATATAACTGGCAGCACTGGCTAATTGGTCTGCTCTGTGGGGTGAAATCTGAATGAGGAATTGAGGATGACACTGAGGTTGCAAAGCATGGTAATTAGAAAGTTAGTGATGCTCTTGAAAGAACTAGGGAGGGTCAGGAGAAAAGTAAACATTTTTATGGGTGCAAAAGAGCTGGTGGAGAGGTATGAGTACCATTTTGGACAAGTTGAAGAGATACCTATGGAACATTTAATTCAAAATGACCAGTACATGGTTGATCAATGTTGGACTACACATTTGGGAATTACCTGCATGAGAATGATAATAGAACCCATAGGAACTGATGAGAAAACTATGATACAGTAGAGAGAGAAAAGAGGAGAGGATTCATAATTGAACCTTAAGCTATGACCATGGTTAGAAGGTGGGACATGAATGATGATCCAGAAAAGGAGATTGAGAAATGGTCATATAGGTAGGAGGATAAGGGGGAGAGATTGGGAAAGAGAGGGAGAGGTACACACATGTACACAAACACACAGAGAGACAGAGACAGAAATGAGAATAATACCACAGAAATCCTATAACTGTGGGCTGTCAGTTTCTTCAAGGAGTTTAACTGAGAAAGGGAGGAAATATTTGCAAATACCTTGAGGAGATGGAAGAGTCTAGTGGAGGTAGGTCATTTTTGTTTTGTTTTTAATGATGGAATCAACTTAGGTATATTTGAAGGCAGTAGGGAAGGAATCAGTTGGTAGGTTAGAGATCTGAGGTGTGTGATTGAAGACGTAATCTTCTGGAGAAGATGGAATTAGTACAGATGTAGACAAGTTGACCTTGGCAAGAGAAAAGTCATCTCTTTGTCAGAGATTGGGGAAAAGGAGGAGATAGTAGGAGATGTTGTCAAGGGGATTTGATATGAAGAGAATGGGGGGGAAAGGAGCTCAGATTGAATGGACTTAATTTTTTCAGTAAAGTTAAAGGTCAGGTCCTCAATGGACAGATCTGGGAAGGTGGAGAGGAGGTGTGGCTGCTTGAGGAAGAAGCAGAAGGTTCAGAATAATTCCGGTAGAAATAAGATGGTAAAACATTAGGTTGTTGTTGTTGTGTTCATCCTTTGTTGCTGAAGAAGACCATGCCATCAGAGAAATGATGACATGACTTGCACTTGACTTTGTTTTGAGTGAGGGAGGGCTGTGCAGGTCACCAGCCTCACTTTCTCCTCCTGAGCCATCTGGGTCCAATGACCAGATATTCATCAGGATGACTGGAGATGGCCCAGGATGCAATGGGAGACCTTGGCCCCTTTAGGCCAGGATTGAAAGGTCTACCTTTCTGCAAGTGAAAGTTCAGTTGAGATTGGATAATGTGAATTTTAACGTGCCTAGTCCACATGGCTGTGGGACTCCCTCCATCTTTGTTCAACATTTTGTGAGGAGCAGTAATGAGTCCTCGATTCTATCCAGGTCTGAGGTTTAGCAAGACAAGACAGTAACAAGACAAGGGGGTCATAAATCTGCGATGGCTGACTATTTAGATTGAGGTTAGAGAGAGAAGTCAAAATTGAGGGGTGAAAACAAAAGAGATCCCAAGTGTTTCCAAGAACAGGGTAGGGGAGGTGAAGCATAGGGAGACTTGGAAGGATGGGAAGTTCTGGTCACAAAGGGAAGTGGAATAATTGTGAGTGATAGCAAGATGTCATGTGTGGTCATGCCTCTATTTGGCTGAGTCAGAATAAAGGGTGAACATCTACTTGGATATTCAAGTCCCTTTGTATTAAGGCAAGAGCTACAGAAGAGAAGAGAATGGTGAGCCAGGTGCAGAAGTCCTTGGGGGAAAATGCCCTGAGGGCAGATATATATCCAGTTAGTCAACTAATCCCTGCTGTGTGACAGGCACTATATTAAGCATTAGGTTTACATACAAAGAAAGGCCAAAGAATATGGTCCCTGCTCTCAAGGAGCTCAGACTGTTGGAGAGCTATAAGCAACAAAATACATACAGTATAACTGAGCGTAACTTGAGAGGGAAGGCGCTATGATTAAGGAGATCTGGGAAAGGAGGGTGTGCCTTTAGCTGAGACTTGAAGGAAGGCCAGGGACCTTAAGGGATAGTATTCCAGGGAGATAATGTTGTCAAAGGCAGCCAGGTCTCAATGAGGGCTATTAGATAAAACGAATGTAAAGGAGGGGGCCAGGATGAGAGACAGTTTGCTGTGGAATGAGAATCTGATAGTGGAAAGGGCTGGATTTGGACATTGGTGGAGTTGGGCTGGGAGATGGGGGAGAAGAGAAGGGAACAAGTATTTATTAAGCACCTGGGCCAGGTACTGTATTAAATACTTTATTTAATAAATAAATAAACACTTTACAAATCTTATCTAACTCCTTCTATCCTCACAACAACCCTGTGAGGTAGGTGCTACTATTATCCCGATTTTACAGTGGAGGAAAATGAAGCAGATTTTTTAGGAGGGATGAATGTTGTATTTTGTCAAAAGTTTTTTCTGCATCTATTGATATAATCATCTGATTTTTGTTCCTTTGGTTATTGAAATAATCAATCATGTCAATATTTTTCTTTATGTTAAACCACCCCTGCAATCCTGGTATAAATCCCATTTGACTACAATGTGTAAGCTTTGTGGCACATTACTGTAGTCTCCTAGGTAGGATTTTATTGAGGATTTTTGTATCTATATTCAGAAGTGAAACTGAGCTATAATTTTCTTTCCCTGTTTTTGCTCTTCCTAGTTTAGGAATCAGCATCATATTTGTTCCTTATAAAGAGTTTGGTAGGACTTCTTTGCCTATTATTCCAAATAATTTATTTAGTATTGGAATTAATTGATCTTTAAATACTTTGTTAAAGGTTTTTCCTATATGCATTGATATACGTGCAGTTTTATTTTTAATGTTATTATAGTGTTTTCTTAATGATGAACCATTTGGACGTCTCTGCTATAAGTCCAACTTGGTCAGAGTAAATAATTTTTTTGGGTAAAGTGCTGTAATAGTTTTGCTACTAGGAGTATAGTTAAATGATCTCACTCAATATCCATTTGTCACACATTTCTCTTAGATTCTCAAATTTAATAGTACAGTTGCATATATTCCAATCTAATATTTTTCTTGACTTTCTTTGTCCTCATTGTCTTATTTCTCATTTCTAATTTGCTTATATAAATTTAATCATATATTAGATTCACTACTTTTGGTATTTTATCTTAAAATAATTCTTGAATTTATTTATAGTTTCAATTATATTATTTTTAAATTATAATCCTCTATGTCCTAACCTTGAATGTATTTCTTTCTTTGTTGAAGTATTACTTTCTTCTAAGTTTAAAAATTGTGGGTTTAATTCATTATTTTCTTACTGATGTAGGCCTTGAGTGCTCTGAATATAACCTGGAATAGTGCTTGGACTACACCCCATATTCTGATATGTACCATTTCTATAACTTATCTTTAATGTAATCTGATACTTATTTTACTGTTACCTCTCACATCAATCTATACCCTTTCATTCATGACATCCTAATTTACTGCTAGTTTTACTTCATTCTAATCAGCAGAATCTCTGCTATTCTCATTTAATGATATCCCTTGTACCTCAGTTTGTTATTAATTTTTTAGTTCCATGAATACTTGAAAAATAATATATCCTTTACTTTTCTATTAAGTACTCTATATATCTAGATAATTGAGGTTAGTACTTTTTAACTCTGCATTTTTGTTAAATTTGTAATATTCTGATCACTGAAATGTTAAAATCTATTACTAATTTTTAATTAATTTCTTCTTAGGATGCTGTTTTTCTCTTACTACAGAATTATTAGATTCACACATGTTTAATATTGTATATTCTCATTTTACATAGAGCATTTTAGCATAATGTAATGTCCTTGTTTATTTCTTTTAACATAGACTCCATTTGACAATTAGCATCACTTCTATTTTTAATGATTTCATAATAGTATGATAAATACTGGACTGTACTTGCATTTTGAGACTATTTAGATCCTTTTGGATCAAATATATATCTTATAAAGACTATATTGCTGCATTCTGCTTTTTAATCTACTGTATCTTTTCATTGGAGAATCTAATGTATTTATATATAAAATGGTCAAGTTTGCTCTTTTTTCTAGTTAGTCATTCAGAAGGCAATGTTTACTTCTTAGTTCTACTGTTAATATGGGACTAACAAAAGCTCAGCAAACACAATTCCTCTACTGTATTTTAGTAACTACAAATTTTCTTAATTTGTATTTCCTTTTTACTCATAATAGCAGCTTCATTCCTCTTTTTAAAAATATACATCAGCACTCTTCTTCACTTTGACCTTCTTTTATTTTCAGTTTTAAATTTTTTTCTTTTGTTTATGTTATCACTGTTCTTCTCTTTCCTATATCTACTTTTGCATTTATTTGGAGAGATTTTGTAAGAAACCTGGATTTCTTCAATATTTTCTGCAGCCTTAACTGGAAAGCCTCTGTTTGAGCCATTTTAAGGAGGAATCTACTACAGTCATGAATTTCTTTTTCCTAGAATGATTATAAAAAATCAATATGAATTTTTCCCTATGGCTTATTTGGTCATTTAAAAGTGGAAAATGAATGCTTTTGGCAGGTTATATCAAGAATTCTGGCATGGGCTACCTCCTTTAGCAGTTAATTTGATACTAGAATCAACTTTAGGCCATCAGTCATGGCTTCCAGCCAATGTAGTAGTACATAATTCCCAAATGTGCTGTATTAAAGCACCATAGCAACCAGAACACCTGAAGTATCAGGCAGTGGCTAGCAGATGGTGGATATGGGCAACTGCCCATTGCTCATATTTAGGCTGGTTGAAAATAGCAGGCAAAAAGCAGGTAGGGCATTGGATTTGTGTTTGTTGAGCTTGGCTCATTCTCTTTCTGTCAAGCTATTTCTTTTGGAAGGAGAGAAAGGTGAGAACTCCTTGTAGCAGAGGAGTGAAGGTGTGGGAGTATATTGTTTCCTGGTGACATTTTTGGCTTGCGTATGTTCTCCCAAGTTCTGAGTCACTAGAGAAGTTTTCCATGTCTGGATGTTCCATGGTCTGTCCAAGATATACAGTAGAGAGAACACCAAAGAGTTTGGGTGCCAATGGTTAGTGACAGCTATATTTTGGAGGATGCTTTGGTCTCCTCTATTTCTTCAAGTGTTAATGTTAGAGGTTGTAGGACACAAATGAGATAATATCTGTAAGTGCTTGCCACAGCGCCTGGCACACAGTAGGGAGAAATACTTATGGCCTTTCCTCTTCTTTACAGGCAACTTTCATTACTACACACAAACATTTCCACAAATCCTCATCCTGATCCCTACCCCACAGTATCTCTTCTTTTCACCAGGAAAAAGAGTTAAGCAAAACTGACAGAGAAATTCTATCTGCCCGTTGCTAACATTTCTGATCCCTACAGGCCCGCACTTCTCTACCACTTATCCTCTAGGGTAAGTCAATCTGCCTTTTAATGGTTTCTTCATCTAAAAATCACAGCCATTACACTGTTCTGTCCTGCTGTCATTATGTTGAACCAGATAATACTCAGGTTTCTCAACATTCAGCATTTTGATTGTTTCTTAAGGCACAATATTAATCCTAATTAATACATTCACCTATCATAACTTATTCAGTCATTCTCCTATTGACAAGAAGCTACTTTGTTCCAGCTTTTTGAAAACTGAATATTGCTTTGGATATTTTCTTTTGAGGGCCATCCTCTCACCCCCCTCCCAATTTTTGGATGCTTTAGGGATGTGTGCACAGGAGTATAAGCACAAAACAGTGAACAGGCTTATTGAATTAGTGACTTTTCTAGTAGAGTTCAAAATGGTCTTGTGTTGTATTATGCCGAAGCATAATAGATTCTGCACTGTCCCAAGCTTTTTTCATGCAACTGTTTTCAGAGTTAGTTCTGGGGCCTGTAAGTTTTCATTGCTTCCAAGCTGTAGTGATCTGGGGAGAGGTGCTCCCTCCTGCTCCCCCCAGTCACAAGTGCTAGCCCTGCTCTTGGCCCTGGAACAATAACAAGGTTTTCAGCTCTCCCACAGCCACGAGTGCTGGCTCTCCCTTTCTGCCTTGTAACCTGGGCTCCTGTTCCCCTGTGTTTGCAAGCACTAATGCTCCTTTTCACCCTGGTCCTGCAGCTATGCGAGCCATGCGAGATGGCTCTGGAGCAGAAGTGAGGCTGGTGACCCGCACAGCCCTCCCTCACTGAAAACAAAGTCAAGTGTAAGTCGTGTCATCGTTTCTCTGATGGCAACGAAGGATGAACGCAATATCATCATTCTATTGTAGGACCCTGATGTTTTTGAAATTCTTTGCATTCATTTTCCAGATTAGTTCTTTTCACAGTGTTTACATGAAACGCTCTTTCAGGTGTGCTTTTGATTTTTCGCTATTTTTTTTCGTATTATCATTGAACTTCTTATCCTAATTCCCCCATCCTTTTCATCCTTTTGTCAGAGGGTCCACTGTTCTGTATAGTTTCTCAGGTTCTGTTCTAAGATTCCTGTTTCTTCCTTTAGTTCTTATTGTAGGATTAATCTCTTCTGCTTCATTGTTTCAGGTGCTTGCACAGTTCCTTGGTCTTTTCACTGACAGGAATACATTTTCCCCCTTACGCAGTCTAAAGCCTGAACTCTTCTGTCCTCCCCCACCCACTTTGAAAAGGAGAGGATCATAGTAAGTTGTATCATTCTTCAATTCAGAGATAGCCTATTAGACAAAGTACTGGGGCTTATGTCAGGAGAAGACTGAGACACTCCTCAGCTTGTGAACCAGGGGAGGTCACTATACCTCAGTTTTCTCAACTATAAAATGGTGATAATAAGAATACTTACCTCTCAGAGTTATTGTGGGGATCAAATGGGATAATATTTGTTAAGTGCTGAGCATAATGCCTGGTACTTAGTTGGCACTAAATAAATGTCCGTTTCCTTCCTTTATTAAGAAAGTACTTAATAAAGCACTGAGGAATTACACTAAACTTTAGTATTAGTATAAAATTGAAGCAATCTTTACCAGTTACTAAAACACCATAACTGGAATCAGCTTCCATATTGGGTCTGTCAAAATCTCTAAGCACTACTGCAAACTCCAGTTCCCAGAGGCTCCTCTTTGTCCCTTTGCCTGGAACATAACTCTGTGACTTTATCGTCTTGTGATGATAAATCAGAACTACTTGATGTCAGGTTAGACGAACTGTTAGGACAGTTTTTCACTTCATTAAAAAGGGTTTTATCTTCATCAAACCACTTTACCTCTCTAGTTCTCAATTTCATCATCTATAAAATGAGGGGGTTGGACTAGGGGACCTCTAAGGTCCCCTCCAGCTCCAAATCCCCTGTCATTGGTCCTGTGGAAACCTGTGAATATCATTTCCCAAAGTAACCATTCTCGTAAAACCTGCCCTTCACATCTTTAAATCTACTGAGGCAGCATCATTCTCTGCCACTGGAGGAAAGTGCTGATAAATCTGAACTCATGTGCTGATAATGTACCATGTACGCATCCTTTATTTCGTTGGCTATGTTGCTAAGAGCTTTCTACCTGCATGTTATGGGCAGCACTTACATTTGAAGCTGTTTCTTTGGCTTGTGTAATATGTAGAGTTATGTATCCAAGTTGCTTAGCACCATTATAAAGGTTCAATTTGGTTCGGTAAGAGGTATCACTGGAGGGCTTCGTTGTCAACTCCACATACTTGGTAATATCAAAGCATTACCTTAGAGCCAGCCCCAACCACCACCCACCCCAGACTACAGAACAGAAGGCACCACTCTGCAACATAAGCAGAGATATCTTTACAATCTGATTTCCCAGATTCCAACTATGAAACTTAAATTTATGACAAAGTCATGATGGTGCATATGATACAATGCACTTTCAATATTTTCAAAAAAATTCCAAATATTTGACAAATTTGTTGTCATTACAAACACATATGTGTACATTTATATATATACATATACATATGTGTACGTGTACGTGCATGGAGTAATTCCTTGCTGTGTATGCCAGGGGCCCTGGATATTGAGGGAAACATAGCATGAATGGAGCACACTTGTGTTCAGGGCTTTCTACTTCCGTTTTCTGCTTCTCCCTGTAGAAATCCCAGGAGGCAAGTTGAATGACACATTATGACTTTCTTTAAAAAAATTCTAAATAATCCATTTTTAACACAGGATTCAATCAGGCTCCAAAGTGATGTCTGCTCAAGTTCCCATGACAGGTTGTGGACAGAGTGCTGGACTTGGAGTCAGAGAAACCTGGTTCAAATGTACGTGTGATACATACTAGCATCTGTTCTGGCAGCATCTTCATCTGTAAAAGACAGATACACCTGCAGGGCTCACCTCACAGAGTCACTGAGACACTCAAATGAGACAATGTAAGAAAGTGCTTTGCGGACCTGGAAGAATCATTATCCTGCTTTTCTCAGAGCAGACTTATACCAAATGTGGTTGTGTGGATTTAAAACAACCCTGTTACACCCACAACTTGTATTAGACATAAAGGGGAAAAAAATTATCAGGAGACAAGCAGAACTTCATCATGATGGTACTGTGCTGTTGTAAAGAACTATTCTGGGCAAATCTTACCATCAAACAAGGCAGGGTAATCAGGGAAATCATACTAAGGGGTACAAAGGAAATAAGAGTGCTGTCCTCCTGGGCTCCTGGACCATAAAGAGGTTGTAAAAAGGATTATTGTCTGAACCCATTCTCTCATCTGAAGCAGCAACTGAAGAAGTTAAAGAGAAGCTGGTGGGGTACAGGAGGGTGAGCTGAGGGTGGTTCCATCACCCTCGCCCACATTCTAGGGAGCTGAGCACAGTCTTCAAGATGCTGGGTAACTTCGTTGCGTTCAATTCCTGCCTCCATGACTGCCCCAGATCAATGCTGGCCTGACGGCCCCCGAAAATGAGCTTCTTACTCTCTAACTTCTTTGAGGTATCTCAGATATCATTTGTTAAGTCATTCTTTCAACATATTACTGACTCCAGTAACGATAACAATAACTTGAATGTCATATCACTCTACAGATTGCAACGCCATTCACAAATATTCTCATTTTATATTAAAAACAACCTTGAGAGGTAGGGTCTATTATGATCTCCATTTTACAGATGAGGAATCTGAGGCAGACAGAGGTAAAGTGGCTTGCCCAGGGTCACACAATAGCAGTGACAGAGGTCAGATTTGAATTTAGACCTGTCTGACTGCAGACCCTGTGCTCTACCCCTGGGCCACCTACCTGCCTATTCTAAAGAAATACCTCAAGTTCTGGAAAATGTGGCTCATTTTATTTCCTCATGCTCCTCTTCAAAGAACATTTGTCAATAAGCCAAATTTTCGATGCAAACTTATACATGTAGATTTTGAATGTTAGTTGTGAAAATCTTTCATTCATTCTATGCATGTGACCTTTCTACACTTTGTTTTTACTGTTTAGTCTAACAGGCTAAATTTGGAATATACTATTCAAAAGTTGAACAGATAACCATTTAAGGAAAAGTCTTTCCTCATACCAACATGTAACATTCAAACACACAATACATTTTTATGCTCTGAAAAAAACAGAAGCCTACCATAGAATTATGTCCTACATACTTTTCTAACACCAGCCCTACACCCAATTTAAAAAAAAATTCTCTTACAAGAAACTGCAGAATATTTCTGACATTATTTTAAATAACTTACACTGTCACATCACACAACTCTAGGCCATTAGTTCTGCTTCCTTTTTCAGCAGGCAGTAAGTACCAGGCCTTATGCCTTATGCAGCACTGATTTTAAATAACTAATTCATGTTTAATTTTACATTTAGTATGCTTTAAAATGTTAAAAAAAAACCTCATATCATTAGATAATGTTATCCCAGACCACTCTTTGTCAAAGCAAAATAATGATTACTTACATCAAGCTTCTGGGCTTTTAAAACATAAAGAAAAATTTCAGAAGCTGTCAAATGTCTGGGTAGTTTTGACTTCATGTTTACTCTGAAACCTAAGAAGTTACAATTCTGAAAAGAAGTGGGAAAAATCATAGAACGATAATTATTTGACTTTTCTTATTTTTATGGCATATTTTCATAAGATATTATTAAAATGTATGACTTTAAGGCTTTAACATAATCTTTTAAAAATTTCTATCAACCAGTTAATTCATAAACATCTAGCAAGCGTTTACTATGCGCCCAGCAATGAGACATTAACTTAAACCCTCCACACACCTCATGAGGTTCTGCTTTGCTGAAGACTGAAGCACTTGGTATATTCAAATACCAAGAGAATAAGATATTTGGGTACTAAGTTCGAGAAATGTACCCAAATGTTCAAGATATAACCCAGAGTCTGGTAGGAAATGGCCCAGGAAAGAATATTGTAATGTCCACAATTGTCTTCATCTCATTCTTTCCTGGGTGCCTGCTGGTACCAGCTCCACCTTCTCTCCCAGGTCTTAGCTGTCATGGCAATTTCTATCACCTAGCTAGAATTTTTTCTAGAGTCTATTTTTTTAAGAAACCAAGAGAAAAGAGAATAAAGTCTAAAAGTCTGACTTGGTACAGTTTACTGAACAATGAAGCCCAGTTAATTTTCCTGCCGTGAACTAGTCTGAAAAGCTATAAGGGCCCCAGTGCTCCCTTTGAACATTATTGCTACCCCCTGTAGTATCTTCTTCTTTCTGTCTCTTTTTACCCAAAGGAGATGGAAAAAAAAAAACCCTGTTAATTACATCACCATTTCTGATTCAAGAAAGAAAAAAAATTAAACTCCCTTAGGGACATGTTGACATACACAGTAGAATAAATTTCTAGGAAACTTATAAATGTATTCCATCTTTTTCCATCCAGTACAGCTAAAAGAAGGATGCTCCTATTTCAGTCTTATAGCCAATCCTATCACGCTGAAGGTGGAGAATCAGGGTTATAAGCCAATAAAGCAGATACCCAGCACAATTCAGGATAAGAAAGCAATGATGATAGACTACTGGATACAGACACATCTGGTGGAGCTAAAAATGTCCTTTCTCTTTTAAGTTTTTAAAATAATTCAAGAATATGGAGTATTTTCATCATTATTAATAAAAATGACTATTTCCAGAACTGAAAATTCCAGTAACTTATAACATTACCATAGATGAAAATGTTTTTATGGACACTAACTCAGTTACTTAAAATGCTACCAAAGTATATGATATATTTTTAAATTAAAGACAATATTTAACTATAAAAGTACTAGAGACCAATTTAAAACACTCTATATCAAGGACTAAAAATAAAAACTCAAGTTAAGTGGAAGAAATATCTCATGTTAAAATTTAAGTTAAAACAACTAGGATTCAATATATAAATTCATATTATTTCAAATATTCTTTAACACAGTATATGGGTTTAATCTAAAATGTGTTCTGCAGAAAAGAATTTTTAAATACCTCTACAGTCTTCTCTCCAGTTGTAGCATACGGATACTGAAAAAAAGTTTGAAAAAAAGAACTTCATATAAAAACTCCCATTTGCCCTTAAGTTTTATCTTTCCTTTTTGGATTATCAACATAAATGGCTATATGGGTTAGTTTTAATGTTCACAAATATTGGCTCCAACTAACTGACTAAGGGTTTTTTATGAAACTAGACTATTTACATGTAAGTTATTTTACTATTCTAGAGATAATCTATTTTATACATGTATATGTGCTTATAGGCTATAACTGCTACACTTGTTATAATCATTCCAACAACAAACTTGCCAAATTAACTACTCTTTTCAATGTTGACTTTTTTCAAGCAGGACCCATTAGAATTTCCCCAAATTCAGTCTACCCTCTATCCACCTCCTTCCTTCTCTCTTTTCATTTTCTAATTTTTTTTTAGAGAGCTTACATTATACATATGGTTCAAATACCAGTTAAATGTGTTTTGATTTTAAATCTTGATCATTGGTCTTTATTTCCAACATGTTCAGATGATCTCATACTTTCTGTCATACTGGCTGCCATTTGAGAGTAGGTAGTTTCACCTAAGTTAACTATTCTGGGCCAGTTATGCTCATAATGAATCATACGTTTTGTTAGAGGCAACATAGAATTATTGTGGAATAGAATATTAAATAGTCGGTTTGTGAATATTTAGGGAAGTAGTAGCCAACCCACTAATACTCAATCTACTTCCCAAAACTATAATTCATTCCAAAAGACCACCATCATCTTTTTAAAAGGGTTACTATTCAATCAGAAGATGTAGCAATTAGAATTTTAATAGGTATTTGACAAAGTCTCCTACAAGAAACTCTGGGATAAAATGGAGAAATGTGAGCAGAATGATGGGACGCTTTGGTGATTCGTAGTTGGTTTAATGATCACTCCAAATGAATACTGATTAATAAACTGATTTAAACCAAGTAAAAGTAAAGGGGTAGAAGTGGGGAGGGGGGAATGTTTTAGGGGTATGCCACAGGGTTACTCTGTCTTTGGCTGTGAGTTGTTCAATATTTTTAACAATTTAAATGAAATGGAAAAGGCATGATTATGAAAACTGGTAGGTTGGCTGGAAGGGATAGTTAATAGTCTGGATAACAGAATTATATTCAATAAAAATGAAAAACTCCTGAATTTAAACTTCACACAGACATACAGATACCTGAACATTTAGACACACAGACACAGTCAGACAGACAGACACACACACACACACACACACACACACACACTCCCCTTAGGCATCCAAGTATAGGAGAGATTTAGCTAGATAGTAGTTAATGTGAAAATAACATAGACTTAAGCAGACTGTAAGCAAAAAGTGGAATATTTTGGCATTTATCAAAGAAGCTAACAAAGTCTTAGGTTATATTAACAAAAATGTATCAACTCTCAGAACACATGGCATATCATGCTTGGTTTTCACCGTCATATGATATAATGGTTCTGGAAACCATTTCTTAGATAAAATGATTAAAGAAACTGGGGTTGTTTTCCCTGAAAAAGAATGATGTTATAGCAGGAAACTGGGATTTAGGAAATCTCGTTTATTTCTGTGTCTCCCTTGAGTTTACGATGTGACCTTGGGTAAGTCACTTCAATTCCTCCTGCTGGACCCTGGTTTCTCAATAATCTATAAAATCTAAGGTTGGGAGGTTTTTTGTTTTGGGGCCTGGATCTTTCTATCTCTCCCAGACTGGAAGCATAGAGGTATCTTGTGGGCCTCGTGTTAATGACGTGTACAGGGTTATATAGATGGTAAGTGTCTGAGGCAGAATTTGAACTCAGGATTTCCTAACAGCATGTCTAGTAGCCCCTCTCCAGAGCCCACTATATTGTAGCAGAACTTACTGTGAATACCCAAGAAAAACTGGGAAGAGAAATGAGAGAGATACAAGAAAAGCATGAAAAGCAGGTCAACACCTTGCTAAAGGAGACCCAAAAAAATGCTGAAGAAAATAACACCTTGAAAATTAGGCTAACTCAATTGGCAAAAGAGCTTCAAAAAGCCAATGAGGAGAAGCGTTAAGGCACAAGCTCAGTTTTCACGAAAACGGTCTTGGGTCAGGTAAAGGTGAGAACTTCTTGAAACCATCCAAGCTCTCATGAGACCCCCCCAGAGAACAGCTGGGGATTGAGGGAGTGAGACACGAGTTATCTTGTTTTCCACCTCTTCTCAGTGGAAACTTGCTTGTACCTTAACAGAGAAGAATGCTTTCAAAAGCAGAATTAGCCAAATGGAAAAGGAGGTTGAAAAGCTCACTGAAGAAAACAGTTCTTTCAAAATTAGAATGGAACAGATGGAGGCTAATGACTTTACGAGAAACCAAGAAATCACAAAACAAAACCAAAAGAATGAAAAAATGGAAGATAATGTGAAATATCTCATTGGAAAAAATCTGACCTGGAAAACAGATCCAGGAGAGACAATTTAAAAATTATGGGACCACCTGAAAGCCATGATCAAAAAAAGAACCTAGACATCATTGTTCATGAAATTATCAAGGAAAACTGCCCTGATATTCCACAACCAGAGGGCAAAATAAGTATTCAAGGAATCCACCAATCACCACCTGAAAGAGATCCAAAAAGAGAAACTCCTAGGAACATTCTGGCCAAATTCCAGAGTTCCCTGGTCAAGGAGAAAATATTGCAAGCAGCTAGAAAGAAGCAATTCAAGTATTGTAGAAATACAATCAGGATAACACAAGATCTAGCAGCTTCTACATTAAGGGATCAAAGGGCATGGAATATGATATTCCAGAAGTCAAAGGAACTAGGACTAAAACCAAGAATCACCTACCCATCAAAACTGAGTATAATACTTCAAGGGAAAAAAATGGTCTTTCAATGAAATAGAGGACTTTCAAGCATTCTTGATGAAAAGGCCAGAGATGAATAGAAAATCTGACTTTCAAACATAAGCATCAAGAGAATAATGAAAAGGTAAACAGGAAAGAGAAGTCATAAGGGGCTTACTAAAGTTGAACTGTTTACATTCTCACATGGAAAAATAATATTTGTAACTCTTGAGACTTTTCAGTATCTGGGTAGTTGGTGGGATTACATACATACACACACACATGCACACATGTGAACACACACAGAGACAGAGAGCACAGAGTGAATTGACTAGGATGGGGTCACGTCTTTAAAAAAATGAAATTAAGTAGTGAGAGAGAAATATATTGGGAGGAGAAAGGGAGAAATGGAATGGGGCAAATTATCTCATAAAAGAGGCAAGCAAAAGACTTTTTAGTGGAGGGAAAAAGAGGAGAAGTGAGAGAAAAACATGAAGTTTACTCTCATCACATTCCACTAAAGGAAGGAATAAAATGCACACTCATTTTGGTATGAAAACCTATCTTACAATACAGGAAAGTGGGGGAGAAGGGGATAAGCAGGGTGGGGGGGACGATGGAAGGGAGGGCATGGGGAGGAGGGAGCAATTAGAAGTCAACACTCTTGGGGAGGGACAGGATCCAAAGAGAGAATAGAAGCAATGGGGGGCAGGATAGGATGGAGGGAAATATAGTTAGTCTTACACAACACAACTATTATGGAAGTCATTTGCAAAACTACACAGATATGGCCTATATTGAATTTCTTGCCTTCCCAAAGGGAATGGGTGGGGAGGGAGGAATGAAGAGAAGTTGGAACTCAAAGTTTTAGGAACAACTGTCGAGTATTGTTCTTGCTACTAGGAAATAAGAAATACAGGTAATGGGGTATAGAAAGTTATCTGGCCCTACAGGACAAAAGAGAAGATGGGGACAAGGAAAGGGAGGGATGATAGAAGAGAGGGCAGATTGGTGATAGGGGCAATTAGAATGCTCAGTGTTTTGGGGTAGGGGTAGGGGACAGGTGGGGAGAGAATTTGGAACCCAAAATTTTATGAAAATGAATGTTAAAAGTTAAATAAATAAATTTAAAAAATAAAATAAAATAAAATCTTATTTAAAATTTTTGCATTTTAAAAAGAAAAAGAAAAAGAAAAGGAGTCAGCTAGCTGGCTCAGTAGATAGCTGGGCCTGAAGTCAGAAAGACTCACTTTCCTGAGTTCAAATCTAGCCTAAGACACTTACTAGCAGTGTGACTCTGGGCAAGTCACCCTGTTTGACTCAAATCCTCATCTATACAATGAGATGGAGAAAAAAATGGCAAACCACTCTAATATCTTTGCCTGGAAAACAACCTGAATGAATAGGACACAAATGAACAATGACGATTCAAGAAAAACACCAGAATATATAAATTGAAAGTGACCCTAAGGAAGGCGATCACAGTGAGAATATTAATTGAATTCAATTTCACAAACGTATTCAAACAACTGTCACATGCTTACTAGGCAGGTCGATGTTCCAGTAGAAGGAATGTTGTACTTGGAGTTCAGAAGCTGTTGTAATTCAGTTGTGTCCAATTCTTCATGACCCCATTTGGGGTTTTCTTGGCAGAGATACTGGAGAGGTTTGCCATTTCCTTCTCTAGCTTATTTTCTAGATAAGGAAACTGAGGCAAACAGGGTGAAGTGACTTGCTCAGGGTCATACAGCTAATAAAAATGTCTGAAGCCAGATTTAAATTCAGGAAAGCGGAGTCCTTCTGACTCCAGGGCCTGGCACTCTATCCACTGTGCCACCTGCCCAGAGTTCAGGAGAACTGAGTTCCAATCCTGACTAGGACACTTGTAAATGTGTGACCCTAGGGAAATCATTTAACTTCTGGCAGCCTCACTCATCCATCTGTAAAGTAGGGATAGCAGTACCTTAAAGCCTTGTGAGCATCAAGGTATTTAAAGCACTTTGAAAGTCTTAAAGCACTCTATAAATATTGACTACTATTGTTATTATATTTTAAGAGAAAGAGAATATGCTCAATTTTTATTTACCATGGAAAAATATAATGGCTTATACTCACATAGCATTGACAATGTAAAAGGTGCTTTCACATAACTTATCTCATTTGATCCTTATGACAATCCATTGAGTAAACTGATTGTTCCTTACTACCACAACTTTGACCAACTACCTGTCTGCAAACCCCTAATATCTGGCTTCTGTCCTCATCCATCTACTGATATGGTTCTCTCAAAAATCACTAAAATCTTCCTGATTCCCTAATCTCAGTGTATATTGTTTGATCTTTCTGTAGCATTGGACTCTTCTGATCATCCCATCATCTTTGAAAATATCTTCATTATATTGTTTTCTGTGACCCCAGATCAAGGTTCTTCTCCTCCTCCTTCTTCCTACTCACCTCTGGCTTCATTTTTGGCTCCTTTTATTCCTTCCTCCCTAAGATTCTTCCATTTTCCTCCTTCTCTCCTTTCCCTACACAATCATTCTTGATAAAATCATCTACTTCAATGGGTTCAACTATTATATCTGTATGACTCACCCCCAAATTTATATTGGTAGTTCCATCCTTTCCCTCGAATTTCAGATTCATATTAAATTAAAACAAATTTTAAAGAATTTATTTATTTTTAACCTTTTTTCCCTTTTAAATTTTGAGTTCAAATTTTTTTCCTTACCTCCAATTTCCTACCCCACTGACTGAGAAGGCAAGCAACATATCAATTATACATATGAAATCATGTAAAACTCCACATTAGTCATATTTCCAAAAAGGGAAGAAAACTAAAAAAAGTGAGAAAATTACACTTCTGTTTGCACTCAGAGTTCATCAGACCTCTCTCTAGAAACGGATAGCATTATTTCATCATGAATCCTTTGGAATTCTCTTGGATCACCCTACAATCAGAATGGCCAAGTCTTTCCCAGCTGATTATCATTCCAACGTTGCTGTTACTGTGCCCAGTTATCTCCAGTTTCTTCACTTCATTTTGCATCAGTTTATATAGGTTTGGTCATTTTTTTCTGAAATCACCCCCATCATTTCTTACAGCACAATAGTATTCCATCAAAATCATATGTTACAACTTGTTCAGCCATTGCCAAAATTGCTGAGCATTTCCTTGATTTCCAATAATTTGGCACCACATGAAGAGCTGCTTTAAATATTTTTGTACCTATCGATCCCTTTCCCTTTTCTTGATCTCTTTGAGAGACAGACTTACTGAGTCAAAAGGTATGCACAGTTATAGGCCTTTGGGTATAGCTCCAAATTGTTCTGAAGAATGGTTGGGCTAGTTCACTAGTCCACCAGCAGTTAATTAGTGTTCCTATTTTTCCTTCATTTCTCATTTCTGATAGGAGTGATGTGGTACCTAAGATTTTTTAATTTGCCTTTTTCTAATCAAAAGTGATGAAGAGCACTTTTACATGACTACAGATAACTTTGATGTCTTTTTCTGAAAACAATCTGTTTATATCTTTTGATCATTCGTCAATTGGGGAATGGTTTTTATTTTTATAAATTTGACTCTTCTACAGTGGGCATATATTTGAGAAATAAGGTCTTTATCAGATAAACTTGCTGTAAAAATGTGTTACTTCACTGTCTTAGTATAATGTAATTTCCCTGATATTTTTTTTAATGAGGTCTTTCTTTTTGCTTTTGCTTTGTTTGAGATCATGACTGCTACCCTTGCCTTTCTTAAAAAAAATTTAGCTGAAGTATATTGGATTTTGCTCCAGCCCTTTTATTTTAATTCTGTGTGTGTCTGTCTCAAGTGTGTCTCTTGTAAACAAGATACTGTTGGATTCTGATTTGTAATGCATTCTGCTATCTGCTTCTATTTTATGGGTGAACTCATCCCATCCATATTCACAGTTATGATTATTAACTGTGTTTTTCCCTCCATCTCATTTTCTTTCATTTCTTCTTCTGTCTCTCCTCAAAAGTCTATTTTACTTCTAACCACTGCCTCTATTAATCCACCCTCCCTTTTATCATCTTTCCCCTTCTCTTCTTATTTCCCTATTGGGTGTTATATTTCTACATACAATTGAGTTTGTATATGTTCTTCCTTCTTTGAACCAATTCCTATTAGAGTAAGGTTCAAGTATTGCCTGATACCCTCCCCTCCATTTTCTCCTCACTATAAAAGCTTTTCCTTGCACACTTCTTTTATGTGGGAAAAGTTTCTCCACAATACCTCTCCCTTCTCTCTTCTCCCAGTGTATCTCTCTTTCTTACCCCTCCATTTTTGGGAGATCATTCCAACATAATCAACTCCTACCCATGCCCTCTATGTAGATTCCTTCTAACTGTCTTCCTCCCACTTCCAGTTTCCACTTGCCTAATTCTAATTTTTAAGGGATTATTTTCTTCAGTAAGCTTTTATGCCACTTTTCCTGTTTGACCAGTTTTGCTTTTTAAGGAGCTCTTTTCTTCAGTGAATTTTTTGTGCCTCTTTTACCATTTGGCCTGTTCTGTTATTTTCTTCATATTTTGTGCCTCTTTTGTCATGCTATTAATTCTCTTTTCATACTTTTCTTACATCACTTTCATTTCTTTTCCCAAATTTTCCTTTCAGGTTTTATTGGTATCTGTTTCACATTGTTGTCTCCTGAGTTTGTTTCTTGGTCTTCCCTGCCACTGTAATAACTTTTTATGGTCACCTTCTTTTTTTGTTTGATCATTCTGTTTCTTGACTTTAAACTCTATATTAATTAGTATGACTGCTCACCCAGAGATGGGGATACATTGTCTCAAGTTTTAGGCATTTTTTGTGCTGCTGTTTTCAGAGCTGGTTCTGGGGGGCTGCATGGTTTTGGTGCTTCTAACATGGTGTGATCCTAGGAGAGGGAAGGCTGATGCTTTCCTAGTCTCCACTCTGGTCGTTACCCAGGAAGGGCCCTTGATCTCTTGTAGTTACAAGTGTTAGTACTCCTCTTTGCTTTGAAACTATGACCAGGACTCTTGCTTCCTTTGGACCAACCGCCAGTGTTCCTTTCTGCCCTGCAACTGTGACCTAGAATTCTCTATGGACAGCAGAGTTGTCAATCAGTACCAGCTATACCCAGTGCCAACACAGAGTCCCTTGCAATCTGTTTCTGACCGATTGTCTAATGCCCTTAACACTTCTGAGTTTAGAACTCCTAAAGCTGTTGCTGTTGTGGCTGCTGTTACCACCAAGGTATAGGTGGGTTCCAGATGACACGCCTGTATCATAGATTCTTCCTGCCAACCTCTTAAGTTTTCTTAGGCTAGAAAAACAACTCACCTCAGCTTCTTATTTTTTTTTTTGCTTTGCTGATCCAAAATTTGATTTGAGGTGTTATTTTAAAGTTGTTTAGAGGGGAATATTGGAAGAGTTCATCTGGGTGGCCGCCCTTGATTCATCATCTTGGCTCCATTCAGACTCACATTTTAAGTGGCCTACTGGGCTTCTCCACTACAACATACCACTAGCACTCTAAGTTCAATGTAAGAGTTAATAATCAAAAAACATTTTTAAGGTCCTTCTGTGTTCTAGGTACTGTGCTAATTGCTGAAGATACAAATACAAAAGAAAGAAAGAAAGAAAGAAAGGAAGAAAGAAAGAAAGAAAGAAAGAAAGAAAGAAAGAAAGAAAGAAAGAAAGAAAGAAAGAAAGAAAGAAAGACATTTCCTGACCTCATATCTTAAAGGGGGAAGACAATGCACAAAAGGAAAGTCAAAAGGGCAGGGAAGAAGGGGAAGTATTCAATGCTGGAACATGGAGAAGTCAGAGAAATCCCCCAATAGTGTAGCTGGATGGGAAATGGGATAGATGTCTGCATTGAGCCCTCTCCTTTAATGGAGGCTTTGGAGTTTATGGTTTTGCCCTCCAATCAGAGGGGCAGAAGGTAGTAACAAGGTGTGACTGAATCTTTAAGATGATGAGGTTTTCCCAACAATGAGCTTCCCATGGCATGGTAGAGAATTCCCAAAGCATTGTAGTCAAGGGAGATGAAGATGTAACAAATTGAACTTATTTTTATCTACAAATATGATTTTCATCCTTACTTGTCTCAGTGGTATCCTAAAGTCTCATCTAGATATCAGATCTTTATTTGAAAATTTTTCTGAAAATATTTCTGCCAATCAAACTGTTTCCCTTCTCATTGTATTAGTTTCATCCATGCAGAAACTTTTGAATTTTGAATTTTTTAAATTTTATTTAATCAAAATTGTCCATTTTTCTACCTGTGATCTTTTTGATGCTTCATTGTGTTAATAACTCTTCTCCTATCCACAGCAGACATATTCACATTTTTCTGTAGCTACACTTGTATATGGATGTATGTCACTTTGTACAATAGATATATTTCTAAAACTTTGCATTCATTTTGGGGGTGATAAAATCATGCTATATGAAAGAATGACAATAGATATGGCTATTCAAAAATAGGATGCTTTGGAGTTAGTGGGTTCACCCCTACATCCTTCTAGAGAATTTCAAAATCTGGATTCTAACCCTCTCATTTTCACAAATGAAGAAATTTAAACTCAACTTAAGCTCAGAAAGTTAAACTTAATCCTAAAAGACTTGCCTATAGTCTCATAGCTAGTGTCAAAATCAAGATTTTGATCTAGATCTCTCTGGCTCCCAGTCCAGCACTCTTTCCATTACATGACACTATCTCTTACAAAGACAATTAATTAGACTATAAAATTAAATTAAATTAAACCAGTTTGAGTAGAGACAGTATCCTGTAAGAGGTTTTCAAAACTCGAAGATATTGTTTGGACTCTTAGACTTTAAAAAATCTCTCTCACTCTCTTTTTTCCTTCCTTCCTTCCTTCCTTCCTTCCTTCCTTCCTTCCTTCCTTCCTTCCTTCCTTCCTTCCTTCCTTCCTTTCTTTCTTTTTCTTTCTTTCTTTCTTTCTTTCTCTCTCTCACACACACATCTTTTTTCTAATTTATTTTTTCTGTGTGTTGTCTTTATGCAAATGTTCTCTTAATATTTTTTGTTAGGCTTAATCCTCCATGCAAAAAAAAGCATATTTCTTCTGAGTTAGAAGATCTTTCAAATAATCAAGGTATATTTTAATCCTATGTATTGTATAACTATTCATATCTATCTTAAAAGAGAACTTTGTCTGAGTGGGATTGACTAGGTAAAAAATGCCAAGATACACTATGGCTAGTGTCAAGAGATTCAGTTCATAAGACTAGTATAATGAGCATGTTTAAGACAGAGAAAAATTCATGGAAAAACCTTCTTGCTAATGGTTCTGATGAATGAACATGAAAATTCTCATTAATGTTATTAGTATGAGTATGTGTGTAGGATGGAGTATATCCTGTAATTTGGTTTACAATGAACATTAAACAATCCCTTGGGTTAATGTTGGATATTAACACAGCAACTGAAACAGTATACACTGAAAAGACCACATACATGTTACTGGTATAGATTTCAAGGAAAAGTCCATCAAATAACTTGCAAATAATGCTTGTATCTTATACATCTAAAAATTTATATACTCTATCTACTGTAGAAAGGTTATAAACAATTTAGCTAAAACATTAAATTATGAACATACAAATGTCAAGGAAATGTTAAAATTATATATTTAAAATACATACCATAAATATTGTTTTCTTCCTTTTTTGATTTATCATTTTCCTTAATTTCTCCAACTTTCTATAATGATCTTAAAAACAATGAAATATGATTTAGAAATGAGTATCAGCCTTTTTCATGTTTCATAAATATGAGAGCTCTTAGGATAATAAGAATTTTAGAGTTAGAGAAGACCATAGATGCTATCTAGTCCAACCACCTTATTTTACAGATCAGGAAATTAAAGACAAGAGTGATTTCCTGAAGTCATACCTCACAGCTGAGATCTGACCTAGGTTGTGCAACTCCTGATCTAAAGATTTTTCAAAATATCATATTACTATCACCTTACTTTGATACTTTTGTGAATCTGGGATGTCATTGACATAGTTATTTCCTCCATCAGTGCAGTTCACAATCCATTCATACCCTTCTAACCCACTGAATTCTTATCCATGCTGTCCTGTGCATCCTTCAGAGGACGTTCACTCAATGCATTGGGGGCTCTCCTCCACTTTCTTGACACCATATGCATAGTAATAGAGAATACAAGTTGTTCACCAGTCACCTTGTCCCATTTATAGCAAGAATGTCAAGATTGACATAATTCAGTTCCTTAACTTATTGATCACTAGAGCAATACATTTAGAGTAAAGGCTGTTAATATTTATAGGCAGCCTAAAAGTTGTTTGATTTTTTTGCACCCTCTGCCCCATTTCCTATCACTCTGCCACCATTGCTGAACAAGCAGGAGTGAGCTATACAGGGCTGAGGGCCATTTTGTTTTTTCCTTTGCTTCATGGCTTTTGAGGCCAAAGAATTCATTACCAATTGGCCAGGTACCTGGTGATTAGCCTCCCCATTATCAACTACATTGACCCTCAGAAAGCAGACACAAGTATAGGTTCTTGCTAAGACTATAGTGGAAACCTTTCCACTGTGGTAGAAATTTCCAGAGCTTGTACAACACTATCATAGCCTTTAAGAACCCAGGATCACTTCCCATCAAAGTAGGACTTTATAGAGGTTGAGAAACTAAACACTGGAAATTGTCTTTGCAAAATGCAAATGAATCTTAGACTAGATGGGGGCTCTTAACTTCGTGTGTGTCATGTGTGTGTGTGTGTGTGTGTGTGTGTGTGTGTGTGTGTGTGTGTGTGTGTGTGTGTGGTGGCCCCTCTGGCCATCTTTTGAGATATAAAATAAAAAAGTTCATAGACTTAGACTAAGAAACCTGGGCCTAAATTGTTAATGAACATCAACCTATTATCTTGATGAGCACATGGAAAGTACTCAATAAACTCTTCTTGAATAACTAATTAAAACTAATAAAACATTCACAATTTTTGCTAATGTTTTTTCTAGATATTTACTTTCTAAAATGCCATCATGTCCCAATATGATCACATTTATGAGTAAAAAATACAATTTTTTCTATGTCAACTTCTTTTCCCACTGTTCAATACTATATTTCCCCTAATTTTCAATTATACCTATGTTTTCTATTCAGTTTTGGCCTCAGAATAGTGTTGTGCCAAACTACATTGATGGAACACTTTAAAATGCGATTCTGAAGGGGAGGTCTGGGTAAGGGAGAGATATTTTTGTTGTTTGGTGTTTTCAAAAAACATTTTTTTCCTGGTACACTTTTTAAAGCACTAGTTTTTCTCCCTCCTCCAAGAGAAGTATCTAAAGAGAATTTTTTCTTTCCAGATCAGGCCTTACATGTAACTTGGGTTTATGGAGAAATCAGAGATGTTTCAGGCAAAATAATATGAAGGGTGGAATATCCCTAACAGCTTACTTTAGGTCTGTATTTGGGGTGGGGGGTGTTGGGGAGGGAGGAAACAGCTCCTTATTAATAAGTCTATGAGTACTCATCAAAATCATGACTAGGAAGTCAGAGACTCACATCCTATTAAAAACTGAGAAAGCATAAAGCCTTGTATGCACTGAGGCTAACAACTGATTTTTAAAGGAAGCAAAAACAGTTTTTAAAAAAGATACAGTGAAGTCAAGAAGACTGAAGGAAGAGTAGGAGTCTTTGGGGGGCAGAAGGGAGATAAGAGTAGACAACAAAGAGAAGACGAAATGATTCCATTTCCATTTTACTTATTTGTCCACACCAAAGGGACTGACTCCAGGCAAGGAAATGACAGGCTAAAAATAGCTGGTAGGGAATGGAAATTCAGTGTAAATGAGGAAATGGAATCAGAGTTCTCAAGTTCCCTCAGTAGTAGCTCACAAGTATACAGTAGGTTAAGGTTTACCATACATACATTATCTCACTCCTCACAGCCATTCTGTAAGGTGGGTATTTAGAGGGAAATCAAATCAAGTCAAGTTAACATTCATTAAGAGATGAGAGGCAGAAGTTAAGAGGTGTGTCCACATTCAAACAGCAAGTTCAGACTCAGGTCTCAGACTACTCCAGGTCCTTCATCTCTTTCGCCATCACTTTACTACCTTTCAGTGAGTTCCGTTGCCACCTCCCAGGCACAGAAATAAACTGTCATTGTGATTGTTTAATCATGGTGGGAGATCTCTGGGAAAACGGGGCAAACTGCAGACGCCCCATGAGAAATGAGGATCCCACCTCCTACTTTATTAAGAAAATGAGAAGCCCTGCTTTGTGAACTTTCTTCTCTCCCTTTCTTCATTTCCAAACCTTATTCACATTGTCCTCCATTCTCTCCTCCTTATTCCTATCTCTAATGAAGAAATGACCCTTCTTGTCATGTACCCTCTATCCAGTCCCTTCACATTTCCCACAAATTAGCCTCCTCTCTTATTTTCAATCCCTCCCCATTTATTGATTCTTTCCCTGCTGTTTTCAAAGATTCGCATCTTTTAAAAATTTTAACTACATTCGACCACCCCCTCAAGCAATTATCTTAATCTTTCCTCTCTGCTATAGCCAATCTACTAGAAAAAAGTTATCCACACTTGTCTCCCCTTTCTCCTTT
Organism: Notamacropus eugenii; assembly: GCF_028372415.1. NCBI lineage: Eukaryota > Metazoa > Chordata > Mammalia > Diprotodontia > Macropodidae > Notamacropus > Notamacropus eugenii. The sequence goes on along the minus strand of NC_092878.1, from coordinate 3,493,602 downwards.
TTCACTCTTTTTACAATCTAATTCCAGCTTCAACACTGAATTGAAACTGTTTGCTTTAAAGTTACCCATTAACTGCTAGGCAGGATTGGCACCTTGAGGAATGTCATCTTAAGTTCAAATCTGGCCTCAAACACTTCTCAGCTGTGTGACCCTGGGCAAGTCACTTCACCCTGTTTGCTGCAGTTTCCTCATCTGTAAAATGAGTTGTAGAAGGAAATGGCAAACCACTCTAGTATATTCGCCAAGAAAGCCCCAAATGGGGTCACAAAGAGTCAGACACGATTGAACAATAAAGATGACCTGGTTGAGGGGCATGCTTTGAATCTGCTTAGTCACGTGGTTGAATTACTCCCTAGAAGCTGTGTTCTTGCAACTCTGCAACAGGAATTATCAGAGCTATGAGCTCAGAACGCCTTTCTTCAGCAACAGCTGCCCCAAAGTCCAGCCAGGAACCCCATACTCCAGGGAAAGGTGAACTGGCAAGGAAACTGACTGCCTTTGGGAACAGGTGGAAGCTACAAATTTGCCTTTGGTAAATGCGGAGCAATCCCTCATTCCTATTCCCTGAGATTTTAGGTTTGTTTTTGTCCCAAACAAAAATGTCCATGTACCTGTGCCCTAGGAAGTGCAGCTCCATCTAGGTGCAGAGGTCAAGGTAAGCTTGATGATGTAGAGACTGTCAGGACTCATGGGGTCAAGTCCTACCTCATTAAGAAGAGTCCTCTTGTGAAACCCTTTGAAACAGCTACTTAGTAGCTCCAATATCCCTCTGATGACTCCCTGCTGTGGGCTTCAACTGTCAAATCTGAGTTTGGCCCAACTGCAGCAGGGGTCAGTCATGGAATATACCAGCACCTGTTGACATCCATTGCCAGGAACCATCTTGAAATGGATTGGTTCCTGGAAATCCTGGCAGATCATTTCAGGGATGAATTAAGCTGTGAGAAATGGCTGACATTTTAAGCATAGTCACTTGGCAGGGCATGTGGATTGAGACCTAGCTCAACTCTGCTACCTTGGACCCTGAATAGCCCATGAGACTTGGATGAGTGGGTGGGACAGGGAAAGCAACAGGGGATGGGTCAGCCCTGAGTAAAAACAGCTACAGTCTGGCAGGCAGGCTACTGTCCAGCCTGTTACCCTTCTAGGCAAATACAGAAGCCCTTAGGAGCTGCCTTCAAAGTAGTTTCCACATAACTGGGATCTCCAATGGAACCTTCTTTTCCCCCATCTCCCAACACAGATGTCAATCCATCGCTTTCTGCTCCAGGTGTATGAGTTTTCTGCATATTGCAACTGGAGGTTCAGGCCCTCAAGGCCTCAACAGGAACCAGTCATCCTGGAACTCTGTGTAGCACTGGTGGTTGTCAAAATTAGTCACCTGTCCACACTGGACTCCGTGGACTCATGTGGAAGGGCATGCTGAACTCCTGTGTTGTTTGTTTCTACTTAGTTTAAGGGTGAAGTGGTTGACTTAGAGCAATTCAGAAATGGGTTGTCAGGTGTCACTTCCCAGAGCTGCATTCAGTCACCAGCTCCCACAACGTAGGCTCGACGGTAGCATTCCTAAGGCAGTAGTACTTTGGGGATAGTTTTCCTGCAGTGGAGGCAGATGTATGCGTACTGTGCCACTGGCCTGGTCCCTCGGTGTCTCCTCTTCAGGCAGCCTGTATCTATTCTCTGAGGATATCACTGAATCAGCCTTTCATAGAGTTCGTAAAGAAAAAAACTTGTGTGGAAGGGATTTCCCTACCACAAGCGCCACAGTTAGACACCTTGTTTTCAAAAGAAAAATACTGGAAGACTACGCCTCTGATGGAAGGGTGTAGGCACACTTTAAAATTTAATCTACCCCACTGAAAGTTTTTCCATCACTTTCTTAAGTCTAGACAATGAACAGAACAATAAACCAAGCCCTGATTTGTAAATCCTTATGCTGAAAATTGAACCATCACTTCTTTTGGTTCCAGTACACTCTTGCTCTGACATGACTATTGTATTCTGGGACAGGTCCAACAATTCAGACTAAGGAGTTAAAAGGCAATGAGGCTATTTTATGCCACAAAATTCAGTAAAATCAATTTTAGTAAGCAGAGATCAAAAGATATAAAAGACTATTTCCTTTTGATATGAAAGCACACAGTTAACACAGCATCCAGCCAGTTAGATCAGGAAGGTATTTCTGGAGGGCAGCAGATGCTCAGGTCAAACTTCTGACACCAACACCCACTTGTATTCACAACAGCCTTCATACACCCTTAAAGGACTAGGCCAGAATAAGCTGGAGAACTGCAATCAAACCTGAAAGATAGTAGGGCCTCGGTGGAGGCAGGAGCCAACAGAATGAAGGAATAGAGAAGAAAGGGAAAGGGCAGATGGGATGAGGAAGCCCAGAGAGCTGCTGAAGCTAGAGATCCTCAGGTGTGACTGGCTAACCCTCTGTTCCCTTGCAAGAATCCCAGTTCCCCCACCTGCCATCCCACATGTGGCATAGTCACTGAAAGAAGCAACAGCAAAGCACGTGTAACAACAGTGGTATGAACAGCGCTCCTGCCAGGGTTGAGGATTGAAGGTGACCACAACATGAGCCTGATATGTCCTGTTCCTGAGATCTCTTTGAAGAGGCAGCTCAGGCTGCCCTGTTTATCAAACTATATTTATACAAGGCATAGATCTTCAACTGGATCTGAATGGGACAAATGGAAGAGGCCATTCCAGGTCTCCTATGGCCTGTACTAATTCACCGTTACTTATTTGTGTTTTTGGTGCCTTCAGATTACCTATGCATTCAATCAGCAGATCTAGTGAGCATTATTATTTTTAAAAATTATTTTATTTGTTTTCAGTTTTCTACAATCACTTCCATATATCTTAGATTTTTTCCCTCCCTCCCCGTCCTTCTCCTCTTCTCTCCTCACTCATTCCCCAAGATATCATGCAATGTTATATGGGTTCTACATATACATTCTCATTAAACACATTTTCACCTTACTCATGTGGCATAAAAAAAATAAATTGAATGGGAGAAACCATAACATAACATAACAAAACATAACACAAGAGAAAATGGTCTGCTTCATTCTGCAATCCAATTCCATAGTTCTTTCTCTGGATATGGAAGGCATTTTGCCATTTTGGGAACTATTTAAGTCTTTGCATTGCAATGAAGGACTAAGTCTACCAGAAAAATTCCTCACACACTGTGGCTGATGCTGTGCACAAAGTTCTCCTGGTTCTGCTCCTTTCACTCAGCATCAGTTCATATAAGTTTTTCCAGGCCTCTCTGAAGTCTTCCTGTTCATCATTTCTTATGCCGCAATACTATTCCATTACATTCATATAACACAATTCATTCAGCCATTCCCCAATTGATGGGCATCCCCTTGATTTCCAGTTTATGGCCACCAAAAAAAGAGCTGCTATATATATGGGACCCTTTCCCATTTTTATGATCTCTTAGGGATACAGTTCTAGAAGCGATAATGCTGAGTCAAAGGGTATGCACATTTTTGTAGCCCTTTGGGCATAGTTCCAAACTGCTCTCCAGAACGGTTGGATCAGCTCAGTGAGCATTATTTTTAAATTGTTTCAACTTTTATTTTTATCATGCATATCCTAAGCCATGGCAACCAACTTGTCAATATTTTGGTAGGTTAAGTAGGTTAAGTTCTACTGGCCATAGAGCCTGACAAATTCATGTCAGCACAATCTGAAAGGGGAAACCTGAACCAGGTGGGAAGACAACCCAAGGCAAACAAATACCAGGGTAACCCAAAAGCAAAGTTCCATGAATCCGATGATCAGGGGGCTTAAGAGGGAAACACCAAGTCAAATTTCTGTCTAGGCAGAAGGCTTGGTTCTAACAGCAGCATTATTGGATGATCGACTTTAAAGGACTTAACTCTTCTTAGCAGTATGATGATCTAAGACAATTCCAAAAGACTCATGATGGAAAATACTATCCACATCCAGAGACAGAACTATGGAGTCTGAATGCAGATTGAAACATACCATTTTCTCTTTTCTGTTTTTTCTTTATAGCAGTTTTCCCCTTCTGTTCTGATTCTTCTTTCACAACAGGACTAATATGGAAATATGTTAAGTATGATTTTACGTGTATAGCCTATATCAGATTGCTTACCATCATGGAGAGGGGGAAGGAAAGAAGGGAGGGAGAAAAAAAAATGTGGAACTCAAAATCTTATAAAAGTGAATGGTGAAAATCATCTACATATAGTAGGAAAAAAAATACTGCTAAGTAGGAAAAAGAAGTCTTGGTTCTGAGATAGATAAATTATATGGAAGCAATAAAAATTCCTTTTTCTTCCCTAATTCTGTTAAGGGTACCATAATTCTTTTAGTTACCTGGTTCACCACCCCTTACTCTCCTTTTCATCCTGTATGCAATCAGTTATCAAGTTCTGTTGATTTTACAACACGTCTCCTTCATTTCATTCACACAGTCTCTGCTTTGGTAGTTCAGGCCCTCAAAACCTCTCTTCTCGATTATTACAGTTGCTATTGGCATACTTTCCCATGCATATTCCACACATATGCAAAATAATATTCACATTCCTTTTATAACACAGGTTTTTCTTAAGACTCCTCCCTTCATTTTCTTTTTTTTTTAAATTTGTATTGATTTCTTTTTATCACATTACCCTTATTTCTAATATATCCTTCCTCTCTTCCCTTGCAGAATCCATTCTTATGACAAATAATTTCAACCATTAGTTTCTATTTTTATAGATCTGAGGACATCTCTCTACTACTTTTCACTGCCTCCCTTTTAAAAAAGTGAATAATTTAATGAATACTGCTTTATATTTTAATAATTTTATAATATAATTTGCATTCTAGAAGTATTATCTTCCTTTCATTCCTATTAAAAATTATCCTCTAAAATTATTCCCCTTGAGAGTCTAGATCTCAAGATAAAAATCTAGATCTCAAGATAAAATCTCAAGATTCTAGATCCCTAGATAAAAAATTGTTATCCTCCTGAAGTGTATAGATTAGGGTTGGTAAACAGTGGCCCATGGACTAAGTCTGGAGCATTATCTGTGTTTTTTTTTTAATTGCCTTTGAGCTAAGAATGTTGTTCTATATTTCTAAATTAAGTTTTGATGCATTTTAAACAGTAAAAACTATTCTTAGTTCATAAGCCATGGAAAAACAGGTGACAGGCATATTTGGCCAACAGCTGTAGTTTGCCAAACTCTGTTATAGACAATTTGTTCCTTCACATGGATTTTTTATTATTTTGTCTGCTCCTACATTATATCTCCTTCATAGTCTGATCAGAATAGCACTGATTAATTTAGCAAAGATGGTCATTTTTATTATATTGTTGTGCCTTGGCCACCAGCACTGGTCGTCCCTCTAATTGAGCTATTTGTGGTTTGTGATTGTATCTCCATGAGTCTGCCACGTGCTTCGGTAGACCATTTCCTTATTTATTTTATGCATTTTGTAGCTATTTTGAGTCAAACTCATTTTTCGATTTTGTTCTTTTTGATTTTGCTGTTTTACATAAGATAATGCTATTGACGTTTGTAGGCTTCTTTTGTGTCATATTTTTCTGAAACTGTTAATTATCCTCAACTAGTTTATTTATTGATTCTTTTGGTTATTATAAAATGTCACGCTGTCAGCAATGGGGATAGTTTCATCTCTTCTTTGCCTATATTTAAGCTTTGAATTTCTTCTCTCTTCTGATTTTATTATTGGTTTATTTATTTTTCTTTTCTTTTTTATTTAGATTACCTAAAGGTTTCCCATTTTGTTAGTCTTTTAAAGAAACAGATTTTAGTTTTGTTTATTAATTCTACTGTTTTTTTGTTTTTTAAATTAATCTATTTCTCCTCTAATTTTCAAAATGTTCTTGTTTGGGCTTACTTATTTGTTGATCTCATTTTAATTATGTATTCAACTCATTCATCCTTTTTCCTTTTTGTCAATGTATGTTCTTAGGGATATAATTTCTCCTCTGAAAACTGTTTTTAGCTGCATCCAAGATATTTAGGAGGCACTGCTTCTTTTATAAATCTCTGTCACATAGTTTATTATTTGTTCTTTAACCTACTAATTGCTCAGGATGTCATCATAAAGCCTCCATTTAGGTCTATATCTTTGACTCTGCCCTGAAGACACAGAATACCACACTCTGTTCATGATAGATTCCAGATTTTGGTCTTTTCCAGTTTGTACATGATGCTAAATAAAAAAATTAATGATTTAAAAATTTAGTGATTTTTTAAAAAGCATTTATTTTTCTTCCTCCCACATCTTCAAAAAGAAAAAAAAAAGGAAACCATTGTAACAAATATGCATAGTTAGGCAAAACAAATTACCACACAAGCCATGTTCTGCCTCTTAAGTCCATCCACCCCCTGTCTCAGGATGTCTAATTTCTCTTGTCAGTCAAGATAGGGTGATAAAAGAGTCAAATGAGATGGAAGAATATGCAGCAAGTTCTTCTGTTATGACTTTACTTTTAAAATATTCAAGCCAATTTATTTAGAAAACTAAACATAAATATTAATAATATTGTTTTGTCCAGACTTCAGATTTCCTTGATGTAGGGCACTATTCCTAAAGAAACTCCTACAAATGTTAATCAGAAGTTGTTCTCCATTATAATCTCAAAGGGTTGTCTTAGGGCACTTGTGATTCACCACATCCTTCAGGTTCCAAGACCAGCTGTCCATTCACCACTCCATAATAAGTACCTCTCAAGTAAAATAATTATACAAAGAGATAGTGTACAATTTAGAGCAAGATATTAAAACACAGATCTCTAGGTACAATTAGTCACTTTATCAAAAAGTTCTTAACTATCATTCATCACTGCTTAATCCAACTCTTGGGTTTGAGAAGAACTACCTTACTCTGAATCTTATGACCCATGGTCCAATATTCTGAAATAGGAAAATGTTCCAGCGCACTTCAGACCTTCAACTCTGAGAAAAAGTCATAGTTCTTGCGGCCTTAGTTATACATTAAACTTTACCTTCCTAAGCAAGAGACATGTAAAGGCCTGCTTGGGACTTAAAAGATGCCCATCATTACCGCTATTATTCAATGTTGTACTACAAACATTAGCTGTAGCAATAGGAGAAGTTAAAGAAATTGAAGGAATTAGAATAGGCAATGAGGAAACAAAAGTATTATTCTTTGCAGACAATATGATGATATCCTTAGAGAACCCTAGAGAATTAACTAAAAAACTACTTGAAATAATTAACAACTCTAACAAAGTTTCAGTACGTAAAATAAACCCACATAACTCATCAGCATTTCCATATTTCCAACCAAGTCCAGCAGCATGAGATAGAAAATAAATTCCTTTTAAAGTAACTGTAGACAGTATAAAATACAACCAGGAACTATATGAACACAGTTACAAAACACTTTTCACATAAAGTCTGATCTAAACAATTTGCAAAATATTAATTGCTCATGGGTAGGCCAGGCCTATATGATAAAGATGACAATTCTACCTAAATTAATTTACTTATTCAGTACCACTCCAATCAAACTATCAAAAAATATTATACAGAGCTAGAAAAAATCATAGCAAATTCATCTGGAGGAACATAAGATCAAGACTACCAAAAGAATTAATGGAAACAAATGTGAAGGAAGATGGCCTAACCATACCAGATGTCAAACTATATTATAAAGTGGTAATCATCAAAACTATAAGGTCCTGGGTAAGAAAGAGTGGTAGATCAATGGAATAGGTGAGGTACACAAGCTACACAAGAGCTATACAGGTAAATGATCCCAGTAATCTAGTGTTTGAGAAATCCAAAGATCACAGCTTTTGGGACAAGAACTCAATATCTGACAAAAACTGCTGGGAAAAATGGAAAACAGTAAGGCAGAAACTAAGTATAGACCAACATCTTACACTGTATAGCAAGATAAGATCAAAATGGCTACATGCTTTAAACATAAAGGGTGATACCATAAGCAAATTATGAGAGCAAGGAATAGTTTAGCTGTTGGATCTACGGAGAAGGGAAGAATTTAGGACCAAACAAGAGACAGAGCACTACTTAATGTAAAATGGACAATTTTGATTATATTAAGTTAAAAAGGTTTTACACAAACAAAACCAATGAAACCAAGATTAGAAGGAAAACAAAAATCTGGGAAATAATTTTTACAGCAAGTGTCTCTAATAAAATATATAGAGAATTTATTTAAATTTAAAAGAATACAAGTCATTCCCCATTTAATATATGATCAAAGGATATGAAAAGGCTGTTTTCAGATGAAGAAATCAAAGTTATCTATGGTCATATAAAAATGCTTCAAATCACTATTAATTAGAGAAATTCAAATTAAAACAACTCTGAGGTACTACCTCATACATACCAAATTGGCTAATATGACAGAAAAGGAAAATAAATATTGGCGGGGATGTGGAAAAATTGTGACTTAATACACTGTTAGTGTGTTGTGAACTGATCCTGGAGAACAATTTGGAACTATGCCCAAAGGGCAACCAAACTGTGCATACCTTTTGATCCAGCAATATCTCTGTTACTGGGCTATAAGAAATGATGAGCAGGTGGATTTCGGAAAAACCTGGAAAGACTTATATGAACTGATGCAAAGTAAAGTAAGAAACCAGGAGAACATTGTACATGGTAATAACAATACTGTATGATAATCAACTGTAAATGACTAGCTATTCTCAAGAATTCAGTGATCTAAGACATTACTTATTCAGTGCCACACTAATCTAACTACCAAAAAATTATTATACAGAGCTAGAAGAAATAAAAGGACTTATGATGAAAAATGCTACCTACCTCCAGAGAGAGAATTGATGGAATCTGAATGCAAACTGAAGCATACTATTTTTCACTCTCTTTATTTTTCATGTTTTTCACCCTTTAGGTCTGTATCTTCTTTCATAATCTGACTAATATGGTAATATGTTTTGCATGAATGAATATGTATAACCTATATCAAACTGCTTACTGTCTCAAGGAGGGGGGAGGGGAGAGAGAAAATTTGGACCTTAAATTAAAAAGAAAATGAATGATAAAAATTGTCTTTAAATCTAAATGGGGAAAAATACATTTAAAAAAAAGAACTTAGAGGAAGAAATAACCAATACTATCAAATAGATATTCAGCATTTTAACTTCTCTCTTGGCATAACTACAGATCTTAAGACAAGCATTCTTAAGTTCATGAAGTTTATGAATTTCATATTTTTAAAATAATATTTCAGTATAATTTGTTTCCTTTGTGGTCACATGCATTTTATATTTTGAATTTATTTTCTGAATCTGAGAGAAGGTCTATAAGGAGGTTAGGGTCTACTTTGTTAGAGCATCAACGCTCACTCTAGTATTTAACATAAAAGAACCTGGGAGGATATCCCTTTCTATGAACCCTAAGTCCTTCCAAAGGACGTGGCTCCACTTTTACACATAAAAAGGAGAGATTTCAGGACAGGCAAAAAGGATCTCCCACTCTCAGAACTTTACTTCCTCTAAGCATTTGATGTTATTTAAGTCAAAGAAGTTTCTATCCCAGGGTCAGGAATGATAACACTGTCCCAGTCAGTGGGGCAACAATACCAGAGGAATAGCCTCCTTGGAACTCTTCTTGGTTCTATGATAAATCCTAATGGAGTCTTCCCTCTGGGGTTCAAATCTTGGTAACTTTCGGATGGACCTGAAACCTAGTACTGTCAGCATGATACATTTTACCACTGAGCAAGGACTTGTGGCACTACAATGTCCTATGAGTTCATTCCTATCGGAGAGCATGTCTAGTTGATAAAAACAGCAACATTAACAATTTAATCACAATTACCGATTTCAAAAATATTGTAAAGCTGAAGACAACTTAGGGATTTAAAGATTTGAAAATACAACTAAATTAATTATATAAAAATATTTTATTATTAATTTTTGGCATAAAGAAATGTCATTACCTTCCATGGCAGTACTTTTTGTATAATCTATGAATAGGGAAGCATGTGCTTGAAAATCATCAAATAAGTCCTTCATCCTAAATTCCATTTCCAGGAGGGCTTTATGTTTTGTAGTAACATTGTCATTTAAGTACGTAAAAATTGCATCATATGAACAGGCATCTTTTAATCTCTTGACAGCTAGTGAAGATGTATAAGCGTCATATTTTAAATGAGTAGACTTTGGCCATTCCTCCTGTAAACAATATAGAGAAGAAAAAATGTTTATAAACATATTCAATAATTAAAATAATGCAATTCTAGGTGTACAAACCTAAACTTGATGTTACAATTCAAAGTACACATTTTTGAAAGTTATTATAAAAGACAATCTTGCTGTGTTCAAATAGGTAATACAGAGAAAAATCAACAAAATGATTTTTTAAAAACTTTGGAGAGAGGGAGTTTTCTAGAAACTGTGTAAAGTAAGAGAAATAAGCATTCTGAGAATATTTAGAATGAGAAGACTAAGCTCTGGTTCTTCTTTTGGTGCTTTTGTTTTTTATGGTTTCATGACTAAATGGGTCAGAATAACCTGCGCTTGGACTCCAGAGTCAGGACGAATTCTGCCTCGGACTTGCATGGGACTTACTAGTTGTATGACTATGGACTTATCATTTCGCCTCATGGAGCCTCAGAATCCTCATCTGTAAAATGTGAATCATAATTCAACCCCTTTAACAAGGTTGGGAGGCTCATGAAGCAATGTGTTAAAGCAATGCTTAAAGTGCTATAAAAATGTCAGCAATCTTCCCACCCCTTTTCTACCAGACCTAATTTTCTTTTTTCCTTATATTTTTTACCCATCTACTTTTTTTCCCTGGAAGATACCTTCTTATTTTAAAGTCACAAGGGTTTATGGATGGTTATGGAATTGAAAGCTAAAAAGTATGTCAGCTATCACTAAATCCAACTTTTTTTTTTCATTTTACACATGAGAAAACAGGCCAAGACTGGTTAAATGAATTTTCCAACAGCACACAAGCAGGATGATAAGACCTTAGATCTAGAGTGGGAAAGGACCTTAAAGGTCATCTGACCCAGTTCCCTCATTGGACAGATTAGCTGTTTGTCCTTTGTTTTAGAAAAGGACCAATGATGTCATGGGTGAGATCTCGGATTGAAATGAGGCAGATTTGTGCAAAGTTATCCACCTCCCTGTCTTTCCTGAGTCATTAAAGTGCAGTGACAGGAGAAAAGTCAAGGCTGGCCCAGGATGCAGTCGATGGCCTTGCCTTCTTTGATGTCAGAACAAGCTCTAAGCACTCCACAGCACCTGTCTCAGCCACTTTTATGGCCGCTGGAACACATTCTTCTCATCTACCCATTCCATCAGGACAAGTTTTCACATTCCCCTAACTCACCAACAGGTTTGAGGCCTGGTCTAGCTCATCTGCCAGGCTGATTTTACCAGGGTGTGGCCACTTACAGCTTCCTGGAGCCAGAGGTGAAAGTTGGTAGAGGTAGACACCAGAGTTGGATAAGCACCCCTGAAAGGGCTCGGCGTTAGTCCTTCCTGAATACCTTACATACCCCAGGCACATTAGAAAACTAAGAACTAGACAGCCTGAGTGACATGTATAACACCACACAGACAGTAAGAGCCAGGATTTAAATCTACATCTTCTGGCTCCAAATCCAGTCCCTTTTTCACTTTCCTATGCTGACTCCTATCCCAATCAAATCCAACAACTGTTTATTAAGGGGCTATTTTATGACAGACCTGGAGGTAAAAAGACAAAAACAAAAAAACAAAAAAACCCAACCACCTAACTTTTCTCCCTTCTAGGTCCTTCAGCTTGGGAAAGATAGTATGTACAGAGATAAGTCTGCAGAAGAAAATTAGAAGAGGGCCAAGACATAAAAAAATAAGGAGGATCAGAAAAGACTACACAGGAGGTACTACTTGAGATGAGTACTGAAGGAAGCTGGGAATTCCAGTGGATTTCGAGGTAAGAAAAATGACTATGGGGCAACCTGGTAAAGGCATAATGGAGGGAGACAGGACACCAAGCTGAGGGAATAGTTTGGGTAAAATGGAGGAGGAACAAAAGGAAGCAGTATAAGCAGGCAGAAAGCCACAGAGGGCTTTCAATCCTAAACTGAGGGTTTTAAAGTTATCTCAAGAGGCAACAGAAAGAAACTGAAGAATTTTGAGTCAGGGTGTATGTGACATGATTAGATCCATGTCTTAGCAACAGAATTGCTATTCAATGACTATAACTGATTGGAGAAAGGAGGGGATCAATGCAGGGAGCACAATTAGGAAGTGATAGTAATCACCTGGGCTCAATGGCTGTTGTAAAAGATGCGGAGGTAGAATCAACAAGAACTGGCAGCTGGTGGGTCGTGGTTGTTGTTTGTTCTTCAGTCTCAAAGAGGACCATGACACTGGGAAGGCGATGTCATGGCATGCAAGTGAATTAGATTTAAGTGAGGAAGGGCTGTGCAAAGTCACCAGCCTCACTTTCTCTGCCAGACCCATCTGGGTCCAGGGGTGAGATATGGATCAGGGATGACTGCAGATGGCCCCAGAAAAAGTGGGTGACTGTAGCCTTTTTACACTAAGATCTTTCCCAGGTCTCAGTTTGTCTGAGGCAACACCCAATCAATGATTAAGGCCAGGTAAGAAATGAAGCAAAGAATGACCCACTTTATCTACTAAAATAAAATCAATCTGAGATGGGAAGATACCTAGAGTTTCTGTCCAAAACAAAAACAACTGCTATTTACACTCACTCTGAGTGTAAATCAGAGCCCAGACAATGATCAAATGAGGCTTGGGCTAGGATCAATTATTGCTGGCCAATCAATGGCAGCCAGAGTGATTTGGATTTAAGGCATGGCCCTTAAAAAAGAAGGGTGAAGAAGGAGAAAGATTTAAGGATGACACCAAAATTGGGAACTTGGCTGATTATATGTTGATACTTTCAAAAAGGGGATGTTTGGGAGACAGGTGGCATTTAGGCATGTGATAAGAGCTGACTGATACATGTTGAGATAGCTTTGCTGGTAATATCCATCATGTAGTTAGTAATAAAGGACTGCACTTAAAAAGGGAGATTAGGAACAAGGAGATTTGGGAATCATATGCAGAGGTCACAAATGAACTCATGGTAGCTGGTTAAATGGTCCACAGAGAGTGTGTAGAGAGAGAAAAGACCTAAGACATAGCTTAGAGGGAATCCTTATGCTAAGTGGGGTACATAGATGATGACCTAACAACAAAAACAAATGTGGAGTGATGAGAGAGGGCAGTGATAATTCAGCTATACTCTGCTTAGGTCAAATCATATTTGAAATACTGTACTTTGTTATCGATGTCACATTTTGGAAAAGGACAAGATTAGCTAGAGAAAATGCAGAGGTAGGCAAGCAGGTTCAAAGAATGTGTGTGGGGGTGGGACAGGGGTGCTGTGTATGCAGACTGGAAAGGTGTGGGAGGAGGAGGTTATGAAGGGCACCAAGTAGATTTTCTATTTATATCACCTCCAGAGATAGTGAGCCCCTAGACTTTAATGAGTGGGGAGGTGGGGTGGGTAACATTGTCAGATGTGTGTATAAGAAAGATCCTTTAGGCAGTTTTCTGAAGTGTGAAGTGGAATGGAGAGACATTTGTGCCAGGCAAATCAACCAGAAGACTGAAGCAATAGTCCAGGTGTGAGATTTCCTGCATCAGGGTGGTGGCAATGTCAAAGGAGAGAAAAGGGCTTATGAAAGTAAAATTGTGAGGCCATGGCAATAGATTGATTAGTTAGGGTGAGGAGTTTAGGTGATTGGGAGATTGGTGTTTACCTTGATAACAATGAGAAAGGTAGGACGTGAGGAAATGATAATGAGTTCAGTTTTGGACATCTCGAGTTTAAAACATCTATGGGACATCGAGTTTGAGATGTCTACTAGGAAGTTGGGGATGATTGGTGTTCAACAGAGAGATTAGAAATGGATAAGTAAATCTGAGAATCAGTATAGAGATGATAATTGAATTCATGGAAGCTGATGAGATCACCAAGTGAAATAACAAAGAAAAATGAGAAGTGGGCCAGGGAAAGAGCCCTAGAGCACTCTACAATTAGTGAGCAAGTCCTCATAACCCACAGTATCAAAGGCTCTTGGAACGTCACCTGGAGTTATCATGCAGCAAACACCTCATCAACCATTCCTTGGCCTTTTTTGAAGTTAGAGAAAGAATACCAATAATTGAGAAAGTCAAGAAAAATCCTCATAACCAACATAGGTATGAAATATATTGGGAAATATAAAATAAGCTACTCTACTTACCAAATTCTGAGCCTCCAAGAACTCTTTAATGGTCATTGGGGGTAACTCCATTTTCTAGAGATATAAAATACATATTATTAATATCCTCTTGCATATTATTTTGTTGGTTACAAAACTGCTAAATGTATATTGTTTACAAGCATTGTGTCATGGACTTGTTTTTTTACATCATCTAAATTACTATATATTCTTTCCCTTTCCCCACTCCTTCCAGAGAGTCCATCTCATATAACAATTTTTTTAAAAACAAAGAAGAGAAAAACATCAACAAAATCAATCTACATTTACAAAAAACCAATCCGATAATATACGTAATGTTCCGTGTATCTCTTGGTTTACTCCTTGTAATTCTGTAACAACTTGCAGTCATTCTTTCAGTTGGTTTTAGCCATCTACACTGTTGTCATCATATATGTTATTTTCTTGGCATTGCCTACCTTAGGTAAGTCTCTTCATGCTTCTCTGTATTCACCATATTTGTCATTTCTTATAGCACAGTAATATTAACGTATTAGATCAATGTATCATAATTTGTTCAGCTATTCCTCAAGTCACGAGTGTCTGTGTTGCTCCAAATTCTTTACCATTACGAAAAGTACTATAGAAATATTTTTGCGTATATTGGGTTTCGTCTTTTGTTATCTTGGAGGTGTGAGGTGAAACTTCAGAGGCGTTTTGCTTTGATGTACATTTCCATTACTCCATACTAGTGATATGGATCATTTCTTATAGAGTTGCAATAGTTTGCAATTTCTCTTTTAAGAACTGTTTCTATTGGTGAACAGCTTTTCATCATATATATGTATATAAGTGTGTATATATGTATGTGTGTATGTATATGTGTATACACACACATATGCACACATATTATATACACATATACATGTACAAATATATGTAGATATTTTAGATTTTTTTTTTGTTGTTCAGTTGTGTCTGACTCTTCGTGATCCCATTTAGGGCTTTTTTGGCAAAGATACAGGAGTGGTTTGCTATTTCCTTCTTTAGCTCATTTTGCAGATAAGGAAACTGATGCAAACAGGCTTGAATGACTTGTCCAGGGTCACAAAACTAGTAAGCATCTGAGACCAGATTTGAACTCACAAAGACGAAGCTTCCTAACTCCAGGTCTGACACTCTAGCCACTGCATCACTTAGCTGCCCAGATATTTTAGATACCAAACTCTCATCTGAAAAATCTGATAAAATGATTTTTCCCCATCCAATCATTTTTCTTTTTAATCTGATTTTACAGTTGAGGAAACTGAGCGTCATGCAACTAGGAAGCATCTGAGGCAAAATTATAATTCAGTCTTCCTAAGCCCAGCATCCTACTGCATCATCTCGCTGCCTCAATTGTACAAGTGAGTGGTAATGAGGACCTGCCATCACTGATGACAGGAGAAACAGAGAGGAGAGGAGTGGTTTCAGAAGGGCTGTAAAGATTGAGTCAATAGAACTTGGTAACTTCTTGCATCTGAGAGATGAGGAAGAAGATTGGATGAACTGACTTGGTTTGTAGAATGAAGCTGAAAAGTTTTTGAGGCAGCTTTCCATAGTGGGCCAGAGAGCTGGGTCAGGAGGTAGGAAGACCAGGGTTCAAATTCTATCTCAGATACTTGCGAGCAGTGTGTTCCCAGGCAAGTCACTTAACCTCTCTATGTCTCAGTTTCCTCATCTGTAAAATGAGATGGGACTCAATAAACTCTAAAAAGACCTTTCCAACTCTAAATGTATGATTCCATGATGGGCCAAAGGTAATTTCAAGTTTATGGTGGGTATACTAACCAAAATAGTCAAGCTAGAAGGAGTAGTAGTTTAGAGAGAACGATGAGGCCCAGAGACAGTTAAAGTGACTTACTCAGTGTTATACAAGCAGTAAGTCAAACAACTGGAAATAAAACCCAGGCTCAATCACTAAATCCAACGCTATTTCCACTGTACCAGCACAAAGAAATACGAGAGTGGAATTTAGAGATGAGGTTTATATAGCAGTAGGTCAAAAGGGAAAGGGATTCTAGGTTAAAAGTTCATGAAGCATATAGAAACAGACTGTGATATCAAGGCTGGGTACAAAAGCAAGCAAAGGTAGAGTTGGGGTGGTACTCTGGGAATGCAGCATGGGTTAAGGAACCAAAGGTAATGAGACAGACTGAGTATACTTATTACAGGTGAGTGGAGAAGGTAGAAGGACTGGAGATTGGGGGTCTATCAAATTTATAGTTTCAGATCTTGGATATGGTGCAGTTCAAAAAGATAATCAAGTTTAAGTTGCATGACCATAGTCAGTAATTTGTGACTCAAAGGGAATGGAGTTGAGGAACCTGAAAACTTGGTACAGTCCGATTGTTGAGTTGTTGCTATGAATGTCTGATTTGAGGAGACAGGCTCAAGGGCTGCCAAATCAATGGAAGCTTCCATGAAGTTTTCCCTGCAGGAATGATTTGTCAAATTAAGTCACCATAGACTTCCGTCCAGGTTGCTTTATGTATGGTTATTCAACAAAATATCAAGTCATCTAATCTATATTATTAAATTCTGATTTCTCCATTTTATCCACAAGTATGTCATGAGAAATCTTGTCCAATAACTTACTGCAATCTAGATCAACTATTAGCCACTGTATTATCCTTATCTAACAGTCTATGATATCTATCTCCAAAGGAAATGAGGTTAGTCTGGCATTACTGATTCTGCGTGAATCGGTCATACAGGCTTACATCATTCTCCTTCTAAGTGCGAACAAACTATTCATCAAATTATTTGATAGCAATCAAAGTCAAATTAAATGGCCCAGACCTTATGGATCTGCTTTCTTTTTAATTGAAAAGAACAGGGACATTTGTCCACTGCTTTCTTCTTCCTCTTTCTTTTTTTGTTCTTAAATTAGAAGGCATGGCTTTCTGGGAGACATCAGCAGAAGGGACAGATTTGCTAAATATATACTAATACTAAATGCTAAAATTCATATCATAAAAACATTAAAAGACAAGTCAATTATATATATTTTTGCAGGTATTGGCGGGAGAGGCATTCTTAACTAAACAAGGGAGACAGTTTCAAAAGATAAAATAGATTTCTACGTATTACATGAAATTCAAAAGTTTCTGAATAAAGAAAATTAATACATTTAGGATAAAAGGGAAGTAGCTGCATGAGAGAAAATCTTGGTATCCAATCTCTCATATAATGGTTTGGCCAGTTATAGTTTGTACTTGATTTCACTGGAGGTCTCTTCCAATTCTATGGTTTTGTCATTATTCCTTACAACACAATGCAATTCTTTGTTATTTTTCTTAGCTTTTTGGAAGCCTTAACTCATTTTGGGTTTTCACATTTGTGAAGTTACACTTACAATTCACAGGATCACAAATTTAGTGCTACAAGAAAAGACAAATATGGAATTCAGAGAAAATACAAAGATGTACAAATTCATGCAAAGACAAATAAGAACCAGGAGATAAATATAAGTGTCTACAATAATGTAAATGAAAACATTAAAAAAAGTTAAATTGAAATGATCAATCTTGGTCCTAGAGGACCCTCTTCTCAGCAGAAAAGTGGGAGACTACAGAGGGACCTCAGAGGCTGTCTAGTCCAAACCTATCACTGTCATACAGCTAGTGTCTGAGGTAGGATCTGACCCTAGTTCTTCCTGACTCCAAGTTCAGAACCTCTCTATCCATTATGCCATATTACTCCTTAGCTTTATGATCCTCCTTTTTAATTCTTCTTTTGCTATGTTTTCCTACTTCCTGTGAAATAAGTAATCAATCAAAAAACATTGTATTAAGTGCCTATCACATGCCAGGCACACTGTATAAAACACTGGGGATACAAATATAATAAAACAATTTCTAATATCAAGGAATTACATTCTAGTGGGAAGATAATTAAGGCATATATAAGTATACATAAATTAAGTTTAAGGAGAATAAAAATGAATACAAAGTAGCTAAATGCAAGGTAGTTTGAAAAGGAGGACATTATCAGGTTGAGGGATTCAGTTAAGGCTTCAGGTAAAAGAGGATTCTAGAGCAGTGTCTTGAAGAGGGATTCTGAGGGAGTGGAAATGGAGAAATACATTCCAGGCATGGAGGTCAGTCATTGCAAAGGCACAAAGATGGGAGATAGAGTGTCACAAACTAGGAAAAGGGAAAAGGCCAAATCTTTGATGACTATATCTAGAGTCCAGAGATCAGCATACTGCTCTTCTGTGGGCTTTTCTGACATTTTAAATTGGCTAAGGACATTTGGGTTTGCTTTCTTCTTTTCAAAAGTTCTCATTGGGGGAATTGGGAGATGGAAAATATCCTAGAGTGATTCACCACATTCAATAAGGGTAACCTATTCAGTTAGGTCAATCCAGTTGGACAATCCATCTAGAAGCCTTTCTAGAGATAAGGTAAGGGGTCCTTTCCTAGCAATTACACCTATAACATATGCTGTATTCAATATCCATAGTCTCCCACCTTTCTACTGAGAAGAGGGTCCTCTGCGACCAAGACTGATCATTTCAATTTAACTTTTTTAATGTTTTCATTTACATTATTATAGTCACTTATATTTATCTCCTGGTTCTTATTTTTCTTAGCATTATTTGTACATCTTTGTATTTTCTCTGAATTCCATTTGTCTTTTCTTAGAGCACAATAATATTCCATTACATTCATACATTCATTTGTTCAGCCAGTTCGCACCTGATGATGAATGCCTAATTTGTTTCCAGTTTTTTTCACTACAAAAAGTGTTATTATAACTATTTTGGCACAAATGAGGCCTTTCCATCTTTTCTTTTTTAGCTTTCTTGGGATATGTGCCAAGTGATGGGATAACCAGACCAAAGGGGTTTAATGACTTTTTTTTCAATATTATTCCAAATTGTTTCCAAGAATCATTAGAGGCAATTCATAGCTCCATTAACGGTGAATTATTGTGCCTGTATTCAAGTGGTTTTTATCAGTATTAACTATTTCCTTCTTTGATCAGCTATAAACAACGGATCATATATTTTTAATTGGAAGAGACGTCAAAGACTATCGACTTTAACTCCCTCATTTTACAGATGAAGAAATTGAAGTTTACGAGACTTCCTTGGGAGAGGATTCTGAGAAGATGGAGAAGAAAGTCAGAAAATTCCAAGCTCTCAGGATTTTCTTAGGGGTAGAATAGTGGTCTTCTTGCGACAACTGGAGAGGATCTGAAGAAAAACCCCAGGACATTTCTGTGAAGAGTAAACACCTCCAAGCTGGGGACTGCTTAAACAACAAACAGCAAGCTTTGGAGTTAGCTAGGTTGGGGGGCTGTCTCAGCAGCAGTTACAGGAATGTTTACTCCTCCCTGGGACAGTGAAGGGAGTTGGGCATCTGAATGGGAAAGACCGAAGGAAGCCTTGCTGACAAGGAATGCCAGATCCAGCTGTACCGCCAGAGACGTGGCCCCAGGGTGAGAAAGAACCAGCATACAACACCACTCCCCACTCCCTGAGCACAGAAGCAGTGGGAAATGGATACCACTGCCTGTGGGCACTTACAAGAGTGTGGCGTTCTTGGGTTCTGTTCCAGGTTAGAGGGGAGAAGTGAAGGAGGATCTGAGGCCAGAGGCACCATCTCCCATACCCCAGCACTAGATAGGTGATTACAAAAAATAAATTATTACAAAAAACTCCAAACAAACAAGTGCATAGGCAAAGGAGAAAGAACACAAACATAGAGAGTTACTGTGAGAACAGAGAAGACTGAGGTTCATCTTCAGAGAAGGATACTGAAGCAAAGAATCCCTCTTCTACCCCAAAGAGCCCAAAAATAATTTATTGAAGGACTTTAAAAAGATTCTGAAAATCAAATGAGAGACATGGAGGAAAAACAAAACAAAACAAAAAGAACAATTCAAGAAAAATAAGATTATGAAAAGAAAGTCAAACAATTAGAAAAGGAGAGCCAGAATTTTATGGAAGACAATGACTCCTTAAAAATCAGAGTTGGGCAAGGGGAAGTCAGAGAAGTTATAAAAGGTCAAGAAATAATAAAACAAAATATAAAGAATGAAAAAATAGGAGCAGCTAGGTGGCACAGTGAGTAGAGCACTGGCCGTGGACTCAGGAGGACCTGAGTTCAAATAAGGCCTCAGACACCTGACACACTGACTAGCTGTGTGACCTTGGGCAAGTCACTTGATCCTAATTGCCTTGCCTTCTCCCCTCCAAGAATGAAAAAATAGAAGAGGATGTGAAATATCTCATACGGAAAAAAACTGATATGGAGAACAGATCAAGAACAGAAAAAAATAAGAATAATTGGGCTACCTGAAAGCTGACACAGTAACACAAAAAACAATTAAAGAAAACTGTCCTGAAGCATTAGAACAAGAGGGGAAAATAGAAATAGAAAAAAATCCACCAGTCATCACCTGAAAACCATGCTATGAGGAAAACCTGCAGGGATATCATAGTCAAATGCTGAAATCCCTAGTTCAAGGATAAATTATGAGCAACAAGAAAAATATGACATATGGTGGTGCCACAATTAAAATCACACAAGAACTGGCAGTGGTGGCACTAAAACACCAGTGGTTTTGGAACACTGTATATCAAAGAGCAAAAGAGCTGGGCTTCTGGCCCAGAATATCATACTCAGCAAAGCTAAGCACAATTCTGAATGAAAAAAAAAACCATGGACATTTAGTAAACTGTCAGACTCTCAAGACTTTGTTAAAAAAAAAGCCTGAATGTAACAGATTTGACATAGAAGAGCCAAGAGAAAGACAAGGTACATATCAAAGTTCAATTACAAGGGACTCAATAAGGACAGACTGTTTACCTTTTCTATATGTAAAATGTAGAGGGGCAGCTAGGTGGTGCAACGGATAGAGCACCAGTGCTGGAGTCAGAAGGACCTGAGTTCAAATCTCACCTCAGACACTTGACACTCACTAGCTGTGTGACCTTGGGCGAGTCACTTGACCCCAATTGCCTCATCCTGGGTCATCTCCAGTCATCCTGATGAATATCTGGTCACTGGGTTCAGATGGCTCTGGAGAAGTGAGGCTGGTGACCTGCACAGCCCTCCCTCACTCAAAACAGAGTCAAGTGTAAGTCATATCATCATTTCTCTGATGGCAATGAAGGACGAACACACATACACATGTAAAATGTATGTCTAAGATTGTTATTAGTAATTGGGTAGCTCATAAGAAAGATTAGGGTAGACCTGAGCATGATATGAGTTTAAAAAGTAAAACTGCTCAGGAACAGCTAAAAGGAGTAATTATTTACACAAATGAGGTGTGAGAGGAAGAACTGACACAAAGAATTCAGTGGGGGAAGACAGTTGCTAATTCTGGAAGACTATTTTCATTGGGAATGAGTTCAAAAGGGAACAACACGTATACATGTCTAGAAGAGTATAAAAGTATTTTAAATGTAGAAAGAAATAAAAGGTTACCGGGATAGAGAGTGGGGAGAGGATAAGGGAAGGATGTTTAGAGGGGAAGGTGAGGGAATAAGTTAAAGGAGGATATAGAAGGCTGTTTAGATTAATGGGAATGAGTCCATATTTGAACATAGGTCTTATATATTGATCACATGTTGGAAGCTTCTCAAGGGTTGGGACTGCTTTGCTCATCATATCTCCAGTAAGCTCTTAAAATTTTATTGAGTTGAGAAATCAGATATTAACTAATGAAACTGATTTTTCATTTCTAGTGCAGTCAAACCCCCCAACAGTTCTGAAAGCTGTTTGGAACACCTGAGCATAAGTTTATAAGTTTTAAAACTATGTCCAAGAATCACAATCCTGAGCCACTACTCTTCAACTACTGACTTGATTGATCTTCAAAACAAAAGCTTTTCTCATATTTTCCAAAGTGTATCTCTTTAAATTTGTGCCAACTCTTACTGTCAAAAATAAACACTTGTGAGTGTTGTATAAGATGAAAAATTAAAAAAGAAAGAAGAGAGGAAATTATATAATACTCATAGAGGTTAGACTTAGATGAATTATCACACAGCTGGAACACGACTTTTATTTCTTCTTTCATCACTACTAAGATAATTGCACCTAAATATAATTTTTCATTGTATAATCAGCCAAATACTCCCAATGAATTATTCAGGAAAGTCCTCCCAAAACAATTATTGTACTGATTTGAAACATAATTTATAGCCAAAATCTGACCACAAACTCATCTCAGGATTTAATTAAGAGCTACATTTGTATAACCTTTTGCGCCTGTCTAAATCTGTCTGAAATATACATTCTCAAGACACTAAAAATGCCCTTGAAGTATTTAAAACATAATAACCAAATAAGGGCAACACCGTTTTAAATCTTCTAACTGGACACTTATCTACTGTATCTCGCTAGGAAACTGACACACGTATACAAAGTATCTGTATCTGGCCGTGCTGATCATCTTCCCGGACTGCAGCATCCCCAGCTCTCCTGGCTCTCAGGACGTTTCCTGGTGCTCAGCCAGCCCTGAGCCCCGCCTTCTGAGGCCTTCTCTCTCCCCTGTCCAGTCTTTAGAGACTGCCTCATCCGCTACTGCCTCCGAGGCCCGCTCTCTGGGCCAGACCGCCGGGCTTCAGGCCCCAGGCCGCGCTCGAGGCTACCACGTGTTGTGCGGCCTTCCCTCTCAGCGAGGAATGAGGACTTCCGGCGCAGGGCTGTGTAAGGCCTGCTCCCAGGCCGCGGGGGGCCCTCGGCCTTTGGGCCGGTGACTTCGTCCTTCGTGGCCATCGGACACGTGATGCCACGACTCGCCCTTGGGGAGGGCTGCGCGGGTCACCAGTGACCAGATACTCCTCAGGATGACTGGGGTTAAGTGACTTGCCCAAGGTCACACGGCCGGGTCTGAGGTGAGACTTGAACCCAGGTCCCCTGACAACTGCCGAGCTTGTACCACAAAACCAAACCAGCCCGGGGAGGGAAGACCTCGGGACTTCCGGCCAGTACGGACCGCGCCCTGGCCCTCCCGGTCTGGAGGAGATGCGGCTAGCCTGCCCAGCTATAGGCTGAGGGGTCTGAGCTCGCCGTCGGCCTCAGTTTCCTCATTTGTAAAATGGGGGTGGCGGCTCCCTCCCTCGGAGGGCTGCGGTGAGCGGCGCAGGCACGCCACGTGACCCTCCGGCGCTCACAGCTGCCCGGCAGGGGGGGCACGGAGGAGGGCACCACGGCTGACTGGCGGGCCGGGGGTCACGGAGCTGGCAAGGGCCGACTCTGCTGGGCGTGCGAGGGAAGGCCCGAGCGGAGAAGGCCCCACCCCCGGGGGCGGGACCAGCCCGGGCGGCCAGCGGGATTTGTGGAGGCGGGGTCTGAGGCGGGGCTTCCCGCTTCCTCCCGCCCCCCCCCTCTCCCCCGGCCAGTTACCTTCATGGTTGCTCCTCGGTGCTCGTCCGCCGAGTAACGGCCCCGGAAGCGCGCGCCCCCGGAAGCGCGCGGCCGGTGTGCCCAGGAAAGGGCTCCTCCGGGCCGCGGCCGCTTTGGGTCCGGCCACCCCTCGGACTCGGGCTGGTTCTGAGGCGGAGAGCGGAGCGGGAGGCCGCGGCCTAACCCTAAGTGCCTACAGGTCGGGAGCTTCGCAGGGGTGGGGGGGGGAGGCGGGAGTTTGGGGGAGGCCCCCCAACAGTGCGCGTGCGGGCCTGCACACCTGTGTCCTGGGGCGTGTCACGTGCGTGTCTGTGCACGTTGTGAGTGTACACACATATATGTGCACAGACAGACGTGTATCTGTATACGTTGTGTGTAGGATAGATGTGTGCATACATACATGCATGTGCGTAGACATTGTGCGTATTTAGGATGTGTATTTGTATGTTGTATACCTGCATATATGTGCGTAGACACACGTGTATCTGTATACTTTGTGTGTATGTAGAATATATATTTGTATATGTATGTACACATGGATACAGTGTATACACACGGATACAGTGCATACACACGGATACAATGTATACACATGGATACACACGGATACAGTGTATACACACGGATACACACGGATACAATGTATATACATACATGCATATACATATATACATACACACATACATATATACATGTACACACATATATATATACCTATAGGCCCAAAGGGGGCTAAGTAGTGCAGTGGGGGCTGGGCCAGGTGTGAGGAAGACTCCTTCCTGAGTTCAAATCCGGCTTCAGGCACTTATTATCTGCGGGACCCTAAACGCCTCCTGCCTCAGTTTCCTCATGAGTGAAATGAACCGGTGAAGGAAATGAAAATGGAAAACCACTCCTGCATCTTTGCCAAGAAAACCCCAAATGTGGTCAAGAAAATTTGGGTGGGACTAAACAATAACATAGTCTCAAAAGTCTTAATAGAATTTTAAGCTATTAAAATGTGTAACTACTGTAAGACTTTTTTGGGACCGTATACGCACACATGTGCTTGTATGTACTTATATGCATATATATATGTGTATCTGTGTATAATGAATATATACTGTTCCAGAGTATGTATATATACATATATTCATTTATGCATCTACAAATTACATATACATATATACATGTATTTTATGTAACTATTTAGATTTAAGTTTACACATATGTATATGTACATATACAAACTCATATATATGTATATGAATGTATACGTGCCCTTGTTATCCTTCATTAGAATGTAGGCTCTTTTCAAGTAGGGATTGTTTTCATCTTTTTTGTCTACCCCACACCTAACACGGTACCTGGCACACTGGTTTTGAGTGATTGAGCCCCAGGGAATACTTTTAGAAAGGATGAACTGCCCTGTGTGTATGGCAGAGTGTTTTCATTGGGGAGGTGAGCATGGAGAGGGAGGGACTTTCAGAAACATGGAGAACAGGCAGTAATACATTGTGGTAGATTTAACAGCCAAGGGATAAGGGTGCCCGTGAGGTTACAATGAGTGAGTCGGTCTGGGAATCTTAGGATTCGTAAGACCCGGGATCCTTGTGCTGGACTTGTCATTGACTGGCAGCTGGACCTCAGACAAGTCACTTAACCTCTCCAGGTCACAATGAAAGGTCACTAAGGTCCCTTTCAGCTTGAACTCCTTCGTTCTTCTTGACTTTGCCAAGTTATTTCTTGGCAACGTTGGCCAGTTAGGAAAGTTCATTAAACTTCTGAGTGTCTTTTTGAACCGTTTGATGATGATAATAGAAACTATTCACATTCCATATTCATAAAAACAGAAAACTTATATACAATTTCAACAGTTCTGTGAGGTACGTTAAGGCAACTAGGTGATCCAGTGCATAGAATGCTGAACTTGGAGTCAGGAAGACCTTGAGCCAAAACCTGCCTTAGAGACTTTACCAATTGTGTGACGTGCCTCTGATTCCACATCTGTTGAATAAGTCAATAAATATTTATTAAGTGCCTGCTGTATGCCAGCACGCTGGAGTGGAGTCAGAGATAGCCCTGACATTCAGTTACTTACGTAATTACCTTACTGTGGAGATCATATATAGCCAGGTGGTACAGTGGATAGAGGGCCAGACCTGGAGTCAGGAAGACTCATTTTCCTGAGGTTAAATCTGGCCTCAGACACTTAGTAGCTGTGTGACCCTGGGCAAGTCACCTAGCCTCATTTGCCTCACTTTCCTCATCTGTAGAGAGAAACTGGAAAGGGAAAAAGTGAAACCACTCCAGCCTCTTTGCCAAGAAAATCCCCCATGGGGTCATGAAGAGTTGTACATGATTGACTCCACTGAACAGCCACAAAGGAGATCATATGTAGAGGTTGAGGGGCCTAGTAGAAATAATGCTCAAGGCTCTTGGAGGGCAGGGAATGTTTCATTTTTGTCTATCTTTGGTACCTACAACAAGCAGTTTTGTCAAAATGCTGTATATAGCATGGGTTAACTATTGTCTTTTGTACCTTGTCTAAGGCAGGTGATCTCTGTTCAATGGAAAAGGTGTACCTGAGTCACTGAGTTTCCACAACAGTATTTATTCCTTGCCGCTTATGTATGAAATACTACGGTGGGTTTTGTAGAGAGAGCAAAAGAAGCAGAAGTTTATAATCCCTGTGCCCAGAATGGTTTGTCTCTCCTTAGAGCATGGACTGGATCTGTAACTTCATTGATAGAGGGAACTCACAGGTTGGCACCTTTTTTGCAAAAAAAAAAAAAAATCTTAGTTGAATAGAAGACTAAAGGCTTAAGTGACTTAACCTCCTACTTAACTTCTGTTGACTAGTATGTGGCAGAGGTAGACTCGAACCCAGATCTTCTTGGCTCCAAGGCTGTTACTACACTCTGTCTCTGTTGGGTAGAAACAGCTTATTCATATTTGAAAGAAGACTGGATTTGTAATAGGAAATCAGTGCCAAGTGCCTGGTATAGTCAGGAGCCTTAGGATAAAAAGGATCATTATCTACCTGGAGTAACCATGAAAAATTAATGCTTTAAATGGAATCAGATACGAGCCTTGAAAGATAAATGTTGCTTAGAATTAGGGGTGATGGTGGTTTCAGGCCGAGGGGCCAGGAAATCCCAGAACTCCCTTGTAGACTTGTTGGTTTGGAACAGAGGGTTTTTTCAAAGGGAGGCAATGGGAGAAAAACACAGAAAGATTTGTTGGGGCCACATTATTGGGGTCAGTGAAGGCTCATGGAGTTTATTCTGCACAGAATAGAGCTAGTGCAGCACGATGTTTTGTGGTGGTTTTCAGTTTTCACTTGTTAAATGCTTCCTTACTCTGTGCAGGCTCCCTTGCATGGTGCTGGGCTATAAGGGATCAAAATGAAGCTGTCTGTGCCTGCATGGAGCTTATACCCCGCCGGGCCGGGTCTGTGTAATGCCCTCAGTTCAGCACTCGCTGCACACTCTGCTGCTTTTTGCCTTTAATTCTTTTTTCCCTTTTTTATCACCTTCATTTCTCGTACGTACCTTCCTTCCCTTATCCCACAATATATTCCTTGTAAAAAGATTTAAGAAAAAAAGATTTTAAAAAGGCACTTCACCAAAACCAAGATGTAAGCTGCAACTGTCTGTATTTTTCAGATTCCGTACTTTTGAGAGAGAGGAACGTTTTTCCTACTCTTCTGTGGGCCAGACTTGCTCGTTGTAATTATACAGCATGTAGCATCCAGGTAGTGCAGCGGTTACTGCCATGACGTGCCCAGAGATGTGAAGTCCTGCCTCAGATGCTAACCAGCTGTGTGATCCTGGGCAAGTTACTTAACTCTTGTTTGCCTCAGTTTCCTCATCTGAAATATGGGGATTATAATGGTACCTGTATTGCAGGGTTTTTATGAGGATTAAATGAGACATTTGTAAAGCATATAGCACAGTGCCTGGCACATAGTGAGCACTATGTAAATATTAACCTGTCATCATCATTATTATTAGGTTTAATTTTAAAAATTTACATTCTTGTGGTCATTGTCTGTTGTTTTCTTGGTTTTTGTTACTTGCAGAAGAGTATCTTACTCTACTGCAGAGCTAGAGTTTGAATCCAGGTTGTTTAATTTCAAATTTAGTGCTTTTCCTACTGTACCAGACTGAGATTCCGAGGCATCCATTTTATAGCATGTGGACCACATCCAAGAAATTTCTTGTCTTCGCTGTCCTTTTGGAGTTTAAACAAATCCCATGCTGAGAGCTGCCCCTTCTCATTACTTCATTATTTTCTAATACATTCAGTCGTCTAGTTAATTCTGTCATCTCTATAGGTTCACTCAAGGCCATCAAACAGAAACATAGCATCACTGGGGCAGGACCAACCCATATAACTTTGACTTTCTTTAGGGATGTTTTCAGTAGCTGCTGCTGTGTCTATAGGATCCAAGTTTTTGGCTAGAATAAGATTGTCTGAGGAGTGCATTGAGTTAGATTTTATTGGCTGAACATGGTAACAAGAATGTGTGTCTTGCACTATGGGATTTATTTCCTCTGATCTCTTGGACTAGTGGGCCCTTAAAAACCCCAAGGAGTCCCTTCTGAGTGACCCTTTTATTCCTTTATATAAAAAGTGCTTTACAAATAGTATCTGAGGTCACCCAACCAGGTGACTTAGGGCAGAAGGGTATGCTGAGTAGTTTTGTGAGATGGACAGGATAGATTTGATGACCCTTCTAAACTATTATTTTTTCTGAGCCCCTTAAAAGCCTAAACCTGGACCTAATCAACATGGACAAACAATTTTGGGTTGTTTATCCCCTTGGGTAGATTTGGCAAATATATACTGCTCTTACTTTAATGACCAGCATACTTTTTCTTTGCTGTCTTTTTATGTGGGTTTCAACCTCATTGTGATTTAGTCTGAAGAAAGCCCCTGATGAGAGGTTAAATCAGTGTCACAAACTTCTTGTTAGCAAATTATATTGTATTTTATTTTCCACTCCATTTTTTGTCCTTCTTGCTTTTCTGTTTTTTGAGACCACCGAAAATTTCCTATTGCTTTTGTAGCTTTTCTCTTGACACTGTCTGTGCCTAGCGCTTCATACTTAAACACCACAGTTCCATAAGGCAATATAATAAGAAAATCCATCTGTAGCCAGCGAATGCATATCAGATCAAAAGGGCCTCTACTCTCTTTTCTCTTTTAAAGATGTATTTTGGTAGTTGGGTATATAGATATAAGCTAGTTTACTACTTTATCTCATATTCCCAAGATTTAGTATAGACTATACTTTGAAAATAACCTCTAAGAATATCATTTTAGAAAGAATTTCAAAATGATCTAGTCCAATTTGTATCTGAACAGGAATCATTCCAAAACATCTGTAACCCTGCTACTCTTTGAAGACTTCCAGTGATAGTTAACCAGTTTTTCATAGAATCAGACTATTCTGCTTTTAAAAACTTAAAATTCATGTCCAGATTAATTTTTAGACTCATATATAAGAATTTAATTTTATAGGGAATATTACTGATTCTGATATCTTTGACAGTAGGCCCTCTTTGTTTTTGTCAGTTAATTTTTCTTAAATTTAAATGGGAGAGGAAAATCAGCTATAAAAGAGACCCAGCTTACTTTTGGTAATTTGTCAGTTTTAAAATTATAATACTGGTTATAGCATGAAATCACAGCTGTAAAATGTCTGTTGGCATTTCAAGTCAGTTTACTTTGTGTGTGTTGGTTGTTCTAATAGTGTACGGCTTACATAATAAACCAGCAATAGTAATAAGAAAAGTAATGATAATTGACATGTAGTAGACTTGTGGAGTACTTTATATATGTACTTGGGTGATAGATATTCCAGGTATGATTATCCTATTTTTATAGATGGGGAAAATAAGACTCACAACGGTTAAGTGATTTAGCAGCAGTTATTACAGGAGTCTAAATTTGAATATAGTTTTCTGGAGATGACAGGTCCAGCACTCGTTGCAGTCTTCTCTCTCTCTCTCTCTCTCTCTCTCTCTCTCTCTCTCTCTCTCTCTCTCTCTCTCTCTCTCTCTCTCTCCTTCTTTCTCCCTCTCCCTCCCTCTCTCTCCTTTCCCTTCCTTCCTCCCAGTTCTTTTCAGTTCCAATGGCTTTAACTCTCATGTATATGCAGGTGACTCCCAGATCTATACATCCATCCCTAATCTCCCTGAGCTTCAGTTATATATCACCAATTGCCTATTGGAAATTTCAAACTGGATGCTCCAGAAAAATCTTAAACTCAACACATCTAAAATTATCTTTTCCTAAACTCTCCCATCTTCCGTTATTTCTGTTGAAGACACCATCATCCTTTCAGTCTCCCAGGCTTGTAACCTCCATTTTATCCTGGATTCCGTACTTTCCCACAGCCCACGTAACCCATTCAGTTCTCAAATCTTGCAGTTTCTACCATTACAACATCTTTCACATATGAACCCCACTCTCCACTCACACAGCTCCTACTTGAGTTCAGGCGCTGGCTCACCTCCCACCTAGAGCATTACAGTAGCCTCCTCATTTGTCTCCCTGCCTCAAGTCTCCATCCCCACACACTGCTGCCTGAGTGATTTTCCTTAAGTGCAGATCTGTTTTCTAGGATAAAACAGAAACGTCTCTCTTTAGCTTTTAAAGCCTTACGTAATTTGGTCCCAAGCTGTCTTTCCAGCCTAGTCCTGCTTTCCATAAGGCAGCCAAACTGGACTTTTTCCTCTTGCTCATTCATGACAGGTCATTTTTCTGTGCCTTTCCGCTGGTCATCCCACATTTTTGGAATGTACTCTTTCTTTTCCTCTTCTTCCTAGAGCCCTTTTCTTCCTTTAAAAGAGGCACCTTAATCCCTGTCTCGTACATGAAGTTTTTAGTGCTTCCTCCACCTGCTCTGTGTGAGTGTGTGTATTTACTGTGCAAAGTGCATATGTTTTATATGTGTACTTGTTTCTCCCCGTTAGAATGTCAGCTTTTACCAAATATTGTTCCATCTTTTGTACTTATATCCCCAGGGCTTATTAGCACAGTGCCTGGCATAGAGTAGGAATTTAATAAATACTTGTTCATTGATATGACCACATAACGTTACTAAACCAAAAACATATGAGGCAAGAATAATTGTTATAGTTCATTGGAAAAATGGATTTTCCATATTATTGATCATCATATCTGAAAAAACATACTTTTCTAAGCCCCTTTTGGTTTTTAATTTTGTGGGAAATTTGCCATTGTCAGTTCGTTTTGTTTTTCAAATACCATGTGAATTCACTGGTAAAGAATTTCGGTATTTATTGCTGTTCCATGAATCATTACACATTATTGATGTTTCAGTTTTAAATTAATATGTATGTGTCAACATACTAAAAAAAGGGGGTCTTACTGTATTTGGAGTCAGGCAGCTTTGGTTTAAATCCCATTTCCTCCACTTAATACTTTGCATAGGCAAGTTTCATCATCTGCAAAATGATGGAATTGAACTGAATGGGCTCTAGGGCCTCTCCCACTTCTAAATCAATAATGCTATATCTAACACTATGTTATATAACATATTTGTATAAGCCTAAATGCACGTAGACATGTATGTATGAATTCTGTGTGTGTATGTGCTTTTTGTTGTTGCTAACTTTTTGTGTTGAAATTCTCCATTTGCGATGTTTTGTTGTGTTTTGGTTACAGGTGCATCAACTCTTCTTTTCTGACTTGAAAGATGTCTGGAAACCCACCTGTGTTTTTCAGAGAGGACAAAGACAAAGATAGTAAATCAGAATTTCAAAACACTTCTGTAACTAAAGAAGATCCCCTTCAAAACTTACGCTTGGCGTCTCAGGAAGTTCTCCAAAAGGCCCAGCAGAGCGGCAGAGCCAAATGTCTCAGATGTGGAGGCTCGAGAATGTTCTACTGCTACACGTGTTATGTTCCAGTTGAAACTGTCCCAATTGAACAGATTCCAGTTGTGAAGGTTTGTGAAAAGGAAATGCTTGGGAGTGGGAAAATGGTTTAGAAAGCTTTCTGTATATTTCTGTTATAGAGTGGCTGACAGTCTTGTTAAATAGTTCCATTAAGTGAACTTCATTTTTGGTAGCAAATTCATAATAATATTCCAGTCCTGGGATGATATGCCTCAGAGAGTTTGGTCTTAAATGCGTAATTCTTCAAGTTGTCTTGCTGTGTCTTCTTCCTATAAACACAAAGTACCTCGGTGAGCTAAACATACTAAAATAGTTAGCAGATAAAACATTCGTGACAAACCTGATTTGACAGAAATGAGATTTTTTGTTAAATGCTTTAATTATTGCCTATAATAAAAACATGGCATGTACACATTTATATATATATGTCATTCAAAACAAAGCATTAGGTATACTGCCTGAAATATATGCTAGAACACCACCGAAAGATTTCATATCTCACCTAGAGAACAGCCGTTGTCCCAACAGACCCAAGATGGATTTCAGGCCGATTTTCATTGAAGGGTACATAATGGTGATAGGAACAAAAATGAAGCAGAAAATGACTTCGTATGTTGTGTAGTATTCATGACTCTTTGGAACCAATTAAAATGGATATAAATATTGTTTTATTCAGTAGTTTTCAAACTTTTTGTTTTCTGGATCATTTTGATGGATTGTCTATGAGGCCTGGTTAATTAATAAATGGATAATTATCGAATATCTCTCATGTGCCAGCATCACCTATGCTACCTACAACTTTGTTAAGGACATGAAATAAAATAAATATAGAAGTCAGTTCCTGCCCTCAAAAGCTTTGAGAGATGCAAGTATGTAATGCAACTGTAGTACTTAAAGTTTTCATTGGCAGGAATCTTATTTTTTGGGTATATTTTAAAAGTTTTAAATTTTAATTCTTTTTAATGTTTTACATTTTTCTGAGGAAATGGACCTTAAACAGATTCCCTACACAATTTTCTGTGATTTTTTTTTTTGGGACCAGGCTCAAAGTCCTCCATGAACCACTAGTGCTGTGCGGACAGTAAACATAGAATGGGAGAGGGGAAAGAACAACTGCACACACACGTTGGATTTGGAGCAAAAATATCTGGCCTTGAATCCTAATTGGGCTCCTTACTTCCTGTGTGACCTTTGGCAAGTCTCTCAACCTTTCAGGGCCTCAGTTTTATCTATGAAATAGCTAGTCTTTAAGATACTTTCCAGCTCAGATCCATTAATCTTACTCTAAAAACCATTGGTCTTGTGGAAAATCTACTGACCTGAATTCAGGAAGTATGGAATCTTATTTAAACTCAGTATTTCCCCCCTAGAAATCTCAGAAGCCAGAGAAGGCATTTCCTTTTCATACATACCTTCCTTCTCTCAAAGAAATGCTGAAAATAAATGAAGTCAATAAAGGTGAAAGACAGAACTGCTAAAAGAAAGGCATGGCTATATTGACTCTAAGCTGTAGTTCACAGTATCATTCCAGTTTCATCAGATGCGAATGGAATCACATTACAGAGATCACCACACAGCAGGCTATATTCTTGGAAAATTCATTTAAACTGAAATGATACAAATCAAATCTGGTTTTCCTGTAGAAACAGTTAGAATGGAGAAAGTTGTGTTCCTGATCAAGGACTTGGTACATTATTTAAGTGACCATAGAAGCATATTTTATGTATCCAGCTATTTACTCGTATAAATAATATGCTTTTATAATATAATGATCTCTAAAGTATATATAGTATATGATGCATCATATTATATAAAATCATTTAATATCATTTAGAATCAAGATTACAAGGTTTTTATCATAGGATCCCAGAGCTGGAAGGGACCTCAGAGGCTATTTAATTCAACTCATACTTGAAGTCAGATTTTTTCTCCAACATACTAGACAAATGCTAGTCCAGCCTTTGCTTGAAGTTTTCAAGTGAGATGACCCATTCAGTATTTAGAGTTGTAATTGTTAGGAAAATTTTCTTTTACATCAATCTGAAGTCTGCCCCACTACGGTGTTCATTTTTGCAATTTCTACTTCATTTTTACCGTAACACATTGGAAGGTGAAGTACTTACGGCATTCAGAAATCTTTCCTTGGCTAGATTTTTACAGATATTTGTAAGGCTGTTTGGGGAGATTATTTGAAGGCTGTGTGAAAAATTAATCAAAGAATCTCCATTCTAAAAAAATTTCTCTGGAGCAAGTATAAGTGTTAGTATTCAAGTTATTGTCCTTCCTAGGTGGTATAATGAGTATGGCATGAACTTAGAGTCAGGAAGACTTACTTGGTCAAGTCTCGCCTCAGCCAGTGATTAACTGTGGGATCCTGAGGAAGTCAGGGCTTCACCTCTCTCAGCTTCAGTTTTCTCCTCTGTAGAATGGGGATGATAATGCTAACATTTACCTCCCAGGCTTCTTGTGAATACCAAATGAAATAACCCATGTGAAGTGCTTGTGAATGCTAGCTGCAGTGTTGTTATTTGAGAGCTGAAGACCGGTTTGCTCCCACAGCTGGCAGCTTCACCTGCCCCTTAATGTTATGAAGGGTTTTCTCATTAAAATGAGAGCTCCTATACTGACTGTACTTTCATTCCTTAACACGTCCTTATTCTACAAAGTTTTGACTTTGAATTATTTGACTTGAGTAGCAGAACAGTCCTGAGGTAGATTGAATTTGGTCTTAGAGATTTCTTTCTGCCAAAAGCTTTATGTGCTGCCTGGAGAGAGCAGACTGCAGTGATGGGTTGTGTGCTTCCCTCTGCCTTTTGTAACTAGCCGTTCCTAAAGGCTGCATATCCAGTATGACTGCAGAATGATGAAATGCTTAAACATTCAGGGAGTGTTGTCTGCCAGGCGGTTATTATGCTCAAAGTTTTTTTCTAACGTCTCATTTAGAGCTGCCTTCAGGACTGATTTTCTGGTCTGTTAGGTATTTATTAAGCTCTTACTGTATGCCAGACACTGGGGCTAAGGATACAAAGAAAATATAAAAGCAGCCTATACCTTTTATATAAATAGGCACATAAAACAGAGTAAATGGATACTTATATTTGAGGGGAGGGCACTATTAGTTAGGGGGACCAGGAAAGCCTTCCTACAAAAGGGGACATTTAAAATAAGTCTTGAAGGAATCCAGGGATTCTAAAAGTCAGGTGAGGAGACAGTCATTCCAGTCACTAGGCACACCCAGTGCAAAAGTGCAGAGATGGGAGATGAACTACTATGTGTGAGGAACGGCAAGTAGGAAGCATGGACTGGATTGTAGTGGACTTTGTCAGCAGGTCAGGATTTCTCCCATTCAGCAACATGTGGTTGGCAGGATTGTTGTCCTAGCTGTGGGACACAATGAATTATCCCGATACCTCTTCTTCTTTATTTTCCCTATTTGCCAGACTTAACTTTGTCATTTCCTTCTCTCTCTTTCAACGTGACCAACCACAGGACACCCAGAGAGGGGCGATACCCTGAAGACAGGGACCGTGGGGCCAAGCTAAGTCTGGGAGCAGAGGGATCCTAAGTCAGTATAGTGGGCACAGTGTAATTACCAGAGGCTATTAATGCAGAGACCTGGAAGGAGAATTACTCTGAGCTGATGGGGTGGGAGATTTATCTCCAATGTCTTCCCCACTATTAAGGTTACAGAATTCCAAATTGCAGCTTACTGCATAATGGTGGATAGAACTTGCTTCATTTGTACAGAAAAGCTTCTGCTTTTTGGTGCATTATCCATCTCCCTACCACTTCTAGTGGGTACTCAGGCATATACGTAAAGGTGGAGAGGAAGGAATTGTAGGGAGATGAAGGGCACAGCATCAGAAGACCAGCTTGACCCGTGCCAGTGTGTGCCCCTTCTTCCTTTTCTGCTCAGAATCAGGCTGGTTTTCTCATTCACAGCTCTTCATTTCTCCCTTGGCTAGTTCTCTTTTCCTGTGTGAAAATTACATGAATGTGTAACTTGTCCATGTAAATCCTCCTTTCCAACAATAAACTCTAACTATGATTCCTTTTAGTTACTTGTCAATCTGTATAAAGTGATTGATACCAAGTTGTGAATAATTGGGACTAGAGAAACTTGTTAACCTAAATGAGACTTGGGGTTGGCACAGTGTGTGTGGGATGTATGTGCATATATACGTATACATATAAATCACATGTGGGCACCCACATGCAGGCCCATTCTCCATCCTGTCCCCTTTCCTTCATTCTGCAACAAAATAGTAAAGTAAACCAGCTTACCAGTGAGTAATGTCCTAAGTGACTTGAAGGCTGACACTCCCCATTTCTAATAAAATATTGCTGGACAGAGTTGGACTTAACAATTTTATTAGTTTAGGGAACTCCACCTACAGGTAGTAGGTAGTACTTTCTCTGCAACTTAGAATTTCATAAAGTTGTCTAGAGCACTAAGCATTTAAATGCCTTTCCCAGGGTCATGGAAAGTGCCATGGGCAGGACTTAAACCTAGGACTTCAAGGTTGTGAGTCCAGGATTTAATCATTTATGCCACATAATATCTTATGGGGCAAGTTAAAATTGCTCAGTGATTTAGAGAAATCCAAAGGTTAGCAGTGTATTGTACAGAGAACCTCCTGAGGAGGTAGAAGTGCAGGTTGACACAGCCAGTACTTGAAACATGGAACTCCAAATAGAGAAGGTTTGCAGTAGAGGAAAAAGTCCATAAAGGGGGAAAAATGTGTAGTCTAGGTCTGACCAGCCACCAGGATTAGTGAAATACTTTACAAAGATAGCAGAGTATATTTACTAAAAAGGATTTTTTTTTAGAGTAAGAGAAACAGGCCCCCATCATCTGCTTCTTACAGATGCAAGAAATATCTCCAGGTGGCCATTAACGACCATGGTAACAGTTCAGGGCAAGATACAGGTCAATTCTGAGGCTTTACATGAAAGAATATGTATATGTGGTTCTAGATCAAGGGTTCTTCACCTTTTCTATGTCATGGACCCCTTTGGCACACTGGTAAAACCTAGGGACCACTTCTCAGAATAATGTTTTTAAATGCATAAAATAAAATACAAAGGATTACAAAGGTAACCAGTTATATTGTAACCGTAACCCTAACCCTAAAGGCAGCTGTGAATCTCAGCTGTTCTGAGCAATACAGTGACTTATTACAGTTCTGAAGGACTCATGATGAAAAATGGTATCCACCTCCAAAGAAAGAACTTGTGGAGTCTGAATGTGGATCAAAGTGTACTATTTTTCATTCTTTTGTGTTTTTTTTTCCCTTTGCATCTTTGACTTCTTTCACAACGTGACTAATGTAGAAACATGTTTTATATGATTGCACATTTATAACCTGTTTAAAATTGTTTGTCCTCTCAGGGAGGGAGGGAGGAGAAAATTTGGAACTCAGATTTTTACCGCAGTGAATGTTAGAAATTATCTTTACATGTAATTGAGGGAAATATAAAGTATTATTTAAAATATAATTTTGTTACAACACTGTCTCTAAGTATTTAATCTGGTAAGGGGAACTTACATAGTGATGGATTCACAACCTTTTTTATAGTAAAGATTATTTTTGTGGGGGCAAATGTAAAATGGATGGATAGTTAAGCAAAAAAAAATTAAAGGACAAAAGGTCACAGATTCTAAGTTAAGAACTTTGGTTCTAGATGGTGCTGCAGGGAAAGTTACACAGGATTAAGAAATGTATGTGCCTTCTAATATCCTTTGTTATAAACTATGATAGAGCTATTCCTTATAATGAAATTAAGCAAAACATCTTGAACTTATCAAGAATAAATGTCCATCACTAAGCAATATCGCTTCTGGAAAGGTATATCAGGTAGCAACAAGAAGCTAAATTTTGGAAATCTTTTTCAGGAATGGATTAAGGACAGCATTTTAAATTGAAATAGCCAACATCCAAAAGATTTTTTTAATAGTTGTGAAAGACAAAATTATTTGAACTTAACATATTACTGTTTCTATTTTTAAATAGCATGAAACCCACTCAAAATTTTTAAAAGTTATAAAAAAATGTTCTCAGCACAAACACTACTGCTAGTAATTTGGACTCTAAATAGCTGGGTAATTTTAATGAAAATGTCACTGGAGTCTTTCCTCTCAGAACTGAATTTTAAATGAGTTGAAAATTGTTCCATTGCACACTGACAGAATCACTAAGGGAATGCATGTGTTTGTTTTATGACATAGCCATTCTTAATATTCCGAGCTAAAAAGCAGACTGGTTTTTAAGACATGCTTACAAGACTGACTTTCAGATTCTTTTTTAGTTAATTAAAAGCATGTCTAGGAATTTATTATGAACTTGATAGTTTGGCTTAAAAACTCATAGTCTTTTCTAGGAAAACAGGCATATATTTTTAACGTGAAAATTAGCTTTTTACTCTTGTCTTTTCCATTTGTTCCAGCTTCCATTGAAGGTTGATATCATTAAGCATCCCCATGAAACAGATGGCAAAAGTACTGCAGCACACGCTAAGCTCTTAGCACCTGAAGATGTGAATCTGTACACATATCCCTGCATTCCAGAGTATGAAGGAAGAAAGCATGAAGTAGGTTACCTTTCCTCAGTGTCTCACATGGTGCTTAAAGGAGACTTTTCAAAACGTCATACAAGAACAGCTTATTTATCTGAGAATTGATGAAGGAAAGGAATTCCAAATAACTCTTGCTTATTCCTTTAAGCAGAATGTTTTAAAAACTTTGCTTTTTTAGAGTTTTTAAATGGTTGAAAAAACTATTCAAAATGGAAATATTCCTAATATGTATCGTGTATTTTCCTATTTTCTGAACTGGTACACCAATTAAGTTTTGTAATATTATTATATAATATTATGGCATAATATTATAATGCTGAATTGTATGCACCTTGAATAAAAGGGCTTTCATTTCTCTTCATATTTCACATATGTAGATGTATATGTATACACATAAGTACATATATATGCTCACACACACATATATATGTACAGAGAGAGAATATATCATTGCATTTACATGTGTACTTATACACTTGGTCTGTTAGAAATGCTTGCTGATTGAATCGAAGCCTTGGCATCATAATTATGAACATGATTAATTACATTCTGTGCTCTAATAAGGTACTGAAGTGACTCCATATTGCCATGTTGTATAGTTGTTGTATCTGCCTTTGTTGTACTTAAGCTGTCAGGTGGCATTTCTGGCTGATATCAGTGTGTCATTGTATAGAAAAATTCCCTCTAACGCGTTGGTCTTCTTATTAAATTGAAAATAAAATCTTTTTGAAATCCAAGTGTTAAATGTACTGAAGGAGTTATATAAATAATAGATACTAACTCATTGTTATTGACTAATTGACCAGGTTTTTTTCCCTTGAAACAGTTTGAAATCAGTTTGACTAAATGAAATTTGACTGTATCAGTCTGTGGCAACATTAATTTTTAAGGACCCATGTAGGGCATGACTAATCTGAATTTTCTTCCTTCTAGATTGCACTTGTTTTTCCTGGTCCTAATTCTGTCTCGGTAGAAGATATTTCTCTTCATTTGCATAAACACATTCCAAGTAATGCTTTGTGTGATAGCAAAAATGACAGCTCTGGCAAACTACCCAATAAGCGCCAAAAAATGGAAGTAGAAGAGAATGGAGATGCTGAGGGCAGCAGCAGGACGGATGACACCTTGCTGAAGAAGGTTGTATTTATAGATAGTACCTGGAACCAGACCCACAAAATAATTGGTGATGAACGACTTCAAGGTAAAGAGACTCCAAAACATATAAAAATGTGTCACTTACCTAATTTATTTGATATAATTTGATTTGAATACAGCTTTTTGTACTTGGCCACACTGCAGAAATATAAAAATCTCAGTAGAGTAAGAAGAATCCTTTCTCATGTGTTTGCGTTTGATACATTTCAGTGCAGTCTGCAAAGCAAACTAGGCCAACTGAAGATACGGACAGGCTGAGATTAGATAAATAAGGTTGTATCATGCTAGAACAATTGCTTGTTCCTGCAGAATTCTTATGCATATATTTAAGCTTTTTCTTATGACATGAAGTTCTATAATATGTTACCTAAAATAAAATTTATTTTCCAGGCTATTTTGTCATCATCTTTTGAAGGATATATATACTTTTTTGTCCCTAGCAGAATAGTAAAAAGTCATGGTTAGTTTGATTTATTACTCCTCATTCATTAAAGATCCATAAGATTCATTATCTGCAGGGCCTTAGCATTAACAGGACCATAAGCTTTGACTGCTTCTGCTGTACACATAGCCAAAATGGTCTGTCTGGTTGTATCCATCATATTGGGTTTATTGTTAGTTGATTCCTTTTTTTTTTACTAACAAAAACAAAGTTCTGTTTTCCTCAAATTGATCAAAATAAATTTATTCAGTAGATTTTCTGGAAAAATAATGAAATTAAGAGGGAAAAAAAAATGTTGGAACTTTTTAGCCAGAACAACTTACAGTAGGGTAAAGAGAATAGAAGGCACCTAGGTGGCACAGTGGGTAGAGTGCCAGACCTAGAATCAGGAAGACTCACCTTTCTGAGTTCAACTTTGTCCTCAGACACTCACTAGCTATGTGACCCTGGGCAAGTCACTTAACCTTGTTTGTCTCAGTTTCCTCATTTGTAAAATGGCAAGTTTCTGTTGTCAGTTATTGTAGCAGCAAGCACCCAGCATACCCAGGATGGCCTGCTGTACAGGTTCTTAGGTCTGCTTTTCTAAAAGGAAAGCAACTACATTCACCAACGGAGAAAATACAAGGAGAGAAATAAAGACCGATAGACAGGGCTGCTAACTGTCTGACCATAAGCAGTACATGCAGCAAAGATCAACAGACAGCTCCAGCTGTCTGGCCATGACATACATACATAGTTACCAGAGAGACAAACACCAACATCTGGGTTTGCAAAGGGGGAGGGGGGCATGGCTACCCAAAGTCTCACCTGGCACATGAACATTCTTCCAAAGAAGACCCAAAAGAAAAGCCTCACCTCACAGTACATACACTTTTCAGAGCGGAGGGCACAATCCTTGTGACCTAGTGCCTCATTAATTGACAAAAGGTGTGGGCGTTCCTACAAAACCATCCTCGCCTAATCAAACTCCCCTTCGTGGGCTCCAGGTGAGGCCTGTTAATGGATGGGGAAGATTTTTAACTCTCATTAACATTACAGGTATGTAAGTATTCTTTATGTAAGTTTCTACTGTAAAAGGAAATGGCAGTCACAAAGAGGCGGGGACGACTGAAGTGACTGAACTCCAAGGAGAGTACTGAGTGGGTTGGCTCCAAGGGAGAGAAAAATGAAGGGTAAGATGCAGAGAAAAGTATAGCTAACTAAAAATTTAAGAGAGTTCGGCTTTGGTCTTTGTTCTTGCCTCTGTTGTACACTGTGATCTTCATAATTTGTTCACTTAACTTGTGTCTTCCTTAGTTTTTTCATTTGATAATAATACCTTTTTAACTAATTGTGACAATCACCTCCATCCCTGCAAAAAAAGTGCATGTGGAATCAGTGGTGGGATTTTTCACATTGGAAGGAGCCTT
Organism: Notamacropus eugenii; assembly: GCF_028372415.1. Classification (NCBI taxonomy): domain Eukaryota; kingdom Metazoa; phylum Chordata; class Mammalia; order Diprotodontia; family Macropodidae; genus Notamacropus; species Notamacropus eugenii. Next base: position 3,452,456 of record NC_092878.1, on the reverse strand, counting down.
AGTTATTTAACCCAGAGAGAATAACTTTCATCTGAATTGGGCCAGAAAAATCAAGATATATTTTGGTAATAGTAATAACAGAAAGAAATCATATACTGAGTGCTTGCTATGTGTCAGGCATGTTGTTAGGAAGCTCTGGGGGTATAACTAGAAAACACAAGACAACACTTGTTCTCAAGGAACTCACATTTTTAAGTGGGAGAGATATCCTTCAGGTGAAGGATGGATAAAGAGCTCAGAAGTCAGTCTTAAGGGTCAATGGGATAGATGGCACAGCCCAGTGGTTCTTAGGGGAGGGCATTAGCAGGTCACACTGCAGTACCCACTGGGTACTTGCAGCCAAGGAAATGGCAAGGTCTAGAGCAGTGGTGCCAGACTCAGATAGAAGGAGGCTACTGACCCACATGTAAGGATCCCTGTGGGCTGTGTGTTGACTGAGGTTCAAAATGTGATGTTATCTGTATTTTATTATATTTGCATTTATTTTGTTACATGTTTTCCTGCTACATTTTAATCTGGTTTGGGGTATTCTCCAGTTTGACACCTGGTTTAGAGGAGCTTAGGATGCAAAGACAGGGCAAATGGTAAGACCTGGGGGTCTGCCGTCTCATCCAAAGGACTGTAGCTGGTGACTTCCAGCTTGTACAAGTGGTGTGGACTGCCATGTTGCTCTTTTTCCCAGTGGTCCCAGATGAAGTCTGGGCAGCTTTGGCGTCAGGAGATGGCGTCAGGAGAAGGGAAGCTAAAGCAGAAGGTCACCCCTGCTGGCAGTGGGGATTCTTGAAGAACTGGAGTTTTGGTAAAGGATTTTATGAGGAGCAGGAGGGGCTCTTGGAGCCTATATTGGATTTCCTGTTCTTCAAACCTATTCATACTTTCTTACCCTGGTTTTTCTAAAAGCTTCACATTTCTTCACATTTTGATGTACAGCACCAGTTGATAAGAAAGAGAAAATTGAACTCAGGGAAATTCTGTTGGCAATATCCTAGGATGGCAGGTAGCTAGCTGTGAGAGGAATTTCAGTCTGGAATTGAAATCTGAACCTGTGGCCCAGGTGACCGGAAGAGGTACAGAAGAAAGCTTAACTTGCATTATTTTTAGCAATAGTGATAAACTAGGAAGAAGACCTGGAGATAGATAGGTGTAAAAGCCTGATTCTGTGTTAACCAGTTCCAGGGTAAAGTAAATAGTTTGACTAGGTTTTTACTTTCCTGCATGTGATTTACGTGTTCCAAATCTCCATACTGTGATATGGCAGCTTTTTCATAGAAGATCCAACAGAAGAGGAGTATCGTGGAAGAAATAAAAAGATGAAAACTGTGAGGCCGGGGGCACGTTTGTTAGACAGTCCCAGTCACAACCATTTTGCCTATTATTTTGAGTGGTAGGAAGCCACAGAAACAATTGGGAAGTTTTCTCTGTGGAGCCTGTCATATACTGTTTTCATCATAAATGTCTCATAGGAATGTGATGGTCAAAGGAAAGAGATAGTGTATGAACAGTTAGAACTATGGGAAAGTATTTGGAAAGGTGTAAACTGTTAGAAGTACATGCTTCAACTAAATCTCTGTGTTTTCTTAGTACTTTTGTGCTCTAGCCTAGATTTGTACAAAATTGTTTTATTATGGGATCAAAGACAGAAGCAGTACTCTAAATTTAAATTCTGGATCCTAAGCAGAAATTTCAGATTCCCTTAAACTTGAGTTAATTGCAAAATATACAGCTCTTTAGAAAGGGAGGAGAGTTATTCTCCTTTCTCTTCTTCCACACCCCTTGTGGGCCCCCTGGCAGTACAAAGATTATTTGAGGTTGTGCTTGAATTTATAGCTTTCGAATACGTGGTAAGGATGTAAAACTGCCAAAATGTCAATTTCTTGATGAGCCCAAGTGACTTTTACAAGAAACAATCAGTTTTTGTAATATATCATTTTCTTTGGCTTTATATATATATATGTTGCAAGTTGTTGAAAATATGCCAAATAAACCAACTCTGAACCTCTTTAACATTAAAACTCATACTTTGAAAGTTACAATTTTCTGTTATTATGACTGCTAAGGTGAGGAACCACCTTAACAGGGTAAATCTGTTCTATTCTAACAGACTTTGCAGAGATACCTCTGACTGTTTTGTGTGTTAATTAGAAATATCAGGGGAATACTCACCAAGAGGGAAAATCTACTGAGGGAAAAGAATTATTTTTGCATATATGTCTGAAATTAGATTGCCTAAGACATCTGGTGAAGCTGGCACCATGAAAAGTCATAGAGGGACTTAATTCTTCTACATGTACTCAGATTCAGTAATAATCCAGAACTCCGAGGAGCACTATAAGTAAGCTTCAGCCCATGACTTAAAAAGAAGAGGAACCCCCAGTGCTAGAAGAGGTCTCCACAGGAAGGCCATCATGAGGTCAGGTGAATATTCTGGAAATGTGCATCAGCTCCTAAATATGGGAGACCCCAGACCAAAAGATAGAGTGGAAGCCAGTATCAGCGAGCCAAGACATCAGGGTCAGGGCCAGGGCCAGACAGGCCTGACCACCCTGTCCAAGAGGGCAAGAATGGAAGCCGGTCCTGATATGAAAAATCCACAGGAGGCACTGAGATGGGGATATGGGTAAATTGAAGAAGACACCAGAAGCAGTAATGAAGTATTACTGGTAAAGGAATGCCCTAGAGGTTAAACCAAGAGGAGGAGAAGAGAACAGCCACAAGCCAGTCCTCAGATTTAAAAATGGCTGGACTCTCAGGACTGTGAAAGTATCTGGAAGAAATAAAGCAAGAGATCATATGGAATTATAAGTGAAATAAAGAGGAAAGAATTCAAGGAAAGTAGTTTAGCACGGAAGGCGGAAAACCTAGTCCAAATAATGGGCTCTATGGAAACTCTATAAGACAAAAAAAGAAATATTAGAAAAAAATGGAATAATTAAAATACTTCCCAAAACACCCACCTGGAAAACAGATCAAGAGATTTCTAAGCCATGAACCGTTCAAAAAGATGAAGCATTTTTTAAGAATTTATAAATAAAAACTATCCAGATGTGCTAGAACCAGAGGACAAAATTAATATAGAAAAAATGATGAAGTACAAACACTCCAGTGGGGAAGAAAGGACGTCTACTTTTCACAATCCTGAAATCTTCAAGGGGCGTAGAGAGAATTAAGTAAGAATCAGGGGAACTGAAGGTAGTTTGCTCTGTTTGGATGTTCTTATTAGGGGAAAGGAAAAAATGGGGAGAAATGAGGAAGAAGAGGGGGTAAGCTTATGTCTCCTAATTAGGGTACATGAGAAGGGGTACATAGGGGAAGAGCTGAAAGGAGAGAGCATTACAGAAACTTCATTCTTGTCTGACCTGGTGACAGGAGACTTGAACATGCACTCAACACACAACACATAAAGAATTTGATGAGGTAATTAATGCATTAAAAAGAGTAGGGAAAGAGGTGGGGTTAAGGAAGAGGATGAAAGGGTTTAAGAGGAAAGATAGACTGTGGGAGGGAATAGTCACAAGAAAGTTTAAGAGAATGGATAATAGAGAGGAATCAAAAGAAAAAAGCAACTTTAAGAACTAGTGATCAGGCTCTTTTCTAATAGAAATGTCATTTATGATAGATTTCTGGTGGTTACTGAAAGGACACAGAAAGAAGTGTATGAATTTGACAACCATGCAGTTTCCAAAAAACCAAAGCAAAACCCCCAAACAACAAAACACCCTCATAAACAAATGCAAAAAATCAGAAATGTTAAAGATATTCTTTATTAATCAAAAATTATAATCAATAAAAGACTTTTGAAGAAAGGATTCAAATGTAAATGGAGACTTAAATACCTTAATTCTAAGGAATTTGTGAACGAAAGAACAAATCATAAGAACCACTGTTAAAATACGTTTACTGTTTCTTGGCAGAGCAGTAATGAGCTGGAGGTACAGAATAAGACACATTTTCAAATGTAATCAATGCTTGGATTTGGTTGAGAATGGAGGAAAGACTAAAGGGTGTTGATAGCAAAGAAATGGGGGTTGGCAGGGTGAGCAGGAGAAAGGTTGGAGAAAAAGAGTGTCGATTAAGGATTTCAAGAAGATACATAGAAGGAGCAGAAAGAAATTCCTCTGGCCACAGAGACAAGTGAGATAGCTCTGAAACTAAAGTGCTGAATTGAGTATATTCTTTTTTAAAACAGCTATACCTAATGAGATTTGTAGTTTCATATATAATCCCATTATATTCTCTCTCTCTGTTTACATATATGCATATACATATATATGTGTATGTATTAATATATATATATAAAATGTTTGTTGATATGTCAAGTGCACAGTAACCAAAAATTTAAGAAAAAAGATTTCTTGGCTGACTGTGTTAATTTGCTGTATAATTGCTCAGCTTAACCCTTCTTGCCCCTAGAGGCAACGTTAAAAGTACCAAATTCAAACTTTTAAATTTGAGCACAGTTCATATACCTTTGTTACATTTTTGTAGTACATTACTCTTTGGAATATTTTGAAGTATATTCAGGCATTTTTGTCTTAAATACTTTTTAAAAATTCAGAGACTTAAGAGTATAGGTGTTCATGAGAACAGAAATGTTTCAGTGTTAATATGCCATGTTATCTGTGATCTTAGCAGCACAGCTATTCCAACAATATAGATTATAACCCACTTTAAGCTGATGAGTTTCCTGTTCAGCCACATAGGTTTGTTTAGACAATTCCTCATTTCCTTTCTCATCTGAATTATTTCTCTTTGTTATCTTCAGAATTTCATCCTTTAACTCTGTATCCTTCTGTTCTGACTTCCTCTAAAGAGTTTTATTCCAGCCATTTAACACTCCCTCTGGGTGTAGGTAGACCCCTCAGCCTCTGTACTCTGAGCTCAGCGGAGGAAGCCCCATCCAGAAACTCAACATGTCCATTTACAAGATCCAGCCAAGAGAGATCTTTGACTCTCGTGGAAATCCTACTGTTGAAGTTGATCTCTACACTGAGAAAGGTCCATTCCGAGCTGCTGTGCCCAGTGGTGCTTCTGCTGGTATCCATGAAGCCCTGGAGCTCCAGGACAATGATAAGACCTGCTACATGGGGGAAGGTGTTTCAAAAGCGGGTGAGCACATCAATAAAACTATTGCCCCGACCTTGATTAGCAAGAAATTGAATGTTGTGGAGCAAGAGAAGATTGACAAATTGATGATAGAGATGGATGGCACTGAAAATAAATCTAAATTTGGTGCAAATGCTATTTTGGGAGTGTCTCTGACTGTTTGTAAGGCCGGAGCTGCTGAGAAAGGTGTCTCCCTGTACCATCACATTGCTGACCTTGCAGGCAACGATGAAGTCATCCTGCCCATTCCAGCCTTCAGTGTGATCAATGGTGGCTCCCATGCTGGTAACAAGTTGGCCATGCAGGAGTTCATGATCCTCCCTGTTGGAGCAGCAAACTTTAAGGAGGGCATGCGCATTGGAGCTGAGGTCTACCCCAACTTGAAGAGTGTGATTAAACAGAAATATGGACAAGATGCCACCAACGTAGGGGATGAAGGTGGCTTTGCTCCTAACATCCTGGAAAATAAAGAAGCTGTGGACCTGCTAAAGGATGCTATTGGTAAGGCTGGCTATACTGATAAGGTTGTAATTGGCATGGATGTTGCTGCCTCTGAATTCTTCTGATCTGGGAAATATGACTTAGACTTCAAGTCTCCTGATGATTCCAGCAGATGCATCTCCCCTTCTGAGCTTGAGGACCTCTACAAGAGCTTCATCAAGGATTATCTATTGAAGATCCCTTTGACCAGGATGATTGGGAAGCTTGGAAAAATTTCACTGCTACTGCTGGCATCCAGGTGGTAGGAGATGATCTCACAGTGACCAGTCCCAAGCGAATTGAAAAGGCTGTGAATGAGAAGGCCTGCAATTGCCTGCTACTCAAAATGAACCAGAACGACTCCATGACTGAATCTCTCCAGGAGTGCAAGCTGGCCCAGTCCAATGGGTGGGGAGTAATGGTTTCCCATCATTCTGGGGAGACTGAAGATACCTTCATTGCAGACCTGGTAATGGGTCTCTGTACTGGGCAGACCAAGACTGGTGCCCCCTGCCAATCTGAGCATCTGGCCAAGTATAACCAGCTTCTCAGAATTGAGGAAGAGCTGGGCAGCAAGGCTAAATTTGCTGGAAGAAACTTCAGAAACCCTCGGGCCAAGTAAGCTCTGTGGCTAGGAGGCCTAAGAGCTCACAGGCACCAGTCACCTCTATAGAAGTCTGCTCCTGTCCTAGAATGGGCAGCACCAAGTACTAGACCAGTCTTGTTTTGGGGGCAGGGGCCTCTGCTGCTCTCTCTTCAACCTTTCTGTGATGTTCTCACTGCTTCATTAGAACTGTCTTATACTAGAGACTACCTGATCATCTGGCTCTCTGTCAGAAGACCCTTTATCATCTTGTGACTGGGATAGATTGACCTGTTCTCACCCCCAACTCTGGTGTTGATGTGTGGAGCCATATACTTGTGACGCAGCCTGATGAGCCCACAAACTAGATCCTTAGTGGCTTCTATGTGCAGAAGAAAAGTATTTGGTAAACCCCCCCCCCCCCAAAAAAAAGAGTTTTATTCCATTGGAATCATTCTGATTCTTTCTCTTACGCTTTGAAAACTGTTTTCTCAAGATCTAGGGTACATCAGTCCACCAATAAACTACTGTTAAGCACTACTAAGTGCCAGATCTGTTCTAAGCACTGGTACATGTCACACTCTTCTGGGTTTTTTAGCCTCTGTCACATTCTAAGATGGAGTATTCACTTCTCTTTGAGGTTCCCATCATTTTCACACCAGCAGGTCAATTAATTAAATTTAGTTCATTTTAACAAGTATTTGCTGTATTCAAAGTACTCTACTAAGTGGTAAAGGATACAGGGACAAAAACATGGTGAGTAGATAGAAGTGGTCCATAGTTTGCTCAGAGAAGTTTCCCAAATGCTAACCATTCAGTCTCCTCCAAGTTGGTATGTGGTGATTAGGTAACATTGGTATGTAAAAAACATCACTCTATATAACTTACATTACTGATATCTTCTCTAAAATATTGGACACAATGCCTTGTTTGGAACTAAAAATGGAAGAAATTGTGCCAATTTTTTTAGGGAAGAAACTTAACAGTTAAAATATGGATCTTAATAATTATTGGCATTATTCAGCCAAAAGGAAATAAGTAGTTTACTCATACTTTATGTTGTTTTTTTTTTTTTTACAGGGTTATTACAAGTTGAGTTGAAGACACGGAAAACTTGCTTTTGGCGCCATCAGAAAGGAAAGCCAGATACCTTCCTTTCCACAATTGAAGCTATTTACTATTTTTTGGTAGATTATCACACTGCTGTTTTAAAAGAGAAGTATAAAGGACAATATGACAACCTGTTGTTTTTTTATTCATTTATGCACCAAATGATTAAAAATGCCAAGAGTTCTGCGGGAAAACAGCAAGAAAATAGTACTGTTAATTTGTAAACAGAGTACTTCATTAAACACTATTATTATCATATTTGATAAACTTGTAATGAACATTGTACTGTTTTTTAGCAACTAAGAAATCTAAACCTATCTGTGCTTAGAATAATGATTGCCAGACAAACAAAAATGGAGAAAAACTGTTAAAAAATAAATTTTTTGAAAGTATGTGGACTAGTGTCTGTTTAGCAAAAGTAAATGCTAATATTGAAGGAGCTATTTAGAAAAGTTAACTGAGAATGTTCATTTTAAAATTTATGTGGTAGTCAACAAATTAGTCTTGCAATTTGACAGTTAACATTAAATTTAAGTTGTATTTGTATGGTGCATTTCAAAATTATTTTTCTAACATCATAGTTAAATAATAACCCTATGAGGTAGCTAGAGTCGTTATTGATATCTTCCCATTACACATGATGAAATTATAGGTATCTAAGAGGGGTAGTGACAGCCAGAACTGTGGGTCTCCTGATCCAGAAGTGTTTCTAGCTGGCTTTTCTTTCTCATAGAACTTGAATTCCTAACTGTGTCTTCGATCAGTTTACCTTTCCCAAAGAATTACAAAGTTTGGTAGAATCTTAGATTTGTAAATATGAATCCATGTGCCAATTCTATAAACATTAAAAAAAATTAAAAGTAAAAATTAAGTTATATTTAACTGAATAGGATTGTGTTAGAACTAAAAAAGTTTATAAGATTCAATGTGTTGTCACAAATGATCAGAGAAATGTATTCTTCAATCAAGGATTGTATAATCCAAATTAACTAACTGAAGAAAAGATGTTTGTTTGACCTTAGAGATCTAATTCCATTTTGTCTTTTTTAACCTTTCATTTATATATGTGTTGATTATATGTTAATATGTATTGATACGTACTTTTATTTTAACATCCGTATCACTGTTTATGCCCCAGCTCAATTCCAACAACAAAGACTGCCATTAAAGAGAATGTGAGTGCTCTTAAAGGGAAGGAGAGTCAGCAAGGGTCACAAGAAAAAGCTAGTATTCTTACCTGACAGAAGTCATTCAAAGGATCCTTAATCTCTTTAGAAGCTCCTAAGGCAAATTGTACTTTATCTTATCCATATCTTTCCATAAATCCTCCACGGGGAATCTCCCTAGTTCACTGGAGTCCTTCCTTTGGGTCCTCCAATCTAGTCCTGTCCAGATTGTTAATGGTTCTTCATTCTGTTGTTTAAGGGGTTAGTTACCCCTCCCAGCTTCATGTCACTAACAAATTTGATCACCATGCCATTGATTCCTTCATTTGGCTCAGTGACAAAAATGTTCAAGGAAACCAAGTTAAAGATACCACCTTGGGACATTCCATTAGTGACCTTCTGGAGGAAGGCCTTCAGTGAGTGGCCTATGATCATTTCCCATTCACTTTTCTGGGTTGTAACAGCTAACTAAGAACCCTTCATCATATGTTTAAAGTTTGGATTTTTTAAAATACCTAAATGTATTTCCCATGAAATCTTTCCTCCAGAAGTTCCCAAAGTGGGTGATACCACCCTGGGGAATGCTGAAATGATATAGAGGGGGCGGTAGTCGCCTGCAGCATGGAGGGGCACAGCGTCAAATAAAAATAAGAGGGTAGTGGAAGCACTAAAAAGAGAATTTTGAAAAACAGTTCCTCCACGTTTCATCTGTTGAATAACAGTTAAAGTTGTAGTGATTACATTATTTTGCAAATAAACACACAAAATGCAAGTTTTAACCAATTAATGGTTAAGTCCTCCAGCAGGTCTTAACAAGCAAGTGTTGGCAGGTGAGCCTGTTGTGCTTTGTTGGGAACTCCAGCCTGCATTTTGGAATGTCAGGAATATGTGCTGTAATGACTTGCCGACAGTGTGATACTATGTGGTTACATGACACAATATTGTGTCATCAAAATTTCAATGCAGGAAAAATGCACAAGTTTACAAAAAGTTATTAAATTTAAGTAAAAAAAGTAAAAAAAAAGTATACTTTTTTGTAATGACACAAATTTTAAAAAAATTAAAGATTTAAAGATTTCTAGGAGGGCGTGTGTGTGTGTGTGTGTGTGTGTGTGTGTGTGTGTGTGTGTGTGTATGTAAAATACAGATGATAATACCTGTGGTGCCTACTTCACAGCTTTGTTATGAGGTAAGGTTTCAATGAGATGATAGATATAAAGTGCTTTGCAAACTTTAGAGTGCTATATAAATGTCAGTAATAAAGTATTATTTATTTTAAAACCCAGTAAGGTACAGTGGAATGAACACTGGATTGGGGTTAGAAGGCCTGAGTTCAAATCCTGTCCCTACTATTTATTACCAGTGTGATCTTGGGCAAGCCATTTAACCTCTGGATTTCAGTCTTCCTCATCTCTAAAATGAGTGAGTTAAAGTAGATAATCTGTAAGGTCCTATTTCACCTCTAAATCCTCATTGAGCATCTGAGGTTTTTTTCCAGATATTTTATTTTCTTCAAATATGGTTTTCCCATATTTCCTCAGAAATTACATTTTATGATAACCCTAAAGGTTGATCCCACTATTCTGTGAATATGCCTTTTCTCTGCTAAAACTTTCAAACATAGAAAGAATGAAAAACATTTATTAATGGCTTATTTTATACAAAGCACTAAGGATACAAATGGAAAATCAAGATAATCCTTCTTCTCAAGGAGCTCATATTCTAAGAGGGAGGGAGGGAGGTGGGTAAGGAGAAAGACAGAGAGAGAGAAAGGATGGAAGTTTCAGCAAATCAGATGAAAAGATCCTGTGGACCTGAGGGTGCAGCCATAAAGCATATGATCTTACATGTTTTTTAAATGGTATTTCTATTGATGAAGCTGTATTTATTTCTGATGTGGAACCAACCATTTGCTAAAAGTTGAGACTTTGGTACTATGAACTTTCTTTTCTCAACTTTCAAGAGCTGTAGCTGCTAAGTGGTGGAAGCTGCAAAATTGTAGACACAGACCGAGGCTAGTAGACATCACGTACCTTTCCTTATAATGGAATACAAGTTCAGTATGAGTCAAGAGTGTGGCGTAGCAACCATGTATGTAATCCTAGGCTTCATTCAAAGAAGCATGTTGTTCAGGACTGGGGACGTGACAGTCCTGCCCTGATCAGACTACATATAGTTTTAGGAAGGCTGCTAATAAACTGACAAGTACCCAGAAGATGAGTAGGATCTTGAAAGACTTCAAGATCAAGCTCTATGAGGATCTGTTAAAGGAATTAAGAATATTTAGGCTGTAAAAGGAAAAAAAAAACCTTAAGGACATGATTTTTGTGGTTTGGTTGTTTCCACACATGTCTGACTCTTTGTTGTCCCATTGGCTGTGTCCTTGGTAAAGACAGTGGAGTGGTTTTCCATTTCCTTCTCCAGCTCATTTTACACATGAGAAAACTGAGACCACCTGGAGTAATGTGACTTTCCCAGAGTCCTACAGCTAGATAGCATCTCAGGACAAATTTAAGCTTGGCAAGATACATATTCCTGATTCCAGGCCTGGCGCTCTATGCACTCTGACCACCCAGCTGCCCAGGTGCCACCTAATTGCCTAGGTGCCACCCAACTGCCCAGAGGGACATGACATTTATATTGTCTGAAGGACTGTTGCGTGGAATAGAGACAGAATATGCTGATTTTGCTTGGTCTAAGGGGGCATAACTAAGAACAATGCATTTAAGTTACAAAGAGGCAGATTTAGGCCTAAGGTAAGGAAAATTAATAATTAGAGCTGTTGCAAAAGTAGAATAAGTTTGCTAAGAATGTACTGGGTTTTCCTTCACCAGATGTCTTCGAAGAACCAGTTTTAAAGTGTGTGGTAGAGGAGATTCTTGTTCAGAATTTGAACTAGAGGCTGGCACTGGGTGCTTTCCAACTCAAAGATTCTTTGATTTTTATACATAGTTCTAGAAGGGTTATTGGGGATGATCTGGTCCAATTTCCTTTACTTAGCTGAGGAAAATGAAGCTCATTGACTTGCCTAAATTCATGGAGTGCACCTTACAGAACTTGGCCTAGGGTTCAGATCTTATCAGAACAATCCCATGCATAGCTATAGTTACAAAATTATGTAAAGCTATAGATTATAGTAAAGCTACGTCTATGTGTAAGACTAGGTCTTCTATAACTTTTATTTTTATAAATAGATTACAGAAACCCTGATTGCCTTTTTAAAAGAGTAATCTTTAGATTACTGCAAATTCTGGCAATAGTTTTGAATTTCACGAAGAGAACTAGCTGCTTTATAGCAATAATGAAATTTAATGTCCTGGAATTATAAATCTTGGTATCCCTCTATTCCGTATACCTCTTGAATAGATTTCAGCAAGACTATTCATAGTTCTTAATTAGTGAAATAATTTTATTCAAAAACTTAGCCAAATTTCTTGGAGCTAATATCATCTTAAAAACCTAAAATTACTACAATAAGCTTATATTTAAAAAATAATGGAATTAAAACTAAGTATAAGGTACACAAAGAAATGTAAAAAAAGCTTTTTCAAATAATGCAAAGAAAAAAGCAACAGAAATAGAAGACCCATGTAAGAGACAAAGTGATTGAATGAATGGACAAAGAATCCTGATAAAGACTCAGGAAGGATTAAACATTTTTATACTTCATGCATTGAAATTAATTGAAATGTAAATTGCTATTAGAAAATTTAGTCTTATTGGTGTTACAATGTTAAGCTTTTAATAAAACATTTTTAAAGCCTTACATCATTCTAATTTTAATTTGCAAAAAAAGAATGATACAATTTCAAAATAATAAAAGGCAATAAAAGCATCGTGTGTGTGTTGTGTGTGTGTCTGTGTGTATGTGTGTGTGTATAAATAGGCAGACCTAATGTCATTTGTCTGAAGCAAAGAAGGACAGTTCATTAATCCAGGCTTTTTATTAACATGAACAATATTCAGTTGGTAGTTTAAGTAAAACCTTATATTTTTATGACAGTATATTCAAGTATTAACTGAGTTTGGATGGGAAATGAACGTGTGAAATTCAAACATACTTATAAAATAAGTTATCATTTAACCATAGTCACTATGACATCACCAAAGGTAGAACCTTTTTAAAGAAAATCATCTTGGATAATAAACCTGTATAATCTAATCTCCTTTAATCAGATTTGATGGTTCTTAACTGTTGACTGTTGTTTTTAAGCATGATATAAACAGAAAGTGATATCTCTAGAAGTAGCATGTGCCATTAGTATTGTGTTGGGATTATATGATTCTGAAGGACAAAGAACATTTAAAATCTTTGCATTTTATTCATTCAACAAATATTTGTTTGGCATCTATTTTGTGTAGTGCACTGTGCTATAAAGGCATTGCTATTTGGACCACTGGACCTAGATGGCTCCAGGAAGAAAGTGAGGCTGGTGGCTTTGCACAGCCCTCCAGCACTTAAATTCAGTTCATGTGCATATCATGGCATCACCTCCCTGTTGTCATGGTCCTCTTCCAGTGTAAAGGACAAACCACAACAATGAAGTCTAGATAAGATATAGTGACTACCTGCATACAGTTTATAGTCTATAGAGATAAATAGAAAACACAAAGAGATGTAATATGCAGTATTACGTAAGGGTCTTAAAGAGGGGCAAAACACACTTCTATGTGCCTTTACTTTTATGACCTATCTTCTTTTTCTGGTTTTTTGAGTTTTTGTTCTTAGATGACTGTGCCTTCCATGCACCCACAACATGTGGATCAATACTCTGCTGCTTGTGCTAATTTGACCTAACAACCAACACCAAGAAAATACAGGCTGTCTACCAGCCAGCACCACACCACTCATATATGGAACCATTGGTTACAGCAAATGGAGAAATTTTAAATACTGTGGCTAAGTTCACTTACAATGTTTTGGCAGTGTACTTTTCAGGCGTGTACGCATAGATGATAAGGCTGATATATACATTGCCAGAGCTAGCTAAGTGTTTGGGAGGCTCCAAAGGAAAAGTGTGGGAGAGAAGAGGTATTAGGCTGCCTACCAAACTGAAAGTCTACAGAACTGTTGTGCTGACCTCATTGTTTATGCCTGTGAAACCTGGACAGTATACCAATGGCATGCCAGCAAACTGAATCACTTCCACTTAAATTGTCTTAGGAAGATTCTGAAGATCACCTGGCAAGATGAGGTTTTGGACACTGAGGTTCTTTTTCAAGCTGAACTGTCAAGCATCCAAACTCTACTTCAGAGAGGACAGCTCTGGTGGGTTGACCATGTTATGTTGTTGTTTGAATGCCAAATGTACATTTGCCTAAAAGACTATTTTATGGAGAACTCATGCAAGGCAGGCATTCACAGAGTGGTCAGAAGAAGCAATACAAAAGATATTCTCAGGGCCTCTCTGAAGAACTTTGGAATCGATTGCATGACATGGGAGATATTGGTAAAGGACTGACTAACATGGCATGCCCACATCAAAGAAGGTGCTGTGTTCTGTGAGGGAAGCACAATTGCAGTAGCTCAAAAGAAACACAAGATACACAAATTTAGAGACAAACATTCATATACACTATTTGTGCCTGACCTGTGGTAAAGTTTTCTGTGCTCTTATTGGTCTGAGAAGCCACAGTCAGATACTCTGTACCTTGACTCTAATATAATTTTGATCCTCTCCAAGAATGAAGGACAACAATCAGATGTTTCCCTAGCATTTAGCAGAGTATCTTCTCTCTCTCTCTCTCTCCTTCTCCCCACCTCTCTCTCCTTGATTGCTTCATGTGAGGTTTAAGGGTAAATATCTCAATAAGGAGTAAAGGAAGTCCTTATGGAGAAGGAGGAGGTATATGTGTTAGACTTTAAGAATGGATGCAATTTCAACAGACAAAGATGGAGAATCAGTCCAGGAGCAGGGAACAGTATGAACGGTCACCCAAGGTGGGAAGGTACAGGGTGTTTTCTGAAGATTGAAAGTATCATAGTTTGTCTAGAACACAGAATACATAAATTGGCATAATATGAGAACAGGACCTTAAAGACCCTTGAGTACATCCCTGTCATTTTACAGCTGAAGAAACCGAAGCCAAGAGTATAAATGAATTAGGGAGTTGAAGTAACACAGTTATTCGTAGAGGTTTAGCATCTGTTTTCCTCAAAACTTATTCACTATACCAAATTATACATAAAGCTTGCCCTTTTACATATACTAGCCATATGACCCTGGACAAGTCCCTTAACCTTTCAGTTAAGTCTCCTTATATTCCATATTCCAAAAGAATATTTCTTTTTCACGCTTATCACTATTACAAAGGTATCTTTGCTTTTCACGGTGATTGATATTTCTGTTGCTATATTTTAATACAAAGTATATTTGACATTCTAAGTTTTACTCAAGGTTCTTGAACTATTTCATGAAAATTTCAAGATATTAAGTCAAAGAAACATTGCTACTTAAACAGTTTTCAAGACAATGGGTTTTAATTTTAAAACATTTTGACCATTAAAAAAAAAAGAAAGAAAGAAACTGCCCTGACTGAACCAAGTGACCTAATGTTTTACAAGAATCTTAGGGGAAAAATCCTTTTTTTCCTTCCAAGACACATTTCCCTGAAAACATGTTTTTTTTATTTAAAAAGTAGAGGTCAGATAAAAGCTTATATAAGCTGGTCTTTGTTACTTTTGGAAAATACTTTCATAAGGTTAAAAACGTTTTCCAAATTTAAGCCTGGGTACCTCAATTTATTTTAACAATGGGAGTTAAGAAGCGATTCCAAAAGTAAATTAATTTTACTTCTCAGATGAAATCAATGTACAGAAGATATTTAAAAGCTGGAACATAGTATCTTTAGAAAATTAGGTTCAGATTATTGTTTCAGTGTTGAATTTGGTTATAAGCTACTTTTCCTTAAAAACAGTAGAAATCCCTTTACAGATGTGGGGCTCCTCGGAAAGCTGTTGACATTTTAATTACACCACAAAATCATGTTTTGGGGGTCTAATATCTTTGACATTTCAAAAATCCTTGTGGCTGAAATTTGATACATAGGTTGTTAGATGTTATTTCTCCTACTCTTCCTTCCCCCTTCTCCCCACCCCTTAAATTTAAATTCCTTATGTTAAGGGACTGGCTTTAGAATTTTGTGAACAAAAAAGAATTCTAGTTATTTTCTCATAGACTTGGGCCGTGTTATGTAATAGCAAAATATCTGGTTAATCCAGCCAAAATCAAGGGGGGAAATCTATCAAACTTGTTTGGTTGGCCAATAGGAAGAAAGAAATGCAGAAGGAAAGAAAGAAATGAATAGACAAAGAAAGAAATGTAGGGGAAAAGGAAAATGAAAGAAAGGAAAGGAAAGAAGAAAGAAAAAAGACAGGAAGGAAGGAAAACAATTAAATTTTTTCACTGTTCAATTGGCTATTTGGATATCACATAAATATCACTTCAGATAAACTTGACATCCTCCACAGAAAAACAATGAGTAGTAGTTTATACTACTACTGCCACTAACCTTATAAGAAAGCAGTGTAGTTCCTTTAAAAATATATACACCCTAGATTCATGGTTAAAAATTAGCTACTGAGAACACACAATTTTTCGTTTAGTATTGTAACTTATTGAAGCCTATAATTGTTTAAAGAATCTTGAAATTCAGACACTTTAGGATCATTTAAAACTATCTTTAATCTTGTCTTTTTCAATTGTCGGTTTCTACTGTAACATTGTCATTTACGTATTGTTGTCAGTTTTAAAAAGGACAAGTAGATCATTAAAGATTACAACAAGAACTAACCCAAACTTCAAATCAGATAGCAATGGGTTAAAGAGCTCCATTGTTTTTTCCAGTCTTTTTACCCTTAAAAACATATTTTTTTCAATACTCAAGTAGATATGTGATATTGACGAGGTACTCCCTCTGGTGGTGTAAATTGAAACCCATCCAACACCTCATTCTGTGCAATTATTGTCCATAAAATATTCATGTGTGACCTGCCCAACATGGAGATGATCTTGCAAAGACTTTTTCATATTCTATAGTACTCACGCAGCATTTGAGCTGGCTATCTTTTTCCTCTCATCAACACTACATGACTGGCCCTCCTTTTCCAGCCATACATTTTCTGGGTACTTTTTATGTCATATCTTGTAAGCAAGTCATTATTAATGATCTGTTTCAGCAGGTGTTTGTCTATTACACACCCCTCCAGTAAAAGAGTAAACTCTGGATCTCTTTCAATGTCAGTTATTTTGAGAATGTTGTGTTGCACGATTCACAGTCATATAGAATAACCAGGAACATAGTGGTGTTAAAAAAGATGAGTTTTATTGCCAAGGAGCAGTTTAGATTTATCCAAACATATGTTGTGCCTTTGTATACGTTTTGTCATTTACTACAACAGTCCTGTGAAGGACCTTCAGTAGCTACCTATTGCCAGCATTATAGAATAAAAACTCAATATGGTGTTAAAAGCCCTTTACAACTGTCTCCAAACTATCTTTCAAGACTGATTTCACCTTACTCCTTTCCATGTAGTCTATGCTCCAAACTGGCTTACCTAATGGTTTTTCTACCTGACACTATATCTCTCACCTCAGTGCTTCTGCATAGCACATTCTCTATGCCTAGTAGCACCCTTCTTGTGAATCCATCTAGACCTTTGTCTTATGAAGTCCCTAGATCCCTGAGGCCCATGATTTTTCACAGCTTTGCCTCACTTAAATCCAATTCACTTGTAAGTCAAGATATCATCCTCCTGATGTCACTGGCCCTCTTCTAGAATGAAGGACCATCACCACCAACTACAGAAAGATTTAATTGAAGTGCTGACTGCATCCCAGGTGCCTTTCTAATTTCTGTAACCACTGATACCCCGCCCCCCTCATCACTTCATATTTATTTGACATGTACTTTGTATTCATTTATCTGTGTTAATGTTGTTTCTTCCCAGCATAATATAAGCTTCTGAGGGAAAGAACTGTTTCGTTTACATCTTTGTGTACCTCCAGTGCTTAGGATAGGGTGCGGTGTTTAGTTGTCACTAAATCAGTGCTTTCTGAATTAAACAGAAGCAGACAATCCAAGTTTCATCCCTATTTACAGATCAGAAAACAAAAAACCAAATCAATTAGCACTGAAGATCACAGAGCAAGTAATGCCAAGCCTCAAGCTCAGATCGTCAGACTCCAAGCCCAGTGCCCTTTCCACCATGTGCTTGTTCTGGTTAGAGAGGAATAAAAAATAATAAAGAAAATATAAAATCTTTTCACAATGATAGATCAATCTACATATGACTGAAGACAGCATCTATCCTCTATCTGACATGACATCTATGACTTCAGTGATTTTTCCAGAATATTTCCATGGTAAGGTAGTGGTTACCATTCAATGAAGTTGGGGTTTTGGGGGGAGGGAGGTTTGAAGGAAAAAAAATATAAGGACCTAGAAAATGGGATATTGGCTCAAATACTATTTATGCTTCTTAGGCTGATAGTTCTTAATCTGTCAGCTTTCTAGACTTTTATATTTCATCAGATCCATTGACAGGAAACTTTTCCTGATTCCCACAATGTTTTCACTCCCTCTACAAACTGCTTTGTAGTAGTATAGACATAACCTTATGTTTATAATTATGGATGTCTATGCTGTCTCCCTCATTAGAAGGTAATGAAGGCTTTGTGTCTTCCACACCTAGTATGGGGACTGGCACAAAGTGGTAAATAAATACTTGTGGATTGATTGACTTAGGTTGATCCCATGATCTCATCAATGTGGAAATTCCCTCCATTAGAGCAGATTGCACACAATCCATCCATGCCTTGTTTCTCCAACATTCTCTGATAATGAATAACATCCTTTGGTACTAATCATCATAAAATAATTGTAGTAGGGTAATTCTAAACTCTACACTTGTTTAAATGGTTTTTATATGAAATCTAATGAATAAGAAAATTTTATGATAATTGTATTCCAACCAGACTGAGTTAGCTTAGTAGAATGCCAAATCATTGAGATTTATTTTAGTTAATCTACTTCTTCATGGACCAAACTGGATTTATATTTTTACTTTGGAGAATGTGCAGTTCTGTTCTTACAACAGAAGTCTGTGCATCTGTAATAATAAAAATAATCGAAAGAAAATGGCAGCCTTTGGTAGCTCATCTGTCTACACCATCCCAATCTTTTTTTTGACAATTCCTTTACTATTTTGTGATCCTGGTTATAATTTGTATCCAGTTTTAATCAAATAATGAAATATATCTCTCTTTATCCACTGACTCCTTACCTATTACCTGCCAAAATGTCTAGGTCTCTTTTCCATTCATAAAGACCATCCCCCTTCAATCTATCATCCTACATCTCTTTTCCCTATAAGCAGCCAAATCTCTTGGAAAGGTTTTCTACACTAACAGGCTTCATGCCCTCACTTCTCAAACGTTTGTAGTCTAGTTTCCAGCTTTGCCAACTAAATGAAAATGTTTTGTCCAAGGTTTGAAGCTCTCTGAGCTGTGCAGTACCAAGACTCCTCTCCCCGCCCCCTGCCCAGTCCTACATTCTACCGAATTTATCAGTAGCTTTTGACAGTTGCTCAGCCTGTACCTCCTGGATATTCTCTCTGCCTTTGACTTTCTGACAATATTCTTTCTTGGTTCTCTTTCTACCGCTCCTTATTGGTCTTCTTTGATGGACCATCCTTCTTCTTTTGCCCATGAAGAGCAAGATTTCTCAAGGCTCTGTCCTCTGCCCTCTTTTATTTTCTTTATATGCCAGATCTTCTTCGTGTGTGTGTGTGTGTGCGTGTGTGTGTGTGTGTGTGTGTGTGTGTGTGTGTGTGTAATGGATCCCTTGGGCAATTTGGCAAAGCCAGTGGATTCTTTCTCAAAACGGCGTTTTTATTTTTTGAGGCAATCAGGGTTAAGTGACTTACCCAGGGTCACAAAGCTAGTAAGTTTCTGAGGCCAGATTTAAACTCAGATCCTTCTGACTCTAGGGTCAGCACTCTATCCACTGCACCACCTAGCTGCCTCAGAACAGTGTTTTTTAATGTATAAAATGAAATACATAGAATTACAAAGGAAATCAATCATATTGAAATACCAAATATCAAAATCTCAAAAATAACAATTCCTGGATTCCAAGAACCTTTGCTCTTACTATGTCCCTTGGTGATCTTATCCCATTGACTTATCTCTATGCAGATCTGCACATTCAAACCTACTCTCATCTGCACTCCAGTTTCTCATTAACAGGTGCCTGATGAGGGTCTCCATTTGTGATGGTGTAGGAAGGAAATGTGGAGGATACATATAGGACCCTAAAAACCCACTCTTCCTTAACTGCCCCACCATCTTCTCACCAACTGCCTTACTGCCAGACAAGAAACCATACCCTGGAGGATTCAATCCTTTCAGCTCCTGAAGGTTTGCTTTGAGGTCCCTAAGGTCCTTATCGATGAGAGCCTCCCTGGTGGCCCACTATCTGACGTGGCTGCTTCAGCCAGACCTCAGATCATACCTAGCCCAGCCACCCATGAACCACATCTGTATTCAAGGTGTTCTTTGTGAAATTTTGGAACATTCTTTAGATAGCCCCATATACATACCTCAGGGCAGCTAAGTAGAGTGCCTGGTATGGGGTCAGGACTACTCATCTTGCTGAGTCCAAATCTGACCTCAGATACTTACTAGCTTTGTGACCCAGGACAAGTCACTTAACCCTGTTTACTCCAGTTTCCTCATCTGTAAAATGAGTTGGAGAAGGAAATGGCAAACCATTCTAGTGTCTTTGCCCAGAAAACACCAAATGGGGTCACAAAGAGCTGGACATGATTGAACAACAATATGTGTGTGTGCTGATGTGTGTATCCTACCCACATTCGATATATGTTAGAAGCAACACAGTTTTAAGAAACCAGAGGTTTGATTTTCAAGGTATATCAAAGAGACAAAGAATCTAAAGGAATGGGAAAAAAGGCATAAACGATATTGTTACCAAAAAAAGCTAGCAGAGTAGTCAGCAGCCTGCTATAAAATGTTGTAAAGAATGATCTGTGAACGTAGCATGAAGCATCCTTAGTGAAAATTGTTTGGTTCTTTGTTGATTGCCCTTCTCAAAGAGAACCAGTGATATCTAGAGTAATGTCTTGACTTGGGCATGAACTGAAGTGAGGAGGAACCATGCAAAGTCATCAGCCTCACTCTCTCCTCCAGGGAACACTGTCCTTTATACAGAGGAAGATCGAATCTTTAGTTATATAATTGACTGATGATGTATAATGAAGAGAAAATCGCACTCCATATAGTGCTTGTGGATTACAAAGAGGCATTTGGCTTGTAGCAAGGCGTAGCCTTGAAGGCTTTCATCAGACAACGTAGATTCCAAGTACATGGGGTTATGTAAAACTGTTAGATAAATGTTCAACTGGTCAACAATCCTTGGACCCTCAGCATCAAGGGAGGCAAAAAAAAGGGTATAAGACCCATAAAAATGTTTCTTCATGTCATGGAGCAAGTTCCCTGCAAAGGTGGATCAATGAATAAGAGATTTGAAACAAGGAAGATTTGATTTTGAATCCTGCCTCAGTCACTTACTAGCTCTGTGAATTTGGGCGAGAGCTACTTATCTTCTCTCAGGCTCAATGCCTTCATCTGTAAAATGATAATCCTAACAACGCCTCACAGGGTTGTTGTGAGGATCAAATGAGACAGTGTATGTGCAATGCATTATACATTTTAGCTGTCCTTAATATCCCCTGGGGATGGTGAGACCATTCAGGAGTTCCTGTTTGTGGATGAAATTGTACTGACAGCATCAGTCCCCAGACTCCAAATGCACTTACTTCTCTTGACACTCTACCACAGTGGGGACGATTGTCTCTAAAAGGTCATAGATCCGTCAAAGCAATCAAACATTTCCTATGTGAATTGAAAGGCAGACCATAATTTTACAAAATATGCCTGGATCCATATGTAATGTTAACATTAAGGTTAATGGTGGGTGGCGGAAGAGTTAAAGGTCTTCCTGACCCATCGATAGGCTTCAATACTTTTTGTTATTTTATATTGAGGCACTGCATCAGAGGGTTGTGCCCTCTGGCTCTGAAAAGTGTATAAATACTCTGAGGTGAGGTTTTACTTTGGGGCTTACTCATTGGAAATGTTTGTTTGGCCAGATGAGACTCTGGGCAGCAGCTAAGGAGCCACCCCCCAGCCCTTTGAAAACCCCGATAGTGGTGCTTCTCTGGTAACTATGTATATGTATGTGATGGTCAGAAAGTTGGATCTGTCTGTTGATCTGTGGTGTATGTATTGCTTATGGTCAGACAGTTAGAGACTCCCGGTCTGTTGGTCCTTATTTCTCTGCTTGCATTTTCTCTGTTGGTGAATGTCATTAGATTATTGACCCCCCAAAAGTTGCTTTCCTTTTAGAAAAGCAGAGCGAAGAACCTGTGCATCAGGAGCTCCTGTGTATGCTGGGGTGCTTACTGCTACACCATATCTGCATAATGCGTGTGCTTAATGAATGTTTTTGTACTTTTATTTCTACAAATCCAATTATCAGGATCAGTCAGTTAACTCTAGAAAGACTAGGCCTTGGTTACAAGATGACAAGAAAAATGGATTTTAAATACAAATAATTCTGGGTACGCAACATAATTTTATTTTGAAATAAAACCTTTCATATTACACCAATGGACACAGCCTAGTCTTTCAAGGTATTCTTAAAATCTAGTCCTTCTTGGATGTCTGTTTTTTCTGATGAGGCAGAGAATATTCCAAATGGTATAGTGGAAAGAGCAAGGGGTGTTGTTGTCAGAGGAAGCGGGTTCAGATCCTTGCTCTCCCACACATATAACTACGGGCATTCTCTAGGTCTCAGGGGATCATGAAGGCTTCTTTCATTTCTAAACCCAGGAGGCCAGGTAGTATAGTGTAGCATATGCTAGGACTAGAGTCAGAGGATCTGGGTTCAAATCTCTGTGAGATTAGATAGAGAGATAAATAGATAGATAGAAAGAAATAGATAGATATTGATAGATATAGATATCTGTTTTGTTATTACCATTGAGTCGTTTCAGTCATGGCTGACCCTTCATGACCCCATCCAAGGTTTTCTTGGCAAAGATATTGGAATGCTTTGTCATTTCCTTCTCCAGCTTCTTTTACAGATGAGGAAACTGAGGCAAACAGGGTTAAGTGACTTGTCCAAGGTCAGACAGCTAGTATGTGTCTGAGGGGAGATTTGAATTCAGATCTTTCTGACTCCAGGGCCACATTTATACATACATATGTGTGTGTATATATGCACACACATGTGTATGTATGTATACAATAGCTACACATACACACATGTATGTATATATGTGTATCAGTACATACATATACATACTATACACACATATAATTTGTGCTATGTAGTATGTTATCTTGTGATATATACATGTGTGTATATGTATATACTACCTGTGTGAATTTGCCTGTAAAATGAGGGGGCTTGGACTATGGATCCAGAGCTGGAAGGGACCTCAAAGACCCCCTAGTCCAACTCTCTCATTTTATAGAAAAGCAAACCAAGGCCTAGGGATTTACCCAAAGCCACACCAGTGTTAAGCTTCTAAGACAGGATTTGAAGTCAGGTCTTCTGATTCCAAGGTCTGTGGTCTTTCCGTTCTTCTAGGTGATTTCCAGAGTGCCTTCTAGCTCCAGATCCTATGAACTTCACTTAGTGGGTGTGCCTACTTTTTGTGTCACATTCATATGAATTAATGGTGTCCTCCAAGGAGCAGCGACTACCATCCTTTTGGCAGCATCAGTAAGAAAGCATGAAACGTAGGTGCTTCATCTATGAAGCCTTGCTCCTTACTCAGAAAGGAACATGGAAATCGTCAGACCAGAGAGAGTCATTCATCATGTTTTTGTCTCCTGGTGCTTTGGGACTTTTATAGCACCCAACAAAACATTATTTAAATTACAGATGTATGAATTTATGCAACCACTTCAGGGCAAATTAGATTAGTGTGGGTGGGTGGTGGCTGTGTGTTTTCTAAACCACTCCTGTAACAAGGCTTTTTTCACAGAACAGAACAGGACAGGAAATTTTAAAAATAAAAAGAATTAAATTCAAGATTCTTGTTTCTTCTCTCTCTCTCTCTCTCTCTCTCTCTCTCTCTCTCTCTCTCTCTGTCTCTCTCTTTCCCCCTCTTTCTCCCCTCTTTCTCTTCCTTCTCTCTCTTTTTCTCACTCACTCTATCTCTGTCTCTCTCTCTCTCCGTCTCTGAATCTTTCTGTCCCTCCGTCTCCCTCTCCCTCTCCCTCTCCCTCTCCCTCTCCCTCTCCCTCTCCCTCTCCCTCTCCCTCTCCCTCTCCCTCTCCTCTCTCTCTCTCTCTCTCTCTCTCTCTCTCTCTCTCTCTCTCTCTCTCTCTCTCTCTCTCTCTCTCACACACACACACACACACACACACATTTTAAAAAGTAAGCCTTTACCCATCCCATTTATTTTTCCTTGAAATTTCCTAACTAGGGCAAGGACATAAGTAAGACTATTTCAAGGAATTGTTTAATTCAGACCAAGGTCTATTATGTGCCTGGTTCAGACAGATTTTGTAAGCTTTTCTAATTATAGACCATTTGCCAAATATAGTAGCTGCTTTTTATGCATACATAAAGGAACTCTTTCCAACAACAGTTATTAGTTTTCAAATTGCTTCTCTTAATTAAAGAGGAAAGTCAGGAAGTCAGGTATGTGTTTGAGTGAGCCGAATTTCCTCTAAAAAAAGTGAACATCTCAATTTTTCTTTTGTATACTTAAGAGTCTGTACAGTAAAATACATATTTTTTAAAATCGCCAAGTGCTCTAAACATAAGAAAGTGTTCCCCTCTTGGTGCCTCAAGGAAAAGACCTTAACTCTGGCAAGCTTTCCCTGCTCCACCCACTTTCCACTTAAATAAAACATGTACTCCAGATCCTGGAAAGATCTGCAGTTTTCTTCAAGCATTCATGTAACAGATTAGCATTAATCACAAATGACCAATAAACAGGCGTTCATTTCACCAAGGAGGGCTGTCCAGCCCAACTGGGAGTACAATGCTCACTCTTAAAATGGGGAGGGTGATAAGTTATAGGAGCCTCTGAAGCCTGGTCTGTTGCTACCCTCAGAAACCTTCATTAATTACCAAGATATTGATTCTTTTTCCTCTCCACCCTACCCACTGAAGACCAGTGACAAAGTAAAGCGTCATCTCTTCTAAAACTAGACGACAATGGTGCTCTCTCCCTCTCTCCCTCCCTCTTTCCCTCTCTTACACACACACACACACACACACACACACACACACACACACACACACACAGTTCATTTTCCATTAAAGTCTTAGTCAGATGCTTCATCATGGCATGGAGGGGTTCTAAGTTCTTAGAAACCATTTGAGGAGGGAGTAGCCCAGGGAGCTCTTACCAGCTGAAATGGACTTTAGAGCATGGCCCCAGTGACGGACATCTCAGAATCACCCTAAGTAAGTTCAGAGAGGCACACATCCTGTAGGGCAGACTACGATGTGATTCTCCTCTTTCTTCTCCATTTTCTTCTCTTTTGTTTCTTCTCACTCTCAATCTCTCCCTTCTCTTTCTGCTCCTTTTCTCTTTCTTTTCTCTTCCTCCTCCTTCCCTTTTTTCCTCCCTCTCCCCTTCCTCCTTCTTCCCTTCCTCCTTTTCCTTCTCATATTACCTGGTGAAATAGTGTTAAATAAAATAAAAAAATGAATCTCATTTCTGTGTCTCTTCCACTTACAGTCACAGTATTAACCTGTCAGAAAAGGGAAATTTTAATCTTTAATTCAACGGAATATAAATAAAAGTTTATACCCTTTGACGTAGAAATCCTCCTTTTGGGTTATACCCCAAACATGTCAAAGGCAGAAAGAAAGGCCCTCTTCATGCCGAAATATCTACAACAGCACTATTTTGTGGTAGCTACAAAATGAGGGGGGAAAGTAGATGCCCATCCATTAGAGGAGAATTAGACAAATTGTGGCAATCTATGGACTCGAATGTTTCTGTTCTCAAGAAATAATGAACATATTAAAACTGGAATGGTAGACTGGAGCCAAGTAGTGAAAGAATTTAAATAGAAGACAGAACTTTCTTTTGGATCCCAGAAGTAATAGGGAGCCACTGGGTGAGTGTGACATTGTTGGACCTATGTTTTAGGTCTGTTTCTCTGGTTGCTCTATGGATGATGGAGAGGAGAGGAGAGAAACCTGAGATAAGGAGAACAGTTAGAAACTCCTGTAATGGTCCCAGCCGGATGTGGTAAAGGACTAGAATAGTGACCATGCTAGTGAAGAGAAGGGGACACACTTTTAAGAGACAAATAACTAATATGTAATATCATATAAGTTCATAAGAAAGATGCAAATAAAATGCTACGTGAGAGGTGTAAAATAGGGGTACATATGGGAAATGGGTTGACCAGAGAAGTCTTTGTACATACTTGAAAGAAAACAATGCCAGGTAGCATTAATAAGTGCTGATTTGAATAAATAATTGTGGTTTTTTAGAGCTAGAAGGTAACTGTGTCACCTTACACATGAGAAAATGGAGGCAGCTAGGTGGTACAAATGGATATAGTCCTGGCCTTAGAGCCAGGAGGGGCAGCTAGGTGGTGCAGTGGATAGAGTGCAGGGCCTGAGGTCAGGAAGACTCATCTTTCCAAGTTCAAATCTGGCTTCAAACAGACCCTGGCCAAGTCACTTAACCCTATTTGCCTCAGTCTCCTTGTCTGTAAAATGAGCTGGAGGAGGAAATGGCAAATTGCTCTAATATCTTTGCCAAGATCCCAAATGAGATCACAGAGTCAGACATGACTGAAAAATGATTGAAATAGAATCAGGAAGACAGACAGGCATAGACTTGCATAGAGTATGCTGGCACACACTGTGGGAATATTCCTTGTGGCCCTTGAACTGATGGGATTGGGATGGGCCAGTGGGAATACTCCCACAAGGTGTGCTTATATATCTAGCTTACATTCTATCCAGGCATATAATTCTGAATCATCTGGTTTAGTTATAGGCTTCACAGATTAATAAGGTTAATGATAAATTTTAAGAGACCCAGATATGTGAAGGGACTTGAGTCCATGTTATATGAAAAAAATCAGTTGAAAGAACCAGTACTGTGTTATCTTGAGAAGAGTGCAAGAGGAGGGACAGTATGACAGCTCTAGCGAAGTATTTGAAGGGTTACCAACAGAAGCAGGGCAGTTAGAGTGCCCAGCCTGGAGTCAGGAGGACTCATCTTCCTGAGTTCAAATCTGTCTCAGACACTTAATAGTTGTATGACCCTGGCCCAGTCCCCTAACCCTGTTTGCCTCAGTTTCTTCATCTGTAAAATGAACTGGAGAAGGAAATGACAAAACCATTCCAGTATCTTTTTTTTTCCAGTGGTAAAATTCTTTTTTTAAAAAAAAAATTTATTTAAGTTTTAACATTCATTTTCACAAAATTTTGGGTTCCAAATTATCTCTCCATTTCTCCCCTCCCCCCACCCCAAAATGCCAAGCATTCTAATTGTCCCTATCACCAATCTGCCCTCTCATCTAACATCCCTCCCTTCTCTCATCCCCATCTTCTCTTTTGTCCTGTAGGGCCAGATAACTTTCTATACCCCTAGTATTTCTTATTTCCTAGTAGCAAGAACAGTACTCCACAGTTGTTCCTAAAACTTTGAGTTCCAACTTCTCTTCATCCCTCCCTCCCCACTCATTCCCTTTGGGAAGGCAAGCAATTCAATATAGGCTATATCTGTGTAGTTTTGCAAATGACTTCCATATTAGCCGTGTTGTGTAAGAATAACTATATTTCCCTCCATCCTATCCTGCCCCCCATTGCTTCTATTCTCTCTTTTGATCCTGTTCCTCCCCAAGAATGTTGACTTCAAATTGCTCCCTCCTCCCATTGCCCTCCCTTCCATCATCCCCCCACCCTGCTTATCCCCTTCTCCCCCACTTTGATGTATTGTATGATAGGTTTTCATACCAAAATGAGTGTGCATTTTATTCCTTCCTTTAGTCAAATGTGATGAGAGTAAGCTTCATGTTTTTCTCTCACCTCCCCTCTTTTTCCCTCCACTGAAAAGTCTGTTGCTTGCCTCTTTTATGAGAGATAATTTGCCCCATTCCATTTCTCCCTTTCTCCTCCCAATATATTTCTCTCTCACCGTTTAATTTCATGTTTTGAAGATATGATCCCATCCTATTCAATTCATTCTGTGCTGTGTGTGTGTGTGTGTGTGTGTGTGTGTGTGTGTGTGTGTAATCCCACCAACTACCCAGATACTGAAAAGTTTCAAGAGTTACAAATATTGTCTTTCCATGTAGGATTGTAAACAGTACAACTTTAGTAAGTCCCTTATGATTTCTCTTTGCTGTTTACCTTTTCATGCTTCTCTTCATTCTTGTGTTTGAAAGTCAAATTTTCTTTTCAGCTCTGGTCTTTTCCTCAAGAATGCTTGAAAGTCCTCTATTTCATTGAAAGACCATTGTTTCCCCTGAAGTATTATACACAGTTTTGCTGGGTAGATGATTCTTGGTTTTAGTCCTAATTCCTTTGACTTCTGGAATATCCTATTCCATGCCCTTTGATCCCTTAATGTAGAAGCTGCTAGATCTTGTGTTATCCTGATTGTATTTCCACAATACTTGAATTGCTTCTTTCTAGCTGCTTGCAATATTTTCTCCTTGACCAGGGAACTCTGGAATTTGGCCAGAATGTTCCTAGGAGTTTCTCTTTTTGGATCTCTTTCAGGTGGTGTTCTGTGGATTCCTTGAATACTTATTTTGCCCTCTGGTTGTGGAATATCAGGGCAGTTTTCCTTGATAATTTCATGAAAGATGATGTCTAGGCTCTTTTTTTGATCATGGTTTTCAGGTAGTCCCATAATTTTTAAATTGTCTCTCCTGGATCTATTTTCCAGGTCAGTTGTTTTTCCAAGGAGATATTTCACATTATCTTCCATTTTTTCATTCTTTTGGTTTTGTTTTGTGATTTCTTGGTTTCTCATAAAGCCATTGGCCTCCATCTCTTCCATTCTAATTTTGAAAGAACTATTTTCTTCAGTGAGCTTTTGAACCTCCTTTTCCATTTGGCTAATTCTGCTTTTTAAAGCATTCTTCTCTCCATTGGCTTTTTGGACCTCTTTTGCCACTTGAGTTAGCCTATTTTTCAAGGTGTTATTTTCTTCAGCATTTTTTTGGGTCTCCTTTAGCAACGTGTTGACCTGCTTTTCATGCTTTTCTTGCATCTCTCTCATTTCTCTTCCCAGTTTTTCCTCCACATCTCTAACTTGACTTTCAAAATCGTTTTTGAGCTCTTGCATGGCCTGAGCCCATTGAATATTTATTTTGGATGTGTGGGATGCAGAAGCCTTGACTTTTATGTCTTTCTCTGATGGTAAGCATTGTTCTTCCTCATCTGAAAGGATGGGAGGAGATATCAGTTCACCAAGAAAGTAACCTTCTATGGTCTTATTTTTTTTCCCTTTTTTGGGCATTTTCCCAACCAGTTACTTGACTTTTGTGTCCTTTGTCAAGAGTAGGGTGTACTCTGGGAATCTGTGAGATCTCAGTTCCTCCAAAGTGGCACGATCAAGTGTGTGCTGGTCTGGACACAGAGAGGTATTTTTGTGCCCAGAATCTTAGAAGTTACCTCTGCACAGTCACATGGCCTCAAGTTCTACAAAGTCAGCACTGGGGGCTGATTTTCAGATAAGCTGGATGGGCAGGGCCACCATTCAGTGTGAGACAAAGACCAGCTTGGACAGGGCTTCCACCCAGGGCTGAGGTAAGCAGATCTTCAGTGCCCCCAGGGGTTTTTACACTCCAACAATGGAAGGTCTTTACAGGTTGCTGTGCAGCCTCTGTGACTGCTGCCTGCTGCTGGAGCTATGGGAAGGCCCTTCTCCCTTCCTGACCAGCTGATAAAACCCCGTCACTGACCTTTGGTGCCTGTGGGTTGAGGGATCTGAGGACCTGCTGCTGCAACTGGAGATTCTGCCCCTGAGGTGTCCTCTTCCCAGAGTCTTGTCGCACCCTATGGCCAAGGCTGGGCTGGGCTCCACTCCACCTGCCAATGTTTCTGTGGGCCTTTCAGATCACCCTAGGCTGGAAATCCAAGAAAACCCCAGATGGCGTCACAAAGAATGAGACACAACAGAACAACAAAACTCAACAGAGCCAGGATGAGACTTTCTACTTGGTCCAAGAGGGAAGATCCTGGAACAGTGGATAGAATTTGCATAGGGGCAAATTTAGGTTTGGTATCAGGAAAACCTTCCTGATGATTAGAGGTGTGAAAAGTGTCGTCAACTTGCTTGGGAAGCAATGGGGTTTCCACTGGAACTCAAGGACAGGATGGATGACCACAGGCTGGACATGTTATGGAGACTATTTTTATCCAAGTATGAATTGGACTATGTAGCTACCATGGTCTCTTGTGGTTTCTTAAAATAAAAGAAGTTAAAATATTCCCAAGTTACATTATTTGAACCTGATTACATTTAGAAAAAATAACAAATCATACCTAAGTTTGACATTGATAGGAGCACCAAGACCAGCAGGTGCTTGTAGGGTCAGGAAATCTGACAGATGTTTCCTCCCCCTTGCAAATCAGTTAATCCTCTCTGGGATTTCTTCATCTGGATTCAGAGGCTTCTGAGATGTCTTCTAGCTCTAAATCTATGTGCTCATGAAATGGGAGAGAATGAATATAAAACACTTCACAAATGCAGTGAGAGGAGAAATTTGCCTCTATGATGATCCTCTAAGAGGATTTATGACCTGCATCTTCTCCCCTGGCTGGGTCTTTCAGAAGCCATGCAACCTGTCCCTAGGGAAATGAAAGCCCTCTTTCCCACGTAACCGCCCACCCCTAACACACATACACACACTACCCCAAATGAAGTTCTCTTTCCTGGTCACAAACTCTCCTTTATGTGTCTGCCCCCATTTGGATGTAAGCCCTTTGAAGACAGGGGCAGTTTCTCTCTCTCTTTTTAATTGGATTCCCAAAGCTTACTTCAGGACCCGGCACAAAGTAAGCATTTGATAAATTATTTTTTTCATTCATATTTATGTGTGAGCTATTGTTATAACTTGTTCTGTTATGTAGGAAATTTTCAGTTGATGGGACAGTGACAAATATTTCAGTCTTCTACTCTGCTAAAGTTTAGAGGATGAAATGAAATGTTTGCTCATCACAACCCTCCAAACAAGTACTGACATGAAGTCAAATGGCTCATAAATTCTGCGTTTTCTCAAGGCCAGGCTAGCTCATGCCAAATCCCTTGGATTCAGATCAAGTCCAGCCCAAGGAAAGCTTTCTAATAGGGAAGGTAAGAAGGAAGATAGTTACATTCAGAGGGATGAAGGGATTCCAGATTATTTTTCAACTCCTCTTTCCCCTGCCCCCATAAGGGACTTTGGTTAAAAATAGGGGAGCCTGGAGGCCTTTTTGGGTTGTGAATGCCCTTTGCCTTCTTGCTCTGACACCTCAGCCCTGGGAAAAAAAAAACCCATTGCAACTGGATTTATTCAGGGTCTTTGGAATCAAAATCAGTGGGAGCAAATTTCCCCCAGTGAAGTTTCAAATTGGACATGAAACTAATATATGAATCTAGAATGAGACCTGCTCCAGGACTCTAGGGAGCTGAGGATCCATTCAGGCACTGACACTCAGTTCTGCCTTATGCTTCTAAAAATATGTGCCTCTGCTTTGCCAAAGGCATCAGAAAGTCAGCCCTGAAATTTTGCTGCTATGTTATCCCAACTCCTTCTAGACCTGGGTTCCTGCCAGCAGGCAAGCCCGGCTTTCTACTTTAGATCTTTAAGACTTTTCTGTTCTAATGGAAATATTCATGATCTCGTGTGTGTGTGTGTGTGTGTGTGTGTGTGTGTGTGTGTTTACAGAGGCTGAGGTCGCCAAAGCTTTTTGCCAGGGAAGAAAGAAGTCGTATTTCATAGCTTTGGTGCTGCTGGCTGGTCACTTTTTCTTTAAAGCTCCAAGGAATGGATGAAGTAGACAGTGACTTAAGAGTGTAGCATATTACAAATTGGGAGTGTATATTCAAAGAAATGTGTGAATTCATATGCAGGTGTTAGAAATTTATCCGTAGGCAGCTGATATTGATATATTATGTATATATATATTTGTATATGTGCGTGTGTGTATACACACACACGCACACACATACATGATAAATATAAAAGTCTGCCAGAATCCAGAATGATTTGTGGATGAGGAAGAAAAAGAAAGGGTTTAGAGAATGGATGATTTGGCAAAGTGAAAGTGGTACCAGTGAGAGGTATCATTCATTCTGTAGTGGGTACAGGGTTGGCCTTGGAGTCAACATGACTTGGGTGCATGTCCCATCTCCAGCAGGTACTGGTTTTACAACCTTGAGTATGTCACCAAATATGCTCTACCACAACTTTCTAGTACTATATGCTGTAGAAATGTTACTTGATCTGCATTCACTTGTGTCTAACTCTTCGTGACCCTATGAACCATACCACTCTAATACTGTCCATGGGGCTTTCTTGGCAAATATTCCTAGAGTGGTTTCCCATTTCTTCTCCCATTTTCATTTTCCAGATGAGGAAACTAAAGCAAACAGAGGTCATATGACTTGCCCAGAGTCACACAGCTAGTAAGTGTTTGAAGACAGATTTAAACTCAGGTCCTCCTGACTTCAGGCCCAGTGCTCTATCCACTGAGCCACCTAGCTGCCTCCAACTGATCTGCATAGGTATAACTAATTTCCTCATTTGAGACTCCCTTCATGAATGAAATCTTATGCCAAAGTGATCTTCCTAAAGCACAGATCTGACCATATTAACTCCTTATTCCCCCCACCCCCCAATAAATAACCAAGCATGTACATAGGCAAAAAACCATGCTAGAAACTACACATTTAAACTCGTACTTGACTGGCATTATGGCAACAATTGAGTACGTAATGATAAAAGCAAAACAGATTCTGCCTTCAAAGAATTTACATTCTACTGGGGGAAATACTGCGTAAGCCAATAAATTCATACAAATATGTATGTATGTGTGTGTATATATGTATATATATATAATAAGGGAGGGAGTGAATACTAAGCAACTAGGAAAAACACTTAGAGATCAACTTTCAGGATATATGAAAGACAGATATATTATAATGTCTAACATTATATATGCATGTATATAAGCATATATGTTTATTTACATATACAAGGTATTCCAAGAGTTTTGGAAAGGTTTCAATAAGAGACACATACTAACTTGATGTCAAGGAAACAACAGTATTAACGAGCATCTCCTGCACAGAACTCTGGGTATGGAGTTCTGACAATAAACAGACTTTCTAAAATAGCTTTTCTTTTTTCCTCCTCTGCTTCACACACACAACTGCTGAAAATGTTGATGACAGTGATGGCTTTCTTAATGCAAATGACAAAAACATTTTTTGCTGTAATAAATGCACATTGGAAACACAAACTGGGCTTAAGAATATGAATCCAATGAAGGAACAAATCCATAGCATATGTTTAAGTCTCTGTGAACAAAAAAGGCAGAACGAAACAAATATTCTCCTTAAAATGAACGGCTTACAGAATCCAAAGTTCATTTAGTCATTAGGCCTCTCCTTTAGCCAGAGTTCACACTTGGGCAGTTTGGTGCAGAGGGCAAAGTCCCACCAGTTAGAAGATGTAGCTTCGAATTCAGCCTTCTGTCACTTAAGAGCTACATTTCTAAGGGTACCCAGATCAACTTCTCTAAAGAATGGTTTCTTCGTTTGTATAATACTGGCATAGCTCTCTTGGAAAATGTTAGCAAAGTATTTTGTAAGTTTCAAGGAGTGATTTAAATATGAGCATATATATATATATATATTATATTTAGACATCAAGTAAATTTGATTCTTTGTTTAAAATAGAATAATTTCCACTAAACAACATGGAACTTAAAAATATGCTTAAATCACAGGTGTTCTTTGAACCTCTTGACGAGGGAAATGGATTTTGTTTGTTTGTTTTTAGCTCCTCAACAGCTTTTGAGAAGTGTCCCTCCTCTCTTTCTACAGGAACAAAATTGAATACATCTAACCAATCAGGAAATATTTTTTTTAAATCATCTATGTGCCAGATACTCTAGATATTGGCAACACAAATATAAAGGTGAGAAAGTCCCTGCCCTCAGGGAGCTTTTACATTCCATGAAGAAGGACATAAAAAGGTTCAAAGATAATTAATACAGGATATATACATATATAAAATAAAAATTATTTGGAGGCACTTAATTGATTAAATATGTTTGCCTAAGGTGTTCTGTTTCTATTAAATGGGAAGATGGAAAAAAAGGAGAACAGAAGAGATTTGCCTAGATGTACAGCCAGGAGTTGTATAGCTTGGTCCTGAATAATGCAAATAATGAATTCCCAGAAGTAGTGACATGTATTCAAATTTGTACTCCATATACATATATAAACATATTCTACATGCACACAATACATATGTATGTATGCATGTATATATATATATATATACATATACTCACATACATGTGTAAGTATATATAATTGGTTCCAGTTCAATGGAAATACATAAATAATGTAACTGCTTCAAGGGATTTATTATTTAAATTTGGAAATCCTCACTTCTTACCTACTGACCACTACCATAAGCTGCCATCTTTGTAGGAGGTGGCAGAGCCGGCTCTTCCATCCCCCTCCCTGTGCTTCAACCTCCCTTTTCAATAAGTTAGGAGTTTATTTTATCCTCTTTCTGCTCTACAATTGCTGTAAGTGCTGTTGTCATGGGTGCTAATGTCATTTCTGGATGTTGGGCTCTACTACAACCCATTATGGGAAGGGGACAGTAATGTGCCCTGTTGGTGGCCATAATTAGCTGTAATCATGAAGGATGTCAGATGAGACAGTGTCTGTAAAAACAAAATGATCGATGGGAAATGGAACAATATTTCCTACAAGGTCTCCCCCAAGAAATAGATGGTCTAGAGCAATTTTTTTCAACCTCAAATAGAAAAGAGCTCACTTCATACATCACTTCATACAATCATACATAAAAATCTTTGTCAGTTGCATACTGACTTTGTTTTATAGTATAATATTATCTATTTTTTGTTTATTTTACTAAATATTTTCCAATTACATTTTAACCTGGTCCAGCTATACTCAGAAGTGCTAAGGGCCACATATGTCTGCTAGACTTTGTGTTTGACACCTCTAGTCTAGAGGAGACAGCACAGAAGGCAGAACCTTGATGAAGAACTTTTACACTTAGGGCTCAAGTGCCACAAATTACATTTGGAGCAAGAGTGCCTTGTGTGTATGGCAGGGAGGGGGAGAAGGTAGGAACCACCCCATAGTAAAGAAACAAAAAAATCTGCAGCAGAGGTAAAACTGTGTGCTGGTGGAGGTGGGGGAGCTAGCTGGAAGGTAGTGAGAGGGGAGCTTATGCTATCCCACCATGTGGTAGTTTCTTAGCATGATATTCTTAAAAGTTTTAATCCAATGAGAAATTCTAGGAATCAGGGGGAAGAAACATGGCAGGGAATATTTGGGTGAAGGTCAATGGAAGGAGAAACAGAAGTGACTTTGCCATTGAAGCGTACTACAGACCACTTGGCCAGAAAGAGTCTATAGATGAGGACTTTCTGAAATAGATCCCCATTCTTACATAGAGGCCTGATATGGTGCTAATGGGAAACTGCAATGATTCAGATATCTTCCGTAACTTTCTCACTGTTGAAAGCTGATCATCTGATAACTTCTTGATGTGCATTAGTGATCATTTCATCCTTCAAAAAATGGAGAAATCAACAAGAAAAAACTTTTTGGATCTGATTCTTGTTAACAAAGAGGAATTCTGGTTGCTAGAGTACAAGTGATAGGAACCCTAAGGGAAATGTGACCATTTTATCCTTGAATTTGTGACAAGAGGAGAGGAAATCTGGATATAATGTGATATATACCATTGATTTTTTAGTGAAGCAGAGAATTCTGTAAAAAGATGGGTCAAAAATGCTCCAGGAAAAGGCAGCCCCAGAAGGATGGGAGAAACTCAAAGATGAAGACACAAAGAGAAACAAATCTAGCAGAGAAGAAAAAACAAGATTTGTTTGAAGAGACCAATGTGAATGCACAGAAAACTCATCCACCAATTCAAATATTTTTAAAAGGAATATTCATATGATGGAAGAAAGGCCAAGTAATAAGATAAACATAAGAATCTGAGATAGTCTTATTAAAAAGTATCAGAAATGTTGAAGACTGAGATCTTCAGGTAAAGGAAGCTAATGGGAAAGATTTTTTTAAAAAATAATTCTATTAGGAGAAAACGGAAAAAACAGAAAGGATTGGGACCTAGGTTAGAGTGGATGACATGATGATAGCTGATAAAAGAAAGAAGGAAGAAGGACTCTTCTATTCTCCTGCCAAGGAGAATGGCCTTTGCATTGGAAGTGTTGGAATGAAAATGATTAATAAGCAACTGATACCACCTAACCGCCTTTGATGAATTCAAATCAACTGGGCTCAGAGGAATTATAGACTTAGATCTTGAAGGAATCAGCAGATGTGATTGTTGGGTCATCATCAGTGAAATCTGAAAGATCACCAAAAATAAGGACGATGCCACTAAATCAGAGAAAGGTAAATGTATGAATTTTCCAATAAAACAAAAAAAGGGGGGAAGAAAAGTCAGTAAACTTGAGGCAAAGCAGCTTGACTGGTTCCTGGGAGAATTCTGTGAACGATCATTAAAGACATGGTTAGGAGCCATATCAAAAAGAAAGATTACAAAGAGGCATGACTTCAACAAGGACAAGTCGTGAAAGACTTTTGTCATCGCGTCCTTCAGTCGTTTCAATCATCTCCTACTCTTTGTGACTCTATTTGGGGTTTTCTTGGCAAAGGTGCTGGAGTGGTTTGACATTTCCTTCTCCAGATCATTTTACAAATGAGGAAACTGAGGCAAGCAGGGTTAAGTAACTTGCCCAGGGTCACACAGCGAGGAAGTGTCTGAAACCAAATTTGAACCCAGGAAGAGAAATTTTCTTTATTTCATGTCTGGCACTCTGCCCATTGCATCACCTAGCTGCCCCATGATAGACTAATTTCCTTTTAAAAAAATGATAACTTATCTTTCTCTCACACCATCTTTCTCCCTGAGAGCCATCCCATAATTAAAAGGGGGGGGAATGGCTCAACAAAACTATTTAACACAATGAAAAAAATTTGTCATTTTGTACAATGTTTCATGCCCAGAACCCACCACCTCTGCAAAGAGGGGAAAGAAGTACCTGTTCATATTCCTTCTTTCCTGCCAAGCTTGGTCATTATACTTTGCCAGTAGCATCAATTATTTTTTTAAGATCCATTTATATTACTAAAGTCATTTTCTATATTGCTTTCCTGGTTCTGCTTGCTTTATTTGCATCAATTCATGTAAATGTTCTTACGCTTCTCTCTATTAATCATATTCGTTGTTTATTACATGAATAATAATATCCATACGGCACAGCGATATTCCATCATGCTCATGAACTACAGCTTACTTAACCATTCCTCAGTCAATGGGCATCTTCTTTGTTTCTATTTCTTTGCTACTGTAGAAAATGCTGCTGTAACTATTTTGGTGTATGTAGGTATTTTCTGTTTGCCATTGATCTCTATGGGGTATATTTTTAGCAGTAGAACTATGGAGTTGGATATGAGTATTTTGGCCAATTTCTTTGCATATTTCCAAACTTATTTCTTTCTTATAATAGGATTACTGTAGACTTGGCCTGGAGGGGAATGTATGGTTATAATTTACCTGGATTTTAGCCAAGTAGCTCCTACTCTTCTTATGGAGAAGATAGAAAGGCATGAATTAGATAATAATTCAATTAGATGTGTTTAGAACTGGTAGGATGACTGGATTTGAAAGGCTGCTTGTTAGCAGTTTAACATCAACGTGGTAGGAGGGTTCCACTGAAACCCCCCAGGAATCTGTGTTGGGCCCTGTGTTGTTTAACATGTTCAGCAGTGACTTGGGAAGAAAGAACATGTGACATGTTCATCAAATTTGCAGAGAAGATAAAGGGAGGGATACTTAATACATTAGAAGACAAAGGACAGGCCCCAAATGATCTAAACAGATCAGATTATAGGGTTGAATGTAATAATCTGATCTGAGTGAACCCATGGAGTTCCAGCCCTTTGGTCTTCATGTTTGGAGTTTTCACATAGATGTATAATATATCATATAAATATCTGAGGATGTGGTGCATAAAATAGGAGGAGGGGGTAAGAAGAAAAAAAAGAAAATGAGAAAAAGGAATGGGAAGACAAGAGAACAAGGTGAAGAAAGTGAAGGTGTAAGAGTGGGAGGGAAAAGTCTTATCTTGAGTCTGATAGAAATTTTTTAACGAATGCAAAATGTCCTGCCAGTCAACTATTTTGAAAATCTGAGGTTCTTATAATGCTTCAAAGGAAATTGCTGCATTCGAGTGTTCTGTAGGGCATAATGATGTCTTCTCAGAGGAGAAAATTTCGAGGAGGATCAACCCACGCTATTGCCTGACCTTGTACATGATATGGAGGAAATGGCTTGACAGATACTCATTTTATGAAAAGCCACATCATACAGCAGGAAGAACACTGGATTTAAAGATCCCTCACTAAACATCTCTAGGCCTCAGTTTCCTCATCTGTAAATTAAGAAGATTGGACCAGGTAATGTCTAAGGTCTCTCCTAGCTTCATGATCCTCTGAACTAAATAGAAATGTGAGCTATTCCTCCTTTCTTCTTGGATACAGGGACCTCAAAGAAGAAATAAAAAAAAAAGAAAAAATGAGGCCAAAGTTTATGATGACTTTAATGGTCATATACACATGATAAAGACAGGAATTGGGTAAAACAACGGGAGAATAATGAACTTCTTTTACCTTCCCCTACTTGGTTTTACCCCAGTCTCTTCCTCATTGTCCAACTTATATGCAGAATGGGCTCTAGAATCAAGAACCTTGCCGGGAGATAAGGGTGTCTTAGACCCCAAGAGCCCTTGGGCAGATTCTTTTGGAGGGGAAGGTAGCCACCAGAATGAAGGCAAAATAGGTATAATCTAGACATGGTAAATAAATAGGGGTGCTTTATCCTAAACTAAAATGAGGTTTCTTACAAAAAGATCCCAACTCCAGACTATGAAGTTTAGTTCTTAGATAGACTAAACTTGAGGGTACTAGCTGTGAAGCTAGAAGACTCTACTTTTGGTTTAAAGAGTTTGGCACCTAGGGCAAATCATCTCCTACTGGAAATAAAAGGTTATTTTATCCAAGACTCTTAAAGCAAAACAGATTGTTCTAAAGATGGGGGATGGGGGAGTAGGAAGGAATTTTTTTCCCCCAGGAAGACATTTGAAAGTCCCTGGCTGATAACTGTTCAATTAAAGACTTGGGGCTTTAAGTCAAAAGATTATAATTCTTCTCATAAGGAAGAAACAGCACCAAAACCAAGGATTCAAACTGAGTACAATATTGAAGCCATGATAGACTTTAGACTAATTGCAAAAAGTCTCTTGATTGTTTTAGCAGTGAATTGGAGTGACATTGCATAGGGAATATTTGGATTGTCTGAGGGTCCCTGGCCATGCTCTGTGATCAGCAGAACTGATTCTAATCTGTAAGTTCAAGCGCCTCAAGGCTTAAATGGAGGGGGCTTTCAGCTAAGCCCCTGAGGAGTAATCATCCTGAGGGGGGGGGAATGAGGAAGTGCTCTTGGGGCCCTGGCCTCAGTTTTTTCCACACCCCCTTGACCAGGGAAAGACATATTGAGAATCCAGGTGTCTGGAGAGTTTGAGGAAGAGAAGAGAATGAACATTAAGTGCCTACTATGTGCCAGACACTGTCATGAGTACTTTCCAAATATTGCTTCAGCTGATCCTACCTGGGAGGTAGGCTCTTTGAAGACCCCCACTTTACAGTTAAGGAAACCAAGGCAAACAGAGGTTAAGTGACTTGCCTAGGATCACACAGCTAGTAAGTGTCTGAGGCTGGATCTGATACCAAGTCCTTCCTGACTTCCAGCCCAGGGCTTTATCCATTGTACCACCTAACTGTCTTCTGGACACTTCATGAGCACTATCCCTAGAAAATCTGGTGCTAGTGTATATGTCACAGACTGAGGATGGATTAGAAATGATGAGGGAAGACAGATTTGAAGTTCTACAAGAAATGGTGCAGAAAACACCTAAGAAGAACATCTCTAGATCTTCCAAGACATGGGAGTGACCCTTTTGGCCACATGTGCTCCAAATGTGAGCCCATTTTCCTGGACTCTATCCATACTGGTGGGAGAGTATCACAGACTTTTTGGGGGATATTGTAAACTGATCACTTAATTATATAGCCATTTCTAAAACCCATTTAAATGTGGCTGGCTAATTGATAGTAACTAGTAATCACAAGAGGAAGCTCCATAGGTTGGGAGTTACAAATTGTAGCATTAGATAGACTCTTTTCCCCCAGCCTCTAAGAGTTATCCCTAGAGACCTGAGAGGACATAGCAGCCTTATTGGACTCCCCAGTATATCAGGGCTAGTCACTATAAATGTATTGATACTATTTAAATAAACAAGAAGAGAAAGAAGGTCTTGAAATTTCTCCATGTGTTAGTTGTTTTCTGAAACAATAAATGTTATATCTCGAATATTAATGCTCAAACAACAGTTTAGAGAATACTGGCAGAAGATGGAATAGCTAAGCATGGCTCTTTGTGATCATTTCAGCAACATCCATAATTGTGGTCAGTCCAGGAAGACACTGGAATGAAGTTAAGGATTTCATTAGGCTTCCTGGCCCATAGCAACTTATTGTATAGGTCCAAGTTTTTACCCCTCCCCTGCTCCATGTGCACCATAGAAGGGCAGTTGGTCTAGAGGAAGGCATAAGCTGTCCATGGCCTTGTATTTGGATGCCATTTACACTGCTGGGAGCAAGCGGATAAAAGGAGTTTTTATGCAAGATGACAATATTCTATTGTCCTTCTTTTACTCTTTTCAAGTATTAACAAGGACCAAGTGAAGCCACAGGGAAATGTTTGCTTTTTATTGTATTTTGCAATTTGTCCAGGACAAAAGAAATAGCTTCAACTTAATTTAACTTTCCTTCTCCCAAAATATTCCAAGAGCAGAGATGCCTGCTCGAAATGATACACCTCATTTCTATTACCCAAAATGCACTGAACAAAGATCAGTTAGAGCCCAACACCCTCTGCTTCCATTCAGCATTGGCTGTTTCCAAAAGCTTAGATCCCAAACCATTTCCCCCATATTCTGACTTACCCTTTTTATAGAAGTAGGCAAAACTGAAATGGTGTTATCCTTCCACTGGGGCAATGTCTCAAATTCCTTCCATTAGGTATTCCTTTATGTCAAAGGTCTAAAAGCTGAGGTTAAATGATTAGCAGAGAAGTATAGTAAATAAAGCTTTTAATAGATCAGAGCTGCTCAGACCAAGATGGTGGCTCTTATCTGAGACTGGAATAAAATGAGGTGCTTGAAATCTGTCTAACAATGAACAAAAGATTTCCTTGGTGGCAGCAGGGGCTGGACATTCAGAGCAGGGGAAGGATGCTCCCTGAATTGATGCAGCTCAGTGTAACTCGGTGTCACTCTTGGTCACGCAGCCAGTCTGTAGGGTTAAGCCCAAGGAAAGAGTCTTTTGTATCCTGATTGTTTATGTACTTAGGTGACCAGGAAGGTAAGCCAAGGACTGGAGCTTTAGTTTCCTGAGCCACTTTAATCCCAGGCATATTTCCATATCCTTTAAAGAATAAAAAGACATTGAGATATTGCTCTCACTACAACCCTGGTATTAGCTTTCAACACCTTAAGAAGAAATTAATCTATCATGGCAGAAAACAGGTGTAAGAGAATTTGACTTAGGTTAAGTAAGTTTTCTTGAGGAGATAAAAGAAAGGTAAAATGTCTACACAGTGTAGTAGATACTATTAGGGAGGGCAGGCCTGAGTGGGGGATTACATGGAGACCTAGTTATAAGGTGTCTGGAGCAAGGAATGGGGACGGAGATACTATATGAATAAGCAGCTAGGTGATACAGTGGAGAGTGTTGGACTTGGAATAAAGGAGACCTGAGTTTGAATCCTGCCTCAGACATTGAGTAGCTGTTGACCTTGGGCAAATCACTTAATATCTCTCAATCTCAGTTTCCTCATCTGTAAAATGGGATTAGTAATGGTACCCACTTCACAGGGATGTTGTGAAGATCAAGTGAAATAACATACATAAAACCCTTTGCAAACCACAGAGCCATATACATGTGTTAGTTATTATTATAACCAGACTTTGCCAGAATCTTGGTTATCCCTAGAGATTATGGCCCTATTCCTACCTACATATATATATATTTTAAAAGCTATGAAACTATTGTGTGTGTGTCCGTCCTTCGTTGCCTAAGAAGACCACGCCATCACAGAAATGATGACATGACTTTCACTTGGCTTTGTTTTGAGTGAGGGAGGGCTGTGCAGGTCACCAGCCTCACTTCTCCTCCAGAGCCATCTGAATCCAGTGACCAGATATTCATCAGGATGACTGGAGATGAGCCAGGATGAGGCAATTGGGGTTAAGTGACTCGCCCAAGGTCACACAGCTAGTGAGTGTCAAGTGTCTGAGGTGAGATTTGAACTCAGGTCCTCCTGACTCCTGCACTGGTGGTCTATCCACTGCACCACCTAGCTGTCCCCTATTTCAATATACTTTTATTTTAAAAGAGGTTACAATACTAAGCTCAATTCCATTCTGCCTTTGTACAAGCTACAAATGCTTACTTAGCAGCTGAGATGCAATCTTTAGAAGCATATTTGAAAAATGAATAAAAATCCATATAAAATAGATATTCAAATAGTTTCCATAGGAACACAGATAAGTGTGACCCCATCTCTTAGTCTTCCATTACTGAAATTATCAAGATGGAAGATTGAACATTGAACACAACTGGGAATGTTGGTACCTCTGAAAAATTTAGATAAGTGAAGGGAAAAATACAGGCATGGAGAGAAATGACTCTAGGACACTGTCCAGTGAGGGATAAACAGAGACCCCAAGATGGCTGTCCATTGAAAGAAACTGTTGGGACTGGAAGCTCAATTCCGTGTGGACAGTCTTGGGCAGGTAAAAGTGGGACTTCTAAATCTTAGAGTCTTACGAGGCCCTCCATGAACAGCGGGGGTTCGAGAAGGTCAGACCGAGCTAGCTCGGCTAGCTCGGGTATTTCTGCCTCTCCCCCGGAGATACCTGATGGGTGGAGTCTCCCTGCCCTCGAGGTCGTCCCGGATTGGAGCACACCTAGTTACCTAACAGCACGGTATTGAGATGCAAACTGTGTGGCTGAAGATTGAGTAGGATTGAGGAAGCCTAAAAGCTCTCTTAGCACGTGTGGAGCCAAAGAGAAAAGTAGGGCTCCGCTTCTTTTCTTTCCTCTCTCCCCTCCCCCTCTCTCCCCGCTTATACTTCTACTTCCAATCCCTTAAGCTTAGCCTTCTTAGGAAATCTCCCCCTCTTCGTCCTAAGAAAGAAGACCCCCTGCACTTGTAACCGAAACCCTGTAATAAAGCTCAACCCCTGTTTGACTCTGGAACGTCCTTTCTCTCATACGTGCATCCGGCGTGGCCAGCCGAAGACCTGGACAGGTAAGAAAGACTCGGGTAGCCCAATACAGGCCTCTAGGCTTGGCAAGAAACTCTGGGATACTACTGTTGGGAAGTTCCTACAGGGGGAATCCCACCCAAGATACAGAAAGGCCTTGGGATCATGCTTTTACTGGTCCAAGCTGGCCTTCATTTTCACTGCCCCATGGGTGGCTTGAAATTAAGAGTAGCCACAATGTGGGTGGAGCAATCCATCCTCCAGAGTCTTTGTCTTACACTCCTGTGACCCTTCCAATTAATCAGTCAGGAGGTGTTCATTAAGTGCTTTCTACATACCTTTTCCTAAGCACCTAGAATACAAAGAAAAAGAAAAAAGAGACCCTGTTCCATAGGAACTTTGATTCTAATGGGACATGGAGAGAAGAAAGATACAACGTGTACATAAATAGGTATATGTTAGCTACCTAAAGAGCAGATGGAAAGAAATCTTCAGGGAAGGCTTTAGCAACTTGTGGGACTGGGAAAGTCCTCTTATCAAAGGCAATTTTTAAATTGCATCTTGAAGGAGACCCGGGGTTCTATGAGATTGAAATGAGGAGAAAGGGATTTCCAAGCATGAGAGATGGCTGGTACAAAGGCAAGGACCTGGGAGATGGAGAAGCCAATGGGTCAGTATGGCAGGACCATAGTGGGCCTACAAGGGAGTAGTGTGTAAGAGGTCTGCGAAAGTAGGAAGGGCCCAGGTCCTGAAGAACTTCCAATAGCAAACTGAAGAGTTTGTGTCCTGTCTCAGACATAACAGAGAACCACAGAGTTATTTAGCAAGGGGTCAGAGGTGTCAGTTGACGTGGTCAGACATAATTACCTTGGTTACCATATTGAAGGAAGATGGATTGTCATGGGGGAAGACCGAAGTAGAGAGTCCAGCTCAAAGGCTTTCACAATAGTCCTTGTGAGAAATGATAGGGGCCTGAAATAGATGGTGTCTATGTGAGTGAAGAGAAGGGGACACGTTAGAGAAAGAAACTATAAGATTGGAGATGGACTGGGATATGGAGGGTGAGTAAGACCCTGGAGTCAAGGATGACAGTGAAGCTGCAAACCTGAATGACTGGAAGGATTGTGGTACCCTAGAACAAGAAGTTCAAAAGAGAAGGAGACAGCATATGAGAAACATAGAAAAGGGGGGAATATGGGCTTTGGGAGAACGGTGTTACAGCGATGGAAATCTAGGTGTGGCAAGCCAGAACTGGACAAGGAGCGTGGATAGTTATGCTAAACAGTGGAACAAAGACAACCCAGGGATAGGGCTGGTGGCCCAGGACTCATATGAAGTGTATCCATCCTCCTCTCCCCTGTAGCCAGAAATATCAGCACCCAGAAAAAAGGCACCAATTATCCCCATCTTTGTTTCACCTCTCTCTGATCTAAACACTGATATTCAAAGAGGAAATAAATGAAACAATACATATGATTTCAGAAGTAGGAATTTATTATCCATCAGATTCAGGGGCAGTGAATGAATGAAAAAGTATTTATTGAGCATTTACTATGTGCCAAGCACTTGATAAATGCTGGAAATACCAACAGAAAAAGTCAGATAGTCCGTTTCCACAGAGCTCGCACT
Organism: Notamacropus eugenii; assembly: GCF_028372415.1. Lineage (NCBI taxonomy): Eukaryota > Metazoa > Chordata > Mammalia > Diprotodontia > Macropodidae > Notamacropus > Notamacropus eugenii. Next base: position 3,407,675 of record NC_092878.1, on the reverse strand, counting down.
AATTGGGGAGATAAAAGACAGAAGTAAATCAATTGAAGAAGTCCTAAGTAGTGGCATGTGTGCCAAGATCCAACAGTCATCAGGTTCTAGAAGTAGGTCAGATGCCAATGGTAGGGTAGAGTCAGGGAGTCCCTTTCATTATAATGAAGAGATATGTTGACTCCCAGCTCCTCCAAGATATGATCAGGCAATCTAACCAAGAAAGCAAAGGGCAAGCAATATTTTCATCTCACAGAATCCCAACAGCAACTTCTCACTGTGTCCAGACTTCTGCCTCTTGACCGAACCCACATGAGTGGTGTGGAAAGGGGGTGTGGAGGGGTGGAAAGGGGGAAATAATTCAGGTACTGCTCTTTTCCTAAGCTATTATTTAAAATAATGTGGTCACTTGACGGCACCCTCGTTGATCTTGATCCCCTTGTATAGTCTGTAGCCTGCAGCAGACCTTTTAAATGAAATTGCTTTTTTTTTCTAACCTAGAGGAGTTGTGAACCATAAAAGCTGTGAGTTCATAGCTTCTTACTTAGACTTGTGCTCTGTAACAGTCTTAGATGTTAAAATCACACCTTGAACTTTCATAGTATTACTATATAGTGCTTCCTCTGCCAAAGTCCTCTGATGTCTGGTGTTCTGGTGGGCTTAGCAGCAGGTCAAATGGTAAGACTGTTTACAGGAAGTAGTGGTGAATTGTGCAGAGAGACACAGTGGTCTTTAGGGCACAAGAACAGAAGAGACGATGGGGCTTGGTGTTTCTCCATCTTACAGAAAGGATGATTGTAGCTGACTTCCTATTCATCCAACTGTGTCAACAGTCATGTATGCTCCATAGCAAGGGGATTCTAGAGGGGCCTGGCCTATAACCATAGGGAAGGGGAGAATGAGCTGGAAAATTGGGGGTTCTGGGTTTCCTCTGGTGGTACTGGGAATAGGAGGAGTGAGAAGTTGTTAGGAAGGCTGGGGAGAAAGGCTCACTGCAACAGCTGTTCTTGCTGGGCCTTCCAGGGTCCACTGGAATCTGGCCAACATCAGTGCAGTGGTTCTGTCTCTAAAGCTGCTCTTTGTCAGGTCCTTTATCCAGGGGAAGCGCTTGGGCACTCCACGTGGAGGAGGCACCCTTCCTTCGTGACTGAATATATTCAGGATCAGAGATGTCTTCAGGGCTGCCACCAAGAGCCAAGACCTGGAGATTCAGCTCTTGCCTCTGAAATCAACTTCTGCCTTAGCTAAAGTCCAGCTTTCTGCAAGAAGCCTTTCTTGATCCCCCTCAACGTTGATGCCTTCCACCTGTTGATTACGTCCAAATTACCTTGCATGGATCTTGTTTGTACATAGTGATTTGTATGTCATCTCCTCTGTAAATTGTAAGTTCCTAGAAGGAAGGCACTGGTTTTACCTTCTTTGTATCCCTAGAGCTTAGCATAGTACCTGGAACACAGCAAGCACTTAATAAAAGCTGGCTGACCCATGAGTGTGTCATCTGATCTCTTTCAGTCTCATTGTTCTCATCTCTAAAATGGAGATAATAATAATGTCTACCTCAGAGGGTTCCTGTGACAATCAAGTTCCTATATATGTATATGTACACACATATATACATATGTACATACACACATAAATACACATATACAGTTTTATATGTGTATGCACATATGTATATAGAGTATATATCTACATGTATGTATAATACACATAGATACACACTTAAATATAGTGCATATATATATTATATATGACATATATATAACACATATATACATACATATATAATGTATAGCTCTCTTCTCCTAGAATCAGCTTCACAAATAACAGTTATTAAGAACAGCCAAAAGTAGCACTTGGAAGTTTGCAGAGCCCTCTATATACACATCCATACACATGTGTATATAAACAGCTCTATACGTATCTCCACATATGTGTGTATGTATATATCTCCTCCTGCATATAGGCATATACACATATATTGCATGTACATGCAGTATACATATATATCCATCCCAACACACATGTGTATAAACAGATATATGTATGTGGATATATGCTTATAGTGCTTTGCAAACCTCATAGTGTAAATATTTTCTATTCATATCCATATTATTATTAATGAAGCTGATTCTGAGAAGGGAGCTGGGTCTGGCCCCTTCACTATGGCATATCTTCAAAAAGGTCTTCCATGATCCAACAGCAGCCCACAGATGTAGTCCCAAATAACTTCACAGCAAAAGGGAGACATCATAGAGCAACAGAAATTACTCTGATTTTGGAGTCAGAGAACCTAGTTTCAAATCCCAATTCTGCTACTTAGGGCCTGGGTGATCTTGGGAGGTAAGTAACCTTTCTGTGCCTCAGTTTCCTCATCTATAAAATGAAGAGGTTAGACAAGATGACCTCAAAGGAAACTTTCTGCCCTAATATCTATGATCCTAAGTCATGTAGCAGCTATACAGAACAGAAAAAAACATTCAGGCATAGAACAGGGGAGAGAAATCCTTCTTGTAGAGAGATTCCTTAGCACATATCCCTTTAGAGTATGGTCTAAAGTCTTTTGGCTGGCTTTATAGATTCCCTAACGTGCTGTCTTCTTTACTTAATCAGATAATTGAGTTTACTTACAGTTGGTACTTAATTTTAATGTCTCTGGTTCCTTTCTTCTGCAGAGATGTCCCCTGTCTTTAACTTTTTATTCTCCACAGAGACAGCAACCCTCTTTTGACCTTCCTTGTAATGAGGAACAATTCTCTTTGAAAAGGTGGCAAGTTCTCCATGGAGTACGTTGTGGGGATCTCAGAGCAATAACTAAAGATCGCCAAAGGGGAAAAGAGATGGACTTTTCAAACACCTAAAAACTGGTCAAGAGTGCCACCTTTTGGAAATAACGTTCTCTGAGAGCATGTCTGTCCCCAAACGTTCATGAGATGGAGGGTAGAAAGATATCAAAGGAATGTAGATTTGGGTCTGGAAAGGACCTCAGAGGTTATCTGGTCCTTCTCCCTTAATATTACAGATAAGGAAACTGAGACCCAAAGAAACTATATCACTTGCCCAAGGCTACCTTGTAGTAAATGGTAAAGCTGAGATTTGAGCCCAGATGTTTGGAATACAACTCCAGCTCTCTTTCAATGATGAAATTCATATATAATATGGAAAGTAGTATTCACAGAGAACACACACCATGAGAAATCTCAAAGCCATGGCCAGAAACATTTGGAGCTTCTGTGGAGGTTGGTTATCATTGTGCAATGGGTTGGTCATCATTGTATCTACTGGAAGATTCTTGTAGTTCCTTGGAAGGAAAAATCCCCACATTCTGCATCAGTCATTTCTGAAGAGGATCTGAAATCTCACACACTCTTCAGCTCTTCAACCAGCCACCATGGGTTAAAATTGGAAGGTAGATTGGAACTTCTTTCTAGGAGGAACTTTTGAGCAAGGACATAGAATCAACTTCAAGGGATAGAAATTAGAAGAGTTTGATTCTGTTTTTGTTTTCTTGATCAAAGAGAATGATCTTTGGATTGGGAAGGACAGATTAAACAATGACTACCAGGGAATGGATCTCCAAGTCTAGTGGGTTAATAGCAGGAAAACACTTCAGTACAAGTCACCAGGCCCAGAGCAATAAGTCATTGAGTACTGAAAGATTTGGCAGATGTGGTTGAGCCATTGTTGTGATCTGTGAAAGACTATGGAGAACTGGAGAGGCAGTGTAGGATTAGAGGAAAAGCTAGTGTCCCATTATTTTTTAAAGGAAGAGGACAGAATCTACAGACTGTAATCTGTTGAGTTTTACTTTGATTGTTGGTGAGTCAAGCCAACAAGCATTTTCTTGGTGTTTGTTACGGGTCAGACACTGTGCTAAGTACTGGGAATCTTAAAACAAAATAAACAAACAAAAAAATCAAAGCAAAAAACAATCCCTGATCTCAAGGATCATGTAGTTTAATGGGGGAGATAGCATGGAAGCAACTATATGCAAACAAGTTATATGCTAGATACATTAGAGATGAACTCAGGGGGAAGACACTAAGATTAAGGAGGACAGGGAAAATCTTCTTGCAGAAGACTGAACTTTAGCGGAGACTTGAGGGAAACTAGAAGGTGGAGACAAGAGGGAGGTAGTTCCAGGACTGAGAGACAGCTAGTGAAAATGTCCAGAGTCAGAACATGGAGTATCATATGTGAGGAACTACAAGATTTCCAGTGCCACCAGATCAAAAAGTATGTGGAAGGGTTGTTGTTGTTCAGTCATTTCAGTCATGTCTGACTCTTCATGACCCCGTTTGGAGTTTTCTTGTCTAATATACTGGAATGGTTTTCCATTTCCTTCTCTAGTTCCTTTTACAGATGAGGAAACTGAGGCAAACAGGGTTAAGTGACTTGCTCAGGATCACACAGCTGGTAAGTGAACACAGAAAGATGAAACTTCTTGATTCCAGGTCTGGCATTCTATCCACTGTGTCACCTAGCTGCCCCAGTGCAGAAGAGAGTATGGTGCAAAAAGAGTGGAAAGGTGAGAAGGGGCCAGGTGATGGAAGGTTTCCAAAGTTGAAAATATTAGTAAAGAGATGTCTTGGGGTGTCTAGGAAAGGAATCAGTGACCACAGAGACATGACATGGCATCATCAAGAAGAGGTCATACTAGACTTTTTAAAAAGTTCATCATAAAAATAGTTTTCCTTGTTCTGAATAGGATACTAACTTGGTAGACTGAGGGAATGCACGAGATATGATTCCTAGCAAAGCATTTGACAAAGTCTCTTATGCTATTCTTATGGAAAGGATGAGATGGGAACCAGATAATAATGGAGTTGGGTAGATTTAGAATTGGTTGAATAGCCAGGCTACAATCATAGTCATTGAGGTTCAGTTGGTGGAATATGCCTACAATCGATGCTTCACGCTGTGTTATATAACATTTGTATTAATGACATGACCGAAAGCTAGATGGTATGCTTATCAAATCTATAGATAATAAAAAACTCAGAGGAATAGCTAATGTGCTGGGTAATGAGTCAGGATTCAAAAGTCTCCATATGCTAGGACAAGGCACAGATTATATAATAAGATGAAATTGTTAGAAATAAACTTACAGGTTAACATCGAGATTTTAAAAAATTCATCTTCACATGAGCAGTTCATCTGGAAAAGATCTGGGAATTTTAGTAGGCTACAAGGTCAATATGAGTCAACAGTATGCTAGGACAGCCAAGAAACTTACTACAATAAACTGCGTTAAGAGAGGCATAATGTACAATTGGTTCCACTATACTCCATGCCAGTGCCAATCTGGAGTACGACATTCATTTATGGGTGCCACATTTTAGAAAGAACATTGATCACCTGGAGAACCTCCAAAAAAGACAAGCAAGATGGCAAAAGAAATAATATTACAGGAAGATCAGTTGAAAGAATTCTTCTCTATGTTTAGTATAAAGAAGAAAGACTTAGCAGGTACTTACTTTCTCACTTTCCTTAAATATTTGAAGAGGGAACAGATTTGCTTCTCCCCAGGAGAAATGTATATGTATATGTAAAATGCCTTGCAAAAGCAAATATCAGTTTGTTAGTGATTGTTACCTTACCTTCATTAGTATTATTTTGCAAAGGGGTAAATTTAGCTTTGTTTTTAAGTAATATCCTTTCAAAAATGGAAAATGGTCTCTTAGATGATAACGGATTATCCCTCACTTGAAGACTTTAAGCAGACTGGATGACCATTTTTGAACTATAAAGTAAACAGGATTTACATTCAGGTATGGGTTAGACTAAATGGTCCCCAAGGTCTTTCAACTCTAGGATTCTGTGATTCTGTTAAATTTTGCTGGATTAAAGGAGATGGACTAGATGATCCTTTGGAGTTTCCTTATGTCAGAGATTTATCTAATTACTAATCCCAGAGGAACTCTATCTGCAGGGAATCAATAGGGATCCTGGTATTACATGTAAAAAGAAAAAGCAGTCATAGTGACAGATAAGTAATAGTTTTAATTGCAGTGGTATCATGTATTAGTGCTGTGTTCAGCAAGTGAAAATGATGTGGCCTAGGGGTGGGGAACCTATGGCCTTCTAGGTCCTAGGTCCTTTTGACCAAGTCCAAGTTTTACAAAACAAATCCTTTTATTAAGAGGATTTGTTCTGTGAAGTTTGGATTCAACCAAAGGGTTTTTTCTATCAAAATATCTATATCTCCTTTGTATACAAAAGAAGGGAATAATGGTGACCTGCTTGCTTTTGGAAGGGTGCATACATTGAGTTATCATAGTGGGAATGTTCTGCCCTGTGTATCTTCTGCTTTTGTAAGGGTTCTATTTGTGACTGATGTCTTGTGCTTACAAGACAGTGTCAGTGATGCTCAGTGGCATGACTATGAAAATGAGCAAGGGTCATTGCTGTGCTACAGGAGTGAACCCATGATCCTTGTCCCAGGGACTTATCCAGGCAGAGAAAGGCAGTATTGACATGCAAAGTCAATTTTACCCCAGTCCTTTGAGGATCTGTGATTTTAGATCTATGACTCTGTAAATGATTTTTAAGAGCTGTTGTGATCAAAAAAGGAGCAGTGGATAGAGCACTAGGCTTAAAGCCAGAAAGATTTGAATTCAAATCAGACCTCAGACACTTCATAACTGCGTGAACCTGAGCAAGTCGCTTAATCTGGTTTGCCTCAGTTCCCTTATCTGTAAAATGATCTGGAGAAAGAAATGGCCCTCCACTATCTTTGCCCAGAAAACTCCACATAGGGTCATGAAGAGTCAGACATGGCTAAACAACAACGGGAGTAGAAAAAATTTATCACTCAAGACATCTTGGGATCGATCACAAGATCAAAGATGTAAAAGTGGAAGGGCCGATATGAGCCCCCTCATTTTACAAGTGAGAAAATCAAAGCTCCAGGAGATGAAATGATTGGCCCAAGGACACACAGGTATTAAGTAGCAAAAGTGAGGCTTAAAATCTTGCACCGCAGCCAGTCCTCTTTCCACTGGATCACCAAGGGATTTGGTCTTTATAAACAATTATCCATAGACTAACTTTTAAAAGATAAGTTCTGGATTTGTTTGGGTTTTTTTGCCAATTTATTTCTGCCTAATCTTTAAACACAAAGTGACAGGAAATTATCTGTGTCTTCTACCTGTCAATAATTTTCTTTAACATGGTTTCAAGAATGAAGCTGCTGTACCATTCTCCTCTCCCCATTTCCAAGGTTGATGGTATTTCTGTGACCATTGTTGTTTCGCTGTTTAGTCATTTCAGTTGTGTCCCCATGTTTGGTTTTCCTGGCAAAGATACTGAAGTGGTTTGCCATTTAGTGGATCCATTTTGTCAGGGAATCAGAGGCTAAGTGACTTGCCTGGGGTCACATAGCTAGGAAGTACCTAAAGCTGGATTTGAACTCAGGTCTTCCTGACTCCAGGCTCAATGCTCTATCTACTGAGTCACTGGTTAGCAACATAGTTGACAACATGTCAATGGCCACTGTCAACACAGGGCTAATTGCTCAAGTGTTCAAAGTAGTATATCTCCTCAGTTCATCCAACAATCCACTTGTTTTTTTAATGCGTTCTCTGGCTTGACTGATCATTTTAGCATAGATGAGAGGCTGAAGGTGAAAGGCCTGTACACTCTAAGGGAAGAATACTTTAACTACAGAGTTACGATTTGGGTCTATCCTCTCTTTTTCAAATGTAGTTGCTTATCAGTAAAAGCAGCTGATGGAAAGTATAGTTTCCCCAGCTGGAAATAGAGACCGAAGGATTACGGGAGGCAGAAGGCAGAGGAGAAAGAAAGGTGAGAGTGAGTGGATGGGGCAAGTAGATATGAACTAAATAAAATCGTGATCAGTTGGAACTTTGTCTAGAAGATCTCTTAAGGAATGATCTGCTCATGCCCATTTTGCAGTTTTTCTGATGTACCTGTTCGCTCTGCCATGGAAAATAGTGAAGCTATCCCTTCTCTGCTTTCTTTCCTGAGCTTCACTGCTGCCTGGACAGCTGGCATTCCTACCCTTGGAAAAACCTACTCTCCTTAAATCTTGTTCATTTTCTATTTATACTTTTATAGGAGTTTTGTCTCCATATAAACATGTTTGTTTTTTCTTGCATTCGGAATGTTTGCCACAGAGAAGTTGATCACACAATGGAGAGAAGATAAAAAGGATCCTCAAGGACAATCACCTTAAATTTAAGTATGAACTGATATCAAGCTCTCTCCTTGGCCCTACAAGGAAGGGCTTCAGTAGAGGGTCATTTCTTACTTTCTTTTTTTAGCCCACATTAAGTTCTAAGGATTATTAGCCCAATTCTCACTTCCACTGAAGAGTCAGGTTCCCCAGGGCTTTTCTATGTCTCCCTCTCAGGATTCTAGGAATACCCTGTGAAGTTGGGGAGTGATTCTCTAATGCCGTTAACTTTAGTCTCAACTGGCATGCTTCCTTTCAAGACTGTTCAGCCTTAAGCAGCTTTTAGAAAGGGATACTTATTAAGGTAGGATCAGAAGAGTGGTTGATGCAGATCATTCTCCCAAAAAGACTGTGACCCTTTCTCCCACAAGGACATACAGAGTTCAGGGATAAGTGGGCTCAAGCTTAGAGAGCACATGTGGCAATCTGAGTCCTTGAAGTTCTTTACTCCCATTCAAGGCACACACAAGATGTTCCCTTTAATCATGGTGAATTTGCGTCTATCAGTCCTTAGCTTCAGACACTGCTGTTAGCTATTCTGGGAATATGACTAGGTCATGCATAGGAAGAGAAGAGGAGAGAATTCCAGTATCCCTGAGATTCTTCAGAACTGTCAAGGTCCTTCTCTGGCCAAAGGGGACCAAAGAGAGTGAAGAACAAGGCTGAAGCCAGATCTAAGGACTTTCCTTTCCCTCCAGGTAGTTCCTTCTTAGTAGAGTTAGCTGAATGCCATGGTTACTCCACCTTTGGAATAAAGCCAATTCTAACTAGCTTGGTAATTTATAATAATGATAATAATAATAATAATAGCTAGTATTTAGCTCTTAGTATGTGCCAGACAGTGTGTTGAGCATTTTAAAAATATCTTGTTTTGGGGAGTGGAGCCAAGATGGCAGAGTAGAAAGATAGATGGGCTACAGCTCTCCTCCCATAAACCATAAAAAACCCAAAACCTGCAAAAAATTACTCTAAATGAATTCTAGAGCAGCAGAAGCCATGACAGAATGAAAGAGATTTCCAGTCCAAGACATCCTGGAAGGCTGACAGGAAAGGTCTATCACACAGGACATGGAGCTGAGCACAGCCCACAGAGTGCAGCCTAGCCTTGGTTGTGTGGTTCAGCAGGGACAGGACTGGAGCAGGCTTTAGGCTGCAGAATCCCAGGCAGCAGCTGTGGTTCCCAGATTTCTCAACCCACAAATGCCAAAGACAGCTTCAGAGGTCAGTGAGAAAGCTCTTTCACCTGGGTGAGAAGGGAATAGAGTCTGGCCCTAGCTCTGGGTCCAGGGAGGTGTCAGCTACTGCAGCACAGCATCCATTATTGGAGCCCTCAGCCTAAAGACCCTGGGGGAACTGAGGAACTGATCTGGTTCTCAGACCTGAGTGGCAGTCCTGGGGTGAAGAGGAGCACTGGCATGGTGGAGCTGGTGGAGGCTCTGGAGAGTGAATTCTAATTGCAGATCCTCAGCAGAAAAGCTTGTGGTTGCTTTCAGACCAGAACACAGGCCAGGAGAGGAGTAAACTCCTCTCCCTTGATTGTGTCACCTTGGAGGAACTGAGAACATACAGGTCCCTAGAGTATACCCTCCACTTGACAAAGGACTCAAAAGTCAAGTAACAGGCTGGGAAAATGCCCAAAAAAGAGGGAAAAATTAGACTACATAAGGCTATTTTCTTGGTGAACAGGTATTTTCTTCCATCCTTTCAGATGAGAAAAAACAATGCATGCCATCAGAAGAAGACATGAAGGTCAAGACTTCTACATCCCAAACCTCCAAAATCAATACGCAATGGTCTCAGGCCATGGAAGAGCTCAAAAAGAATTTTGAAAATCAAGTAAGAGAGGTGGAGGAAAAAATGGCAAGAGAAATGAGAGTGATGCAAGAAAATCATGAAAAGCAAGTCAACAGTTTGCCAAAGGAGACCCAAAAAAATGCTGAAGAAAATAACACTTTTAAAAATAGACTAATTCAAATATCAAAAAAGGTGCAAAAAGCCAATGAGGATAAGAATGCTTTAAAAAGCAGAATTAGCTAAACCGAAAGGGAGGTTCAAAAGCTCACTGAAGAAAATAGTTCTTTAAAAATGAGAATGGAGCAGATAGAAGCTAATGACTTTATGAGAAACCAAGAAATTACAAAACAAAACCAAAAGAATGAAAAAAATAGAAGACAATGTGAAATATCTCATTGGAAAAACAACTGACCTGGAAAATAGATCCAGGAAAGACAATTTAAAAATTATGGGACTACCTGAAAGCCATGATCAAAAAAAGAGCCTAGATATTATTTTCATGAAATTATCAAGGAAAACTGCCCTGTTATTCTAGAACCAGAGGGCAATATAAGTTTCAAAAGAATCCACCAATCACCTCCTGAAAGAGATCTGAAAAGAAAAACTCCTAGGAACATTCTGGCCAAATTTCAGAGATCCTGGGTCAAGGAGAAAATATTGCAAGCAGTCAGAAAGAAACAATTAGAACATTGTGGAAACACAATCAGGATAACGCAAGATCTCACTGCTTCTACATTAAGGGATTGAAGGGCTTGGAATATGACATTCCAGAAGTCAAAGGAACTAGGATTAAAACCAAGAATCACTTGCCCAGCAAAACTGAGTATAATACTTCAGGGGAAAAAAATGGTCATTCAATGAAATAGAGGATTTTCAAGTATTCTTGGTGAGAAGACCAGAGCAGAATAGAAAAATTTGACTTTTAAATACAAAAATCAAGAGAAGCATGAAGAGGTAAAGAGGAAAGAGAAATCATAAGGGTGTGGGCACTGCTCTTACCCTCTAAGAACATTACCCATTCACCAGATCAGGAACAAAACTGCTTGGAAGAACACAGGTCAGTTATTTAAGATAAACCTTTTTGGTAAAGTTGAAGCTTCAGGATGACTGTGCTATTTATTGATCTTCTGTGGTTTCAATTAAATGGGTGAATTTCCAAGTGTTTTCCTTTAAGGCAGTACGGGCAAGGGCAGAGTGAAGGGACTGGGTCAGACTCAAAAAAATGATCCCATTTTCCCCAGATTTCTTTGTAGAGGCTTTCATGTTTCTCTAGTACCTTTTTTTTTTTTTTTTCAGTTCCTGGAACGGATGGTTGACTGATTAGATAGATTATATCTGCTAAAATACCCTTGTCTAGGCCAATCTAGAATGTTCCAGAAGCTTCCAAGAAGGCAAGACACATGTTTTATGTTATAAAGATGCTGGGAAACTAGGTGTAAAACAATCTACAGCTTGCGAGATCGCATTTTTGTGTGGTTTTTAACAAACTGTCTGACGTTAGACTGAAATCATAAAGGATAAAGCAGTAGAATGCTCGGCACTCTATTCTGTAGAAATGCCAAACTTTAGTCATGCATTATTTATTTCCAGGATGATACAACAACTTAAGAGAATTTCACTTCCCATAAGAAAGACTGAAGAGATAATGCATTTAAAAACAAAAGAAGCAGCAGCATATTTAACTGTTCATTTGCAGAGAAGGTGACGATATGCATTGGCAGAGGGAGGTCCCTCTCTTGGGAGGTGAAATTACAGGTTTGGTCCCTCTTCTTAACTACTCAATAGGTTAGTTAAAGCAGAATAAATCAGTAATTGGGGGAAAGAGAGAGAAAATCTTTTGTGAGTGAACAGATTAGAAGGGACTTACCAATTCAGTTACGTGGTAATAACGGAGGAAAAACAGGCTCGCCATGGATGCTTTCTGCCAATGGAGTAGCATTTGCTACTTCGCAAACTGCAGAAATGCTTTTTGGCCTATTTTAGGTTCTACTTGCCAGCGCTGAAGGTCTGGCATTCTTCATGAACTTCACTTTGTGAAGAAGGTAAAATGGATTCAATTCAATTTGACAATCAGTTACTAAGTGTCTATGAGAGGTTCTATGTTGTAGTGTACAGAGAACCAGTCTTAGAGACAGTAAGAACGAGGTGCAACTTCTCCCTTAGGTTTTGTTCACTCGTCTTCAGTTGTGTCTGACTCTTCATGACCTCACCTGGGGTTTTCTTGGCAGAGGCACTGGAGTGGAGAAAGTATTTCTTTTTCCAGCTCATTTTACAGATGAAGAAACTGAGGCAAACAGGCTGAAGCGACTTGTCCAGGGTCACATAGTTAGGAAGTGTCTGAGGCCGGATTTGAACTCAGGAAGACCCAAACCTGGCATACTACACACTGCACCATCTAACCCTTTCCCTCTAATGTAGCCTAGCTATGTGATCTCAGAGAAATCACTCAAATTTTGAATAGCTCAAGTAGCTCCCTAAGATTGTAAGTAACAGAAGAAGAGCTCTGGCTTTGGAATTTGATAACTTGGACTCAAATCCCAGCTTTTCTGTTTACCTTCTACATCACTTTGGTCAAGTCAATTAACTTCTCTGCATCTCATTCTCCATGTGTAAGGCATGGTACTAATTCTGCTATTCAAAGGAAATCTGCCGTTTGCTTGAGAATTTTCCATATAGCTTGGTAACTAAGAGCGAAAGAAAACAAAACAAAAAAACAACCTACAAGTTGAATTGTCCCATGGAGTCCCGAATAACCAACCCAAATCTACTCCAAAGGAATACTTTGTTAACCAGTCCCTCTGACACTTCTTTCCTTGAGATTAGTATGACTTATTCCTTGGCTACCAGTCAGTAATTCTGACAATGGATTCTGTGGCCTGTGGGCAGTCTCAGCAGCTACACCCAATTCACTCTTTGGTTTCAGCCTCTTGTCCACATGGTACTGATCTTCTGAACAGACTGAAGTTATATTTTTTGTTTCTGTTTTTGTTTTCACTTTGAACTAATGACTCAGTTCTATGGAGACAGCCTAGTTACTTTTGTTAATCCTGTCAGGCTCCCTCTTGCTTGGAATACAGAATGGAATAAGCATTTTCATTAAGTACTTACCACCTTCCAGCTACTATGCTAAGCACGTTTACAAATATCAGCTCATCTGATCTTCATAATAACCCTAAGAAGCAGGTGCTATTATTATCCCCATTTTATAGATGAGGAAACTGAGGTAGAAAATGGTTAAGTGACTTGCCCATGGTCACATAGTTAGGATGTATCTGAGGTCAGATTTGAACTCAGGTCTTGTTGATTTCAGGACCAGCACTATCTATGGCATCATCTATTTTGCTCTTGAGAAAGAAGAGGAAAACCCTGTTTTTCCTTATTGTCCCCAACCCCTCCCCCCAAAAAAATCCCTTCCATCTCCTATTTTCTTCCAATTCCCTACTCCATTACTAATTTAAAAGATGATGCTATCTGACGGATAGAGTGCTGGTATTATTCACACTAGACCTCTGGCTCTTGATAGCCATGTGACCCTGGACAAGTCACTTAACCTCCATGTACCTCAGACAATTCATTAAGACATATCTATGATACCTAAACTTCTTCCCACACTAAATTATGATGGATTGCAATTTGAGTTGGCAGAGGGACATCCCCAAAATTCCCCATGCTGACAAAATCACAAATCCAAAATCAAAATCTGGTAAAAGTTTTTATGTGATAACTACTAAATAAAAATTTGAAATACCATGAAGAATGTTAAGGTAGGATCTAGGAAAAGTCAACACTTCATTTGAATATTTTACTTTTCTTCTCCTAATTTTACCTGATTTTGAAGGAGTAAAATATTGATCGATTTGATTTCATGGATCAGTCACAGGAATCTAAATCAATACCCCAAAGAGATTAAAGAAAGAGGGAAAGGATCCATGTATACAAAGATATTTAAAGTAACTCTTTTTGTAGTGTCAAAAAATTAGAAACTAAGGAGATACTAATCGGGGAATGACTGAATAAGTTATAGTTTATGAAGGTGATAGAATATTTTTGTACTCTAAGAAATATGATTCCAGAAAAATCTGGGAAGACTTGTATAAACTGGTACAAAGTGAAATGAGGAGATAAGGACAATAGCTTATAAAATAATAACAACATTGTAAGATAGACAACTTTGAAAAACTTAAGAACTCTGATCAACACAATGACCAACCACAGTTCCAAAGGACTCATGTTGAAACATGCTATGCACCTCCAGACAGAGGTCAATGGACTCAGTGTGGAATGAAGCACATTTTCTTCTTTCTCTCTCTCTCTCACTCTCTCCTTCCTTATGCTTATTCAATAAATAAGCACTTATTTTCTCTTTCTCTCACCTTTTCCTTCCCTCTCTCCTGTTGAGAATGAAAAAATGAAAAAGAAAATCCTTGGATTTGATTATAAGAAGGGTATTAGTGACTCTGGCAAGAATAATGTAAGAAAAGTCAATCGGGGCAGAACCCAAATTGAAAGAGGCTAAGGAATGATTGGGGAATGAGAAAGTAGAGACAGTGCAGACTTCTTTTTCCAGAAGTTTTCTAGAAGGAAATGGCAAACTATGGTCATATCTTTGCCAAGAAAACACCAAATGGGGTCGCAGAGAGTTGGGCATGAATGTGAATCACCCGAACAACAAACATTTCTACAATGCTTTAAGTCTTGCTTTAGACAATGCTGTGAAACAGAGAGAAGAGGTAGGATGATAACTTGGTGGGACAGCAGGGTCACTGGAAGAGTTTTTGTTTTTGTTTTAGAATAGAGAGACCTGACCATTTTGGTAGGCTGATGGAAAGGAGGTGGTAGAGAGAGAAATGTTTGGAGGACAGAGGGATGTTTGGGGGATTAGTCACCTAGGAGGCAAGGGAAGATGGGATCTAGGGTGTGGGTAAAGATACAATAAAAAACATGCAACAGTCCTTGAGTACATACAATTTCCAGATTTTCATTTTTTAATGAATTCATTTATTAATTTAGTAAACGTTTCTTAAGTGTCCATGGATAAGGCCTCCATAAAAGTCTTTTTTCCAATGCCTTATTGAGGAATAGAAGTGACTTTGGATCCTTGAAGGCTGTATCAGTGCTACAAAGCTGGCAAAACATCAAGTACCTTACCCGGTTAAAGATAGAATATATGTTCATCATCCAAAGACAAGCCTAACTAAACTTGGAGAGACTTTTCACCGTTTTTACCTCAGACTTCTGAATTTAGCAACCAGAAGCAATTCTCTAAGACTCTCCTACTAAGTGAAAAGGAGATCAATATATGCATTGTATCCTTGCGAAGAAAAATGGGCTCATGAAGACTTAGACACAACTAAAATGACTGAACAACAAAAAATATGCATTGTGGTGAGAAAATACTCATGCTGATAAAAACGAATTCTTAAAGTATGAACATGTGATCTAGTAGAAAAATCTCCTGATTTGGCAGGTGAGAACTTTGGCTTGAATCCCGACTCTATGACTTAGTACCTGTGTGACCATAGACAAGAGATTTAACCTTTTGCCTCTCAGTTTTCTCATCTGTAAAATGAGAGGGACCTTCAAGGATTCTCAATGCATGATGCTCTAACCCTGTGAGGAATGCTCAATGCACTATTTCGTTAATGGAACAATGTTCAAGGAAAAACAATTATATGTACACATACATACATACATACATACATACATACATACATACATACATACATACATATGCAGTGGGGCATCATAGGAATAAACTGCCCTTTTCTTCCTGGAGAGGAAAGAAAAAGCTTTGGATATGATACAGAAAACAAATGCACACCCCAAAGAGAGAGGGGAAACACCTGCTTTTCTGTAAATATTTGGCTTCATAAAATTCCCCAAAATGTTCAAATATAAGAGCAGCTAAGAAGAAATTTAGACTCAGTGAACGTGACACTATGACTTCAAAGGTCAAGGGGGGGAGAAACCACTGCCTTTCTCCTCTGCTCTTTCTCCTGAAGCTTTCCACTTTCAAAAGTTCCTAAGTGATGAAGCCAACAGATGGAGTGGTTTCTTTTTAAGATTTAAGAAAGGTCAAAAATAGCTTTCAACAGATCATAAGGGATTTGACACATGATTGCAGAAGATGGCCACCTTCCAGCCAGGCAGAAAAACTTCAAGGATTGAGAAAGAGCTTTCCTAACAGTCCCAGCCAACCTTAATCTCACCAGGACAGGTCCTATTGTCATTAATTAGCAGAGAATCGTGGCACAGGTCCCTATTCCTCTGTGCTGTCCATTATGTTCAGGCTGTTTTGTGTTCTTTGATGTTGCACATGGTTCCTTGTTACCGTGATACATTCTTTTCCAGACCAGCCCCAAGGTTAGGCAGAAGGTCACATAGAAGTAGTGTGATTTTTAAGGATAGTGAAAAGTCCCCCCTGAAACACTAACCCCCTTATCTCCTCCACTAGATGACTGAACTGTAATAATGACGGGAATCATCATAACAGCCACTGATATTTACACGGGGCTTTAAACGTTTGCAAAGTGCCTGATAGCTGTCATCTCACCAAATTCTCAGAACAACCCTTCCAGGTAACTTTTAGCTAATGTCACCCACATTTCATAGATGAGAAAACTGAGATTGAGACGTTAAATGGTTTACCTGGGGTTGTGAAAGAAGGAAGAAAAGATAGAAGGAAGGAAGAAAGGAAGGAAGGAAGGAAACAAGCATTTATTAAGTTCCTACTATGTGCCAGATATTTTGCTAAATGTTTTTAAAGTATCATCTCTAATCTTTGCAACAACCCTGTGAGGTGGGTTATCCTCATTTAGTTGAAGACATTGAGGTAAACAGAGGTTAAGGAACTTTCCCAGGGTTATATATCTATGAAGTGCCCAAGACCAAAATTAAACTCAGGTCTTTCTGACTCCAGACCCTGTACTCTAGCCACTATACTACTTGGCAGTCTGTAACGATAATAATAGCTACCACTGATATGTGGGCAGCTAGGTAGTGAAGTAGATAGAGTGCTGGGCCTGGAGTCAGGAAGACTTATCTTCTTGAGTACAAATCTGGCCTCAGGTACTTACTAACTGAGTGACCCTGGAAAAATCACTTAACCCTATTTGTATCAGTTTCCTCACTTGTAAAATGAGCTGGAGAAGGAAATGGCAAACCATTGGAGTATCTTTGCCAAGAAAATACCAAATTGGTTGGACATGACTGAAAAATGACTGAATGACAAACATTCATATAGTGCTTCAAATCTTGTGTTAGACAATGCTGATTCGCATTATGTTCAGGGAGGACAAGTACCTCTGGTGTGAGAGCTTGCCAAACCCTTTTTAGGACTGCTCATCCACCTATGGTGTCCACCTGCCACCCAACTCTCATTTGTGACTCCAAGAAGCTGCAGCATGTGCAGTGCCCACACCCTGCTAAAACCATCTTGGCTAACAGGTTAAATCAGGTTGAGGGTAACTGAGAGGCCTCAAATCTGTCAGTGAATTAGTGTGATGTCTACTTCAAGCATGTGAAGACTCCTCTCATGAAATGGATGGAAGAGAACAATTTGTTCCAACAGTCATGAAGATAGCTAAAACAGACAGTGCTATGGAGCACTTAGAGCTTGGTCAAACATCGAAGACATCAAGGTCATTTACTATATCCTGGGCCATCACCAACTGTCTTGACTGTCTTGTCACTGGACTTCAATTACTCAGGAAGAGGGAGGGAGGCAGACAACTTTGTGCATGTCTGCCTCACTTAAATCCAATTCACATGCAAGTCAAGACATCACCCTGTGATGTCACTGGTCCTCTTCAAGAAGAAAGACAAACAATCTCAAATCTTGTGTTATTCTCAGGACAGCCCTGGGAGGTATGTGTTAGCTAGTGACTAAGACAAGATTCAGACTCAAGCCTTCCTACCTCCAACATTGGCACCATCCATTATGCTACCACGATAACATATGTGGAAGATGTATTTACACTGTCCTTTGGGTGGGTGGCAGAATTTTCAAAGAAGGAGAATCTTCCTGGGATTCTGCCTATGGGTCAAAGTCCTTGATGCTGGGGAAAAAAACACCTTGATTCCATCTTCTATTGGGAGGAAGGTTGGAGGAGGGGTTCCCTCATAAGTCTGATAGAGCATAAGTCTTTTGTTAAAAGCTATCAAGGTTAATATTTCCTTCAGAGTGGGATGAGAAAACTTAAAAGGACAGAAGATTCAAAGCCATAATAATAGCTCACATTTATATAGCACTTAAATCTTCATAACCCTGTGAGATAGATCCTGAATCATCCCCATTTTACTGATGAGGTAACTGAGGCTTAAATGACTAGCCCAGAGTCACAAAATGTAGAAGAGAATGAAGTCAGATTCTTCTCTTGGGCTTCCTGATTCCAAGTCCAGAACTTCCATCACTCTACCACAATGCCTCCAAAAGAAAACCATCCTCAATGTTTCTATGGGTCAGACAGTCAATCAAACAATGAACATTCATTAAGTACCTACTATGGTCTGTCTGGCTGTCGGAAGCCACCAAAGAAGAGTTGTTTGCTAAACCCAGGGTGTACAAAGACAGGCAAAAGATCTTCCTGCTCTGAAGGAAATCACACTCTAATGGGGGAGACAATATGGAAACAACTGTCTAAAAATAAATTATATGCAGGCTAAATTGGAAATAATCAAGAGAAGAAAATCACATAAATTAAGGAGAATTAGGAAAACCTCCCTGTAGAAAGCGGAATTTTAGCTAGGACTTGAATGAGGTCAGTGAAGCCAGGAGGCATGGATAAGGAGTGAGAGAATTCCAGGCATGAATTACATTCAGTGAAAATGCCCAGAGTCAGGAGATGTACTGTTTTGTCCAAGGATGAAGAAGGAGGTCAGTATCACTGGACTGTAGTGGGTCCAGGGTGGTCTAAAGTATAATATGACTGAAAAGACTTGGGGGAGGGGGAGAGGATGGGAGTCTATGAAGGGCTTTGGATGCAAAGCCAGAAGGTTTAAATTTGATTCTAGGGTGATGGAGAACTATTGGAGTTTATTATGTAGGGGGATGGCATAATCAGATCTGAAATTTAAGCTAATTTTATTTATTTATTTATTTTTAGTTTTCAAAAATTCACTTCCACAAGATTTTGAGTTCCCAATTTCCCCCCTAACTCTCCCTTCTGCCCATCCCAAGACAGTGTACATTCTGATTACCACTTCCCTCAATCTGGCCTTCCTTCTATCACACCCCTCCCTTTCCTCATCCCCAGCCCCTTGATTTTCTTATAGGGCAAGATAGATTTCTATACCCCATTGCCTGTATATCTTATTTACCAGTTGCATATAAAAACAATTTTTAACATTCATTTTTAAACCTTTGAGTTCCCACTTCTCTCCCTTCCTCCTCTCTCACCCATCCCCACTGAGAAGGCAAGCAATATGATATAGGTTATACATGTGTAGTTCCTTCATAAGCCTGATAGAACAAAAGTCTGTTAAAAGCTACCAAGGTTAAGATTTCCTTCAGGTTGGAATGAGAAAACTTAAAAGGACAGAAGAGTCAAAGTCATAATAATAGCTTACATTTATATGGCACTTAAATCTTCACAACCCTGTGAGACAGATCTTGAATCCTCCCCATTTTACTGATGAGGAAACTGAAGCTTAAATGACCTGCCCAGAGTCACAAAATGAAGAAGAAAATGATGTCAGATTCTAATCTTGGGCAAAACACTTCCATAACAGTCATGGTATGTAAGGCTAACTATATTTTCCTCCATCCTATCCTGCCCCCCATTTATTCTATTCTCTCTTTTGACCTTGTCCCTCCCCAAGAGTGTTTACTTCTAATGACCTCCACCTCCTATTTGCCCTCCCTTCTATCATCCCCCACCCCATTTATCCCCTTGCTCCCTACTTTCCTGTAGTGTAAGATAGTTTTTCATACCAAATTGAGTGTGCATGTTATTCCCTCCTTAAGCCAAATGTGATGAAAGTAAGCTTCACATTTTCCCTCTCACCTCCCCCCATTTCCCCTCCACTGAAAAAGCTTTTTCTTGACTCTTTTACATGAGAGATATTTTGTCCCATTCTATTTCTCCCTTTCTTCTCCTAGTATATTCCTCTCTCACCCCTTAATTCTACTTTTTAAAATATCATCCCTATTCTACTCACCCTGTGCCCTCTGTCTATATGTGTATAATCCCTCCAACTACCCAAATACTGAGAAAAGTCTCAAGAGTTATAAATATTATGTTTCCATGAAGGAATGTAAACAGTTCAACTTTAGTAAGTCCCTTAAGATTTCTCTTTCCTTTTTACCTTTTCATG
Organism: Notamacropus eugenii; assembly: GCF_028372415.1. Classification (NCBI taxonomy): domain Eukaryota; kingdom Metazoa; phylum Chordata; class Mammalia; order Diprotodontia; family Macropodidae; genus Notamacropus; species Notamacropus eugenii. The sequence continues at coordinate 3,387,391 of NC_092878.1, read as the reverse complement.
CTCCTCTTGATTCTTGTATTTGAAAGTCAGATTTTCTATTCAACTCTGGTCTTTTCATCAAGAATACTTGAAAGTTCTCTGCTTCATAGAAAATCCATTTTTCCCCCTGAAGTATTATACTCAGTTTTGCTGGGTAGGTGATTCTTGGTTTTAATCCTAGTTTCTTTGACTTTTGAAATATCATATTCCAAACCCTTCTATCTCTTAATGTAGAAGCTGCTAGATCTTGTATTATCTGGATGGTATTTCCACAATACTTGAATTGTTTCTTTCTGGATGTTTGCAATATTTTCTCCTTGACATGGGAGCACTGGAATTTGGCCACAATATTCCCAGGAGTTTCTCTTTTCAGATCTCTTTCAGGAGGCAACTGGTGAATTCTTTCAATATCTATTTTACACTCTGGTTCTAGACTATCAGGGCAGTTTTCCTTGATAATTTCATGAAAGACCATGTCTAGGCTGTTTCTTTTTTGATCATGGCTTTCAAGTAGTCCCATAATTTTTAAATTGTCTCTCTTGGATTTATTTTCCAGGTCAGTTGTTTTTCCAATGAGATATTTCACATTGTCTGCTATTTTTTCATTCCTTTGGTTTTGTTTTATAATTTCATGATTTTTCATAAAGTCATTAGCTTCCATCTGCTCTGTTCTAATCTTTAAGGAATTATTTTCTTCAGTGAGATTTTGGACCTCCTTTTCCATCTGGTCAATTCTGCTTTTTAGGTTTTTGAGCTCTTCCATGGCCTGAGACCAATTCATATTTTTCTTGGAGACTCTGCTCGTAGGAGCTTTGACTTTGTTGTCTTCTTCTGTTTGTATATTATAGTCTTCCTTTTCACCAAAGTAGGATTCTATAGTGTGATTCTTTTTCTGGTTTTTCCACATTTCCCAGCCATCTACTTGACTTTTGAGCTCTTTGTCAAAGTAGTTTTCTGCTTCCAGTTGGGGTGAGGGGTGTGGTCAGCTGTTTGATCCCCCACAATCTGTGGGTCTAGAGCTCCAGAAACAGTCACTGCCTCTGCCACTGCTGCTGCTATGGCTGCTTCAGTTTCCCCCATTCCCTCCCTGCTGTGATGCCCTAGTGCTGGGGCCAGACCACTCTACTCTCTCACATGGGTCCCATAGGGTTTTTCCACTGACCTTCCAATTTTTCCTTGGCGTTTTGGGATGGTGAAGTCAGGAAACTGCCACAGGTGCCAGAGATTCAGACCCCCCCCTGCCCCCAGGTCTGCTCAGGTCCTATCTGTGCCCCACACTGGACTGTGCTCTTCCCCTAGCCTGGCATGATGGATGCTTCCCAGAGACATTCTGAGCAGTCTTGTGCCAGAGATTTGCTTCCCTTCATCATTCTGAGGGTTCTGCACCTCCAGAATTTGTTTAGGGTCATTTTTTACAGGTATTTGGGTAGGCTTGGGGGGAGAGCTTTAGTAAGTCTACGCTGTTACTCCAGCATCTTCAATTTAAGATCATTTTGATAGCTGAGTGGAGTATGGACTGGAGTGGGGAGAAACTTCTGATAGGATCCAATCAACAGACTATTTCAATAATCCAGGTGTGAAGTGATAAGGGCCTGGACCAGTGTGATGGTAGTGTCAGAAAAGGACACATGAAAGAGATGCTCTAAAGGTAAAATCAACAGGCCTTTGCAACAGATTAGATATACAGGGATGGGAAAGAGCGAGGAACTGAGTTGACACTTACATTGGGAGCATGTGTGACTGGAAGGATAATGTCAACAATAGTAGGGAAGTGAAGAAGAGGTGTATGTTGGGGGAAAGGAGGTTTAATGAGGTCATTTTGGATTTTGAATTTAAGATTTCTATGAGACATTCAGTTTGAGATACACGATAGACGGTTGGAGATACAAGACCAGGGGTCAGCAAAAAGGTTAGGATGGATAAATAGATGTGGAGGTCATTACCATAGAGATGATGGTTGACTCAATGGGAGCTGAGAGAATCGCCAGGTAAAATAGTATACAGAAAAAGCAGAAGAGGGCCCAGGACAGAGCCCTATTGTATACTCCATGTTTAGTGGAGGTGGCTGATCCCAAGTCTGAGGCAACTTTGAAAAGACTATGGGTGAGTTTGAGAGGAGAAGCAATATAAACTGTCCCTCCCCTACCAACACTCATTGACAATAATACTTCCGAGAGAGGAATCGCATTATCTCCCATTTATATTTGTGAAGCTTAATCCCCCAACCAAATAACACTTTTCACATAGCGCAATAGGCTAGAGATTGGCTGCTTTGGCATGCATGCTCAATATGGGCATTCCAACTGACTGTTAGCCTTCGGCCATTTTAAAGTTGCTGGGGATGAAACAGTTTATGATCACTAGGCCTTTGGGGTGAGTCTCTAGTCTGGTTTTTGATAACAGACGTAAAACCTACAGCCAAACTGCACTTGAAGCCTTTCCAGCTTGGTAGAAGATGCTCAGAGCTTGGGCACTGTTGGAATAGCCTTTGAGAAATCAAGGTCACCCCTATGCCTGATGAGGAGTTGGAATACAATTTTAGTGGAAGATTTTCATTTTGTTTTGGTGAGAAACGTTACTTTGTAAAGTTCTGTTTGTTTTGTTGATTTTCAGCTTTTCTCACAATCTGATTTTAAAATCAAAGAAAATTCTTTTTTTTTGTTGCTGTATTTTGTATGATCTTGTCCAATTGCTTTATTAATTAACCAGTATTAATTAACTCCCTCTCACTGTTCCTTCCTTACATAAGCAAAAAAATTAAAAAAAATAACTAATGTGCATCGTCAAGGGAAGCAAACTTGCCATGCCCAAAAATATATGTCTCATTCTTCATTCATCTTCATGCAGAATAATGGTTGGCCACTGCTTTGATCAGTTATAAAGCATTTCAAAACTGAATTTCTTCAAAATGCTGTTGTTGTGGTTTTACTCCCTATTTTGTATGAATTTGTTAGTCTTTCTACCTGTCTCCAAAACTGTCCATTTGGTCATTTCTTATGGTGCAAAAATATTCATTATATTCATATACTGTAATTTGTTTAGATATTCCCCAGTAGGAGGAATTTAGCTACCAGTTTTTTGCCTCTACCAAAATTGCTATTATAAATTATATTTTTCTAACATGTAGGCCATTCTATTCATTCTTTGATCTCTTTAGAGATGTATATGTAATCATCAATTTTCATTTTTCCTTTGTTATTGTATTATCCAGGAAATGTATGACATAAAAAGGTGGGTTGGTAATGTGGGAAAATGGTGGCATGCATGAATTTTGTGCTCCTCTGGTAGGTATACTTGTAATGCCAAGACAACTCCTGTAAGGCTCCTAGCACTTTGGTTTGGCATCCTGTCATGGAATTATGTAAGGACATGATCAGGGGTTGCACAGGTTTGGTGGAAATAGTGGATCGTGGTCCTCATGGTTGGATGAACTTAAAAAGATGTAGGGGTGGCAGTCCATGCCAGAGTCTGCCACCAATAAAATCATGTTGAGTGAGTGACCTTTATGGCTCACCCCAGCACTGACATGTTAGTTTATGAAAACAAGGATATGACTTCATCCATCTACTCTGCCACATTTGGAAGCAAGCTTGGTGGAAGGAATGCTTTGCAGCAACCACTTTAAATGTACCCTATTCTTCCTAGGTAGTGAGATGTGGGTATGGGGGATGTGTCTGGAGGTGAGGGCAGTATTTTGTACTTGGGTTCTTATATAGTTATCACTTCCACATTGTGGGGGTTAGGGGCACGATGCCCTCATGATCTGGAAAATCTGCACAAAAGTTTTGCCTCCCCCCCAACTCTGTGTCAGAGAAGTCTGAATTATTATCATAGAAAACAATAAGATATGTATGTTATACAATACTATACATATATTTTATGTATTTCTGAGTTTCTACACTTTTTCTGTGTCATCTGTGGCTTCCAAAGAATTCCCCCCAAATTCTCACTTAATTTCTTATACCAGCCTGTGATATATCAAAACCTTGATGAGGAAAGTCCCAACGGGATAACTGTTCTCAGCAAAGATGTAAAAGGTGCTACCTTTGTAACCCATGTAAAATCTTTGTTATTAATTAATTAAATGGTACTGGGGCATAAATCGCCATATTAATCAATAACATAAAGGAGACACTAAATGGTGAACACGCTAGCATGGAGGTTCAAGCAAACAGCAGTAGGAAGATACTCCACACCCTCAGGGGTATACCTAGAATCCTGAGGGAAAGACGCAGTCGTTCTCTGAGAACTCAACTTGTCAATAACCATGGGAGTTGCGATTAGAACCCCAGGGTCTCTAAGTAGCCTTACTTAGGACCCAACTTGCTAGTGAAAATGGGAGTTCATTCATTCATTCATTCATTCATTCATTCAATAAACATTTATTGAGAACCTACTGGGGCAACTCCAAATTATACTGAAGGTCCTTAAGCAAACTGCAGATTTTCCTTTTTTATAGACACGGAAACTGAGGCTCAGGGAAGTGAATTGACTTGACCAAGGAGTAAGTAGGACATAGGAGGTAAATACACAAGCTGGGATTTGAGCTCAGCTCCCCTAATTCTAAAGCCAGAGCTGTTCTTCTGTTACTTATCATCTTAGAGAGTTACTTGAGCTACTTGGAGTTTGAATGATTTCCCTGTGGTCATATAGCTTGTCAGTATCAGAAAGAGAAGGTTAGATGATGCAGTGAGTAGAATGCTGGGCCTGGTGTCAGGAAGACTCATCTTCCTGGGTTCAAATCTGGACCCAAACACTTACTAGCTGTGTGACTCTGGGCAAGTAATTTAATCCTCTTTGCCTCAATTGCTCATCTGAAAAATGAGCTGGAGAAAAAAAGGATAAATGATTCTAGAATCTTTGTCAAAAAAAAAAATGGTGCCATGGAGAGTCAGACACAACTGAAAATGACTGGGTGTATGTGCTAAACGCTGGGATTGCAAAAAGAGGTAAAAGACAGTCCCTGCCTTCAAGGAGCATAGAGTCTAATGAGGGAAGACAATACATGAGGCAAATAGGAAATAAAAGAGGGAAGGCGTTGAAATTAAGAGTGATTGCAGAAAGCTTCTGGTAAAAGGTGGGATTTTACTTGACACTTAAAAGAAGCCAGGGAAGTCAGTAGTCTGAATGAATATTTCAGGAATGGAGACAGGCAGAGAAAATCTCAAGAGATAAAGAAAGAACATGTTATTTGGGGAAAAGCCAAGAGGCCAGTGCCACTGGATTGAAGAGAACCTGCCAGGGACTAAGGTATAAAAAGACTAGAAAGATAGGAGGGGGCTAGTTTATGAAGAACTTGGAACGCCAAACAGAATATTTTGTATTTTCTTTTGGAGACAATTGAAAACCATTGGGGTTTATTGAGTAGGGGAAGGTGACATGATCAGATTTGTGTTTTAGGAAAATCACTTTAGTGGTTAAATGGAGAATGGATTGGAGCAAGGTGGGGTAGGGAAAAAAGACTTGAGGTAGACCAGCACCACCATCAGGCTATTGCAATAATTCACATGGGAGGTGATGAGGACCTGTACTCAAGTGGTAGAAATGTCATCTGAGTCATGTCTGAAGTTCTTCTTGACCCCATTTGGGGTTTTCTTGGCAAAGATACCGCAGTAATTTAACATTTCCTTTTCCAGTTCATTTTACAGATGAGAAAACTGAGGCAGAGATAAGTGACTTGCCACAGCTAATAAGTGTCTGAGGCCAGAATTCAACTCAGTCTTCCTGGAATTCTCTAAATGAAATTTAATCTGTAACCTGACTTAGTTTACCTATAGAGATTGTTTAACTATGGCTATTTCCTTTATGAGATGTATGAGATTATAATTCTGTTTAAGTTTGTTCAACTTTTATGCCTAAGAGGATATACTAGATTGCTGTGGGTAAATGTGTGTGTGTGTATGTTTATGTATTTCCCTGCCTCTCTGATGCAAATTCGTCTATAAATAGCCTCATTAAAATCCAAATCTTTGCTCAGGATTGCTTTTTCTGCCTCCTGAACCTATGATTAAGCATAATAAAACAGGTTTTTACCTCTACTATTTCTTCATTGTGGTAGATTCATTAAGCATCAGTAACTTATTAAATGAAAACTCAAAAGGGAGACATCCCCCCCAACAGTCTGTGCTTAGACATTCTAATGAATGGGAACTTACTACTTTACAAGACAGCCTTTCCATTTTAAGACAGTTCAAATTGTTACATTGAACAGAATTCCACTTACATCTAATTTCTGAACATTTGGTCTTTATTCTGATCTCTCAAGAGACACTAAAGAAATTGAATCTCTCTACTTCATTTCATCCCTTCAAAGATCTGTATTTCTCCTGTCCTCAGTCCCAGCCCCAAACCTTTTCATTCTGAGGCTAAATGTTCCAAGTTTCTCTAATCATTTATAACAGGAGATGACTTTTCGTCCCTTCCCCATCCTGGTCACGTGCCCCAGATGAAGCCTTACTAATCCATGTTCCTCTTAAAATGTGGTGCCCTGAATTGAACCTAATGTTGCTGGTGTACGACCAGAAAAAAGCACAATGAGACTTTGTCTTCCTTGATCTGAATCAGGAGCCGACTAGCCTTCAGAGAAAAAATGTGGGGAATGAGCTTGACCGAGGTCCCTTCTTCAGAGGGAAGTGTCTCCTGTTCTTTACTTAACCTGCCTCCTTTCTATCACATTTTTCATTCAGCTCAAGCTCCCAAATAAGGTGATAGCAGTGGAAAGGAGAAGTTTTTAACAGATTATAATTCAAAGAATTCTTTCTCATTTAGTTTAGGAGCCCCCCCACTCCTTATGCAAGCGAAGTTCACTTTAGCTATTTTTTTAGCACTCGTTTTACACTGCTGACTCATATTAAGTTTGTAGTAAATTAAAACTTCCAAGGTTTTTTTTACTTAAACTGCTGTCTAAACCTATTTTCCACTCTCCCATGCTCATGCGACTGATTTTTTAAAGCAGGACTTGATATATTTACACTTATTAAAAATTCAGATGGTTGTAGCTAGTCCATTATATCAGATCTTTTGGATCCTGGTGCAGTCATTCAGTATCCCAGTTATCCCTCCCAGCTTTGCGTCCTGGAAAGAGAAGAGCAGGCTGGTTTGTGCAAAATTGTGTGGTACTTTTAATGATCTCAAATTTTTCCTTAAAACAAAGGCTCATATTTTTAATATCAATACTCCTCTGATGATTCATTCTGGAGGACTGACTTCAGCTAAGTAGTCTCCTTAGCTCAGACTTACTAATGAATTAGACTATAAAAGCTCTATAACACAAATTCTTTGAACTACAAAATATTTATTTTACACAAATTGCAAAGGAATCTTTGGTCAAAAATAAAAAGCAAGGATGAAGGAAATAACTATAGTTAGTAAGTTTAGAGCATTAGATACATTTCCCAGTGGCCTCTCTCAACTTTTACTGCTTCACTTTTAAAAGATAAATAAAATTGTTTGGCATATGACTATTATTAAAAACAAAAAGACTCTCGCAATAAACATTAAAACTGTTTTTTCCCCTTCAGATGTTGCTCCTTAGTATTGTCACGACACTGTTACATTTATTTCTGCTCTGTGTCTGTCTGTCTTTGTCCCTCTGGCAGCAAGCATTTATTAAGCACTTACTATGAACCGGGAACTGTGCTAACTACTGGTAATACAAAAAAATAAAATAAAACCATTGTCTCTGTTCTCAAGGAGTTCACATTCTAGTGGGGCAAAACCAGAGAAGCGACTGTAAGATATATAACGGAGAGAGAAATGGAGTGAAGGGTGGGGAAGGGAAAGGCTGATTGAAGAAGATGGGATTTGAGCTGAGAATAGAACGAATCCAGGGGCATATTGGGTGTTCAAGAACAGCTCTGGTATGAGGGCTGCCAAGTGTTTTTCAGGGATGTTCATCCACCTTTGGTGTCTACCTGGCACCTAACTCTCACCTGTGGCTCCAAGAAGGTGTAGGATGCCCAGTGGCCACAATCTGGTAAGCCATCTCATCAGATCGACTAAACAAGTTTGAGGCTAAGGGGAGGAGCTGGTGAGAGAAAGAGCTTCAGTTCTCAAAGACACCTTGGTCAAGCTTCAAGTTTTCTTCAAGGGTTGAGTTGGCTTCCAGCTTCAAGAGAGAAGATAGAAGAGGCCAGCGTGACTTCCGATTGCTGAAGGAAAAGCCTCTAGGAAGGGACGTGTAGTCTCTGTTAACAGTAGCTGTACAAAAGACTTTCTGATCCAGATACGATCACCCAAAGTGATGCATTTGTTTTCTTTCAATTTCAACAATATCAAAGATTGGTTGCCTGTGACACCAGAAAAATCATCTTTGAAGCATTAATATTTGTATTTATACTGGGAATTTACAGGTCTTAGACCTGCTCCAGCTGATCTTTGCAAGGGACTGCAGAGACTTTTAGCCCAGGGGAGGAATGTAGGCCTTGTCCCAAAGCCCATTGGTAGCCAATTCTCTCCTTATAGGTGGAGATGAAGGCCCCACCCTACATGAGAGGTGGGGCAGAGTTGATAAGAGACTGAGAGCTTTAGTTCTCAGAGTCTTCCCCACCCTCACTCCCACACACTTTAGGATTGAGTAAACTTTGAATTTTCTTTGACTGTTGAACTAGCTTCTAACTTCAAGAGAGAAAATGGAAGAGATCAACCTCAATTCAGGTTGCTGAAGGAAAAGATTTTCAGAACACACAAGAGATGCTGGCAGTTTCCAGCGTGTCTCTATATCCAGCTTGCTATTCTAGAGATTTCAGAGGATTTTCCCTTGGATAAGATCCAGGACACTTTCTCTTGGTTAAACTGAGTTCTCTCACTCCCGATGGGAGAGTTCCTTCACTCTGTATTTTCAGTTTTATGTATACCTTCTCTGATTTTTGTTTTGCTAACTCTAACCCTAACCCTTCTAACCCTAAATGTACTCTAACTCTAATTCTAAATAAATGGGCTTCTTTGCTATTTGCTATATATGTTCATTGTAAAACTGTTATTAGGTGGGAAAGGGAGTAAGCCTTGGATATAGAGCGTGGGGTTCTTCTTCTCCCCCATAAATGACAAAGTGATCAGAAGTTAGATGGAACCCAATCATATCTCTTAGAAAACTACCATTTAAGAGAGCAGATGGATAAATTTATAGCCTAGTATTCACCCTCTCTGAGGAGAACAGAGCAGCCTCAGCTCAACTTCCTGCTTCTCCTTGTGGCAGGAATCAAAGTTTTCCCTGGAGTAGAGTGGAAGTAAAAGAGGCTAGAGACGTCTTCTCTGCTTCTCTTTGACACACAATAACAGTCCTTGATATAAATGGGTCTATCTACACATGTGGGATTCATTCCTCTTCCATATACTGAGTAGACAAAAAAATGATTGGTTCATTCTTTGCATGGACTGCAATGCTTGGAGCAAAGTGAAGTGTGCTGAGCAGTTAGTATGTAAATGTAGAGTCAGAGAAAGAGAGAGAGAGAGAGAGAGAGAGAGAGAGAGAGAGAGAGAGAGAGAGAGAGAGAAGGAGGGGTAGTATTTAAAAAGATTCCTTTAGTTATTCTCTTGCCTAGCAGAACTGAATGGGAATACATCTTGAATTATTACCCTAATTTTGAGTATCTTTGGGGAAAGATAATCGATAATTATTCTCCTTGTTCTTTGCTAATGTTTTTGTGGTTGGGATTTTTCTTTGTTTTTGCCCACAATCGATCTAGAGAACAGTCGGTTACCATCTTTGTAATAACTCTTGATATTATGAAGACAATTGTGATGTCAGCCCTCAGTTTGTTCTTCTTTATGCTTAATTATTATAATTCCTTCAGCTTGTTAAATCCCCATTTGAACTATGAATACATTCCTTGAAGGCCATCTTTTTCAAAAGTGGGTAACTTACTAGTTAGTCAAGCAATCCATAAGCATGCACTAAGCACCTACTATGCCCCAGACAGTCTGTGAGGTGCTAGATCAATATAACTTAAGAAAGATATTGTTTTTCTCCTTTTGAGAGAATCTCATAAATGAACACAGAGATTCCTCCACTGCCTTACCTAACAGGGTTATCTAAGAAAAGTGCTTTGTAAATTTCAGAGTGCTTTGGGGTGTGTGCAAAGAGTACTGACTTAGTGCCACCTCTGGCACCTACTACCACCTGTCTTTGGACAGGTCATTTATCCTCACTAGGCCTCAGTTTCCTTGTCTAGGAAATGAGAGACTAAATGAAGGTCTCTTCGAAGGTCCCTTCTAGTGCTAAATTAATAATCAATGGTACTATAAATCATCATAATATAAAACCTTTTCCCCTGAACACTCTTCAGTTTTCATATGTTGAAAACCTGATATTGGTGTTCAGAATTAAAGGCGTTCAAATATTATTATGCCCATTTAACAGATAATTACAGAGAAGTTGCCAATCAATATCAGTAGAGGGAGTTTCTACATCAGCAATTTCCCTACATTGATTAAATCACAAACCCTTTTGTTCCCAAATAAAACAAAACAGATGGTGAAATCGAATCTCAGAGTAGTCTAAAGCAACACAATTAAGGGTATAGCTTAAATTCTAATTTAAGGTAGTTTTGGAAGTAAAACCCAGTAGAATCCTAGTTCCACGTTTTCCTCAGTAACTAGAGATATTTGCTGAAATATTGTCCATGAACCCTGAATTGTGATACCATGGTAGTTTTTCAATGGACTGCAGGATCTAGAATTGGAAACACTATATAACAGATATAATGGGGATCCATGTGAGGACACTATTGATTTTTTTACTATTATGGTTTTTATTTCTATTTAAGGTAGGAAATCCCTCTAAAACATTTGATAGACATTCATTCAGCCTCTGGCAGTCCCTTCCAGTGATGAGCTTACCTTATCATAATTCTATTTGAATTTCTCTGATTGTTAGCAAGTTCCTCCTTAGAAAAACCTCCTTGTTAACTCCTTCTCACTGGTGCTATTTTTGTCTTAAGAGACCATTCAAGGCTAATTTCTTTTCCACACAATACCCCTTCCAATATTTAAAGTTATCATAACCCACTAACTTCTCTTTCCCATATGTTTACATCTCTAGTTCTTTCAGCTAAAAAAAAAATCATCTCCATTCAGATAATTCCCAGATCTTTAAATTCAGCCTTATTTAACTCTCTGTTACAGACTAAATGGCCTACTTCCTATGAACTCAGAATCTCATCTCATAATGCCTCCATCCATGCCTTTGCAGAGTGATCCTCATGCCTGGAATGCAACCCCTCCAATACTTAGCTTCCTTCTGGTATCAAATCAGGTGCACTACCTTTGGTGACTTTCCCAAATCTAATCTAGCTTTTTCCCTCCTCAAATTATCTTGTGTCATTATCTGACTAAATGTCATCCTCTCTCTCAGTAAGAGATTATTTTTCATTGTGGTTTTGTAACCTTTAGCCCTGACTACAGTGCTTAACATGTTTTTGTTTTGTTTTGATCTGCACCTGAGATATCTTTAGTATAAAGTAATCCCTGTAAGGAAACTCCACTGATCAATCAATCAATCAGCAAGCATTTATTATGATGTGGTCACTGTATTGTTAGTTTTATTTCATTGTTTTACTTTGTTTCAAGTTGCTGTCAAGAAGTAAGAGCAAAATATAAATGTGCGTAACGTAAGAACAAAACATATCATCAGTAAAAGGCTATTGCAGTGGTCCAGGTGAGAGACAATGAGGGCAGAGCTAGGGTTGCAGCGATGTGAGTGGAGAAAAGGGAATACATAGGAAAGATGTCGTGATGGCAGAAATATCAAGATTTGTCAATGGATTCAATAAATGAAGGAGGAGTGAGAATGAAGACTGGAGGGTGCCACTAACGTTGTGAATGTCAACAGTAATAAACAGACTTGGAAGAGAAGAGAGTTGGAGGGAAAGAAGAGCTTGGCTTTGAGCTATTAAGTTTGAGTTGCCTAGGAAATATCCAGTCCAAAATGTCTAGTACGAAGCTGGTTACATGGGATTAGGACTCAGGAGAGAAAGTATAGGTAGATATACATACATATTTACATAAAGATGATAACTGAACATATGTTGACACTAAGAAAGTTGATGAGCTCAACAGGATAAGCAGTTTAAAGAGAAGAGGGAAAAAGACAGAGCCCTTCCCTCCAACCTATGGGGTACCATAACATAGTACATTTATTCAAAGACATGTCCTATACCCAAAACAATGGAACAGGAGGGACCATCAGCTTGCCATATAAGCCTCTTCACTTGCCAACTGATGCTTACGTTGGACAGCTCCAATTTAAGCAGTCCATGTATGTCATGGAACAGTGAATACAGGTGGAAAATTTCTTCATGCTTACCTAGTCTCTTTCACCTCCTCAGTTCTATGAGAAGTCTAATCTCCAAAATACCAATTCTACCACTTGTAATCCATCCCAAAGATCTACAAGAAACCAAAACCAGTAGTGCAATTTAATTTCATGCATTCAACCAGGCAAGACCTAAGTGGATCCCAGGCATCTAATTCTAGGAATGGTTTCCTTTCCATGATAAGAAGTGGAGGAAAAGTATCTACTAGCTTGTTACAGAAGCTACTTGCTACCTAGTCTAGTCTTTTTCCCTTTCAATTCTATAGCATCTCACACTACATTTTGTGTCCACAAATAGAATTCAAAGAAAAAACTTTGTTTTCCTTAGTCCAAGGATAATAAGGCAGTACTTTCATACAAACGCATGTGTTGGTATTGAAAATGCATTTTGGAGTTGTTCAACATGCCTATCATTCTGTTATGGGTACAGAGTGTACTCACAGGGAGGGGTTCTTAATGTTAAGTACATGCTCAGCCAAAAATTTAGGAGCATTTGTCTGCCTCGGTTTTCTGACTTCCTGAGTTGTGAAGTTCTGGGAGAAATTAAAGGAGGGCTCACTGCACTTTTGGATAAGGGGAAAATACCGAATGAGTCCTTACATCACACACTCTTAGCAAGACAAATTTGTATGGACTCTGAAGAAGAGTCACAAATGAATTCAAATGTATTTTCAGGTAGTCACCCATGCATCATATCCGTCACAGTTTTCTATCATCTCTAAGCATAATATCATGCTTAGATACAAAAAGTTCTGCTGCATGACAGAACCAGGATTCATACCTTATTTACTTACTGAGAAAACATTTTAATTTCCTTTCTCTTGAAGTAACAATCTAATAAGATTTAATAAAATAATAAATTTAATAAAATAATAAAATTTAATGAATATCTGAAAGTTTTATTTTAAATTTTTTTTTAAATTGCTTTATCTTATGCAATTTTGATCAAAGGTGAGGGGAACAACAACCCAAGACAGATAGGTGGAAGACTATGCCTCATAATAGGTCCAAATTCTCAACTGAGATATTCTTGGAAAAAGCTAATGGACAGCAGCAGGAAGTGAATCTGACAGTTAAAGCAGAATTCTAGCTGAATTGAGCCTAGGATTATTAATTGGATATTATTTCAATTGCTTCATTTTAAAAGAATCAATGCAAATTCTGTCTTAAATATGATTTAATTGACATTTTTAATGAGAAAATCACTGGCTTGTGCTTGGAGAAGAGACATAGGTACCTCTGTACAGGGAAGTCTACTTCAAGTGTGCCCAGGGAAAGCAAGGGGGAATTCCTTTCATAGTGTCACTATGCAAATGCATTATGCAGCAGTATAACATACAAGAAGTGTCTTCATTTGGGAATATTCTTGGGAAGGGTTGGCAGTGGGGTTAACTCTTTTTACGTCTCCAGCATCCTCTGGGATATGCTAAGGTCAGAACTTATGTACTTCAAGTAGTATTAAGTAGCTTTGGAGCTTATATTACCTTGTGGATCGGGAAGGCAATGACTACAGCTCAGAAATACCCTAATTGGATCAGATTCCGTCAATGACTTGGAAATGAAGGTGAGACTCTTTTCCACTTGGATCCATCGTGTCCAGTATGGCTTCTTTTGAAGCCAAGGAGATACTCAAACATACTTTACCTAGAAATACCATACAGCCATATAGTATATACACCAAGACTAAAGTTCAAGCTCTCTATGATAATTATTTTAGTCAGATTATCTTAGATTTGACTAATGTTCATTCTAGTGAAAAGGAATTTGCAACAAAAATATATTAAATCAACAATGGTGAAAATGAATATTTTTCCTATTAATTTTGTTAATTCCTTACTGGAAACCAAACATTTGCATAGATGTTATTATGAAGTAAATGCACTTTTAAAAAATTGAGCTTCAAAAATATAATTCAAAGATTAGTGTTCCTCAGAAGAATTCTGTGCTATAAAGTGACATAATTATAATGTAACTAGAACATTAACACAAGATAAATACCATGTTATTAGCAACCATACTAGCACACAGGGTGGGCTTCTAGCACACGTTCTTTGATCTGCTTTTCTAAAGGAAATACAGCTTTGAAGAGGTCAAAAATCTTATTTTAAATACAGATAAGTAGAAAGAAGTGAGTACAGAAAACACAAGCAGAGAAATTAGCACAGAGATTCAACAGACAGGCTCCAATTGTCTGAATAATGTAATACAACCACCTACAAATGCCACCAGACCAGGAGAGCACCAATATCTGAGCAGTCAGTAGGGCTCTTAACAAATGGCTACCTATAGTTAGGTCCAGGGAAGTAAAAGGTCATTCTCATGAGCAAGCCCCCAGAGCAAAATGCCAGTCTGCTAGAATATATAATGAAGACTCCACCCCTGATAGACTCAGAGCCAGTAGGCACAAAACTTACATGACTCAGCACAGCTGTGAATTATCAGGGTTCAAAGAAGATCAATCTTTTTTATGTTCACAATTTAACCTGAGCTTGGGAAACTGAATTCCCAAAAGAAGACAACAAAAATCCCACCTTGCTTGTGCTTATACCATAATACTTTCATTGTTATTCAGTCGTTTTTCAAAGAAAATATTACAATACTAATTTTGGTGTTGTTCAGTTGTTTTTCAGTCATGTCTGACTCTTTGTGACCCCATTTAGGATTTTCTTGGCAAAAATACTGGAGTGGTTTGCCATTTTCTTCTCTAGCTCATTTTATAGATAAAACAAATAGGGTTAAGTGACTTGATATATACTTGATAATCAATATAGCTAGGAAAGGTAGATAGGGAAAATATTATCATTCCAATTTTACAGATAAGTAAATAAATGGAAAGTAAATAAATGGAAGTTTATAAAACTTAAGTGAGTTGCTTATACAGAGAATTAGTAAGTGGTAGTGATGGGACTCAAACTCCAAGCCTAGAGCTTTAAGATTGACCAGTATTTTTTAAACTAAGTCTTGCCTCAAAGTAAGGGAATTATTTCATAGAATATTGTCAGCTCACCTTGACCCAGAAGAAAATAGGGTGATTGATATGTAAAATTGACTTGCTCATCTTTTCTCCTCTCCACTTATAATTCCATGGAAAATCTACACCTATATTATCATACATACACACACATATTCATAAACATGAGAGGCATCACTGTGTTTCGTATAGGACAGTAGTCTTGGGGTGAGGAAGACTGACTCTTAATTTACATCCCATTTAAGACACTTACTAGTTTTGTGATGTTGGGCAGGTCACTTGATCTCTCTGTGCCTCTGTTTCCTCATCTGTAAAATGGTCCAAGGCTTCCAAGATCCATTCCACTTCTAAAATCTAGAATCTTATGTGATTACATCAAGTTAAGTACTGTTTAAACTCAAAATTGAACTTTTCATTGGAACATTTAGAAGTAAAGCATTTTCAGGTAATCAATGATCAACTGCAACTATTCATTCTCCCTCAGTTTGTTTGTAGTCTAATCAGCCTTTTGTATAATATATCTCAGTCTTTTAAAATTCCATGAACCAAAGTAGCCTACCCAGAAAATAATGTTCTGCACAAGATTGACAAAGTCATGAGAGATTACAATCTACCTCATCTTCTTTCCTTGAGGACTTCCTTTTAACTTTCTGCTTGACAGCCAAAGAAGTATCTGGAGTTTTTTCACATTGGTATCTTAGCTGACTATTTGCCCTGGTCAGAATTTATTCTGGGCAGGTAAGAATTTAATTCTTCCTGTAATAAGATATTTATCTAAAAAAAATTCTCATCTAAACCAATTCAAGATGTTCTTGTTTCAAACTTCAGAATTTGTACCTAGTTTTCCCAATCAACTTTGGACTAAAGGGATTCTCTTCAATATCCACTCTCTCTTTTGTCTAGTAACTTTGAAATTTTAATTACTTTAAGGAGTATCACCCTCTCTGGACAGGAAGGCACTTATTTGATTCAATGAACTTGACCAGTCATTTCCTCACATCACACGGCAAATGCGTAAGGCACATTAGTATGAATGTTTTCTAATCCTCACCTTTCATGTCATGGTTTCACTAATGATCCAATCAAGTTCCATAATCAAAGTCATCCTTTGGCTCCAGATAAAAATAGTCTTCATCAGGAGAAAGAGCATTTAATCGTCTCAAGATGTAGCTGGAAGAAATGCTACTGGCCTGAGTAGCCATTTTACTTGGCAAATGTGTCTAACCAATGTGCACCACACCCTGATGACATTCAACATTCTGTGTCATCTTGCTAAATAGCTTTACAGTCTTTCTACATGACAGTGATAGTAATAGAAGGTTTTACAAATACAGAGCAATTAGAAGTTACGCACCCACGCAGACACATTTTCTAAGTGTTTTACTTAACAGGTTATGGTCTTAGCTTCAAAACTAATGGCTTACTGTAAAGTCTTTTAAAAAAATACCCAACAACTTGCTGTCAGCAATCCAACAGCAGAACAATCTCAGAGGCCAGTCAGGGAATAAGCTATAGCACCATATGTTGCTTATTTGGAGTTTTGCAAACATCCCTTGTTGCCCAGTACCACTTATATGTAGTACTGAGTCCTCATTCCTTATATTTTCATTTATTCTCTGTGTAAGATGATTTTGATATTCAGTGACTTTTAGGATTATATATCATAGAGGTTTGAATGAAGAATCTGACATTCAATATTGTGGTAAAGTTGACTCGTGGACCTTGAAAAAAATAATTGAATGTTCCTAAATGCTGAAAGCATTTGGAGTCTGGAAACTTTGCTCAAAATTCTTGGACTTTTTTTCTTGTAGATGCTTGTTTTCCTTATTAAAATATCAGTGTTAGCTTTCTCAGCTCATGAGCCACCAATTCAACTACTGAGTAGCCAATGTTCAAGGCTGTCAAGACAAAAGTGTAATCAAAAATTGGGTAAGGAGTAAATTCATTTGTGGTTAAGATCAAATAACCAAACAACTGACTGATTGATTGATGTTATACCACTTGATCTCCACCATTGGCCTCTACTTCCTAGAAGATTTCTAAGAGATGTGAAAGGCTTCTTAGAGTTACCATATCTACAGCAATACACATCTCTTCAATGTTTCTCTACATCCTTCACTCATGAAGGAGAGCAGGGGGAATGAAATATTGCCCTTGAAAGCAAGCCCACAAAAATCCTACATATTCTCTTCTCTGACAGCTGTTTCTCCTATGCAGCTTCCCAATTATGGATACTGTTGTTTATTTAAGAGAAAAAAGAAACTACCGGCCAGACTTCAGCTTAACTAAAAAACCAACTGAAACTTTTATTACAGTCATCTACATGGCCACACCAGTCTGAACTAGTTTTTATGACTTCATCTTAATGGGTCAGATCCTCACGTTTCTTCCCTAGAGGCAGTTGGGTGTAGTGGAAAGTGTATTTAATTGGGAGTCAGATGGCCTGAGTTCTAGTTCTGGTCTGGCCATTTACTCCCTGTATAACATGTCTATATCTAACTGAGAATCCTTTCTATATTATACCAGCTCTGGGCTTTGGTTTACTTTTGTGGGGGCAGGAGGATATGAGAGGACTGGAATGTCTTTAAAGTTTCTTACAGCTTCAAATCCCATGAATCATAAAATTTATCAGGTTATAATTTTTCATCTTTGCATTTGGTGCTAATAGCATGTTAACCAGATCATGGTCATACCTGACATGATTATGTAGGTGGATACTCATCCCGTGAACTAGAATGGCCTTGGTTACTAGGGCAGGTTGTGGAGGTAAAATTGACAAGAAATAACAACTGATTAGATATTGGAAGAGGGGAGAGGATAAGGAAGAACCAAGGATGTCTCCAAAGTTGCAAACCTGGTAACTGGAATTATAGTGTTGTCCTAACTTAAAGCAGGCAAATTTATAAAGAGTATTGGAGTTGGAATCACAGCTTCTATACTTATTATGACCATGAAAAAGCCACTAATCTTCTTGGAGTCTCAGTGTCTTCATCTGTAAAATGAGACATAATAATATTTGCATTGCATTTATTACGCCTATAGGGCCAGCTTTGGAGCCTGGAAAGGTCGGGGTCAATCCCTGCCTCAGACACAAATTGGTTGCGTGACCATTTGGAAATCAAATCGCTCAGTGCAACTCATTAGGATCATAAAAGTTATTGATCTATATTGGTGGAGGGAATTTCAACACCAGAAGTTCCCTCCATTGATGAAATGACGGATCTGCACAGACCTTTCTTACAAGATCGTTGCAGAGAAAGTGCTTTGTAAACTGTAGAACATGGTATATAGGAGAATTATTATTATAAACAACATAAAAGCCACTTCAGGGGCTTTAAGAAAAGCCATCTTATTCTGTCAGAAGCAGCTGAAGCAGGGCTAGAGGTGTGCAGGCTGGGGAGGCACAAAGAATTATTTTCATTGATGAAATGTGTTTCAGCAAAGCAGACAAGTAGGAAACATATAAGTTCCTAAGAAAATATACTCTCTTAAAAGTTACACAAAACATCTGAAAAGAATGCTTGCAGTGGATCATTCATACACCTGTACTCTCGTAATTTGTTTCTTAAAGGACAGAAAATCTAGATCATGTGTATGAAGAATGTTGCAACCTTCAGAGTATTATATGTCAATTATTATTATTTCAGTGTCATCTACTATAATAATAATTAACATTTATACAACACTTTAAAGATTGCAAAAGGTCTTAAATATCTCTTCTTATCTGAGCATCAAAACATTCCTTTGAGAGGAGTATTATAGGAATAATTATTCCTGTTTTATAGATGAGAAAACTGAGGTGGAGAAGCCCTGCTATTCAAAGAGGCTCAGTATCTGACCGATGGTCATTCATCTCATGAGTATCTGAGACTAGATTCCAACTCGTTTCAGGTTCAGCACTGCAGCTCAGCTGCTTCTTGTATACAACCTGAGCTGTATTGCTATTTAATGTTTTTGCAGCTGAACAGCTGTCCTCAGTGTCTATGTTGTTCCTTTGAATCTGCTTTCCTTACTGTGCATCACCTCGTGTGAGTCGTCCTCTATTTCTTTGAATTCTCGCTAAATGGGCTTCTGGATGGCAAGGTGAAAGGCTCCAGCCAAGCCCAACTTTGCTGTAAAATACCTCAGGAGTGACAAAGAGGAAATCAAAATGAAGCAAAGATGAAGAGAAATATTGTACCATTTAACTCCTTAAAAAAGCATTCTAGTTGGGTTGGACAAGTGTAGGACTCACTAGGAGGGGATCTCCCCGAGGTCAATGGGTAAAGTGGCAGGATGCCAGCAGATGAGCTGAGGCCAACACAGCTAGAAGTTGGGAACTGCTAGAAGACCAATCTGAAGCCTGTCACCTGGAATCAGGGATCTGATAGAAACCTGCTTGCCTGGGAGCTGAAGATGCAGGAGACAGACCTAGTGACCTCATGATTGGAAGGTGGGGGTTCCAGAAGGTGGTATGAAGCTAATCTGCTTTTATTTATTTTTATTTTTTTTATTTATAGAGTTATCAGAAGAAAAACCTGAAGCCAATTCAACCTGAGATCAAGCTCACTGGGAAACTAGAGGCACAAATACAAGAATTAGGCCATTCCTGTCCTCAAGGAGCTTACATCCTAATTGGGAGAGACAACGTATATATGGTAGTAGTAGCCTGGTGAAGAATTGCCTGGGAAGTCATAGAAATAGTGAATTAATCCATAAGGTAGACAATGAATCTTTCTAAGAACAATATATAGTAGTATTAATTTAATTACTGAACCCAGATCAAGGGTGAAAGGGTACATGTGGCAGCAGGACTCGTGGAAAAATGGCCAAAGTGGAAAACTGTTTAGAATGTGAAGCTTGGTCTGATTTCCTTGTCTAGGCCTGGCTAGATATAGCATAGTATTTGAGCTGGAGCTTGCTCACTCACCAAGCAAGTCTTTAGTCTTGGTGAACTTGGCTTACCAATCAACAGCTCAGCTCAGGATGGGAATAACGATTCCTCTGGTAAACGAGGTCATGTTTCTATTGGTCCAGATTATAGGTGCTGGTCCATTTGGGGAGAAATGGAGTAGCAGGAGGTCAGATGGCGAAAAGGTTAGAACCACTGGTTGGGATGTTGAAGCATGGTCTTGTCTAGCTGTCTGAGGATGGTAAATTATAGTCATAGAGCTTTTTCCCTACCCAATCGAGAGAGTTCAACCAAGACCACATAAATATGAAGCCTGTAAGGTCTTATTTCCCTGATGGAGCTATGCTAGGAGGCAGGCTAAGGCCAGTGAGACCAAATGATGGTAAGACTGGTGCAGATTGCACCAGTGGGTAGGGCCTGACCCAGGTCTGGGTACCTCTCTGAATCTCAAGCCAGGCCTGAGGAGGGCGGCAGTACTTACAAGGTCCAAGACAGCTTCCCAGACAGGATTTACAATATGGTAGGTAGAGGCCAACCATCACATCAATGTCACTGACAGAGCAGTAGCATCTGAACTGTAACCTTGGCAGGACCTATCCTGAATATGGTGAACTCCTACTATGATATTTCAATGGATGTCAGAATCTAGGCTTAAAAATCCCATTCAAGAAGTTAGGCAGAATGGAACCCAATCTTAGCACTAAATTCCAATAGAAATCCTGAGGTTGAAAACATGAATAAAGGGGGAAAAGGGCAGGGGAGTGGGAAAAAAAAGCCACCTTTTAATATAATGGAGAAATACCATGAAATAAAAGAATTCCAAGATAAGATTCCACAAAAAAATGTCTTCAATAATTGCAAGTAGAACACCAGAAAAAAGAGTGGATTTGCTGCAAGAATTCCACAAGTGGGTACCTATGCTGGCGTACAAGTCTCTGCAGTTTTCCAAATATTATTATAATACTATTATAATATATTATATATAATTATATATGTAATATATTATATTATTATTAAATATTATATAATCTGTAAATAGAAAAATTGTACTTGCTTGTTATCAATGATTAATCATCTAATGCATTTTTCCTGCTATGGCTAACAGCTTTAGTACTATGTCAAATAATAATGGTGATGTTGAGAATCCTTGTGTCCCACTTGGCCCTGTGGGGAATGATTCCAGTGTTTCTTTAAGAAAATAATGCTAATTTTTGATTTTAGATTTTTAAAAATATACATTAAGGAAAATTCCTCTAATTCTTGTTTTAGTTATTTAAGTATAAATTGTACTAATTTTTTCAAAGTGTTCTCTGTACCTATTGATAAACTGTAGCTTTATTATCCAGAGGTCATTTAGTCCAACTCTTACCTACTTGAAAAATCTCAGTTAAAGTACCCACAATAAGTAATCATTCAGCTAGGCTTGAGGACTTTACTGATGGAGAGCTCACTACCTCCTGAGGGAGCACATTCTATTTGTTAGAAAGTTTTCTGACACATGATGTCTGGTGGTGAGTGTGCATGTCAAGAGCCCTGACCAGACGTTTTGTTCTCTTTGCTTTTCTAGTAACTGTGAAAATCTTTGGGCGTATTAAAGAGTCATCTTTTCTCATGAATATGAAATTTTCCAGCAAAGGCTGGCTTCTTTGCTTTTCGGTATATCAAATTCCAGGCTTTTTCCTCCCTTTTACTCACTGGAAAACTTCACACCCAACAAATTGGCAAAGATGACAAAAAATGAGAATAGTCAATGTTGGAGGAATTACAGAGGGAGGCGCATTAAAACACTTTTGATGACAATATGAATTAGTCTAAACATTCTGGAAAGCAATTTGGAATTATGATTTAAAAAATTGTCGATCTGTCCTTCAACCCAGAGATCCCACTGCTAGGCACATTCCCCAAGGAGGTCAAAGACAAAAACAAAGGCCTAATATTGTTGACTGTGGAATGTACTGTATTGGAGATAATAAGAACATCTTAATAGCAAGAACCACAATACAACAGCAAAATAACTTTATTAAAATCATAAAAAAGACAAATGTAGGAAAATATACTCTGCAGTGACAGAAGTTATAGAAAGATCTTCTTGCAAAAGGGTTAGTAGGATGGCCAACTGGTGTCATGAGCTTGATCCAGGTAGAAGCTTACTCAAATGACCCAAGGCAGGCACTTTTATATGAATCTGAGTACTTTGTCTAGGAATGGGCTCAGTGATTGGATCATACACAATCTGGATTGCCCAGGGGTTTACCCTGTGGGCTTCATACAACACACAAGAACAAATAAGGCAATCATGCTTTCTGGGTTTAGGCAGATGTCACTATGTGTCTAACTCTGAGAGCTCCTTTGTTCAACCAGGCCTTCGTAGACCTAAAGGATCATATATTTAGCATCATCTGCTCCTACCCCCTCATTTTATAGATGAGAAAACAGAAGTCAATTGAGGTTAAGTGACTTGGTCAAGGTCACACTGCTAATAAATGGCAGAATTTGGATGTGAGCCCAAGTCCTCTGATTTCTAGTCCTCTTTCATGGTATCACCCCTTCTCATCTAACACCCCGTCTTCTGCAAATTTCCTGTATCCTTAATATATATGACAAAATATTCTTAGCAGCACTTTTTGTGATAGCAAAGATGGGGAAAAATAAACAAATCACAGCATATGAACGTAGTGGATTTATTACTGTGACACAAGAAACCATGACTAGGAAGACTTCAGAGAAGTGAAGTGAATAGCCAGGGAAGAATATATACATGATGTAATAAGAAATAACAATAAAATAAATTGGAATCCTGAATGATTATAATGACCAAGCTGGGACCTAAAGACAAGATGAGAAAATTCAGCTCATTCTTTCCAACAGAGAGATGGAGGACTATGGGTGTGGAATGTTCCATGTGCTGTATAGATCTGATAGATACAGTCAATGTGTTGACTGGTTTTGCTGAGCTGGTTCCCCCCATCTTTGTAACAAGGAGAGAATCCCTGAGTAGGGGCCAAAGATATATTCAGAAATGAATGCATTGTCAAAACAAAAGGCATAAATGCAAAGTTAAAATAAAAAGAAATATCTATGTATGAATATACGTGTGTATATTATATATATTAAAATTTATATAAATGTGTTTGTGTGTGTATATGTATATATATATGCATGTATATGGAGAGAGAAAGTGGATTCAGGACTTTGAGATAGATACGTGTGTGTCTATACATCATATAAACACATATGTGTGTATATATAGAAGTATATATTCACATATGTGTATGTATGTATGAATGTGTGTATACATATATCAAACCCTTGAACTATCACTTTAGTGGTTGTTTTTCAGTCGTTTCAGTCATGTTTGATTTTTCGTGACCCCATTTGGGCTTTTCTTGATAGAGATACTAGAGTGGTTTGCCATTTTCTTCTCCAGAAAACATCAGTCTACCCTGACCTTTGCTTGATGTACCTGTGCTGATCTTGTGGTCACCACTTCCTTTATTGCATGTTCACCAACCGTCCCTTTAAACATATACCATAGAATTTTGTGAGAAACCTAGGGTAAGCTCATTTACCTACAAATTGTAGACTCTACATTCCTCCCTTTAAAAAAAAAAGGGGGCCAACTTTTCATTCTCTACTGTCTTACAAAGATCACTGTCAGGGACTTAGCAATCCGGTCAGTCCTTTCAGCAACTGAGACTGTAAATCATCTGGACGGGGTGATAAACTCTTCAAAGGCATTTAGGTGATCTCTTGATATCTCTTTACTTACCCTCGGTCTCTATTCTAAGACTCCTGGTCAAAGAATTAGTTCACTTGACAAAGATTGATAAGAATGCATGTGTATAACAACTTGCAAGTCTACTAAAGAGAGTTTTAATTAGAAAAGAAAGGAAAAAAAATGCACTAAATTACAATTTAGAAAAAAGAGCATTTTAGATACCAGAAGTTCATAGGAAGCAAACTCTAGGAAAGGGATCACTAATAATAAAAACCTATGGCTTTTAGTTGTACTAACACCAGAAGAATGTCTAACAAGCAAAATGAACTGGAAATCCCCATGCAAGGAAGGCAAATCTGATCTCACAATTGAGGCTTGGAAGAAGAGACCCAGACCTAGAATATACCTAATGAGGATCTTGTATTGAAACTGGTGATGTTTTACCCTGATGAAAAAATAGAAGTAAAGTAAGAGTAATAGATCTCTTCTTTTATTTTTTCAATTTTTCCTTTCTTATATTATGAACTTAAATATCAACAAAGAGGAGCCAAAGAGAAGGATTGAATAGGAAACCATGAATAGCTATTATGTACAACTTGTTTTGAAAAGTGCATATTCAATTTAACAGGATCGTACCAACACCGCCCTGTTCCTCTGTGATCCCTTCTGAATTTCCTTTTTCTCTCCTGTGGATATTTTTCTGTTGTTTTAGTGATGCTCTCCTTTCTTTTCTTCTCTTTTTTTGCATCCATCACTCATCTCTTGTCCCCAATTAAAAACCCTCCTTTATAAGAAGAAAAGCATAGTATAAAAGTGGAGTTAGCCACTTCGGGAAATGGATGCTTCTTGCTGCATTTCTAGTCCATCACTTCTCTGCCGAGAGGTGCAAAGCATGTGTCATCAACCTGCTGGGACCATGACTGGTCAGCACCATTGCATTGACTAGAGTTCCTGTGTCTTTTATGGATGTTTTACTTTTTGTTTTAGTATTCATTGTTCAAATTGTTCTCCTGATCGTCTAATTTCACTATCAGTTCATACAAGTCTTCCCATGTTTCGGTTCATCCTTCCCATTTCTTAAAATACAATAAGCATAAACAATCATGTGACCAGAGATTTAAAGTTTGAAGAAACCTTAGAAGTGTTGAGTCTATCTCCTTCAGTTGTTTGGATGAGAACGTTGAGGCACAGAGAGTTTTGGAGACTACGCAAGCAGTGTCTCAGGTAGGATTTAAACCTAGGTCTTCCCAACCCCAAGTCCAGCACCATCTTTGCTATGATGAGCTGCATACCATACTATTTTCAGCTATTCTCCAACGGATGGGCACCTATTTGATTTCTGGATCTTTGCTACATCAAGAAGTGTTGTTTTAAATATTTTTCTTTGGATCCTTCCCTTTGACCCCTTTGGGGTATCGATTTCCTTTCAAGTACTTGAAAGATCATCACATAGCAAAGTGATTTTTATTCTACTAGACTCAAAAAGGCTGAACTAAGAACAATGGATGGAAGTGGCAAAAGAAGCAAGTTTGGTCTTGAAACAAGAAAAGCCTCTCAACAATTGCATCTGGCCAAAAGCGGAATGCCTCGGGAGGTAGCAGTTAGTGGGTTCTCCCTCACTGAAGCTCTTCAAGCAAAGGCAGATGACCAGTTTTCTGGAATGTGCCTGCTTAGCATGATACAGCAGAAAGAGTGCCTGATTTGAATCAGAAGATCTGGGTTTGAATCTTGGGTTTTCTACTTAATACTGCAAATCATTTTACCTTTTGGGGCTCTATCTTCCTCATCTATGAAATGAGGTACATAGTCTTGTCAGTCACGTCAAATCCAAATGCATATTGACTTAGAAAACCACACATTACAACTATCTATGTTGCATTGTATTTTATTTTGTTAAACATTTCCTAATTGCATTCTAATCTGATTGGGCTATAGCCAGAGCCTTGGAAGTCTGAGTCTGACACTTCTGGTCTACGTGACCTTCTAAGGTCTAAATTCTATGATCCTGTGTCAGCACAGTCATTTTTAGGGATAGAGCATTGGACTTGGGAGTCAAAAAAGAACTGAGTTCAAAAGTGACCTCATGTATTTCCAACTCTGTGACTCTGGGCAAGTCACTTAACCTTTGTTTGCCTCAGTTTCCTCATCTACAAAAATGGGGATAATAATAAGCACCTGGTCCTCCTAGAAGATAATATTTGCAAAGTACTTGGTGAACTTTCAGGTGTTACATAAATGTCATCTATTATTACTGTTGTTGATACTATTTCTCCTTATCTCCTTGGACGCACAGGTCCTGATCAGCAGCGTCTATTAGCCCAGGGGCTCTTAACTTTTTCTGTGTGTTATGGATCCCATTAGCAGACTGGTAAAGGCTAAAAATTCCTTCTCAGAACAATGTTTTTAAGTATATAAGATTACAAAGAAAACCAATTATATTGAAATATGTCTATCAAAAGAGTTTCAGAAAATGGTTTCAGACCTCAAGTTAAGGCCCCTTAAATATAGGCTGTCCTCCATCTCTGTTAATAAAGGGTAAAAAAGGTTGTTTGTATAGTGGAGTGACCCTGACAAAGAGGAGATCTGCTTAATCGGGGCAGCATAAACAAGGTCGGATTGTCACTAATAAATTTGTTCTTTGCTCCCTTTGGTTCCTTTCCAATTACAGCTCCTTCACTGCGATACCTAAGATTGTGTCTTTTGGCTTTGCATAGTCTTAAGCATTTGCTGTGCATGAAGGAACCATATCCAGCTGCTAGGAATACATGGCAAATCCAGGGATGTTTGGCAGAAAGGATTTTTGTTGTTTAATTATTTCAGTTTAATTGTCTGACTCTTCATGACCCCATTTGGAGTTCTCTTGGCAAAGATGTTGGAGTGGTTTGCCACTTCTTTCTCTAGCTCATTTTACAGATGAGGAAACTGAGGCAAACAAGGTTAAGTGACCTGTCCAAGGTCACATAGCTACTCTGTATATATCTCATTTGTACACATTTAGTTTTGTGTTGTCTTCCTTCTTCAAATGTGAGTTCCTTGAGGGCAGGGATCGTAGATTTGCCTTTACGGGTATCCCCAGGCTTAGTGCAGTGCCTGGAACATAGTAAGCACTTCATAAATCCTTATTAACCGACTCATTCATAGTTGAGAGCTAAGGTTAGCTTGTCTAGTGGGTGGCATGAGCAAGATTTAAAGAACACTTTCAAACACTTTTAAAGAGTAAGACACTCCTGCCCTTCAAAACAATTCCCTACCTGCTGGACAACATCAGAAATTCCCTTAAAAGGGAACAAAGCTTTCTAGTTCACCATTTGAGGCAAGATCCTTTAAGATAATAGGGACTTTATTCATACAAAATTGTAAATGACTGATACTATCTTATGTCCTAAAAGCAGATTCTTTTTTGAGAAGGTGGAGAGAGAAGACGAGAGAAGAAAGGGGGCATAACTTGTAATTACTGGCCCTTTGAAGAAGGATATAGGGGAAAAGGGTGGGGGGAGATGGTTTAGGGCAGCTTCACAATTTTTCCTAGGGTTGCTCCTGGTGACAACTGATAAACTTTCCTTAAGCAAAGTAGGCACTTAAGAAATCTCTCCATTCCTTCAAAATACCCTCCATTTTCTACTTTGGTTGTAGAGAGAAAGGACCTATTTCTTTGCTTTCCTGAAGCCTTAAAATTGCAGTCTGGGAGCAAAGTTTCTAAGAAACCTCTGCCAGAATATTGCTTTTATAATCCCAGAACTAGGTATGCGGCTTTAGGGAGGCAATCATCTTGGAGGTAATCCACTGCTACCCAGGGAAACTATCTAGCTCACTCAGTTGTTTCTTTGGGGCTTACAGCTTAAGATTCTCAGTTGAAACCATTCCATTAAAGTTCAGAGTAGGGAGAGAGAAAGAGAGAGAGAAAGAGAGAGAGAAAGAGAGAGAGAGAGAGAGAGAAGGACAGAAAGACAGAAAGAGTCAGAGGAATTATTTTCTTCCTTGCATAGGTCCTTATATCAAGGGTCATCTTTGAGATCCACTAGATCAAAGCTTTCCCCAAGTTAAATCCTCTAACCACTGTACCACCTAGCTGCCTTGATAGAATAAATACAAAAGAAATAACTGGTCTTCATATTCAGTGAACATCAACATGCTAACTTCCACTCATTGCTATCTTTGTCTACTTCTATTCCACCAAGATGATGAGGGCTATAAGAAATTTATTCATTCAACAAACTTTTTTAAAAAGGTATTTACTATCGACCCATCTCTATGTTAAGTGCTAGGGGAGATAAAGTGATTAAATAAGATATAATATGTGCACTGAGGCAACTATCTCAAATTCCATTGACATGATAAGTCAGGTCTCTAGATCAAGGCTACTATGCCCTTTCAGGGCTCTAAAAGTGCCCTTGAGGCATTAGGGGGAGTGTAGTAGCAAGCATCCTAGCATACCCAGAATGGCCTGTTAGCACAGGCTATTTGATCTGCTTTTCTAAAGGAAAGATAGCTTCAAAGGGGTCGACAATCTTACTTTAATTACAGATAAGTAGAAAGAAGTGAGTATAGGAAATACAAGCAGTGAAATTAGCACAGAGATTCAACAGACAGGACTCCAACTGTCTGAACAAAACAATACAACCACCCACATACACCACCAGACTGACAGAGCACTATCATCTGAGTAGTTGAGGAGATCTTAACAAAGGGCTACTCAGAGTCTCATCCAAGGAACTAAAAGGTCTTTCTCAGGAGCAAGCCCCCAAAGCAAAATGTCAACCTCTTGGAATATATAACAAAGACTTGGCCCCTTCATTGACTTAGAGCCAGAAGGCATGAAACCTACTTGACTCAGTACAGCTGTGAATTATCAGGGTTCAAAGGAAATTAATCCCTCAGATGTTTACAATTTGGCCTAAGCCTAGGAAACTGAACTTCAGAAAAAACAATTAACACCTCCTTAGGTATCTAAAACTAAACACAGCCAATTAATTATATTTATATTTTATTTATCATTATATATTTAATTTATTTAATATATGATAATTTAAAATACAATTGTATTTAATATAATTGATTATATTTTACTGAAAGCCCAATTTTCCCCCCAGCTTCCCTACTTTTCCCCCAAGGACATCATCATTCTTGTGGTCATTAAGGTTGTTGCCATCAATTCATCTTTTTTTCTCACATTTCTAATCTCTCTCTCTCTCTCTCTCTCTCTCTCTCTCTCTCTCTCTCTCTCTCATCCCATTCACTCTACTCAGGCCACTAGCCTTGTTCAGATCATCATTGCCCTTTGCCTAGACTGTAGTAATGACCTCATACATAACCTCCCTGAATTTAGTCTCGCTTTTCCAATTGGTCTAGCACACGGCTGCCAAAATAATATTGCTGAGACACAGACCTTATGTCACTCCCACATGTGCTCAAAAACTTATTGGCTACTTATTACCTCTGGGATAAAATCCAAATTCCCCAGCCTGCAATGTAGGGTCCCCCAAAATATAATTCCACTCTGCCTTTCCAGACTTATGAAATCATCTACTCTATATTCAAGTCAAATTGCAAAACTAACTATTCCCAACACTCTGCATTCTATCTCTTAACTCAGTTCCTTTGCACAACCTGGCTCACATTCGTTCCCTCTGTATCTATACCTTTCAGAAGTCTTATCTTCAATACTTAGTTCAAATACTACCTCATCCACAAAGCCTACTTTGAGCACATTCAGCTGGAAATTATTTTTTCCCTAAGACCATGGATAGCTGCAAAAGTTCCCCACTCCTGGACTCTGTACCTAGATCTCTCAAGTTGTTAATACTCTCTCTCATCAAATTGCCTTATATTTACTTATCAAGAGGAAGCCATGAGGCTCAGTGGATAAAGCACTGGGCTAGAGTCAGGAAGATCTGAGTTAAAATCCATCCTCAGATACTCACTAGCTGTGTGACCCTGGGTAAGTCACTTAACTTCTATGAAGGAAATGGCAAAGCACTCCAGTATCTTTGTTAAAGTAATACCATACGTGGCTAAGAAGAGTTGGACACAATTGAACAACATTCACTTAACACATGGAGTTTGTATCCCTTTTCCCCAGAATATAAACTTCTGGAGGATAAAGGATTATCATTTTGTTTTATCTTCAACTAAACAGATATTTGTTGAATTTCAATGAAACAAATGTGATGCAGTGGAAAGAGTTCTGGATTTGAAATTCAGGTCTTAGATCTGCTATTTACTGCTTGAATGACCTTGGACAAATTCCTTCTCTGGGTCTTGGCTTTATCTGTAAAATTAGTACGTTGGGTTAGGTGACTGACCCCAGGACCTGCACTACGTAAGGATGACACTAACCACCTGTTTCTGGTTGAACAGAGTGTTAAAGTCAACTGGGTTTCACCACACCATGGACACTTTCCATTTGATGTTTCCCTTTCTGCCTCTGGACCTCAGGAGATGATAACAATCTCTGCTACCTGAGATATAGGGTTTTCCTCCTACTTTATTTTATCTTTGGAGAAAGTGAAAAGAAAGGAAGCTTTGGTCAAAGTGAATTTTGTGGATTGATGGGGGGAAAGATGAGCTGAGAGAGCCAACACCCAATACTACACATTATTTCATTTTTTTAAACTAATGCTTTTAACACACAAAATCAAATTTTAGTAAGGAACTAGAAATGACTCTTTGATAGGGCTCAGAGGACCTCCTCTTTCAGAACCACACTTGTTCTACATTACAACATTCTTTTTCTAGGGAATGTCATTTCCCATTCAAATATAAAAACAGAGAAAGCATTAGAAAACAATCCATCATCAGCTTTCAAATTCCATCAGGGAAATGCATTGCGAGGTCTACTTTCCTTTCCTTTTCTTATTTTTTGGATCTTGGATAGCCTCAATACCATGTAAAATCTTCAGTTGGACATGTCTTCATTTGTCCAACGTGTACTGATCACCTTCAATCTGCAAAGGACAATGCTAGTTACTTTCAAAAATGAAAAGATGAGCAAGACATGACATGTGCTTTTATAGTTTTCAGATACTTTAGGATATGAGTGTCCACAGCATGATAACCCATTGGGGAACACAGAAACCATGGAATAAATATCTCAGGGTAGGAAAAGTTCCCACTATTTTAAAAGAACTGCTGGGAAAACTAGAAAACAGCAGAAATCAGGTTTAGATCATCTTTCCCCCACAATGAAATTCAACTAGCTACATAACTGCAGTGTAAAATTTCATGTAACTAGAGGAGAATGGAAGCAGGTAATCAATCACTCACCTATGGCTTGGAGGAAGATTCTTATGCAAACAATAGTGACCATATATGAATGAGGATTGGACTTGTGATTTCATGGGGCCAGGGAACTATTTGGTAAGGAAACTTCCACTAATGCAGATTGGCACTTTCTCTACAATTTACAGTCTTAGAGTTAGCCTAACAGCCTAACATTAAAGGTTAAATGATTTACTGAGGGTCACATACCTAGTATATGTCATGAATGGGACTGGAACCTAGGTTTTCCTGACTATAACACCAGTTTGTTATCCACTACACCATACTGTCAGATAGATAGATGCATGGGTGGATGGATGGATGGATAGATAGACTCAGATATATAGATACAGATAGATGTATATAGATAGATACACCAAAAGATATGACATATCTGCAGATTAGTACATACAAGGCTTACACAAAGTAATACAAAATGACTTCAAGAGAAATAGACAATGCAAACAACTCAGAATCAGGAAAGGTTTCTTATAGGAAGGGTCAATTGGGCTGTGGTTTGAAGGGAGCTAAGAATTCTAAAGGTGATTATAAGAGATAAAATAGAAAATGTCAAAATTTTATAAAGATAAAAGACTTCTATATGAACTAAATTAATACATAAGAAAAATTATCGTGAGAACAAATAATGAAATGCACATCACTCCTTCTGGTTGAGGGGTGGAGGTCTAGATTGGCAGAATGTTACATATACTATAAAGTGGGGTTTTATTTAAATTAAATTAATTAATTAAAGTTGGTTTTAATTAGCTACCTTTCTTTGTTGTAAGGAGGGCTCAAGAGGAGGGTAAGTTGACCAATATGAAAACAAAAAATAAAACCTCAAAAAACTGGTAACCCATTTCATAACAGTGAACCATAAAATCTTCCAACATGGAGTTCCACAAGGAAAATTTTAAAATGGGTAGCATCTCCAAGAAAGTAACAAATTATATTCTTAGCTTTTTGGACTTGGCTTCTTTAAATAACAAAAACTAGACATAAGACAGTTCTGTGAAACTACTGCCAATTCTTTACTATTACACATATTATTTTTTTCTCTTTGTTCAAACAATGGCATTACTGTTTCAACTTTCTCTGCTTAGCTGCTTCTATTAAATGGAACATTTGGTTGCATAAATATAAAGCATGGTGGGATCCCGTTAGCATCTGATACCAGGTCCACAGTTATAGACCCATCTTTCACTGTTTCTCTGCAGTCTCTGTAATCAGGCCTGGTGCCTTACTTCTTATGGCATGTGTATACCACCATCTTACAAAGTGTGCCAATATATATCATGAATCCCAGAATCAGAGTATTAGAGATAACCCTCTCTGTTCTCATCTGAAGAGCGTTGAATATTTAAAATAAGTGCTGCATTCTTGTATTCATCCTTTGTTTTTGAAGAAGACCATGACATCAGAGAAATGATGACTTGACTTGCTCTTGACCTTGTTTTGAGTGAGGGAGGGCTGTGCAGGTCACTAGTCTCACTTTTTCCTCCTGAGCCATCTTGGTCCAGTGACCAGATATTCATCAGGATGACTGGAGATGGCCCAGGATGCGATGGGAGACCCTGACCTTTATAGGCTAGGCCTTTTCAGGTACTCACTTTGAGGAAGATAACGCCCATTCAGTGAATAGCCCTCTTTAAGAAGTAGTCAGGGAATGTCCCCTTTAATGAGCAAAAGAAAAAATAACTAAATCAAGCTGAGAGGGAAAGAGATTATGTTATTATATTAAGTTATTATGGCAGAGCCGTGTGTATGTGCACACATGTGTGTGCACATGTGTGTAAGCATGTGTGCATGTATGTGTGTGCGTGTGTGTTGGGGGTGGCCAGGAGGGGTCCACTGGGTTGCTGCACTCACTCATCTTCCCTGGATATAGGTTCTTCCCCTCAAAGTTCACAGTAGTCTCATGGTTCATGGACATGACCAATGGATTGGGGTTCAGGAACTGGGGACAGTTCTCTTCCATGTGGGACCTGATGATGAAGCACTGAATATTTGAAAGTCAAATGGTAATACAGGTTCCAGGTGAGAAAACTGAGGCACACAGGGTCAAGTGACTTGCCCAGAGTCACAGAGATAGTAAGTGTCCTGAGACCAGATTTGAACTTGGGAAAATGAGTGTTCCTTACTCCAGGCCTGGCACTCTATCCACTGCACCACTTAGCTGCATCAGACTGAAGGTAGGAAGATAAATATCACATAAGTAAAGACGGGAGAAACAAGAATAGAAAAAGAGATGTTAAAGAGGTTGAATTGATTAGAGTTGGCATCTGGTTGATGAAGGAGAAAATGTAAGAAAGGAAGTGAAGAAAATGAGGACAGTGAAAGAGGAAATGCAGGGGAAAAAAAGTGAAGGAAGACTCCCACTCTCAGGTTATGAAACTGCTTGACTGGAAGGATGATAGTACCCTAGAGGAAATAGGGATCTTTGGAGAACGGGCAGATGGTCAAGTAACGTGTTCTATTTTGGATCTGCTGAGTTTGAAATGGGACATCCTGATGGAAACCTTTAGCGGGCTGTTGATAAGACTGGATTGATGTTAAAGAGAAGGGAATTAAGACTATAGATGTTTAGCCTTCATCTGAGTAATAAGTCCATGGAAGCTTACCAGAGAGAGAGAGAGAGAGAGAGAGAGAGAGAGAGAGAGAGAGAGAGAGAGAGACAGACAGATAGACAGAGACAGAGACAGAGAGAGACAGAGAGAGTGTGTTAGTTTTAATGAACACTTATGGTTAGGGAGTGGGAAATGAATGATGTGTCAAGAAGGGATACTGACGAAGAGTGGTAAGATAGTGTAGAGTGAAAACTAGGAATTCCAACACTTGAGGCAAATTCTATTGAATGGGGATGAAAGTAGTGTGACTAAGGTACGGTTGGTGCTGCCATTAGTTGAAGTAGACTAAAGACGGGGTTCGGGGGCTTGAGAAGTTTGAGAGATTGAGAGGCCACACTTTTCAAAAGGAGTAAAAGTTGGGTGGAGAAAATTTCAGGACAGATACTGAACTTGTTGGGGAGGAGGGAGAGTGACCAAGAAGTCCACAGAAAATAGCAACGAGAATCAGGTCTGTGACTCAGGCCCTCATCACCTCATGCTTGAATTAATACAATAGTCTGCTTGTGAGTCTTCCTGCCACAAGTCTCTGTCCACTCCAGTCAATCATCCACTCAGATGTCAAATCAATCTTCCTAAATTGGCACAGGTCTAAACATGCCCTTCCACTACTCCATTAACTCCAATAGCTCCCCATCTTCTCTTGTCTAGGATCAAATAGAAAAGCCACTGTTTGGTGTCCAAAGCCCCTTTCTACCTTTCCACTCTTCTGACACCTTATCACTTCTCTTCCCCAACTTACTCTGACTCAGAGATACTGGTCTGACCTCCTCGCTATTCCTTGAACAAGATACTCTATCTTCCAGTGACTGAATTTTCACCAGTTATCTCTCATGCCTAGAACTTCCTCTCTCCTCTCACCTTCACCAACTGGTCTTCCTGGCTTCTTCAAGTCTCAGCTAAAATCTCACCTTTTGTAAGAAACTTCAGGATCCCTCATAGTACTTTTCCTCTGTTGATTATCTCCGATTTTTCATGTATGTATCATGTGTGCACATAGTTGTCTGCATGTCATCTTCCTCATTAAACTGTGAGCCCCTTCAGAACAGGGAACATCCTTTTATCTTTGTATCTTTGCACATAGTAGGCACTTAATAAATGCTTGTTAACTGTTCATATTGATAAAACTATATCACTATTTCCTTGGCTCAGAACAGGTCTAATATAAAATTAATTTTCCCCTTTCATCATCTTTCCCTATGTTTTATCCCAGAACAAATCCTGTGCTCCACTGTCAGTGGAAAAATCCAACTTCCAAGCCAGGAATCCACATAGTTGAGCAACCCTGTAAATGTGGTCATAGTGAAGAAGAAAAGGATGCTTGTGCTTATGACGGTGGTGGTGGTGGTAGTGATAATCTTGATGGCTCCCTAGGGCCTAACACTTGGTTTCCAGAAGAAGGTCTGGAAAAGGGCATAGACCCCACACATACTGCAGGGAAAATTGCCTGTGTACAAAATTATCCTACTGTCACGCTAGTGGAAGATGTATTCTCCTGGCTCCCTTACAAAAGGCAGTCCTGGTGTTAGCTAAATTGTTAAATAGACTGAATTTGCCTTTCTTTTCCTCTGCCTTTACCTCTCAGGCCTTTTTTCCCTTTTCAGTACTTTTGCTTCCAACCAACCTCTCGCTCTCATGTAGGTAGTCAACTTGTATCCCCATATTGCCTTGGGGGGAAAAGGTGACAAAGTAGTGATTTAATTTGTCACTGCCTGAGTGACCTTGGGCAAATCACTGAAACTCTTTAGATTCCAGTTTCTGCAAATGTAAAACGAAGTGATTTGACTAATTCTGGGGTTCTTAATCTTTTCTTGTTGTTAGGAACCCTTTTGGCAGTCTGGTGAAGCTTGTGGACCCCTTATCAAAGCGATGTTTTTAAATGGCTAACATAAAATACACAGCATTAAAAGAGAAAGCAGTTCTATTGAGCTATCAAAATATTTTTAAAAACAAATGTATACATGTATAATTGACATCATATCTCTCACCTTCTCAATGTGTAGGAGGATGGAGAGAATTTTGTACTCAAAATTAAAAAAGAAAAGAATGTTAAAAATAAGTACGTAACAACATACAAAGTGTATAGACCCAAGCTGAAGAACCATTGGGAAGATTTCCAAGGTCCCTTCTATGTACTATGACCCTAGGTTATTCTTCCCAAGAGTATTTGCATTTTGAAAATGGCTACACAGAGAGGGCAGTGATCCCATAAGAATGTTTCTAAATCAGTGGTTTTCAAAGTGATCCATAGGTCCTAGGGGGTGCCTCAAACCCCTTTCGGGGGATCTGACAGTCAAAATTATTTTCATAATAATATTAAATGCTTCATTATAATATTAAAGTAATATTAAAATTATTTTCATAATAATATTAAAATCTTACCTGCAAATTAAAATACTCCCTTTCCTCACTACATATCTGTGTGATATTGGATTTTCTTCAGCCATTTTAAACATATCACCACACACTGAATGCAAAAGCAGATATGAGAATCCAGCTGTCTTCTGTTAAGCTAGCCATTTTTAAAAATTGCATAAATGTGCAAAATCATGCCACTCTTCTCTCTAATCTTTTTTTTGCAAAATTATCTACTTTTCCTGAAACATTTGTGTTACTGTATAATGAGTTTATTACGGTTATTTTAAATGAATTAATATTTTTTAAATTTCAGTTTAATTTTTAATATGATAAATATCAACATCCAATACAACGCACATAAATAAGAGCTCTTTAGGGTCCTCAATAATTTTTAAGTGTGTAAACAAGTCTGGAGACTAAAAAGTTTAGGAACCACTGGCCTAGATAGGGGGAATACGTCCATACTCCTAGATGGAGGATTGCTGGGAGTAGCAGACCAGTGGCAACAGAAGAATACTAAGGCCTAGAAGAGGGGGAGAAAAAAGAGAACAGAGAGTATCAAAGGAGTGGGAGGCGGGAGACAGGATATATTAAATCTGATTTTTTTCAAAAACAAGAGTAGAAGACAACGTTTGCCTGCTTCCCAATTTTTCTCATTGCTGGAAACTCTCCCTAATGTATTATCCTGTGCCACAAGAAAATGGGGATAGGGTGAGGGTGAAAAAAGGAAGACTGCTGGAGTGTTTTGGAAAGAACACACCCAGAGAATAACACCACAGATCTGCACTCTACTCTGCCCCCACCACATGCCCAAATGAATTTATGAATGTTAACTCAGGGGATAAGGCACATGTATTTCAGCAGCATACCCTTAAAGATCCTCTCCTATCTCCTCAATGATTAAAAATATTTCTCTGTAGGTTTCCTCCAACCTTGCTGTATCCTCAGGGGAGCAGACAACTTGGCTAACTGGAGTCTGACAGCTGTCCAGGACTCACTCCAAGAGTGCGTGATGTAGCAGTTTAGTGGTGGATGTTGGCCAACCACGTGAAAATGAGATAAGGCACCCATCACTCTCACAGTCAGGAACGTGTTCATTCTAAAATCTAATTACATTTTGTTCTCACGGCAACTTCAGAGAGAATGACCGGATGGGGAATAATCTTTAAGAAAAAATATGGTCTTTGTATTTACTCATGAGCAGCCTGAGACTTGGTTTCTTGATCTTTAAAATCTCGAATATTTGTTTTACTAAGCTTACAAAGTTGTGAGGATTAGATCAGGGCATGTATGCAAAGCATTTTGCATTCCTAAAGCATGTAACAATAATGATTCCTTTAAAATGTAGGCATTAATGCAGGGGGTGGCATGTCATAATGGAAAGGGAAGGGGAGAAGCCTTATAGAGAATCCACTCTGCAAAGCCCTATGATGCATGCCTTTTGCAAATATGATCCCATTTGACCCTTACAACAACCCCGTAAATAAGTGCTATCATTGTCCTCATTTCACCGTTGAGGAAACTGAGGTAAATCAAAATGAGGTGCCTTGCTCAGGATCATACAGCTAGCAAGCGTTTGAGGCCAGATTTGAACTTAGATCTTCCAGACTCTAAACTCAGTGTTCTATCCACTGTGCCCTCAGCTGCTTTATGTTAGATTTAGTTAGAGGTCCTTGATGCAAATTCTAACTCTGCTACTTCCTATTTGTGGACAAAGCAGTTAATCCTTCTAGGGCCTCATTTGCCTCATCTAAAATAAAAGGGTTGGGCTGGATGATCTCCCAGGACCCTTCCAATTCACAATCTGTGATCCCATGTTTATCATTACTATAAGGTTCATAACGATTTCTTTATTTGAAATATTAGTGGTATTATATAGCTGTGTTATTCTCCAAGTAATTAAAGAACAGGTCACCTAAAAGGCAAGGGGGGTGTGAGTAGTTGGTAATATATTACCAATGAAAAATGTTTCAGGAGAAGGGGTATAAAGGGGAGAGAAAGGCGTAAAAGAGAGAAACATATGGCCAGATTAGCCAGTGGGGCCATTGTAGTAAGAGTAAGTTTTAGTCCTTCAGTAAGAG
Organism: Notamacropus eugenii; assembly: GCF_028372415.1. Taxonomy (NCBI): domain Eukaryota; kingdom Metazoa; phylum Chordata; class Mammalia; order Diprotodontia; family Macropodidae; genus Notamacropus; species Notamacropus eugenii. The sequence goes on along the minus strand of NC_092878.1, from coordinate 3,349,199 downwards.
AATGTTTGTTAATTAATGTAACTGATTATACAATAAAAATATGTTTTATTACCTTAAAAAGATAATTGTCTACCTAGCATAACTGATAATATATTGTTTTAAACCTCTATTTGGGGATTGAGTTGTCTTGACTAACTTGCTTTTCGATAAGTTGCTTTTCATCCATAAGATAAGCATCTGTGGGAGATCATTTAAGAAACAAAAACCAAAAACTGATAAACATATATAGACCTTCCAATAAGAGAGCCTACCAATGAGAAAATACCATATACAATTTTATCAGTAATTTAAAAGTAAGTTACCAATCAAAAAATGTGATAATTTTAGCTGAAAGTAAAGTCACCTGTGATGGCAGTCATCAAGGCCCATAGCTAAGTAGGGCAGGTTCTTGTGGTCCTGCACTTGAGACTGAGTAAGCCCATGGGACTCCAGAGCCACTGGATGATTGAAAGAGATTTGAAGACTTGACAAAAGACCACTGGGAAGGGAGAGATGGGAACCCTGTCTGATTCCATAAGAAAGAAGATGAAACCTCTAAACACGCATGGTGGTCTGTTTTTAGAGGGTATTGTTTGCAGGTAATGATTAATAAAATTTGATTGCATGAATTGAAAAGTATTGTCTAGTTAATGTATCCACATGCACAAACTGGAGGATTGGCACAGGACAGAAAGTGACCACAAATATCTTGTTTGCTCCTTTCAGGTGATATGCACCACTGAGAGCAGTAGATCCCCTCAATGTTTCAATTCGATTCAAATAGAAGGCCATTTATTAAAGGGTGGCCTAAAAGGCACTCTCTTAGGTGCTAGAAATGCAAAAAACAATCAAAAAGAAACAGTCCCTAACCACAAGGAAATTACATTGCATCGGGATGTACATGTGTACAACATGCACAGAAGTACATGTATACATGTCCTTGGATTCAGTCAAAGGGCCACACTTGAGGCCCTAGAGGGTCACATAGGACCTTGAGGCTGCAGGTTCCCCACCCCTGAGAGCCTCAACTTAGGCCAAGAGAGGGTAGCAAGAGGAAACTGGGCCCCTGTAGGCCCATAACAGGAATGAGTGGTGAACAGTCAATACTTGTTAAGAAGTAAATGCAGTTGTCCTTTCCACATGCAGAGGGGGATGGGGGCACACTAAGGATGCTCATCAGTGATCTGGAACTCCATGAAAAAATTTTTTGACCCTCCCTTTGTACCAGAGAAGTCTGAATTTTCTTTTTCTTTTATAGGGTGTTTACCGTACCTTGTTGTAAAATTTGGGTTGATCCCATATAATACTATACATACGTTTTATGCATTTCTGAGTTTCTAAACATTTTCTGTCATCTGCTGGCCTTTGCAAGTCCTCTGTGGCTTCCACAAAACTCCCCCAAAATTCTCATTTAATTTCTTATGCTGACCCATGATATATTGAAACTGTGATGGGGAAAGTTGCAGGGTAGAAGGGATAACTATACAAACTATATGCCAGCGAATATCAAAATTTATTTGAACAAGAATCATAGCCCATGTGCACATGGAGAATTCTCATCCCTTGCTTGTTTCTCCAGGTGTGTGTGGACTCTAGAGATAAGAGCAGGGACTGGATTTCACTGATGTAGGAAACTTGTCGATGAAGACATTCCCTGCACCTTTGCAAGTTGGCGCCTTCTCTGAAACATCTGGTCTTAGGGTATTGCCTAGAGCATTTAATGCCAAGATCAACAGAACAGTTCAGGGGCAGGAACTAGGCTGGCCTGATGAAAAAAATGTGAAGTAGGTGAAGGCTGTTTCTGGATCACAGTCATCCAATTTTAAATACTCCTTCCTGTTATCATCCTATAGGGACCCAGTTCCCTCTTGCTACCCACTTTTGGCCTAAGACTAGACTCGCAGGAATGGGGAACCTGCAAGCCTCAAGGCCCCATGTGGCCCTCTAGGTCCTCAAGTGCAGCCCTTTGACTAAATCCACACTTCCCAGAACAAATCCCCTTAATAAAAAGATTTGTTCTATAAAACTTGGACTCAGTCAAAAGACTGCACCCGAGGACCCAGAAGTCCACATGTGGCCTGGAGGCCGCAGGTTCCCTAACCCTGGTAGACTCTCCATTTTGTTTCCCATTTGAACCTGCCTTCCTACATAGTGTTTCATTAGACAAACCTCTCTCTCCTCCCCATGAAAACTGACCTTTTGGGTATTTTCCTCAGGGTCCCCTGCCAAAGTGACAGGCTCAGTAATAGAATCAACTTATCTATGCTAAAGTTAATGAAGCTTAATGATCTAACTGGAGAATTGATTTGCATTTAAGCCAGGCTCTGAAGACTTTACCCAAAAAGAAATATTTAAATTCCAGACATTGTGGTAGACATATCAGGGAGTAGATGGCATGCAAACGCTTCCCAAGTCAAATGACTTAATGGCCATTCTTTTGTTTATTAGAAAAACTGATATGGTTGTGAGCTGTGTTAATCATGCTATATGCATGTCCCTCCACATCCACGTCCCCTCCAAAGATCCAAATAAGCAATCCCATAAGGCTATCACCTCCAAGGGACCACTGGACCAGTTGGTGGAGTAGGATGGCCCCAGAAAGTAGGCATATGGGTTGTCACTTTCAAATAAGAGAATGTGGGTCATGGAGTGTGTTGTCCCCAGTCAGACTGAAATAAAAGACACCAATTTTGCTTTGAAACAGCAAACCATGATTCATCCAGCTACCAAAGGCTGGAGTGTGCTTCCCACAGAAACCACAGACGGCCAACACACGTGTCTGCATAATCCGTAGCTCACACCATGGCTGGAAAGTGTGCTTCTGGGTTTTGCATATGCTAGTTAAAGGGCAAGGACAAATCAAACACACCGCCTATCATTTGACATGGCAACCCTGTGGCAGTCTGGCTCCATGTGTCTCTCCAAGGCACACATGGCTTGGGTCCACAATCAAGCAGCTCCAATTCCTGAGACTCTGCTCATAAGACCCTAAAGACATGCAAAAAATGGATCTCTTGACTTGGGTACGATTAGAACCTTCTCACAAAGGACAGTGGTGTCTTTGACTCTTAGAGGAAATCACATTCCCCTTCCTGTCTTCAGAGAAGTAAAAGATCATGAATTTGAATAATGACTGAAACTGAAAAGGGTGCCACATGCCCACAGCTCTGTTTATAACCTTGCCCAGGGCCAGACTTCTTGAAGCAGAATGTCAGTAGCCATGGCAGCCACACATGTCTGGGCTGAACTATCCAGGCCCACAAGAGACACATGGTCTGCATGTGTCAGCTGTTAATAATTTGGGATGAAGGGCTGGCTCTGACTTGCTTCAGAGTACATGCTTTAGTCTACCTTACAGAGTCTATGCTTTGGAACTGCTACTATTTCCACTCCGTGTGAAAACATGTAACCCAGAGACAATTTAATCACTGCCCTAGTAACTGTCTCAGACGTCACAAACAACAGATTAGTCCATTGAGTACAAGAAATAGGAGTAAAGGATTATGTCCTTGCAAGAGCTAATGAGAATGATGATGATTTTAATACTACCGATAATGCCAGTGGCAACATTAATAATAACTCTCTCAAAGCCGAACCCATGATCCAAGTCATGGAAAGAAAGAAGAGGGCAAATTAGGGGAATTCCAATCAAGGTGACATATACAAGAGGCATTTTATTTGACACAGGAACTGTGGGGGAAAAACAAATAAAACTTCAGGACCTCAACACTGCAGCATTTGTATTTCATTTCTGCCACACTAAGAACCTTAAGAGAAAAGCAGAGCTATGAAGGAGTACTCCTAGAACAAGTATCAGACACCACCATGATGAAGACAACTTGAGAAAGCTGTTGTGCCACAGTGGATACAGCACTTGACCTGGAGCCAAAAAGAACTGAGTTCAAATCCTGATTCAGACACTTATTAGCTGTGTAATTCTGAGCAAGTCATTTGACCTCAGTTCGCCTCGGTTTCCTCATATGTACAATGCGGATAATAGCAACTACCTCCCAGGGTTGTTGTGAAAATCAAATGAGATAATAACTATAATGTGTATCTGGAACATAGTGAGCACTACGTACATGTCAAGTTGTTGTTGTCTGTGGGAAATCCTTAGAAGACTATGTCAATATCTATCTGAAACACATTGTCCATTTAAAAGAAAAATAAAAGAAACAGAGAAAGGAGTCTAGAAAGGCATGCCAGGCAATTTCAATTTCCTTGATTAGCAAAAATTTAAGAAAAATGTAAAAGTTTAAGGAGATATAAAGTGTCAAAGTAGTACAAAGAACTAAATAAATAATTCCTCGTTAATTAAAAACTTTACTACTTAAAAAAAGGAGGGGGTGCTTCAAAGGGAAAAGAAATCACAGGCATAAAGAAGATGTGGAACATTTTTGGTCGTCTATGCAGTCTCAAACCATATAGACTTTCTATCCAAAAAAAGAGTATATGGGAAATTTCTGGTAAACTATATGGTCTCAAGAAGTCCAATATGATGAAAAAATCAAAGCAGCCACTCAGAAGATCCTAAAAGGAATGACTCTGCCTTACAGACCTCCCTCCCCGACTGCCTCCCTAATGTGTCTAGACTCCTCATGTCTCTCCCTGGGGGCATAGGAAATGGTACCCTCCTCCAGCCTGCAAGACATAGAAAACTTGTACATCATTAAAATAAGGAATGACAGACTAGTTATGCCAAGGGGAGGGACTGAAATTTTAGCCTCTCTGCAAAACCAGAAAGAGGTTGGCCCAAATAGGATTCATAATTATTGGCCCAGAGCTTCACAGTGGTGCATGAATTACCAACAGGATGCTCATTTCCTCTCAGGGACAAGCTTGATTTCACCTTTATTAACTGAAGGTATCCCATGTTTATTACCAGAGGAGGAGAATATCAGTGACACCAGCGAATGTTGACTAATTGTATGTTGATGTGCTTTATGCAACGCATTCACAGCTTGTATCATGAAAAAAAATAAATCTGGTAACCCATGACAATAGTATTTTGGCTGCAAAGCAAAAAGAGTATGTCAAGTCCTAGGGAGTGTAAAGAACAACTCTTTATTGATTTGGTGATTATCCAATCAGCTGCCCCAAAGTGTTATAACATGGACTGCCTCTGTTGACTGTCACAAAACCTTTGAATCAATAAGTACTTTACTCATCATTCATTCACATGCTGGAAATATATCATTGAATATAGTGAGAACACTAGAGGACCCAAATATATTGATAACACTAGATCACTGGCTATCTACTTGGAACAATGTTCACTATTTAGAACATATCACCTAAATAATCTTTCCAAAAACAAATTTATATGAAATTTGGTATTTTTAAAAAAGAAAACAGTTCAAACCCATTTCAGTTCTACTTTGCCTTGAATCCACTATCATCTCTCCTAAAAAGAGATAATTATGATGTCTAAATTAAAGGGGTTGAGTCAAATGTCTTATTATCTACATAAAATATAGGTATGTATACATATGTGTGTGCATATATGTGCGTATACACACATGCATGTATACACAGAGAGACATGAATGTAATGGCTCCTCGAAAACAAATTGAGCAGCTTCCTTATCTCATGAAATCTTTCTCCAATACTATAAAAATGTCTTTGTGTCTTAATAAGTGTAAAATTCTTAACATAACCAAGGAAAGAGAGACAAAGTCTTCACGCTTCAATCTGGAGGTGACATTGAACCAAAAGGATAGAAGTAACATCAAAATATCTTTGTGGGTGTTTCCTCCAGACAATTTACACCAGGCTTCATGAGATCCAGGCTGTGTCTAAACACAATAAGAGATTTAGTGGCATTCTAAAATCAAAGCTGAATAGGAGGAACATATGGAAAACAATTAATGTCTATGAAAAGCCAGTCTTCATTCACACTTTTAGAATCGTCAAACTTCTCAAAACAGATTTGGAAAGTTCAGCAGTTTATACGGTACCAACTGCACTTATGTAGGATCAACAATATTGCCCTAAAGCTGCCACAGAAAGATGAACATTTCCACACCAAAAAAAGAGAAAGAAGATTCACAAATAGGTCAAAAAAATAACAAAAATGCTATTGGAATAGGCAAAGTGTCATTTCAGAGGCAGTTACGTCTGATCCTAGACTCCGACCCAAGTTCAAACATGGTCTCAGATGATTATTCTTTGTGTGAGTGTGAGCTAATCATTTAATCTCTATTTATCTCAGTTTCCTCACCTATAAAATGGGAGTGATAATAGCAGCTGCCTCCCAGGGTTGTTGTGAGAATCAAATGAGATATTTGTAAAGGACTTAGCTAAGTGACTAGCACGTGGTAGGGACTTAATAAATTCTTCTTTCCTTCCTTCATTGAGAAATAGTAAAGGTTGCTAATAGGTACATGTTCAATTTGTCAGACGTGACTAAGAGTTATTCTCTTCTGGATGGAACCTATGAAGCATCTACGATTCAATAACAGAACACACTGTGACAATATCCCCATTTATTTGGTTAGTAATATGATGAACCAGGTAGCACAAAATGACTTAGTCATGCAGATTGGTGTGTGGAAATGGAAGTGTTCAGGATAGTCATTCAGGGTCTGATCACTGATGTCAGAAGCTATAGAAAGGTTGCTTTAAAGAGCCTGTACTTTGTAATCAAAGCAAATTATTCAAGAGGATACTGAGAACACTGCAAAGTCTCACTGTAACCTGCAAAAATCTGGCAAATGCCAGATACCTAGCAAGATATGACAAAGTAGTGAGAATTATACATCCGAACTTCACATTGATTCACAGATCAACATGCGATCAATCAATTCCCCTACTATTAATACAAATCTCAAAATGCACTAATAAACCAAAGCAACAAATTGTAATGGAACCAGCTCATTATTACAGACCAGTTACTGACAGGTATAACGATATAGCATTGATCCATACAAATTTAAGTAAAACATTTTAATTGATTTCGTCATCCCAAATATTCATAATCTCCAAGTTTCATGAAATGGAACGCTTTCAAAATATGGAGATCTGGAAGAAAAGATCAAAATCACATGCAAAGAGGCTGAGGTGTGCATCATGCCTATTTTTCTGTCTGTTACTGGAGTTGTACTGAGCATGCTATGAATCAGTCAACAACTGTATAGGGTGCATGCTGGGGACACATAAGTAAAAAGCGGTGTCGTCATGCAAAACACATTTCCATGTAAGTCATGCTGTGAAAGAAACACACATAAAAAATCGAAGAAAAATAAAGAAAGTAAAGAAAAAATATCTTTGATCCACATTCAGGCTCCACCAGTTCTTTCTCTGGAGATAGATAGCACTTTTTATCACAAGTCCTTCAGAATTGCTGAGAATAGCTAAGTTAATCACAGTTAGACCTACATACAATATGACTGTTACCGTATACAGTGTTCTCTTGGATCTGCTCATTTCACTTTGCATCAGTTCATAGAAGTCTTTCCAAGTTTGTCTGAAGGTATCCTGGGATTTGAGCTGACTCTTGAAGGAAACAGAAAACCATTAGGAGGTAGATATAAGGGGGCAGAACATTCCAGATTTAGGATAGAGCTAATAATAATAAAAACCCAATCTACTACTCACATTAAGTGAGGTAGGAGGAGGGCAAAGGCAAAGTAAGACAATGCCAGTTAGGGAGAGGTGTATCAGGGACCCTGTGTGCCTCAAGAGCACTATAGTAGCTATCAAGGTCTTGCAGTGAACCCTGAGACACTAGTGAATTGGGCTCTGGTGATATGCTTTTTGTGTTAGCACTCTTATTGTTAAGAAGCAACGGATCCTAAGACTCAGGAGTTGATGGGAGAGAGAAGCTTGTGCTGACCACCAAAGGGCCAAAATATGAGTACACATGAAATGACTATGAATGCTTTCGTTATATGCCAGGATTATAAGATAATAAAAGTGGAAACATCTAACCCATTGCAGGCAAGGACTTTATAGTGTTTGTTTTGTTTTGTGGTCAGATGCCCGCAATTCAAAATATGCAATAAAGTACAGGGTAATTGTAACAAATAACTTGATCCCAAAGCCCAGACTGGATGAAATAAAAGCTACCAAATCTGAGGAGCTACTAAAATCTGATGAAGAAAAAATTAAAAACCTGGCCAGGGGAGGGTAACTGTCTCTGAAAATCTTTATTTAAATAAAACTCCAGAAATCATACTTAATAATGAATGACAAAACCAATATGTATATCTTCAGCAATTTTGAAAAGGAAAGGGGCATACGCAGACTCGAATTTTTAAAAGACCTTTGTGAGTTTGATGGCATGAATTAAAATGGCAACTATCAATCTAACTATACCAAAACATAATCATTTTTAAAAGCTTATATTTGCTATAACTAGCATGAATGAGCATATTCCTTACATTTCAGGAACTTAATAGTGTACGTAATGCCATGGACATGAGAGTAGAAACTGTCTTTTTGCCTTTTTTTTTAACTCACAGTACTTAGCACAATGCCTGAGAAATGATAGGTGCTTGATTGATCAATACACCAAGGCACTGGAAAGTTATAGCAATAGCTGGTTGGTACAGATAGTAGAAAGCTTGAATGGCATATTGCCCAATTAAAAGGAAGAAACAAACAATCCAGAAAACAAAAATGCATTAGAAGTTCTAGATTCATTTCTAGAGCAACTGAATTAAAATATTTAAAATTAAGGTGATACCAGGAATCAAAGAAGTACAAAGGATAATTCAGCGTCAAACAAAAACTTTACTACGAAGTAAATTTGAAAAGCTATGAAATCTGAAAAGAGAGAAAGACCCCAAAGAAGGAAGAGGAGGTGGGAAATTTCTGTTTATTTATAAATAAGATAACAAAAAGTCCAAAGTAACACAGCAAAAATGCACATTGAAATAAATATGAAAAAGAAAGTTTGCATATTTTTAATAAGGTGGACGACAAAATAGTTACATAAAGGGAGGTCACAGAATTCTAGCTTTTCTAAAAAACTGAAATGTTGTAGGGTAGGATAAAATTCCTAATTAGTGGCTCAAATGCTTCCCAAAGGCACACAAATTACTAACAAAGCACTTTTTCAGCTTCCCTTCAGATGTAACTCTTATCCTACCTTTCTTAAAAGATTTGCCAAACATTGCAAGGGATGTGAAAAGCAATTTATTATCAATTTAGGAATCAATGAGGAAGGTGTCCCAAAGTAATATGATATTTATACTGCCCTTATTGATTATCATAATGAATTTGTCTCAGTTCTGCAGTGAGGACTTATTTATGTACTAAAATATATAAAACAGACCCAGATAGAGTAACAATCCTACACTATTTGATGTCCAAATGGCAAGCTGTTCTCACTTTAAAATATACTACCATAAAAGAAGGTTAAAAACAATTTATATAAAACATGCCATCTTTCAGGAAAACAATTTTATCCCCTTATAGTTCTTTCAAGCTTTAAACCGCTTTGCATCTCTCCAAATTAGCTCTAAGTAGGCTTCTAATTCAAAGAAAGAGTAAAACAAAGCATCTTATTAATCTCTTGATGTATTTGGATGACATTACTATGCCACATGGAATCACAAAAGTAATAACATAAACAAAATATTAATCTTAGCATGTACTTTCAGAACTGTAAAATGGACCATCACAGATTTGTACAGTATACAAACCAAAATCAATACAGTTTCAAGAAAACAGAGAGTCCTTCTCTCTAAGAAAGTTGTAACAAATGAAGACTTCATGACAAAGAAGAAAAAGATTTATGCTTTTAGAGTTTATGAAAAATAGGTTAAAATATACATAAGTACTGTTGGAAAAAGCTGACATCAGTTCACCAAGCAATAGGTACACTGCCGTATCTTGCCCCAAACCAAGCCCCTACAGTGCTTCCTGGCCATTTCCAAACCATGCAGCCCCTCCTTCACCCTGTTTTCTAGCTCCCCTTATGCATTTTCTTCCTATGTTAGAACGTGAGCTCCTTGAGGGCAGGGTCTATCTAGCTGGCTTGTATTTGGCATGATGCCTAGAACACAGTAAAAATTTAATAAATGGCTTTTCACTTATTAACTGAATTTGTCAAGTGTAACCTTATCAAGAGTGTTATCTCTAGATAGAGACTATGAAATGGCTAAGATTTAAGGGTATAATCCAAAAACCCTCAAATGGTCATATCCACACGAATTTAACCAAAATATACCAACAGAGAAACATCAAACGAATGAGAGAATTATGTCGATTTCTTTATACAAATAGGGAAGCTGATAATGGAAATTCAGGACCAGGTCAAGGTCACCAGAAACTACTAAATGAACTATCCTTAAGAAAACTTGGCTTATTGATCAATGCATATTATGAAGGGAACTGGAGGAACTGTGCAGCACATTGATGGAGGCTGCAAAAATTTAGCACCAACCAGATATCTCACGATGTAAAACCTCATAGCTGGAATCATATCAGAAACTATCTTCCGTACCACAAATTGCTGCAGTACAAATATAGACCTCAAATATCTTTCGGAATTCAGCAAATGAACTGGCATAGGACTAGACTGTCATCACAGACGATATCTGCAATTGCCTGGATGTAACATTAAATCATGAAAATTGAAGAATATTTTAGTAGATGTTTCCATATCAAATAGTCATAATTTCTAAGGTACATGAAATGAAAAGAGTTTAAAATATAGAGGATTAACAACCTCTATGGGAACAGGATGAAGTACAAATCACTTCTGTCATCTACTAGAGATGTTCTGAAGATGTATTCAGAGGGTATGTAGAAGAACTAGAACCAAACCAGAACTAACCAGAGGTAATCCTATATATTTCCATCCAACATTGAAAACTACAGGTTGAATTTGTTAATTTATTTTAAAAGTCAGATAGAGGTCTATTGTTTAATGTACTATCATGCTCTGCAGTGTACATGGAAATGCTTCTCTTATTTAGTGTTTCCAAGTTTGGAATGAAAGAAAAACTTTTAAAAAACGGAAATTTAAAAAATAATTAGGCATGCAACGTTAATGTCATTTCCCTGATCTAAATCCCATTTTGTAACCATTTCTGAAAAGAAAATTAAGTTAGTGTGGCATGACTTGTACTCAGTGGTCTCCTGCTGGTTCATAGTGATTATCGCTTCCTCTTCCAAGTATTTAAAAACCAATCTTTAAATAATTCAATTTACAATTTTGCCAGGAATCAAAGTCAAGCATACCCTGTAGTCTGAAGAATCTACTTTCTTAGCTTTTTAATTTAATTTAAAATTAAATTTATTTAAATTTTTAAAACTTTTAAATTTATTTATTTTAAACTTGAATACTAAAACTTAAATACACAAGAAAAAGAAAAAAACTTATAAACAAATATTAAAACTTAAATACAAACTAAGAAAAGAAAAAAGCATTGTCATGCACAGTAGAACATGAGAGGATTCAAACTCTACAGTGATAAATTTCTATTTCAAGAAAGCCTATGTAATAAATACTACTCCTTGAGTTCAGAGTTGCCCATCTTTTCTTTGCTTCCTTGTAAATTTTCTTTTGTCCTCTGCTATGCACTTCTTAATCTGTTTTTTTCCCCCTTCCTCCCCTCTCCCCCAAGCAGGCTACAGATAAGTACAGATACACACACACACACACACACACATACACATATATACAAACATACATATATACATGTTCACACACATACACACAAAGATATATACATACATATACATATACTTAGATATCTATAATCATACTCATACGTAGAGATATAAATTCATATGTATCTCTGTAAGACTGTACTATATTTATTTGTCCTGTTTCATTGAGGGTAGATAACCTCTTCCTTCATAAGTCTGAGTCCTTTCATATTTTTCTATGTCCCACCAACACGTCATTTCCTACATCACAGCAATACTCTAGCCATATACTGTCTAGTTATTTTAAATAGTCTAAAATAATGTTGATTAATATGGCTGACGTACAGTGTAGTTTCCTTATTTTTCTCTTTTGATTAAACATATTTTAGTTTTAACTTTGAGATCATGATTGCTACCCCTGCTTTTTTTCCCTAATAAATTCTACTCCTGATTTGTTTGTGTGTTTCTCATATTCGCTATTCCTCCTGACTCCTCTACTTTACTTCTATATGCTACCTTGCCCACCTATTACTTAACCTACCCCTCCCTCCAGGGATGCATTCCTTATCCTCCCATTTCCATTAATCTAAACACCAGTCTATACCCCTCCTTATCCTATTCCCTCACCCTCCCCTCTAAAAATCCTTTCCTTATGTTCTCCTCGTTCCCTATCACCTTAGCCTTTTATTTCTTTCTGAATTAAGAAGACTTTATATTAAGAGATAGATACACATGTATGCATAAGTTTATGTATGTGTGTATATATATATATATATATATATATATATATATATATATATATATATATATATATATATATATATATATATATATATATATATATATATATATATATACATGTATGTATGTATGCTTGTATTGTTCCCTGTCAAACCCATTCCTGATGAAAGTAGGGTTCCAGAACTAGCAGTCCTCTCCCTCATCTAATTGCTCCGTCAATTCTTCCTCCTTCTTTCTTATACAAATACCTTATCTGTATAAGATAATTACTCTTTTTAGCTATTCCTAAACAGTTGTACTTTTTTAGAATCATATCATACTCAGGTCTGGCCCAGTCTTTCTTTCGAACTAGCTAATTCCTAAGAACAGTTGTAGACATATTTTCTCATATGAAAGGTAAACGATCTGTCTTTGAGTTCCTTGTAATTAAGTCTTTGATATGTACCTTATATTTCTCTTGTATCATATATGTCAAATCTTCTATTAAGTTCAAGTGGTTGGTTTTGGGTTTGTTTTGTTGTTGCTGCTGCTTTTTTTTTTTTTTTTTTTTTTTTTTTTTTTACAAAATCCTGAAAGTCTGGCAATTCATTGAATGTCTTTTTTCTCCATTCAGGATTAGGTTTAATTTTGCAGAATATGATATTTTTTGCTTTTCTTTTGTTCTTTTGCTTTTCAATATATAGTGTTCCAAGATCTGCAGTCTTTTAATGTTGCTGTTCCTAGGTCTTGTATGATTCTCATTGTGGCACCACCATATTTAAATTTTTTTCTTGTTGCTTTCCGTATTTCATCCTTGAGCTGGGGTTTCAGAATTTGACTATGATATTCCTGTAGGATTTCCTCATAGGATCTCTTTCAGATGGTGATCAGTGGATTTTTTTCTATTTGTACTTTCCCCTCTTGTTCTAATGCTTCAGGACAATTTAATTATTTCTTGTGTTATTGTGTCAAGATACCTTTTTTGATCAGAACTTTCAGGTAGTCCAATTATTCTTATGTTTTCTCTTCTTTTTAAAAGAAATTAATTTATTTGCTTTCAGTTTTCAACACTCACTTCCATAAGTTTTAAATTTTCTCCTCCTCCCTCCCCAAGATGGTATGCAGTCTTATATGGGTTCTACACACACATTCTTATTAAACACATTTTCACATTAGCCATGTTACAATATGTTTTCTCTTCTTGATCTGTTCTCCAGATCAGTTATTTTTCTTATGAGATGTTTCACATTGTCTTGTACTTTTTCATTCTTTATATTTTGTTTTATTATTTCTTGGTCTCTTAGAACTTCCCTGGCTTCCCCTTGCCCAATTCTAATTTTCAAGCAATCATTTTCATTCTTAAGATTCTGAATCTCCTTTTCTAATTGGTTGAGTTTCTTTTAATAGTCTTCTTGTTTATTTATTTCTTATTTTTTTTTTAAATTTCCTCAATCTCTCTTTTTGATTTTTAAAGTCTTTTTAAAGTTCTTCTGTGAATTCTATTTGAGCAGGTGATCATTTGATATTATTCTTTGGAGTAGGAGAAGGTTTTTCTGTTTGCTTGTTTTTGCTTCATGATTCTCCTCTAAAGATGAACCCTGGTCTTTTCTATTCCCATATTAACTTTCTATGGTTGGATTCTTTCTCCTTTGTCTGCTTATATATCTTTTTTTATTTGTAGAATCTTATTGTTTTCTAATCATCTCTAATCCTGGGATATGGGGGATGGTTCCTCTGGCCTCAGATTCTCCTTCATTTCTTTTCTTTAGCTTGGAACCAAACGCAAGAACTCCACCCTCCTGTAAGATCCCACAGCCAGTTTTGTTCCTGCCCCACTGCTTCTGTACTTACCTGGGCATGTGCTGGTTCCTCATATCCCAAGGCCACTTCTCAGCAGCCCAGTTGGGTCTAGCATTCCTTACCTACAGAGGTTCCCTCATTCTTCCCCCAGCTCAGATTCTCCACACTGTCACAGAGGTAGAAGTTCCTGTGGCTGAGACCAAGGCTACCTCCCAGCCCAGATCCTCCCAGGGCTTACTGTTTTGGTGGAACTAGTCTGGAGATGTTTACTCTTCACTTGGAGCAAATTTCAGTGCTGGAATTTTTCTTCAGATCTTCTTCAATTGTCCCAGGAGGACCCACTGTTCTGCAACAACTCTTATTTTTATCCCTCTATGTTTGCCCTGAGGTGCTATTTATCTTGTTTGTGGGGGAAATCTGAGGGCTTGGAATTTTCTTTCCTACTCTGCCATCTTCCCAGAATCCTCTCCACTTTCTTAGTTTTTTCTAAGACTAGTGTTGTAATTTTTTTTTTTCTCATCTCCTGACCTGTAACATGTCTCCTTTTCTCTAAGATTTTTGGAAAGATCTGAGCCTAGTGTAGTACCTGGCACATACTGAGGAATTAATAAATGATTGATTGATAACTGACTGTGAATGGTTCATCAATTAACTCTATAAATTCTTTTAACACCTTATCCTGTTGTTTGTCTGGGTCATGAGAACTTGAACTCATTGAGAGCAGTTCTCTGTGTGGGGAGTGTATGTGTGTGTTTGTGTGTGTGTGTGTGTGTGTGTGTGTGTGTGTGTGTGTTTACTCATTTATTTGGGTTTCAATTCTCTTTTAATCCTTTTCATCTTAAAGTTCTCATTCTGAGTTTCATAATCATATAGTTCTTGAACCAAAAGAAATCTTAGGATCTTGTCAAAATTCTTTATTTTTCTGATAAAGAAACTGAGCTTTCAAAATATGAGGTGACTTGTTCAAGGTCACGTCAGTCATGGCTGGCAGAGCTGGGAATGGAACCTGTGTTTCCTCACTGCCAGTGCAATGATCCCTTCATCACATTACTAGATGTTTCCTTTTCCTTGGTAAGAGAAAACAGAAGTAAAAGATAAGGTGAGTAGTTTGGCTTTCTATCATCAGTTATCGCTGTCTCATGCACCTACCCAATCCTATCCTACTTGCCTTCAACAAACGCCAAGTTCATTTTGGATGATAGTGTTGCTGATCTATTCATGTACCATGGTTGAACCTAGACTATTGCCTGGCTGCCTGTGGTGCCTTGTAGTAAATCCACATTTAGGAGTATACAGCGTTAACATGCTTTCAGGTCGTCAGAGGAGTAAACACAGAAGAAAAGCTGGGGCTCTTCTCTCTGAAGGGGACTTGGACTTTAGGGAGTTCTAGTGAGCTAGAAGCAGTTCCTATCCTGGCTATGCCATGAGCCATATGACCATAAGTCACATCAATGCTCTGGAAACTCGGCTTCCCTGTGATAAAATGAAGCCAATCTATAATTGGCTTGTCTTCTAGTAACCTCATGAGTTGGTTGTGATGATCAAATATGATAATGGCTATAAACAACTTTTGAAAAATGTAACATTCTAGACAATTACTAGGGATTTTTTTGTTTTGCTTTATTTTTGCTTTATGACAGTGATTGAAGTTGGTCAAATGTTTACATTGCCAGGTCCTTGCCTGAGGCTGGCAGACAACCCCTGTTGCCATGTTGCCATCTCTTCTCACCCTGGCATCCAATCACTTTCTAAATCAGGGTAAGTAGAAAAGTCATCAGGTTCTAGCAGCAAGGGTCCCCACCCTTAACAGAAGCAAATAAGAAAAGTTGCTCCCTGGGCACCATTATGCAGTCACTTCTTTTATAGCCAGTGGAGTAAATCCAGGGAACACAATGCCAGGACCTCCTATCTGCCCAAGGCAAGCCATTAACAGTAAGGCTGTGTCTTCATGCTTTGGCAAAAGATAAACCAGTATGTATAGAGTTGTGGGCAACAAGGTCTTCATGTGGGCAGTAGTAGCAGCATGAGGTACCTCTCCAGGGAATATCAGCCTCTCCCTTCCCTCTCTTCATTTTCAGTCACCATCCCAAAAACCTTGCCCAATGGCCCACACCCTGAAATTAACGGTGGCTCCAGAGTCTGAGATGCGCTCAGAACCAACTTAGGGAATTGGAGAGGGTATAAGGGCGGGCTCAGGTAATTACATTCTTGTCTTGGCTGTGATCTCTAGATCCAATTGGTCAGTCAGTATCAAGTATCAAAGCCACTTCCTAGTGGCTACTTTTTAGGCAGCTCATGATATGGTGGATAAAGTGCCAGACCTGGAGTCAGAAAGACTCATCTTCTTAAGTTCAAATCTAGCCTCAGAAGCTTCCTCAGCTGTGTGACCTTGAGTAAGTCATTTAACTCAGTTTGCCTCAGTTTCCTTATTTGTAAAATGAATTGGAGAAGGAAATGGTAAACTACTCCAGCATCACTGCCAAGGAAACCCCAAATGAGGTCATGAAGGGTCAGACATGACTGAAAAATGACTGAACAGCAACAATCCTTTATTTGGAGGTTGTTGGGGTTGGAAGCTCAATTCCGTGTGGACAGTCTCGGGCGGGTAAAGGTGGGAACTTCTAAATCTTAGAGCTCTCACGAGACCCCCCCAGGAAACGGCTGGGAATCGAGGTGAACTGAGCTATCTCGTGTATTTCCACCTCTTCCCTTGAGAAACGTGATGGGAGAGAGATCTCCCCGCCCTGGAGATTGTCCCAGATCTGGGCACACTATTGTTATCTAACAGCACGGTATTCAGATGCAAACTATGCAACTGGAGAGTTAAATAGGATCAGGGAAGCCTGAAAGCTCTCTTAGCACGTGAGGAGCCAAAGAGGACACAAGGCTCCGCTTTTGCTCTTCTCCTTCTCTCCCCTCCCCCTCTCTCCCCGCTTGTACTTCTACTTCCAATCTCTTATTGTAAGATCTTTGCCTCCTTGGGAGATTCTTCTATCCCTCCTAAGGAAGAATCCCCTGCACTTGTAACTAGACCCTGAAATAAAGCTCAACCCTTGTTCGACTCTGGAACGTCCTTTCTCTCATACGAGCATCTGGTTTGGCCAACCGAAGACCTCGGGAGGTAAGGTAAGAAGACTCGGGTAGCCCACAGGCCTCTAGGCCTGGCAGGAGGTGATATCAGTATTTCCTCTGTCACCTGTGTATTAACAATATGAGCCTTCCAAATTGCCCTCCCAAATTAGCAAGTGATTGTAGAGGCAATGTGGTGGAGAAGACAAAATGCTACTCTTGGAGTCAGAAAACCCTGAACTCAAGTCTTGCCTCTGACACATATTGACTATGTCCTTGAGTAAGGTCTCTTAAACTAGGCAACTTTCTAGAACAATAATTTGCAGAAAAAGTGCTGATCTGCGTTGTTAGAGGCAGTTTCCTCATCTGAGAGTTCTCTATACCAATGAGATCATAGGTCCAGTCCCCATCCATCAACTTTATCAGCAGAGCTTGCCCTCTTATTACTCAGCAGCCAAAACAGATATCTCTTCCTCTTGAGGACTTCCCATCCAATGGCAGTTGGATGAACCTCTGGCTTTATCGTTAGCCCATAGAGTTCAGAAGATAGATGGAGGAATGATTTATATCTTTAGCATTATTGAGGGAAGGAGCTGATTTTTTTTGTTTTTGTTTCCCAAGGGCCTTGCATAGTTACTTAATAAATGTTGAAATGAGTTGAACTGGATCCTTTGAAGCTCTACGTAATGTTCAGAACTGTAGCTGGATGACAGGCATAGATAGGAAATTATAAAGTTGGAAGGCACATCCAAAATCATTTCGTTATCCTAAGATCATAGATTTAAAGCTGGAAGATCATAGGAGCCATTTAGGTCAACGCTTCTGTTTTACAAATGACAAAACAGGCCCATATGTGGAAGGTTAGGGTACTTGTCTGAGGTTACAGAGGTTAGAGGCAGAAATAGAATTTGAAATCCAGTCGTGAGACTCCAAATGCTCATTCCATTGTACCATGATACCCCTCCTCACCTGAGGGACAAGGAAACTGAGGCACAGAAAAATTAGGTGACATGGACAAGATCATACATCTAGATAGCTGCTAAACCAGAATAAGAAATCGCGGTCTCTTGACCTCCACTTTCATGACTTTTCTCCCTCTGCCAAGAATCTAAATATGCCAATTGGAAACACTCGAAGTCCAACACTGAAAAGAGTTTTAAAATGTAGAGCTGATGTAGCAATCCGGCAGTGAGAGCCAGTGCAGTATGTGCCAAAGTAAATAACCCTCAGGGAAGAACACAGAACTATGCCATACCTGTCTGTGTATATCAGCTCTGAAGACGACACAGGATTGCTTCAACAGGACCATAAAATCATAGTCTAGAGTTGGAAAAGACCTTAGAGGTTCAGATTTCAGAGTTGTCAATAGACATTTCTTATCCAGGCCCCCATGCTGTGTGCGTGTGTGTGTGTGCGTGTGTGTGTGTGTGTCTGTGTGTGTCTGTGTCTGTGTCTGCGTCTGTGTCTGTGACTGTGTTTTGTCGGGGGGAGAGTAGAGAAGCAGTAGCAACTCCATCTAGGATTTTATTAGTATAAGGAACTTCCAGTAAAGGAACTCCTTCTACAGTTGCAGATGGTCACTTATTCTGCAGTTTATGGGCTTAGAGAGGTCCCTGGGACTCTAAGATATGAAGGAACTTGATCAGTTACAAAGTCAATATTGGTCAGAAGCAAGGTTTGGACTCAGTTCTTCCAGACTCAGGGGCCAGCTCTCTACCCATCAAACCACATTGCCTCAATGAGATAAGATTAGGAAATCCCCTTGAACATCTAATGAAACATTAGGTTGCAATAAACAAAATGTAGTAAGAAATGGAGCCCAGTTCCCTTCTTTGTGACCAAGAATACAGAGGAAGGCACATATTTGTTGAATTGAATTCAAACTCTCCTAATAAAGATGAGAAACTGACACCCACAAAAGTTAAAGAATAGACAATGACACACAGCTAGTATTAGAGCTGACAAAAGAAGTCAAGATTCTTGATTCTTAGTACAAATTTCTTGATACTACACCACAGATCACAGTTCCATAGATTTTACAATGCAAGGGAACTTAAGAGGTCATCCAGTCTAACTCCTTCATTTTACAGATGAAAAAACTGGGACCCAGAGAGGTTAAGTGATTTGCCCAAGGTCTTTCGACTTCAAATCTTCTACTCTTTCCATGATACTGTGCTTCCCCTCAAAGTTGCCTTTCATGAAATACTAAATATTTGCTTTTGTTTAATATAGGCAAAGTAGACAGAGAAAAATAGCGTTAGGAGAAATAATCAGGATTAGAGGGCTAGGGTGTGGTCTGCTGGTATGAGTGCCTTAGGAAGGGGAATTATAATTGGACTGTGCTCAAGAAAAAGAGAACCCCAAAATGGAATGCCTTAGACAAACTTGGCCCACTTTTTCCTTAGGCCAATCCTGACTAGATACACAGTTTGCAACAATGTTGCCATGCGAAAATTTACAGAGCTTGGAAGACTCAAAGATGAATGTACTTTACATATTCCTGTTAATCTTTTTCTTTTTTTAACTAATGGTTAAAAAATGCCCTTCTGAGCTATTACTTGATTGAGAAAATGGAATCCTAATTTTATAAATACGACAGGAAGGATGGAGATAATCCCTATTGTGGTTTTTGTCCCCAGTTGGATTCAGGATAAGAAGTACTCATGGATTTGGGCTTGTCCAGATTTGCAAACGGCCTTTGAATGAGTCTCCAGTTATTCCTGGAATTTACACCATAGGGATTCCCTCTTTGTCATCTCCCTCCCCCTTCCCCCCAATTGCCCAATATGTCACAAATAAATGTGATGGGAAGACAGACAAACATTTCATTTGCTTTCAAAAGGAAACTTATGTTGGAAAATACTTGAGTTGCATCCATGGTTGTGGGTTTCTTTTGTCTAATTCAAACATTCCTTCATAATTTAGCCTTTCCAATGAGTTATTACTGAAAAAGCACTTAAATTTATTGTTCTCTGTTCAGAGAACTGGTGAGAACCCAAGAAACATTCATTCATTGTAACTTCAAGGTTTGGTAACCAAGCCTTGTTATTGAATGGGACAAATCATATTGATGATAAAACCTGACTTTCTGGTGCCTGGGAGGTGAAAATTCCCTCATTCCATCAAGTGTGGATTCTATGATCTATCACGGCAACTTATTTCCATGCTTTTCTTATTGAAAGTCTAACATTAAAGACAATTTTGTATCAGAGACAAAGAAAGAAGAGATGCTACTTCCAGAAGTCATGAAACTCTGCCCCCTTGGTGACTTGTACTTTCTCCAGTGACAAATGGGCAGAATCACTGACTGTGTATGAGTCCTTCTGCCAAAATGTCAGCAGGCGTCCCCTTGGGTGCGGTGTCTCCACTGTACTAAAAACACATGGAGGTTGTGTATGTTTTTCCACATGGTCATGGCTCTAGTCAGAGCTTGGCTCTGAATCAATATTGTATCTAACTGTTTTTTGGAAAAAATCACTTCTTTTCTCATGCTTGCATCATTTTACTCCCTGTCTCAATGACCTGCAATAGCTCCCAATTGCCTATAGGATCATGTCTAAACTTTTTAGTCTGAAATGTAAAGCCCTCCTAAATTAGGTTCCATTGTATCTCTTCAATCTCATCTCTTTCTTTCCAATACAAAATTCCTGCTCCACACTGTCCAGAGAACATAACTATTATTCCCACTTATCTATCCTTGTTTAGACTTCCTCCTGCCTTGAATGCCTCCTTTCCCCAGCTCTTCCCCCCATTCCCCAACCTCTCCTCTTCTCCTATCTCCATTCTACTAATTCTTAGAGACCTTGCCTTAAGTTTCCACTCTCTCTCTCTCATTGAAATCTTTCATTGCCCTTTGTCTCATTGGCACTTTATATGTCATAGTCATATAATATTCTCCATCGCTATTTATGCTCATGCCTTATTTATCCTACCACATAGTAAAATTCCATGAGAACAGAGAGCATATCATCTTCATCTTGTAGTCTCTGTCACTGGTACATTGTACATGTTGTTGTCCAGCCTCAATTTTTGCAGAGAATTAATGACATTACAGGTGCACATAATGGACACTTAATAATCCTTAGCATTTATATAGCATTTTAAGGCTTGAAAGCACTTTACAAATGTTATCTCATTTTGTCCTCACAATAACCCTTGGAAGTAGATGCTATTATCACCCTTATGTTCTTGGTATCTAGTAGGTGCTTAATAAATACCTGTGAAATGATTGGTATTAGAGGTTATGGGTTTTACTACTGGCTCCTTTAATTGGATTTTAGACCCTGTGAACTTCTGGGTACCTCAGCTGCACTTCCTTCCTTGAGCTTCTAATTCAGGCCAGATGCATAGGCAATCCTCTCTGAGCTGTCCTTGATGTAAACCCCTTTTGATCAGAAACCAGGCAGATCCGTTCTGACCATTTCCTCATCATGATGCTTGTCCTCTGGCCATCATCCTCATATCCATAACCCCCACCTTGAACTGAGCCTCTGGGCTATTGGGTTTTGATAAGTGAGCAAATTTTGCCTTGTTTTGCCTGGTTGCCAAGATACTTCCTGACCATTTCCCCATTGTGAGGCTAAGGTCATCTGCCCAGGCTCTCTTCTTTTCATTAACCCCTTTTGTGTTGTATTCCCACATGAGAATGCAAGGTTCTTAAGGGACAGAGATTCTCTCACTTATATTTGTACATACTAAGTCTCTCTCTCTCTCTCTCTCTCTCTCTCTCTCTCTCTCTCTCTCTCTCTCTCTCTCTCTCTCTGTCTCTTTCTTACCTCCTTGCTCCCCCTCTCTTTCTCTCCCTCCCTCCCTCATTTCCCTTTCCCTTTCTCCCACTCCTTCACTCCCTCTCTCCTCTTCTTTTTTCCTTCTCTCCTCCTTCCCTCTCATTTACCATCTGTGACCAGAAGTCTATCTGTCACTAAATTTTAAAACATTCCCTTCTTAAACAAATAACTGCTCAAATAAATGGGGGGGAACAAAACAAATCAATTGTTTGTTAAGTTGACCAATAAATCCCAGAAGATCATAGGATTTAGAGCAGGAAAGAAAAATAAAGATCATTCCAAACTTCTCAGTTTAGAGACAAGGAAAATGAGGCCAGGGTGGAGCAAAGACTTGCCCACGATCATACATTTAGCAAGTATTAGAACCAGGATGTCTATGTAGACACAGTCATTGAATTATGAGGAATCAAAGAAACATAGATGAAAAGCGTGAAGGAACCTTAGCAGTCATTGGTCCAGAGGTGTCAAACGTGTTTTGAAGGCCCACAATACCCACAACCAGATAAAATGTAATTGGGAAATATTTAACAAAATAAATATAAAAATGCAACAGAACATATATAATGTTAATATGTGGTTTTCTAAGTCAAATGCTGTCCACAGGTATCCTTATGTGTACATAGTTAAGTGGTCTCTGGTTTTTTATTTGATTTTGACATCATTGATCCAGTCCAAACCCTTTATTTTACAGATGAAAAAAGCTAAGCCTGACTTGGAATAGTCCTCTAGCCCAAGCACTGGTGTGGGTTACATCCCATCAAATTTAGGGTGAAATAAGACATTTTTAGGTCATGTACTACAAGAAAAAAGGATTTCATTTAATCCTAACATGAAAAGAATGGTCAACAAGGATACATTAGGACCTAACTTGGGTAAACAGAGCCTTCCTCATCTCCATATGGAAGCATGTTTGTGTCAGCAGCATAGGGTGTGATGATTTCCACGGTCTTGGAACATCCATTAAGTCTGGAAGGAACTGACCCCCTTTGGGTGGGCCTTTTTATGCCCTTAAGTGAGCAAGAAAATCACGTCAATATTGTCAGAGGCCAATCAAGTTTTGACCCTATTGCCTTATCCAGAAAACACAGCCTAACTCATGTTGGTGACTGGAGAAAGAGAAAAAAACCCTGGAAGATGTATATTGGTCCTGTCACACTTGCCTATGTGGAAGTAATCTTGGACTCCTGGTTCTACCTACTGGATACATACTGGTTGGAAAAAATTATTTGATTTTAGGTCTCTTTGGACTATGTCCATGCATGCTGTTAAACTAAGATATGTCATGTTAATTTGGGCTGGTTTCTGGATCAGTATTGATGATAAAATCCAATATATAGTGATCACACAGAGCAAAGGTAGCAAAGATCAGTTGGAGTTGCATTGCCATAGCCCTGATTGTTTTGTTTGTATTAACTGAGTCCTTGAAAGGACCTGTTTAGTAGGTTACCATCATGGTGAAGCCCCTGTGGGCCCCCTTCAGACCATACCTGTGGAATTGCACTACATTGTGGATCATAGATTTAGAGGTGGGAGGGACTCTCAAGTTCATCTACTTCATATCCCACTGTTTTTTTTTTTAATAAATGAGGAAGTAATCCTCAAAGAGGTTAAATGAATTGCTAAAGGCCTGAAACTTAGGGTTAGAGTCCAAGCTGGAGTTGGAAGCTCAACTGAAGGTACAAATTTAGGGTTAAAGTTGGAGGCAGATGGGGCGGAGCCAAGATGGCAGAGTAGAAAGAGGCACATACACTACCTCCAAACCCACTGCCCATAAAATATCTGTAAAAAAAGAACCACCGGCGAATTCTGGAGCAGCAGAAGCCACAGAACAATGGAGTGGAGGAGATTTCTGCTCCAGAGAGCTTGAAAACTTCTTCCAAAAGGTCCCTCGTGCCACGGACCCAGAGCAGAGCCCAACCCTGCCTCGGCGGTGCTGCTCGGAAAGGAGCAGATCCGAGCAGGCTTCAGGGATGGAATCTCCAACAGCCACACGGGTCCCCCACCCACAGGTGACAAGGGTCGGTGAGAGGGTCTCTTTGGCGGGTCAAGAGAGATGTGGGGTGCCCCCATAACTCAGGCCCCCTTGGGAAGCAGCAGCAGAGGCGGGAGCAGACCAGGGCTCCCCAAGCAGGCAGGAGCCCAGATCCATTGTTTAAGGTCTCTGCATAAACCCCCTGAGGGAACTGAGTCCGTGAGGCGGCCCTGCCCCCACCTGAGCACCTGAACTTAATCTCACACTGAATAGCAGCCCTGCCTCCTGCCCAAAGCCCTGACGCTGGGAAGCAGCATTTGAATCTCGAGCCCACATCTGAGCTGGGCCTGGGATCACGAGAGACACTTCGACTTCTGCTGTCTTATGCCCAGAATGGATAAGACATTGTTCTTCCTCATCAGAAAAGAAGGGAGGAAATGCCTGTTCACCAAGAAAGTATGAACAGGCATTTCCTCCCTTCTTTTCTGATGAGGAAGAACAATGCTTACCATCGGGCAAAGACACAGAAGTCAAGGGTTCTGTATCCCAGCCCACTCAATGGGCTCAGGCCATGGAAGAGCTCAAAAAGGATTTTGAAAATCAAGTTAGAGAGGTGAAGGAAAAATTGGGAAGAGAAATGAGTGACATGCAAGCAAAGCATGAAAAACAAGTAAACACCCTGCTAAAGGAGACCCAAAAAAATGCTGAAGAAAATAACACCTTGAAAAATAGGGTAACTCAATTGGCAAAAGAGGTTCAAAAAGCCAATGAGGAGAAGAATGCTTTCAAAAGCAGAATTAGCCAAATGGAAAAGGAGATTCAAAAGATCACTGAAGAAAATAGTTCTTTCAAAATTAGAATGGAACAGATGGAGGCTAATGACTTTATGAGAAACCAAGAAATCACAAAACAAAACCAAAAGAATGAAAAAATGGAAGATAATGTGAAATATCTCCTTGGAAAAGCAACTGACCTGGAGAATAGATCCAGGAGAGGCAATTTAAAAATTATGGGCCTACCTGGAAGCCATGATCAAAAAAAGAGCCTAGACATCATCTTTCATGAAATTATCAAGGAAAACTGCCCTGAGATTCTAGAACCAGAGGACAAAATAAATATTGAAAGAATACACCTATTACCACCTGAAAGAGATCCAAAAAGAGAAACTCCTAGGAACATTGTGGCCAAATTCCAGAGTTCCCTGGTCAAGGAGAAAATATTGCAAGCAGCTAGAAAGAAACAATTCAAGTATTGTGGAAATACAATCAGGATAACACAAGATCTAGCAGCTTCTACATTAAGGGATCGAAGGGCGTGGAACAGGATATTCCAGAAGTCAAAGGAACTAGGACTAAAACCAAGAATCACCTACCCAGCAAAACTGAGTGTAATACTTCAGGGGAAAAATTAGTCTTCCAATGAAATAGAGGACTTTCAAGCATTCTTGATGAAAAGGCCAGAGCTGAAAAGAAAATTTGACTTTCAAACACAAGAATGAAGAGAAGCATGAAAAAGTAAATAGCAAAGAGAAGTCATAAGGGACTTTACTAAAGTTGAACTGTTTACATTCCTACATGGAAAGACAATATTTGTAACTCTTGAAACTATTCAGTATCTGGATACTGGGTGGGATCACACACACACATGCACACACGCACACACACATAGAGACAGAGTGCACAGAGTGAATTGAAGAGGATGGGATCATATCTTAAAGTTGGAGGCAGATTAGATCAGAGGGTTAAAGTAGGGTGATTTGGGTTGGAGGTGAATTTAGAATTGGTTAGATTTGGAGTCAGAGGGTTGGAGGCACAGTTGGAGGTGGACCTAGATAGTATAATGAATACAGTATGGGGCTGGAGGACTCATCTTCCTGAGTTCAAATCTAGCCTCAGACACTTACTGGCTCTGTGACCCTGGCCAAGTCGCTTAACCCTGTTTGCCTTAGTTTCCTCAACTGTAAAATGAGCTGGAGAAGGAAATAGCAAAACTCTCCAGCATCTTTGCCAAGAAAACCCCAAAGGAGATCACAGAAATTTGGACACGAATGAACAATCACTGAAACATAGGAAGTAGCTGGGAAAGGACTCGTACCCTAATTATCTGACTCCAAATATACTCATCTTTTCACAGTATTATAATGCCTGACTGGGAAAGTGGGAAGGAAAACTGAGGAACTGCTAAGTTCCCAAATTAAAGGGGAAAAAAGAAAGTGAGGAGAGAAATCTCTAAGAACCTTGCCTTGGCAGGGCCCTCTCTCTGGAGAACCTGGTTGGAGGTGTTCCAGTATCCAAGAAAGTGAATTCTATTTCCTTGATTTAAATAGCACTTCGGACCAAGAACACAAATGGTGTGTAGGTGATAGCAAAATATAGCTATTCACCCTGATTCCTGGAATAGACCAGTGTTATGAGCAAAATCTTTAAAAAAGTTTTCTTTCTGATTTTGTTTATGGTTTTACAAAGACTAACCATATCAATGAGTCTGACATTATTACCATGGCTCGTAATCTTTTCCTCTTTACTTGTAGCATAGTTGAATTATATGAGAGTGATTCATATAACCACGTATCCACAGGACAGCAAAAGGAGAAATATAGCTCATGTGAAGCCATTTAACCTGAGAAGGGTGTAATTATAAAAATACAACAGAAAATGAAAACTCCAGTCAATCAACAAACTTAAATAACTTGTATTCTTTTCAACAAGCCACACTGTACAGTGAGGAGACAGAATTAACAGGCAAGTAAAGGGACAACAATAACCGTAATCTCAAAGAATCTCAGAATTGAAAGGGATGGCAGAAAGCATATAGTCTAACTTGTCTTGAAACAATAATCTCCTGTACAATAATTCATAAAGGGAATCATCTAGCCTTTACTTGGAGATATCTAAAGAAGGATAATATGATCTATTTATATATGTTTGTATATACAGGTATATGTATATATACACACACATACATACGTATATGTGTGTATGTATATATGCGCACACAGGCATATATATATGTATATACAAATATACACATATATACAGAATTTCTCAAACAGCTATCACTTTCATTCTAAAAATCATTGATAATTTTTGTTTTTACTTGACTTTTATTTCCAAATAGTTCCCTCCCACCTTGCTACCCAGAAAGGCATCCTTTGCAACAAAGGGCAAAAAAGAGTGAGGTCATAGGTCCTCTTGGAGAGCAAAGGACCCGCAGCAAAAAACAGAAAAAGATGAAAGGATAAAGAGTTCAGCAAAACACAAGAGCAGATCAGCTAGTCTAACAGGATAGGCAAGGCCATATACCCATAGTCTAGCACCTCTGCAAAGAAGGGATGGAGATGTATTTTCTCATAATAATAGCTAACATTTATATGGCACTCTAATGTTTGCAAGCCACATTTGCAAACCTTCACATTTCACCTCCACAAAAACCCCAAGAGGTAAGTGCTAGCATAGTTCTTATTTAATAGATGAAGGCACTCTAGAGGAGAGAAATTAAGAGATTTGTCCATAGTGATCCAGGTAATGCGTATCTGAGGATTTTCTGATTCTAAGTCCAGCTCATCATCAGCTGCCCCTCTTCTCTTCCACGAGATCAAGATTGGCTGTTATAATCACGAAGCATGCAGTTTGGTTTTTCCTGTTCTTTGCATTTGCCTTGCTACAGTCATTGTTTATATCATTTTCCTGGTTCTGCTTCCTTCCTTTTGTACCAGTTGATAAAAGTCTTCACATGCTTCTCTGGGTTACTCATACACATCATTCTTTATGCAGCAATATTCTATTCCATTCATGTAGCACAATTTAATCATTTTTCAATCACTGGGCATTTGCTTTTTTTCTAGTTCTTCACTATTAGAGTGTTACTTTAATTATTTTAGTATAGATAAGATCTCTATTTCAATCTTTGACCTCCTTGGCATACATGCCTAGCAATAGGATCTCTGAGTCAATGGGTTTGAAGGCTTTTGTTACTTTCTTTAAGCTATCTCTCTTTTCATTATTATTGTTAAAGTTCTGAGGGTTAGTTTAGTGGATGAGAATGGGGTAGGGAGGTGAGGATTGGTCCATGACAGTAGTGACCTGGACAAGGTTGAGGGGAACTCAGTTCTGGAACATGAAAGCTTCAACAATTAATAGATTATTCCCATGTATTCCAAAGAGATTTGCACCATCTAGTAGCCTCCTAACATAAGTATGATGGCACTTTGTCAAATAAGGGCTTCATCCCCATTCACAAAGCAATGTTAGCCTGCATGTAGAGAATCTCTGACCATTTGTAGAAGAGCGGGTCTTTGGGTAATGAGAATTAAGGAGGAACAAGGGCTTTTGAAAGTTGTCTTTGTATACACAGACTATCACAATCTTGTTGCCTCAGGGTGACTATTCACAGAATCAAAATCAACTCAAGTAAGACTTTGGAACTTTGGAAAGGTGAAGCTGTATTTTCTGAATTTCCCAGAAAATTCTTTGGACTGGGTATATATGCCTTTCTCTGGTGAACTGCCAAATGGAAGATAAGCTGAAAGGAGAGAAGGAGGAAGGGAGGGATGGAGGAAGGAAGGGGGGGCAGAGAGAAAGAGAGAGAGACAGAGAGAAAGAGAGAGAGAGAATGGAGTCTACTTGTAAATTCTTTGGATGTTTTGTCTGCTACGGCAATACCTAGTACTTCCCCCAATGGTAGGGAGGGTCAGTTTCACATTAAGAGCCAAGCCCTTGCTGACAATGGCATTCAGACATGGTCTAGGATGCATTTCTGAGAAGGTTATTCTTTTTCTAAAACCCTGCCCCATCACTACACTATCATGATTGAAATACCTAGATGTAATATATAAGATGAAGCATAGGCCTTTAGAGTCTGGTCTACGTGTTTTTCTAGTTCTTTGGTCTCCCGGACTCCCCCATTCAATTCCTTTTTCTTGACAGGAAAGTAACTACTAGGACCTATTCAGAGAACGTGGTGTACCAAGAGTCACAAAATTTAAGAATTTAACTAAGTCAAAATAAATAAATGAAAGAGCCTAGATGTTTAGCTGACTCCATGTGGTGATTAAGTACACAACTGCTTTCCCAGTGTAATTTGAGAAGTGTTACAAGGCCCTGAATAATTCCTCCACTGGCACCAGCTTCTATTCTTATTTCATTTGAAATGTTCACTGTTAGAATTACACATTTTGGGTACAGAACAAAAGTCTTACCTCCAAAACTCACTGTTGTATACATATCTCTGCATCTTTCTCCATCTTCATCTTCTCTCTCCTCTCCTCTCTTTCCCTTTTCCTCTTCTCTCTCTCTCTCTCTCTCTCTCTCTCTCTCTCTCTCTCTCTCTCTCTCTCTCTCTCTCTCTCTCATCATCATCATCATCACTCTCCTTAGCTCTAATTTATCACTATAGATCTATATGTGAGAAGCACAGTTTGAATTTCCCAGGGCTTCCCAGGCAAGGTCAGGGAGTTAGCCTGGGATGAGCTGTCACTGCCCATTGCTTCCCTGGTAGTGTGCCTTCTGGAAGACCCATGTGATAGACTCATCCTCACTGAAACAGAGTGGGTAGAGGAAGACATTTATTTTGCTTCTCCAGAGGAAGCAGGTGTGGTGCTCACTAAAAACACCCCCACTGATACAGGAGTGAAGTTACACAGCTCTGTCCTTCCTGTTAGAGTTAAGGTTAGTTCAAATTCCTCAGGGTTACATCTTTTATTTCCCTACGTTTCCTCCTTATGCAATTTACACAGGAACAGGAGTAAGGGTACTTGTGACTGGAACATGACTTTTAGGGTCTGAGCTGTTTGTCCCATTCCCCACCCTTCTAATTCCCCCCTAAGCCAAGATGTGCTCCCATCATCCTTGCAAAACAGGCTATGTATGCTTATTGTATCACAAGCTCCCATCAGCCTAGGAGCTTTACTATTTTTCAAGAACATTTGTGGAAGCAAAACAAGATACAATAATATTCATTTTACACATATCAATCTTTATCTATATCCATATTCCTATCCATATCCATCTATAACTATATCTATATGTTTTTATGAAAGGAAGAGTATGGCAGGTAGTTAGATCAGAGCCATAGCTTGTTAGAGCTGGAGACCATTGTTGTCATTCAGCTGTGTCAGTCATGTCCAACTCTTCATGACCCCATTTGGGGTTTTCTTGGCAGAGATGCATGACCCGTTTGCCATTTCCTTCTCTAGCTCATTTTACAGATGAGGAAACTGAAGCAAATAGGGTTAAGTGACTTGCCCAGGGTCACACAGCTAGTAAGTGTCTGAGGCCAGATATGAACTCGGGTCTTCCCAAATCCAGACCCAGAGCTCTATCCACTGTATCACTTAGCAGCCCTAGAGACTCATAGAGATCACTTACATACTACTTCTCATTCTGATAAGCAGTAAAGGGAAGAGTGGGTACAGGACTTGTCAGAGGTTACACAATGATCAAGAGTCAGAGCTCATTCTAGAATCCAGGTCTCCTGATTTTTACTCCAGTTCCACCAGGAAATGGCATAGAAATTCCAAGCCCTGAATGGCCAGAATAGTGCATGAAGGGAGTAGGGCAGGGAAAGCAAACCCACTGTGGTAGGGGCACCTGAGGACGGATGTCCTATAATGACCAGCAGAGACAAATGCCAATGCCGCCCAAGTAGCATAGAAAGGAGTGGTGGTGTGGCAGTAGGGAGTGAAGCTTAATTTTGTCCTCCTTCCAGTTTTGCCTCTGGGCTCATGTAGAAGGCCTGGTGAATCCAAGAGCTGATTTCTTCAAAGATCTATAGGCTGCCTGGGAAAGAGCCGGGCAAACGTTAAGTGAAACCAATTTGCTTAGAGGCAAGGCGGGGAGGGGGGAGGGATGACTCAGGAGAATGGTGGAGGGACCTTTAGCTTCTAAGTCCCTGGCTTGGATCCAGCCAGGTTGGCAGGTACAACACTTCATTAGCATCAGAAGAATTTCCTGAAGTCATGGGGAAATGAGTTGGTGGACTCTATCCAGTTCCTGGGAGTCTGGTGTCCCAACCAAGACTACGTGCCTTGGAAGGTGAGAGGAAGGTCAAACAAAGAATGGAAATACTGATGTGCATCATTCTGCTTCCTTGTGAAGCATGCTCTCCTTAGAATATCAGAATCCAAGCTCTGGGCTTCTGCTACTGCTTGACACTTTTCACAAGCAGTGTATTCTATTTATTTGGAAGGGAAAGTATTTTTATTAATTCCAAAAATTAAAGAGGTACTTTTAAAAGTGGTTATTAAAAGAAACTAAAACTGTGCTCAGGGTCCCACTGAAAGCCTCCCACCCCCAACTTTTTCCCTCTTTAAGTAAGGCTCTGGTCCACAGACTCCTGACAAGACTACCAAACAACAGAGGAGAGGTATGTGTGGAGTATTTGGGCCCATCTCTGCCCAGCCCTTTTGCGCCATGATGGCTCTTACTTTGAACTTCCATAGACAAAGGGAAAATGGTGCCATGATCTGAACACATACTCATTCAGAAGCTGTATTATAACAAATCAGGAGCAATGACCCCCTTCAGCATCCTTGAAACGGACTGTCACAAATGGACATATTACAGTCCCTGGCCAAGCCACCCCTAAGCAGCTTCAGCAGATGGCTCTTTCCCTGTGCCCATCTGGAGCTAATTAACAGCCAGAGAGCAGCTGTCTCTACTCTTTCCATGGAGAGAACCAGCTCTTACTTTCATGAATGAGTTGGGGTGCTTACCTTATCCACTTAGAAGAGTGAGGGTGGCACAGGTTTGCATACAGTGTAGGCTGGGTAAGCTGTGGAGGGCAGTTTCTACAGAAGGTTGGATTGTTGATCACAATGGTGAAGAGATTTATGGAAGAGAAATAGCAGGCCATAAGCTCACCATGATCAAAAGTTTTCCTCCCCACTGGACCATCACTTTGTCTGGAATTTCAACTTTATTTTTTTGTGAATTAACAAATACCTTTTTTATTAGGAAGGCTGAACACGTTAAATCCACATTAAGTCAGTTGTTCACATTCTAGTATGAAGCAGTGTGGAACAGTACAAAGGCACTGAATCTGAAGTCAAAGAACTAAGGTTTCTTCTACTTACTCTCTGATCTTTTGCAAATTACTTAAAGGTCATCTAACACATCCCCTTTATTTTACAGAATAGGAAACTGAAGTCTAGAGATTTTCTTCAGCTCAAAATCCTTTGAATGCTCTCTATGAATAAATACAATCTGACTTTTTTTAATCCCAATAGCTGAGAGATGGGGAGCTTGCTGAGAAAAGAGGAAGGGGTTTGGGGTGGAAGAAGGGATTGGGGGGGATATAATTTCAGAATGAGGGGCACAATTCTGAAAGGGCAAACTTGACTGAACTATCCTGCAAGCTCTGGATTTCCAGAGAGCAATGGCTGGCTGGGTAGAGGGGCATGGAAAGGAGAACTGTCTCGGTTTCCAAAGATAAAGTTCATCTATGTCATCCTTTGCACAGAAAAAGCCCTCAAAGGAGCTTTTCCTTGCATACAGTTCTCATTAAAGAGCCTGACTTCAATAATTCTTCTAGATCTAAACTGAAGACTAAATCACAGGAATAACACTGGGGTTGTCTCAGGGGATACAGGTTAAAAATAAGGAATCTGATGAGTAGCATTCAGAGACTATTGTACTGATTAGGCGAGTGTGTTTCCCTGGGAACCCTGCCCACCAAGGGGGCATTATTTGTAGGTTAGAGATTCGCTGTAATCTTCCTTGAAGGGGGAGACATGGCCTTTCTCTGACCCTCTCACAGCTTTTGGATTCTGCCATTTTCTGAAAATACACAAACAAGTGACCACGCAGATGGAAAACACAGTTATGTGCTGTCTGCTGAGAGGCATCAGGGAGAGGCATCGAGTAGAAGGGTCTCCTTGTGCCTTGTCAGTGACAGGGTGTGGTTGGCATCCCAGGGAATGGGCCAAGCCAGAGTATCTTTGGGACAACACACCCATGCTGATGTAGGGGTGGAGGAGAACAGGAAAAGAAAGCTAGGAGGATAAAGCCTCTTGTTTTTCCCAAAACACTTCCATGGTGTATCATATTTTTACTGAGCTGAAGCTGTTCAGGGTCTGCAAGGATTCAAATCTGAAACCATTTCAGCATGTAGTTTGTATCAGCCCATAATTGGTCCAACATTTAAACCAGTTCGGATTTTCACTTAATGAGTTCCTTACCCCAATCCAAATGGCTCTGAAATCATTCCCAAGCCTGAATTGATTCAAACTGTGACTATTTCTGAATGATGACAGGCTGGCTGCTCTGCCTGATGGAGCCATGTGGTACTATGTGGGAGGGCTGAGTTCAAGACAAGTAATGATATCCTTTCACTTCTCTCGGAGGGGGCTAAAAGTCACACAGAGAGACAATCCCAGAGAGCACCTTGTCGCTACTGCCCCTAGTCATGAGTCCCCACCCCTACATAATGAGGAAAATGAGAAGGGAGGTCCAAACTGGCTTTTTCTGAGAGAAAGGGAGGCAAGTTTACCTCTGGAGTTCTCTTTTCAGTTTCCATCTGTAGCAGAGAAAAGAAGACTGAGGCTATATCTTCACTGAGTGCAGATCATGGCAAAAACCTTGGTTGGGCTGCCCAACACTTGCTACATATTATCACTGGGACTTGTGGGCAACTAGTGTTGCCCCATGAATTCAACTGGCAGCTGAATCCTGAAAAAGCTAAGGATGCACCTCCTCCAGCTGTTAGAGACAATGGGAGCAGCCTCTGGAAATAATACCTAGTGAAGCCTAGTGATGTCTTCAAGCAGATTTGGATCCCTGAACATACCAAGGATTGGAGACTTGTCCTCAAATAATTCTTGGTATTTTATACACTGTTCCCCGTGGATCATTTTTCATTCCAGATTGGCGAGACTGTCACATCCTCATGATGAGGGTCATTCAAAACTTCAAGTGAACCACAATGACATTTTGACTTTGTCAACAATGAGACTGTGGGACAATGGCAAAATTAGATAAATCAGTTTATCTCCAAAGCAAAAGACATAAATGCTGTTACAACTACAGTAGAAAGGATATTGAAGACCTGGGTTCAGCTCCTGTCTCTTGACATTTACTACATGAGTGACCTTGGACCAATCACTTAAAACTTTGTCAACCTCTATATCCTTGTCTGGAAAATGAGTGAGTTAGACTAGATGACCTCTGAGGATCCTTCTTACTCTATATCTAAGTTCTAGATCCTAAGATGCCATCTTTGACTCTCTCTGTGGTATTTGAAAACAAAGTTGTTCCACAGCTCTCCCACCCTTGCCTTGGTATTGCTCTGACTGAAGGTGACCAGAGAATTTGGACAATTAAGGAAGGTCAAAAGTGCCTAGCTAAGGATGACCCTGTAGGGTATTCCTATCAAGTGGAGTTCATTTCTATTTTAGATATGGCCAAAACTAAGGGCAATTTATGTTGGGAATATGCCCCTTCATAAGTGCTGGACTGTTGTTGTCGGGTCCCTGCCAACATTTCATGACCCCATTTGGGGTTTTCTTAGCAAAGATACTGGAGTGGTTCACCCTTTCCTTCTCCTGCTTACTTTACAGATGAGAAAACTGAGGCCAATAGGATTAAATGACTTGCCCAGGGTCACATCGCTGGTAAGTGTCTGACACCAGATTTGAACTCTGGACGATGAGTCTTCCTGACTCCAGGTCCAGCACTATTCACTGAGCCACCTAACTGTCCTTATTTGGCACAGGGAAGGTGATCTAGAACTACGATCTCATGAGTATGGGAGATCTCTTCAACAGACAAATTTCTGTTAGTTTGAGGAGAGGTCATAAACCCAATTAAGATTTTTCTGACTTTCTTAAAGGGTAGCATACAGTGTCCCCATGCTAGAAGAGGAAGATATTTTCTAGTTGGATATCCTTACTCATGGGGGAGGGGAGTCCTGGTTTTCTCAGGCATATGGCTATACCTACGACAGTGACAGAGACAGTAGTGTATCTTTTCACATTATTCTAACTCATTCAGGGGTACTAGAAAAGAAATTTGCTCATCCAGTTTCCATGTTGCAACTCCAAACTAAATAGGTTTCTATGCTTGTAGTAGTACCTGGGGCTCGTATATCTCTTTTTCTCCCTAGAATCCTGAGAGAGACTTGACATTTATTTAATTTGGCTAAAATTCCTCTACAAATGTGAACCACAGTGGGTAAAAAATGGATTGATTTTTTTCAGAATTCACTTTTCGGATTGCCACCCACCACATCAAGTTTATTTATTCAATTCAAGGAATGATAAAACTTGAATCACTCCCAGTGGAATGAACTCTTGCAATTCTCAAGTTGTCCTTGTGTGAGGAATTGGAGAAAACACATATCGAGGATGTTTACCTCTTCTGTTCCATTCTGCACTGTGGAATCCTGGGGGAAGGAGGTTGGTCACAGGTTCTCTGTGCCTTGGTTTCAACACCTGAATGAAATGGGTTAATTAGCACCCATAAGAATTCTGGATCCTCTTGGAGGAACAGAAGAAAAGGAAGAAATTGTTTGCTTGTGGGAGGTATGGGAAATCGTTATTACGAGTCAAATTTAGTTCACATCTAATCCTTTAGTGGGATTTTGTTTGTACATATTTAATAAATTTAAACTGGGATTTGGCTTACATTTCTCAATGGCATGCAATCTTTGTTCCACATGCAGGTCCCCTGGACCTTCCTAGAACCAAGCTAGAACCAGCTAGAATGAAGACAAATCTTCAGAGAAGTAGAACTGAAGCTGAAGCATCTCTGTCTAAAAAGAGTGGAGATTTTGGAATCAGAAAACTTGGGGTCCCATATGGCATCTGCCACTTACTACCTGTGCAACCCTAAACAAGTTGCTTACCCTCAATTCCCTTATCTGAAAATGAGGGAGATAAAACAGATAGCCTCTGAAACCTCTTCTATTTAAAAACCTTATGACCCCTTTTAGAAGGGTTAATAGTTAGAAACTGGGGCAGTTAGGTGGTACCCTGGATAGAGTGCCAGGCCTGGAGTCAGGAAGACCTAAATTCAAATCCAGTTTCAGACACTTAATAGCTGTGTGACCCTGGGCAAGTCATTAAACCTTGTTTGCTTCCTTTTCCTCATCTGTAAAAGAACTGGAAAAAGAAGTGGCAAAGCACGACAGTGTCTTTGCCAAGAAAACCCAAAAGAGTCAGATACAAGTGAAATGAATGAATGACAACAAAGTATTTTAAACTGGTGTCCTAAGCAGTCTATTAAAGAAAAACTGATAGAATCTTGTGGGAAAAGAGACAGAAAATATGGCTTTATAATAAATATGTCATAGGTTTAAGACAGAAAAAGGAATATGTGCACAAAACGAAATCAAAGTACATTGGTCCACAAGAATTTATAGGATGATAGAATCTGGATGGGACCTGAGAGGTCCTGTTGAGTCCAGCCTCCTCATTTTACAAATAAAGAAACTGAGGTTCACTGAGATTAAATTATTTGACTAGGGGCATACAATCAGCTCCTTTCTTGCCTAACCCTGTAGTTGATTAGGCAGGAACTCATCAAATTGATTAGGGGATCATCTTATCAACTCCCATTACACTAGCAGTCCGAGAATTCTGGGCTACAGCAATGTAAAAAATACAGAACCTGTTTCACTGAATGCAAGGTAGCACTTTCAACTCCGGACTCATGGTCCCTCAAACATTCCTCTGCTGAGATTCCTATAGACATCCTGGATTGGTCTGCCTGTCTCTGTAGGCACAGGCAGCTTAAGATCAACAGCCAGATCAAAGGATCTTTAGGCAAAGCTACCTTGGTGTTTACATCAATTAAGGAACCTTGTGTAATCTTAACATAAGTGCAGGAAATACATTTTCAGAAAAAAGATTTCAAAGCACCATTATGCTTTACCAAATCAAATGACATTCTTTGTTCTTTGTAATTAGTAACCAAGTAAAACAGAACCTACCACACCTCTAGCCATTATGTGTCTATGAAAATATGTTCCATTGTAGAAAATTAATTTCAAAACCCTGAAGATTTTGCATCTTTTATTTTCACCAAGGCTACCCTCACTACCTGTATACACTTCTTATATTTAATATAGATGAGTGAGCATATGGGTTTTCCTGATATAAGAGTAGGGGTCTCTGCATCAGGATGACAGTTTGATGTTGTTGGAGCATTTCAGTTGGGCCTGACTCTTCATGACCCCATTTGGGATTTTCCTAGCAAAGACACTAAAGTGTTTTGCCATTTCCTTCTCCACCTCATTTACAGATCAGGAGACTAAGGCACACTGAGGGTGAAGTGACTTGTCCAGGGTCACACAGCTAGTAAATGTCTAAGGCCGGATTTGAACTCATGAAGATGAGTCTTCCTGATTCCAAACCCAGTATTCTATCCACTGTGCCAAGTGGAAGATTTAAAGACCCAGGCTGGTAATAAGTCTTCCCTTGGAAGTCTAGTTATAAAACAAATGCATGACTTATGATTATTCTCCCAGTTAGGAAGAGAAAACTTTCTAAGTCTGGGCACTGGAATCCCATCCCTATATTAGGGAAAGTCACTCTGCTGCACGGTTCTGAGAGCTGTCCCATGTCCCTATGTCTCATGTTGTGAGCAAAAGGGCACAGGAAATGCAAAGGATGGGTAAACCACAGGTATTTATGTGAAAAAAGATTAGATAAGTCATATTCAGTCTGAAACAGAATGCAAAACAAAAGATAAGGAATATGTGTTAATCTCACCCAGCTGAAGTAAAGCAGGGGAAAGGGATGAGCACTACTATGTCTTTCCTTGTCTGTCTTTCTTTGCCCCCACAGTCACATGAATGAGTGCCCAAGGTACAGAACACATCTTACACCTTGCGGTCCTTCACCTGGGTATTTTCCCAGAGGTGTGGGCTAATAAGACCAACGGTTAGTGTTCCACATGTTGAGAAAAGCCTCTTCGCCTCCAAAATGGGTTCTCTCCTTCTTTTTCCTGGACTTTCCTTTTCATCCTGTCCCAATCCTATAACATGCAGTATTTCTCTGCCCAAGGAGAAAAGCAAAAAACTACAAATCTCACAAATCTATGAAGATTCCAATTATTCTCATACTCCACTTCTAGATGGAGCCTTACACTAATATCTAATACGTTCTCAGTCATCTCTTGGGACTCCATTAGTGATCTTTACCACGTCCTGAATTTTTGTGATTTTCAGTAATCGATCCCCGAGTACCTGTAAAAGTTTATCATGCCCAGTACAAGTTCTTTTTGTGTCTAACAATAGACAGGGTAACACAATTAAACCACTTACACAGCACTTTGAAGTTTGCAAATGGCTTTACATGTTAACATGTTCTCACAACAATCCTGAGAGTTCATGATTATCTGTTGTTCTCATTTTACAGCTAAGGCAGAAGAGAAGTGGCTTGCCCAGACTCTCTAACTGGTGTCTGAGGCAGGGTTTGAGCTCTAGGCTTCCTGACTCCAACTCCAACACTCTATCCACTGAGCTAAGGAGCTGCCTGCTTTTGTGAGCATTTAGTCAGAGAGATAGTTGCTATTGCCAACTCTATTTTATTTGTTAAGTGTTGTTTTTACTTCTTTACATAAAGGATCAAATACCAAGATGCTGAAGCTAAAATGTGATGGTTCCACTGTCAGATAATGAGAATAGATCACTATTGGATGCTGGTAAATCTGTTCCATTTTTTGCCTCTTTTTGTGTTGCAACTTACCTTACAGTTGCATCTACCAATGTTTTGGAAACGAGCTGCCTTATCTGATTCTCCTTATAAGTTTTCTGCAGATTTGTTTTCAGTTACACTACTGGTTAATGTTTTGTCAGGTGATACTGCACATAACTTTCCTTCCTCCTCCATGAGTTGATATTCTAAATTGATGTGATTCTTGGCTACTCTATACTTGGCAGAGAGAACAAGTATTTACTGGTTGGGATAGTTTCTGAACTCTTTTGGTCTCTTTACAATAACAGTTTTATGTCAGTTAAACTTCTCAAAGGAATCACAATAACCATAAGACTGTCTTTCCTTTTATCCATTTCCAATTTTTCAGAATTGACAGCTTGCTTAAATAGATAGGCTTAGAACTGTTGTAATTACTTACAATGATTTCTTATGCTTATCCTTTTTCCTAATCAGTTACTGATTTTGACCTCTGCTATAACTGGTTAAAGGTACAGCAGCACAAAGACAGCTGATTCCGAAGTGACTCCCTTGTGGATAACTGGCTGGCCATTCAGACATAGCTTCTTTTTTTCCCTGTCGTTAAGTGTCCCTGTTTGCAGATAACATCGTGCAGAATACAGTAGACCCCAGAATACGACAGGGTCTTGTTGACGTAATTCATAAACACTCAAAATTGACAGGTTGACAATCCAAAGGCAAGTATGAAGAATGTATACTGACCAGATGATGGCCCAGAGTTGGATGGACAGTCCATTGATTTACTCCATTAGTGTACACATCTTGGAGAGCCACTATGGTTGGACCTAGAATTGAATGGAAGAGGAAGAGGCTCGATTGCATTTGGGAAACGTCATGGTTCATTCACTCACCAAGCCCAGGTAGCCTCCTGACCAAAAAAAATCCACTTGATCAATGCCAATATTCTTCTAATGATGTTATATGACTGAGAATCAAAGTATGCCATAATCTCCAAATTATCAAATATTACATGGGTGCAAAACATAATGAGAAGAGGTATGGTAGGAGCAAAAAAGGGACAACAAGTCACCAATGAAGATGCCAATGTAAGACTGATGTGTCAAAGATGTGCCTGAGAATAACTTTGAGTGAATAAGTTATTTTGACTATTATAAAAACCCAAATTAATTATAAAAGACATGTGAAGACACTATCTGCATCTCTGCAAGAAGAGAAAGAACTGATAAATACAAGTATGTGTAGAATAATTATACAATTATATATTTGTGTCTAATGGTAGTCATCTCTAGGGTGGGAAGTGAGGGAAGGAAGAAAAAAAGATTTTTCCATGATCATTTTGTTGTATACTTGAAATAAATAGCAAGCTGTACATAGTAGAATTACCATTTCACATGCAATCATCTTTTTTATTTTACAGTGTTATGAAAATATTCATTTTATTCTGTAAATTAAAAATAAAATTTAAAAAAAGAATGTGTCTTATTAGGAAAGGAAGGAGGTGCTGATCATGTAGCTTTTGCAAAGGATAACTGACAGACCAGCTGTACTTGTAGATATTCCATGGAGGATTTTATGTGGGGATATGGGCAAGAATCATACAAACTGGGAAGGCACGTATGATGAGTTGTGATCTGCACTGGCAGGGTTGTGATGAAACCATGGATTCATCAAAGCACCAAAATTTCTGCCAAGTCAATACTTCATATTGTATTCTCATATTCCCATGGGAAGCGGTCTTGTATTCCCATGGAGATTATAAATTCTTTGAGGGCTTGTGATCATGTCCTATGATTTTTGTATGTTTCCAACAGTGTCAAGTATAAAGCTGAGCAACAAGTAACTGCAGAAATTCAGCTAGTTGATGGAATGAGCATCTACAAGGCTCTTCTCTAATGTACTTCACTTCAATTTCAATTCATTTATTAAGCACCTACTATGTGCTAAACATTATGCTAGACACCAAAGAAGCAAATACAAAAATGCAATAGATTCTGATTTTGTGGTTTATATTCTACTGAGATACTCTCCCCTCCCCCACTTAATAGTATTTTATTTTTTCCAACTACATATAAAGATAGTTTTCAACATTCACCTCTATAAGATTTTGAGTTCTAAATTTTTTCCCTCCCTCCTTCCCCTTCCCCTCCCAAATCCCCCAATATACGTGGCAGATATACTGCTTCATGGAAGAGAAAGAGAAGGGGATGGCTTCTATCAGCCAATGTAGAAAACCAACAACCACACAGGTTCCTTTGTCTTCTTCTAGATGGCAGTCTGTAAGAAGGGAAGACTGAGCTAGGAAGATGGCAGAAGCTCCTGTTCCCACTTCATGGCAAATATATTTTTGCCAAGTAGAGAAGAGAAATATTTCCAATGTTTTATTTACTATAACCTCAAAACAAAAGAATGACATGGAGCAGAATGAAACACCACACAAGGCTTTAGTACATTTCACCATGGGATAAAAACACATATTTCAATTCATTTAATTGCTAGACCTTCATTTCAAAGGATATCTGATTCAGGGAGCTTCAAGCCCTTGGTGATGGTGTTGGCATTTTGACAAAACTCATCCTTACCTGTGCCCGAGCCTGTTCTGAAAGCACTTTACAATAGTACCTAATAAAAGCCTTTAGCCAGGGACAAACTAGGACTAAAAATTGGCCGGGATCTTCAGAATGTCACAGTCCTCGCTCTGAGTTCCATTAGGCCTGTTACCACCCACTCAAGGCTGTCAGTCCCTTTGTGTAGCAGAAGTGAAGAGAGGGCCAAAGGAGGAAGCATAGAAAGGGGTACAGTAGAGGGAGAAGAAAAGAGGGGATCAGAGAAGGGGAGCTGGAGGGTGACCAAGGATTTTATAAACCTGTAGGCAGCATGATGCAATAGAAGGAGCAGTGAACTTGGAGTCATGGCACCTGGGTTTAAATCCAGCTAAGCTGTAGATCATAGTGAGGTAGAAGCAATGTCCTATTTAAAGCCTGAATGGGAAAGAGTCCATCTCTAAAAGTGGCAATTGACAAGAAGGAACAGATCACACAGGAATTGTTGTCTTTTTGGATTTACAGCTAATAGCTGGGTCTTAAATTTTATTTAAATGTATTGAATTATTTATTTTATGTAATTATTGCTACCTAAGCTATACAGTTAGGCACCACAGTGATTAGAGTGACTTGAGTTCAAATCCAGTCTCAGATACTTCCTAACTATGTAACCCTGGGCAAGTCACCTAACCCCATTTGTCTCAGTTTCCTCATATGTAAAATGAGCTGGAGAAGGAAATGGCAAACCACTCTAGTGTCTTTGCCAAGAAAAGCCCACATGGGGTCATGAAGAGTCAGACACGACTGAAAAACATCTGAATAACAAAGCTATAGATGTATTTACAGTTTAACTAGTTCCCTTTCCTACTTAAAGGATTTTGGGGAACTTCATGATCCCTGGGGTTCCTTTCCAATGTTCTCCTATTCTCTTTCATTTATATCTGTTACTTTTCTCCCTTGTTCTTCGTTCTTCATATTCTCTTGTCCCTGCTGTCCTCCTATTTTGCTGTCTTCCTTCTTCTACTATGCACCTGTCTCTCCTATGCCTACTTCCCTTGTTTCCATCTCTCAGAGTCAAGTGTTAAGGCACGCATGAGCCCTGGAGCATAGAATGTAGCTGTCTGTGTTACTATGAAGA
The DNA here is from genome assembly GCF_028372415.1 of Notamacropus eugenii. Taxonomy (NCBI): domain Eukaryota; kingdom Metazoa; phylum Chordata; class Mammalia; order Diprotodontia; family Macropodidae; genus Notamacropus; species Notamacropus eugenii. The sequence goes on along the minus strand of NC_092878.1, from coordinate 3,306,961 downwards.
CATGGGGCACTCAGTAAGAGATTCCAGACCATGGAAGAGCTGTATCACTCAAATTCATTATTCCATGAACCATGGTGTTCTCATTCCTTGGCTGGAACTTTTAGTGAACTGGACGTTGGGTCAATTGACTAGAGAAAGCATTTAAAAAGAGAAATAAAGGTTGTTATGGGGTGAAAGGAAACAGTAGAGAGCAAAGGGAAGATGAATGTAATAAACCCCCCCTTCTAGAAAAACCCAACAGAGGACTTTGGATATGATATATTTACTTGGGGGCAGGCCTGGACCCCAGCAGAATACCACATGGCCAACAATGGGTCATGTAACAAACCAAATAACTTGAGTTCAAATCTTGATCTTGATATTGCTAAATGCATGACTTACACAATTATTATTATTCTTTTTTAAAATCTCTTGGGACCTTAGTTTCTTCAGCTATAAAATGAGACTTGAGTCCAAGATCTTTTAGAATCTTTCTCCCTCTAAGAGAAAAGCCGGTCATCACAAGTGCCTAGATAACTCTCATTTTCCCGGAGCCTGAAAAACATTTGTTCCCTTTTATTGTGCCCAGAGAAACATGGGAAGATTGGTATGAACTGCTATAAAGAAAAATAAGCAGAATGAAAGGCAAGATATGGACAGTGGTTACAATGGTGTGAGTAATCACTAAAGGGCGGCCAAACGTTGAGTGAACGTTAAACAAAAACGATGCATGAGAACAAGCTAATGAAACACACAGCCAGATTCAGTGGAGAGAATTCTGAATTTTACATTCGGTTCCTGGGTTTGTATCCCAGCTCTGGCATTTACTGTTTGATGCTGGGCAAGACCCTTCAATTTCCTGAGCCTCAGTTTTCTCATCTGAAAAATGGGAAAATGTTGCCTCCTTCTAGAAGGCATCTAGGCGGTACTCTACATACTTTATCTCAGATGTGGTCACTGTGGTGAGTATTTATGCTAAACCTTTTCCCTTTGTTTTAAAGGAGGACTGAATTCTGATTTATAGGGAAAGGTAGACTATTCTTTCCAAAATTGTAATATCAAAAGACACCAGTAAAACTTATTTTTATAAATGTTTCCTTCTCTTTGACCTTTAGCATTGTGGTTTGTCAGCTAGCAATTATTTTCACCCTTCAGAGGGCAAGAAAATTTGTATTTAACCCTCCCCGCTCCAGGGTATTTTCCTTTAAATTGTCTTAGGGTGTTATTTTATTTGTGGTCAGGAAAAAGAAAGAAAAGAAAAATGACATGAAAGAGAGATAAGAATTTTTTTTCTCCTTCACTTTTCTTAAACATTACTAATCCAGTCCTTATTTGTCAGGGAATGGACAAATTACTTCTTTCAGGGATGGGGTGGAAGGAGATGGGAGTCACCTGTCTATCCCCTACCTTTCTTTGTGACCCACACCTGACACAAGCACTGAACTTCTAGACTCTTAGTCTGGAGGAAAAGAAAGATCAGATTTCCTAAAATAGATTCCAATTCGATAATTAAAGGAGCTGTTACTAAGCAACTATTACAAGGAAAGCACTATTCTAGGCAATGAAGATTCAAAAATGGAAAACTAGAAACAGCCCCAGTCTTTAAAAAGCTGATAGTCTACTAGGGGATACAACAGGTAAAATAAATAAATCAAGAGAGGACCTAGACCTACGATTTCATTGGCATAAGGAACTCCTAAGGAAGGAAACTCTCTCTAGTACTGAAGATCTACACCTTTTGTGCAAATTATAGTCTTAGAGAATTGTCTAGAGCACTGAGAGTTTAGATCGCTTGTCTAGGGTTCCAGAGACAGTAAGTTTGCTGAAGAAATTGGATACTGATCTCCCTGGCTTTGAGGTTGCACTCAATCTACAGTTTTACTATGTTGCCCCACCTCTCATCTTCCCAAGCTCAAAGTTTCTGGCCTCAGACTCTTGCTGGTTGTGTAACACTGGGCACATCACCGAACCCTACTTGCCTCAGTTCCTCATCTGTAAAATGAGCTGGAGAAGGAAATGCAATATCTTTGCCAAGAAAATTCCAAATGGAGACATGAAGAGTCAGAAACAGCTAAAACAACTGAACATACACACACACACACACACACACACACATACACACACACACGGTAGATTTCAAAAATACAAGATAATATGAAGAACAAGAGTGCCAACCACTATGGGAATAAGACAAGGCCTTTCATAGGAGGTGACATGAGAACTGGACCCTGAAGGAAGGAAAAGATTCTAAAGGGGAAGATGAGGTAGAGAGATCTTTGCAGGCACAGGGGGTAGACTGGTGCTGGGCAAATATATGAAGGTAAATCCTTTGTAGGCAACGTTACTTTTAAAATCCTGACTATATTCTTAATAGAGTTCAGGAATAATCCTATTTGCTCTTTCATAACAATCTACTAAACCTAGGCAAGAGATAAGAAAAAGTCAAGACGATGACCTTGAGCAGCAAAACTGGAATAACCTCAGATAGTTGGAAGGCGAAGTCTAAGAGCCAATGTGCTAAGAAATAAATCCATAAAATATGTTTCAAGGCCAAATTCAGAGATTATATATACGTAATTGTACACTGACCACTGGTGTTTAGATAGTGCTTCAACGTTTATTTTTTAAAGCATTCTCTATATATTTGTATGTATACAAATATGTATGTATATATGTATGTAATATATACATATATATTATCTCACTTGATCTTCATAAGATCTATGAGATAAATGCTGTTCAGTCGTGTCCAGCTCCTATTTGGGGTTTACTTGGCAATGATACTAGTATGGTTTGCCTTCTCTACCTAGCTCATTTCACAGATGAGAAAACCAAGGCAGACAGGGTCACACAGCTAATTCTTCCTGACTTCTAGGCCTGGCACTCTATCCACTGTACCACCCAGCTTTAGATGTTTTCACCCCCATTTTACAGATGAGGAAACTGAGGCAAGAGAAGGGGTAAGCCACTTGAGCAGGGTCAGGCAGGTAGAAAGTGTTTGAGGTGGGGTTTGAAGACCTTGCTATGACTTAACTTCCTACTCTCTATCTACTATGACACACTACATAGTAACCCTTAGAAGCTTTAACCCATAGAACTAAATCTTCAGGTTTTTCTGCACATGTTTCTGTGCGTGCACAGGAGAAGGAGATGAAATTGGGGGTGATGGAAGGAGTGGTTAATCAACCAAATTGATTCAGGCTGCATCTTCATGCAAAATCGGTTAAATTGTTATGATGGTCAAGTCAACCTCTGACCCATCTGTTGGAGAAACAGCCCGAACACTATAAACACCCTGGAGAGGGCTCGTCTGCCAAATAGGATGTTTTAGAAATACTTAGTATCCACTAATGAGTACAGCCAAGGTAAATATGGACAGAAAGACCTTCTGGCTCTTTCCTTCGTTTTTGCCATTCCTGGCTGAGCAGACAAACGTGTATAAGCGGGATGCAATGCTCTTGGACAAGAAGTCATTAGTTTAAAAAATTTATATAATTGCTTTATGACTATAAAGTGCAATCACATTGACGGTCAGATTACAATACTTGTCTGCTCTGTCTGGTTTACACTCAGAATCCTCAGCTTGTTTCAGGCTCAGGCATCCATTCTGGGGTGTCTTCCCTAATCCTGTGACCCCTCCAGATGTTAATATTCTCTCATTTTTCAATTTACTTTGTACTAAATGTATGTCTGTTCGCAAAGATACGCTCCTTGAGAACAGAGGGACTATTCCATATATTTCTTTGTCTCTTTAGGACTTGGCACCTAATAGACCTTTGATAAATGATTCTTGAATTAAATGTTGTGGTTGTTAAGTTGTTTCAATTGTGTCTGACTCTCCATGACCGTATTTGAGGTTTTCTTGGCAGAGATACTGGGGTGGCTTGCCATTTCCTCCTCCAGCTCATTTGACAGTTGAGGGAAACAGTTAAGTGACTTGCCCAGGGTCACACAGCTAGTACGTGTGAGAGGCCAGATTTGAAGATGATTTTTCCTGACTTCAGGTCTGCCCCTCTATCCATTTCAGGACCTGCCTGCCCTAAATTTTGTGGCTAACTACCAAAAGTCAAACCAGGTATGTGTAGAGATGAGGTGTCTGTCTTTGCCTATTGCATCAAATATTTCCTGCCCAATTGGGCTGTACCCCACCCTCCCCACCCATGACATAAATCATGCCATAGTCACTGTGGTTTCAGTTACCTTTGAAGAGTCAATATGGAGGAAAGTCACCCTCTCCTTATCTCACACAGCAATACTCAGGCTGCAAAATTAATGCAGGCATTGTTGTGCTGCTAAAAATTGGATTCTCAAATTGGATAAACATAAGAATGATGTGCCTCTGAAAAACACCAAGTCAGTCACTGGGTACTAAGCATACATCTTATTTATGAAGACAGACAGATAAAGTTATGAAAACAGTGACTACGTATTTGCCTTACAAAGATGTTTGGGAAACAGCAGCCAGCGAAGGACAAAAGGCAGAGGGAATGTACGTAAAATGCCCCATTCAAACAAAAGAACCTGAGTAGAAGGCTCAATTAGCTTTCAAAAACTGCATATCCTTTTCCATTACAGGAGAGTTCCCCAATGTCATACCTCTGCAGAGTTCCCACTTTTGCCCAAGAGTTGAGCATCCAGTTGAGGTCTACCAACATTCAGTTCCATGAACATTATACGTGAATAAAGCAATAGATATGTAGATGTATGTATGTAAATATACATCTGCAGTTCATGGAGTATATTTATCTATAGAATTGTATTTCCATATAATAGGTTACCTCTGTATTCTTATGCATTTTATTTCATGCAATTAACATTTTTCTAAGATGGGGTTCATAAGTTTCATTAGAATGACAAAGGGGTTCATGATACCTGAAAGGTAAAGAACCAGTGCACCAAAGGGATAGCACAGATACTGTAGAAATGTGGAGGAACCAAAGGTTGCTCATAACAGCATGGAAACATGGTCTCCTTGAGCCACATTTATACAATCATTGAAATACTTGTTTGTCACTGGGAGGAACAGTAGGCTTCTTTAGGTCAAAGTGGGAGTTGATCCATGTTATGTTGTTGGTTTCTTTTTTCCTCACCTTTTCCTTTGTTAGTTCTTTTAGGTGGTGCAGTGGATAGAGCACCAGTGCAAGAGTCAGGAGGACCTGAGTTCAAATCTCACCTCAGACACTTGACATTCACTAGCTGTGTGACCTTGGGCAAGTCACTTAACCCCAATTGCCTCATCCTGGGTCATCTCCAGTCATCCTGATGAATATCTAGTCACTGGACTCAGATGACTCTGGAGGAGAAGTGATGCTGGTGACCTGCACAGCCCTCACTCACTCAAAAAAAACCAAGTCAAGTGCAAGTCATGGTACCATTTCTCTGATGGTATGGTCTTCTTTGGCAGTGAAAGATGAACACACTCATTTTTCCATTCTAGAGCTATTATTAATGACACTGTTTCAGTACAGGTATAATGTTACCATTAATCTTTAAAAGGATGCAGCAAAGAGCCCCAGATAGCCTCTTAGGAGAGCTGCCCAGGGCAAATAGCCAGGTTTTTTCATATCTTTCCTTTCCAATCCACCCATGCACATTTTTGGGTGGGGATGATGAGAAGGGTTTGCAAAGTTCTTGAACAACTCCTGAAGCTCTTTTTTGGCCAATACTTAGGGCAAAGGAAGATGCAATGTTCCATTTTCCTTAAGTCCTGTTCTCTCTCCACCCTAACAATTATTACTCTTGGGGTCCAGGAAACTGTACAGAAAAGGAATCTCAAAGTCACCACTATCCAACTTGTTATATATCTGGATTTTTTAAACTTGATCCAAAACTTGGTCCAGTAGCTTCACTTCCCAGAAAATACATGGTTCTCCTCTCTTCCTTACCCTTCACTTGCCAGGGGAGAGGACTGATGCAACTTGATGCAGCACTTGAAACTGAAGAAAGGCCTTTTCGACCATTCCCTTCCCTTGCCTTAGGTTGAAGGATTGAAGCCTTGAAAACAAATCTGACCTCTTTTCATTGTTTTTTGGGATCATTTTGTTTTGTTTTTGGGGGTGGGATAGGGGAAACATTCTTGAATACTGTCCCCCTATCAATAATTAAAGCCTCTGATACATAGGGAGGTTCACCATATCCCACTTGCCTTTAAACTAATGGCTTCTTGACCTAAACCAATTATTTTTCAACTTTCCTAGGAATTCCCCATGATTCTCTGTGTTCACTGCAGAACCTGGTGCAGCCCAGAAAGCTGAGGACATGGTTTGCTTCTACTAATAGCTAGCCAAACACAGGAAGAGAATGATAGGGTCATAGAACTGGAAGGGTTTTTTGGTCCAACCCACTCATTTTACCGACAAGGAGACTGAGGCTCAGACAAGTTAAATGATATACCTAAGATGGTACAAGTAGGAAATAGAAAACCTGGGGTTTGAACTCAGGTTCTCCGACTCCAGAACCACTATTCTTTCCATTGTACCATGTTGCTTCTCAAACAGAGATAGAGCAGGAGCAAAGAACCCAGTGGTAAGCAGCCCAAGTCCCTATAACAAATACATCTATACCCACACCAGCTAGTACATCAGCCCTATTTTCAGAGTCCTTAAGAGGTGACTAACAACCCAGCCTGTGTTAGAAGCAAAGCCATAGACTGAAATTCCTGATCAGAAAGTATTTTCTTCGGGAGTATGAGCTTTTGTTTCTTAAGTGTCTAAAGACTGTTTGTTGGTCAGACTTTTGGCTAGAGTTGTCTCCAAAGCATGAGTCATTACCCGCCCCCAATTCCTACTCCACCCCACCCCCAACTACATTTTGAAAGGTTAATCCCTGGCACCAGTCACTGGCAGTCTTCACTTCAATTAATCATGGTTCTTGTTTCCTTATTTTTACAAACTGATAACTACTCATGTTCCTTCCTAGGGCTGCAGTTCAAAACAAGCTGTTTAGGGTCCTATTTTTGCTGTTCCTAACCATTCCTGAGCACCAGATGTATAGAACCTGGACCTAGTAACAGGAGCCCAATCTAGGTTTGGCAATGTTGTCAGAAAGAGAAGGCCAGTGGTTCTTTAATAGTCCTTGGAGCCTTCGGATTGACTACACCAACATCCCTCAATGGAGCGACTCCCAAAAGAAGCTCCACTGATTCTAATTATCTCCCCTTCACATGAATGAAGCAAAGGCTATGAAGATGATGAGCTTTGGAGCCTGGCGCCACTGTTCTCTGGGCCCTAGCCTCCAAGCCAGACTAAGTTTGGAGAGGCAACAAGCATTTAGTATGTGCCAACTATTTGCCAGGCATTGGGGGATACAAATATAAACAAAAAGAAAAGACAGTCCCTGCTCTTGAGGAGATTATATTCTAAATGGGGGAACTGAAAGGAAGCTGTGGTTGGAATGAAAGTACTCACATTGGGGCATAGTACTGAAGTCTAGAATGTCAGAGGCTCAGTTGGGAGGGGAATTAAGGTTGGCCCACCCCAATCCCTCCTCAGAATGGAGGCTCTGGAGAGGAGAAGGGCAATGGCAATAACTGATGAATGTTCCAGGGTAAGAAGGCATCGGACTTAAAGGAAGATTCCAGAGTGACATGGCAGCAGAGAGAGGCCTATGTTTGCCATCCCAGCATGCACTGGAATCAGGGGATCTAGGAAAACGTAGGTCCAGGGCAGCAGGTGTGGGTCATGTGTAACCACAGCAAGTGAGATGCAAGTCTTTAAGATACAAATACCTGCACCTTCTCCTACCCTTCCTTTGGGAGCCTGACCAATACAGAGATGTGGACATTGAATCAGCAACTCAAAAAGTTGCCTTCTGAGAGGGAGGGACTGAGCTGCATGATGAAATTTTACTTATTAGATATCTACAGGTTACTATGACATTTTGGACAGGCTAGCCTGACCCTATTCCCCTCCCCATCTCTGTCCTGTTTCCTCTCCAGTCTCGCTAATGAACATCACTAGCTGGTGGCTGGCAGCTTGCTCATCATCTCTCTAACTCTTACGCACTAGCCTTTTGATCAGTGAATGTAAACCCAATGTGAACCCAAGGTTACCCCCCTACTACCAACACTAGATTTATAGCAATATGGCCAATCCTTAAAGCCAACAATGTCAGCCAAAAGAGAACAGAAAACTATGGGATCAGAGATTTAGAGCTGAAAGGAAACTGAAAAACCATCCAGTCTAAGACCCACCTCCCATTCTTTTTTTTAAAAAACTAAATAAATAAGGAAACCAAGCCTAAGAGAAGTTAAGTAATCTCCCCTAAGTCATACATTTAATATGTGTCTGAGGCAGAATTGGAACTTGTCTTCCCAGCTCCACTGTCAGTGGCACATACAGTAAATAGAAATAGCCAAACTTTTCTTATTTGTGCCTCCAAATCTTAGCTGTGCTGTTTCCTCTGAATGGAATTCCTGTACTGATCTCCTGTGTTTGACTTCCACTATCCACATTGTTTCCTACATGATCCACAAAGCCATCCCAATGCCCTAATTTCTCCTTATAAAACTGGATATCATTATGCAAGATAAACATATTGTAGCAGGAGAGAAATCAAGGTAACTTTAATTCCACTTTTCTAGGCTAGAGACCCTATTCAACTGGGAGAAAAAAACAAGTCAGAAGGCTGAGTCACCGCTGATTTCTAGGTCCCATTACCATGAAGAGGCCTGTCTGGGGTATCAATGTACCACTTGAGCTACCCGTCTGTTGTTTTTCCTCCTTATATAACTGGTCTCCCTCCTTTTCCCATCCTAGATAATTTCAACAACACCCATTACACCAAGTCTTACATGCATGTCACTGTTGGCAGCATAGTAAAAGCATGATCATTTCCTGTGTCTTTCCATTGTCCTTCAGATTATCTGTAATTTTGATTCTTCTCAAAATGAAAAAGTCATATTTCATCAATCAGAGAATATTAGCATAAAAGATATTGGGTTTTTGCAATTGCAAACAGTTTGTGGTCATGGAATATATTATATTTTCCCTCACATAGTAGATCTTTGTTTACCCAAAATATTTGGCATCCCCTCTCCTGTCAAGCATTCTAAGGGCAGAACTCACATCTATGCAAACCTCTTTTTTCTTATGGTGGTGGGAAAATAATAACACTAATATGTAGCATTTCTATAAAGAGCACTTTGAGGTTTGCAAAGTACTTTACAAATATTATCTCGTGTGATCCTTATAAAAACCCTAATAGGAAGGTGCTAATATTATCCCCATTTTACAGATGGGGAAACTGATGCAAGACAGAAGTAAAGCAACTTGCCCAAGGTCACAAAACTATTAAGGATCTGAGGTCAGATTTGAACTCAGGACTTCTTGATTCCAGTTCTAACGCTCTATCTTTGCACCACCTAGTTGTCTAAGTGTATACCTTATATGGGTATTTTATATGGAGGAAATTCATTTTTGGAAAACAGGGACTTAAGCCTGAGAAAGCAGAATTTGCATACATACATGTGACCAAATGCAAAGACAATGAATAGTAAAGAGGCAGTATAGTGTAAAGACAGTAGTCTTAGAACTAGGGAGATCTGAGTTCAAGTTCAGCTTCTGATACAAACTGGGCATATGATCTTGAGTGAGTCATTAATTTTTCAGGGTTTCAGACAACTCTTGAAGACCATAAGTTGCTTTGGCAGAGGGCGTTTCATCATCTGGGGGTGCCTAATGCCAATAAAACCATAAATTCAGCAGTATCTGTCTCTGTTTCTCTCCACTCTACAAACAACAAAAAAGGTGCTCCTTTTCCTTTCCCAGACTAATCCCTTCATTAGATTTCTTTGCTGGTTATCCTCTCTGTCTAACTTTCCCTCACCCTTTGAGTCCTCATTTCCCTCTTCCTTTAAACAATGTCTTTTTCTTATGTGGAAAGGCAAAACCAAACCAAACCCTAACCTTGTTCTGGCTGCCTTCACAAAGTGCTATATTTAGCAAGATACCATCTTTAATAATTTGAGGAGGTTATTGATTATATCTTACACTATTGTTTAGCTGCATGTGTATTTGGCACTTACAAGTGGCATGCTCATTGATACCCAGAGTCCATGTATCATGCTTCATTGTACCCCAACCAGCAGGGTGTTAAATTTCTCTGTATCCTCTCCTGCCCACTGTTGTGATCATAACAGCTAGTTATTATATGGTTGTTGGATGTAAAATGAACAGTTTATTAGAGATGAAGGACATACATCCACCCCTCACCTCCAACAGCACCCGAGTGATAGGAGATAATCAGAATAACTATCTGCTCTATAAATTGGTAGGGCAGCTGGGTGGTACAGTGGATGGAGTGTCAGTCCTGGAGTCAGGAAGACTATCTTCTTGAGTTCAAATCTGACTTCAGATACTTGCTACTTGTGTGACTCTGGACCTGTCACTTAACCCTCTTTGCCTCAGTTCCTTATCTATAAAATAAAGTAGAAAAGGAAATGGCAAAGGAGTCCAATATCTTTGCCAAGAAAATCCCAAAAGGGGACACAGAGAGACTGAAAAAATGACCAAACAACAACTATGAAATGGTGGACCTAGAGTATGTCCCTGGATGAGTTCATGGAAACAAAAGTCAAGTTAATGATCCACCTTCTCACCCATTTATGGACACAAAGTGAGTTCTCTCAACACTTCTGTAGACCTGCAAAGGAAGGAAATGACAAATTCCTCTCAAATGAGTGGGTCTTTCACGTCCTTAGATATCTAGTACAACATACTGAGGACAGAGTACTTCATTCTCTAGTGAAAAGAAAGCTCTATTTTCTATTTAAACTCCCAGGGCCCAGAATCTCTTCTGCGTGCGTGGGTGTATGTGCATCCACATGTATGTGTTGCGTGACTAGGTCTGTGGTTTTGAGCGGGGCATGACCCTGCTCCCCATCAGTATTTAAGGATGGCCATGGCATGCCAATGCCAGGATATCTTGGCCCAAGATGCGTGACAAGCTTATGAGAACCAAAAATTCCATTTTGAACATTCCTTATATTGATTATCCTCAGAAGCCGATTGCCAATATTCCAAAACTTTGAGCTTCCTACCCTGCCTTGGCATTTCTACCAGGGCAGGGAGGACCTATTACGACGTCTCTGAACCTCTCCTGACAATCTGCTGTTGTTGAAACCTTCTCTAACTTTCTTCCATCTGCATTTGATCTACAATGTATTTTGTTGCTCATGTTCTGCTAAAATATTTTAAAGCTTAGATATTTGTTTCTTTTCAGTGGACCCTTCTGCAAGCCTATTAATCCTTCTTCTAAAGGTATCTTAGGTCCTCTTATTTTTTTCCACACAGAATCTTTTCTTTGGTTCTGTCTTCATGATAAATGTTTCTGAGAATCCTTCTTTTCCAATTTAAGCTTTAGCTGTCAGCTGTTCACTGGGTTTCAGATCCTTTATAAGTAGTAACTGGTCCATCCAAATCAACCTCCCTTCCGTAAAATTCAAATTCTCCACAGCCTCGGTCAGTCTGGATATAGTTAGCAGCATCACCAGACTTTTCTTCATGTGGTCCCAGAATTTAAAGGGACATTGTCAATTTAGTTGATGCCCATACTTTGTAGGGGAAAAAAGCTTTTGCCCAGACCTATTCAGAATAGAAATGCTTTGTGATTTTTAAAAGTCCTATATGCCCCATAAATATTCCCTGATGACTGAGTTTAGGCAGACCAAAACTTTGCGAGTAGGGAATCTTTCAGTCAAACTAGGGAGAGGGGGAAAAAATAGTAAGAGATTTTGCTGCCTGTTTTTGTTTTCTGGGATTAAGATGTATATAAACAAACAACAAATAAAGAAAAATAACGTCAGCTGTAAAATTTTTGATCCTTATTCTCTCAATGAAACTGTATAGGGACTTTGAATATCCCTGGATACTGTTCCATCCTCGAATCCACTGGAGCATACCTGGAGAACATAGAACTGAGTATATGTCCTTCCTTCTCTTCCTCAGGGATTTTAGTGTCTCCAAGCATTCTGGCCACAGCTCTATTCCTCTCCATATATTTTCTCTTCGCCTCCTGAGTGTGTCTGGATCTCTTTTTCCTCCCTCTTATAGTTGCATCTCATCTCATCTCCTCTTTTCTCTTTCTCTCTCTCTGTCTCTCTCTCCCTCTCCGTATATACATATGTGTGTATACATATGTGTGTATGTGTATATATGCATATGTAAGTGTGTGTGTATACATGTATGCATGTGTATTTGCCTGAGGAATAATTCTGTGTCTCTTCTAAGTAAAAGAAAATATATTATTTCCTCTTAATTTCCTTCATAATTTTTGATTTCTGCTTATTTCTCTATTAAAAAAAATTTGGTCATTAATTTCTCCCTTTCTTTCTCCCACTATCATGGGTATTCTTGATGAAATATTTTTATTTTTAATTGACAAAAATTAAACTGAAACTATGGATCTTTGAATTACATTTTGAAACATTACTAGTAACTAGTAACTAGTAACATTCAAATTCTAGTGTCCTCTCTCTGTTGTTATCTTCAATTTAACCTATACTTAGCTTGTTTATTTGTATAAAAATTTGTTTGCATATTGTTTTCTCCATTATACTATGAACTTCAGAACATGGACTGTCTTTTGCCTTTCTTTGTGTTCCCAGTACTTAGCACAGTGTCTCTCTGGTACATAATAGACACTTAATCAACGTTTATTGACTGATTAACTGAAACGGTTGTTCCTCAGGTATGCATTATTTTAGTTAAGGTGTAGAGGTAGTTTTCAAGTTTCCATGCTCTTTTGGAAGTCACGCTTATTTGTAAGGAGAGGTGAGAGGGAACATCCAAAGATTCCCATCACTATACGTGTGTGCAGAATTCCTTCCAAATGCCTTGGAACCACTGTATTGTTCCCTTTCTCTTGGGAAGAAAGGGTAATCAGAAAATATTTATGAGATACATAGGACTATTTAAAAGTCATAACACATTTCTTTTCTAATTAGATCTGGGCAAAACATCCCCACTCCTCCAACTGTGGTCTTAAACTCAATTATTTGATAAAATAATTGTCAAATAAATTGTCAAAATAAATGTCAAATTTTTGGCATATAAAAAAGGCACATTTCCAGTCATTCTTTCTGCCTATTACTGAGTTCCTTTAAGGACATCCCAATAGTGGTTTGTGGTAATATGAGCTCTACCTGTTTAACCCTTGCTGGCTTCATTAAGAGAAGACAGAGTAAGAAGACATGTGGGTCATGCAGTCCATCTCTCAGATGAAGTTCTTGAACTGCCTGGTCATGAATCACAATAAGTATGATCCGAACATGGTGCAGACTTGAAACTGCCGGAAGGAGGTACTTTTGGAATGTCAAGGAGGTAGTGGAAGCCACATAGGGAATGAGAGAAAAACAGGACTTCAGCAAAAAAGACTTGTGTGTGTTTGTGTGTGTGTGTCTTCTTGTTGCAATAGTTTGAAGTTGTTTTCTCAACTAAAAATCTGATTCCCATATCCTCTTGACCTGCTGTGGAAGGGCTTTTATTTACCTTTCCACCTTCAGCTTGGATTAAGAGAAGACCATTCAACTAACCTAAGGAGGAAAGCTGGCTGTCTCAACAGTCACTTGACAGCTGAATATTCAAGCTACATCCCAATTTGCAAGTGAGTGTGAAAGAATGCAAAGATATTCATCAGGCTCATTCACTCTGGCTCAGTAAGAAGACTGATTCTGGGGATGGTAAAGGCAGATAAAAAGAACAGATGTCTTGTGATTGAGTACTTATGTACTCATCATCTAAGATGGAGGCAAAAGAATTGAATCCACTCACCTGGGAGAAAAATATAGTAATGAGTTGATTAATAATAATAGCTAACACTTATATAGCACTCACTATGTTCCCAGGACTGTCCTAAGTTCTTTACAATTGTTATCTCATTTGATCCTCACAACAACGCTGGGAGAAAACACCAGCCCATACCTGGTTTTAAAAGATCATACAGTGTAGTCAGGATTCAAACTTAGCACCTGTGACTCCAATTACAAGGGTCTATCCACTGGACCACACAGCGTGCTTTGCATATGCCGACTCAGATGGTTTTTAAGATGGAGTCAGGAACCCAATGTAGTGAATAAAGGCCTGAATTATGTCAGGTGTCATCATGCAATGACTTCTTAGTTCTTACAGGTCTTCTACCACTATCTGAGCCAGTTAGCTGAAGGGCGTTAGAACATTATATTCTAATAAATGGGTCAAAGTCACACCTATGTCTCCTGACAGAAAACAAGAAAAGCTAAAGATAAATTTCTGTAACCTCTGGTTACTGACTGAAGCCTATTTCCAAATCAGACATTTAACAAATGCATTGCCATCGATCATAAAGTGGAATGAATGAAGAGGTCTGGATGGTTTAGTCCAATCCTATACTGTCCACCGCCTGCTGATATCATTTAAATACCTGTTTTAATGGTGAGAAGTCAGTAGCATCATCTTACTATGTGAGGAATGATGCATGTTTTGTTCATTTATTCAATAATGTTTCTGGATTTCTTTTATTACATCCTAGGAACAAGTCAACATGGCATAATGTAATTACATGCTGGACTATGCTTCAAACCTTGCCTCTGATACATACTTACTAGTTATGTGACCATGGGCAAATTGCTTTAAAATTCTCAGCCTCAGGCAACTCTCCAATATTTTAAGTTACAGTGAGTTTTTAATCTAAGCATAAGGAGTTCACAAACTGATGAAATTTCAGGTTTTTGATGTATTTGTGTTATAGATACCATAGGGAATATAACAAGTCAACAAGTCAGTCAACAAGCACTCACTGAGCACTTACTATGTGCCAAGCAACATGTAAGATATTTTCTCTGAAGTTTACAGTCTCCTTGGGCAGACAGATGCATCTAGAACTCTTCTTTTGGAATTCTCTTCAAAGCTCTTTCACATTCTTTTGAATAACCTCAATGGAGACAAATCTTCATTCTTTGAGAGTGGATTTAATTTTTGGAAATAGTCAAAAGTCATCTAGAGCCAAGCTTTGTGAACAAAGAGACTAATCAAGCTAGGGAATGGTATTTTTGATAAGAAAAATGAGATGCAAAAATAAAATAACACAATCAGTTTTCTCATGTGGCTCTTAATGAGCTTTAATGGTAGTTTGAAAACATGAATTTCCAAAAGCATTTTGAATGGTGTAGCCAAGCCTATATTTCCCTCTATGTTTCTCCCTCCTGTACCATAAAAGGATGGAGAAAGGGCAGAGCCAAGATGGAGGAGTAGAAGCAGAGACTTGCTAGAGCTCTCTTCCTTAGACTCGGTGAAATACCTGTAAAAAATGACTAAACAAATTCTGGAGCTGAGAATGCACAGAATGACAGAGAGAAGTAAATCTCTAGCCAAAGACAGCCTAAAACATCAACAGGAAATGGCTATCATGCAACATTGGGAGCAGAGCACAGTCCAGAATGGGCTATGCCAGCATAGACATGATGTGAGCAGGCCTAGTGGGGGGACTGAATCTCTGGCACCTGTGGTGATTTCCAGACTTCATAAGCCCAAAACACAAATAACAAATTGAAAAGTCAGTAGAAAAAAACTGTTGGACCAGCGTGAGAGGGTAGAGTCATCAGGTCCCAGCAGCAGGGTGGCAGAGGAAATGGAGGAGCCTGCTGCAGCAGCAGCAGCAGGAGCTCTAGGCTCACAGATTGTGACAGTATACTCCCCAGCCCCACTGGAAACAGAGAACTACCTTGACAAAGAGCTCAAAAGTCAAATAAATGGCTGGGGAAATGAGTAAAAACCAGAAAAAGAAACAGACTACAGAATCTTGCTTTGGTGACAAGGAAGATCAAAACATGCAAACAGAAGACAACAAAGTCAAAGCTCCCCCATCCAAAAACTCCAAGAATAATATAAATTGTCTCAGACCATGGAAGAGCTCGAAAAGGAGTTTGAAAATCAAGTAAGAGAAGTAGAGCAAAAATTGTGAAGAGAAATGAGAGCAATGCAAGAATATCATGAAAACCCAGTCAACTGCTTGCTAAAGGGGACCCAAAAAATGCTGAAGAAAATACCACTTCAAAAAATAGACTAACCCAAATGGCAAAAGAGATCCAAAAGGTCAATGAGGAGAAAAATGCCTTAAAAGCAGAACTGGACAGATGGAAAAAGTGGTTCAAAAGGTCACTGAAGAAAATAATTCCTTAAAGATTAGAATAGAGCAGAGGGAAGCTAATGACTTTAAGAAAAATCAAGAAATGATAAAACAAAACTAAAGTAATGAAAAAATAGCAGACAATGTGAAATCTCTCATTGGAAAAACAACTGACATGGAAAATAGATCCAGGAGAAACAATTTAAAAATTATTGAACTACCTGAAAACCATGATCAAAAGAGAGCCTAGACATCATCTTTCAAGAAATTATCAAGGAAAACTGCCTCTAAAACAAGAGAGTAAAATAGATATTGAAAGAATCTACCAATCATCTCCTGAAAGAGATCCCAAAAGGAAAACTCCAAGAATATTGTAGCCAAATTCCAGAGATCCCAGGTCAAGGAAAAAATATTGCAAGCAGCCATAAAGAAACATTTTGAGTATTGTGGAAACACAAGATAATACAAGATCCAGCAGCTTCTACATTAAAGGATCAGAGGGCTTGGGATGTGATATTTCAGGTCAAAGAAGCTAGGATTAAAATCAAGAATCACCTACTCAGCAAATCTGAGTATAACACTTCAGGAGAAAAAAATGGTCATTCAATGAAATTGAAGACTTTCAAGTGTTATTGCTGAAAAAACCAGAACTGAATAGAAAATTCGACTTTCAAACACAAGAATCAATAGAAGCATAAAAAGGTAAACAGGAAAGAAAAATCATAAGGGACTTACTAAAGTTGAACTGTTTACATTTCTACGTGTAAAGATAATATTTGTAATTCTTGAGACTTTTCTCGGTATTAACGTACTTGGAGAGATTGTATACATATATACAGAGGGCACAGGATGAGTTGAATATGAAGGGATGATATTTTAAAAAAATAAAATTAAGGAGTGAGAGAGGAATATATTGAGAGAATGAGAAAGGGAGAAGTAGAATAGGGTAAATTATCTCACATAAAAGAGGCAAGGAAAACCTTTTTCAGTGGAGGGGAAGAGGGAGAAGGTGAGAGGGAAAGAGTGAACCTTATTTTCGTTGGATTTGGCTTAAGGAGGTAATAACATTTACATGCAATTTGGTATGAAAATCTATCTTACACTACAGGAAAATAAGGGGAAGGGGCTAAGCAAGGGGTGATGGGACGATAGCAGGGAGGGAAAATGGGAGGAGGGGGTAATTAGAAGTAAACACAGGAGGGACAGCGTCAAAAGAGAATAGAATAAATGGGGGCAGGACAATGGAGGGAAATATAGCTAGTCTTTCACATCATGACTGTCATAGAAGTGTTTTCCATGACTACACATGTATAACCTATATTGAGCAGCTTGCCATCTCAGTTGGGATGGGTGGGGAGGGTGGAAGGGGGAGAAATTGGAACTCAAAGTTTTAAAAATGAATGTTGAAAATTGTTTTTATATGCAACTGGGAAATAAGACATAGAGGAAATGAGGTATAGAAATCTATCTTGCCCTACAAGAAAATAGAGGAGAAGGGGATAAGAGGAGAGGTACGATAAAAGGGAGGGAAGATTGGGGAAAGGGGTAATTGAAATGCATGATGTGTGGACAGAGGGGAGTGATGGGGAGAGAATTTGTTACACAAAATGTGAATGTTGAAAACTAAAAATAAATTAATAAATGTTTAAAAACAGAAAAGAAAAGAAGGAAAGGATTATACATGAAATGAGAAATCTATGTAGAGGTTGCATTTCTTTTTAAATATATAATACAGTTCATCATGTAACTTCAAAACAAAAGAAATGGAGAAGGCAACCAGGAAACCCTGAGAGGCTTTACTTTTCTTGGGCTTCAGATGGTACAGAGAGGAATATGTTAGCTCTGTACACAGCAGCAGCAGGATTCAGTTCTCTAATCTTCACAAGAACCTGAAGAGCTTTCTCTGCTGAGAAAGCCTTTCTCTACACAACCAGGAAAGTAGTGGAACGCTTTCAATCAATAGGTTCCCAGTGAAGCAGCTGAATATCAGCTGCCTCAGCTGGAAGTTTCCGTGTCTTCTGTTTCTATATTCAGTTCCTAAGTCTTCTATCACAGGAAATTCATCCTTCTGCCAGGTATGAACTCCACAATCCTTAAACAATATTTCCATATCCCTCAAAAGTTATTTGATTTACAGTTGATCAATTACAGACTTTAAAACTCTGAAAACAGCTACCTAGAAGTGGACTGATGAGTTACAATGCCCTAAAGTCATTGTTATCTCAGTAATTATTCAACCATCCCCTCAGTACCTAAGTATCCCCCCAGTATCTGAGAGGCATTTCTCTATCAGAGAAGGGATATTTCCTGGGTCTCGATAGCCTCAGGGTCTGCCTCATGGAACACCCCAAATTCATAAGTTCAGGTATCGGACTTCTATAATTCTTTTTAAAGTGATGTTGACGTCTAGCCTTAAGGAAGGAAGAGGATTGCTGGTGTGTCATCCTCTCCTCCCCTCCCCCCAAAGTGAAACAATTTAAGCATAGAGAGGATCAAGAGAGAAGAAATCTAGACCTTGCTACCTCCTACGGTTACATTATAGAAACAGGAAGGGAACTGCTTGTTCAGCAATCCACAAATTACATTTGACTTCTGGAGGGACCCTAAAGCACAGGATGTTACTACAAATTGTAGGGCCAGGATTGTGAAGGACCTTATGGAAAAGAGAGGCTCAGTGGACCATCAAAAGGTGACCTTGATGACAAATCCAAGTTGAGTTTCCTTTTTAGGGGAACTTGCAGGCTATTTGAATATTTTATGTGTTCCCATATTTATTTATAGCTTTGTTATCTTCTGAATTTTCGGTGGGGTGAAGAAAAAGCTGTCCTATACCCAATTCACATTGTTATCCTGAATGATCATCTAGAAGCTGGGCACCCTGTTATGTATATTTGGGGGAAACTAGACATGATCTTTACCTAAACTTTGCTCTGGAGATTTTCCAGGAACTCCAGGTGGGGAAAATGAACACTCTTAGGTTAGTCCACCAGGATCAGATGTGGTCTGTCTACATTCAGAATTTGGGGACTTGTAGAGCTCTGAGCAAAGACTATTACAGTGGGAGCTTTGGTGACAAGGATTATTGTGACCCTTCAAGCATACTGTATTGTCTTTCATCACTGAAAGGAAAACATCATCTATTGTAGGAAAAGTTATGAAACTCACCTGGCAACTAAACTTTAGGTACCTAATATACATAAGATCCCATTTCCTGTCCCTGTACCTTTCCATGAGCTGTCCCCCATATTTTCCTTACCTTTACCCTTTGGAGTCCTTGACTCCCTTCAAGTCTCAGATCAGCCATCTCCTACATGAGGCTTTTCCTGATTTCTGCCTGTTATTCCTTTTACTTTCCACCAGTGGTTAAATTTACTTTGTATTTCTTTATCTGTGCACATATTATATCTTTCCCTTTCCCACTCAATCCCGGTCTCCAATAGAATGTAAGCCAAATTTAAGGAGGGAAGGTTTGTTTAATTTTTTGTCTTTGGATCCCTAGTATTTCATAAACATGCACATAGTAGGTACTTAATAAAGGCTTATTATTGAATGAAATTTTACTTCTGTGCAATAAATTATTCAATAAATAACACAATTGTTTGTGCTAAAATACAATTTTTTCACATTGAATTTCTAATTATTTTACCAGTTTGTGAAACAAACATGGAAGTCCATGGCTTCCTAGTGGGACTACTAGATTGGGCTTTCCTAAGTTTGGGAGTGGCTTCTCTGTTTTCTCAGTTCACTTATGGAGATTACCTAATTTTTGACAGTTACTAAACAACAGCATATTAAATGTTGTTTAGTTTATCCTCATAAAAACAGTAGTTGAGATTTCTTTTGCTATATTCCAGGGAACGATTGCCAAACATGATATCATGAGCTGACTAATATAAACCTGAAATGCAGTTTAATTAAAAGTGTATTGTTTGAAAACAACTGGTAATTTGAAATTGAGAAATATTGGATAATTCCATGTAGACTTTAGCTGTCTGTAATTGAGCATAAAAAAGTATTGCAGCCCAGAATGTTCATGCCACATTCCCATGGGAGAAAAAGAAAGGAAACTTTCATTTGTGAAATGTTTTGTAAACTATATCTCATTTGGTCTTCTCAACAATCCAGTGGACATGTATTGCAAATATTATCATCTCAGGTTGTTGTTTTTTGACAAAATCAGGGTTAAGTGACTTGCCCAGGATCACATAGCCAATAAGTATCTGAGACTGGACTTGAACTCAGGTCCTTCTGACTCCAAGGTCAGTGTTATATCCACTGTACCATCTAGCTGTCCCTATACAACAGAATTTTTTTTTGAGAATCTCAGTTTTTAAAAGGGGGAAACAGAGATTAAGTGACTTTTTCGAGGTCACATTTAGGGTTGCCCTAACCCTAACCCTAAATTAAGTAATACAGTCAGAATTAAAACCCAGGCCTTTGGGTACTCTTTGATTATAATCATGCTGGATTTTACATAGTCACTAGTATTTGCTATGTG
The DNA here is from genome assembly GCF_028372415.1 of Notamacropus eugenii. Classification (NCBI taxonomy): domain Eukaryota; kingdom Metazoa; phylum Chordata; class Mammalia; order Diprotodontia; family Macropodidae; genus Notamacropus; species Notamacropus eugenii. The sequence goes on along the minus strand of NC_092878.1, from coordinate 3,286,383 downwards.
ATTCACTAGTTCATTTATTCAACAAAGATAAGGCATCTAAGTAGTTCAGTGGATAGAGTACTAAAACTAGAAACTCAGGGAAAACCTGAGTTCAAATCTTGTCTCAGATGCTTACCAGTCATGTGACTCTGGCAAAGTCAGTTAACCAGTATCAGCCTCAGTTTACTCATTTGTAAAATGGAGATGATAACCAGCATCTACCTCTCAAGGTTGCTGTGAGGACTAAATGTTTTCACATAGACTAAGTGTTTTTGAAATCTTAAGGCTGTATATAATTGCTAGCTATTTTTTAAAAAGAAGTTTCAACATTTTGTTTTCTTTTTTCTTTATTCTTAACATTCATTATTGTTTTTTAAAAAATTGAGTTCCAAATTCTATTTCTCCTGCCTCATCCCCACCCATTGAGAATACAAACAATATGATATCAATTAGACATATGAAGTCATGCAAAACATATTTCCATATTAACCATGTTTCAAAAAGAAATAAAAAATAAAAAAGCAAAACTGAAGAAAGTGAAAAAGCATGCTTCAATCTGCTCCTCAGACCTCACTAGATCTCTCTTTGGAGATGGATAGCATTTTTCATCATGAGCCCTTTGGAATTATCTCAGGTCATTGTATTATCAGAGTAGCTAAGTCTCTCACAGCTGATCATCCTTACAGTGTTGCCACAGTGTTCCCCTGGTTCTGTTCACTTTACTTTGTATCAGTTGATACAAGTCTTCTCAGGTTTAGTGAAATCAATCCCCTTATTTCTTATATCACAAAAATGCTATTATTATTATTAATTTTTGAAGTGCTATACTCAAATAAAACTATTTGATTATAAGTTTCTTAAGGGTAGGGACATAATTTAATGATTTATACATATCCCAATAGATAAGACAGTATAATGAACTCAGAGAATGCTTAGTAAATGAGTCAACTGACAGGGTTGCTAAAGAGAGTACTATACCCTGTGTGTAAATATGATCTTTTACCTACTATATTATTCTGCCTCTCAAAACATAATCTGAGATCCAATTTAATATATACACATATGTATATACATAGATACATACAAAATATATTATATAGGCTTGTCTTGTTTGTACATAGTTTTGCAGAGTTGCATGTTATTTTTCCCGATTAAATTGTGAGCTTCTTAAGGGAAGGGACTGTTTTGCAGTTGTTTTGCCTTCTTTTGTATCTCTAGCTCTTAGCACAATGCCTAACACAATAGCCAGCATTTAATAAATGCTTCTTGACTTGACTTCAATCTATAGAGAAACAAAATTATGAATATAGTCTTGTCTTGCCCCACCTATAGAGTCATTGACGTGGAAACTTGGCAAACCAGGTATTTACCAGGGACCTGGGCCAGGCGACAGCATTTTCTTTGGATACTTGTGGTTTTGTTATTGACCTTGAACAAAGTTCTAGAAAGCAAACAAGAGAAGAACATCAGAGGGAAGTCAAAGAAGAGGAGCCATATATAACTGACAGAGTGATGACAGAGCATTCTCTTCATGGCTCTCTGGACAAGGTTAATCACCATCTGTTCTAAGGTATTAATTCTCTTCCTGGTTTTTCTTCGTTTAGCTATACCATATTCTACCTCTTGCTCCATTTCTTCTGGTCCTTGTGGCTAGAACGTTCTTTTCTCTGAAATCTACTTGGATTTTTCCCTCTTTTTCTGGGTTTATCTCTTGGGCTTCTCTCAGTTTAAGATATTTCTTCACTGTGTTTGGCACTTTTTTCTTGTTTGCATATATTGCCAGCCTCAAGTTCTAGATGGATGCTTTCTGCTTGCATCACCCTATGTGGTGCACGTAGGCCCTACTTGGTACTAATCTCAGCAGCAAAGATCAGGATCCACCTTCTGCCAGAATTGTCAGATCTTGTCTCTTTCCATGGTTCAGGCCCAGGCCTTCTGTTTGCTGGGTCAGACAGGGAGATTCTTGGATGATCTTCTTGTCCCACCTCTTGCTATGGCACTAGGTTGCCTTGCACATCACTTTCCATCCATTCCCTGCTTCTGTGGGATTTTGGCATCTTTTTTGGTAGTTCTGTACCAGATCGAGAAATTTATAGCTGATTCTCTTTATTAGTACTATTATTGCTTCTGGTGCATTTTTAAAAGCTTTATTGGAGTGCTGGGGAGAGAAATGGGCTCATCTAGTTCTAATACACTGCCATCTTCTCACTCTCCTCTCCAGACACCATTTTGAACAGATCCCAGGAACCTGGGGAAATCTGGCTTGTCTGCTCTCATCTCAGGCACATACCTGGCTCACTGAGTTTCCAAGGAAATGATTACGGATGAGACTAGCCTATCAAATGATTAGAGAACTGGAAAAGGAAGTACTGGGAGTTGCAAGCTGGTTTAGAGTGGCAAGCATGGCTTGGTTAGTATGGAAAGAATTCACAGAAAGGATTCTAGTCCCAATTCTCTAAAAGTAGCTTAATTTACGTAGCCCTTTAAGGTTTGCCGATCATTTTGTATACATCATATTATTTGGTCTTCACAACAGTCTTGTAGAATAGGGGCTACTGTTATCTCCACTTACACATGAGTCTCTCAGAGAGGTAAGAGGACTTGCCAAAGGTCACACAGTAATTATCAGAGGCAGGATTTAAACCCAGGTCTCCTTGACTTTCTCTCTTTACCTTGGCATCTCAGAAATTTACCCTTTCTGGCCTGTTTCCCCATTTGTAAAATAAAAGGGTTGCATTAAATAATTTCATCCACATTTTTTTTAGCTCTAAGGGTCTATAGTCTAAGACATAATAGTCAAGAAATGCTTATTAAGCATCTACTATATGCCAGATACAAAGGAAGGTAAAAGATAGCCCCCGTCCTCAAGGAGCTCATAACCTAAGGGGGAGAAAATACGCAAACAAATACGTACAAACAAGCTATATACAGGATACATAGGAAATAATTAACTAGTGGAGGGGAGGTGCTAGAATTAGGAGGGATTAGGAAAGGCTTCCTGTAGAAGGCGAAGTTACAGTTGGGGCTTGAAGGAAGCCAGGAGGCAAAAATGAAGAGGGACAGAATTCCAGGCATGGGGGACAGGCAGAGAAAACCCTGAAGTTGAGAGTTGGAATGTCTTATTCCGTGGAATGCTAAGCATTCCAGTGTCACTGGATCAGAGTGTGTGGACAGAATAGAAAGTGTAAGATGACTGGAAAGGTAGAGGGGAGAAGAGGCTGGGTTATGAAGGGTTTTGAGCATCAAACAGAGAATTCTGTATTTGATCCTGCATGTGAGAGGAGGCCACTGGAATTTACTGAGCAGAGGAGTGATATGGTCACACCTACAGTCAAGAAAAATCACTTTGTTGCCTGAATGTAGGATGGAGGGAAGGATGGACTGAAGGCTGACATGCATGGCCCGTATGTGATTGTGTGTGTACAGTATACAGAAGACTAGTCTGAGAATCAAAAGATCTAGATTCTAGGGGTCAGTTTGACCCTTAAATAAATAGTTGTATGACTTTATTTGAGCCTCTGAGTTTCCCGATGCCTAACTCTCCTCATCTGTAAAATGATGGGAAGGAAATAAATGATCTTTAAGGTCCCTTCCTGTTTCAACATTCCTAAATTCTAATAAATACTTGCTGACTGATTTATTATTGGTGAGAAAATGATCTATGGGATGAGAGAAGATACACAGCCCAGATACACGTCAATTTGCCTGGATGAAGGGTAGGCTTTGAGCCCGAATGTTTACCTTCTGACCTCTACCCTCTTCCTCCCCTCCCCAGCTGTTGTCTTTGTCTCCTACAGATGTGATCGCCCCCTTATTCCTTCCTCCAAGTGGATAAGGCCCTCCCAAGAGCGCTCTGCCCAGTTGGCTTTTCCCTTCCAGGACCAGTGCCTTTCCCATCAACACTACCACCTGGAAGGGAGGAGTCTCTCCCTAAAGAGAACACTCTCTAGTTTTCCAGGTCCAATGAATGATTTATCGCTGCAGAAGACTTCCAGAAAGGGAAGGCTGGCAGTAACCCTGCAAGAGACAGATGGAAAAACTCGAGCCCAGTGGATTGTCAGCGATGTTCAGCTGACAGACACATTTACGGTGCTTTTCACACTTTTCTGGTATCCTTAGCTATTAGCCAGAGCCAATGACTTTGGTTCTGCTGCGTACCACATGCGGTGGAGAATGATTTTGTCCAAACTCCTACAGCTCCTTGAGGCTGCTTTGTTGCTTGTTTGGTTTTCATTACCCATTTCTAATTGGTTGTGCTCAAAATGCCACCCCACTCTGCCAAGTTTCAGACAACCAATGAAAACAAAGGCATGGACTGAGATAACTTGAAGTTGGGGGAGAGGTGGAGAGGGAAACATTTCAATCTTTTAACAGTCACTGAGGTTGATCAATGAGTCAATCAATAAGTATTTACTTAATAGCTACCATGTGCCAGACACTGTACTTTGCTCTGGGGATACAGAAAGAGGCCATAGAGAGTCCTGCCTTCAAGGATCCATAATGTAATGAAGGAGGCAACAATCAAACCAACACGTACAAACAAACAACGAAGAGGATAGAGCTATATGTAGAAAATAATTAACTGCAGTAACAATAATAGGCATCATATAGTGCTTCGTAGACATGATCTCATTCAAACAATACAAACAAGTCTGGGAATTGAAGTCCACAAGTACATCATCCCCATTATACACATGAACAAATGGAGACTTATGGAGATTAACTGATCTGTCCACTGAAACACAAATAATGTCAGTGGTGGGATTTGAACTTGGGTCTTCATGACTCCTGAGGTCTATGCTCTCTCCACTATATCATGACCAGGCATCTAATGTCAAATTTCTCCATCAAAAAATTTTAAACCTAACTTAGATAGTTATGTTTTTAGAGGCAGAGCAACAAATGAGGAGAGAGGGAATTCAAGGCATGGAGAATGATAATGCAAATTCATAGAGTAGGGGGATGGAGTGTAATGTGTGATGAATAACAAAGAATTCACAGCCACTGGATTGCTGAGTATGTGGAGGGGAACAAGGTATAAGATTGTAAAGGTAGGAAGGTACCAAGTTATGGTGGGTTTTAAAAATCAGAGGATTATTTAGAGTCTTTGGTTTTATAAAGTTATAAAAATGTATTCTATTTCTTTTTTTTCCAGGAGATAAGGAGTATTTTTCTTTATCAGAAAATTTTGGGGCCCCAACAGAAATTAGGAGCTGCTGCCAGTGGCTTAGTTGGTGAGTTATGCTTTATAAGACTAACATACCCAGTTTAAATACTAGTTTAAACTTTAGAAATAAATTTTATTCACTGCAACCCAACATCTTTCTTAATCACCCTTAGGAACAGAGGTGGAAGAACAAATTTTAAAAGCTCTCTCTATGGAGATTTATGTTTTCCTTCTTTAAATCAAAGCAATGAGATCAATGGCCATTCTGAGTCAATAATTCTTTCTTCCTTCAAAAACATATCCATTTTTCTCCTCTCTAGAAGTTGGTCTCAGAACCAGGAAGACCTAAGTTCAAATTCTTCTTCTGATATGTTGCCCTAGATAAGTCACATTTACCTTCCTAGATCTCAGTTTCCTTATCTGTAAACGATGGTGCTAGATTATATGATCTCTCAGGTCTCTTGTGGTTCTAAAATGTTTGTGACTGTGTATATTGTGTAGCCTCTCTGAAATTCAGTTCACAGGATCACAGGGTCATTATTCTAGAACTGAAATGAACCTCAAAGGTTACTTGGCCAAGGCCCACACAGGTAGTGAGCATCAAAGGCAGGTTTTGAACCCAGGTCCTTTGCCTTTGCCTCTCCATTTATTCAACAACCATTTATTAAGTGACTACAACAGATGGCAACAGCAATTTCTTAGAAAAGCATTGTGGCAGGTGACAACAGCAAGTCTGTTGAACAAACAGATAGTGACAGCTTCAGAGATGGGAACCAACAACAAGGAAATAGAGCTGTAGGATCAATGTACAGTGGATTGTCTAAGTTAGTCATAAGAGGTGGAAGCAGAGGCAGGCACAATCCTAGAGGGATGAGTTATCTTGGAAAAATGTCTTCTCTGATTGTCAGTATGGGAATGTGTGGGAGATAATACCTTTTTTTAACCTATAAGATTTTTTTCCCTTACTGTTCTGTTTAATTTAGTTAGCTAATTAATTAATTGGGTTTTCTGGGGTTTTTTTGCTTTGGACTCATATCATCTAACCTAGGTCAGAGTTTTTGGAATTGGGGGCTCAGAGCTATTAATTTGAGTATGAGATTGGGTATAGCTTTCAGGGGGATGCATAGAGGGGACCACAAGTTACACAAATAAACTGAAAAAGAACATTAGCTAAGACAAATGAAAGTTGCAGCCCGAGATATTTTTTGTTATATAACTCTAGAAGTAGATAGTGAAACTTCCAATGATTTGTGAAAAGGCTTATTTATTGGAATGAAAACGATTTTGCATAAAAGTCTTGAGGCATTGCTACATGCAATGTTTTTGCCTTTATATAGCTTGTATCCTGAGATTCTTCACACTGTGATAAAGATACTTTGCACTTTGAATGACAGATAAGGCTATGTAACTGATATCTCACTATGCAGAGGAAAGGAGGCAAAGTCTTGGGATGAGTCCCAAAGCAAAGACATCCCCAAGCCTGAATGATGACAGTAATAAAGACTGCCAATAATGGCAGGCCTGATCAAGAGTATTTGCCATATTGACAGAGACTATAGGATGTATGCTTTCCTTCTCCTATGTGCTAGGGACCCAAAACCAGGTGCAAAAGCAACTGGAGCCCAGCCAAGGAGAAGTACCATCACTGGCAGAACAGAACAAGCCCAAATAAGAAAGTCTTGAAGGACTGTACTGGTGTCTCATTTGTCTACACTAAGAGTATTATTAGCCTTATCCCAAGATCATAGGTTCAAAGTTGGAGGTGATCTTAGAAGTTAATTAGTTCACTCCTCTCATTTAACTAATAAGAAAACTGAGATGAAGTGACTTACCCAAGATGAGAACTGAACCACAGCTATCTGATTTCAATTCTAGAGCTTTTCCACTACATCATGCTCATCAAACTTGCTTCCTTTCTCTTTCTTTTCCTTCTCCTTTCCTTACTTCCTTCCATCTCATTCAACCTTCACAGATACTCATTTCCACTTAAGTCATAAGAGATCCTTTTCTTGACCTATTCACAATTTGCATTAGGACATTCTCCCAGGGACCTGGGACCTCAAGCTTCTATGTGGCTAGCCAAGAAGGACCTTGAACATAGGCTAGTTTGGACATGGGATATTGCAGATTACCGGGGATTCATTATTACCTCCCTAACTAACCTCTGATGGCTCATTTACTTTGGGTTTACCAATGCTTAGGGATTTAGATTATGTATCATATATCTTTTACACTCTCTCATAATTATTAGGGCTAGGTATTCTTACACATGAAAAATTCATTTGGGGTTTATAGGGCGATGTGAGCACAGGTCTATATCCACGAATTTGTCCCTCATTCCCAAAGGAGTTAGGGGGGAAAGTGACCCTTGCAGCTCTGAGAGTGGCAGTTAGGGGTGCGACTGGGAGAGGACAGAGGGTGTTTTATATATTAGCATGAGCTTGTGGAAGACAGTGGGACATGAAGAGAATGAAAGCCCTGTTCACCTAGCAGTAGGATCAGTACTGTCTGTAAATCTTTTTATATGTGTGTATACACATACATATATATACATACTCACATCTGTATATACATATACGTATTTATACACACACACACACACACATTTTATTAGAGGGCCAGTCCTGGAGTCAAGAAGATTCGTCTTCCTAAATTCAAATCTGGCTTCAGACACTAACTAGCTGCGTGACCCTGGGTAAGTCACTTAACCCTGTTTACCTTACTTTCCTCATCTGTAAAATGAGCTGAAGAAGGAAATGGCAAACCACTCCTGTCAAGAAAATCCCAAATGGGGTCACAGAGTCAGAGATACCTGAAGTAACTAAACTACTGCCACCCCCTTTGTGTACACTCAGTTAGATTGTTAGCTCCTCAAAGACAGGTACCATATCTCATTTGTTTGGTGCCTTCTGTTGCACCTAGATGAGAACTGTTCATTGTGCCCAGGTTCCAGGAACTCATTGACAAGACAGAAACAAAAAGGTATATTCTGCTTGAACTGATGAGCTCTCAATGTTGAATGAAAATGAATTGCTCTTTACTGCAGGTTGGGCTGGAAGAGAGTAATGTTTAAAGGAATTTCTGTGACTCTCTTGCAAGTTTATGAAATATCAATTCGTCTGTCAACAATTAATTGCTAGGTAATACATCACTGTGCCGGGGGCTCAGAAGGTAGACAAGAACTCATCAACGATCATCTAGATCAGAAGTTCCCAAAATTATTTGTCCTACTGCCCTCCTTTAAAAAAATTATTCAGTGACTCCCAGGAAATCTTTAACCCTTTAATGTTTGTTTGTTTGTTTTTTTAAAACTGCATCATTTCAAAAAAAATGAGTATTTTTTAAAATAATGCCTCTTAAATTTAATAATTTATTGTAAATTTGTGCTTTTCTTCTTGCATTGAAATTTTGATGATGCAATATTGCATCATGTAACCATATAGAAGTGTAATGTAAACAAGTCATTACACATACACACCCACATTCCTGTCAGTGCATGTTAGACTTCCCAACAGTACCCGACAGGCTCACCTGCCAACACTTGCATGTTAAGACCTGTTGGTGAACTTGACCACTGATCAGTTATAACTTGCATTTTGTATGTTTATTTGGAAAATAATGCAATCACTACAACTTTAACTTTGTTACATAACAGATGAAACTTGTATGAACAGTTTTTCTAAACTTTCTTCTCTTCTTTCCTTATGCTTCCACAGTCCCCTTATTTTTATTCTATGGCCCCCAATTGTACCTGGGGCTATAACCAATGTCTTAGATCATTCCAGCACCCCCCAGAGGGTGGCATCACCCACTTTGGGGGAAAAGTACAAGGTTTGGAGTCAGAGGACCTTGATTTGAATCTCAGATTTGTTGCTTCCTACCTGTGTAACTAGGGACTAGATAACTGTGGACAAGTCCCTTAACAACTCTTTTGTTGTTGCTCAGTTGTTTTCAGTCATGTCAGACTGTCTGTGATCCCATTTGGGGTTTTCTTGGCAAAGACCCTGGGGTGGTTTGTTATTTCCTTCTCCAGCTCATTTTACAGATAAGGAAACTGAGGTCAACAGGGTTGAGTGACTTGCTCAGGGTCACCCAGCTTAGTCAGTGTCTAAAGCTGGATTTAAACTCAGGAAGATGAATGTTCCTGACTCTAGGCCCACCACTCCATCCCTTGCACTACCTAGCTGCTTTAAAAACTCTAGGTATCAATTTCTCATCAATACAAGTGAGCACATGGAACTAGCTGGTTTCTCTGCTTCCTTCCCACTCAATGAGTGGTCCTATAAAATTTCCTGGATTAAAGCATCATCTTGAGATCAGGTTTATTCAAGTACTACCATTCCTGAGTGCATGTTAGCTTAGGAGTACAATGCAGTCATTTTTAGGCAGAAAGAATCCAATTGGATGAACCAGACAGAAAAACAGCTAACGAAAGGAAAGAAGAGTTGTTTTTCATAATCCTTTCCACTCCATGCTTCAGCCCCCCCCCCCCCCCACTTCATCCCAACCATGGAAAAGAAGAGTATCCAGTAAATCTTTTCTCCTGTAACATTGCCCTTGCTTCCAAAGGTTATCAGGCATGGATCTGATTCAGATAGAGGTTTGTATTCAGTGGAAGCCTAGGAAAGAGCAACTGCCAAGCAGACATCAAAGAAAGAATTCATAATTGCTTATTAGAAAATCGTGTTCCCCGACGCTTACCTCCAACTGATACACTGACCACATCCAAAGGACACTGATGAAACTCGGTGGAAGAAAGATGAGCTTTGGGGCTCCATAGCCCCATGCTCGCTTCAGGGGGAATGGGTGGCCTGCAGGTTGTGGGAAGAAGTAAAGTAAGACTCAGTTTTTGGTTCATTTCTCAAATCATTGACCAGAGACAGGATCAAAGAGAAGTAAACAATCCCTCAGCGCATGCCCCTTGTTCAGGGCCTGAAGGAATTGGGTTTGCTGATTTTTATTTGTTTATTCAACACTTCAGCCCTGGATCCCTGGTTCTAGGCCTCAGAATGGGCCAGCAGGCCTCACTCAGGGCTGATCTGGCTGATCTGTGAGGCACTTGGGTTCTTTAGAAATATTGGTTTTATTGGTATTCTCTCAGGCCTCCAAACTTTTTTTTTTTTAAATCAGGCCCCCAAAAGTCCCCAAGAGACTTACTCTACCGTTGCTCTACAGAGAATCTGAAGTCAGGAAGACCCAGGCGGGAGCCATAGCCAGCTCTAACAGACTTGCTATTGTCATTATTTGGTCCTTTTCAATTGCGTCCGACTCTTTGTGGGTTTTCTTGGCAAAGATACTGGAGCGGTTTGTCATTTACTTCTCCAGCTCATTTTACAGATGAGGAAAACGGGGCTGAGTGACTTGCTCAGGGTTACACAGCTAGTGTCTGAGGTAAGATTTGAACTCAGGTCTTCCTAACTCCAGGTTGGGTGATCTAACTACTGTACCACCTACCTGCAAGATATCACATAGTAGGTGCTATATGCATGTTAACAATATTCTTTTTTAAAAATTTAATATTTTATTTTTTCCTCAATTACATAGAAAAACAAGTTTTAATGTTCATTTTAAAAAAAAATTGAGTTTCAAATTCTCTCTCTTTCTTTCTCCCTTTGTTTTCTGGCATAGCTGATATGGTATTTAATTAATAATCAATTTTATGCTAAACAATTGTTATCTGGCCTCTGATTATGAAATTCTTGACAACAAAATGGGGCATTGGGCCTTAACTTCTTTGACAATATTGCCATATAGCAATTTGGACTTTTCAAAGTGTTTCCACATCTATTTTCTCAAGGTCAGGCCCATCTGACAGAGGGGGTGATAAAGGGGCACAAAGAAATTGTATAACTTGTCTGGGGTAGCCTAGGGAGGCAGTGGCCATGGTTCTCCAATAATAACATCTACTTTGATCCCCCTTCTAACAAACTGGGAGACTACTTCCTGGTTACTCCTGGTCTACAATTCCCACACCCTCCTCAGCTGTATCCTTCCACCTCAAACATTTGAAGATCCCATTCTCGACTGGTCAGTTGGTCACCACTTAAATGAACACAGATGGAGCCCATTCTCTGGTCACTGTGCCTCTGGCCACTTGGTCTAGAGTGAAAATTTTTAACCTAGTAGGTTAGTAGGGTATAAGGACCCCTTCTCAGAATAAAATTTTTAAATATATAAAATGAAATATATAGGATCATAAAGAAAACCAAGTCTATTGAAATACAGGTATCAAAATATTTTTCGAACACCATAAGAGCCCCCAGTCTACAGCAAAGAGGCATCTGTGGTTTAGGCCATCTTGAACTCAGCACTGGTGGAGGTAATTGCCTTCCTAGACTCTCTCTTTCTCTGCCTGACTATCAGAGAATCATAGGATGGTAAATTCCAGGTGGAAGAGAACTCAGTGGCCATCTCATCCAAACTTCTCCTTTGATAGATGAGGCAGCTGAGGTTTGGAGAGGCAGAGTCAACTAGGCAGTCAACAAACTTTATTAAGTGCCAATTACTCAGGAAGTAAGAAGTAAAGCCAGGACTATAACTGATACACTCTAAATTCAGTGTTGGTTCCATCGTAGCCCACTTTCCCTCCAAAGGTTACAGAGAGAGTTCTCTTTCTACTGGACCATGCTCCTTATTTACTGTCATATCTTCCTTCCAGTGCTTGGGTCCAGAGTTTTTCCAGATTCCCTCCAAAAAAAGCCTTTCTTGGCCTATCACTCACCCCCGATGAACTTTCATTTATATGTGCCCTAATTTACATACATATGTACATTAGCTTATATACATTTATATATATCCAATATAGTTACATGTACCTTAATTTACATATTAATGTATGTGTACAATTTACATATACAGATCTGATGAGACAGGGTTTGAAGCTGGACCTTAGAGGTCATGTAGATGAGTTCTGGACTTGGACTCTGGGATGCCCAAAGTTTAGATCCTATCTCAGTAGCTGTGTGAGCCCAGGGAAGTCACTTAATCTCTCGCAGCCTTAGTTTCCTCATGTGCAAAATGGAGGATAATCGTAGTATCTACCTCCCAGGTTTGTTGTAAAGATCAAATGGGATAACAGATGTGAAGTGCTCTGCAAACTTAAAAGCAGAACATAAGCGTTAGCTACAATTACTATGATGTGGTCCAACTCCAATTACTAATTATTTTTGTCTATTATACATAGCATAAGCAAGCCAAACCAATGTTTGGGTGTTGCTTATATACAACCAAAAAGGAGAGATATGTATATGATGAGTAAAGGCCATACGTTCCTGGATTGTAACCAATCCAGTGCTCCACATTCTGGTTTTCACCAATTCTGCCATTAACAACGGACCAAATCTTCAGAGCTAACTCTAAAACGCAAAAGGGAGATTTTTTAAAGCTCTGTAGTTGTACATAATAGATGAACAATTTCAGGTACAATCACCTTTTTGAAAATTCTACTATGTTATAGAAATGGTTGTGTTGTTTCATAAATTAAAAATAAAATAAATTTTTAAATTCTGCCATTATGAGACTAAACCAGTGTAAATGTAAATGATATTGAATATGAAAAAAGGATTTTGTGTTTGGTCAGTGCAAAAGGTTAACTTCTCCAATCTGACCCACAATAGTGTGAGCCAACCAGTTCATCTTAGGGATGACTCCCTCAGTGAAACATATCAGGAGACACCGTGGAGGGGAAAGGCTCAAGTCAGTGGAAAGAACACTGGCTCCAGGTTCTAATTCCAGTTCTGCCATTTTCTTCCTGTATGAATCTCAGATTTCTCATTTATAAAATGGGAGAGGGTGGTTCAATGACATCATGGTAATTGTAGGTAAATTTATATTTCACTTTCAAGTTTGCAAACACTTTACATCTATTACCTTGTTTGGTCTTCACAACAACCCTGGGAGGTAGGTACTGTAATTATCCTCCATTTAGGTCCTCTTGGAGAATGAAGGAGGAACTGTCAGCTGCATTTGACACAAGAGGAACTAGAGACTGAGATCCGGTGATTTCCTTGGGACCAAGAGCTAGGAAATAGCAAAGGTGAGGTTTGAACTCATATTTATACTCCTAACTCCATGTCTAAAGTTCACCTACATGACCTCTAAAATCCAGCTTTAAACCCAGAGTCCTAAGATCTTAGGGTCACCGCTCAGCACTGACACTAACTCAGGAGTTCTTTTTCAGTCCGCTGAATGAGCTCGTGCCCACCCCTAGCTCACGACCCTGTGAGTTTATCAAGTTAATCTGGAAAGTCCCTTGATCACCTCCTTTGTCTGCATATGGCCCAAAAGGAAGGTTATGGATGTGATGACTAAGGGCTATTGGTAACAGTGCTCCTTCTCCCTGGGCCTCCTGCCACCAGCTCTGCTCCCTCCATCTATCCTTGAGATCAACAAATGACCCTATAGAAAGCTGTGTGAACAAAGGTGACTTTGAGTGAAAGGCTGACTGCCAGGAGAATCTGGGTCTTTTCCTTCCCCTTTAGCCAACCTTGCAAAGACAAAGCATGTAGACTACCTCCCAGGTCCATCTGGAGTGTTACAGAGTAAGAAAGTTTAAAGCAGCTCTGGCCTCATTTAACAAGCCATCCATCAAAGCCACTGATGAAAGCCCTGTTCTTCAGACTCTCCGACTTCATGACTGCCTTTGGCCATCAATTCTTTATGGGCCTCTCTTCCTTCATGTCTTGCAAACCTCAGAGCATCAGGAGATGCACCAGCTCCCAAGAGACCAAATTTCAGGTTCAAATTCTTCTGTGGATAACAAAAATCAACCACAAATACCAATCATACCATAGTCCTATAACTGCTCAGGGGGATTTCAAGGCCTCTTTGTGAGATAAACAGAAAATCCTCAAACACATTTAAAAAATTATCACCATCAGCCAGAGAATGTACTCTGAATAGTCAGTCATCTTGGCTGGTAATGATTTTTCCAATTGGACATCGTTTGGCAATTTATTTCATACTTCTTGTCATGTCATATTGGGTAATAAAGCCTCATCTCCCTATTAGACTCTCAACTCTGCCATGATAAGATCAAGGTCTTTGGCACTGAAGAAGATGCAACATGCAGATCTCATTATGCACTTTATACAGTAAGTCTTTAGTAAGTGGTCATTGCTGGCACATAATAAGTACCTAATAAATATTTATCGACTTGAATCATCTTCTATAAGAAGTATGGCAATAGTTTTGGTCATCAGGCATGGCCCTGAACTCCCATTCTTTGAATGGCTACCCTGCTTAAAGGAGGTCATAGGTTTAATTGTTAGGGATGATGTCAGTAGACAAGTTTAATGACCAATGACTCACTCTACCTCCACCCCCTCAAAGCAAGAGAGACCAAAGTCTGGGGAAATCAGGATTGGTAATGAATTACAGAATAGAGCCTTAGACATATCATCTAACCCAATTCTGTTTTATACATAAGGAAACTGGGCTCAGAAGATAGAAGCAACCTGTTCAAGGTCACAGAAGTAGTGGCAAAGTTGGATCTAGAACATGGAACAGCAGGGAAATGCTAGCTTTGGAGTCAGAGAATGTGGGGTCAGTTCCTGACTCTGCTATCCTTATCTCTATGACTTCAGCAAGTCAATTAGCCTCTCTTGGCCTCAGTTCCTCATTGGTAAAATAAAGGCCCCCCAAGGTCCCTTCTCACTAAGTCTATGATCCTATTATCTAAGTCTCTGCATTGCCTCTACTACACTATATGTTGGGTTTTGTTGCCGTCAGGATGACTAAGCACCTGGCTGTGGCTCTGTTGAAAGAAATGATACTTTGCTTTTACCAAGGTGTTCATCCTGCTTACAGTGATGGCAGTGATGATTTTCAGATTGATTATCCAATGGAAAATGGATATCTTTATCCCTCCAGCTGTATCCTCTCTGTTTTGTGCAGTGTCAGATCTGAAGCAACATGGCTGAAACTGAGAGTCATCCCACGGACAGTGAATCTTCCCACACCTTCTTTCCCATCTCCCTGGAGGAAGGTCAGGTCTTGCCTTAGACTTTCCTCTCAGGACTCTGAGGTTACTCTGCTTGGCCTTGCTCCTGGACTTCCTGGCCCTGTCTTTGGCTCAGCCTTGTGCAAGGGCAGAATGCCACTCCAGGGAAATCAGGTGTAAATTTTCCAGCAGGAAGAAAGGAAAGTACAGTGACTAAAAAAAACCTTATGATACATTTGCTCACAACCCCCTCCCTCCACTTAAAACCAAAAAAAAACTCCAAACTTTCTACATTCTCTTTACTAATCCATCTTCTCTCTCATCTCTGCCCTTTGGATCCCTATGGATTCATTCAAGTTTCAGTTAGTATCACCTTTTCCAAACTTTGCCAGTTCTCCTTAATATTAGCTTCTTCCCTCTAAGACAATCCTCAGTTTATCCTCTATGTCATTCAGTCATGTCTGACTCTTTGTGACCATGTGGACCATGGGTCAAAGACTCTAGAGTATTTTACCATTTCCTTCTCCAGTGGATTGAGGCAAACAAAATATAAGTGACTTGCCCAGAGTTCCATAGCTAGGAAGTATCTGAGGCTGAATGTGAACTCATGTCTTCCTGGCTCCAGGTTCACTGCTCTGTCCACTGCACCACCTACCTGCCCCTACCTGGCATGTAGTTGGTATTAAATAAATGCTCATTGACTCACTAATTCCTGCCTGCTAGCTCCCTACCTAGTACAGTAGGAAAATAAAATCTCTAGGTTCTAAGTGCCCTTTATTTGATGTGTATGAGGTAGCAAGGTGTGGTTAAAGACAGCTTAGTATAGTGGATAGAGAACTGGCCTTGAACCCAAGAAAACCTGGTTTCAAGTTCCACCTAGATACTCCTAGCTGTGAGGCCCTTGGGATACCTATTTAATTCCTCAACTCTAGAAAACTCTCTACAACTTTAAACTGCAGAGAAGTTGCCAACCAACGCCAGTCGAAGGAATTCCCTCACCCAGAAGTTTTCTGTACCAATGAAATTACAAGATATAATCTCTGTCCCTTATCCCTTAATGGGAATGACTTCAAATTGTTTAATCCCCAGATGAATTCTGTCTGTTGGGGCAGTGCAGACAAAAGTGGCAGAGATGAACTCACTGACTTGTCCAGAGCCATGGAATCAGCCAGGAAAAATGGAGAACTGGCTATTTCTAGCGCCCAACTATTCCAGCTAGAGACCCTCTCTATGGCACGGAGATGCTAAGCTCTCAACCCTGGTCTTGGTTAATTAACACCCATTCCACTATTTTAACAGTATTGTTACTGTTATTTCAACAGTATTATTACAGTATGTTATTTTTATAGCCTCTTTTAGTTGATTAAGCAGATGTGTTTCTAACGATGATAGCTGACATCTCTATACCAATTTGCCAATTCGAAGTCCTGTGACCATAGGCAGGTTGCTAACCTTTTCAGTGCCCCAGGCTACTTTCTATGACTAAAGGTTACAGAGTAGTGATGATCTGCATGTGTAGGGAGGTCCCAGTGTGAAAACTCTTTCCACTGATTCAGATCAGGAAATTTTTCTATAACTTAATGGCTTAGAGAGAGTTGTTATGAAGAATAATAACAGCTGACATTTATAGAGAGTTTTAAAATTTGCAACTGTGTTTTAAATCAGTATTTCCTCTGATCCTCAGAATAACCCTCCGAGGTTGATATTATTTTTATGCCCATTTTATAGATAAGGAAGCTGAGGCTGAGTAAGGGTAAGTAACTTGCCCAGGGCTACGCAGCTATTAAGTGTCTAAGGCGAGACTTGAACTCAGGTTTTCCTGACTTCAAGTCCAACAACTTTATCTATTCCAATTTCTCTCACATGAATATCCAGTGAGATGAACACCAATATTTATTCATTATTATCTGAAGGCAAGCTATTTTTCAGTATTTCATTAACAAAGAGTAGAAAAGGAGACAGCTAGGTGGTGCAGTGGACAGAGCACTAAGCCTGGAGTCAGGAGGAATTGAGTTCAAATTCTACCTCAGATACTTATCCTGGGCAAGTCGTTTAACCCAGATTGTCTCAAAAAAACAAAGAGTAAGAAAGTACAGCCATACTTTAACCAACCTCAGATGGCCTGACCTAAATCCAAGGCACATCTCAGGATCATTTATTTGACATCACTTGGTAGAATCTGGCTTCTTCACAAGGACCATCACCAGTTCTGAGAAGGGCTAACCTAGTAAGACTCCACTTGCTTTTATAGCATAGGAATTACATTACTGTTGATCCTCTTCTGGACATGTGGTTTATGTTACCCTGGCCAGAAATTACAGTCGGAGTCCCAGTCTGTTCTGGGTACACGTGAAACTTCACAAAGGCTCTCGTATGGAAAGCATTGGAAGCTGTATCTGTCTCAGCTTTGAGGGACAGGTGGGGTATGGCTGGCTGCTCTCCTCTTAGCTGCCAAACTCCAGGGAGAAGCCATATTCTCTCCATGCAAGGTGTTTCCAATAAAAAGGCACATTTCCCTCGTTAGGCATAAAACAACACAGATTGACTATGTCATGGAATTTTCTTGGAAAATATGAAAACCGTTCTCAAATGTACTCAGTGAGCCGCAGTGATTGTGCGCCTGGGTGGGGTGGAGGTGGGGGAGGAGTAGACAATTTACACGGGGAAGCAAGAGGAAGCACCCAGATGGTTCTAACACTGTAGTATGCGGCTCTTTGGGCCAACAATGGTGAAATGTCACTTGTTCAGCTGCTTTATTAGGCTGAGAATGAAGGCCTGAGGGAGATGTCTCTGATTTAAGCATGGATATTCTTGGGGAACAGAGAAAATGTATGAAGTCTACTGTTCAAACCCACCTACACAAGTCTTATTGGCCCTTCAAGGCTCAGATCATTTCCCTCCATGATACCTTCCCCCTCTATCTCAGTCCTCAACAATTTCTTAGTCTTCCATGCTCTTATATTTTCAAACCTCACAACTTGGCATTCAAGAATATGCTGTTTTATATAATTGTAAGGAGTCATAGGTGAATCAGTCAGTGTGCTGAGCCTCTATTTGCACTGAACTTTTTCTCTATGATCTTATGAAAAAGGACAATTTGCTAAAGCATGGGATAAAGTCAGGGAAATGGATTTTTCACGAGTATTAAACTTTGTCCTTCTTATAGGCAGTTGAAATGGTACAATGGATAGACCACAAGACCTGACGTTAGAAAGACCTCAGTTCAAATCCTGCTTCAGATACTTACCAACTGTGTGACCTTGGGCAAGTCACTTAAATCTCTTTCAGTTTCAGTTTCCTCTTCTGCAAAATGACAACAATAGTCATATTATTGTGAGAGTCAAATGAGATAGTATATATAACACACTTTACAAACCTTAAAGTTCTATGTAAATCTTAGCTATTGTTAACTAATTTGTCATATCCTTGAGGGTAGAAACTATATCCTTCTATAACCTCCATAGTACTCCATCCTAGTGCAAAGAATATAGCAGGTGTTCTTTTATTTGTTTGTCATTTGACTTATAAAGAAGCATCTAGCATCAATTTGGATAATTATTGTTCATGCATGAATGCATGCAAGCACACACACACATGTACAAATATATGTGCGTGTGTGTGTATCACTTGATTTTCACATTTCTATAAAATAGGTAGTGTGTTAGAGAAGGAAACTGAGATTAAGACAGGCATGATCATAAAACCTAAACCAAGAAAAGATTTTAAAAGTCATCAAACCCAGTCCTCTTATTTTACAGATGAGGAAGCCAAGGCCCAGAAAGATTAAGTGGCTTTCCTGTTGTCAAGTAGCTAGATACAACTGATGGAGCTGGGACTCAATCCATATCTTTCAACACCAAGTCCAGGCCTCTTTCCACCATATCATACTGCCTGGCGTCCTCACTTTCTAACCTTGTTGAGTGTATTCCCAGAAATTCATAGTAAAGGCTGCGAAAAATAGCCAAGGAGGCATGACTCTGCAAGATTATTTCTAGTGCCACTCCTGAGTCAATATCCCATGAGAAAAGTACCTCAGGTCCTAAATTCCATTTATTTGAATGGGAAAACTTCTAACTATCTAGTCCTCAAGTAACGGATCTCTGTTGGAGGGGTGCAAACAGAAACAAAGTGACAAAGATGAATTAAAAGACCTTCTAGGAGCCGCAGGGTAAGTCAAAAAAAAACATATAGATGACTATTTCTAGTCCCCAGTTGTTCAGTTCAGAGACCCTGTCTATGCAGTAGTGATGCTAACCTCCCTTATGAAGGAGAGAGTGAATTTTGCCCAATGCCTGTGACAATTTCACCTGCGATCCATTTCTCATAGCTCCATTCAGAGTTTTTGGGTGAACTGACAAAAGACAATTCTACTCTACTGATCTTCCCAAGTTTTGCTTCGTCACTACATTCATCAGAATTCTGTCCACATTGAAAAGGTCTTTATCCATCTCCCACCTCTAACAAAATTTTATATTCCTCAAGCACCAGCACTCAAGAGGAATTTTTAAAAATCCTACTTCTTATTCAATTGCATCAGTTTTATCTGATACAGGACGTAAGAAGGAAATAGTGGGACTCTAGAGTTAAAGAACAGGATGTGGTTACTTCGTATTATTCATTCATCCCTGGCAAAGAAGGAAACTCTTTTGTCAAAGTCTAATGTTACCAAAGAGACATCGTCAATGCTTTACGTGCAGAGCAGAGTTTTCATGTCAATTGTGAGCCTGAGTCATTCCCACTATTTCCTTTTGCATACACATTGGATTTATGATCTGACGCAAATGACTTAGGGTTCCATACCCGAGATTAATCTTCAGGAGCTGTGGACTAGCACACGCCTATGGTTTTACGTTTGCGCGTTTGTTTCATTGTTATTGGCAAACTTATTTCTGGAAGACAACGAGAAAATAACATTGCTGAAGACAGACACGACCTTAACTGATTTAGGAACTCAGACCATGAAGAACCCCCAAGGGAAAAATGTAAGCTTATAATTGAGAGATAACCCACCAGGAGCTTTAAAGCCTGAGTCCCTAAGAGCCAAGTTAAGGAAAGCAAAAAGTATTCAATGTTAAAAATATTCAAAGCATGATTGAGGTTAAAGAGATACTTGCATATAAAATTTTTTAAGTATAATTTTCATTTGATTTCAGTTGCTCTAAAGCAGAAGTATTAAACTCAAGTAGAAAGAGGGGCCACCAAACTGAATGTATCCATCTGACACAAACTGATGTAGCAGAGCAAAACATTGCCTTAAAGATTCTCCTTCAATCATGCCTCCCATGGCTATGTCAAAATTATATGAGATTCCTTGAGATATGTGACAAAAATAACTATTTCAATCAATAAACATTTATTAAATACCTATTTTTATTATTTAATTACTTATTTGTATATTATTTAATAACAACAAATTTACTATATGTAATGCTAAAGTATTATACTGTTTTTATGTTTATAACATGTTTGTTACATATGATATTAACAAATATATTATTTAATATGCCAGGCGCTGACAACTTTATGAAGGAAGACTTCATGGATGATGGTGGATTTGTATTTGGCTTTAGAGGATGGGTAGGAACTCAACAGGCAAGAAAGGGAAGGGCATTCTAGACTTAAAGAACATGAGAAAAGGCTTGGAAACAGAGAGCACAGGGTATATTCAGAAGCTAGAGAAGCA
Source organism: Notamacropus eugenii (assembly GCF_028372415.1). Classification (NCBI taxonomy): domain Eukaryota; kingdom Metazoa; phylum Chordata; class Mammalia; order Diprotodontia; family Macropodidae; genus Notamacropus; species Notamacropus eugenii. The sequence continues at coordinate 3,265,614 of NC_092878.1, read as the reverse complement.
TCCAGTTTATCTGATGTATAGCATGTGTGGAAAGGTCCCTCACCTCTTTCTCAGGAGGTAGGTGGCATTCACTGTCATCGGTCTTCTGCAGCTGATCATTACCCTGGTCAGAGTTATATTCTCTTTCAAAGTTCTGTCTTTACAATGTTATTATTACTACATCAATTGCTTTCCTGGTTCTGCTTACTTCCCTCTACAAGAGTGAAATACACATTTTTATATATGACCAATGTAGAAATTCATTTTGCTTGATAGTACATATTTATTACAAGGGTTTTGTTTTTCTGTTCTTTTTGGTGGGATGATGGAAAGAAATGATTACTAATTGAAAAAAGTGAGTTTTAGGAAAGAATGTGTGGAACGGATGTAAAGGGAAGTAAGTAGAACCAGGAGAAGATTGTTCTTAGTAACAGCAATATTGTGTGATGATCAGCTATGAATGATTTAGCTGTTCTCAGCAATTTAATGATCCAAGGCAATTCCAAAAGATTCACAATGAAAAATGCTATCCACATCAAAGCCTATGGAGACATATTATTTTTCCATTTTTTTATGTTTTTTTTCTCTTGGTCTGTGTTTTCTTTCACAACATTACTAATATGGAAGTATGTTTTGGATAATTGTACATATAAAAGTTATATCAAATTGCTTTCCATCTCAGGAAAGAGGGAGGTGATGTAAAGAGGAAGAAAATTTGAATTTCAAAATTTTTTAAATAAATGTTAAAAATTTCATTTACATATAATAGGGAAAAATAAAATATTGTTTTAAAAGAAAGAGAAGATGTATGGAGGGCCTTAATACGACAAAATTCCAAAGTTAGAGTAGAATCAGACTGTAGAGGGCCTTGGATGCCAGCCAAGGATATTACTTGGTAAATAATAAGGAAACACTTTCTAGGGTTGTATCCCAAAGAGATCATAAAAATGGGAAAAGGTCCCACATGTACAAAAATATTTATAGCAGCTCTTTTTGTGGTGGCCAAGAAATGGAAATCAAGGGAATGCCCATCAATTGGGGAATGGCTGAACAAGTTGTGGTATATGAATGTAATGGAACACTATTATGCTATAAGAAATGACAAACAGTCAAACTTCAGAAAAACCTGGAAAGAGTTATATGAACTGATGCTGGGTGAAATAAGGAGAACCAGTACTATGTACTGTTATACACAGTAACAGCCACAGTGTGCAAGGACTGCTTCTGATAGACCTAGCCCTTCACAGCAACACAAGAACCTAAAGCATTCCCAAAGGCAAAATTCCATCAACATCCAGAGAAAGAACTATGGACTATGGAATCAGAATGCAGAAGGAAGCAGACTATTCTCTCTTGTGTTATGTTTTGGTTTGGTTTCATTTTTCTCATGGTTTCTCCCATTCATTTTAATTCTTCTATGCAACATGACTAATGTGAAAATGAATTTAATAAGAATGGGAGTTTAGAACACATACAAGACTGCATGCTGTCTCAGGAGGGAGGGGGAGAAAATTTAAAACTTATGGATCTGATTGTTGCAAACTGAAACCAAATAAATTAATTTAATTAATTAATTAATTAAATTTAAAACTGAAGAGTTTTGAGCAAAGATTTTTGACATGACCAGATTGGTACATAAGAAATACTACTCTGGCAGGGACACATTTAAAGGACAAATTAGAAGGGGGAGAATCATTTAATTTGAGAACTAGAAGGGACCTTAGCAACCATCTTCTTCCACACACAAAAGGAACACCCACTATAACATGCCTGATAAGTTATCATTCAATCTCTGCTTAAAGACTTCCATAGACAGGGGAACCATAACCTCTCTAGGCACCTATTCTACTTTTAAAGAGCTTGATGAAGAAATTAGAAATAAGAAAATTGTCTTCACTAAAAGGAAAAAAAAACAAGTGCATTGTAAACTACTGTCAGGGAAGATAATTCTTTAAAGCAATTCAAATTAAATAGAAATCTTTTTTTTAAATTCTACATGCAAGTATCACTTTTAGATCAACCATACTTTAAATACTTTTAACTTTTAGTAGAAATAGAAAGTTTTTCCTGTTATGAAAACTTAATTGGCCTCGTTGCAGTTTCCATCCATTGAGAGAAGGAAATCTTGTGAAAAATTATCCAGATGAGTGATAATGAGGACTTGTATTAAAATTAGTCAATAACCTATGCATACATTAAGCATCTTCTGAGTTATGTATCAGGCACTGTGCCAAATAAGATCAGGAGAAACAGAAAAAAGCCAAAAATAGTCCCTGCTGTCAAAAAGCTCATGGTCTATTTCAGAGACAACACAAACAACTAAGTACAAACAAAATATATACTGTAGTGGTAAACTGGAGAGAACAGAGAGAAGTTTGCCATTTGGGAACATGCAAGTATGACAGAGAAGTAACTAGCAGTAAGTAATATATTGATGGTAGAAAAAATAGAGGAAGAGCTCAATAGAAAAGCCTGGAGGTATCACTGGGCAGGGATTGGGAATTAGTTTAATATTAAAGACAAGGTTTACTGTAAGAAATTCTCTATTTGTCTTATTCGTGAGCCCCCAAATCACCATAAACTTGATTTTATGTAAGAGTACTGCTAGAAATATAAGTGCATCAAAAAGAGGACATATGTCTGTTCTGAAGTGAAATGACAAATTTGAAGAACAGTAGTCTAAAACATCATATATATATTCGCATTCTCATTTCACTTCTTTAGTCCTTACTCTTCTCCATCTTCCATTGAAAAGAGAGCACATGCTATCTTCCAAAAGCTGCTGGCGCAGACCCCCTCATTGGTCACTGCATTGAAAGGGCTTTGACCCTTTTGAACTACAACCTATTTATAAATTGTGTAATGCACATGTAAAACACAAGTTTAGCGTCCTCCTCCTAACTTGCTTAGTGGATTTCCCCATATACGGTTCAAGGTATTCTGTGTATCTATATGCCACCAAAATCACAATACACGAACCCATGCATCTTAACTTTTCTAGCCAGAGGACACAATTACCTCAAAGCAAAGACATTTAAAGAAAAAAAGAAACCCATGACAAGAAAAGTGGCAATAAAATATTTTCCCCATAAACCTAGCACATACTCCCACAAACACACACACACAAGGAACATGTGTGACTTGGCTGGGTTATACATGTTGAGGGGCACATATGTACGGAAAACAAGAAGCCAAAGGACGACTCACATCTCAGATGCAGCACGGTCACCAAAGCCACCTGGTGCTGCCATCGTGTTGCCTCCTCTGGGCTTTGTTCCAGAGAATGCAGACTCTTCAGGATATGTGGTCTCTGCTGCCCATGGTGTATTGTGGTCAGGCGCTGCTCCCTTCTGGTCTCACATGGGTGCTGCTTGACCTTGGACCTCTAGTCCCATCATGGTTGCCACATGCAGCTACACTAGTCATGAGGTTGTAGACCTTCTCTCTGACGCTATCTTTTTGGTCCAGCTGTAGTCTTTAATTGATGTGCCAACTCTTGAGTATAAAAGCAGGATCAGGTGCAGCCAATATTCCATTTACCTTAAAGTCCATAGGTATTTTGAAACAATTCTTTTTAGAAAATTTTCAGTTACCTTTTCATCAACAAACATGGTCTTAATGTTTCTTCCAGCCTTGGCTAGAATGGGTGTTTCCTCACCAGATTTCTTCCTTCAGGCTTAAAGTTCTCTAGAACACAGAATCAGGGCTGCCTTAGCTTACTTGCGCCTTCAGTCTTAAATCAGTTTTAAGCCTTTCTTTACTGATTGTCAAAGGACAACTCTTTTTTTGCACACTCACTTTGAATTACAGTGGGAAATTCTATTTAATTCCTATAGCTAAACTGCTCCTAGTCTACAACATCAAAGAGATTTACTTACACAAATGCACAGCAAAGAGGCAATTTAGGGATAGGACAAAGATAAAAAACAACTAATCACACTAATCATAAATTCCACTACTGTCTTACAAAATCCCTGAGTTACCTGAAGGATAGAGCATAACATCTAGATGAAAGTGCCTAGATGGTATAGTAGATGGCAACTAGGTGGTGCAGTGGATGGCACACTGGGCGTGGACTAAGGAAGACCTGAATTCAATTTCTGCTTCAGACACTTACCATCTGTGTGACCCTGGGCAAGTTACCCCTGTCTGCCTCAGTTTCTCATCTGTAAAATGAGCTGGAGATGGAAATGGCAAACCACTCCAGTATGTCTACCAAGTAAACCCCAAAAAGGGGTCATGAAGAGTAAAAGGCAATTGAAAAATTACTGGATTGAATGTGGAATATTTACTTAACAAAGGCACCCCAAAAGGGAGATAAGTAAAGAAAGATTTGGGAGCAGCTAGAGTGGTGCAGAGGATAGAGTGTTCCTGGAATCAGGAAGACCCATATTTGTGAGTTCTGATCTGGCCTAAGACATTTGCTGGCTGGCCCAGGGCAACTTACTTAGCCTTTTTTGCCTCAGCTCCTTATCTATAAAATGAGCTGGAGAAAGAAATGACAAAGCACTCCAGTATCTACGCCAAAAAAAAAACCAAACCTAACTGGGCTCATGAAGAGTTGGACTCAAATGAACAAGTTAATGAACAGATGAGATAACATATATAAAATGCTTTTCAAATTTTATTATGCTATAAATGTTAGTTATTATGACTAGAAATTGAATTGATATCTCATATCTGCTTAGAGAAAACTCCTCAAAGATGTGGTAATATCACAGTTGATTAGAGAAAGAAAGAAATGAGGACTTAGTATGAAGAATCTGAAAATTGCACTTTTTTACTTCTAAAAAGATACAAATACATATATATTAGATCTGTTTTTCCCTTTTAAAATTGCTTTAAGTAAAAATCATTTTGACATTTTTGGTTTAAAATTTGCTTAATCTTCTGTCATACAGTTGTTTTACAGTGTGAATCATGAAAACTTAAAAATGAAGTAAGTTAAACACAGCCATGGTTTAATGCCCACGTCTTAAGCAGACAACCCTCTAGAGCAAAGCTGGACATAAATTTCAAAATCATCACAAATCACTCAAAGTCATGTTAACTTGCAACACTGAATTGCAAAGGTGATGTCCTTCTGAGCATGATGGCAGTGTGAGACAAAAGTGGTTGCATGTGCAGCAAACCCATCCATCCTGCTCAACACAGCACTAACCAGTCATTGCAAAGAGAGGCCAGGCTATTTCTCAGTGCAAAGGGACATGGCAAACTCTTACAAGCCTTGCAGGATCATAAATGTGATTATAGTTTGACTTCAAAAGTTGGCTCCATCAGCCTACACTATTATGTTGCTTCAGGACCGAAATCATTTCAGCAAAGTCCACAATTTCCAGCAAATCTTGGATCCAAGGAACAGGGTAAGTGCCGGTAAGCTCATGATTTGTAGGGATAAATTCCTTTTTGTGCTTGTATCCAAGGGCCTAGCACAGTACCGGGAACATAACAGGCACTTAATAAATCCTTATCACTAGATTGATTGGTTTAGACCTTGCATTTACCCTGAGCTAATCTACCTAATACCCACAGAAGATTTCTTTCTCAGATTCCTCACTGCAATAAAGATGAAAGTCTGGACTGTCAAAGGTTACAGTCATTACATCTGAAAGATCTCGACAGATTAGAAAGGATTCAGATATGGGCCCAGTTATAGACTGTACGTCTTTTGTCTGAGGAACAAGTGAGCTAAGTTTGGATAGGCTCATCACCTACACATGAGTAAACTGAAGCTCAGAGAGCCCAAGTCACTTGGGCTCAGAGCTAGTATGTATATAAGCACAAGGCTATATAAATGTAACCTACAGTCTATAGTAGGCTGGTTATTGGGTGATGAATTATTTGGCTCTAGCAACCCATCAAATAAAGAAAAACACAACAATATGCAATAGTCCTAAGTCATGTGCAAACCATTAGAACCAGAGTATTAGAAAAGAGTAGACGATGCTTAGAATTACTGAGATTTAGACCCTCTATAAATACAAACTTACCTAACCTGACATCCTTGTTTAAGGCGCTGGGTCCACATGCTGCTAGAGGAACTGAGCCATGTAAGTGTTGACATTGCCATCATGAATGAAACCAAAAGATACCAAGAGGTTTTAGCTGAATTGGGGGAGCATCTCACAGGTTCTCCTTAGAGAGTCTTGAAGGAAACAAGGGATTTCAGTTGAGATGAGGAGGGAGAATCTTCCATGTAGGAGCAAAGCCAGTGGGCTAATCTGGAAATGGGAAATGGAGAATCATGTGAAAGGAACATTTAGTAGACCAATTTGGCTAGACCAAGAGGTCAAGAAGTAGAGTAATGTATCATAGGGCTGAAAAGGTAGTTTGGGGCTTGTTGGGGGTGTAAGCTCAGTTCCATGTGGATAGTCTCGGGCAGGTAAAGGTGAGGACTTCTAAACCTTAGAGTTCTCATGAGGCCCCCCAGGGAACAGCTGGGAATTGAGGTGTGAGACCCCGGCTATCTCGTGCATTTCTGCCTCTTCCCCGTGGGAAATTTGCTGGGGAGAGCATCCCCGCCCTCAAGATTAATCCATGGTCTGAGCACACCTATTGTTGTCTAACAGGCACGGTATTCAGGTACAAACTATGCGGCGGGAGAGCTTAAGTAGGGTCAGGAAAGCCTGAAGGCGCTCTTAGCTCTGAGGGGCCCTTAGAGGACAGAAGGCCCCTCTTCTCTCTCCCCTCTTCCCTCTTCCCTCTTCCATTCCCGCTTCCATTCTCTTACTGTAAAATATTTGCCTCCTTGGGAAGAGGATTCTTCTCTCCTAAGGAAGAATTCACCCTGCACATGTAACCAAGACCCTGAATAAAGCCTAACCCTTGTTCGACTCTGGAAAGTCTCTTCTCTCATACGTTTATCCGGTTTGGCCAGCCAAAGACCTGCGACAGGTAAGGAAAGACTCGGGTAGCCCTTAGGCCTCTAGGCCTGACAGTTGGCGCCCGAACAGGGACACGTGCAGATATCCTGGGTGGTTGGAACACCCAGAAGGGGCTGTGAAAGACGCGAGTCCCGAATCCTAGATTTGGAAGGAGAGAAAGAGTGAGTAGCTTCCCACACCCATGGGAAAAGGGCAGGGATGGGAAATCAATTGCCAGTAATAAAGCCAGAGGAACAGGAGGTCTGGGCTAAGATACCTTACAGGGAATGCAGGGAGGCGGGGGTCACTATAGAGTTAAGCGACCTCCGAGAATTTTGTAAAAGGATTTGGAAGGTCTCTCCCTGGCTCGAGCACACCAGAATATCAAGAGAAAGATGGGGAGCAGTGGGAGAACAAATGACTGCTTATGAACAACAATGCCCCGGGGAGCTGGAGGATTTAGATTTCCTGATATTCAGTGTGATTAAAAGCCTTTTGGAAGGCCCGGAGAGACCAGGGCTGGATTGGAATGAGAGTGGAAGCAGGAGAGAGGGGAGGGGAGAACCCTGGCGAGCAGAAAGTTAAGGAGTGTTGAGAAAAAATAGGTTCGGAGCTCCATCTAGCAGATGGGAAAGGCGATGCAGGAGAGCATATACCGTGTCTTCCCTCTGCACCTCCTTATAGCATGCTCCATTGGTCAGACAGTCCAGGGCCACAGTCCAGTTTGGAAAAGGGAATACGAAAGGCCATAGAGAATGGAGAAGACGTAGGGACATTCCCTGTGGTAGAAATAGCGGACCCCAGTGTCCTCGGTGGGGTTCGGAGGAGCCACATACCCATAGAGTGGAAGAGAGTAGCGACTCTCAAAGAGGCTTGTACCAAGCACGGCCCCAATTCACCCTTTGTTATAGCCATGCTTGAGACTCTCAGTGGTCAGTTCATTCTGACTCCTAATGACTGGAAGAGCTTAGCCAGAGCCTGCCTTACACCTGGGCAGAATGTGATTTGGGTGTCAGAATTTTCTCAGAAGGTGAAGAGCACTACCAGTGGGCTGGGGGCTCAGGCCCCCAGGCTTATCAGCAATTTACAGGAACAGGGCAGTTTGAGGCTACAGGAAATCAATTACAGTACTCGGCCGCCAATTATGTCTTGATTGCCGGAATGGCTATTGCTGCCTGGAAGGTTATAGCCTCTAAGAAAGAGAGAGAGTTTCCCATGACTAGAATTACGCAAGGAAACACTGAGCCATTTACTAATTTTGTGGCCAGGCTGCAGGAGGCAGTGGGTCGAGACATGGGAGAGGAGAATCAAGGGACAGAGATAGTGTTAAAGACATTGCTGCGGCAGAATTATAATCACGACTGCAAAAAGGCAATGCTGGGACTGCCAAAGAATGCATCCGTTGAAGAAATGATACAGAGATGTGAGAGGGTAGGAAGTCAGGTGTACTTGGCACAGGTCCAAGGGAAGTACCTGGCCGCAGCCTTAAAATAACATCTCCCTGGAGAGGAAATGTTTTCACTGTGGAAAACTGGGACACCTTAAGAAAGCGTGTAGGAAAGAAATAAGTACAGGGAGGGGCCAGAACCCTTGCTTTTCATGTGGAAAGCCAGGTCACCTAGCTAGACAATGTAGGAAGTCAGGAAATGGGGTGAGGGGCCCCTCGAGGGCCCCGAAAATGTACCCTTTGGCAGAGAATCGGGACGGCCCCTTGGAGGGAGAATACAGGAGATTATGGGGCCAGAGGAAGGAATGCAACACCTTTACAGCTTAGATAAGTGCCAGCTTGCAGCTCATCAGTTTACTATGATTCCCCTGAGAGACCCCGTACAGGAGGAATCCCTGATATTGCAGAACCCCTCTCACGCACCCATAGTTATATATACAGGAGTTTATCCCACTGGCACCACAGCACTTCCATGCTCCAATGTGGTAGCCAAGCCAGCTCATATAGACAATCAGCTTCCCATAGCTATTGCCCTTCCCTTAAAGCACTCAGTTCAAATCCAGTTACTAAAGGAAATAGGACGGAATAGACCTGAGTGTACAATCTGGCTCAATGGAATTCCCATGACTGGCCTCCTTGATACTGGAGCAGATAGGACCTGCCTTAGCGGTCGCTCAGTACCCCGGCACTGGAAGCTCAAAGAAAGCCAGAGACCAGTGTGGGGAATAGGAGGGTGCCAAAATACCTTAGAGACAATGCACCCAGTATAGTGGGAGGCAGAGGATCGCCAAGGGACCATATGGCCATTGGTGATTCCAGGACTTAGTTTTAACATCTGGGGCAGAGACATCATGAGCCGCCTGGGGATGAGGCTATCAAATTTTTAGTAAAGGCCATTGCAGTTGCACTGGAGTCCCCACCCTTGAATTGGAAGTCAGACACCCCAATTTGGGTGGAGCAATGGCCCCTGACTCCAGAAAAACTCCAGGCACTACAAATGTTGGTTAAGGAGCAATTAGCACCCTGGAATGCTCCTGTGTTTGTTATAAAGAAAAAACCTGTAAAATTCAGGTTCCTTACAGATGTTAATCAAGCATTTGTAAGCACCAGGCAGCAGCAATACCAAAGTAAACAGCCAGTATACAGCCTTATCAACTTCACCTTAAAGGCGATCCTTGCTAAACAAAAAAGGGGAAGAGGTCGCCTAACACAATCAGAGCTTGATACAGCTGTCTCAAAAAATTCACATACTACTCCAGCTATGAGACATTTTGTGACTATTCCACGACAACCCCAGAAGGAAAGTAATACCCAGGCTGGAAATAAGGACACATGGGCCATGGTAAAGGATATGGCCTCAGGGAAATGGCAAGGTCCGTATAAGATACTAATATGGGGTCCAGGGTATGTTTGTGTCTCCACAGGAAAAGGGGACGCGTGAATTCCCATCAGAAGGATTCGCAGGTGGAAACCAGTGTTGGAGACGACGGAGACGCAGGAAGCGACGAGCCTGGAGACCCCGGAGAAGGACCATGCACCACCTGAGTCTGCTGCTGACAGCTTTGACCTTGCTGCCCAGAGAGGAAGCAGCCCTCATCCCAACCACTGACATTGCTGCCCACTCCATCTAGGCATCTCCTTTCAGCGGCTGAAGGAGGACTTTGACATCACAAACCCAGGACACACGGGGGTGACCAACTTTTCGCCTGAACACCACAGGCTTGGCCGTGAGGTCCATTTGCATGACTGAGGGGGTGGTGATGTGTAAGGCGCCAGCACTGAGCTACTTCTCTTAGAATATGCTTTGGAATTAGTGATTGCCCTTCCTCTTGTTGTAATTCAGCCATTTAGTTTCATCTTTGTTTTGTTGGTGCCTCTCTTTGTCAGTTGTGCTAACTGCAGATTTCTGTGTAAATGAAGTTCTTGTTGTGGGGTACTCATATGCTAAAGGCCTCCCTAACCCACTTACCCTCCAGCCGCTATTTACTCTAGGGCCATGTGCGCTCTGCGCAAAACAAAAAAGGGGAGATGTTGGGGGTGTAAGCTCAGTTCCATGTTGACAGTCTCGGGCAGGTAAAGGTGAGGACTTCTAAACCTTAGAGTTCTCATGAGGCCCCCCAGGGAACAGCTGAGAATTGAGGTGTGAGACCCAGGCTATCTCATGCATTTCCGCCTCTTCCCCGTGGGAAATTTGCTGGGGAGAGCATCCCCGCCCTCAAGATTAATCCATGGTCTGAGCACACCTATTGTTGTCTAACAGGCACGGTATTCAGGTGCAAACTATGCGGCGGGAGAGCTTAAGTAGGGTCAGGAAAGCCTGAAGGCGCTCTTAGCGCTGAGGGGCCCTTAGAGGACAGAAGGCCCCTCTTCCCTCTCCCCTCTTCCCTCTTCCCTCTTCCATTCCCGCTTCTATTCTCTTACTGTAAAATATTTGCCTCCTTGGGAAGAGGATTCCTCTCTCCTAAGGAAGAATTCACCCTGCACATGTAACCAAGACCCTGAATAAAGCCTAACCCTTGTTCGACTCTGGAAAGTCTCTTCTCTCATACGTTTATCCGGTTTGGCCAGCCAAAGACCTGCGACAGGTAAGGAAAGACTCGGGTAGCCCTTAGGCCTCTAGGCCTGACAGGGGCTACCTTATAAAGGACTTTAAATGTCTAACCAAAGTATTTGTGTTTTATTCTAGGAGACAATAGGGAACCACTGGAGTTTATTGAGTAGGGTAGGACAAGATCAGCCCTGATCCATTTTCTTCAGGAAAATTGCTTTGGATGCTATATGGAAGAATACTCAGTACAGTGCCTGGCACATAGAGGGTACTTCATAAGTACTAGCTGACAAATTTTCCAATGCTCATAATGTGTGTAAGCAAAATGAGCACTGAAGGCAATTGCAATTTGTGTACGAGCTTGTTACAGAGGATTGGCTTTATAAAGAACTCAATGGGATTCTCCATATTAAGTTGACATGTATCTTACTACTCATTGATTTCTCTGCAAAGATGGGCATAGGGAGGATAATGAAAAATGTTGGAGAACTCATAGTTCAGAATTAAGAAACAAAAGGAACCAGTAGGTTAGGAGGATCAATTGAAGGAACTGGGGGAAATGGTTCAGAGAAGATCCAGGTGAGTTTTTCCCTGATGATAGCTGTCTTCAGGTAGATATTTGGAGGGTTGTCATGTGTAAGAATGATCCAGGTTGTTCTATTTGGCCTCAGAGGGCAGAACCACAAGCAGAAGTAACATTTACAAAGAAGCCAATTTAGACTTAATACCAGGAAAAACTTCTGAACAAATTTAGCTGCCCAGAAATGGCTCCAGGAGCTAATGGGTTCCTCCTCCTTGGAGGTCTTCAAACAGAACAAGAGGCTAGACAAGTACTTCTCCAGCATGGCATAGAGGAGATTCCTTTCATGTGTGGATTGAACTAGATGACCGCTGGATCTTTCAGCATTTCATGATTCTGTCTATGACTTGCCCAGGGTCTCTCTCTCTCTCTCTCTCTCTCTCTCTCTCACACACACACACACACACACACACACACACACACACATAAATAGGAATAGAACTGAGCCTAGAAGCTTGATCTCTTCAGTTCTTTTTGTAATATCATTTTTTAAGTCAGAAAAACCAATTTTTTATTATTTTTATTATATTTTAATAAAGGTAATGTTGGGTTTGGGGGGATGGAGGGAGAAAGTGGGCCTAGTTTAACAGTTCTTGAACTCATTAAAGTGCTTTTATTACTTTTTACTAGATTTCATTCCCCTCTATGTGTTCTGTGCACTTGTATAGATCTAGGCTGACAAATTACAGATGGCCCAGTTTCCACATTTACATCTTCACAAAGCCATTTGTTTTTATAATGTCATCATTGGGCTTTTATAGTGTGACAATTTGGCAGGAGGAGGAAGGGCATGTGCTTTTGGACAAATACTTGTTATAATGGAAAGATTTTTAAATGCATCTGTGTTCAAAAAGCAGTTCATTTCCAAGAAACTGGTAATGATGTCTCTTATTGGCCATAGTGAATTTTGGTGATCTTTTCTACAGCCTCACATTTCATTAACCCTACCACATTCTCAGAGCCACTATTATCTGCAAATGTTTTATTTGTGAAAAATACTGAATGGATAATTATACAATAACAAGTGTGAAGTCATTTACAATACAACAATGGATTTTGGAAAGATGGTATGCAAATAGAAACCAACACTATTGTTTGGAATATATCCTATGAACTAGGTCATTCGATAACTAATACAATGACATCTTGACTTTCATAGCAGTAACTTCTTAAAATTTTTATTTTGCTTTCCAATAGGAGCATTTTTGCCAAATGATAAAGCTCTGTATCTTGGGAAAAAAGTAAAATCCAGTTGTTACAATTTTTTAACCTTAATTTCATGTTACAGTTTTGAAACATAAAACAAAATATCTTTTAACCACAATAAAACTCTTTAGAATCCTCAATTAGTATTTTTGGAGTTCATACTTCAAGCAGAAAGATGCTATCTTAAGAAAAGTGACCAACCTTGGGATTCAATGTACCTCCAGCAAGTAAGTCACCTACTTTTTGAGGATAAGAGAACACTACCTATATCTACTCCACCACCATTTCTCCAAACATAGATGAGAGCTCTTTGAAAGGAAAAAGAAATACATTGAAAAAAACAATCATAGTACGTCTTTATGCAAAACAGATCTGAGGGGAAAGTGGACTAAGTGATGCGAATGTGGTACTTGAGTGAAAAAGGTGAAAGTTTAGAAACATTCCCAAAGAAGGGTACAGCAAAAAAAAATGTTTTGTTGAAAGCTCAGTTAACATTTAAATTAAAATTCTCTCCTACTCTCCTATACAAGATCAACTCCCACGTTTCTTATAAATTGCAAATTTTCATGATTAACCTAAGAGGAATTCAATTCATCCTAGCCAGAAAATCCTGGTAAACATGTCAATTAAATTTATTCTGTTTTTTAGAATGAAAACTGGACATTTAAGCATACCATTCTAAGCTTATTTCTATTCTGTGTTAGTTACAGGAATAAAAAACCATTTGCCTTACTGGAAATTTTGAAATGCTAGGACAGAGGCCACTTTTCTATTTAAGGAACAGCCACAGACCTGCAAATAAGTACAATTAGACCCATATCATCTTTTGCAATAAGTGTCAAAGCATATGGGTTGCTTTGCTCAGCCTTCCAGGCAGTTAAGTGAAATGCTTAGGCCTGAAAATTGCAAAAGTTCATGATTTCTCACTTTGGAATGAGATATGACGCAGAAAGAGTAAACTGCAGATGTTTAGCACCAGATGTTAATGGAAGAATTGGAAAATCATGGTCCTATACAGTTATAGCTGATGCTAACCACCCCAGACCCATTCTATAGGCTGAAACAGAACATTGTTTGGACCAAAACATAATTCTGGGATTTTTTCAGCGGCTAAACTTTACTTTTGAGGAAGGAAGGAAGGGATGGAAGGAAGAAAGGGAGGGAGGGAGGAGGAGAAATGGAGAGAGAAAGGGAAGTAGGAAGGGAGGGAGAGAGGAAAGCAATAAGAAAAGAAAGGAAGAAGGAAGAGAGGGAGGGAGAGAGACAATGAGAAGGACGGAGATGGAGGAAGTAACAGAAAGAGGGAAGAAGGAAGTAAGGGAGGAAGGGAGAAATAGAGGGAGGGAGAAAGAGAAGAAGGAAGTCATAGAGAGAAGGATGGAAGAAGGAAGGAAGGGAGGGAGAAAGGGAGGAAGAGGAGGGAGAGAATGATAGTTAACAAACATTTACTGATAGTCAATAAACCTTTATTAAGCATCTACTATATCGGGTGAAGTACTGGAACTACAAAGGCAAAAATGAAATAAAATCAGATCACTTTTATAAGCAAGAGGTCTTTTTAAAAAAAACTACATGCTAATAGATGAAAATGGTTACTTTCACAAAAATCATAAAGATAGATGAATTGGAATAAATGTTTGGAGATCCATTTTTCACCTTGTACGCAGTCTCCATGAATACAATTTCATAGAATATGTGTAAAGTGGATGAGCTAATTTGTTTGTGAGCTTTCTGATCACTCAGAAAGAATGGGGGCGTTGGAATATTTTTACTTTGAGACTCGTCCTTTGAAGTTGAGATGAAATAGGAAAGCCAAATGAATGTATTCAAAACTAGACAGAAATGTTGTTGGATTTGGGAAAGGGGAGGAAGTATTTATGGGGGTGGGGTAGAGATTTTACACCTTCCAAACCTTGAAGTTTCAGCTTCAATCTTGAGGTATTTGGTATTCAATTGATATTTTCCAGGCATAAAGAAAGAGAAGGGGACATTTGACCTGAAGAGTTACAGATCTATGTCCCAATCATGGAAAATAGTGTTGCTGCTTACAGGTGACTATCATCACTCAGTCTTCCCAAATACCAATTAATACCTGAAGGTAGGGTGTTTATAAAGAAAGCAGTGAGTTGAATGGAGGAAGATGATAAAATGGAAACAGGGGGTCTTTTTGAATATGGCAAGTCGTGGCCTGGAGTCAGGAAGACCTGAGTTCAAATGTGTCTTCTGACACTTATTAGCTGTGTGACCTTAAGCAAGTCACTCAACTTTAATTTCCTCATCTGTTAAAATGAGGTAATAATAACACCTACCTCCCAGCTTGTTGTGAGGATTGAATGAGGTAACCATTTTAAAGTGCTTAGCACAGCACCTGGTACAGAATAAGCACTATTTAAACATTAAATCTTACTGTCGTTATTATCACTTATTATGTTGCATCAGGCACCCTCCCCCAACACCTGCTTATCATTTAAATTTATCATGTCCCCTTCTGAATGCTACCTCTGTGGAAAAGACTAATTTCTAATGCAATATGTTCTAATTCATTCATTTTTCCAGCCCCTCTATCATCTCACTTTGATAGAATATCATAGTTTGACAACATAAGGAACAGTGTAACAGTTCTCCATTTTGTGGACATGCTTCCTCATTCATTCAACAGTGCTCAACACTGTCCCGGGTACTATATATGTATATATAGGCAATCTAGAGCCAATAGAAGATCTCGCAGCCAGCTGCAAAAGAATATCCCATCTTCAGTCCTGCTTCAGTTATGATAAGTTTGAAAGACCAAGAGCATAAGTACAAGTAAAGAGGGAGGAAGTGTTGCAAATGAGCACAAGGAGAGAATCATAGTCTGGAAGGTACTTATAGAAAATTTATAGTTCAACGACCCTCAATCTACAGATGAGGAAGCTGAGAGCATCGATGGACTTGCCAAAGTTGGACCGCTAGGCAGTCAGTGGCAGAGGCTGGACTGGAGCCCATACCTTTTGACTAAGCAGTAGTAAGTTTCTTTGATTTCATGGTGAATCTTTGAAGGAATTCAACCTAAGGTCTACACTAGCCAGTACTGTATTTCCTTTTCTGAATTATTTTTTCTGATCAAGTCAGTAAAAGAAGCAGACCAAAGCTTCATTACAAAATGAAGAGAAAAATACAGAACATGAGTCAGTGTGGTAGAGTAGGAAGCAAACCAGTCTTAAAATTAGGAAGACTGAGTTCCAGTCTTTCCTCTGACATATACTGACAGGTAACTCTGGGCCTCTTAACCACTTGTTAACTCAGACAACTCTCCAAAACTCTTAGTTGCAAAACAGTTGCCGATTTGCATTGGTTGGATGTGTTTCCTCACTGGGAGTTTCCTGTGCCAATGAAATCACAGATCTATACCAATTTTTTTCAATTGAGTGAAACATGGTTAAAGACTATTCAATCTTCAGCTGTATTCCAAGGTGCCTAATAAAGTACCCATTAGGTTTTATTACAATGTTATTTTACCTATAAAGTCATTATTATAGAATGTATACCCTAAATTCTGAAGTCCATGTTTACACTTCTATGTATTTTCTTGTTCTGGTCCAGTCATTTCAGTTGTGTCCAATTCATGACCCTGTTTGGAGTTTTCTTGGCAGAGATACTGGAGTGATTTGTCATTTCTTTCACCATCTCATTTTACAGATGGGGAAACTGAGGCCAACAGGGTTAAGTGATTTGCGCAGGGTCACCCAGCAAATAAGTGTCTGAGGCCAGATGTGAACTCACGAGCCTGAGTCTTCCTGACTTAAGGCCAGGCATTCTATTCATTGCACCACTGAGCTATGGGTATATAAATATAGAGTCTTCATAAAGTCTTTGTACAGCTTTTTTGCTTTTGGGTTTTGGTTTTTACCAGCTTGGCTTTTATGTGTAAGAGAAATTTAATTTCTCCTGTGGCCTTTCTTCCTGGTAACGAATGTTAGATCATTTTCCCAGCTGATTACTGACTGGGACACCATTGACCTTCTCTGTTTCCATGTGTCACAGATCACAACTAAGAACACATTGTATACAGTTGTATAACATGATTCTAAACTTCAATGATCACATTTTTAAATGCTCTTTGCTACTGCTTCTGTCTTATCTCCAACCACATTAACTAGAGTTTTAAAATGTAAAGGTATTTTATGAAGACAGCACATACATTTAGCCCATGTTCCCCACAAGTACCAGTTTCTAAATAGGTACACACCTATTAAAAATAGCCAGACAAGCCTTACTTGAGCACAAAATCTTTCTGGACTAGCACTTATTTTCAAACAGATGTGACTGAGTGCAAATTAGTCTCTTCTCTCTCCCTTTCCATGGTTATATTTTTAGTAACTAAATTTGTTTAAAAAAAAAATGGAAGTACCTATCAGGAGAAGCAGGAAGAACAGGTATCATTTAGGGAAATTCAACTGGTAGCTGTACATGATAATTCAGAGCATTGTTAGCAGCTTCAAACTCTTAAGGTTTTCTATTTGAGCTCTGGTTTGAGCTCTCTTTGCAATGTCTAGTACAGTTTGGATAAAAATAGAGTGTCATGGTTAAAAGCCCTTATAACCTTCTCAGTCTCATACTCAAGGATGAGCCCTATTTCCTCATATGAAAGTGAGCTTTCTTGTACGGGCCCTTTGGAACTGAGGCTGTTGTAAATTGATCGTGTGTTTCTTTCTCTCACACTGACTCACTGACAATATCCATTTATAAACAGCCTTTCCTTCACCCTAACTTAATAAGGCTGGACTTTTTCTGACCTTCTCCATCTCACACACACAAAAGTCCAACGAGTTCACTTTATTCCTGAATCTGACCATGAGAATTATATGCATCCCCTAACGCACTTAGGAGCAGAAAGAAAATACCAAAAAACCCAACAAAAATAATTTAAAAACCTTTACCAAAGCAACAAAGTGTCCCCAGTTTCCTTCCCAATAAAGAGACCAAAGAGCAAACATGCTGAACTTTTACTGAACGTTTTGAAGTCTTTCAAAAACATACCAAAAGGAACAATTCCATCTTAATACTGACGTGGTAAAGCTAGGGACAGAGGATGTCCACTAGGCCATTTCTGGCAGATCTAGGCATTCTCACTTACAGACAGACACTTGTCAGTTAGAGACAATGAAAGAACCACCATCCCCCAAAGAAGGGATACTTGGACTGTAAACCTCACAACCGAGAGCAACCTAACAAAACTCACAGTGAAAAGAACAGTGACACTCAAGTCCAAGGATCTAGCTATAAACTTTGCCTCTAACACGTATTACCATATTGCTTTAGCCAAGTGAGTTAAGCTCCCTGTGACTCAGTTTCTTTTCTGGAAATGAGAGATTTGGACTAGCTAGACCCTTCCATTACTAGGTCTACATGCTGTGTGTGTGGAGGAACGGTGATTTGGATTAGTGCAAAGAGTAGCCCCGCTGACAAAGTCATAGTGCTAAAGGCTGAAGTTAGCAAAATACTAAAAGCATTAAAAAAAAACCAACCTCACAATTCCCTTAAATGTTCAACATATGAATATGTAAATGAACATTTATCTTTAGAACTAAAATTGCTAAAAAATATTTGGAGGTATATAGTATATGAAAAACTACCTTTACAATATGAGAGAGTGACTTGGAAAGATAATGCTTTTTTGATGATTTAATAAAGTTACAGCTATTGCAGATGCTAGTAAAAAGAACTTAAAATATATATTTGCTCAGCATTCAGTCATTTTTACTCATGTCTGACCCTTTATGACCCCATTTGGGGTTTTCTTGGCAAAGATATTGGAGTGTTTTGCCATTTCCTTCTCCAGCTCATTTTTCAGAAGAGGAAACAGAGTCAAACAATGAAGCGACTTGCCCATGGTCACACAACTAGTAAGTGTTTGAGGTCCCATTTGAACTCAAGAAGATGCGCATTCCTGACTCTATACCTAGCACTCTCTCCACTGGGACACCTAGCTGCCCCAGGAATATATATTTAGGGAGACTAACATTTTTTGGATATGACCCTAAAATGATTCAGTTTCACAACCTTATAGACAAATGAGTAGCCTATCCAGATTTGTTAACAGCCTGCCTTCCCCTTGGCAGCAGAGTAGAGCCAGTAGAGTGAATGAGATTAGCATTCTTTTTTTGCTGGTGGTGTTCTGATGCGAATGGCTAATAGTCCTGAATTAACAGGTAAAGAATGAGAGTGACAGACTAACATCATATCTGAGTTAAAGTTTGTACAAATTTGAACAATGAAAGTTGTATGCTAGAAGTGACTGCTCTTACGTGTATATGCTTATCTGTCCTTTAAATGATATTCATTATGATGTAAACCCAGAGTGCTTCCATCTTTCTGAAAGACTATTTAATCTAATTACAAAATCAATTTATCACCTTTTCTTCCCAAATGAAATCCTAAAATCAAAGAGCAACTGTTATCTGGAATGATACAATATGTGTGTGCGTATGTGTTTACATTGCTAGTGTTTCTTCCACTGAGTAAAGAGAAGCATACTGTCCCCATCTGGCCCGTGTTTTCCAGTGAAACATGCCCTTTCTGGCTCTGGTAGGAAAGCAGACATCTGACCAAGATGAAATGAGGCAATCTGCCCCACCACCGTTCCCTGGAGGCCAGTCAACTTTCAGCCCAGGCTGAAGTCCTAAAAGATAAACTATTTAGTTCAAATTCATCTTGACTCAGAGTTTCACTGTTCTATCCAGGCTAAAGCTGTTCACTGTGTCTGTGGTTTTCTTACATAAATTTTCAATCCAGCTAGTGCTATTATACATCGTCTTTCCCAACCCTGATGTCGGTAGATTTTTCACTCGCATATTTTTTCCAGATGTGATAAGTTCTCCATAGCCCTCTTGGTGAGCAAATGCATAGCCAGATCTTCGTGAGCTGGTTCTCCGTGGTTGACGTTTGTGGCTCTTTAGGGGTCTTGCCTTATCTTGAGCCCTCTGCAACTGACGCACCTAAGAAGGAAAGGGACCCAAGATGAGTCAGACATGCTCAACAATGACTCTCAAGGACAGCTGTTATATCTGTGCTTTCCCCTTGTAGAGCAAAGGTCTACTTGGCTTCCCACCTTCGTCACAAAGCTAATTCTCAGGTTAATGGCAGCTTAACAGAAATACTCTATTGCTCAGTTTTGATCAACATGACAAAAGGTCTCTAAGAAAACAGAACGATTGTAGGGGCTTTCCCAAAGCAAATGAAATCTTTGCCCCACCCCCATGTTGCCACCTTAAATAAATAGGAACACATTTCTGTCAAGAACTCTGTGTCTAATGTGCAGTCTGCTTTATAAAAGATCTAAATATGTATGTAGACATATATATTTAGGTACACATACACATATATACATATGTGTGTATGTACAGATATACTCCTACCCTAAATGCAAGTGCTATACCCTGACTGCAGCATTTTTCTCTTCCTTCCCTTCTTGAGGGTCTTAGTCACCTACAAATCTAAGCTTCTCTGTGTGCTTGGTACCTAGACTAGGGACAACTTTAGAACAAGGATGGAAGCTCAGAATATCCTAGCCCCTGTGACCCACCAGTGGAGCAAGGCAAACTTTCATTCTGTTTTATAAACCATGGAGAATTTTGGCATCACTTGGCATCCCCCTCATTTCACTCTAAAACCATGAAGGCAAAGATCAGAGGCTTGGGTCCTGTGCCCATTTTCCTCTGATTCAGCTGGTCTTTTGGAATCCGATTTTCATGTCAGGGGAAAGCCTTCAAACAGTAAATCATGACCTGACTCAAAATTTAAGAAGACATGAACTTCTTTCATTTCTTCAGATCATCCATCATTTTACCTTACATAATAAGAGTCAGACTACGGTGTCAAAAATAAATGACAATGGGGCTCAAGGAGCCCTTTTGAAAGTAGTGATTTTCATTTAGGACATCTGGAAAACCCAAGGGCAGTGGTATGATAGTGATATTACGATAAAGGATATATCGATTCATTAGGTAATACAGTCCCCATCGTGGGAGGTGGTCAATTGTGGCAGAGGCAATTCTTATATTAGGTAGAGGACTGAACTAGGTAACCTCAAAGATCCTTTATAACTTCAAGATTCTCTGATTCATCCTCCCTCCATTCCACCAGCCAGGTCTTCTGCAATTCTACGTTTCCTCACTAGCTCCATTTTCCTTTACCTCTTGGCCTTCAATCAATTTGCCATTTTCAGGTATCCAGGACTATATTCTCCTAGGCATCTCTACATTCTCTCGATGGTCCCTGTTCTATTTATTGCTCCGTTACCATTTTTGATACTCAGGGTTTTTTTTCTTTCTTTTAACTTTTTGTTCAGAACATCTACAATAATGCTAGCCCTCAATTCAGCATATATTGATTTAACATCTACTATGTGAAGTATGGGTCAGCTAGGTGGCACAGCGGACAGAGTCTGGGCCTGGAGTCCGGAAGACTCTTCTTCCTGAGTTCAAGTATAGCTTCAGATACTTACTAGCTGTGTGACCCTGTTCAAGTCACTTACCCCTGTTTGCTTCAGTTTCCTCATCTGTAAAAAGATGGAAATGATAAGCTACTCTAGTATCTTCATCCAAAAAAATCCCAAATGGGATCATGGAGTCAGACATAAAATGATTGAACAGCACCAACAAATGCGACTGATGTGGTTGATGCTGGAGATACAAACATGACACCCCTCAAAATCAGACACCATCAAAAATGAAATTATATCTCCCTGTCTTTGAGGAGGTTGAAACCTAGGGAGGGCCAGGGTCAAGAATGCAAATAGGATAGGACTTAAGGAGTACACCTGTTTTTTCCTTAGTGTGGAACACTCATTGAAGAACTTTCTCTACCAAAACAGGTTGGTCCCTTCTCTGCAACTTGAGAGTCTTAGAGAGCTGCCTGGAACATTGAGAAGTTAAGTGACTTGCCCAGGGCCACACAATCAGGATGTATCAGAGGCAGGACTCTGAGGTGAACCCTCTATACATTATGCCATGCTGCCACCCAGAAAATACAAATGTGAAAATAATTAACATTAATGAGAGTAGATGAAATGCATAGAAGGAGTCCAATGAGAGAAGGAAGAAAGATTTGAGAAAGGAAAGATGACTTCCAGATGGAGTCAGGTGCTACTGGGAAGATTTAGGTCAGGGAGGGATCTTCTAAGGCTTCATGGAGGAAATTATACCTGAGCTTGATCTTGAAGGAAGGAAAGATCTAGAACCAACTTACTAAGTATATGTTGTGGTTGTGGAGTTGTTTCAGTCATGTCCAACTCTTCTTGATCGCATTTGAGATTTCCTTGATAAAGATACTGGAGTATCTCACCGTTTCTTTCTCCAGCTCATTTTACAGATGAGGAAACTGAGGCAAACTGGCTTAAGTGATTTGCCCAGGGTCACACAGCTAATAAGCGTCAGAGATCAAATTTGAACTCAGGTCTTCCTGACTCCAGGCCCAGCAATCTATGTACTTTGCCACCTAGCTGTACCTATTAAATATATAACTACAACCAAAACCTACCTGATCACTCAGAGTTGGATATAAATCCACCTTCAAAAATCTGAGCGTTATCACAGGCATGACCGAAACCACAGTCGTCAACAAAATGACCAACCAAATACTTTTCTGGGCTAAGGAATGGCGTGCATTTCCTATCAGTAAAGAAAATTAAACATATTGGTTAGTGTGAAAAAAAAGCCAATGTAAACAGACGAATAGATTCTATCTGTAATTATGTCACTTCTTTCTCTGGTCAGCTTAAGAAGAGACTATGCCAGAGTCCAGGGGGATATTGCTCTGCGGCTTGTGGAGTAAGGTACATGTTTTGGTTCATGGGTAGACCATCCCTAGTAAGTCTGGCTAGTGGCTGACACCATGGGAAATTGTCCAGCAAACACTGTGATAGGTATTCAAAGCTAGGTTGGGCATGCTTTGGACCAGGCTTAACTTAGCCTTGTATGTGAGCCAGGCTTGCCTGAAAAATTCCACCCCTTGCAAACTATTTTTCATATATGTACAAGTACTATTATTCAAATAATATAATTAATTCACTATGTACCAAACCTCACAATCAAAACCCTTCCAGAATTAAAAATGTACATGGCAGGTGAAGATATGATCCCAAATGATGTTCTTGATTTTTGGCTGAACACATAGCAATGTTTGTTCTCATTCACTGTGGGCTCTATGTCCTCCATTCCCTATTAATCAGTCTAGAAGACTTGCCTCAAAGGGATTTTTAGCCCTTTCTCATGTGTGTTGGTTAATGTTGTAAGACATGGGGCAGCATGGAGTTAAATCATGGAGCATTTCCGGAAGGCTCACTGGTTTGGGAAGATAGTATTCCTACAGTCAGTGGCTAAGATATACACACGTTCTCATTTAAGTAATAAGACTGATTTTGACTTTAAGATATTATCAGGCTTTAGGGGCAGGTGCCCATTCTGCCTACGTCATCCAAACAAACATACCCCTATTGGTTTTCTAGGGATTTAAGGATGATGCTAGGTATTATCCAAGTCTCTTTGAATTCCCAAGGTGGCAAAACCATTTGAATGGGCTTTGGCTATGGAGGCTTGACTAGTGACAGGTATGTCTGACTCTGCAGGCTTTGGGAGGAAGAATCAGTCTACCAGATTACAGCTGGCTCCAGCTGTCTTTAGATGTGGGCATAAACAAACTTGACTCAAGAAATTAAATGTCTCTCTGAGATCCTTGATGCTTAGTGCCCTCAGGCATGCCTGGAAAAAACAAGATTCACTTGAAAACCACACTCCTGCTTGCTGTTGGCTAGTAAGAAGAATTTTTTTTAAACCCAATGTTGATCTAACTTTTGAAAAGTCTCGTTGGGGCTCAGTAATTAATTCCTGGAATGGCATGTGCTCTGTAGCTGGAAAGGGAGGCCTAGACACAAACTACGTTCTCACATCCAGTAGTTCCAGCCGCATTATGCACGTTATCATGCACTCTTCGGGTTCTGGGACTTCTGGCCAACTCACTGAACTTTCATAACTGGCAACAACAACGACAAAAAAGAACCGAACAACTTTTTAGAAAAATAGTTTTTAAGTTTTATTTTCCTAATATGCTTATTCTTGTTTATAACCAACATGTCTCTGCACAGCTGGAATGCTTTCGTAAACAATAAAAGTATTAACATTTCATAAAAATATCAGTAGTATACTTTAAAGATTTCCATACACACACACACACACAAACACATACATAACACACACAAAGAGGTAAAAAACACTATACAGCTGAAAAACAACTAAACAATGTATTCAGTTTATTCATGTAGTTTACGTCTGATAATTGAATTGTCTTTTAAGACAAATGGTTTATGTTTTATTGATGCTTTCTGAGTTTATATCATGGTCATCTTCTACCCCTTCTAGAATGAACCTTCCTCTGTGACAAAGAAAACCAATTAAGCAAAAATATCTAATGAAGAGACCATGTTTCATAATGTATATATTATTCTGTCTGAGTGTATATAAAGCGCGTAATGTTCTGTGGAGTAGAAGGAATGTTTCTTTATTTCCTCTCCAGGGAGAGGATTTTCCATTACTTGGAGTTCAGTTTCATTTTTGAGATCTTTTCATTCACATCATTATAGTCACTGTGTACGTTCTTCTCTCAGTTCAACTTATTTTGCTGTTCATCAGTTCATACAAATCTTCTCACATTTCTCTGAATTTTTCATATTTGTCATTTCTTACTGCATAATAATATTTAATTATATTCATATACCATGGGTTTTTTCCACCCACTTCCCCACTGATGAGCATCCATTTTTCCCCCAAGTTCTTTACTACCGCGAGCTAGGTTGTTGTGAATATTTTGGCATATAGTGAACCTCTTTTTCTGTCTTTACCTTCTTTGGTATGTACCTATAAGATTGATGCCATCAGAATGTACTAATTATATTAAAAGCAACATCTTTATTTAATCCTTTGAGGCTTACAAGGCACTTTCCTCACAACTCTATGAATGTTGAATAGGCATTAAAAGTATTATCTCCCTTCTACATATAAGGAAATTGAGGCTCTGAGAAATGATTTGCCTGACAATCAAATAGTCATGCCATCAAGGATTTATTGTTTACTCTGCTCCAGACATATAGTGTCAGAACTATGACTTACCTGAGAATCGCAGTGTTAGAGCTAAAATTTGACCCCCAATCTCCTAAACCCAAGGCCAGAGCTCTTTCCATAACTATATAGTAACTTTTACCCCTCCTCTTGAACAGGAATCTATAACCAATAGTTTGAGGTCTATCAAAAGAACTTAACTTTACCTGGTAGATTTCCAGGTTGGGTTGGGTATATATACTGGGGTTGGGGGAATTGGTGGGTAGTGATAGTGATGAAGAAGGAAAAAGGAGGAAAGGTAGGAAGGAAGGAAGAAGAGAAGGAAGGAAGGAAGGAAGGAAGGAAGGAAGGAAGGAAGGAAGGAAGGAAGGAAGAGAGAGAGAGAGAAAGAGAGAAAGAAAGAAAAGAAGAAAAAAGAGAGAGAAAAAAGAAATAAAAAAGTGGTCATAGTGGTAGTAGTAAAAAGTATCTGAGAAATACTTTAAAATACACAGAAAAAAGCAGAAGAAAGTTCTGAAGGGGACACAGACAAGCTGGGCAGTTTCATTACTATTGTATTAAATTGAATATATGCTTAAAAAAGAAACTGAATAAAAGTTATAGTTTCATATAATCCTCTTTTCTGATCTTCATATATTAAAATGTTAATGTTTCTTAAGTTCCTATTTTTAACAAAAATTTTAAACATTTCATAACTGATTAGTGCGCTGATGAAATTTGACCTCAGTGAATTAACATTAAGTAGACTTCTTGCCTCTTGCCAGAGAGATGGTAGGTTACAGGTGTGTGCAGTGCAGCATATGCTTTCAGACAGGGCCATTTGTTCTGTTTAACTATACCTTTCTTACAAGGCGTGGTATATTTAGAGATTGGCAAGAAGTCATTGGAAAGTAATAATGCTGTTTTTAAAAAATTAAATGCGATATTAAATAAATAACAAAACATTAAAAAACTAAACAAAAAACCATCAGAGGTTCTACCTAGCCACATCATACCCATTAAATCATTAATCAAGTGAAATTCCACCAGGCACTGCATACAGAGAACTTGAAGAGAAAGCTGACTTCTTGACTTACCCACAAATGGAAGCTGATTCGGAAATATACTAAACATGACATCACTGTGCATTGCAAAGAGAATGAAGAAATACATAGCAATGCTGCCCCAGATGAAAACATGATTAATAGCTGTCCAGTAACTTGTATCCAGGGCTATCTGCAAATAAAATCAGATACAGAAAAAGAAGATTCATATTTCATAGATCATCATTTTATTGAGTAACATATTCCTAGCACTGCACTGGGACAAGACTGAGAAAGATATCTGCCATAATTGGACCTAATATAATTGCTAGGTAAAGTTGCATGTGGGACATTCAAGCTATACAAAGTAGATAGCTTCCAACAGTTGGATTTCCTAACTATTAAGTAAATCTGGTCCATAGCAAACAAATGAAAATACTAATACAAACTCAAAAAGTATTACACAGTCGAGAAGAAAAATGGTTTTTCATCAGAAAGATCATACCCCAATCTGTCTCCAAATTGTTTCACTATGAGACATCTCTTTGAATAGGGACTTTGCATATCCATATAATCTATAGACATCTTAGGCTCTTGTGATTGGAGACCCAGGTCTGCAAGAAACCATCAACACCATCTAATTCAACCTACTCATTTTACAGATGAGAACACTGAGGCGTAGAGAGGTCAAGTGACTTGTCTAACGTCACAAAGCAAAGCTTGGATTTGAACTCAGATCCTAGGACTTCAAGTTCAGTGGAAAAGAGTAGCAATCTTTTTACCATGCCATCATGTCTTCCTTATGTTTGCTCATTATATATATGAATAATTTTGAAAATAATTATCTTTAAAATCCCAGACTATTTGGAACAACATAGCCCATCTCAATAAAACTCACCACCACTCCAGTTATACAACCGAGAAAATTTTGACAGGCTTTGGTGTCTTTTTTTAAATAAAATTAAAGACAGTCAGAGTTTGGCCTATGGTGTTAGCACTACAGGCAAGCAAGATTTATAACCGTAATTATAGACCACTGAAATTTCACATGGGCTGTCACCAGCCATGACAAGTCAAGTTTAGACAGTGAGGAAAGGACATCAATGCTGCTGTCCAATTGAACTTATTCACAGAATTCCTCCAGATTATTATTCTACATAGTAAAAACATCAGTTTTTGATTGAAGCCAAAAATATTAAGCTTTTATGGTTGCAAATGCATATGACAGGGAGTCAGATGCATTCCATAGCATGCAAAAGCAACTATTTTCAGGACAACCTAGATGACAAAGAAGATTGATTCCATGGAGAAATTCATTCCGAAAGACATCTTAGCCTTCCTAAGGATGAAATCTGAAAATCCAACCAAGTTGCTAAGATCACAAGTAATTAAAATTTTAATGCAAACTCAAAACCAGTGAATGACATCAGAAAGGAGAATGGCACCATTGAGATTCAAAACCTCATCTTCCAAGTGAAAGAGTGGTATCAGAAGGTGGTGTCTTGACTGAGACATGCAGAACCACTTCTACTTATCCTCACAGATGAAGGTAAGGCAGGGGAAAATGCTAAAGTCAGGATAGTGTGTTTTTTCACAAGGGGCAGACCAGTTTAGCAGAAAGTATAATAGACCTGAAGTCAGATTTCCTTGATCTCACTCTCTTTGTGACCCTCAGAAAGTCATTAACTTCTCTGATACTATTTCTTCATCATTTTTCTCCTGGCCTTGTTTCTGACTTCTTCTGGACTTCAAAACTATTGCCCTTCTACTGCTGGCTCTTCCAGGAACTTCCCTCAGTTCCTGAGGTCTTTTTACCCTAGAACAGCCTAACATCCTTCCAGCCATTCCCCAAGGAAGATTCCCTCCACAAGGACAATCCCCCTTCTCCCATTGGTGAGTTCCTCTTGGATTCTCTATTTTTTGGACGGGCTGAGGCTAGCATGCCTTCATTCTCCTCATAGTTCTGTTCTTGACTTCCTCTGTCCTTCAAAACAATGCCCTAGTTCTGCTTACTTTCACTCCCATCTCTCCCTTCTTCAGTTTTCTTTTATGTGTTGTCTTCCCTATCAGAATGTAAGCTTCTGGAGATTTCCAAGTTATGTGAGCCACAAGACATATTCTCTGATCCTCATGACCTCTCAAACCTCTTCAAAACAGAAATCATGGATCAAAGATAAAGTAACTTCAGCTCTGTCCATGGTCTAGGCCTCCCTAAATCCCAAAGGAGATTTTTAAAAAACCTTGAACTGAAGATTAATGACCCCAAGTTCACTCAGCACCCCTCTCTCACCTCCTACACTACCAGCAGATACAAGGACACAACACAGGCTTACAATAAAACCTACTGTCATGCCCTGGTCTCCACTTCCTTATTCTACTGCTGTGGAGGCCCTTGCTCCAATTTGCTTGAACAGTGAAAAAGAGTCAGCGTGGTCAGACAACCCTGTAGCACCAGTGCTGCAAAGCTCTGAATTACTGCTGTTGGACCAGAGGACATAGGAAGGAAGATAAGACAATACCTTGTGTTGGGGGCAAGGGGCTGTTTGGCACTCCTCTAAACTTGAGGGAAAGAGCTTAGAATCCAACAGGGGCCAGTTCTGTCCACACAAAAGCCAGTTGGAGTAAAGACTTGGGTTGGTGAACCATAAATTGTTTAGCATGGGTGGCTGAAACATTTTGAAATTCAGCCCCCAAGGAAACTACCATCATCATAAGGGAGAGAGTTGGAGAATCAGAAAAGACTGAAATTACCAAAGATCTCAAGAACCTTGAATATAAGCAGATAAATCAACATGGAAACATTGACAACAGAAGGAAATACAGCATCCACGTCTAGTAAATGAGTTCAGGCATCTATGAATAAATTGTGTTGTGTTCATCCTTCGCTGCTGAAGAAAACTATGCCATCAGAGAAACGATGACATGGCTTGCACTTGACTTTGTTTTGAGTGAGGAAGGGCTGTTTTAGGTCATCAGTCTCACTTTCTCCTGCTGAGCCATCTGAATCCAGTGACCAGATATTCATCAGGATGACAGGAGACAACCCAGGATGCACTGGGAGACCTTAGCCCCTTTAGGCCACTTAGAGTGAGGTAACACTCATTCACTGAATAGCCTGTTTAAGAAGTAGTCAGGGCATGGCCCCTTTAATGAGGCAAAGAAAACTAAAGACATCAGGATGGGAGGGAAACAGCAACAGTTAGTACTGAAAATCACTCTGTAGCCAGGAGGGTCCTCCTAATTTCAGAGAGCAGCAGGTCCAAGGTCAAGGAAAGGAAGGAAAGGAAAGGAAAGGAAAGGAAAGGAAAGGAAAGGAAAGGAAAGGAAAGGAAAGGAAAGGAAAGGAAAGGAAAGGAAAGGAAAGGAAAGGAAAGGAAAGGAAAGGAAAGGAAAGGAAAGGAAAGGAAAGGAAAGGAAAGGAAAAAGGAAAGGAGAGGAAAAGGAAAGGAGAGGAAAAAGGAAAGGAGAGGAAAAAGGA
The DNA here is from genome assembly GCF_028372415.1 of Notamacropus eugenii. NCBI lineage: Eukaryota > Metazoa > Chordata > Mammalia > Diprotodontia > Macropodidae > Notamacropus > Notamacropus eugenii. The sequence goes on along the minus strand of NC_092878.1, from coordinate 3,236,399 downwards.
AAGGAGAGGAAAAAGGAAAGGAAAGGAAAAAGGAAAGGAAAAAGGAAAGGAAAGAAAAAAGGAAAGGAAAGGAAAAAGGAAAGGAAAGGAAAAAGGAAAGGAAAGGAAAAAGGAAAGGAAAGGAAAGGAAAAGGAAAAGGAAAGGAAAAAGGAAAGGAAAGGAATAAGGAAAGGAAAGGAAAAGGAAAAGGAAAAGGAAAGGCAAGGCAAAGGCAAAGCAAGGAAAGGATGGAATCTAGATAATTGTGGTGGTCATAAATCAGAGAAAGAGTGTCTAGAGTAGACAGAAAGAAAGGATGAATAATGAAGAGACTGAGAAAAATCCTTTTAGGAAATGGGAACAAAAAATGAAATTTTAAAAATGAATGGCCTGAGAGGAAACTAGGTGGCGTAATGAGTAGAGCACTGGCCCTGGAGTCAGGAGGACTTGAGTTCAATTCCAGCCTCAGACACTTGACACACTTACTAGCTGTGACACCTTGAGCAAGTCACTTAACCCCAACCCCCTTGCCTTCCCCCCTCCAAAAAAAAAAAAGAAGGAATAAAGTGCTGTGCTTACAGCAGAAGAGGGAAAAATCATAACTTTAAAAATATTAGAAACAGATGGAAGAAACTATAAACCTAATTCTCATAACTTTAAATGTGAATGGATTAAATAATCCAATAAAATGAAAAAGTAACAGATTGGATAAGAAAACAAAATCTTACAATGTGTTGCTTACAAGAAACACATTTTTTTAAAAAAAAAAAAGACATACAAAAATAAAACTGAATGAAAAACACTATTACACATTAAGTGAATAAAAAAGCTACAAACATGCTTCATGAAAAAGCAAAAATAAATATTCAAAAATAAAAAGATAAACAAGGAAACCACATTACACTGAAAGAAGCCACAGACAACAAATCAATGTAAGTAATAAACTTATGAATCCAAATGCTAAGGCATATCAGAGTTACAAGAAAACATAGACAGTAATACAATAGTAAAAGCAGGCTTCAGTATCTGTCTTGGTTTGAGATAAATCTAACAGAAAAATAAACAAAAAGGAAACTATGGAACTGAACAAATTGCTAGAGAAACTAGAGTTAGAAGACTTATGGCATCTTCTAAGAGAGACTATAAAAGAATATACATATTTCTCAGTACCAATTACACCTGATTTTTATATAAATCAATTACAAGTGTCACTTGATGCCTGCTAGATTAATATTATTAGAAGTTTTATTTGATTGGAAATACATGCAAGTTCACGTTTTATCATTTCTTGCTTGTTAATAACAAATCTACTCTAATGACATTTTTCTCAGCTCTCACCTTTCTTGAATTCTCCTCTATATTTGACCTTGTCAACCATTCCCTCCTCCTGGATACTCTCTTGTCACTGGATTTTTCTTACACTCCTCTCTTAATTTTCCTCCTGAGAGTTCCCTCTCAGGTTCTATTGCTGGATCTTCTTCCACATCATAGCTACTAACCATTAGTGTCCTCCAAAACTATATCTTAATCCCTCCACTTTTCACTGGGTAATCTCATCATCTCTAATAGGTTAATTATAATTTTTTGCAAATGATTTCCTAATCTATATATCCATTTCAAGCTCTCTTTGCCTTTTAGATACAGTGAACTGAATGCCCTGTAGACACATCACGCTCAACATTGCAAAAAGAGAATTCATTGTCATTCTCCCCCCAGAAGTAACCCCTTTATGAATATCCCCATAACTGTAAAAGCACAATATTATCCTTTTAGTCACCTAGGATTGTAACCTCAGTGTTGACATTCTTCACTCTCATTCGCCATGCATTTCCCCTCAGTTGCCAAAGCTTATAATTTCTATATTCACATCTTTTATATATGTACCCTTCTCTCCACTCATATGGCTAACACGCTAGTTCAGACCCTTATTCCTTCCTGCCTAAATGAACTCTCTGCCTCAGGTCTCTCTGCATGCCAATTCATCATCCATATGATGCCAAGGTGATTTTCTTAAACCATAGCTATGAGAGTATTACTCCCTAAGTACTTAAACTTTAGTAGTTCTTATCTAGAATCAAATATAAAGCTTTCCTTTTTTGCTAATTAAAGCTTTTCACAACCTGGCTTACACCTTTTTTTCCAGGTTTTGGGGGTTTTTTTTTTACACATTACTTCCCCCATAGACTTTGTGGTCCAGCCATCCTGGCCACCTTGCTCTTCCACAATATTACATCTCCCATCTTAGTGCCTACCTGCACTAGATATACTCTATGTCCAGAATGTTTTCCCTCTTCCACTTACAATCCTCAGTTTCCTTTAAGACTCAGTTCAAGCACCATCTCCTGTATAAGGCCCATCTACTCTGTATGTCTTAAATGTGTAGCTATGTACTGCTGTTGCTGTTGTCTATTGCCATTAGAAAGTAAGATCCTTGAGGGCAAGAATTGGTTTTGCTCTCTTTGCATCTCCAGCACTTGTGTAGTGTCTAGGACATAGTAAATACTTCATAAATGACTGCTGATTGATTGTATAGCAGCTCTTTCTCTTCCCTATTGGCAAACTACCTCACTGAGTCTGAGGACTTGACTCCCTTAGGAAGACTTAAATCAGTCCAGAACTCTCTGGCTCAAACCAGCAAAATGTACTAGTCAGACAGAGGCTTACAGGTTTTATGGTATCATGGATGGAGCTTTGGATTCAGAATAAGACTTGAGTTTAAATCCTGTGACCTGATACTCTGTGACCTTGGACAAATAATTGAACCTCTATGGCTCTGTCTCCTCATCTGCAAATGGAGGAGGTTGGTTTGGGTGTTCTTATCCTTTTTTGTGTCATGGACTCCTTTGACAATCTGGTAAAGTCTATGGATCCCTTCTCAGAAAAAAAAATATATATTTTTAAGTGTGCAAAATTAAATACGTAAGTGTGGTGGAAACTAGGCATTGACCAATGCCTGACACTGTACACAAGAATAAAGTCCAAATGGGTACATGATCTAGGTATAAAGACTGATACTATAAACAAATTAGTGGAGCAAGGAATAGTGTATTTATCAGATCTATGGAGAACGGAAGAATTTTTGACTAAAGAAGAGACAGAAAGCATTATGAAGTGCAAAATGGATAATTTTGATTACAATAAACTGAAAAGTTTTGCACAACCAAACACAATGCAATCAAGATTAGGAGGGAAGCAGAAAACTGGAAAAGAATTTTTGCAACTAGTATCTGTGATAAAGGCCTCATTTCTAAAATATATAGAGAACTGAGTCAAATGTACAAGAATACAAGTCATTCCCCAACTGATAAATGGTCAAAGAATATGAACAGGCAGTTTTCAGAGGAAGAAATTAAAGATATCTACAGTCATATGAAAAAATGCTCTAAATCACTATTGACTAGATAGATGCAAATCAAAACAACTCTGAGATGCCACAACACACCTATCGGATTGGCTAACATGACAGAACAGGAATGGAGAAGATGTGGGAGAGTTGGAACACTAATTCACTGTTGATGGAGCTGTGAGCGGATCCAACCATTCTGGAGAGCAATTTGGAACTATGCCCAAAGGGTTACAAAAATGTGCATACCCTTTGACCCAGCAATATTGCTTCTAGGACCACATCCTCAAGAGATCATAAAAATGGGAAAGGGTCCCACATGTACAAAAATGTTTGTAGCAACTATCTTTGTGGTGGCCAAAAACTGGAAATCAAGAGGATGTCCATCAGTTGGGGAATGGCTGAACAAGTTGAGGTATATGAATGTAATGGAATACTATTGTGCTATAAGAAAAGATGAACAGGAAGACTTCAGAGAGTTCTGGAAAGATCTATATGATCTGATGCTGATTGAAAGGAGCAGAACCAGGAGAACTTTGTACACAGAAACAACCACAGTGTGTGAGGACTTTTTCTGGTAGACTTGGAACTTCATTGCAATGTAAGGACTTAAAAAATTCCCAATGGTCTTTTAAGGCAAAATGCCTTCCACATCCAGAGAAAGAACTATGGAATTCAATCGCAGACGATAGCAGATCATTTTCTTTGGTATTACGTTTTGGTTTGTTATATGATTTCTCCCATTCATTTTAATTCTTCTATGCAACATGACTAAGGTGAAAATGTAAAAACAAAAGAAAGGAAGGAAGGAAGGAAGGAAGGAAGGAAGGAAGGAAGGAAGGAAGGAAGGAAGGAAGGAAGGAAGGAAGGAAGGAAGGAAGGAAAGAAGGAAGGAAGGAAGGAAGGAAGGAAGGAAGGAAGGAAGGAAGGAAGGAAGGAAGGAAGGAAGGAAGGAAGGAAGGAAGAAAAGAAGGAAGGAAAGAAAGGAAGGAAGGAAGAAAGGAAGAAAGAAAGGAAGAAACATATGGAACTTTTTACCACTCTTCAATCTGAAATAGAAGTGAAGCTTTTCAGAGTGATATGGCTTTTCTCTTAAGACATTAAAGTGACCTGGAAGAATTAATCTTTTTCTCAGAATAGATAGACAGATAAATAGATATGGATAGCAATATAAAATCACACATACATATATATATACATATACATTCATACATTATAAATATATATATGTGTATATGCTATCTCCACAGCTATAAACTAATGACATACATAGTCAAAGATCATATGTGCTATCCTGAATCTACATTCAACCACAAATCGCAATGGATAATAAACATCAGTATCATAAATTTAGAGCTAGAAGGAATCCGAGAGATGACCTAATACAACCTGATCATTTTACAGATGAGAAAACTGACATTCTTCATCAGTAAAGAGAAGTGAGGTGGTTTTTTTTTTCGAGGTCACACATTGGCAGGATCAGGATTGGCAGAGTAGGGATTTCTGACTCAAATCCAGGATTCTTTTGACTATACAACACATTGTCTCCATAACAAAACAGAATTCTGCTCACATCAAGAAAGTCAATCAAAGCAAGCAGAGATCAAGCTTCAGTTGCATGCTGAAGGCATAGAGAGCAGTGATTATGTCCAGCCTCCTGGATTTGAATTTGAGAAAGAAGAAGTGTAGGATATTATATTTGGCTTCTTGAGTAGTCATTTCAGAATTTTATTATCAAATAATAGTTCCCCTCTTTCTAAAGTCTGAAAACCATTAGGGCTCATGTGAATCATTGGAAAATCTCCTTCTGCTCCATTGGGAATTTTTTCTGCTTAGAATTAAAAATTCAGCGTCATTTTATCCCTTTACTGTATATTCCACCCAAAGAAGTGATTTATGTACAGGTTCCCTCCAATATGCATGCCAAAGCTGATTCTACTCTCCTGGGTTAGTTTGTGAGTCACTGTAAGTTGGCTTTTTTTAATGCTTTTCATTTTCAAAATTATAGCTAAAAAAACCACTAGGGTATTTCTTAAGATAATTTTTTCCCTTCATCTTCAAAATTATAGCTAAGAAACCCCAAGTCCATTAGAGCTTTTCTTAAAATATTTCTTTCTCACACAGAAGAGCAAACATTCCAGGACTAAAATATTTGAAAAGTTTTCAGTATATAAAGTTTCAGGGTCTTGGTTTCCCCCTCTTTCAAAACAAGCATTGGAGTTACCTGTACACTAACAACAATGACTAAAGATGTAGCGATGGTGACAGCAAAGGACTGGTAGTCAGTAATGTGCTTCCCATCTTCACCAGCTACATTGTAAAATACACCGTACGGGATGAAAAAAAGAGCAAAGGAAGTGTACACTCCATGTGCAATGCAGATGAAAAATTTACGCTTGTTGAAAAGTAGATTCAATTGCCCAGGTCCATAGAGGCTGGGGTACTCCATGCTGTTCTGCTCACTCACGTCCTGTTGAACAAGAAATTATTTTATTAGTCTTTGAATTAATAGAACACTTAGGACACTGTCTTCTGCTCAATGTCTCCCAGAATATTGAGTACCTTTTCAAGTTACCACTCTTGTTTTACTGTCACTTGAGCTAGACCCAGTCTAGCTAGTCTGCAGTTTCTTTGGGGATGAATGAAATGCTACTGAAATAAGTCACCATGGAAAGTCTCAGATACCCCTCTCTCTCAGGATCCTATTCAGTAGAAGCTGCTCATAATAAGTGATATTCAACCCCAGGCTGGATAATCAGTTGTCAGTGAAGTTACAAAGAGCAGCCAGACTTCAGGTTGAGCTAGGTAACCTTTCCAGACCCTTTCTGACCTATGATTCTAATAACTTACTGTTCTTAAGTTCTCTTGCACTTTAGACACTTGTCTGGACTGGGAGTCAGGAGGATTTGAGTTCAAATCCACCTCAGACACTTTCTGTGTGGTCCTGAGCAAGTCACAATCTCTTGGAGCCTCAGTTTCCTCATCTTTAAAATGAAGAGGTATGATTCAGTGATCTCTAAGTTCCCTATGGTGATGTGATTTGAAAGAGTTAAAACAACCTCTAACCACAGCTGGTGCTTTAGGCAAGAGTTGCTAACTTACTCATTTCCTGGGCAGAACTCCGATAAGGACAAAAGATGTCAGTGTAAAAGGTATTTGACTCGATGAGGTAAATGCTCTTACATTTTCCCAAATTGAGTAACAACATCTTTCTGAGAATCAGATCTGTTATTCTTCAAGTCTCTGCTATTTTCAAATGCCAAGGAGAGGAGAGGAATATGGAAATGGCCATACTAACTCATTCACATAACTTTTCTTCATCACTTCCTTATATTTTCAACAGGATTCTTCCCAAAACACAGTCTATAAACTTTTAAAAACATATTTGGAAAATGGTTCACAAATCACTAGAAGTCCAAGAGAAAAATGAGCTCATAATGTGAAGATTTGTGTTTCGCAACATTTGGCTCCTGGCCGGATTATGGGGCCCAGCAATCAGGTCTAACGACAGTTTGGACAAAAAAATCTGCTCTCCTCAAAAATATGATTGAAAAAAATCATTTTTAATAAATACATACTAATTGTACCATAGAAATTCTTCTGACTGGCCTTTCATTTCCTCACAGGCAGACAGACTATTTTTTTTTTCTCCAGGAAATATCCTCCAAATCCCTAAGACTGCCAAGGATGCACCATTTTGACTTTGCCTCCTTCATCTCCTCTTTCAAACAAACAGAGGAAAGTACTGAGTTTGGAGTCAAAAGACACTAATTCAAATCCTTATCCTCTCAGTTAATATCATACACCCTCTCTGGATTTTTGTTTCTTCATCTGTAAAATAAGAGGGTTGGATTAGGTGATTTCTGAAGTCCTTTCCAACTCTAAATTTATTGTCCTATGACCTCTCCCCTACCATGGCTAATCATGGCCCCAGAACTCAGTTGAGAACAATATCAAGTACTCCCCTTTTGGCAGGAGGACTAAGCTGGCTGAACATTCTTAAGTTAGGCTGATCGGGAAAGTTTGATTTTGAATGTTTGTCTATGCTTTTCCAACCTAGTTCTAGGATTTTTCCATCATCTTGTGACCCTCAGAAAAGTTGAGTCTAAAAGCAAATATTCATCTCAGGACCTTTGGAGACTCTTAAGAGTATCTTAGAAAAGTATGTCTGCTTCCTATCATGTTAGGATTATGTTTGTACTTCAACCAGAATAGCCAGAGTGCCTAGAGTGATATGAAGAAAGAAAAAAAGATACATCAAGATCATTATAACCATGGAAATGCAGAGGAAAACTCATACCTGGTCAAAAATCCCCATGGCTAATACGGGCAGTGACGTATAAACAATATTGAAGAGGGTGATGAACCACTGATCGTAAACGGTCTAAAAAGAAAATGAAACATTCAGTGCAGAAATCCAGTTAAGATACCTATTGTTTGTCTCATGTGCTAAAGAAACATGGTATCCCAGACAAAATTACAACTGAAATTTCCTCCCAAATGTGGTCTCCCAAATTGGCCAGTGACTCACAATGAGCCTGATTCTCTGACTCATGGTGAAAGAACGGGTTTACATAAATCTTCAGATACTACTCTCTCTTGGCTTATGAAAGTGACAACTATTTCCCCTACCCTATGAGCCCTTAGAGGAAGTGCCCGGGTCATAGCCTAAAATAAGAACAGGACTTGAAATTAGCAAATAACAGATAATGACAAAAACAACATGTCAATAGCATTTTAAGGATTTAAAACTATTTTCTTCACAACTCTGTGAGGTAGGCTGTGTGGCATAAGTGTTTCTGTCCCTATCTTACAGATGATAAAACTGAGGCAGAAAAAGTTTAAAGGAATAGCCTAAGGTCACACAGTTAGTAGGTGACAGGATCAAGATTTAGATCTTCTGATGTAAGGACAAGAGCCCTTTCCTAAAAACAACAAACAAACCAAAAATAGTATTATTGTCCAAAGTGCTTAAAATGATCCTTATGAGAAACCCAGGAGGTAAAAGAAGGAAGGCTTATTAGCTCCATTTTACCAAACAGGAAAACTCACCTAGATGAGGTGAATAATACGCTACCAAGTTCTCACAGAGTGGTCACCAGGAAAGTACTCTGTCAACTTTTAAATACTATATAGGATCAGAAGATTCTAAATATGGAAGGTTCCTTAGAGGCCAACCCCATGTTATGGATGAAGAAACTGACATCACAGAGGGGAATTGACTTGCCCAGTGTCATGGAGGTAGTAAGTGGAGAACTATGGTTTGAACCTAACTAAGCTGTTAGGGTCCAAATCAACTCTTCTTTATACTTTGCCCTACTGGTTTCTCCACATCACTGCTGAATTGTAATTGGGAGTCATTATTATTTTCCCCATTATCAGCTCCCATTTTAGAATATAAACTACTTGAGAGCAGAGATTAGCTTATTTCATCCTTGTTTCTCCAATACCTAGCACATAATAGGCACTTAAATGTTTCTTGGATTTAATTGAATCACATTTTCCCTAAAGTGGAGTATGGAAAAGACAAGAGGGAAACTAGTTAAACTGAAGTCTAACACATTTAAGATTGTATTTTCAGTTTATTATCACCCCACCTTGACAACTGGAAGGTGCCATAGTTTGCTTCAGAATTAAATGGACTGGCCTAATCAACCTGTGAAAGGGAACCAAAGCGGGGAAAGGAATACAAGTATAATGCCTCCTGTGTGTTATTTTGTTTAACAGTGTTTTACAAATATTATCCCATTTGATCCTCACAACAACACTGTGAGGTAGGTGCTATTACTATTCCAATTTTACAGTTGAAGAAACTGAGGCAGAGATTTAGGGACTTGCCCAGGGTCACATAGTCAGTAAGGGTCTGAAGGCAAACTTGAATTTAGGTCTTACTGACACCAGGCCCAGTGCTCTAGGCACTATTCCACCAGCTAAACAGATTAGTATTTGAGGCAGCTAGGTGATATGGTATAATGCAGATGCCTCAAGGTCACATGAGGCCCTGTAGGTCCTCAAGTGCTACCCTTTGACTGAATCTAAACTTGCGTTTCAGTTGAGTAAAATCTTCCAGGAACCACTGAAATCATAGCAATGAGTAAACATCTATTCTGCTTACACCTATGGTCATTTCTCTAGACCAACTAAGAGAGCATTTTCCTTCATAAGATCCAGCTTGCCTTAGAGCAGGATGGTAGTCCTAATGGCTGAAATTCTTGAGATTTTTGTTAATCTTTCTAGGCCTACAGACATAGCAAAGAGCAATATCTTGGTGAAAGGGCCTCAGATACCCCTTATCTCCTTCATTTGGGTTTCCAAAGCCAGACACAAGAGGCTATTTTCTCCTTGTTATTTTGCCTATGATGAAGATAAGCTACTAATAAGTGAACAGTGCTTTCTAGGTTATGACCACATGGTCCAAATAACTAGACTCCCCACAAGTGTAGTTAACAGAAAAAAGGGCTAAACCCAGTTATCTTTTGCAAAAATAAAACTCAATAGGCTAAGCATTAATATTTACCAATATCACTATTACATTTGTAAAATGTAAAGACCCTCATAACACACAAAAATATTAAGTGATTCTTAGTCCTGTATCAGTCAATAAATATTGATTAAGTACCTACTATGTGCCTGGCATAGTGCTAAATGCTGGAGATACAAAGAAAGACAAAAAAACCAGTCCCTGTTTTCAAGGAGCTCGTAGTCTAATGAGAAAGACTACATGCACATAACTATGTACTAATCTGCTATATACGTGATAGACTGGAGAAAATCAACAGAGGGAAGGTTATTAGCATTATGGGGGATCAGGAGAGGCTTCCTATAGAAGGTAGGATTTTAGCTGAGACTTGAAGGATACCAGGAAAACCAGGAAGTGAAGATGAGGAGAGAATTGCAGAAATAGAGGAGAGTCAATGAATGTCTCTGGGAAAATGTCATATATGGTAGAAGCAACAGTTGTTACAGGGTGGTAGAAAAAGGGGAAGAAGGAACTAAGCATTATATATTTCTTGAACTGTCTCTAAACATTAAATATTATCTGAACCACATTCTTTTTTGCTACTTCCATAGGAGCCACTGTGGGCAAGTCATACAGTAAGAAAGACAGACATACAAAAAAGTGTCAGGAACCCATGACATAGTTTTAAAATTTTATTTTATTTTTAATTTATGGAATAAAACAAGCATTTCCATAATATAGTTTAACAAAAAAAATAATTACACATGAAACTACAAATCTGCTACATATGACTTGTTTTTCCTTTTAAATATACAATAAAGTTATCATGTACATTTCTTTTTTCCCTTTTTTCCCCTCCCCTATCCCAAACTATAGATAGCCACCATTAGACACAAATAGATATATGGGCATATATGATGTATATATACACACATCATATGCATATATGTATATATACACACATGTGTATATAAAATTATTCTATACATACTTCTATTTATCAATTCTTTCTCTGGATTCAGATAGCATCTTTTTTTCCATATGTCTTTTCTAGTTAATTTTGATATTTATAATGATATAAAATATATAATGGCTTATTTATAATACTGTCATAGATCCATGAGATATTAAAAGAAACAGAGGGAGGTCTCCAGTATTTTAAAATATATAATGGCATATTTATAATACTATCATAGACCCATGAGATATTAAAAGAAACAGAGGGAGGTCTTCAGTATTTTGGGTGGGTCCTCTGTGGAGGATTTATAGAAACACATGGTTGAGAATTGCATAGGATATGAAGGCCTGGATAAGTTTCATTCAGTAGCAGTGAAGGGAGTGGTCTACTGATGAGATCATGAATCCATCTAAGTATTTAAGAACCATAAGAATAAGATTTGAAGGAAAAAAACAAAATTGATGCAATTAGATATTCTTACCACTAATCCTTATATATCATCAATCAAGCTTAAATTAAACTGGTCTCCCCACTCTGCCCCAGGTTTGAGTGGAATTAATTCATTCTTAATTGTTTAAGAGTCAAAATCTTTCTAGAATGTGTGTACATAGAGCATATTTTGAGGCTTAGCATTCTATCAGGTGTCAAACCTCGTAAGAGATCTCTCCCTATAGGACCTTCTTGTAACTTGTAGGAGCCAAGTCTCCCTCACTTGCATTTCCAAAAAGTACATATTCTTCATCCCTGCTCCTTCTCAGGTCTAAGAAAGAGACCCAAGGGAGCTGAACAAGGCATCTGGGTGATGCAGCTGATCGTTGTGAAAACTGTGGTTTTCTTTTTCTCCCACTTGAAAAAGGTTTCTTTCATCTGTCTACTGGTACTAATTTTCTATTTGAAAATGCGTTCTTTATTCTTATTCTGGTACTTCTCTTACAAACAACTAATCTACTTTAATAACTACCTTCTATGAAATAAGCCTACTCTGCGTAAGTGTCCTTTCTAAATAATAATAGCTAGTTTGTATTATAGTGGCATGGTGGATAGAGTGCAGTGACCAGAGTCAGGAGGTCTCAGATACTTATTACCTGTGTGACCCTGGGCAAATCACTTAACCCTGTTTGCCTCAGTTTCCTCATCTGTAAAATGAACTGGAGAAGAAAATGGCAAGTCACTCCAGTATCTTTGCCAAGAAAACCCCAAATGGGATCATGAAGCATCAGGTACAACTGAAAAACGACTGAACAACTTAAAAATACATTTAAATTTAATTTACTCTGGTTTCTAAAGAGATAAAAAGTAGTTTGGTTTCTCCCCAGAGGCCCTTGATGCCACTTGACAGGATGAATTTTACGGCCAGGGTAAGGTCCACTGCATCCTTAGTTTTGTGCTATGATTTAGAGGAAAGCTATATCACAACAACTTTTTGTTCCTTAGGAAACATGTGTCATTTAGGGAAAGCACATTTTGGAATAAAGATGAGGTGCTCAGTTACAGCACATCTGTTATTTATTTGTGTAATTAGCAGTAATACACTAGCAAAATCCAGGAGGAATGGTCCAGAGCTTAACAGAGAGCTCTCTTCTTCCTGGGTTTTCTACAAACCACATCTGTAAAGAGATCTGGAGATCAATGAGCCCAGGGTGGGACTGGATTACAGGTAACCCAAATCAATGAAGTCATCAAAGCCCTGAGGACTATTTCATGTCACTTTCCAAACTTCTCATTGTGATTTTTCTTATATTGTTTGACATTACCAAAGTTTTTATGCCTTGACAAGATAATTGTTTCCATATCAGAGCAAGATAAAACACACACACACACACACACACACACACACACACGTACAGCCCTGTATCTCATTGACAATGATAAATTGTCATCAGATAATCTCATTTCAGAAGTACACAGTGCCAGTAGTTGCATAGTTTCATACATAAATTTCCTAAATAAGGCCTCAACCAATTTCTTGGCACAATCCTTGTGGGGGGACAGTTCATCTTTATTAAGAAGCTTGAGGGCACAGGGTGCTTTTAAAATAAATCAAACCCATAAATAGTGAGCAAGAGTCCACAGTGGACTTTGTCAGAATCACGGGAAGCTGCAACAATCCATCAGGATGAGACGTGCACCTTAAAAGGATCCATGGTTCAGTCTAGAGACTTATCTGACATTTATCCAAACCCCTCTGGTCTGGAAATCTGGCTGGAAATCTCATGAGGTCAGATTATATTTTACTTTGTCTCATCAATGGGAGTGTGGTTGGAGTGTTTGAGGGCAGAAATTGGCCTCAGGTTTCCAGATACTACAAGGTTGCAGAGCCAAGCCTGAGCTTTCTTAATGCCCAAACTATGGAGGAGGCAGACCCCAAGGGCATCAGTCCTCTGTAGGACATTTCCTTCCCTTTTCACAGACATATCATAATAGCTTTCCCCAGACATTGCTATTTTTGATTCCATGTTTTAAACAAAACAAAAGAAAAAATAGAGGGGTGGGGAAGTCAAAAACATGTTGACATTATATTTTCCATTTCTCAGCTTAATCAAAAGTTGTGGGAACTTAGCATGTTGTACTGGAAAGAACATTAGAGTAGGAGTCAGGAGTCTCGAGTTCTAATCCCAACCCCTACCAGCAACTAGTTCTATCACCTTGCATCATAGATGATACTTCCTTTAGATACATATAAAGGATCATAGAGTCAGAGATAATAGGGACCTTAGAGGCCATTCAATCCAACCCATTCATTTTATAAAGGAAGAAACTGAGGGATAAAGGATAAGTTATTTGCCCAGGTCACACAAGAAGGATCTGAATCTATATTTCCCTGACTAAAAATCCAGTGTTCTATCCACTGCTGCCTCTCTGTTAACCAGTATCCACATCTACAAAATGGAGGGGGGCAGGGTGTCATACTCTAAAGATTCCATCTAGCTTTAACATGAAATGACTTCATGATTCTAAACTAGTTAGACTTGTAAGTCATTCATCCTGGATCCCCTCTGACTCTATTCTGCAAGAATGCACAACAGAAAGTCTTCTGTGAATTCTCCTCCTTCCCCCCTTTATACCTCCAAAAGTAAAGAGTATCTACAAAAGGATGCCCCACACACAAGTCAATTACTGGAACCCAAATGTCCATAGCCCATAATGTATCACCATCCAGCTGAATTCTTCTAATTGCCTTGCCTCCAGGAAACAGCAACCCCACTCCAAGGACCATCTCAGAGGCTTGCATGCCACAATCACATAAGCACATTTCAGGAATTCACATCTGCAGCAGCCCACCTACAAGGCCAGGCTCTTGGCTGGTATATTCTGGAGCCCAGCATCAAAGACCAATGGCCAGTGATCAAATTCAACAGGACTGGAGAGGCAGTCCAAGGTAGTAAAGAAATACCACATGCCACTTCGTTAAGTAATTAAACTGCTCTTTTTAAAGTCAACATTGTGTCTTTTTTTTTTTTAAAGCACATTCTGTTTACACTCATTCCAATGTTTTTCAGCAGCAATGTGGGTTACCTCAAAGCAATTTGTTGAGAGGCACACGAGAGAAATATTTACTGTAGGTGTTTACGAATCATAGTGGGTTTTTGTAGGTTTGGTCTATTGTTCTGTGATGGACTCTGCCAAATGGCTATTCCAATAATAAGCTCACTTGAGAAAAGGAAACTAAAGCTAGGAAACAAAAGAAGGAGTACTCATAGAATTATTCGATATCCCTTGACATTCTGAGGCTCCAGCCACAGAGTTCCAACTCCAGTGTGCTCAGTTCTCGGATTGCATGTGTAAGACTTGTTCATCTCAGGATCAGACAGCAAAAGTGACTGAGAATTGGAACTGGGACTATCCAAGGAGGGCCTCTAAACAGATGCTTATTATTTCCCAATCTTCTAGAGCTTGCAGTTTTCCCTACTACAAGCTCCATGAGTTCCATTTTGTTACAGGACTTTCAACTCCACTGAAGAAACTTGGTAGAGGTATGGCAGAAGGTAGGAAAAAAAAGGGAATTACGGTGAAAATTTGTAGAGGATAAATACATAGACATTAATTAACTGGATAGGAAGAAAGTAATGCTGTAGAAAGTAGAGCTCTATAACTAGACTCAAAAGCCTAGTTACCAAGCATATTATTATGTTCTCCAAAACTAATAAAAACCAATTTACTTTCATTAGAAAGAAAATGTAGGAAAAAAAGAAAGAAAATGTTACTACAAAAATGTCCTCTATCAAAGACCACTTTTCTCTTCTAAGTGTTTTCCCCCATTCACCCTTTTCTCTTCCTTCCCCTATATTTTTCTAGTGAGAGGCAACAATAAAGAAGGGCAACCAAAAGATTTTCCACTCCAGTCTGTTCCAAACCAGGGTTCAGTGATGGAAAGCAGGAGGTCAGTGAGGGAGAACATGATCACTGCAGGGTCTATGCTCACACCTAGAGCTTTGCTTTTCCATCCTTCTTCATTCTACTTCCTTTCACCATCTGGTGAGCAGAGAAGGGACGATGGAACCTCTGCCAACCATCCAACTTCTTCCTCTTCCCATGAACAAAGCCCTGTCATTACTCCTTGATCATTTTTGTGGCAAGTGCCCCAGCCATCATATTACACTTCTATGGCAGGGGAGAGGTGGGGCAAGTGACTCAAATGACCCCAGTGGGACTTATATTCATTTAACTGGGATGGTTGAGTGTGGACTTCCCACTAACGGCAAAATACTAAACATATTTTAATAAATGCACAACACATTCTCTACATTGGTCTGCTAATATAGAGGCATACCTTCTGGGAACCTAGAAAACAAAAGCGAAGAACCAATTTTCATAAGATCAAAATGCCTAAACTCAAAGACACTATTACTCTTGTCCAGAATAGATTATTTAGCAAGAGTTACAGTCCATGTCATATGACTTTAAATATGAGAGAAACATGGGATGGTAGGAATATAGATCTAGAGAAGGGACCTCAAGGGGAGCTATCTAGTCCAGTTTTGCGCTTGAGGAAACTGAGGCCCAGAAAAATTAAGTGGCTTGCCAAAGGTCATAAAGATAAACCTCAGTCAGAATGGGAACCCAGGTTCTCTGGTTACAGTGTCCATGAGCTTTCTTTTGTATCATGCTTGCCCTCCACACCCATAGGCCATCCTTTAATGAGGTACTATAGAAGTCTTGGATTGGAAAGAAGTCGAGTAGCCTAGCTTCTCTTTCTATTTCTGATATTCACTAGCTATGTGACCTTGAACCAGTCACAAGAAGTTAACCAAGTTAACCCTGTGGGACTGAAAAAGCCCTCACCTGTAAAATGAGAGCACTGCAACTGATGATCTCAAAGTTTGCTAATATTCCATAATTGTAACAGAATCTTAGAATTTAAAAATATTTCACAAAATTTCAGATTCAGGCAACTGCCAAATCAGTTGAAATCATTTAGGGATAACTAAATCCCCTCTCTAACTCCAGACCAATGCTCTGGCACCATTTGGTAAAATGACCATCTAAAAGTTTGGCAGTTCGTTGGAAAATATCTTTAGTTTTCATGACATCACTACACCATTTTCCAATGTTTAAGCCCCTAAATGGACAATCAAACAGAATAATGAAAGAACATTTGAGAAGGAATAAACAAATGCCTACAGACATGAGAGCGCTGCCTCAATGCCCAGACAAGTTTTCCTTTTGTCCCCTCTACTTTCCTTTATGAATGCATGTTTCAGCTGTCTTGAGGAGAGGTTTCTGGACAAAAGCTTCCTAATTGACTATTAGTGGGTCAATTCACCAGCTCCATGTAGAGAAACCATATAACAGCAATAAAACATTTGGGGTCAGACATCTGTAAATACTTGTCTTATGGAGATCCAGACAAAGTGTTGGAAGAATTATGAAGAAATGAAATAATTAAATCTTCTGACCACACACACATGCTACAGTTTGGAGAGGTGTCAATCTCTAATGGAAAAGACACACTTCTGAAGAGGGACAGTCAACCAAATAGTCTCACACAGACATGATAATCCTTTGGAAACAATAAGGCCAAATCCTCAGGTCACCTATGTTATTATATTTGTAGTCAAGTCAAGTTAACAAGCATTTATCCAACATTACTATATGCCAGACACTGGGCTAAGTGCTGGTGATACAAAGAAAACCATCTCTTCCTCTCAAGGAGCTTACAATTCAACGGAGTATTTAATCTCCAAAGATGCATGATTCCATTGTTTAGATAATTCCATCCAACAAACTAATAGCAATGCCTCTTCACCTTTAGTGGATGGTTTTGTGACTTAGTGTAGATGAAAATATTTTTCAACCTGTAGCTAATCTTCTGGTGACAGACTTCTCTGAACTTAGCTAAGCTTGTCCCACAGTGACAAGAGTTTCAGCTTGGTAGAACCTCACAGATTGTTACCATTGGTTGTTTATCCTATGTCCTCGAAGACGACCGTGACATCAGAGAGATGATGACAAGACTTGCAGTTGACTTTGATTTGAGTGAGTGAAGGTTGTGCAAGGTCACCAGCCTCACTTTCTCCTCCCGAGCCATCTGGGTCCAATGGCCAGATATTCATCAGAATGAACGGAGATGGCCCAGGATGCATTGGGAGACCTTGACCCTTTTAGGCTAAAGTCTTTCCAGGTTCTTACTTTGAGTGAGATAATGCTCATTCAGAAAATAAGTCTTTTTAAGAAGTGAGTCAAGGAATGTCCCCTTTAATTAAAAAAGATCAAACTGGGTATCAGAGCTTGTGCCTCACCTGGAATAGCCACTGAAAATAATGCAATGAGGCACTGGGGTAGGAGTCTGCAAAAATTAGGTTATAATCAACTTATAATTTGTCTACCTCACTTTTTACATCAAAACCAACCCCCACTGTTATATTTATCTATTTTATAACATTCTGTGAGGCCACAAGGACCTTTATTTCCTCTTAACAGAAAAGCTTAGCCAGAGCAGGATCCAGTCCTCCAACTCTCAATGTAAAAGAATAATAGGTAGTCTAAGATGTCCTGTGTCTCACTTGGAGCTCCCAAGTTCCCATTTCATAGTTAGGTGGATAGAAAGGTTATTAAAATGGAATGGGAACAGGCTTACATTAATTGCAGTATCAAGAAAGATTAATATTTGATCTGGGTCTCCAATGTGTTGCTAGTGATGCTGTTTGATTACGCATGCTAGAACACTATGATCTCCAAAAACCAATTGGTAAATTAGTCAAAGAACAGTGGAAGGCACATGGAGAACATCAGGTACGTCATAGTAGGGATTTCTTTAGGGTACGAGTTGGACTAAATGGCCACTAAGGTTCCTTCCATCTTTAAAATTATGTTACTCTATATTTCTTGAACTCCTTAGTCACTGCAAGTGAACAGTTTAAAAGAGCAGCTTGCATCTCCACTCACTTTCTTCCTCTATTACTAATAGTCCATATCAATTAATCAAAAAATATTTATTAAATGCCTATTTAGGTGCCAGGTCCTTTGATAGTCCCTACTTGCAAGGAGTTTACATTCTAAGAGGTAAGACAACCAGCACATATACATGTAAGTTTGGAAGGGAGGGCACTGGCATTAGAGGACATAAAGGAAGATTTCATGTAAAAGTAAGTTCATGAGCTACTTTTCAGAAGAAAGGGATTGTATGTGGTGAGACTAAATAGGGAAGGCATTCCAGGCAAGGGGAACAACTGATGCAAAAGTATGGAGATCAGAGATGGAGTGTTAGATGGAAAGAGCATCTCATGGGGCAGCAGAGAGGAGAATGCAGCAGTATTATCACGATCCGGGTAACTCTGATATCAACGTGCCCTAGGTTACTTCAGGTGACCCTAAGATCCCCTCACCTTTAAGTCTATGATCTTTGTTATCCCATGACCATGATTTTTTATTATTGATACGGCTGCCTTGCTGCCCCCTCCTATTCAGTCCATTGGGCAAAGTTACTGCCCAAAGTTTTAGACTCAACAAAAGAGATATATCCATTCTAAAGATGTAGACCATGATATCCTCATTGTTGCTCTAGAAAAATAGGAAACAATGCCCTGAATTTAAAAAATTTCCCAATTTGATTTAAAAAAAGTAAAAGATTTCCTTGGCTACCATTCTAGTCAAGGAAACATCCCTTAATCCTCCTTTCCTATGCCCTTCACAAGGTGGTGATAGCACCTACCCAATTTACATTTTGTGATGCCACAAAGACCTTTATTTCATCTTAATAGGGAAGCTTAGCCAGAGCAGGATTCAGTCCTCCAACTGTCAGTGTTCTGATAGCTTTACATATTATTTATGTCCTGAGATCATCTAGATCCATTGATGTGTAGAAAAGACATCTGGTTAGACAATCAGCTGTGGGGATGATGGGCAAGTCACTTCCCTGTCAATGTGGGAAATATCCGTGTTACCTACTTTACTGAACTGGGAGGAAAGTGCTTTGTAATCGAATAAATTCTATGTGAATATAAACCACCACAAGAATGTGAAGGAATGCTTGCTTCAAGTAAAAACTAGAGCACATGCTCCTTGAGGTTCTGTGGCATAATGGAGAAAGTTCTGCCCTCAGAGATAAGGAGACTTGGATTCAAAGCGTTCCTGTGACACATGCTAGCTATCTGACCTTGAGAAAGTCACAAAAATAAATTAATGTTTAAAAAAGCAAGTCACTTAATGCCTCAGTGCACCCTAGAGGCAATGCTTTAGAACTATAATCGGCCCTTCTCAAACTGTGGCCTGGAGAAAGGGGGAGGGTCTCCATCCCCAATGGCCAGTTCTCAAGATCAAAACTATTTTCATATCTAAAATTACTTAATTTATAAAATTATATTTTTAGATATTTTATTACATATTTTATATAATACATTTATTATATATTTTTATTTATATAACTCATATAAATCAGTAGATATTGAATATAAACAAAAGTTTTTGGGGGGTAAGGGGTTCCTCAATAATTTTTGAGACTGTAAAGAAATCTTGAGACCAAAATTTCTGAGAACCACTCTGATAAGTTAAAGATGAGTTGCCAATCAACCTTGATGGAGGAATTTGTATAGAGTAGTTCCTATACTGGTGGCTAACCCAGAACGCGGATGGAAGAAAGATTACAATGAAGGTCTTCCTGGCTCTGAGGTTATCCTCCATCCATCATACTCTGCTGCCTCTCAATAAATAATCACTGAATTAAAAAGATAGGTTGGTTCTTTTTGGTTTTAAGTAGTAATCCAATTTTAACAAATCATGCTATGAATGAGTACAAACTGGATAAAAACTTCATGATTATTCGTTTGTGAGCCGTTAGGTTATAGCTGACTTGTGTTCAAAATCCTTTAGGCAAATAGCCCAACACTCAGAACATATGTTCTAGTGACTCCATGGATCTATTAGAGTGGGATTATTTTAGTGACAAGTTAAAGAAAACCATCTTCTCTTTTGAAATAAATGCTTCTTTTATTTTTACAATTTTAAGGGTATCCACTCACTTCCCTGAGACGTGTTTTTTTTTTTAAAGATGGGTCAGTCTATATGCAAGTATACAAAACCGTTAAGCAACAGAAGATACCAATTACATAGGTGGGAACTTCTAGAGTTTCTGCCCACACTATCTCCACTACTCACATACCATCCCCATGTCCCACTCCACTCACTCTAATCTACTCTGGTCCTAAGTATTATAAATGACATGCAAAGATACAGGTTAGATTAGAGCCCCCAATGAAATACAATGGTGGAAAAGCAAAGCAATTATAAAACCTTCAGACTGGGAAATACCTTTAAAATTGTGGAGACAGTTTTGGTTTTAGACTACCAAAAGAGCCCAGTCAGGTGGTGCAGTGGACAGGGTGCTGGGCCTGGAGTAAGAAAGTCTCATCTTCAGGAGTTCAAAACTGGCCTCAGACATTTATAAGCTGTGTGAACTGGAAATCACTTAACCTTGCTTACCTCAGTTTCCTCATCTGTAAAATGAGCTGAAGAAGGATATGGCAAACCACTCCAGTATCTTTGCCAAGAGAACCCCAGTAGGGTCACAAAAAGTCATAAGTGACTGAACAACAAAAGGCCAAGAGGGGGCCTAGAAGAACTAGAGTATGAACTAGAGCTAGCCCTAGGCTCATGGGAAAGAGGTAAAAGTGGCCTTGATGCTTTCCTTTAGATTACACAACCCTCTTCACAAGGATAGGGAAGGAAACAAGAAATCAAGGCCAATGGTTCATCTAAGGATAAAAACTATAAGTTTCATAAGAATGTTCTTTGTACTTAGACTTCTGAGAAAGTACGTGGGAAATGGGGTCAGAGAAAGGTAGAGAATTCAGAGACCTGTCTTCTAAGCATCATGTCCACCATCTATGGCCATATCTCAGCAATAAACTTCTACATCATCCAGAGAGGTGAAAAACTCTTACTCTCCTACCTAAGTTCCACCTTTACAGACTGATTTCTTTCATTTAAGCGTTATCCCCTCTAGGGGTCTTCTTTTAAAATGCACAGAGTGAACACAGTAGAACTAATAAAAAAAATTGACAAAGTAAAAATGAAAACAATAAGATAATAAAAGAAAATGACTTATAAAATTATAATGACCATGAAGAGTTAAGATCCCAGAAGAGTTGGGGAAAAAGACTTCCCTCCCTTATGTGTGGAGGCCAGGGACCATGAGACTATCGTATTGTATATGATATCAGACGTAGACTTACCACCAGCTGGTTTTGTTGAATGGCTTTTTTTTTTCTTTAAAAAATCTTTATTTATGAGGGATAGTTTACCGGGAAGAGCAGAAGAGGGATGTATTCAGAAAATAAAGTGACATAAAAACAAAATATATCACTAGAAATAAGATTTTTAAAAAAACACAAATACCTCTGAGAATCACTAGCACTTCAGTATAAATTATTTCATCAGATCCCTGAAAGGGGAGGAATAGGCACATGGGTACAAAATGAGGAGACGGAAAGTCATTGAAAGTCATTGAAAGACCGAATGAATGACAAATAGCTTGGGGGAACAGACAAAGCTCCAGCTTTGGAGGCTTTGCTATTGTGTGACATGGTACAAATCACTAACATTTCTGGGCCTCAGTTGCCACATCTGTTAAACAAGAGTATGAGACGAGATGATCTCACATTCCCTGCTTGCTCTCAGGCTGACAATTCTCGTTTGCAGTTTTGTTTGGAGATGGCCCTGATCACAGTAGGCTTGGCTTTCTGTGTCACATCACACCATGTGTAAATCACTAACATCCCATCAGAAATCCATGCCCACATAGAATGCCAAATGGGGAGGGGTCAGCCTGCACCTCTGCCAGTTAACAGTGATATTCCAGGTTCATTTGCTGCCCCACCCTGTGCAACATAAAAACCCCCTGTGCCCCAAACCTGCATGAGATGAGAACTTCGTCTCTCAGAAAAACCCCTCAATAAACAGGACTTGGATGGTTTTAAATTGAGGGATCCAAACCCCGACACTTGCCCATGTTAAAAGACAGAAGAATAACTTGGAACTTGTGAGCAAGCAGATGTACCAATTCTCTCCTTTCCCACACTCTCATAAAGGAGATCCTGATTGCAAATTTGCTCAATATCAACAGAATTAATTCTTGAGTCACCCAGAATCAAAACAAGCTTTATCTCCATTTTTTTCTATCTTGAAAAGAGTTCTATTGTCATTCTTCAGTCATGCTTGACTCTTCATGACCCCTTTTTGGGGTTTTCTTAGCAGAGATGCTGAAGTGGTTTGCGATTTCCTTCACCAGATCATTTTACAGATGAGGAAACTGAGTCAAACAGGGTTAAATGACTTGCCCAGGGTCACATAGTAAATTTCTGAAACCAGATTTGAACTCATGAAGACTCATCCTCCTGTCTCCCGATTTAGCACTCTATCCACTCCACCACCTAGCTGCCCTATTGTCAGTAAGGAGAAGGCACTAATATGTGCAATCCTTTCATTTATTTTCTCCAGATTACTTTGGTTTTAAAGGGAAAAGGTCAAGGAAATGTAGGTCTGCCTCATTTTAAGAACACTCAATATACAAAAGTCTCCACACCTTATAAAGCACATAATCTAGAGGGTTATTATTTTCCTGATAAAAGGTCTTCCCACAGGATTCTTTTGAATATCCAGTTTCCTTAGTGCATTTAAAATAATTTGATTTAATAAAAATTAACAAGTGCAACTTTTCTGGCATATAACAAAAACCAAGGGTGGACTGGAGTCAGCTCTTTTAATTGTGAGCGTATATGCCTGGGAAATCAGCAATTGCTACACAACAGGACTTGATTTCTCATTTTGTTGAGTATCTAGATTCCATGTTAACAATGAACACTTTTTTTAAGTCTATCATTGACTATTTGCTTACATACTCCTAGATCGGAGAAGCACATTGGTCCAATGGAAAGACCACTGAATTTGGAGTCAGAGGATATCGTCTCAGAGTCTGGCTCCCTGGTTTACTGCTTGTTGGACTTCAGTCATTTAATCTAAGTCTCAGTTTCCTCAAGCATAAAATGAGGAATTTGAACTGGATGATGCCTAAGGTTCCTTCCAGCTCTAAGAGATAAAAATGTGCGTCATTGATAGCAACATCTTAAATAAGACTCAAACACAAGCAAATGTCCACAGCAGAGAAGACAGATCAGAAAAATACTTAATTTGCATTATTTACATTTCTTTGTCAAGGCTGATTGTTGCCTTAAAGTATTATCCTGTGGTTTCATTGGGATGATCAGATAAAAGTTCCATGACTTTCAGTCCTAGAGTGGATCTTTGATCTCATCAATGAGAGTCTTTACTTAGTAGGTACATGGGGCAACACTTCCTTAATTCTCTTCCTTTGTGATATTTACCATTATTCTGCTATGGATCCACCATGCTAAAAGTCTTCTTCTAGGTTCTTGTGTGTTACCTTAAAACTAGTGGAGAACTAGGTCTTTCTGTTAGCCTTCCTTCTCATCACATGGCTCCCTACTTCCCTATCTGGTGAAAAGTTCCCTTGATCCCATTTCTTGAATGCAGGTCATCTTCTGCACTATGCTACAGACTGGGCAGTTAGATGGCACGCTAGATAGAGCACTTGGTTTGGAATCAAGAAGACTCATCTTCCTGAGTTCAAACGTAGCCTCAACACTTACTAGCCATGTGACCCCAGTCAAGTCCCTGTTTGCCTCAGTTTCCTCAACTGTAAAATGAGTTGGATAAGGAAATAGCAAACCACTCTAGGATCTTTGCCCAGAAAACCCAAATGGGGTCACAAAGAATTGGAAATGACTCAACAACAGACCAATTGAGCTCAACAGTGGTCTCTTCACTGTACCCAAGAGAAATGTGACAGAATATTAAAGACCAGGGCTTTAATCCCACTTCAGAAACTCCCTGTGTGACCCTGGGCCAACCACTTAATTTCTCTGAACTTCATTTTTCTCATCTGTAAAATGAGAGTAATAATTGCATAATACAATGGAAAGTCTGCTGACTCTGGAGTCTGAGGACTCGGGTTCTAGGTCTGCTCCTGACATTTCCTATTTGTGTGACTTTCCTCAATACCTGCCCAGGACTCAGTTCCTACATCGTAAAATAAAAGAAATGGACTAAATGGTTTCCAAGGTCCCATCTATGACCCATCTCATAGGATTGTGGCAAAAACCAATAGGATAGGTTTGAAGAACCTATAACTATATATGTAAATGTTAGTGATTATTATTTTTCCTTTTTGGTGGTGGAGGAAGGAAAGAATTGAAGAACTTCCTCTCCCAATGCAGACTGGCACCTTCTCCACAACACAAAGTCTTAGAGAGTTGCTTAGTAATCTGGTCACACATCTAGTATATTGCAAAGGTTCATCCTGAACTTGGGTTTTCCTGACTCAAAGGCCAGTTCTTCATTCGCTATATTATGAGGCCTCTCAAATTTACTTAGATCATCTAAAACATTGTTCCATTTTCCACTTGTTATCTTCCTGTCATCAGTATAGGAAACTAGCACTAGAGTTTCATTTTTCAGTTTTCTTAAGATAATATGGCTTAATTCAGTCTTGTGTCCAGCTTTTTATAGATTTGTTTTCATTTCTATTGCTGTTCATATTTTAATTTGGAGGTGATGCTTACAATCTTCCTCCTCCATAGTCTTTTACAAGCAAGTCTGTCTTCTACATTGGTAATGCCCTTGGCTGCCATGTCTCTGTCTTTGGCAAAAAGATAATGATTTGCTGGCTAAAGAAGAACCCTGGCACACCTTTACATAACTTAAAATTTTGTACAAGATGGCGATCATCTTTGACTTTTTTTTTTAATTTCCACTTTTGTATTATCCATGGCTCATAGATTAGAATAAGGCTGTTATAGCTTACATTTTTTGTTTCTTTCAATTTCATGTTGATGTTGACCTTTGATTTAACTAGTCGATGGTCTAAACCAAAACATCTAAAACATTGATTCTGATATAGATCCCTCATCAGTAACTAGTTTTTTCATATCTGCTTATATGGTAAGCTTCATTGTATGCAATTGGGTTCAACTCTCACTATATCTAATGCATTCCAACTCTTCTGGAAGAAAGTAACAATGATATAATGTATAAGCATAAAGCTTTTGAGTATCTTACATGTCTTTGACATCTTATTCCTCAAATCTGAGTCATATTTTCCAGTATATTTTTCACCATCCTCCTCTGTGACTTCCTTTGCATTAAAATCACCAAGTATTGAAATAGCTGTTGACTGGGATGGATGATTTTAGCAACTTAGGCTTTCTCTTCATCTTCAACAGTTGCTGATACATTAACTTATGCACTGAAAGAGGCAATGACGAAGTGTCCTATGGAAATGACATCTCTCATTGACTTTGGGTATGTGACCCAACTAACTCCCCCAGCTCCCTTGTTTGCTTCACTAAGGAAAAGTAATGAGTCATCCTTCCATTTAATTGCAACTTCCTTTTGTCTTCTGGTTTTGTTTATCATGAGAAAATTAATATTGACATAGCTGGTTATCATCATTCCAGAAAAAGGTTTTACTGTGTAGTTTTGTTCCAATTTCAATGATACGTTTGAATTTCAGGCCTTATATTTCACAGCACAAAACCAGAATCAAATTTCTCCTATACTGATACCTGTAGTCATAATATGGCATCTCTTGCTTAAGCTAACATGTTTTTATTCCTTACAATGATCACGGATTCATGAATTTTCTTATCATTCTTTCTTGATGTAGACATTAGCCACCGTTCAATTTTTAAAGGTAATATGAATATTATTGTTCTTGAGTTATAGATAGATGATAGACAGACAGACAGATAGATAGATAGATAGATAGACAGACAGACAGACAGATAGATAGATGGATTACTCTTGTTTTCATTTGACCTTCGCTCTCAAAGACGGCCGATGACATCATAAGCATGATATCTTAACTTATAGATGACATGGATTTAAATGAGCCAGAGCTTTACAAAGTCATCAGCCTAGATAGATAGACAGATAAATAATTTATTAAGAGTTTACTAGGTACCAGGCACTATGCTAAGCATTGGAGATAGAAGTACAAGTTTGAAAAGTTATCCCTCCTCTCAAGGAGCTTATATTCTAATGGGGAAAGAGAACACATAAAAGATAACTGGAAAGGGATGGGGAGGATCTGTATATGCCTGAAGACATGGTATGAAAAATACTGGGAAGTGAGGTTGAGGACTGGCTTCCCTTAAGTCTTAGCTCACGTCTCTCCTAGTTCAGGAAGTCTTTCCCAAGCCTCAATTCATAAATAAATAAATAAATAAATAAATAAATAAATAAATACACGCACGCACGCACACACACACACACACACACACACACACGCGCGCACACACGCACACACACACATATACATACATATCTATATATGCACAATGGAGCAGCTGGGTGGTGCAGTGGATAGAGCACCAGTGCAGGAGTCAGGAGGACCTGAGTTCAACCTCAGACACTTGACACTCACTAGCTGTATGACCTTGGGCAAGTCACTTAACCCCAATTGCCTCATCCTGGGTCATCTCCAGTCATCCTGATGGTCACTGGATTCAGATGGCTCTGGAGAAGAAGTGAGGCTGGTGACCTGCGCAGCCCTCCCTCACTCAACACAAAGCCAAGTGCAAGTCATGTCATCATTTCTCTGATGGCGTGGTCTTCTTTGGCAACAAGGATGAACATACATATGCACAGTATATATATATGAATGTGCACATGTATATGTATGTATACATGCATACCAGAGAGAAAGTTTGTATATAGCTGTTTGCATATTGTTTACTACATTAGACTATGAGTACCTTGAGAGCAGGGATTGTTTTTTTGCCTTTCTTTGCATCCCTAGCACTTAGCACAGAGCCTGAGACACATAGTAGGAACTTAATAAACACTAAAGACAAAAGCTAAGTAATTCTAGGGGCAGAGTCCAAAGATCCAAGGGACAAGGGAACCATTAAGGTGAGGGAAGCAGTGAGAAGGTGGAAATGATAACCTGAATGGAGAAAGTCTGGTATAGAAATGACCAGAACATGTATCAAGAATAATACTGATGGCAGGGTTTTAATGACTGAGACCCAATTCCAAACGTTCTTGCTTTTAGGGAAATCAACAATAAAATTGCTCTTAGATATCGTTCTGCTGGAAAGAACTCATGATTAGATTGCTTCTGTGTCAGTGGTATTCAGACTATAGTTCAAACCTCAAATTTTCCTCTCATCAAAGTCGGCAAATAAGATGTGATTAATAGGAAAGAAAAGGTACACTGTGGTTATTATTTAAGTGCCTATAATTCACTGTGTGTCCCCAGGCACATTCTTTTTTTCCTTTTGGGCCTCAGTTTCCTTCTCTATAAAATGTAGTTGCACTCCATGATCTCCATATTCCCTTCCAGTGTGAAGACGCCATGATTTTAACATTCTTTAGGCAATATAAATAACTATTAAGTTTAACACACATTCCTCTTATGCTCAATATTTGTTAATTATTAATCATCTTTCAGAAAATTTACTGTCATTTTCACTCAGCACCTAACATGATTTTTAGTGATAGTTAGATCCATAACTATTTTTAAGTTTAAAAACAGGTCATCGTAATTAGAAATGAGCCTCATGGAAGGTTTTCTTCAGTTTAGGGATCTGGTCAAAGAAAGAAAAATGCTCATTACCAACCTGTGCTGAGAAACCACAAAAGAATCCAAACCAGAAGTGCACAAGGGTGAAGGCAAAATTCTTGTAGAAGAAATAGCACAGGAATTTGCACATGCGGAAATAGGACCACCTTCCATGAACCAGGAGGAGCCGCTGGAGGTATCTGAATTGTGCAAAGGAGTAGTCACTGGCTAAAACTGCCTGCATTCCTTCCTGTCCACTGATGCCAACTCCTATGTGTGCACCTGGAAAGTGAAGAAGACAGAAATGAAGCCCCAACAATAAAAAAAAAAAACTCTGCTGATTTAACTCTTTTGGAAATGAGTCAGTAAACAAGTAATACATGGTCAGCTTGGCCGGACAATCTTCTCATAACCATAAAAGCTGTAGCTGTCATACTTCAAGCATTTTGTCAGTATGGAGAGAATGCTAGTCTAGAGTCTTTGAGTCTAGAAGACCGGGTTTCACATTCCACCTCTGACACGAGAAGCCATCTCACCCAAGGCAAATTACATATGTTTCTATATACCTCAAGCAACTCTGTAAGACTAGATCATGGATAAGTATGGACCTGTGTTGATGGAAGGAGTTCCCACTCTAACAGAAATCATAGAATGAAAATGACAAAAGGTTTTAAATGGGCTAATCCTAATAGTAGCTATGATAATTTTAAAGAGATCCCATGATTAATTATAATGACTACAATAACTGAAATAGTTGATTATATACATTTTTTAATCTTTGGTCCAGACCAAGTATTTCTATCAGCAAAGGGAGATCCATACCCAGGAAATCTCCACCTCTACCAAATTAATATCATAAACTATTTTGCAAATTATGGTCTAACAAGGTTACCTTGAATACTGAGTAGTGAATGATTTTCTCAGCATCACAGAACCAGGAAGTATCACAGAACCAGTATGCGTCAGAGGCTGGGCTTGATCCCAAGTTTGCTTAAGTACAAGCCTCCTCTCTAACTACTAAGTCCTGTAGTCAAGCCTTCTCTACTGTACATGATTAAGTTTCTTTTAGTCTACCTCTCCCATTGGACCATTTGATGGATAAACAACACACATGCTCTTTATCTCAACACTCTTACTTTTTATCATGCTGATGTCATTCGCTCCATCTCCTATGGCCAAAGTCACCGCCTTTCTGTGCGTCTTAACCAACTCCACCACTTGGGCTTTCTGAAGAGGAGTAACTCTGCAGCAAATCACAGTCTTACATATGCAGGCAATTTCTAGGAATTCATTCTGTAGATTCGCTTCAAATGCATAACTCTGTTAATAAGAAGTTTCCAGAAAAGGATCAGAATCCAGAAAAGGATTGCAGGATGCAATCCATGTAGGTGCTATGTGACATTTTTATTGGATAGAGGTATAGATTTCATGCTCATTAAATTCACATAGCTCAAAGCAAGGAGGAAGGACAGCTACATTGGAGGCTAGATTTTGGCATTGTAGAACATTGGGCTATATCTAAGGTAAAATTCAGTAAATGTAAAATCTTAATATTCAGGTCCAAAACATCAGTTTCTCAAGTACAGAATGGGGAGGCATCGTTCCTCAGTAATATTTCTAAAAAAGACTGGGCTCTAAGTAGAGTGTCAATTCAGGATGAGTCAGCAGTGTGAAATGGCAGCTAGAAGACCTAATGCACTTGGGATGCATGAAAAGAAGCATAACTTCCAGGAATAAGAAGATCATAGTCTCTGTGCAATCTTTCCTATTCAGGTCATATCTAGAACACTGCATTCAATTATAAGCAGCACACTGTAAGGAAGATATAGATGAGCTGGAGAGCAGGCAAAAGAGGGCAATCCAGTCCAGATGATGGAGAGGCCACAACACTAGAGGATAAATGGAAGGAAATGGAGAAGAAAAGACTTGGGGGATGAAGGAAAGAGGGATGGACATGATAGCTCTCTTCGGGTATCTTAAGGGTTGTCATCAGGAAGAAAGATTAGATTCACTTCATTTGGCCACAGAGGGTGGAACCGAGAATGATGGATGGAAGTTGCAAAGAAACAAAATCTTCCTAACAATTAGAGCTGCTCCAAAGTGGAGTATACTGCCTTAGAACATGATGTGTCCCCCTCACTGGAATATCCTTCATAAAGAAGTGGAATTATACCTTACTGGATATTTTTACTGTTGTTGAGTTATTTCAATCATGTCCCATTCTTTGTGACCCTATATGGGATTTTCTTGGCAAAGATACTGGAGTGGTTTACCATTTCCTTTCTTAGCCCATTTTACCGATGAGGAAACTGAGACAAACTGGGTTAAGTGACCTGCCCTGGTTCACACAGCTAGTAGGTGTCTGAGGCTGGATTTGAACTCACAAAGATGAGACTTCCTGACTCCAGGGTCAGCATTCTATCCACAGTACCACACCGCTGTCACTTGCTGGATATGCTTTAGTGAAAATTCCTTTTTTGAGACTCTCTAGTATCTTTTGGCCCACCCAGAAGCTTAGGATCTCTGATTGTTGAGACCATAGCAGAAGTATATTAAGGACTCTGAGAGGTTATATGATTTACTCAAAGTAGTAGGTAGCAGAACTAGGATTTTCACTTGGGTCTTTTGACTTCAAATTCAGTGATATTTCTATTACCTAGTGAGTGAAGTAGCATAGCATAGTAGATAGAACACTGGACTTGGACTCAGGAAAATCTGGATTTAAATGCTTTCTCATGTACTTGGTAGCTAGAGAGCCCAGGGTAATTAATTCCTTTAGCCTCTTTGGAACTCAGTTTCTTAATCTGTAGATTGAGGAGTTGGATTTGATGGCCCCTGAGGTCCTTTCTAACTTTAAACCTGTGATCCCCCAAGTCCATACAAAGTCCCCTAAGAAAGTATGAATATTGTGAAAAAATATTTGAAGCAAATTTCTCTGATAAAAGTCTCATTTCTTAAACATATGGAAAACTCAGTCGAATTTATAAAAATAACAGTCATTCTTCAATTTATAAATGATCAGAAGATATGATTAGTTTTCAGATGAAGTAATCAGTTATCTATAGACATATGAAAAAATATTCTAACACTATAAATTGGCAAAATGCAAATTAAAACAACTCTGAGGTACTACCTCATACTTATTAGATTGTCCAATAGGACAGAAAAGGTAAATGATAAATAATGGAAGGGATGTGGGGAAAATGAGGCATTAATGCATTGTTGGTGGAGTTGTGAACTCCATGTTCCAATATTTCAACCATTCTGTAGAGCAATTTGAGACTATGCATAAAGGGCTATAAAACTATGCATACTCTTTGACCTGACAATACCACTACTAGGTTTATATCCCAAAAGAGATAAAAGAAAACAAAAAGGAAAAGGGCATATGTATATATGTACGTATACACAAAAATTTCGTAGCAGCTCTTTTCTATGAATAAAGAATTAGAAATTGAGAGAATGCCCATCAACTGGAGAGTGGCTGAACAAGTTATGGTATGTGATTATGATGGAATATTATTGCATGATATGAAATTATGAGCAGAATGCTCTCCAGAAAACTTGCCTAGGATGATGCAAAATTAAATGTACCGTGTGCAAACTAACAGCAATACTGTGAGATGATCAGCTGTGAATGACTTAGCTATTCTCAGCAAGACAACGATCCAAGACAGCTCTGAAGGACTTACGATGAAAATATCCATTCCCAGAGAAAGAACTGACGGTGTCTGAATACAGATTAAAGCATACTTTTCTTTTACTTTTATTAACTTCATTTTTTTTTTTTTACTCATCTTCCTGAATTCAAATCTGGCCTCAGACACCTACTAGCTGTGTGATGCTGGGCAAGTCACTTTATTCAAGTTGATTCTGTTTCCTCATCTGTAAAATGAACTGGAAAAGGAAATGATAAATCACTCCAGTATCTTTGCCAAGAAAACCCCACATGGGGTCATGAAGAGTCGGACATGATTGAAAAATGATTGAACAACAACAAGAAAGGTAGTTAATGTTTAAGAATCAAAACTGTGAAGACTGAAGAGAAACCAGTTTACAGGAATGGGACCTAAATCCCTCCATCTGATGCCCCCATCTGAGTGGCCTTGCTTCCCTGGAATTGCTACATCTTGTTCAGATGATATCAGAAGCTTCTAGGAAGGTCTTGTGCCACGGTGGCAAGTATGCAACCCAACCTCAGCTTCTCATTGGCTACACAAGTGAAATGCCAAGCTTTGAAAACTAGGATGCTAGTGGCAGGCTATGTCTGCTCTCCATTTTCTAGCCAAGGTGACCCAAGAAAGAAAGAAACAGAAAATGACCCTCAGTCATACAACGTTCCATTAGTGATGGTGGCAGACTGGTAGAAAGGGGAGGGGACAGATGATACTAAAAAAAATTCACATAGTTATCAGAATCCCCATAAACTTTAATTTGGTTGCTAATATTCTAAACATGAGAGTCCACATCCTACTAGAAGATCATATCAATGGAACCATATCAATTGTACCATATCAACATTATATTCTTGCTGAAAATGAAACCAGGAATTTAAAGAAAGGTGAAATAAAATGGAAGGATGGTTCATAGGTTCTCCTTTGAGAGGTAAATAAAATACTTTCCTCCTATGTCCAAAAGCAAAAGAGACATTATTTCATGGATAGTAATTCATCCTGTGTCCAAAAGCAAAAGAGACATTATTTCATGAATAGTAATCTTGCTTTGTAATGTTCATGGTGAACATAAGCAGAAATCTTTATAAGGATCTTTTTAGCTTATGTGCCAACATCTGTTTCAGAGGATGAAAAGATAAAGAAATTCTTTGAAAAAATCAGGTAAAATCCTTCCAACTAAATCATCTATTTTGTATTCATTCATTCAAAAAGATTAAGTCCAACTACAGAGCCAGCATTGTGCTAGGCATTGAGGACACAAATAATCCCTACACTCCCCCTGAACATTGCCTGCTTACCCAAACCTGGCCTGATTACTGTGGCAGGCAGAGAATCCCACTATGAGGTCGAAACACAAAAAAATGTATGAAAACATCTGCAAAGATGATTCTACTCACCATTGGCACATGGAACGTGCACACACTAATAGGCAACACAAAATCCAGTAGACCTGAAAGAACTGCTCTTGTTGCAAGAGAACTCAATGGATATTTCATTCAAAAAGCAACCCTGAGTGAAACAAGGTTGGCAAATGAAGGCCAGCTTATGGCAGATGGAGGTGGATACACCTTTTTCTGGAGTGGGTGCAGTGAAGGGGAGCATCATGAAGCTGATGTGAGTTGTGAAATCAAAACCAATCTAATCAGCAAGCTAGCATACCTGCCAAAATCAGTGAATGACAGGCTCACGACAATGCAATTGCCATTCACAGGAAAAAGCCATGCCACCATCATCAGTGCCTATGCTCCTGCCATGACAAACCCTGATGAAGTCAAAGAAAAATTTTATGAAGACTTAGAGACCCTTATCATCAGTGTGCCAAAAGAGGACAAGCTTATCATTCTGGGTGACTTTGATGCCAGAGTAGGCTCAGACAAGACTTGGCAGGGAGTCCTAGGGAGGAATGGAGTTGGAAACAGCAACAGCAAAGATCATTTACTGCTGAAGACTTGTGCATCGCATGACCTTCTCATCACCAACACTGTCTTCCATTTACCTAAACACAATAAAACTTCATGGATGCACCCTCGCAGCACATATTGGCATCTAATAGACTATATGATTGTAAGGAGAAGAGACAGGCAAGATGTGAAAGTGACAAAGGCAATGTATGGTGCAGAGTGCTGGACTGATCATGGACTTATCCTTTCCAAACTAAATACTCACATTCATCAAAAGTGCCGCCCCCAAGGCAAAATGACTACCAGAGAATTAATGCCAACAAATTAGAGCTCTTCTCTGAGAATGAACAGTTTGCTGCTGACTTGGAGGGAAAGTTGAGCCAACACACAGTTGGCAACAATGGAGCAGAAAAGGAGTGGGCAGCTCTCAGAGATTTGGTGTACAGCACTGCATTTGCTCATCTGAGTCAGAACACTCACAAACACCAAGACTGGTTTGATGAAAATGATGGGGAAATTCAGAAGCTGTTAAATGAAAAATGAGACTTCACAGGATATACCAGCAGGATAGTTCATCCACCTCTAAGAAGGCAGCATTTCATTCCATCAAAAGCAAAGTACAAGCAAAGCTTAGACAGATGCAGGATTCCTGGCTCAGTAAGATGGCAGATGAAATTTAGTTTTATGCTGATAGTAACAATCCAAGGTGCTTTTATGATTCCCTGAAAGCTATTTATGGACCAAAATACCTCTGGTGCAATGCAACCACTCAGTGCTGATGGAGCCACATTGATTAGTGATAAGGACATGATCCTAGAGAGACAGGCTGAACACTTCCAGTGTTCTCAGCAGACCATCATCAATCAATATGAAGGTCATTGACCATTTACCTCAGGTTGAAGTCACTCCCTACTTAGCTGAACTTCCAACTGAAGAAGAGGTTGTGAGTGCCACTAGGCTCCCTTCATGTGGCAAAGCACCTGGTTCCGATTCTATTCCGGTTGATATTTACAAAGTAGGGGCACCATTGCTCAGACAAAAGCTGACTGAAATTTTCCAGGTTATATGGCAAAAGGAGGTTATCCCCCAGGAATTTAAGGATGCCTCCATTCTCCATCTCAATAAAGGTAAAAGGAATAGATTGTCCTCCGACAATCACAGGGGGATCTCTCTCTTAGTCATTGCTGGCAAAATTCTTGCTAGAGTCCTCCTTAATAGGCTGATCCTATTAAGGAGGAACCTGGAAGATGGTCATATATCTGAGAGGTGTGGTTTCAGAAAGGCCTGAGGAACAGTTGATATAGTGTTTGCTGCCTGACAACTCTAGGAGAAATGCCAGGAGCAGAACAGAGGTCTGTACACAACGTCTGTAGATCTGACCAAGGCCTTTGATACTGTTAGTTGTAAGGGCTTATGGAAAATTATGTCAAAATTTGGTTGCCCAGAGAAGTTCATCAATATTGCATGTCAGTTTCATGATGGCATGTTTGCCTGGGTTCTGGATAATGAACAACGTTCTTGTGCCTTCCCAGTTACCAATGGAGTGAAACAGGGCTGTGTGCTTGCTCCCATGCTTTTTAGCATGACGTTTTCAGTCATGTTGACAAATGTTTTCAGTGAGGATGAGCACAGCGTCAAGGTCAACTACCATACTGATGTTAGTTCTTCAGTTTGAAAAGGCTGCAAACCAAGACCAAAGTGGAGGGAGTGTTGGTGCATGATTTTCTGTTTGCAGATGATTGTGCACTCAATGCAGCCTCTGAAGCTGAGATGCAACAAAGTATGGATCAATTCTCTGCTGCCTGTGCTAATTTTGGCCTAATAATTAACACCAAAAAAAAAAACCACAAGTGCTCCATCAGCCACCACCACACCATCATACATGGAACCATCGGTTACAACAAATGGAAAAGTTTTGAATGTTGTGAATAACCTTGGTAGTGTACTTTCCAGGGATGTACACACTGGCAATGAGGTTGATGCACATGTTGCCAGAGCTAGCTCAGTGTTTGGGAGGCTCCAAAGAAAAGTTTGGGAGAGAAGTGGTATTAGACTGACTACTAAACTGAAGATCTACAGAGCCATTGTGCTGACCTCATTGTTACATGCTTGTGAAACATGGACAGTCTACCAGCGCCATGTCAGGAAACTGAATTGCTTCCATTCAAACTGTCTTAGGAAGATTCTGAGGAACACCTGGCAGGATAAGGTACCAGACACTGAAGTCCTTGCTCAAGCTGAACTGCCAAGTATTTCAACTATTCTTCAGAGAGTGCAACTCTGAAGGGCTGGCCATGTTGCTTGAATGCACAGCGCACACTTGCCAAAAAGTCTATTTTATGGAGAACTAACATGGGGCAGGCAATCACCTGGTGGTCAAAAGAAGTGATACAAGGACACTCTCAAGGTTTCTCTCAAGAACTTTGGATTTGACTGTGCAACATGGGAGACGCTGGCACAGGAATGCTCAGCATGGTGTGCCCACATCAGAAAAAGTGCTGTGCCCTTTGAACAAAGCAGAATTGAGACAGCACAAAGTAAACGCAAGATGCACAAATTTGGGATATTCACACAGACTATCTGTACCCAACCTGTGGTAGAGCATTCTGAACTCATATTGGTCTGATCAGCCACATTCGGACACACTGAAATTTCACTTTACAATGGTGATGTCATTTTGGTCCTCTTTGAAGATGAAGGACAACAACCAAGCAACCAATCCCTACACTCAAGAAGTTTGTATTCCTTAATCCTGAGAGACTTTGAAGCAAAGATGGGCATAAGATGGTGAAAAATATATTGGAAAATATAGCAGAATATTAAGAAATGATAGGAGGCAAAGACTCATAGAATACTTAGAAGCTTCATGTTTATAAATAAGTGAATACTTTAAGCAGCTAGAAATGCCAAGAATCAAAAGTTACACACAAAAGAAAAAATTAATAATATTTTTATAAACAGGAAAAACCTAGCTACTGACATACAGAAGAGATGTCAGAAGGGAAGGAAGTAAGGTTGAGAATGACAGATGAGAATCTCATCTTCTATCTTGGCACCAAGATTTAAGTAATCACTTGGCAATTGATTTATGCTTCTCTGGACTTCCTTACAAAGAGTCTGAGAAGTGGCTGAAGCTCTTGTTAATAAAGCAACTGACACTAGATTGAGAAGATATGAAACCAATGGGTGCAGTACAGATAGGATCAGATTTAATGAGATGTTCCTAAATGTCTGTTAAAGACAAAATCCCATGTGTAATGGAGTAAAAAGGTCTGTGTTGTTGAGCAGCAAAATTCACTGTGAAGTAGCCTACACATGTAAGGTAAAGACCAATGAGGAATGTGGGTGATGAGTAAAGTAGCTGAGTATAATTCCTCTAAAGATTCTTGTCTGGCATTTTGCTTCATAAAGGGAGGTAGGAATAGGGTAGCAATGGCATGTACAAAGGAATACAAAAAGGGATATGTGTAGTATACCTGAAAGGCAGCCTCTTTTTCTCCCTCCATCCTAGATTGACTCCCATTTGTCCCAAGGAGACTTAGTTTAGGATTTTATTAACCTTTTCTACTTACTACTTCTATTTATCACCTCCAGCTGGTTCAAAGTAATACTATAGCATCAAATGATTTGTGATTTTACTCTTCATTTCCATGGCAATCATTGTGTCATTGCTCCCATCCTGTGTTTCATAAGAGATGATGGATATTTCTTCCACTTTCCCAGAGAAAGGTCAAGGTTTTTGCTTCCTTCTCCAACTCTGGAGGAGGTATATTGTCTTTAAAGGGCAGTTTGGGATATCTCACCCAACCTGGTGCCATCAGCATCATACACACTGTCACAGTCTCTCTGAGCCAATCATTGACTGCATTACTGACCAGAGCTTCAGCCATCTCTCAGAGACTTTGTAGGGAAGGTCAGAGGAGCACAAAGGCAGCTAGCTGGGTGGTATGTTGTATAGAGTGCTGGGCCTAGAGACAGGAAGACCTGAGTCAAAATCCAGACTCAGACATTTTACTAGGTGTGTGACCCTGAACAAGTCATTTACCCTCTATTTGCCTCAGTTTCCACATCCATAAAATGGGGATGATAATAATAGCACCTACCTCCTAAGGTAGTTCTAAGGATCAGATAGGATAATAATTGCAAAGTGCTTTAGCACAATGCCTGGCACATAGTAAGTGTTATATAAATGTTAGCTATTATTATGATGATGATCTGGCTTCCAATCTATCTGACACATTTTCCCCAGAATTTTCCAAAAAATAAGCAAAAATCCCACAACTCTTCCTAGCAGTCCCAGTTCCAACATGTGACTGGCTAATGGATACTGAGTGGTATCTTCATGGCAATGGTGAGCTATACATACAAAAAATTTAAGTGACTTAGTGAATTACCATAAAGAGGAAAAAAAATGACCCAACCCTGAGGAATCTCTTCCTGGCCAAGTGGAAAGTTAAATAGGTCGGTGTGGGTAGCACCTCAGAGAATGATGTAATGTTACAAGAAATACTGTCTCATAAAACAGCAAGAAGTTAAAGGGGAAATGAGTTTGCAAAAAGTTTGTTTTGTGACCCAGTTAATCCAGATGATGGAATCATAAGATCATAGCTCTGGAGGTAGAAGGGACCTCAGAGGACAACACCCTCATTTAACAGAGAAGAAACTGAGAATAAATGACAGTCCTTAAACATGAAAAAGAAAGCAACAAACAGGTGAAAATGGAACAGAAAATGAAATATTTTATAATAATTTTTCCTATTAATAAGAGTAGAACAATCACTGGCACTCTAATGTCCAAGTATCCAATGAATCAAATGACGAAGGAGAAATGAGCATAAAAGATGATAAAGTCAGCAAGAATACGCAAACAAGTCCAAGGATGCAGAAAAAGAAATAGATGCCAAAGACGGTAGTTTTTAGAATTTTGAGTATTTAATCCTCAAGGCACTAGAAAGAGAGAGGAAAAAAAATCTGTATTATCCTCTCTCCAAAAAGGCAATTGAGAAGATAGCAATAGCTGGAGATCCATATATCTACACTCTTATTGCTATAAAAGTCTATATAAGTATGATCTATACGTGAATTGAGGGCACCATTGATGAAAATATGAGGAGAGAATAGGCAGACTCGCCAAAGATATCTTCAACATACTAGATTTCTCAGTTAAACAATTAAATGAATGTTGGAGGTAACCAAGATCTCTCTGTGAATACTCTTTGTTAATTATTTTAAAGGAATTTATTTTAAAATGCTGCTTTGTAAACTGCTGTGCATATGTTAAGATCAGACAAAATCCCTTGATAATGTAATAAAAGAGAATGTGTTGTTGAATAAACCCTCTGGTTAACAATCTCAGACAAAGCATAAAAATGTAGACGATGTTTTGTTAATTGTACCAAGCTTTGGAATAGGCTGATTTAAAAGCATTCGTCCTAACAACATCCATAGAAAGAACCATATTAAGGAAGAATGTCTGTTGTCCAATTTTATATATGGTTAAATGGAGGGTTGGCCCAATGGTATCTTTAATAGAAACTATAGAATGGAAATGAATTGGAGCTAAAATCAAAGAGGAGGCAGAAAGTAGAGTGGGTTGCTTTTGGAAAATGGTAAAGCCTTTTCAAAGAGCACAAGTTGCTGCCTGAAACAAAAACCTGTCTTTTTTAACACTGATATTCTTCTGGTAATGCCATATGGTTACAAATCATAGATTATGCCAATCTCCTAAATATAAAAATTACTGATCATCCAAAGGGCAATAGAGACATATTGTGACTACAACTTAACTATATTGTAAACAACACCATGTACACAAGAAGTAGCATAAATATGTATCATTCAGTTTCTGCATGATAGGAAAAGGAGATGGTCCAGTCATACAAAAAGACAGAGAAATAACAGGTGAGCAGCCTTGCCTGAGCACCACACTGGTTGACACTGCACATTGAAAGATCTAGAGGAAGGTCTCAGCACATTGGTAAACCCTCAGTGGAGAATTTATGACAGAATACACCCATGAGTTGTCTATGAGAAGGTATGGATGGGTGTGATTAACACCTTTGGATGGATAACTTATTTTAATGGGATCATAGATCCAAGGAAGCAAGACAACAGAATAGGCTGAAGAATTAGAAAAGGAAAAAGTAAATAAAAGTACTTTCTTGCCTATTTCTCCTATGGTTTATCTAGTATACAGCTACCTTTTCAGAATCTGATCCTGTCCGTACTTCCTTCCCAGTATAAACCCTCTCTCACAGAGGCATACACAAACACACATAAGACAGAGTCTTTTGTTGATGTCATTGGTACCAGTAGTATCTATCTCCATGCATGACACCATGTCATCTTAGTTATCAGATGCTATTGTGTTAACTATCAATATAGTGCTGTATTTCTAGACACTGAAAAATTTCAAGCAGGAAAATACCTCAAATCTCAGCCTATCCTTTCCAAAATAGGGTAGGTAATAACCTTAGCCACAGAAACTCTACTGGAGATATTCTGATTTAGAAACGTCATCTTCAAGAAGACAGACACCTAAGTCCAATTTCTACCTTTGCTACAAAGTCTGAGAATTTTGAAAAAATCTCTTCAATATATATGTTAAATATGGAATACGTAGGGTAAGTTATATATCATGAAGCAGTTTAAATTCAAGGTCACAGTCATACAAAATGACCTTCAGAAAAGTACAATAATAACAAACTATTATTTAAAAATTATCAATTACTCTATTTCATCTTAGAAGCCACATCCCTATGTATAATACTTTCTAACATTTTTAGCACTTTACATCAAAAACACTCTCAAAAACATTAATTGACTTGCTCCTCCAAATACCTCTATAAGGTATTCAGGAGTGGTATTATCAGCCCCATTTTAAAGAAAAGGAAAGTGAAGCTGAGAGCATTGGGGTACACAATACTGGACCTGGGTGTGAATCCCAGATCTATCTGGCAGATCATTTTACTTCTCTAGGACCCAGATCCTCATCTGAAAAAAAGGAGATGGAACTAGATGATCTCTAGGTTCCTTCTAAGTCTTAAACTTAGGATCTTATGATCATATGACTTGCTAAAAATAATAGAGCTAATGTATAACAAAACCCAACTTTTTAATCCTCTGCTCTTTCTAATATAACATGCTACTCCTTAAGCTAACAATGTTAAGAAGTGAAGATTTGGTTGAAGTTGGATTCCTTTGAGTCATTAATGAGAAGTATTTGAGACTGTGCAGGATATAAAAGAATCTGTTAACCTGATATGGTCTGCATGACACAAGAACTTAGAGAAAGTATGATCATGTACACACAGCACCCAATCTCCTGTCTAGGAACAAATGATGCTTTTCAGTTCAGCCTACAACTATTGGCCATCCTACCATGTAATCAAAGGATGAAGGAGGAGTTTTAGCAATCTCTATGTTAGAGCAGACTCATTTAAATCCTATAAAGCTTGAGGTTTAGATTTGGACAAAATAAATGTTAGTTACTTTTTAAAAAATAAAACCTACACTCACATCACTTGAGATATGAACAGTTCTTCTTGGAAAGAAACTTGGACTTGCTAGAATGTACAGAGGTAAACATTTAAAATTCCTCAATTCCAAATTGCTCTTTTCCCACTGCTTCATCATCTCCTTGGATCTACAAAAGGAGAATCGAACCTCTGCCTTGTAACAATACTTTCAGAATGGTCACCTTTCCAAAGGGAAGAGAGGTCAATAATTCGATGACCAATTGCCATGCTACAACCTTGGGCTGCTGCTAATCTATGCAAGAGAGGAGGGTAGTACCGCCTCTATAACCTTTCAACGGAGTTTGGACTGCAGCTGAGCTCTGTAACTTTCCATGGTGTGGAAGGCAACACATCATTACGTCTGGGATCCAGCTGGATAATGCTTTAAACACTAAGAGCTAACAGACAGCTGATCACAGGGGGAAAAATACAATATACTCACATCCAACTGCTTTTGTCCTCTAAGAAACTGTCTACAGGAAGATATATTTCTTCTTCAAACTCCCAAAGTGAAAAATGTACATCAAAGCTAGAGAAAGATGTGAGATTAGGTCTTTTGTGCAGAGAAATGATAATTCCAGCACAGTGCAATAGGAGCTTTTGTCTTCTAAATTAGAAGCTCAGAAGGACACTTGATACTTGTTCAAGATTTAGAACCTGAACTACATTAAAAGCACAATGCAAGTTTATTCTATTATGACAAGAACCAGATTTCCTAATCAAAGCAAATTGTTTGGCATCACTATAAAATGCTGCTATTTTGGAAAACCACCAGAGGTATCTTAATGGCAATAATTTGGTATAGTAATTATTGGAAGGTCAGGTTGTGCTCCTCAAATCACAAACATTAGCAAGAAAAACAATCGTATTCCATCCATCCTGTTGCATTCTGTTAATTAATTGGCAGGAATTCGCAATATTGCCCTTATACAAACTCTTAATAGCATTAAGTGGTCCATGCTCAATAGGACAAGAATGAGATTCTGTGAATGTGTAGTTCCATGGACCCACCATTTCACTGCATGGTAGTTCAAAGGACAATAAATATGAAATTAATATTAGAAATTTCCTTCGCAGAAGTGAAACCATAATTTGTACGAGCTGTGTTTCTCCACATGGCAGAAGTTTGGGAAATATAAAAGAGGACCTCATTATGACAATACAAAAAAGACAATTATTGGGGTGAAGAATAAGAAATGACAAAAGCTCTAAAGTTACTCACCAAACTATGCCCATTTATGATCAAAGCATAATCTCCAGTTACTGTTTCCTCTACAGTTGGGCCCAGCCTTAACTCCTGGAGTTTTTCACAAAATGCATGGCCATTTGTAAAACCTGTGCTTCTTTCAAACAACATTTCTTTGGCTTTCCTTTAAAGAGGTTAAAAAAGAAAAAAGTAGATCATAGTGACCTATACAGAGAGTATCTATTAATTTTAACAAAACACTAACCTAGAGCTAAATTCATTTCGTCACTACTCAGAGTGATTATAGTAAGATCCAATTTCAGCAGGCTTGCAGCATGTCTTTGAAGTAATGAGGATACCATAGCAAATTTCCACATTCCAGGAGGTAGAAGGGGACAGGGGGAGGGTAAACATAATGAAAACAAAATCATCTTGAATGTTTTAAGTGATTTAAAAGTTAAGTCACTGATCTGAGTTTGAACTGGGAGCTTGACAGATTTCCTCTATAGGGTTGTTTGAGCTTCGAGGACTTAAGGACAATTGACTTGGCATATAAATACTGCCACTAAATACTATGGGGAGGGGATGTGGGGGAAGTTTAAAGAAAACAAGGAAAATTTTCTAGGAATCCTGGGGCATCAATGTCAAAAATAATACACACCGAATTGCAGAACAATGTAATGTGAGCTCTGCCTAAAATCTTAGCCCACCAAGAAATACATTCTTTGAAGTATGACAAGTTGTTTACTGAATTGATACAGGCATTATATAAAAATCACAGGGCATTTTAAGAGAAAGTTTTAATCATCCGTTCAGACAACAGAATATATCATCTGGGGACAGAAAGTATAGACACCAAAATAGATTATGTACCAGATGGAAAATTCCTTGAGGATTTCGGTTTTTGCTTTTTTATTAACAATGTCTGCAGAACAATTTTTTACTTGGCCTCCCAAGCTAACTCCAGCATGCATCAGTTGGGTTTGTGTTGAGTTATGTAACACCTTCAAAAGTACCATCGTTCTGTTCAGAGAACAGAAACAGTACACAAAGGAAAGAACATTTCCTCTTTTGGGGCATTCTACTCAAGGATGAGTAAATTGCATGCTTTGAAGTGAACTCAGGGGAGAGCCACATGACCACAGCAGATTCCAGAGTGACCAGAAAGAGGCCTCCTAAGGGACAGGACTTGGATCTTCCAAGTTCCTTCCCCACATAGTGCCTTGGAGATGAGCTACAGTGAATGAAACGAAGTAAAATGTGGAGTCACCACCCACATTCTGCTTCTACAAAGCTAAGAATCAGTGTGTAAATGGGGAGCGAAGAATGAACTCTAAATGAAAGTTATGCCCAGAAGTAAAATGAAATGGTTCCCAAAACACTCATTCTAATAAAGAAAACATTTGTGGAAATAGTTTTATATTGAGGCTCTTTTGAAAGAAGAGACTGTTCATTGTAAAAGCAATGAAATTAACCTTCAACTTTCTAATTATTGGAAAGTACAATACTAATAATTTAAGGGTTGTGTATGTGTGTGTTTTAATTTTATCTTCTGCCTCAACATCTCCTTCTGCTGGCCCAGTAATGGAATCACAGCCTGCATTTATGAAAAAAGAATCTATTATTATAGCCCTAAGCATGATGTCACACATTTAAAATCTGCACTACAAAATGAAGGAAAAGGATTAATTATAAAGTCAGTAGTGATAAATGGGGGGGGATGAGAGAGAGAAAGGGGTTAGGGGTCAAAGGTTGGGGGCAGGATTAAAAAGGTTACATAAAATAGGTGGAATGGACTTTTTGAACCAATAATCACTTCAGGGAATTCTTATTACATACATGAAAAATAAGTCCCATCTATCAAAACAAAGCACACGTACACACACACGCGCACACGAGAAGAGAAGTTCCATTTAAATTAACATTCCTTCATTTTTTTGAAACTGTTGCAGAACATATGAACTGGGTTTTGAGGAACTATGAAAGTGAGAATATCTTAAGGGGTTTTCCTATTTAATGATGCTGTCCTTCATTCTATATAAGTCTCTCAATCTGTTTTCCCCTTAAGAATGAAAACATACCAAAGAAGGATAAAGTTCAAACAAAGACAGACATCTTCTAGTTATTCAAGATAGTTTTCCTTGAGCTATTATCTAAATCTATTGCATAAATACTTTTTCAGGCCTCCATCTCCCCAAAAAAGACAAGAAAGGGCACTAAAAGGAATGGATAAATTTGGGGGTTCCGCCCTAATTCCTAATGAACTCATTAATTCTTCAAGCCAAGAGTGTGTTCTTGTACTTTAAAACCTTTGCCTATTGATCTATGGCTGACATTCACCCTTTCTTCTTGGAGCTTACTTCTTCAAACACCAGCTGGTTTCCACATAAACAATTTATGGAGAAAATAAAAGATGCTCACAATTCTGTTTCTATATATTTGGATCATATATTTTGCTTGAAATAACACACAATACTTAACCATAGTATACAAAGAACAAATGCTAAAAGCGAAAAGCATATGGCTTGTTTTTCTCCCCAAACTTCCTAATGAAGGGTGGTTTATTATTATATAGGCATGTAGAAAAGCTCTAATTATTATGATCTAAAGTATTCTAATGCCTGGACTATCTTGAATATATCAGTGAGTGATTAGACAAGCAGTGTTAGCTTGTCTTGAGTGGAAAACAAGAATCAGTGACAAAAGTCATTGGTCCCATCTAAAATCACATGGCATGCTCTACTCCAAAAAAATTTTTCTGGAAAATAAATAAAAATATCTGTTCTTGAAAGAACAAAATAATTTAAAGGAAGAATATTTATTGAGATATTAAATATATTTTCACTGAAATTAAGATATAGGAAGATTACCTAACACAATGAA
Source organism: Notamacropus eugenii (assembly GCF_028372415.1). Taxonomy (NCBI): domain Eukaryota; kingdom Metazoa; phylum Chordata; class Mammalia; order Diprotodontia; family Macropodidae; genus Notamacropus; species Notamacropus eugenii. The sequence continues at coordinate 3,191,420 of NC_092878.1, read as the reverse complement.
AAACCTAGCAGTGATCTCTTAAGTCTTTATTTTTTTTCTCCTTTTCCTGAAGGTTTTGGTAGAATGGGTATAGGACAAATATGAAGTAGAATGGTGTAATGAACAGAGGGTAAATCTTGGAGTCAGGAAGCCCTGAGTCCTGAATTGACTCTGATTCTGTCAAATACTGTACAGAATATAAATTTTCTGAATTAAGTCATAACTCTGAATACCACCATGGGTGAGTCACATCATCTCTCTCCTAGTGCCGTAGGCAACTATCTAAATACAGTAAGTTATTGAAAGTGTAAGTCCAGATCATGCAAATAGAATGCTTTTCTCAAGATTCCCAGTGGTATTCTTTTAACATCATTTTAAAAAGAAATCACTGATGGTTTTAAGTTTGAATCAAAATTGAGTACATTGATTGCTCAATCTTTCTGCACTAGAAAGTTTGACAAGATAACAGACTCCCCATTTTGGATAAGATAATCCATCCATTTGACAACATTACCAACCTAACCAGTAAATATGCCAAGGCTCCGTTCACTGGTACATCACTTTACATGGAACCAATAAAATAATTTCCCTGCTCATTACTACTTACTTATTTTTGTATCACTGAAAAAAATTTGAGGAGACGTAGACTATCACTATATAATGCTACCATCGTCATTTGATCAGTAAAAATTCAATCAATTATTTTAATCTAAAGAATACAAGAAAACCAGGCTGGCTGATATTTTTAAATTGCTGAATTGAGCGCACGTTTGACATTTGAAACAGTTTTTAAAAGAAGACATCCTACATGTGAATTCTTTAAAACTGGTGGAATTTTCTCCGTGAGTACCCTGAACAACATCAGAGTAGAACATGGGTGCCAGCATCCACATGGCCCATGCTAGGTCTTTAATATGTAAAATAACTTTACAAGCAATTATTCATTCAATCCAAGTTTGTACTGCCCTTATCTGCTTTTGTGAAAGTGCACAAGCTACATCCCCAGATAATAACTATCATTCATAGAGGATTTCAAGATTTATGAAGTATATTCTCCACAACAAATTGTAAGGTGTGTGGTAGGTAGGATTATTCCCATTTTACAGGTGAGGAAACTGAGGCTCTGTTAGATTAAACAGCTAACCTGTGGTCATGTAGCAAGTAAGTGTTAGAGTTAGACTTCAAACCCAACATGCCCAATGCCAATTCAAGGATCCTTCATTTGTGTGTGTGTTCATCCTTTGTTGGCGAAGAAGACCACGCCATCAGAGAAATGATGACATGACTTGCACTTGACTTTGTTTTGAGTGAGGGAGGGCTGTGCAGGGCACCAGCCTCACTTCTCCTCCAGAGCCATCTGAATCCAGTGACCAGATATTCCTCAGGGTGACTAGAGATGACCCAGGAGGAGGCAACTGAGTTGGGTTTTTTTGTGACCTTAGGCAAAATCCTTTCATTTATATTATATTATTTTGTTATATTATATTATATTATATTATTTTATATTATATTATATTATATATGTGTGTATACATATATCCTGAAAGAGATGCTTTTTCCATCTCCACACATGAAAACTCTCCTCTTCTTTTAAGGCCAACCACAGGTTGGCTCCTCCATGGAGCCTTCCCAGTTTCACCAGCTAAAAGTGTTCTATTCCTACTCTGTCTTCTCATTATTTTCATATTAGGTCCCTTGTACCTAACTTTGCCCATATCCTTCCTCTCCTGTTTACTTGGAAATGTTGTGTTTAGTTTTTCATTGTTTGCTTATGGGGTTTTTTGTTCTTCATTTTCAAAGAGAATCAATGACATCACAGGGCATATGAATTGGATTTAAGTGAAGCAGAGCTATGCAGAGTCTTCAGCCTCAGTCTCTCTTCCAGAATCATCCAAGTCTGGGGACAAGACAAAAGAGTCAGGACAACTGGTGACGGCCCAGGATGCAGTGGATGGCCTTGGCATCTTTGATATCTGACCAAGCTCTAAGCAATCCACAGTATCCACTTCAGTCACCTTCCTGGCTGTAGGAACTGCTCTGATGGAATGTAGGCTTGTTAAGAAAAGATTGTCTTATTTTGCTCTTTATAACCCTAGTGCCTAGCACAATGCCTGTCATAGAGGAGATATTTTATTTGATAAATGTTTGTGAAAAATACTCTATTGTATTGTTCAGAAAACATTATATTATGTTATTATATAACAATATTATATTATTATTATTATATTTTAACATTATAAAAATATTATATTGTTTAACTGTAACTTTATATGACTAGAAATTGTTTGAACCAATAATGTTGCCCTGACCTCACTAACTATGCAAGAATGCCAAAGAATTTTTGATTCCCCCAGGTCCTGGATTGACCCCAAACATTTCTGCTTGGGGTCCCCTCCGCAAGATCTTGTTTGTGTTTTGGGTTCCTTTTGTTTTGGTTTTGCCCAAATTTTATTGAATGCTTATATTTATTGATATCTAACTCAATTTACCTTGTTTTCAAGTAGTCCTCTCAGCACAATTCTTTAACCACATACATGTGGTTTGTGTGGGGGCACCCTTGTAAACCTCCTAGAGCCTAGAAGAGAGGAAACCACGTCTTCTTTCTGGCTCATTCTCCTCTGCCAAATGATCTAATGAAATTTCTTCTAATGCTATTTCAGTTTGGGGGAGAGGGGGTTATTCTCACAAATGACATGTTCATTGATTGATTTGGGATATACTAAATATTTAGAGTTAGGTGTGTATGCTTATGTAGTTCGTATTTAATAATCTTCTTAGTTTTTCAAAGTGTTTTATATCAGATGTTATGATGTCCTTAATACAATGCATTACCATATTTTTACATATTATATAGGGATAATGTATCTTATGTGTGCACTATACATATATGTGAGGTTTATATGTATATCTATGAGATTTTATATATGTATATACATGTGTATATGTACATATATATTGTATGGAATATATTATGTGCATATAACGCATATTATATTTATATGTGTATATAAAATCTCATATACATATGTATGGTACATATTATGTGTATTTACACATATATCTCAGCTATACATATGTAAAATGTTATCTATACATGTATAACATATTGTATGTATATATCATTATGGATACATATAAATATATTATACATTTTACATATATGCATATATACACATGTATATGTACACATATAAAATCTCATATTATCATCCTTAGGACGAGTCTTTAATATCAGAATGTATTCTGTGGAATCAATTATGCCTTTCTCTGTCTCCTCTCACTTATTATAATGCCCAGAACATACAGGCTTAGTAACTGTTTCTTGACAGCCTGATATAACATTTAGTTTTACATTATTTGTTTGTATACATCTTTTCTCCCTCAGATAAAAAATTCCTTGAGAGTCAACAAAGTGTTGTTTTTCATCTACGTATCCCCAGGGCCAAATGCAACATAAATAATAAATGTTTGTTTAATTGCGAGACCTACCATTGGCAAAGTACTATGCTAGTTTCTGAAAACATGAGGATAATGAAGATATGTTAGAGATGTTGATCACTCATATAGTATGACTAGAGCAGGAGTTATTGATCTAGTATTATAGGGTGTGTGGTTTAATTTCATGGGGTCCATGAACTTTGGAAAAATGTGTCTTTATTTTTACCTTCACAATATTATGTATTTTATTCTATGCATTTAAAAACAATATTGTAAGAAAGGGTCCAAGGGCCTCACAGATTGCCAAAGGGGTCTACATTAATAAAAAAAAAAAAAAGATTGGAACTCCTTGACTAAATACCAATAAGACTTCTCTCTTTCCAGAATTTTCTCCTTGACCTACTTGTCACTGATGCTGCAAATCCCATCATTAAAAATGCATTTCACTACGTTTTAGAAGTACTTTCTTACCAATGCAGTCATCCTTGGGAAAAACAGCCCATTTAGCAATGATTAGCTACTACCACCTGAAGGTAAACGAGTTCAGAAAAATCTCAACACATAGTTAAAAGTAATCTACTTCTGAAGAAGACATTGAGCAAATCACTTTCCGAGTTACTGACTTTGACAAGGTCAGACAGGAGAGCGAGTTAGGATCAGTAGAAAAAGAAAGAGCCAGAGCCAGTATCTTTGCCCTGCCTGGGGAGGGAATGCCTCCATGGAAAGCCATGGTGTGCAATACTAAGAGAAGGTATGGATGTTGGGGAGCATGGTATTGAATTCAAATGCTACCAACTTGGCATTTTGCCTAAGACTGTTTATTAGAAAGGGAAGGACCAAAAAGTACAGAGGAAGATGGATGAATCTGGGAGTGCTTAACTTGGTGTTACAGAAACTGAGGACTAAGCCTGTCTATGATAATCGCTACTTATGTGACCTTGGGTAGGTCATTGTCAACCTCTTAGGACAACAGTTTCCTCATCTGGAGATTGAAGGAGTTGGACTAGATGATGCCTAATGTTCTTTCCAGCTTGGATACACGTACACATATACATTTTACATATATATATATACATATATTCATTATATGATCTAAATATTCAATATATTCAATCTATGATCTAAGTATTCAATGTGGTCACTCTAAGCTAAATTCAATATATGATCTAAATATTATTTAATCTATAATCTAAAACTAGTTTTAGAATTGTCTAAATCTCCATCATATGTGTTTAAAACATTCCTAAACATGGAGAGGTACTTTTCAAACATATCATGCATACAGCTTGGCTCAGAGTTAATGACATAAAACAATTTGACACCAAACCCTATGTTCCCGCCCTTTCCAAATAGTATGGAACGTAGCACCCTGCTTCTGAACTTCTCTAAGGCACAGAGCAGGTATCCAGTAAATATGTGATGAATAAACAAATGTACAGTAAATATGGCTTGTATTTAGCAGACATTTGATAAATGTACTGAATCAATAAATGGCAAATGCCAGTTTAGAGGACTGTTTTAAAAGTATTTGTAGAGGAATTATGGTCAGCTCGTGAGTTGTTAAAGAATATGAATTTTTCTTGGAATGGAGCACATGATCAATGCTACTCGGATAAAATATGGAATGAATTGATCTGTTAGAACAACCCCAAATACATTCTCAGTCTGCTTTTCTTTGTGTAAAGGGCATATGTGTTTATGAAATGCAATCAGGAAAAGAATCTTCTAAGAAACCCAAACAGAAATAATATCTCTTTGACCTTAATATCAAAGTGGCTATGGTAATCAAATTAACGTAGGGTTCAATGTGTCTAGAATTGTTTTAAGACACTAAATCTGAGACAAACAATACGCATGATAAGCATGAAAATTACACACGCATGTTTATGAAATGTTCTAAACATATCTGACAAGCTTAAATGGAAGCATTTAGGTCACTTCCCTTGCTACAACTACTATGAGTTCAATCTCGTTCTTACTATGCATGTTTTCTGCATGAACTTCCCACTGTCCTTCAAAGGGTATACATGTAAGAATATAGGACAATGCAAATTAAAATGCTAAGATTTCATTCTTAGAAAGACAATTCTTCACATATGTAGATAGTCCACACTGAGAGGAGAAAGCATCTTCAAGCATATTCCAATCCTCTTTATTCTCTTTTGCCTCCCTGGTAAATCATAGTGCACAGAAAGCAGTGAATACATAGTATAAACTGGATGAATTCAACTAAAGCATCTTAAATAGCATTATGCTTTCGTGACATCTCATATGAATCACCATCTTTACTCAGAAAATTTCATTCTTTGTGCCGGATATTTTTACAATAAAGTAGAAGAATAAGAAGTGGGTGAGCATCTATTTCTGTGTCTACCATGACCCTGAGAAACCTACATGAATGTTTTGTATTCTGAGCCAGCCAGAAAAGAGGGAAATTATTTCATGGGATCGTAGACATAGACGTATACTGTAGAATCATCTAATCCAACACTCTCATTTTACAAATGAGGAAAATGAGGCCCAGAGAGGTTAAAGGTGTGGAGATGCAGCTTGGCAACTGGTCCTGGTGGTATCATAGCCACAGAAAACATTCAAAACAGAAAAATGTTGCCACCCAAGTCCTTGGCATTGCCAAATGGGGCCACAACAAACAAATTAGTGAAAATAACATTGAAGAAGGATTATCATCAGCATTGTTGCTGTACTCTGAACATCTGACTTGCAGCTGAAACCTTACATGTGTGCTATCTTCCCATTAGAAAGTCAGGCAGTGTGGGTCAATAAGCACCTACTCAGCTTGTTAAATGCCTACTATGTGCCTGACCCTGTGATAAGCAAAATACAGTCCTTTCTCCTAAGGAGTTCACAGTCTAATGGGAGAAGACAATGTGCAAACGACAACATACAGACAAAACATTTTTGTTGTTGTTTAGTCATTTCAGTCATGTCCAACTCTTCGTGATCTCTTCTGGGGAAGTTTAATTGGCAGAGAAAATGGAGTGGTTTGCCACTTCCTTCTGCAGTTCATTTTACCGATGAGGAAACTAAGGCAAATAGCATTAAGTGATTTGCCCAGGATCACATAGCTAGTAAGTGTCTGAAGTCCAGTACTCTATCCACTGAGCCACCTAGCTGCCCCCAAAAACTAGGTATCTTTTAACTTTATAGCTAAGACCCCAGGATCCCACACAGCCCAATATTTGTGATTTATGATCCTACAGTCACAGAATATCCAGATTTGAAGACTGGCTCTTAATTTGCTGTTTTGATGAACTGACACAGCCCCAGCTCCTTGGGTGCATGTCTGCTAAGGTTCAGCTCTGGATTTTGCCCCTCTTCCCCACTTATTTTCTTGCTGTGACATACACTTAAATTTCCTGGATCCCTGCCCTTCATTTCTTATTCATTGTTAGGCAAACTCAGAAAACACCCTGATTTCAATAGTACAGACTACCCCATTTCTTTACCCCTTAAATGACAGAGTATTCTTCTCTTCGTGCCAAGTCATCTCTGTCTATAGCTCTCTATAAGCGTCAGTGCTGAATAGCTTGGAGACTTGGATTGGACTGCACAGACTGTGGGTGTACCACTGGGTTATCCATGGAACTGGAGATAGTGGGGAGGAGGGCACCCTCTTTGTTATTCTCCATTAGCATCTATACCCCTCCCATAGATGCCAACCTTGTCTGGCAGTACCATTCTTTGGGAATGCTCCCTTCCCCTTCCGCCCTGCAGTGTTACCCTGAACTTCATACACAACAAGTTGACAGCTAGCATTTTCTTGAAAACCTGCGATGAAAGAAATTCCACTGTGTGCTGAGACAGTCCATTACAGTTTGGGATACCTCTGTCTATTCATTTTTCCTTCATGTCAAGCTGACTAAATGCCCAGTGAGATCCCGAAAAAAGGTGATTTTTTTGTGATTTTCCAAACAGTAGAATAGAGACGCAGTAGTATACCTGAGAAAATATCCAAGGATAAAAGCAAAAAAAAAATCTATGGCTTCAGAAGTCTGTATGTAAATGCATTAACATAGGAAATAAGTGAGGCAAAGTGGGCATCACAGAGCGAAGCTGACCTCATGAGACCTGGTGAGATCTGACTCGCTTTTGAACTCAGCACTCTACTAAAAGGACTCTCTCCAAGGATTTATTGATCATTAACCCAAAGCCCATTTCTCAGGCCACGTCCTTCACTTCTCTAAAGCATCTGACACCGTTTACCTCCCCTTTTTTCCTGGATATTCTGTCTTCCCTTGGCTTCCAGGACACTGTGCTCTCTTGGTTCTCTTACTATCGTTCTGGCAGCTCCTACATCTCCTTTGATTGATCAGTATTTATGTCTAGCCTCAAAATATCAATGTCCTTCAAGGCTATTCTCTGGGTCTTCATATATGTATACACACACACATATATACATATACATACATATATATTATATATATGCACACGTATATATACCTTCATTCTTTGCAATCATCAATTCTCATGGGCTCACTTATAATCCCTATGCAGATGACACCCAAATTTATTTATAGCCAACCCTAATCTCCTTCCTGATCCTCCACCTTGCATAATCAATTTCTCTTGAATGTCTACACTTGGATATTCTACAGCTATCTCAAACTCAGTATGTCCAAAATGGAACTTTCTTCCCCCTAAATCTGTCCTTCCTCTAAACTTCCCTATTTCTGTCACAGATACCACAAAATGTGGGCAGCTAAGTGGCACAATGGATTGAGTGTTGGTACTGGAGTCAAGAAGACTCATCTTCCTGAATTCAAATTCCAGCCTCAGACTCATACTACCTGTGTGACCCTAGGCAAGTCATTTAACCCAGCTTGCCTCAGTTTCCTCATCCACAAAATGAGCTGAAGAAGGAAACAGCAAACTACTCCAGTATCTCTGCCTAGAAAACACCAAGTGGGGGGCACAAAGATTCAGACATGACTGAAAAATGATTGAAAACAATAACCCCAACACTTCCAGTCACCCAAATTCTCAGTGTTGGAATTATTCTTGATTCTTCCCTCTTCCTCACCTCCACATCCAATCAGTTACCAAATTGTGTTGATTTTCCTTTCACAATCTATTTCTCATTCATCCCCTTCTCTCTGCTCATGTGTCCACCACTCTAATTAAGGCATTTATCAACTCTTACCTGTAATATCACAAATAGCCTCCTAATTTGCCTTTGTATTTATCAAATCTCACTTGGACTGCTCCAATCACCTCCTAATTTGTCTCTGTGCTTCTAGCCTCCCTTCTCTACATTTCATCATCCCCCCAGCTTCCCAAATAACCCTCATAAAGAACAGATCTGATCATGTTACACTTTGGATCAAAAGTCTTTAATGGTTCCTTTTTATACCTAGGGTAAACACAAATCCTCAACCTGTCATTTCAAGTTCCCCACAAACTAGACCACATTTCTAGTTTTATTTTACTCCCCTTCATACACTCTATGTTCTAGCTTACTGTTGTGCAACCTTGGCTTTCCGCACTCCATTTCCACACCTTTGTACAAGCCATACCTCAGCCTTAGAATCCAATCTCTCCTCAATTCTGCTTCTTAAAACACCTTAGCAACCTTCGAGGCTCAACTGACATGCCTTCTCCTATGAAGAGTCTTTCCTGATTCTCTCAGTTGTTTGGGCCCTTTTCCTCCTCAAGTGATTTTGTATTTAATTATCCATTTAATATTCAGCTTCCAGAAGAAGACAAACTCCTTGAATTCAGAACTCATTCCTGTTTATTTTAATCCTGGCATCCTACCACCTGATACCATGCCTTTCAGAAACATTAAGAGTTTGTGGAAATAAACTGATGGTACCCAGTCTTCTAATTTTACATCCACAGTATTTCTGTCACATCATGTTTTCATAAAATACTACATCCAACCATTGCAATGAAGGCACTAGGGGAAAATGGAAGTCTCCACTTCAGTGATTCATTACTGGTGTCAGACAATCTCCAATCACTGTGGATCATGCTTACTAAAATGATTTTCAAATATGAAATATGAACAAGTCTTACACTGCGTGTTAACTGCAGGATCCTTTTCCCATATTCTTAAAATTCAGGCTGATCCTTTCTTTTCTTTTTAAGATGTACTTACTTGAGCTCCTCCTGGACTTCTGCTGCAGTTTGTCCTGATATGATGAATACCTCATTCATGTCATCTGTTAGCATGTTACAAGAGTAACCAATGTTCATGGCAGTTTCTGATGAGACATGAAAGCCAGCTCAGTTGGTAATTACATACTTATATAAGGTATAATTATATATGAGTGCATGTATATACACAGATAAAATATGTGGATATGATTATACTTATATACATATGTATATACACAAACATATATATTTATACACACATATATTAAATTAAAAGCTATCAGTGGAACAGATATTTGTGTTATCGAGGAGAGAGGAAGATTGGAGGGAGGAGGAAAGAGAGAAGAATTTGGAGAGGGGAGGGAGAAGGAGAGAGGGAGAGAGAGAAAGAGAAGGGGAGGTGGGATAGGGTGGGGGTGTCCATGGGATTTCTTGGCAAAGATACTTTCCTTCTCCAGTAGATTAAGGCAAACAGAGGTTAGATGGCTTGCTCAGGATCACACAGCTAATAAATGTCTGAGGTTAGGTTTGAACTCAGGTCTTCCTGACTCCAGGTCCAGTGCTCTATCTACTGAGACACCCAGCTACCTCATCTAAATATATACAGTATCTAATACCTCTACGTAATTCTTAGACAATATTTGGCATAGAAAATACTTAATCAATACTTATTAATTGTTGACAGATTTTTATTATAAACCACATTAATGTTTCTAATTGTGAATGAGAATGATTAGAAAGTTAGAACTTGACCACCATTTTCCCTTTTTTTGATTGGTTGTTCTATCTAGTTTTAGACTATGATTTTATCAGTTTAGTGTACCCACAATGTGTAAACTCTCAACTGAAAAAGATTAGTAATTTGTCTGTCATTCATAATCTCTAGGGTTTAGGGCACAAAGAAATTAAATGGTACCAGCTGTATAACCACGGAGTTTGTGTCAAAAGTGGATTTAACCCATGTTTTCCTAATTCCAAGGCTGACACTTTTTCCTCCCCTGCCCTCTCTAACCCCACCTAATAAGATTCCCAATTTAGAATTATAGCATGATAGAGCTAGCTTGTTGTTCAAAGATACCAACTGGAGTGATTTTCCATTCCTTCTCCAGCTCATTTTACAAATGAGGAAATTGGAGCAACCAGGATTAAGTGACTTGTTCAGGGTCACACAGCTAGGAAATATCTGAGGTCAGATTTAAACTTGGGACGATGAGTTTTCCTGACTCCAGGGCCAGCACTCTACCCACTGCACTGCCTAGCTGATAGGGCCAGATGAAACCTTAAAAACCCTTTCAGTCACCTCATTTTATGGAAACAGGGACAGAAGTTAGAGTCTTTGTCCCAGGCCATAAAGCCATTCCCTCAAAAACTACAACTCAGACCTCCTAACTTCTAATCCAATGATCTGTATGTGACTAAATAATCTTTTAAGTAAGAAAATAAAACAAGCTACTTAATTCAATTTTAATGAAAACCTTAACTGAGCAGACTTCTTATGGAATGATGGTTCCAGTTAAATGAATTTTCTGGTATCCTGAGAGGAAAGCTGTATAATACTATAAATTAATAGCACTTACCTCCCAGAGTTGTTGTGAGGACCATAAGAGAACATAGATGAAGTGCTTTACAACCTTAAAATGTTATCTAAAGGCTAGCTATCAGTATCATTCCATGAATTGACTGAGGATTTTACAATGCCCAAGAGTCTTCTTTCTGAACTTTAATTCTTAGTATAGAACAAGGTAGGGGCAGCTACGTGGCACAGTGGAGAAAGTGCCAATCCTAGAATCAGGAAGACCTGAGTTCAAATTTGGATTTAGACACTTACTAGCTGAGTTACCCTGGGCAAATCACCTAATCTTGTTGGCCTCAGTTTCCTCATCTGTAAAATAGCTGGAGAAGGAAACGGCAAACCATTGCAGTACCTTTGCCAAGAAAACCCCCAAAGGGATCATAAGGAGTAGAATACAATGAAAACAAATGAATAACAACAAAAAGTCATGTCGACATAGATTTAGAAAGTCTATGTTGGATATTCTGATGAACTATGGAAAGTTTGAGGGTCTTTTTATTGTTTCAAATATGAGCTTTTTTTCACCTTTAGACTTTTTCCTATTAGAGTACTGAAGAATATCTATTGAATTAACATTTATTTATTTTATTTTTCCACTTAATAAATACACATTTATTCTACTGATGATTCATTGGATTTCCTCAAATAGACGTTTTACTGTGATAATTTCCTTCACTGTACAAATATATCGATATCATGTCCTTTCAGATTACCTTGCTTGTCTCCTGTTAAGACCCAGATCTTAATGTTAGCGAGTGATAAACTAGCAATAGTTTCAATAACACCGTCCTGTAATTTGTCTTCTATTGCAGTGGCGCCTAGTAACTGCATTGAGAAAAAGAAAATCCAACATTAACAGAAGGGCATAGGCATTCTCAACAGAAGAGTGTGGAAGGCAAATAAAGACACAGCAAATTATAGGAATGCATAGTTGCAGCTACCAGCAGCCCACCACCCCCATAAATCCTGCTGCTCAGGTGACAAATATGATGCCTCTAGGATCAAATCCCAAATGCTCTGTTTGGCATTCAAAGCCCTTCATAATCTACTCTTAAATCCAGCCTCGTGGCTGTTTCAAGAACACTCCATCTGTAGGCTCCCACCATTCTCTCTGGCTGTTCTCCATTCCTGTAACATTCTTCCTCCTCCAATCTGACTACTGATCTCCCTAGCTTCCCAAAAGTTCCAGCTAAAATCCTACCTTCTACAGGAAGTCTTTCCCAATCTCCTTTCATTCCAGTATGTTCCTTCTGTTAATTACCTATTTATCTTGTTAAATAGTATGTATTTATTTGTTTGCAGGTTGTCTCCCCCATTAGACGGTTAGTTTCAGAAGAACAGAGGTTATCTTTTGCCTCCTTTTCTATCTCTGGAGTTTGGCACAGTGCCTGGCATATAATAGACACTTAATAACTGTGGACTGATTGATTGATTGATGCTAAGGGAGACAGGGATAGAAAAAGTTGTGGGAGATGGTTCTAGATACGTCAAATAAATGGGGCAACAACTGATTAGCAGTAGGCTGGGGTATAGAACCTCTTAAGAAATCGAACATATGATGTCAACATGAATATATCAAAAACTATATCTAGCTTTTGCAATTGGCAAACTGTGTACCAAATCCAATTTTACCCCCTAATTCCTCCTCAATCTGACCTTGGCTTTGAACTTCAGATATCAACCCCTATCTCTCCTCACAAAGGGTTTATCCAATTCTACTCCAAGGAGCCAGCCACAATGTCTCTTCACTGCTCCCAATCTCTTGGCATGTGTCTATATAAGGTTTATACCTGTTGGTCTGATTTCATCCTTTCTTCATTTGATTTGGAAAGGTTAAGAACTTATCTCTTTCATGTGGTTTTACAGAATTGCCTAGGGAGGAGCGCTAAGAAATTAAATTATATCCCCATGGTGATACAGCTAGTATGTCTAGTCTACCCCAACTAAAGGCACCCAAGTATACTTTAAGATATACCTTCCCTTCTGGCTCTAAAAGTCTGTGATTCCAAATCTGGATCTAATCTTTCTACAATCTATATTCTAAAGTTTCCATAGTCTAAGTAAGGAGTCTGCAGCCAATAATGTCAGATTCTAGGCAAAGGGAGCAGTGGTATTTTTGTATTATTTTTATGTTATCTATGAATTACAGCCTTTGCAAGGTATAGTATAAAGTTGATTAGTCAATTGTATACACTAATGGAGGGAGACATTGACATAGATAATCCAAACCAGCAAACACTGCCTTCTATCACATTCCATGGAAAGCAACATGGTATGATACATAGAGCTCTAGTCTTGGAGTCAGGATAACATATAGGTTTGAATCCTGTCTCTCTAGCTGTATAATACCAGGGCAACTCACTTCAGTCAGTGAGTCAGACAGTCGACAAGCATTTGTCAAGTACCTTCTGTACCAAGTGCTATGCCAACTGCCGCTGGCCTCAGTTTCCTCATCTGTAAAAAGGTATCAGTAGTACCTGTTAGTTCTTGCTTTACAGGTTGCTATGAACATCAAAAATGATAATGTATGTAAAGTATTTTGTAAACCTTAAAGCACTATATGTGGATTGATTGATTGATGTGGAGGGAGACAGGGATAGAAAAAGTTTTGGGAGGTGAACCTAGATATAGGTCAACTAAGTGGGGCAAAAACTGATTTCTATTGCTTAAGCTATAGAACCTCATAAGAAATCTATTGTATGATGTCAGCATAAATGTAATTATTGGTTTGACCCCAAGATCTCACAAAATAATCTGGGAATATATATATCTTAGACCCTGTGATGTCAAGTGGGCTTAAGGGTCACCTTTCTTCTTCTCTTGAGGTCAAACACTAGCTTTCCTTGACATTTGAGTTGCTTAGACATTTTCAACTTTGGGGGAAGGGGGGCTGCTTCAATTATATTCAGTGGTCTTAGCCCAGAAGAAGAAATTCACAGATTCCTAGGGATGAAAATAAGAATAGTTTAGATATAGAAACACTTTAAGATCTATAAATAATTTTCCTCACAGAAACCCTATGAGGAAAGTAATACCATTTATATAGTTATATAATATAATGGAAGAATACTATTCCATTTTACTGATGAGGAAACTGAAGCTGAGAAGGCTTGGAGGGGGTTCCATATTACTGATTCAAGGTTACGTAGCTAGTAAGTGTCTGGGCTGTGATTTGAACAAGACTCAAACCCAAGAACTTTCCAGAGGGCAGCAGAAGCCCAAAGGCAGGGCCAAATGTGGTCTGAGCAGAGATTCAAAAGAACCCAGTAGACACAGACAAGACTATAGAGACCTGACTGACCGACGAGGTTGTTCAGGACCACAGTCCTGCCTTGTGACAAATTTCTTAGACCTATGAAAGGAAACATGTTCCCAAGGGGCACAGAGAATTAAAAGTTTGCCACATAGCCTACTCTTTGTGGAATTCTAATTGCATAGGTGGAAGTCTACGCCAGCTCTGGTAGAATTATCCCTAGATTTGTATATAGGATAAACTCAGAGCCAATATATAAATGTATAAAATGTGACTCAGTGTTTGAAAACAACAGCTACTCTTTATAGCATTATTTATTCAACAGCTCATCCATGTGTTGCATTTTAAAATTCCTACCAATATATCTCTGAGCACATACCATCATATCTCTTTCGATCTCTTCATATGCTGCAGCAATCCGTTCATCTCTCCTATCAAGTCCCCTGCTTGCCTCTTCCAGAAGTTTAAACCATTCTTTAAAGTATTCTTCATTGAGGTCTCTGTACGCGATGGCCAAGGTCCGAAGTCCTTCACCTCCAAATTCCTACGAAAGAAGACAGGCAGGTGAAAACAGCAGTTAGGGCATTCTCATGAAATATTTCCTATTTTAAAAGAGAGCACTGCTTAACAATCCTGAAACATAAGCAAGGTTCTTTTCGGAAATCAGAAATCTTTACTTTTTATTTCTAAGGGACTTAAACTGTCAAGAAAGCTAAAGATTCCAAGAAAGATACTATGAATTATTGCTTGTTAGTTCAATTTTGAAGGCCATCAAATTGTGTTTCCATCTTGTGATACTATTATGAGATAAAATGTCACACTCTGCATTTGCTTGACTCATGGAAGAGCCCTTAGCTAGATCTCTTCTTGTCCATGAAGAGAAGACAGAGGCTTGTCAGCCCTAGCGTGCTCCAGGATGAAAGGACCCCTACTGCTCTCAGAACAAAGGGAAGATGTACAAAAGAAGGATCATGTTCCTAGTATAAGTAATTCCTTCCAGTACTATCTCACTCCCAGCCAGGGTCACTACCCTGGAGCTGGGCATTGATGTAACATGGCCTCATGAGGGCAGACAGGGAAAAAGATGTAGCAAAACATGAAAAAGACACATAGAAATTGTAGACTTTCCATGTCACTGTACATCCAGTGTGTGCGTGTGTGTGTGTGTATGTGTGTGTGTGTGTGCCATGCATGTTCTGATGACTATAAGAAAGAATTCAACTAAGTTAATTTACATTTGGGTTAGTATTCTGGTTATGACAGTCACATTCAACAAGCCCAACAGCAAGGCCACCAAGGAAAGGAACATCAAATGGATAAGCATCTATTAGGTGCCCACAATGTACCAGGCACTGGGTTAAGCACCAGAGATACAAAGAAAGGGCAACAAAACAAATAAATAAAAAACCCCAGTCCTTCCTCTCAAGTTGTCCACAGTCTGGAATCCCTAGTGGGCTAGAAACCTAGTTAGTTCCTGCCCAGTAACTAGAACCTTTGCCCAGTTAACTGGCAAAAACACGTCTTTGCCTGTGACTTACAATCCCACTGGGCAATAAAATCATTTCTTATGTCCTCAAAAGCATTGAGCAAACTGTGAGAGCACTACAAAGAGACTAATTAAGTTATTTCATTATTTCATCAAGTACAAATGTTTAATTTAAATGAATATTTTAACAAGATCTGTTGCATAAATTAATTTAAAAAACAATACATATAGTAACCACGAACAACCACAAAAACTGAACACCAGAGGGTTGCAGCAAACAGGCAATGAATAAACTAATGTCCTTTCTTGGAAAATAAGTCAATTTCAATTTTAAGATGTGGGGGAAAGGAAGATGTTTCTTTTACTTTAATGTATAAGTAGGTGAAAATTTAAGGTACCAACACTTTAGCTATTGCAAAGATCTGATGCTTGTGATTCCAATGCTACTTTCTTTAATAAAAAATGTAGGCCTTCTGGAAAAGATTAAAAGAAAATCAAGAAAGCTCCATTGCAAAGACAAAAACAATAGCTATGTTTGTAACCAATATTACCAAGCCATCATTCTTTATACTCAAAGTCGGGCAGTTTTTTATTTGTTTGTTTTTGAAAGATTCAGAGAATGTTTTGTATTAAATATAGGGCCTGACAAAAACCATGAATCCTCAAAAACACACACACATACAAAATAGCAACTTCCCTGCCTCTTCCCCCTACACACACACACACACACACACACACACACACACACACACACACACACACACATCACTAAGAAAATAAGAGCTTTATCCATTTTCCCTTAAAGTTCATATTGGGTTAAAAACAGAACTCGAAAGAAGTAGGGTAAATACACTTCAATTCCAAGTTTCTAAAGTGAATATTTTTCAATTCCATTTATAGTCTCTTTCATGTAGGAATTAAAAAAAAAAACCTCTAACATCTGCTCAGATGGTGAGCTAACTTAGTCTCCTACTAAATATTGTATGCAATACATTAATACTTAATTGATTACTACAGCCATGGTTGAGACTGAACAGACAGTGGCTATTCAGTGCATAACAGAACCATGGAGGAAGATGATTCTAGAAACTTCCAGAAATTTCCCAACAACACTGAAAAGTTATTCTTATGAGGTAGGAAGACATCATAAGAGCTGCCAGTTCATATCAGACTTGTTAGAATTCTCTTGCAAAAGCTCAGTTACCGAAGGTTGGGAAATCTGGGAGGAAACCAGTTTCTATTGAGTTTAATTCTTTGGATGAGCCTATGCTCAAACACACAAGAGCAGATGATAAGAACTTATCTCCCATGATAATTCTAGATGACTCCAGAAGAACAGCAGAGTCTGGAGCACAGAAAGTACATGCAATGACTCTTTTTCAGTTGTTGAAGGTTAATATCCATCAAAGTCCAATTCTGACTTCTCAATATACGTAACCTAGCTTGACATAGAAGATGGGGAGCTGAAACTGGAGCTAGAAAAACCTGGGCTCACATCTCACTTTAGATACTAACTGTATGACCCTGAACAAGACATGTAACCTTTCTGAACTAGTATCATCATCCTTAATATGGTAATATAGCAGCACCAACTTAGACACCATATAGTGAAACGCTCTCATTTTATGGATAAGGAAAGTGAGGTCCAGGAAAGTGAGGTGATTTGCCCATGGTCACACAGGTAGTAAGCATCAGAACAAGATCTGAATCCAAATATTCTGATCATAGAACAAATTTACACTGTATTACATCATCAGCTTCACAAGATTGCTCTAAGGATCAAATGAAATGATGTTTCATAAGCCTTAAGTTACTATAAAACGGAAACTTTTTTCTTTAGCCCAGAGTAGGGAACTACTGAGTAAGAAATTCATTACCAATCCGTATGGTCATCTACTCCAGCTTACAATTTTAGAGAGTTGCCTGGGGCATTGAGAGATTAAGTGACATTCCCAGCATTACATACCAATACATATGAGTGGCAGAATCTGACCCAGGCATTCCTGATTCTATTGCCAGCTCTCTATCGCTATACAATGTTGGCTGTCCTACAAGCCACTTTCGTTATTATTCTTAAAGGCCAGAGCAGTAGAGTCCACCATGCTGGGAAAGTTTTTAGTACAAATACTAGTTCTTCTGTGTGTGAGAAAACTTAGTTAAGAATGGAAGGGCTTCCCACCAGCAATGCATTCTTTGGCTATGGCAACCCATAAATAAAAAAGAGTACAAAATATCCCTTCGTTCTCTACAATTCCACTTTTGCTTTCATAGTGACATGAGTGCTGTGGTGCTTAAGGGGACAGAAAATGTGAAGAATCTCAGTTTTTACAGTTTCCCCACTTTTGGAAGAACTGAGCCATCTCAGTACTGAAATTCTCATGATAAGTGAACCTTGAAGACAAAGGGACACTAAATGGAAAGATGTCTTACAGCTTTTTCTTGGGGAAACAAACAAAGGAGCTTGACAGAGTTAGTTTCATATTGTATCCAAAGACAAAAAATATGTCATTCCATGAAATAATTCATCATCTTGTCTTATAACTGTTCACACTGAGTGTAAGCCAAAAGAATTCCTGGTTGATATTTCCAACTGGTGAAGACAAGGGAAATCGTACAAATACACTGACAAATCAAGTCAATATATACATTAATAATTGGTACAGAGAGGAGACTGATGAAAAATATGTTGGAAAACATGGCTCCAGCTTGAGAAATATACATGATCCAAGACTTAAAGATTACTCAGTGGAGCAGAAAGATGCACATACTCTAGCTCTTCCCCTACAGCCCATAAAATACCTGTAAAAATGACTCTAAACAAATTCAAGAGCAGAAGAAGCCACAAAACACCAGAGTGAAAGAGATTTCCAGCCCAAAGTAGCCTGGAAAGTTGAAAGGAAAGGTCTATCACACAGAGCACAGAGTGGAGCGCAGCTCACGGAGCCCAGCCCACTCTCAGAAGCATGGCACTGGCAGGAACAGGAGCAGAACAGGCCTCAGGGATGGAATACCAAGCAGCAGCAGTCATTCTCAGATCCTTCAACCCACAAATGCCAAAGACAGTCAGTCTTCAAAGGTCAGTGAGAAAGCTTTTTCACCTTGGTGAGAAGGGAGCATGGTCCTCCCCTGACCCAGCCCCAGGGTGGGGTGACAGTGGTGGCACCAGCAGCAGCAGCATCCATTTTTGGAGCCCTTGACCTAAAGCCCCTGGGGGAATTGAGCCACTGATCTGCATCTCAGCACTGATTGGTGGCCCTGGGGCTGGCATGGTGAAGGAGTCAGAGGCTCTGGAAAGGGAATGCTACTTGCAGATCCTAGGCAGAAAACCTTGGGCAGCTCGCAGAGCAGAGTGCAGGCCAGGAGAGGAGTAAACTCCTCTCTCTTGATTGTGCCACCTTGGAGGAACTGAGAAATTACAGGTCCCCACAGTATACCCTTCTCTTGACAAAGGACTCAAAAGTTGAGTAACTGGCTGGGAAAATGTCCAAAAAAGGGAAAAAATAAGACCATAGAAAGTTACTTTCTTGGTGAACAGGTATTTTCTTCCATCCTTCCAGATGAGGGAGAACAATGCTTATCATCAGAGGCCTCCAAAATAAATATGCAATGGTCTCAAGCCATGGAAGAGCTCAAAAATGATTTTGAAAATCAAATAAGAGAGGTGGAGGAAAAATCGCAAAGAGAAACGAGAGCAATGCAAGAAATTCGTGAAAAGCAAGTCAACTGTTTGCTAAAGGAGATCAAAAAAAATGCTGAAGAAAATAACACTTTTAAAAATAGACTAACTCTATTAGTTAATCCATTAGTTAGAAAAAGAGATCCAAACAGCCAATGAGGAGAAGAATGCATTAAAAAGCAGAATTAACCAAGTGGAAAAGGAGGTTCAAAAGCTCACTGAAGAAACAGTACTTAGAAAATTAGAATGGAACAGATGGAAGCTAATGACTTTTTGAGAAATCAAGAAATTACAAAACAAAACCAAAAGAATGAAAAAATGGAAGATAATGTGAAATATCTCACTGGAAAAACAACTGACCTGGAAAATAGATCCAGCAGAGACAAGTTAAAAATTATGGGACTATCTGAAAGCCATGATCAAAAAAAGAGCCTAGACATCATCTTTCATGAAATTATCAATGAAAGCTGTCCTGATATTCTGGAACCAGAGGGTAACATAAATGTTGAAAGAATTCACTGATCACCTCCTGAAAGAGATCTGAAAAGAAAAACTCCTAGGAATATTGTAGTCAACTTCCAGAGTTCCCTGGTCAAGGAGAAAATATTGCAAGCAGCCAGAAAGAAACAATTCAAATATTGTGGAAATACAATCAAGATAACACAAGATCTAGCATCTTCTACATTAATGCATCAAAGGACTTGAAATAGAATATTCCAGAAGTCAAAGGAACTAGGATTAAAACCAAGAATCACCTACCCAGCAAAACTGAGTATAATACTTCAGAGGAAAAAATGGTCATTCAATGAAATAGAGGACTTTCATGCATTCTTGATGAAAAGACCAGAGCTGAATAGAAAATCTGACTTTCAAACATAAGAATCAAGAGAAGCAGGAAAAGGTAAACAGGAAAGGAAAATCATTAGGGACTTACTAAAGTTGAACTGTTTAAATTCCTACATGGAAAGACAATATTTGTAACTCTTGAAACTTTTCACAGTATCTGGGTAGTTGGAGGGATTATATACATACACACACGTGTGTGTAGATATATACACATATATTTTTATATATGTATATATAGAGAGAGCACAGGGTGAATTGAATAGGAGGGGATCACATCTAAAAAAATAAAATTAAGGGGTGAGAGAGGAA
This sequence comes from Notamacropus eugenii, assembly GCF_028372415.1. Classification (NCBI taxonomy): domain Eukaryota; kingdom Metazoa; phylum Chordata; class Mammalia; order Diprotodontia; family Macropodidae; genus Notamacropus; species Notamacropus eugenii. Next base: position 3,170,743 of record NC_092878.1, on the reverse strand, counting down.
TATATTGGGAGGAAAAAGGGAGAAATAGAATGGGGCAAATTATCTCTCACAAAAGAAGCAAGAAAAAGCGTTTTCAGTGGAGGGGAAAAAGGGGGAGGTGAAAGGGAAAAATCACATTTGGCTTAAGGAAGGAATAACATGCATATTCAATTTGTATGAAAATCTATCTTATACTACAGGAACGTAAGAGAGAATGAGATAAGCAGGGTGGGGGGGATGATGAAAGGGAGGGCAAATGGGAGGAGGGAGCAATTAGAAGTAAACACTTTTGGAGAGGGACAAGGTCAAAAGAGAGAATAGAATAAATGGGGAGCAGAATAGGAAGGAGGGAAATATAGTTTGTCTTACACAACATGACTATTATGGAAGTCATTTGCAAAACTACACATGTATAGGCTATATTGAATTACTTGCCTTCTCAGTGGGGATGGATGGGGAAAGAGGAAGGAAGAGAAGTTGGAACTCAAAGTTTTAGGAACAAATGTTGAGAATTGTTTTTGCATACAACTGGGAAATAAAAAATACAGGTAATGGGGTATAGAAATTTACCTTGCCCTACAAGACAAGAGAGAAGATAGGGATAAGGGAAGGGAGGGATGTTAGAAGGGAGGGCAGATTGGGGGAAGAGGTCATCAGAATGCATGGAGTTTTGGGGGAGGGGAAGGGAAAGACAGAGAGAAAATTTGGAACTCAAACTTTTGTGGAAATGAATGTTGAAAACTGAAAATAAATAAATAAACATTTTTAAAAAGACTGCTCAGAAGTTTATGTATCACAAATATTTTCAGGAAAGAGGAAGGATGTGCAACATTATGGCAAATAAAACTGCCTATTTTGATGTAGGAAACAGTTGGTTATTGATGTAGAAGTCATATCAGAGTCAGCTGTCTGCACAGTCAACCATTTGGCTAGTTAGCATAAGGTCAAAGTCTATATGAAATTAGAATAAAGTCTGAAGATGAGAAGACATGAACAATTGCCAAAATTTCAACCAGCCATACTCAAATAAGCCTTTGATGCCAAAAAGTAGGAATAGAAAAAGGCAAAGATAAGATTTACCTTCTTACAAAAGTTTAATCAGTATAAAAGTCTTCACAATAAGGGCTCAACATGGCCCAAAATTGCCTAAGTTAGCATATAATGTATTTCCTTTATTAAAAAAAACACACACAGCAACCAAGAGCACATGAGTTTACAATAGGAATTCATTTGTAAAGCACTATGGAAGAGGATGCTTGAATATCACAGATATTGTCACCTAATTAAATAGCAGAAGTACAAAATCTAAAAGAAAGGTTAGTCATAACAACTAACCGAGTCACAATCCATTGAGAACATTCATAGATAAATGAATAATAGCTAACATTCATATAGTGCTTTACAAGGACTATCTCATTTTATCCTCACAACAAACTTGGGATGTCAGTGCTCTTATTATTCCATTTAACAGATGGAGAAATTGAGGCAGATGGAGGTAAATGGCATGTTCAGTGTCACAAGGTTAGTATTTGAGGCAGAATTTGAACTCAAGTTTTCCTGACTCCAAGTCCAGTGTATTGTACAGCATTTATTAAGCAATGAGTGCCAAATACTATATTACATACAAGGGATACAAATTTAGGGAAAGAGATAATTCCATCTCTCAAGGAATTCACAGTATAATTGAAGAAGAAAACACATTTAGGAGAGTTAAGCTGCAAGGCAAATGGAAAGTTCTGGAGACAATGCTTATGGTAAGACCTAGGAGTTCCTGGGCTATATGAGGGTATCTGCCCCACCAAAGCTGCCTATCATCATTAGCAATGGAATAGTGGGTCTCAGAGTCAGAGAGAAGAAAGAATTCTGGGTTCCCTAAGACACAGAGCGGGCATAAAGGTTCAGTGTCAATCCAAGAGGGGAAATGAAAAAGAGGGATTGGCAGAAAGGTTGGGGGTTGTATTCTGGCAGGGGAGGGGGTAGTGATATCCTCTGGCTGGATGCCATGTCTGGCTTGGAGCCTATGGGTGGTACCAGATGTGGTCTAAGACAGCCTGCCAGTGCGAAGAGGGAGAAATGGAGCCTCCTGGAACTCACATAAAGACATAAAATGGAACAAACTTGTCAACATTTCTACCATGATCACTATAATCATCACAGAAAAAAACCCCTACATTTGGATAGCTCATTCCATTGAGTTCTATTCAAAGCAATTTAAAATAGCACTTATATTCCAATATTTCAGTAGACCTATGATCTTATAAATTTTGGTATTTCTTTCAGCGAGGCATATTGCAGTCCATCTAAGTCTATCGAGACTGTGCCATTTTCTCCCATAAATTCACCACAAGGCATATAGCCAACATGCTATGGGCCTTCATCATGATCTCTACACATTGTCTGGATATTAGGGCTATCTATCAGCAGTGTCAAGGATACCAAATGGGTTCTTTTTACAGTTATACATTTCCTTGATGATACTCTACATAACTTTTTCTGTGCAACTACTCACTTTTTAATGGGTTAAAGCTTTCCCACAAATTCCATGTGCCTCTCCAGTGCCATGTGGGTAATATTTAACTTCAACCTTTCAGAGGTTATAGCACTATATGCCTGCCAGCTATTAATCAATCAATAAACACTTATTAAGCACCTGCTATGTGCCAGGCATTGTACTAAGTGCTAGGGATACAAAAAGGGTCAAAAGACAATTCCTACCCTCAAGGAACTTATAATCTAATGGCGGAGACAGCATGCAAACAAGCATTTATAAAACAAGCTACATACAGGATAAATAGGAAATTATTAACAGGGGTATCCAGCCTTTCCTGAAGAATTATATAGTCCTTTGATTCAGAGAGAACCTTGTCAATAAGAGTACCTGATGATATCCCAAAAGGCAACCTACTTGATTTTCTGTCACCTGTTAAATTCTGGGGTCAGCTCATTACCATCTGTAATGTATCCCAGATATGTATTAATGGAGTGTTCATCCAACCACAAAGCAAAGAAAAATGGCACTTAAAATGAGATCAAGAAAAGTAGTTGGTCCAGGTCATTTACACACAAAGGGAAGCTGTTCTAGAGGTAACCTTATCTGGAAAGGACTGAGGAAGCACAAGATAATTTAGGGGATTAACGGAAAAATCATGAACAATATTACTGACCAATAAAGGTGATAAAAGTAACATCAATAATTGCTAACATGTCTACTTTTCAATCTTTATAAAATCTTTATGAGAAAGATCTACATGCATATCCATGAAAATGTGGGAAGGTTAGGGTTAGACTTTTTCGAACAATTTTCTAGAGCAGGTCACATTTTTATAGTTCCATATGTCCCTGAGAGATGCTGAGAATAACAATACCTTCCTGAGTTGAAAGAAAGAAAGGGAGGGAGGGAAGGGAAAGAAGAAAGGAAGGGAGGAAGGAAGGAAGGGAGGAAGGAAGGAAGGAAGGAAGGAAGGAAGGAAGGAAGGAAGGAAGGAAGGAAGGAAGGAAGGAAGGAAGGAAGGAGGGAAGGAAGGAAGGAGGGAAGGAAGGAAGGAGGGAAGGAAGGAAGGAGGGAAGGAAGGAAGGAGGGAAGGAAGGAAGGAGGGAAGGAAGGAAGGAGGGAAGGAAGGAAGGAGGGGAGGAAGGTAGGAAGGAAGGAAGGAAGGAAGGAAGGAAGGAAGGAAGGAAGGAAGGAAGGAAGGAAGGAAGGAAGGAAGGAAGGAAGGAAGGAAAACGTTTGAATTGGTAAAGTAAAACATAGCCTTAACAGTTCTTTCTTACACAAATACCAAGATCATTCAGGAGTTCCTGACAAATGCATAGATAACTTTGTTCTTTGACTCTCTGCTAGTATCAGATGAGTCATAAAACATGGAGACATACATTCTCTAAAGAGCTCATCTTTGTCACAGAGAATATAGTACATAACATTAGAGAAGAGAGGTTCCCTATGGATGGGTGATATCTTCCAGGTGTGCCTATTAGCAGGTGATATTATTCTGATAGAACCAAGTAGTGGATATTCAATGAGATCCATGATTATGCACAAAAGCTGTGCCTAAGAATCTATATAGGAAAAATAAAATATATAAAAATTTTTATTGTCCATATCATAACATGTAATAGGATGGCCCATTCTGAATGAGAACACTAATTAGAACAGATATTGCACGCAGATAGTGGGGTGAGTACAGAATTGAAGGGGAAGAAAGATGGCTAGGATCGCATTTGGGAAATTATGTTGTGTTTTTAAGGATGCTAAGCTGCTCCCCAGTGCAAAGATATATTTCAATACAAATGTTTTCGCAGGCATTCTCTAAGATTGTAAGCATTGGAATACCATAATATTCTAGAAATCATAGTTGCAAATGACCCAGAAGGCAATGGAGCAATGCAAGGTAGGCACAAATAAGTAGTACCATATTTCCAACTATGAATTATGCTCAAAAATTGGCATATGAGATATGATTAAGCAAATATGTGATCAGAAAAGAAGATGGGCCATGTAATGGATAGTAAGATGGACAACCTGAGTGTTCCACTGTATACCTGAAGTTTATAAAGACCCAAAGAGAAGCTCCAATCCAATCCAATCCAAACCAGACCAATCCAACAAGCATTTATTAAGCCCCATAGGGTGCAGGGTGCTATATGAGACAATGAGAAGAAAAATACAAAATTAAAACCAGTATGCTCCCAATATACTGGGTGGATTCTTTGTGGAAGACCATAGCCCAGAGTCACATTCCTCAAGGAGTTGGGTTAGATAGGTTATATGATTTGCATCCAAGGAGAGAGTATCCACAGCAATGAGATCATGGAAGTGATGAAGTATAAATTGGTTAATCCATTGAGGGCAAGCCTCCTTGAGGCTCACAGCAGAGTGATGAGCTCTGCAAGGTATTTTCCAGGCAACAATCTGGCACACAGATGACTGACTTCACATGTGTGCATACTTCATCACATTATTTACATGTACCTCTATGTGACTATAAAAGGACCTGATATTTAGTCAGTACAGAAAATTCCCATTATAAGAATTCTCTCCACCAATGCAGGTCACAACCTAACTATGACAGAGGTCTAGCAAATGTCAGAGACGGAATCTGAGCCAGGTCTGACACTCTTATTGGGCCCAACCTGTGGTAGAGCCTTCCGAGCTTGTACTGGTCTGATCGGCCACAGCTGGACACACCGTATGACGCCAACATAGTGACATTATTTTCATCTTCTTCAAGAACAATGAACCAACTATTCTACCAGCTCCAGACCTAGTGAAACCGTGTGCACAGGTGTACATAGACATACACACATAGACACAGATACATGTAGATATAAACATGCATATACATGTATATGCCACATAGCTTGTATTATGCATTACATATGTGTGTAGGTGAGTAGGTTGGCCAATAAGTCATGAAATTTGGGGCCCTGGCAATGAATGACATATGTGTGTGTACGTGTATATGTATGTAGATATGTGTATGTAAATGTATACATGTAGAGAGAGAGACATGGCTAGACAAACTGATGATAGATAGATAGACAATAGACAACATAGCACAACAGATAGAGTGCTGGGTTTAGGATTAATGATTAATAATAATTAATAAATAATGATGATTAATAATGATTAATAATGCTTGATTCAAACCTTGCCTCTGACACTTATCTCTGGTCCAGTAATCTAACCCCTATGCGCCTCAGCCAGTTCCCCCAGAGATCTACTAAGCCATAGATGGAAGTGATCCACATCCATAAAGTATGGGAAAAGTACCATCCTTACTGGATGGAAAACATGAGGCACTTACACTGAGATGATCTGATGTCAATGTCATAAGTTCTTCATTGGAAGGATGAAGTTTTTCAAACAGAATGGTATCTGCTCCTTTACAATACAGCTTTATCTGTCCTTCTGGGTTTTGAACTAAAAATAAAACGTTTGAAACAGTGTATTATCATTGAGTAATATTACCTCAATCAGACCTTACTTACCAAGGGCTGACTGTAGGCCCTTGATGAAAAGGCACCATATCTGATGCTAGTAATTTCATTTTCCTGACTTGGTGTTCCAAGATGCACAAGTCGTAGAGCAGTGCTGAGAGATGACTTTAATTTATTGAACAGAGAATTGGCTTTGGAGTCAAAAAGATTTGGGTTCAAGCCCTGCCTCGATATGTACTATTGTGTAATCTCTGGAAAAGTCATGTGACCTTTCCACACCCAAAACTCTAAGATGATAAGTTACAGAGCAGTTATTTATTTGTATTGCTGAAGGGAGTTTCTTCGCAGGGAGTTTCCTATATAGGTAAAACCATAAACATGCTTTAAAGAAACCATTTCACATTGAGACCTGTAATTTTTTTAACTGATCCCTTCAGCCAAAAATTATTCTTCTGATCTGATCTAGAGTATCATATAGCAATGTTTAACTTCATATTATACCTCCTATTACAGTTTGTGTGTGCATGAGTATGTGTATGTGAATCTGATCTTCCTATCAGACTTTAAGGTCTTTGAGGAGAGGAATTGTTTGTTATTTTTAATCCCTCTAGGACCTAGCATAGTGCTTAATATTTATGGAATTCACTGGTCAAGAACTATGCCCTCTCCCTGTCCCTCCCTACCACCACCTCAAGCATTAGGTTTGAAGTCAGGAAACCAGAGTTGTAACTCCAGTTTTACGTATTTACCAGCTTTGTGACCTTGGTCAAGATACTTTTCTAGACCTTGGTTTCCCATATACAAAATGAAAGGGATATACTAAATAATGTCTAAAGACCCTTCAGTCCTAAATCATCAATCTGTCACCCAAATTTAGCCTAAATATTTTTTGCCTGGTAGTAACCCTTTTTTTCTAAACACAAGAACAAGTGTCTAAGGATAGTCAAGATTTTTCCCTACCTAGCCTTCCTGAATAAGTTACATGCTTGTCTGTAAAAATTCTTTAGTCTTGGTTGCAAATTTGAACTCAATAACATGTGCCTGACTCCCTTGTATGTGTAACACCATTATATATAGGCTATGACAAAGGTGCTATCCTTACTAGTCAAAAGACACAAGACACTATCCTCAAACCACTTAGCCCAATGCTGATCCAGGTGGCCTGGTGGTCAACAAATACATGTTGGTTTAAATATACATTGATATCACAAAAGAAAGAGAAAACTGATAGGTATAACTACAGCCCAACATAGGCGAAAATATAGATTGTTGATGTTCCATACCAACAACCGATGAAGAATGAGGTGGGGTGGGGGGGCAGGAGGCCTTATCGCAAAATAAAATATCCTACCCGCCTTTGGCAATAAAATTATACAGTCTTCTTTTTTCAATCACATCCAACTCGTGACCCTATTGGGGGTTTTCTTGGCAAAGATATTGGAGTGGTTTACCATTTCCTTCTCCAGCTCAGTATACAGATGAAGAAACTGAGGCCAACAGGATTAAATGACGTGGCCAGGGTAACACAGCTAGTAAGCATCTGAGGCCAGATTTGAATTCACAAAGATAAGTCTTCCTGATTCCAGGTCCAGTACTCTATCCATTGTGCCACCTCGTTGCCAAAATTACATCGCATTAATTTAAAGAATTAGTTGATCTAAATTCTTCTTGCAGTTTTCAAGGGAACTCAAGTGATTTCTATGTTTTCATTTCATACAATATGTTATTTGGAAAGACCAAGGGAGAGCCAGAATTCTAGAATCGTCTCCCTTCTTCCTAGTCTGCCCCTGTTTTATCAAACAGATGTCATTTTGTCTTGGCAGGGATCCTGCTTAAAATTCCTCCTGATACACAGCAATACTCAAGAAGTTGTTCATTTAGTGTATGGGAGAACATTACCTTTCCTCATATGGGATGTATTAAGACAAACATCAGATTTTTTTGATCAGACAGCAATTTCTCCACAGACAACAATATGTCAAATGACATAAAGTGATCATCTTAGGGGAAGGCCAAAAGTACTCCCTGCATAGCTAAAGTGTTTTCAAGACGCCAAACCAATGAGAAGCCAGTACTAAGTCAAAGAAGCACTAATAGCACTTCCCTGGGATACCATAAAGAGAAGACAGATCACATTGATAAATTTTTTTTTAAAGTAAAGAGGCACCACAAACACACTTACTCAAAAGACATATGAAGATGACACAGTATTGTGGCAGAGGAAAAACAAACCTGCAAAATGCTGGCCACAAAAGGGGAATATTTTCACACATCTCTTTTGATCTACTTTCACCTGCTAAGAGTGAAGGTCCCAGTACTTGCTGATCAAACCACTCCATGATGCACCTATATGTACATTCCATTTGCTGTCCATAGAAATGGATTTCATTGTACTTTGTTTTTATTATTATTATTTTCATTTATTTATTATTTTCTTGTATTTATAGGCCATTTGCAAATACCAAAATGGCAGGTCCTCCAACTGCTAATGCCTCCTCTTCCCACCCATAAATGACTGTGTCCTTATTCTGTATTCACTTATCTGTTCTCCAGGCTTTCCTCTCCATAAAATATAAGCACCTTGAGCATAGAGATTATTTTAATTTTATCTTTGTATCTCTAGTTCCTAGCACAGTGCCTGTCTCATGTGGTTGTTCAGCTGTTTCCATTGGATTTAACTCATTGTGGTGACCCCATCGGGGGTTTTCTTGATGAAAATACTAGAGCGGTTTGCCATCTCCTTCTCCAGCTCATTTTACAGATGGAGGAACCAAGGCAAACAGGGTTACGTGATTGATTTGGTCAGGGTCATATAACTACTAAGTGTCTGAGGCCAGATTTGAACTCAGGAAGATGAATCTTTCTGATTTCAGGCTTAGCTGCCCAGAACTGTCACATCGTGGGCACTTAATAAATGCTTTTGAATGAATGAATGAATTGCCTTATCATCATTGGTAATAGTAATACTGATAGCTAACACATGGCATTTTGAGATTTGGCAACACATATGTGATCTCATTTGATCCTCTCAATAACCTTATGAGGTAGATGCCATGTTTATTCCCACTTTACAGAAAAGGAAACTGAGGCATTAAGAAATTAAGCCCAGGGTTATCCAGCTACTAAGTGTCTAAGACTAGATTTTAATCCATGCATTGCTGACTCCAAGTCCCATGCTCTAGTCACTGCAATATAAAAAGATTATAGCAAATGAGTATAACTTTCTATATCAGTGTCCTGCAAACAAAAGATATTTTTTAAAAAGCAAAGGTATTGATTGTACCTATTACAGACATCCTTTTTCGGACATTGTTAAAATCCAAAAAGGCAAGTAGCTGGTAAGTAACAACTTTTCCCATTTCTTCCACTGTGATGGTTTCTGGAGTCCTAGACTTAAAAATAAATCCAAAATTTCTTGCTGCCGTTACTAGAGCTCCTTCATCAGGTGACTGAACTTGGTAAGTTAGTTTTCCTAAAATAAAACAGCAGAAGACATAGTAAATATGATGGTCTTAAAGCAGAAGTTAAGATCTTGCACTGGGCTCAAAAAGTATTCTAGAAAGTCTTACAACTTAGAAGATTGGAAGGTATAAGGTATAAGGACAAGTACAAGGAATTTATTTGTTTAGAGAAGTAACGTGGCACAGTAGATAGTTTAAATCCCCCCTCAGATACTTACTACCTGTGTGGTTATGGGGGATTCACTTAATTTTTTTGAATCTCAGTTTTCTCATCTGTAAAATGGGCCTAATAATTTCTACGTTTTAGGGTTGTTGGAAGGATTAAATGGGATAATCTATGGGAAGCACTTTGTAAACCTCAAAGACTCATGTAAATGACAGCAACTTATACTTTGCCGACTTTCTTAATTCTCACATGAGAAAAAAAGGAACCACAACAAAACTTGAAAATAAATAAAAAGTTTCCCTCAAACAAGTTTGTTTTGTATACGAAAGTTTTCCCACCAGGCTCTTTCAGTCACTTTTCATCTCTAGCCACTGATTTGTGTCCTCTTTCCCCCATAATACATCTCCTTCAGCAACAAGTCTTTCAGCTTTTCACAGTCTCTTCATAATGTAAGGGGTCCTGGATCTGGACCCTGGAAACCTGAATCTTCTAGCTCACACTTGTTACATTGAAGAAATGTAGATATTTTCCAAATCTATCTTTGCTTTTTTGAACTTCCTCCACCAGTTGAGGAAAGAACATTCCTAATTTTATGTCTTATCAATAGCTTCTTTCATCATCATCGTTCATAACCTACGGAGGGTTTCCTGATTTCTAGTAACCTTTCTCAGATCCGTGAGTTGGTGAATTTGACTAATGAATTTTCAAGTTGGCATTTTTATTTTTTCATTTCACTTCTCTGGTACCTATAATCCAGGATTATACGTAGCAAAGATGGAATTCAAATCCAGGTCCTCTGATTCATGAGTTTTAGATAGATGCCAGTCAAGGTCTTAGTATTTCTTCCTCAAAAAAATCAATGATGGTGGTGGTGGTGGTGGTCATCGTGGTGGTGGTCATGGTAGTGGTGGTCGTGGTGGTCGTGGTGGTGGTCATGGTAGTGGTGGTCGTGGTGGTCGTGGTGGTGATGGTGGTGGCAATGGTCATAAGCAACAGCTTTTAGTACTGAATTTATTTTCATGAAAGTATAGAATCTGGTCTTTATTTCATACAATTGAATTGTTAAAGAAGAAAAACTCAGCAATTCATTTTATCCCTTAAGACATTTTTTTAAAGTCTTAACCATGTTCCAATTCAACATACAGCAAAACTAGAATTGTTCAAATGCAGTATAAGAAGCATCAAAACACCAAAAATAACTTTAGTAGCAACATATATATGTATGTGTATATATATATATATATATATATATATATGTCAATAGTTTTCAATATTCTCCTTAACATTCATTCAATATTCATTATTAGTAACAGCATTTATTCAAAAAATATTTATCAAACCCCAACAAGGAACTACACCATGAGCTGTTCATAACACAAAGAGGACTCAAACATAAAATTGTTGACTAAATAATCACAGAATTCAGTGGAAAGAGACCTCAGACACCATTTGGGATGAAAGAGAGCACTGGCCTCTGGAGTCAGAGGACTTAGGTTCAACTCCTGCCTCTCATGTGCTTGTGTGACCTTGGAAAAGTCACAGCCTCCCTGGGCCTCAGTCTCCTCCTTAATAAAATAAAGAAGTTGGACAGCATAGCCTCAGAGGTCCCTTTGACTAGATGTATGAGCCAGTGATCTCTAACCCTATATTGCCAAGACTTGAGTGGCCCTCCCTTTTACAAATTGCCAGCAAATAGTCACCCAACCTCCCCCTGGAGACCTTTGTTGAGTGGGTAACCTTCTATCTCCCAAAATAGCTCATTACACTCATAAAATTCAACTTGTTAAGAAATTTTTTTCTTGCAGTGAGTTTCTCTGTAACTAATGCCACTGCCTCTCTAATACCACTGGAACCAAAACAGCAAATGTGGTCTCCTTCTCACTGGGTAGTTCACCAAATACTTGAAAACCACTATCATCTTCCTCCTCCTCCAGCTTTCTCTTCCTAGGATAAATATCCCCAGTTTCTTCAATAGATCTTCTTATGACATGTGCTCCATGAAACAGTCACCATCTTGAATGCCTTCCTCTGAATGTACTTTCCAAAACATGGTGCTCAGGTCTGAACACAGAAATCCCGATGTGACTGAACAAGTATGAAGTGAGCTACTTGATGACAAAAGCTGGTTATTCTAAATCTTATATATCTCCAGTCCATAGGAGAGTGCCTAGCATGGAGAAGACACATTATCAGTTCTGGTTGAATTGACTCAGAGTGAAAAATCATTTATTAAGTATTAACTATGTGCCAGGTACTCTATTAAGTGCCTGGCACATAGTAATGTACATGAATACAAAAACAAGGAGGTCCCTGACCTCAAAAGTCTTACAGTAAAGTAGGGGAAAAGACATATGCCAAGGAATAATAATCAGGGAGTATGCACTGGGACTGAAAACATGTCTGAGTCTAATGTTGTGAGACAGAAATAAAGAACGAAATAATGGAGTGACATGAGATAAAAAAAGAGGTAAAGATAGAACAATCTCAGTGAAATATGAAGCAAGACTAATTAAGATGAGGCCCTGGAAAAAGGGATGGAAAGATCTGGAATAGCTACTGTGCTAAACAGGATCATGATTCAGCTAGGAAGGCGTAAAAGGCCCTTCATCTTTCAGAGACGGTTTAGTTGAGATCATGTAACATAAATCTGTAGTGAACCCAGTCCACACAGTTTTGCCAGCTCAGCTCAGCAGCATGTAAACAGGAAGGCAGTAGATGGTGGGAGCAATACAAGGTTAAGACTTGACAGAAGGAGAAGAGGGTGAGAGACTCAAGTGGAGAGGGCAGAGTATAATTGAATTACTTCACCAAGAGATTGAGGAAGGGAAGAGAGGAGAGTGTAGGCAGTGAAGGGTAATAGTCTAAGAAAGAAAAAAGCTAAGTGGCTCAGTGGACCTGAAGTCAAGAAGTTCGAATCCTGACTCAGTAATTAGCTGTGTAACCATAGGCAAATGACTTAGTCACTGTCGTTTCAGTTTCCTCCCTAAATTTAACATACTCTTCCTTATAATATTCTTGGTTAGGCAAACATTTAAATAGAATTGAGATCACAAAAATTTGGAAGCTCCCTCCAATGATATAAGAGCTCACAATGCATCAATGACCATCTATCTTATTTGACTCTTATGTGCTCCCACAAGTTCATCACACAGGGTCTAATCAATGTTCAGAGGCCTTCCTTGCTTCTACTTCTGACATTTTAAGGGTGCCAGTGGAACAATCTGGCTGGCTATTCACTTATCATCCCTCCTTGCTGCCAAATTACCAACCCACTTCTCCTCCTATTATACAATTCTTTCATGATACTTTTTATTCCTCTAATTCTTTGGAGTTCCTCATTGGTTATATGTTTCAGCCTGCTGTCACCTACCAGATATCCCTCCATTGTCCCCTATGTGATATTCATTTGAATTGTTTTCTTGTCATATAGTAACACCAGTGGAATGATGAGCCTTAAAAAATCAAGCCTTTGCTTTCATGGGAATCTTAGGGTTAGTTAGTTAGCTAGCTAGTGAGTTAGTTAGTTAAGGAGATTTGCAATTTCCAAGAGAAATTGCTCTACTGTTCAACTCTAGGCCCAGATGACTGTCCATCTGTACTGCCTGTCCCATATACACATACCGATGGACAAGTTCTCTGGGGTGTCCAACCAAGTGCATGTGATAATCTGAGCAAAAGACTTTCTTCATTCACTTGGTCTTTTGTGTGTGCCAAAATCTTTTGAGTGATCACAGATCTCCTTCAGGAGGTTCAGCAATGCCCTGGAGCTTGATGAAATCAGCATCATGTTATTTTCAAACAGAAGCATCTGGAGGACCTCACCATCAACAGGGAATCCCTCTTCGACCTGGACTCTTTGCTGGACCTCTTCCATCTGAATGACAAACACCTTTAGGGAGCATACATCTCCCCGTTTTATGCTTTGCCTGATGTTTATGATCTGAGAGTTAATGAATAATGCTATTTCTGTTATATCTTCAAAGGAATCTTGAATGATTTTGATGTACACTTCAGAGACATATTATTCGAAGAGAAGCTATAAGGCAGCATTCTGTTCTGCCAAATCAAATGCTTTATTGCAATTAATTAACAATAGGCCCAGTGAGATCTTATATTCTCTAGATAGTTCAATTACTTATAAAATGGTTTTAAAAAAATGTAATCTATTGTTGAATATCATTTAGGAAAGCCTGCTTATTCCCTATGAAAGCTCTCATCAAGGTTGCCCTCAATATGTACATAGTTGACTCTCCTAAAGATTTTGTATAGAGAGGAAAGTGAGCATACAGGTCACTAGTCACTGATGTTGTCTTATTCACCTTTATTAGTATTTACAGGGTCTAAGGGTTTTTTTCCATACTTTCAATATTTTATGCTCCTTCAAATGCCTTTTACATTGACTCCTCAATGCCTTCATGATTATGTTACCTCTACCATGGATATCCTCTCTATACTGGATTCATTCTATTTCCCCAACCTCTTCTCTTCCAAAGTCCTTATTACTATTGAGGGCATCACTATTTTCCAAGTTCTCCAGGGTCACAGCCTAGGTATCATTCTCAGCTCTTTACTTTCATTCAAACCCCCACACACACACCTCCCCAGTCCATCTTTTGCCAAGGACTGTCAGTTTCAGCTTCATCTCTTAAATATGCCACCTTCTCTCCTCTGACACTGCCACCATTTTGGTGCAGACCCTCATTACCTTATGCTTGGACCACTGCAATAGTCTCCTGGTGGGTCTGCCTGCCTCATGTCTTTTCCCTTTCCAGGCCTTCCTCTATTCAGTTGTCAAAGTGATTTTCCTAAAGTTCGGGTCTAACCATGCCAACTCCTATTCAATAAAATCCAGCAGCTCTCTATCATCTCCAGGATCAAATACAAAAATCTTCTCTTCACTGTCCAAAGCTTTTCAAAGTCTAGCCTCTCCTTACTTTTTCAGTCTTCTTATACCTTATACCACCTCCAACCATCCCACCCTATGCAAACACATATACTTTGATCCAGTGACACTGACCTCCTGACTTCCACAAACAAAACATTCCATTTGTGGGTTGAGGATATTTTCTCTAGTTGTTTCCCACCCCTGGAATTCTCTCCCTTTTCATTTGTGTCTCTTGGATTTCCTGGCTCCCTTTAAGTCCCAGCTAAAATCCACCTTCTGCAGGAAGCCTTTCCCGATATCTTCACTTTGTTGATTATTTCCTATTTCTCCTGCATATAGTTTGTATATTTGTATATGTATTTCTTTGTATACTGTCTCCCCCATCAGACTGTGAGCACTTTGAGGACAGTCACTATCTTTTGCTTCTCTTTGTATTGCTAGAGCTCAACATGGTGCCTCACACATAGTAAGTGTCTAATGCTTCTGGACTGACTATAGACTTGGTCCACCATGGTTACTTTTTCCATCTATATTTTCTTCAATGACATTTTTAGTTCCTCTGTAAGCACCTTGGGACTAAGATGTTATAGTCCAAGTGGTAGTTCCGTTGTCTTTGGTGAAGGAAATACTTAATTAAAATGAATTTTGCAAATGCTTTCCATTTTTCTTTTGCTTGTTTCTCCCTTCCATTTTCAACCTTGAATGCCTTTAGAATCACTGTCCATTATTGACTGTCTTCCTCAACTAAACATGTCTAGTTTCTCTGCTTTGGGAGTCCATCATCCTTCTGCAAAAGATTTTATAAAGGAGTTTATATTCTAACATAGTGTTTATCTGGCAATAATCTCTTGCTGATAAGTAAGATGGCTGATTAATGCACTTTCTGGGCTTTTTTGGTCTCTCTGTTAAAGCAATTAATTTACATTAAAATTTCAGGTAAAATTATTCTAGTTCATGTTGACATCATTTCCATTACCCATTTTCTATGTTTTATTTAAATTTTTTTAAATAGTCCAGGACCAAATTATGTGCCTGTATTTGTAATTTTTGTATTTGCTCCTGGAGATGATAGGGAGCAGTTGGATTTTACTGAATAGGAGTTGGCATGGTTAGAACCGAACTTTAGGAAAATCACTTTGGCAACTAAATAGAGGA
Source organism: Notamacropus eugenii (assembly GCF_028372415.1). Classification (NCBI taxonomy): domain Eukaryota; kingdom Metazoa; phylum Chordata; class Mammalia; order Diprotodontia; family Macropodidae; genus Notamacropus; species Notamacropus eugenii. The sequence goes on along the minus strand of NC_092878.1, from coordinate 3,155,160 downwards.
AGGACTGGAATGGGAAAAGACATGAGGCACGCAGACCCATCAGAAGACTATTGCAGTGGTCCAGGCATGAGGTAATGAGCGTCTGCACAAAAATAGTGGCAGTACCAGAGGAGAAAAGGTGGCATATTTAAGAGATGAAGCTGAAACTGACAGTCCTTGGCAAAAGATTGGGGGGGGGGTGAATGAAAGTAAAGAGCTGAGAATGATACCTAGGCTATGAGCCTGGCGAACTTGGAAAATAGTGATGCCCTCAACAGTAATAAGGACTTTGGAAGAGAAGAGGTTGGGGAAATAGAATGAATCCAGTATAGAGAGGATATCCATAGTAGAGGTAACATAATCATGAAGGCATTGAGGAGTCAATGTAAAAGGCATTTGAAGGAGCATAAAATATTAAAAGCATGGAAAAAATGTTTCAGTTATATGCCATATCTTTTTCTCATTATTTTTTCTTCTCGCTTTTTAATAATTATGATCTTAACTCTGTGAGGCTTCAATGTATTTAGAATTCTTTGGCCTCTCTCATTTTTTCTTCCTGAACCAGGTTTTCCTAGATATTTTTCTCCATCTTTATCTTTTTTCCACCTTTGTATTGAACTTATCAATTATCAGAGTGAATACTTAATCTGGAGGGTCTTATGAAGTTCTTCAAAAAATTTCTCTATCATTTTTTCCTCAGTAACCAATGTTGGCACATAAGCTTCAATTACTGTCATGACAGCTTTTTTGCAAAAACTTACCATTTACTGGAATATATGATAACAAAAAACAAATATTCCATGAAATAATCTTTCTCGTTGTGTTTGGATGCATGATAAAACTCATACCACTAACTCCCTTCTTTGTTTCTCCAAGGAGTTCCTGTGAACATCCTTCCACTTAGCTGCAACTTCCTTCTTTCTTCTGGCTCTGTTTATGCCGAGAATACCAAGATTGGTATCATTCAAGTCCTCCAGGAATGTGTACTCCTTGGGCAAGGATCTCACATTTAGAGAAGTAATAGTCAAATAAAAGTTTATTAATGGCTTAAAAACCGTGACAGCACCCTCGGTCTCTTCCTCCAAGCTGTCACTGAGCACTGCAAAAACAGAAAGTATCCATGGAAAACTGAAGTCATTTTAATATTTTCTGCATTTCATGGATTGCCATGATCAAAAAAAATTCACCAGGTGGCCAGCCTGCTGGTAATGTGACTGTAAACTGTGAGCCTGGTCTTCAGAAAACAGACCCAGTCTATTGCCACAGCCATAGTCAAAGCCTTTTCAGCATGATGGAATGTTCCAGAGCTTGTTCTCTGCAGGGAGAGACTTCAAGAACCCACAGTAATGTCATAGGACTGGAACCTTGTGGAGGATCCTAAAATAAAGTTACCTTCTTCGGCTATTGCCTTATGGTAAGTAAGAAGTACACTAAATTCCCCAGATACTTTTCTCAGGAAGAACTGTTTAGCTCTATATTTCTCCTATCTTATATTTATGAAGTTCAGCTAAGGAATTTCATCTGCATCCTTATTGAATTTCACGCTATTATATAGGCTACCCTTTATTCTAATATTTTGATATTTTTTTTAGATCCAGACTCTTTCACTCAACATAACAAGAGCTAATATTTACATGATGCTTCCAGGTTTGCAAAGCTCTCTACATGTTACCTCATTTGACCCCTGCAACAGCCCTGGGAGACAGATACTTTTATTATCCTCATTTTATAGTTGAAGAAACTGAGGCAGACAGAGCTTAAGTGACTTGCCCAGGGTCATAGAACTAGTTAAGTGTCTGGAGCAGGATTCAAACTCAGGTCTTCCTGGCTCCCCATCCAGTGCTCCATCCACTAGCCAAGTTGTCTCGCACCAACATGTCAGTTATCCCTCCTACCTTTACGTCCTTTGCAAATTGGACAATTCTCTGTCCAACCAGAATAATGCAAACAATTTTTAAAAGCTTTGTTGCCTACATGGTGCTTTCTTCCCAAGAGCACAGAGGTAGATCACATAAGTGATGCTTCAAAGGAGGAGTTATGATTATTCCTGTTTCAGTCCTATTTGGATCCATCTTCACTTAGAGCTATTGTTACTTCCATTGTAAATTAAGAAAATACAATATAGCCCGAGAGATTAAGTTGAATGTCCAAGATCACATGATCAGTATGATAGGGTTCAAATAGAACTTTTTTTTAGTTCATCCCCATGCTCAATATAATTAGCTCATCTTAAAAACTAACTGCAAAGATTGTGGTTTTTATAATTCATAGGATGTCTCTACATGGTACTTTTACCATGTAGAAGTATCAATATACATGTGTAGCAAATGCTGAGATGTTTGTTCTTTGCCCCTCACCTTTCCCATTTGAGTAAGAGTTCTCCCCACCAGGATTATGTATATTGAGGAGGTAACTACAGATAACTGCCTCTGTAAGTACATACACTGCTATATAGATGAATAAGAGGAAGTCCTCCAATATGCTGAACAGACTGGTCTCCAGACAATTTACCGGTAAACCTGAGCAAGAAGGATGGACCATGAGATTTGGACAGATTTTGATGTGTTAATGAAGGAGATGCCCATGTCAATGATATCAGGATTCCTCCCAAGTATCCAAATAAAGTGTATGGGCCAGAATTTTTAGCTATTCTTTTCAAGTAGATTCAACAATAAAAGCTTAGCAAGAAGCTAACAGATAATCTGACTTCAGGCACTTAGTCCTTTAGGATTTGCTAAGTCAAAGACAAGGATAAAACCCATTTTAAGGTCTTTTGATATTACTGCATTTAAAAATATCACATGATACACAATATTATTATTATAAATGTCTAGGAATACCATAAATAAAAGACATATGAACCTAAGACACTTACTTTATACTTTAATCCTTTAGGATTTGGTGAGTAAAAGGGATAAAGTGTATTTTCAAGCCCTTTTTAATCCCTGCATTAAAAACACAACATACCATAAAATTATTACAAAAGTCTATAATTCAATTATTTCAGTCACGTCTGATTTTTTGCCACCCTATTTGGGGGTTTCTTGGCAAAAACACTGCAGTGGTTTCTTATTTCCTTCTACAGATCTTGATTTGTTCATGAATTGAATTGACGCCAGGCAAAATTGCACAAAGTCATCAGCCTCCCTCTCTCTTTCAGAGTCACTGAAGTGTGGTAGCAACACAAAAGCCTGCATAACTGGAGATGGCCCAGAATGCAATGGATGACCTTGGCATCTTTGATGTCTGACCATGGTTAAATGCTCCAGAGTGTCTGCTTCAGCTTCCTTCATGGCCACTGGAACAAACTGTTCTCATCTGCCCATTCTCCCAGAGCAAGTCTTCACATGTTTGGGGTAGACATCCCCTAACTCACTGATAGGTTTGAGGCCTGTAGGTTACCCTCAACCTAGCCCATCTGCTGAGATGATTTCACCAGGGTGTGGCCACTGCACGTGCTATATACTTTCGTGGAGTCATAGGTGAGAGTTGGGTGAAAGGTGGACATCAAAGGTGTATGAACAGCCCTAAACAGGGTTTGGCAAGTCTTCACACCAAAGATAGTAGTTCTCCCTTAACACTCCATAAACCCCCATCCAGGGTCACACAGTCAGTAAGTGTCTGAGGTTGGATTTGAACTCAGGAGGATGAGTCTTCCTAACTCCAGGCCCAGCACTCTATCTGTTGTGCCACCAACCTGTCCTTACAAAAGCCTAGGACCATCATAAATATTTTTTTTATTTTACCGCTTTTACTTTCTGTCCTTTTTGAGCTCAATTCCATTTCTCAAACACTTATTAAACACTCTACTATATGTAAGGTAAGAAGCCATATGACAGAGTTGAAAAAAAGCCCATTTCTGAGTCAGGGAATCATGGGATCAAGCCCTGCCTCCTTAACATACTGATTGTGTGACCCTGAGAAAGTCATTTAACTTCTGACTGCCCCCAGATAATTTTCTAAGACCACATAGTGGCAACCCCACATTGGTAAAGAGAGTTCTCTCACCTGCAGTTCCTTCTATCAAAGGAATGCTATAGAACATGATCAGTAATGACAGAAGATATTCCCTACACCAATGAAACTGAAGGTTCAGAACCTTGCTCCCCCCCTCCCAACCTCCCTCCCCAAAAGGTTCAAGGCAGTGTGCAAGGTATTATGGGTTCAAAGACAAATATGAAATAGTCCTTGTCCTGGAGGAAGGAACAGAAAAGGACATCAAACAGTTCTTTTATCTCATAGAATCTTTTCCTAGTGATATAACAATGTTATTTGGACTTAATGACTATGAAAGGAAAGATAAGTCTTCAAGCCTGAATCCAGATATCACTTTGTGATGGAGATGAAGGTATATATACAAATAAATACCTTGTTCCAGTCTAAGCAAAGCACATTGAGTATAAAAATATCAAGGAGAAATATGTGTTGAATGAGTTGAGAGATTTACTGACATCTTGACATCAAAACTGAATGGTCAAAACACATTTAGAAGAATGATCTCTTATGTAATATCAATCTTAATATAAACTTTTGGAATTACGAAGTGGACTATAACAGATCTGGAAAGTATTCTAACAGAAGCCCATATGGTATTAATGAAAAATAGGGCCCATAACCTAGAAAAATTAACTTTATTTTTTCACCAAAAAAGGAGGAAGTGTGTTGATAGACATTCTTAGAGCACATAATAAGCAGGTCAACAAAATCTACAGAAATTCTTTAAATACCATTTCAATAAGCAATAACAAAGTTATAACAAACAAGAACCCTTGGACTTATCAAGTGGAACTAAAAGAGATTTACCTCAGGAAGAGCCTATGAAATAGCTAAAATCCAAGAGGAGAATCAAGACTTCTCAGAGGCTACATCTGCATGAACTTACAATGCCACATTTTGACAAATAGGCTCAGAGAGGTAAAGTAACTCATAACCCATGGTTATACAAATTGAGTCAATGTCAAGTCAATGTCAAGACTTGAATACAGATCTCCCCTGACTCCAAATCCACCGCTCTTTCCACTATATACTATTAGCTCTGAAAAGGCAAGAATGTGGAACGCCCAGTTGTCCATATCTCTTCAATAGCAGGCTCCATTCATCTTCATTACCCTAACTAGTCTTAATTTTGAATCTTGCCCTGTATAACTAAGATTGGTATTTATCATGGTTGACAGACTGGATGACTCAACTGTTTGCACTTGCCTCTCGTATGCACAGAAGGAAGTGTGATACAGTGGAAGATATGCTGACCCTAGAGTCAGGAGATTTAAATCCCACGTCTGAAATTTACTCTTACCCCACATATCCACACACCCAATCAGTTCTCCAATCCTGCTGTTTCTACCTCTAGGACAGTTCAAAGTTCAGAAACAGACTAGCTGTATAGCAGAAGAATATATTTTAAATTTTTAAATAATTACCTTTCAAAAAATTTGTGTAGAATTTGTAGCATTTATACTTCTGATAGTCATTAAAGCTTAATTCTAAACAAAGACTTTTGGGACACATCATATACATGATACAGTTACTCTACCTGCACCCAAGAATAAATACGTAAGGAGTATAAGAGGTAAAACCATTTCTATATAATTACTCTTTCAGAGTAAAATTACCAAGTCTCTATTTCCTTCAGAAAAAAAATATCACTTCTAAGGGAAAAGGCTTCCCAGGAGCTTACATCTGGACTACTCACCTTCGCTCTTCTCTTCGGGCATCACTGTGTGACAGAGGGCAAGTAGTCGAAAGAACTCATGTACTTTGGGGTCTCCGAGTTTAATGGATTCAATTAGGCTATGATCATAGAACTGAAATTTGTTATCTGCTTGAGGGTTGAAGGAGAAATCAACAGGCTTTGTTTTCTGAGAGAGAGAGACAGAGAGACAGAGACAGAGAGAGAAACAGAGAGAGACAGAGACAGAGAGAGAGAGAGACAGAGACAGAGAAAAAGAGAGAGACAGAGAAACAGAGAAAGAGACAGAGAGACAGAGAAACGGAGAGAGAGAGAGAGAGAGAGAGAGAGAGAGAGAGTTATTTCACATCCTCACAGTCAACGAATATGAAATTACTTTCCAATTGCTTTACAAGATTCTATGCTGTCAAACATGTGAAATGGTTTTCATATTTACTGATTGTCTCCTTTGGGATCCATGGGCCGAAACAATGCAGGTCTCCTTAAAGGCTCCCTCCCCACAATAGAGGCAGCTCTTCCTATTATGGGAGAATGTTTGGAGGATTACAGAACTCTGGCTTAAAATCCTTAGATCCCAAAAATCTGGCTCCGGGGTATTATCACGTTTGCTGAAGCTAATATCACTAATAAATAAAGTTGTTGATTGTGGGCTCTGGAGGCAGAGATTCTCTTTTGCTTTGGTTTGGCACAGCACATAGTAGGCATGCTTAATGAAATGCCTATTGACTGCCTTGCTCTGTTAAACAAGCTTTCGTCTATTATTGCATTTTAACTTTAAAACATCGAATTGCAGGAGCTAAAGTGGCTGTTATTAGCTGCATCTTGTAGAGAGGAAACAAAAGAACAGTTGTTTTACATGTCTAGAAACAAACAGATATTTCAGGGGCACACCCAACATCACAGAACTAGTTAGTAAAACAACTGGATTAGAAAGCTTAGTTCATCAGTCGATGTTACATGGCTCTAATCCCTGAGAATTTCTATTGGAAATTTTCCCATCTCTGACCTGATCCAACTGAACCTAGAGAATAATTGATATTTCTTCTTCTTCCTTAGCTATAAGGTCCTATGGACTCGTTCTAAGTGACAGAATAAACTTAGATAAAAAAATAAACAGATAAAAAAAATCATAGGAAAGCCCTAGCAGAGCAATTTCCTCCACTCAATCCGCAAAAAAAAACAACAAAAAGAAACAGCTAATAAGACTCTAAAGAGTGATTCAGGGCATAGTGAAGAGGTGGCCTTCAATTTCCAGAAGACCAGGATTCCAATTCTGATTGATACAGACTGAGTGACCCTGGGCATGTCACCTAGCTTCTCATTATCCCAAGCATCGCAATTAGGTTTCAGAACAGGAACATCACCAGAGAACTCCTTTACAAATATCAAATCACCGGTTCAGGGGAAAAAAGTTGATTTCACTCATTTTCTGTCTCCATGGTCAAAAGCAGTCTAAAAGTTTTGAGGGTAAATCTTAGTATTAATAGAAATGTTTTGTAAATTAGTACCATCTCCTCTTACGTTATGGATTCTCCTCTCACAAGTCAAAAATTTGGAATATAAAAAAATAGGAAAAGGAGTATAATTTACTCATTCAAAAAAGACCAAAGAAACAGAAAAAGAGGTAATAGTGGAAAGCAACATAATGAAACAAATGTGCTTTTTACTAAGAGAAGCTGAACTATGCAAAGATTACAAAGTACGTCATTCATAATCAACCCACAATGCAATGTGAGGTTTTTTTGTCAAAGAACAGGTCTGGGCAGGATAGGTCAGGATGAGGGCTAACTCACTAAATTTTCCTTTTTCTATCTTTTTAACATAAGGTTGTCATGCTTTAGTATCTACATGTATACAGAAGGGCAAATATGAAAAAGAATAATTCTGGGATGGCAAAATTACTTATTAAGCATCCATCTATTCTTGGCAATATTCTGTGCACTGCATGAAAAAAACTAAATGCCATATACGACTTTTAGAATCTTGTAATCAAAAAGCAGGAGTTTATCCCCCATGAAACCAAAATATAATGAATAAAAGTACTTGGTCACCTCTATACCTCATTTATTTCTATCTTCCGGCCCAGGCCATCATATACTTCACCTGCAAAATTCAATTTCAAGGATTAAATACAAGTACATATTGAAAACATATTCAGATACTTGTCTCTTTAAGGAAATTTTTATTTGTTTTTAGTTACTAGATCTGGCATTCATAGTTCAAATTCTATCATACAAAAAAAACAAAAAAAAACTGCTTTCAAAAGGTTTTTTTTTGCATATTTCCAATAAATGCTTTTATTGTAAATGGAAATTGCTTTATTGTAAATCTAAAATGCTTTTATGTTTCTTCCTAATCCCATAAATAGCCACACAAACTAACTAGACTAAAAATGTTATGAGTATATTAATGAAGAATGAAAATCTGGCTTATGGTTTTTTCATACATAAGAGTTGGGCAAATGTTGGCCAATTGTTTTTATTACATAATTGGTGTTGTGTGGGAAGCAGAAAGTGGCTTAACCACATCAGCATAAGGACAATTCTTTGAAATTATGACCAATTCATGATTGGAGTTCCTGGCAGAGTGGAGTCCAAAGTCGTATTTTAATTTCATTCAACAAGCATAATCAAAGCACCAGGAAAAAAAATGACATGTAGCGTCCTTTCCAGTCTCAGATCTTCAATCCAATGATCTTATGTATTCTTAGGAACAGGGACTTTCCCACACATAGAAAGACAGAGCACACTGCCATGTATAGGTCAGCCCAAACTTGCTCCAGCCCAAATATATCTCCAACAACAGGTAGCCGAGTGGCCACTATCAACATTAGGACTATTCCTTTGGGAAATTCCCATTAAAATACAAAAACATTACTTGGAAGACACAATTTAGTAAGTCATTAGTACCCATGATTATATTAGCACAGATAAGTATGTTAGCTAACTGTCCTTAAAGGAGAGGGCATAATGGCACAGGCAGATTTTAACTGGGGGAGGAGGAGAAGAGGGGCAGAGTGGATGGAGAGGAACGATAGGAAAGGTTTGATATATTGCTAGGGAGAACAGGGAATAGGAGAACCGAATTGAGTGGGGATGGGGGCATTTAAGGGAAAAAAAAGATTGATAGGGAAGGAGCATGAAAACTGGCTTGTACTTTATACTTTTGCCCAAGAACCAGCCCAGTCAGGGGCTATTTAGTAACCTATGTAACAAGTTTTTCATCAGCAAATAAAAGAAATTATATCAAATGGGATAAAAGAATAGGGTTTAAAATAATATAGATAGGTAGATAGACAGACAGATAGATATCTGGATGAAAGATAGATCAAGAACAAAGTTCTAGATATAAATGCCATACTGGTTTTGCCACTCTTCTTGGGCTGTCCTAACTCCATGGAGCTATTAGATTTCAGTACTGAGAATATAGGACACAGGGCTCTGAAGTTCCTGGTGTGTATCTTTGACATCTGAAGGGGCAGGAGCACAGACCTTTCAGTCAGGTTGCAGAAATAACTGAAGGGTGCCTTGCCAGGGGTGGAAGTCCCAAACAAATTGTCCATACATCCTTTATGACTATGGACCCATATCTCAAGAGCTGACATTCATATAGAGTTTTAATGCCCACAAAGTGTTTTACATACAAACACTTCAATTTTATATTCACAATCACTTACAAGACATAAGTGATTCAAGTATTACTTTTCTCCATTTTTCCGATTAAGAAATGGCAGAGAATTAAAGCAATTTACCCAAGTTTATAGGCAGAGCTAGAGTCAATACTGAAAAATTGCTTCAGGTCTTTTTATGGTGAGTTCAGTGGTCTTTCCATTGGACCTTTGTCAAAGGGGTAAAAGGGAGGGGGCAGTGGAGTATGAGTAAATTCCAAATAACAGTTTGAGAGATGGTGTGATGTAAAGGATAGAGTTCTGGACTTAGACTCAGGAAGACATTTAACAGCCGTAGGACCTTGAGCAAATCATTTACTTTCTCTGAGGCTCAGTTTCTTTATCTGTCAAATGGAGAAAATAATAGCACCTGTCTTTGCAGGGTTGTTGTGAGAAGCACATTACATAATGTATTTAAACCACATATAAATATAAATTTGTATAGGTACCATGTAAATATGAAGAACCATCACTATCATCATCTCATGCCAGTTCATTCTCTGGAATAACTGGCCAACCGAGTCTCACCCATATATGCATCTACATACTACATACTATACACTATATCTATAGACTACATACACTGCAGACTTTGAAATGCTACTACAATTGTCTGTTTCAGAGTTTCTTTTCTGCTCATCAAAGAGAGTAACAAGAATTTATGCTCTCTAGCCTTACTTAGCAGCACAGAGCAGAACCATAGCATTTTCGAGTAGTAAGAGATCTTAAGGATTATGATGTCCAACCCCTCCATTCCATTGATAGCCCTGCAAAGGGTTTTGTATCTTTATACATCTATCAGGTTGCTTTCTAATCCTAGACATGTTTCATGGCTCACAGAAGAGAGGAGAACCTACCAGTTTATTAACTACTGGCTTTCCTTGTTCAGGAATTAACATTCTAAGCCAATATCGTAGGATAAACAGATTGCTTCATGAATCTATAGCTTATGCCAATCTAGATATTTTATATCTTTATCAAATCCCAAAAGAGTTTCTTCAATGAAACAGAATGGATGTAAGAAAATGAACTAGTAAGAAAATGTCAAAGGAAGGAAGCAAATTTTTTTAATGGGGAAAATAACTTACCATAGGTCCTTCCATTAATGGAGCACTTATTAAAAGTCATTATGTTCTGAGTAAGGGTGCCTGTCTTGTCTGAGAAAACATATTCAATCTGGCCCAATTCTTCATTAAGCGTAGTTGTCCGAGCTTCAGCAAGTGTCTCTTTTTTTGAATAGTACATCTTCCGATCCCAGTTTATAAAATGGCTATGACCCAGCCGGATAACTTCCACACTTTAAAGTATTACAGGGCAAGCAGAAGGGGAAGAAAAGTTTAGACCTCAGAAAACGCCAAGTTTTGTTACAATATGTCCACCAAATTCCTTAAAGGAAAACCCATAGGCAGAGTATATATGAGTTAAACTACCCTTTTCCTAACTCTTAATGATCTTTAACCCTCCCCCCCCAAAAAAAAGATTTATAATAGCTTTTTTTCAAGATCTTACATAATCTTCATAGAATTTTTCCATAATGTTATTAAGAACAATGGGATAGGATAACACAAAACCCCAGCAAAATTATCTCGGTTCTCAAATCACATTTATCAGGCCCAGAGGAGTATTCTTGTATAGTGCATTGGCATACATACACTCTTGGCTTACTCTCCTTTGGAGGAATCCAATTATTAAACAAGTTTCTAGGTTTTATCCACTAGATGACCTGAAGGAGTAGGTCCTTAAGACCTTCTCCTCCACAACAGGTCATCAGACCCTCTATTTAGCTAAATGTAGAACAAAATGAATTCAAGTGACTCTGGAGGGAAGGAAATGAGGTTGGCTAATTGGACTGCTCTGTCCATAGGGAATACCATCATTCACGTGGAAGGGACTGTGATTTCATGTTTTGATGATTGTTTATAACATTCCATAGCTCACATCCGTGGTTGGATAATGATGGTGTTTCTTTACCAGCACATTGTGGCCAGGGGAGTCTTAACTAGAAAAACAATTCACGAGGCTGTGTGGTATAATGGAAAGAGCCCTGGGTTAAATGATTAAAGAGCTAGTCCTGCCTCTGCTGTGAACTAGTTGCATGACCTTCTGAAAGTTTCCTGTGCCTTAGTTTTCTTGTTTGTAAAATAAAGAGATGGGGCTGGTGTGTAAGATACACTCCAACTTTAAGTTTCAGGGTTCTGAGAACATCATCCCCTTGAATACAAGGTTATACCCAGGGCACAGGAGTCTTAATATGGTGATTGGCAAAGCTTGTGAAGAAATAGACTTTGATAAGGAGTCTAGTTCTACTCTGGCTGTTTGCTGAGTGTATGGTTCTACTATCTCACTACACTGTAGTTTTCTGAAAATCCAGAACAAAAGAAACGAACTAAAACATGTCAGTTTCATGTTAGCATGAAGCAAATGAAAAGCTGCAGTCCATTTGAAAGATATAAATCCAAAATAACATGTAGAAAAAGAGAGAGAGAGATGGGTTCTTTTTCTTTAGGAAAAAGGGGTTCAAAAGTGGGATATCCTGCTTCTTGTTTTACAGCATCAGTACCTAGGAGGTCTCTGCGATGTAGCTGAAAGGACAGAGAACTAGGAGTCAGGAGATATGGTTTCTGGTCCCAACTCCACAAAGAGGCAGTTCTGTCACCTTAGACAAGTCATTGCAACTCTCTGGGCCTTTGCAAAATGAAGAAGTTCAATGAATTAAGAAGTATTTATTCAATGCCTACTTGGGCCAGTACCTTAACCCCTCCAGACCTCAGTTTCCCCATATGTAAAATGAAGAAGTTGGACTAATTGGCCTCTAAGGCCTCTCCTAACAGAGGTAGAGAGGTAGGGAGGTAGAGATAGATAGGTAGGTAGACAGACAGACAGACAGACAGACAGACAGACAGACAGACAGATAGATAGATGGATGGATGGATGGATGGATGGATGGATGGATGGATGATAGACAAGCAGATGGATTGATCAACAGATTAATCAATAGACTGATAGACAATAATAGGTTGAGTATTTATTGTTTACTATGTGCCAGGCCCTATACTAAGTGGGGGGATACAAAACTAAGAAAATAAGATGGCACCTGTTTTCAAGGACCTTGAGATCTAATAAAAGAAAACGAAATATAAAGGCAAGTCAGAAAGGTGTGGAGGAGAGGGAACAGGATAACCCTCATGGCCAGGCAGTTGGTGTGGAAGTAAAGCCAACCAGTGCTGGAAAGTGAGCAGAACAACTGAAGCTCCCCTAGATAGTTCATTGACAGATGAGGACTCACCAATCAGTCAATAGGCCCTCGGGCCAAAGCCATCCCCAAGAGAAAGGCCACTGGTGTGGGAAGTGGGACCGGGGAAGGATGAGCCAGAAGTGACTTGTGATTCTAACTCTCTGCTAAGTGTCAGGCCGTATAACAAATGCAAACACAGACCCTGCCCTCAAGGAGCTTATACAAGGAGACACATATACATATCCTACACCAGATGATCTCTAAGGTGTCAGATATAATATCCCATGATTCTTAGCTGAGTGGCACTTTATGGATTCCAACCTTATGATACCAACAACTGGCAAAAAAAAAAAATAGTGACATAAAACAAATTATTATAACAGAAAAAACTCTCAGAGACTAACTTCCTAATAATATGTTAAATTCAACTTTCAGGCATAAAAATCTGATATGCATAAAAACTGTAGCAGCTGTTAGCGTGGCAGAAATCACTAGCCCAGAACTCAGAAGCTCTAGATTGCAGGGCCTGCTTAGCCATTCCTTCTGTACAGCAGCTCTTCTGGCTCTTGGGCAGAAAGTTGAATGAAACCAGGGGAGGTACTCAAACTAAAGCAGAAGGAATTGTTAAGGAAGGGATATGGAGGATTTTTAAATGGTAATAAATACTGGAGATTTAATTTGAGGACAGTGAGATTTGGGAAAACTTGATGAGAAAGAGAAAGACTGAAGCTGTAGGAGAATCTAATTAATGGGGAAAAGGGAATTTGTTTTTTGCCGAGATGGCAAAAATGTAGGGCAAAGGTCATAGAGCTCCACCTCTCCTGTATTACAAAGTGCCTCCTTAGCTTCAAGGCAATTTTCAAGGCTCAGGTTCACTCTGCCAAGGGTATGATGGGAGTTGAAAAGGCAAACGGAAAAACATTGAAGCTGTGTAATCACAGATCCAGAAAAGACTCCAAGGATTACAGAGGTATGAAGCCTGTACTTTGGGGTGGGGATGGGGTGAAAGCAAATTTCTCATCCTGACCCAGCTAGATATTAAATGCAAAATGGGGCTCCTGAATCATGCCAAAGTGGTAAGAAGGGAGAGGCAAGAAACAGCAGAGCACAGTTAGCTGTCAGGAGAAAAAAATTTGGATACTTTTTTCAAGCAGGCATCAGAGCATAAATGTCCCAGAAAAGAGTCCATTCACCACACTCATTAAAGTCCAGGGCCAGGGTGGGGGACCTGTTGCCTAGAGGTCACATGTAGTCCTCTAGGTCCTCATGTGTGGCTCAGGAGTATAGCCCTCCATGAATGAATGGGGAAGGGGATGGGGAGAAGGGAAAAGGTAGGAAGCGAAGAAGGAAAATCACCCTACTATTTTATTTCTTCATTTACTTTGCTACTCCATTAGAATCTAATTTTCTGCTATTTAATTTATGACTCTTGTCTGATCTATTTAGAGAATGTACTAGATGGGGGTTTGTCAGGCTTGTATAAAAATTATGGTTACTTAAAAGCCTCACATAATGAACAAGAGGTAGGTAGTAAGGGCTTCCAACAACATGTGAGGTCCATGTTATTTGAAGAAGAAGAACTGATGCTGAAAAAAAAGCTAGAGCTGAGGATCTAGAGAAAGATTTGAGGATTAGGAAAAGGGTTTACCCGAGAAAAGAGAAGATTAGGGAAAACATGACATGTGCCTCCAAGTATCTGAAGGGATAGCACGTGGAAGAGGCATTAGATCTATTGTTTATCTCACCAGGACAGAAGACCAATGAGTAGAAGAGATGAAGAGACAAATTGAGGCTCAGTGCCAAAAGAGATTTCCTATTAATTACAATTATCCCAATGTGAGTGTTGCTGCTTTGGAAATTAGCAGATCCCTCTATAATGGGAAGTTTTTAAGCAAAAGTTGTTAGAGCATTAGACATATCTATTACAGAGGGAATTCCTTTTCTGCCTATGGTTTTGACTAAGAGGTTGCTAAGATTCATTCCAATTCTAAAAACCTACATTTCTACAGGAAGGGTAGGCAGTGGGCACCTTGATGGCATTGTGGGTAGAGCACCAGGCCTGGAGTCCAGGAAGACTCACCTCCCTGAGTTCAAATCTGGTCTCAGACACTTACTATGCGTTCCTTGGCAAGTCACCAAGACCTCCAATCCTTTGACCCCTCTCCTGGATCATCTCCCCTGCACTATCTACCCTCTCCTAGTCTCCCCCTCTTGAATCCTTAGTGAACCAATTCAATTCTACACTGACCTCCTCTCTCAAAGTCCTGATCTTATCATATCACCAATTACGCTCAGCCAAGCCTCAGCCTTTATCACTTTTGCTCCCACACACATGCTGCTGAACGAAGCCACTTCAAATATATGCTATCATAAATGGGTCCACTAGAAATATGTTCTACATATCCTCCACTCATCCCTAACTAGTGTTCAGTGATGCTACTACACCTCTCTTATCAACTCAATGTCCTGCTCTCCACCGTTCTCCCAAACTTTTTCATTCTTCCTCAAACCTCCCCCATTCCTCCATCTCTCAGCTGAAAATCTTGCCTCATATTTTACAGATAAAACTGAGGTCATTTGCTGTGAGCTCCCCCTTCTATACTTTTCTGCATCTCCTATCACTCAGGTGTCTTCTGCCACTTTCCCCTCCTTCACCCCTGTCTCTCATGAGGAAGTAGCCTTACTCATTACCAGAGCTAACCAACCCATCCCCATTCAAGTGATCCCCATTCCATGACACCTCCTCCAACAGAGTGCCCTCTCTGTCATCCCCACTCTTTCACTTATTTTTCAGTCTCTCTCTATCTACTAGCTCATTTTCTACTGCCTATAAACAAGGTCAAATCTCCCCTATCCTGAAAAAAATTCTCACTTGATCCTTCCATCCCCATTATTGCCCTTCATAGATAACCTTAGAAAAGCCATCTACAACTGGCATCTCCATTTTCTCTTCTCTCATTCTCTTCTTAAACTCTTATAATCTGACTTCCAACATTATCATTCCACTGAAACTATTCTCTCTAAAGTTACTATCGATCTCTTGGTTGTCAAATCCAATGGTCTTAATCTTCCTCTTTGACATCTCTGTAGACTTTGACACTGTTGGTCACTGTTGATCTTCTCTCTAGGTTTCTGAGACACCATTCTCTCTTGGTTTTCCTCCTACCTACCTGACCATGCCATCTCTGTCTATCCTTCGCCTCATGATGTCCTCTAACCATAGGTGTCCTGGGGTTCTGTCCTGGGCCTTCTTCTCTTCTCCCTCTATACTACTTCACTTGGTGATCTCATCATTTCCCATGGATTTAATTACCATCTCTATGCTGATGATTCTCAAATCTACTTTTCCTGCCCCATTCTCTCTATTGACCTCTGAGTTCACATCTTCAACTGCCTTTCATCAGACTGGAAGATCATTAGAAAATTCAATATGTCCAAAACAGGACTCATCATCTTTTCCCCAAAACCCTCTCTACCTCCTACCTTCCATATTACTATTGGAAGCAACACTATCCTCCCAGTGCCTCAAGCTTGCAGCCTAGGCTTATCCTGGATTCCTCACTATCTCTCATTTCCTATATCCAAGTTATTGCCCTTCAGTTTCACCTTTGCAATTTGTCTTGAATGGCCTCTCTGACATTTTCATCACTCTAGTGTAGGACCTCAAGACCTTTCACCTTGATTATTGCAATAGCCTCCTGATGGGTCTACCTGCCTCAAGTCTCTCTTCACTCCAATCCATCCTCTATTTAGCCACTAAAACGATTTTCCTAAAATGAAGATCTGATCATGTCACTCCTTTATGCAACAAACTCCAGTGGCTTCTTATTGCCTCTAGGACCAAATACAAAATGTTCCGTTTGGCATTCAAAACCCTTCCTATCCTAGCCCTCTCCTATCTTCTAGTCTTCTTTCAATTTAATCTTCAACATGTACCTTCGACCCAGTCACACTGACCTCCTAGCTGTCCTATGAGCATGACGCTTCATTTCTCAACTACAGATACTCTCTATGGTTACCTCTCATGACTGAAATGCTTTCCTTCCTCTGCTTTGACCACTGCTCTCCCTGACTTCCTTTAAGTACCAATAAAATCTCACTTTCTACAGGAAACCTCTCTCAAACCCTCTGGATTCTAGTGCCTTTTCTTTATTAATTATTTCTTAAAATTCTATACATAACTTCCTTTGCGTACATTTGTTTACATGTGGGCTCCTCCATTAGAATGAAAAATGTAAGCTCCTCGAGAGTAGGGACTGTCTTTTGCCTCTTTTTGTATCTCTAGCAAGGACCTGGCACAGAGTGGGCACTAAATAAATGTATATTGATTGATTAATTAATCATATACTTATCACCAAGCTGGGAGCAATAGCTAACACAACGGATGAGAGAGTCAATATCCAAAATTATCTTGACCATAGAGAATATGGGGCTGAATCTAGAAAGAGGCAAACTACTAGGAATACATGTAAAGTATTATCTTTTATTCAAAAACAAAATGGGGTGAGGCACGGCTAGACGGCTGTTTGACAAAGATTTGAGGGAATTTAGCTTAAAGAGGCGTCAATAACATGCTATTCCACATTATCGCAAAAAAGCAAATGCCATCCTTGGCTGCACTGAAAAGCAGAGTTTAGAACTGAGGAGGGATTGGTCCCATCAGCCTCTTCCCTGGTAAGAGCACAGCTTGTCTATTGTGTTCAGTTCTGGGGGCCATAGTTTGGGGAAGGATACTGATATGCTGCAGACCTCTGGAGAGGATAATCATTATGGTACATGTCCTTAAGATAATGCCAAATGAAGATTAAATGAGGAAACTGGGGTGTTTGGCTGGGGAAGAGAAAACTTGAGAGGAACATGACAGCTACCCTTCATTGGATGGGCTGTTATATGGAAGAGGAATGGGGCTTTTTCTAGTTGGTTAAAAAGAGCACTGACAGGAACATGGGTGAATGTTATAAAGAGGCAAAATTAGATTGAACGTCAGGAAAAAATTGCTAACAATTAGAACCATCCAAAAGTACAACAGCCTGCTTTCAGAAGCAGTAGGCTCCTCTTCCCTCAACATCTCCAAACGATGGCTGCAAAATTATTTGTCAGGTATACTATAGAGGGAATTCTTGTTCAAGTATAGGTTGGATGAGAAGGCCCCAGAATTCCCTTCCAATTCTGAGATTGTTTCTGCGTTTCTGTGGGACCTCAGATAAGTCCTCATTTTTCTCATCTGTAAAATCCTCTACAACTTAGATAGCTGTAGAGAGTTACCAAAAGCACTGAAAATTCAAGTGACTTGCCCAGAGTCACATAGACAATTTGTGTCTAAAGCTGGACTTAACTCTAAATCTTTCTGGCTTCAAGGATAACTCTCCAGCTACTATTTCACACTGCTTCTCTAATTATTAATATTTAGTTTAAAACATTTTAAAACCTGATAATATCATTAGGAGTAGAAGGTGATCTTCTGCGTAGAATTATCATTTGAAAGAGCATTTTTGTATTTGTCACTGCCTGACTCTTTAGTAAAGTCACAACTGAATAGTTCAGAAACACAAGGAATGCTGCTTCCCTTCAGGTCAGGCTACAATACCAGACCTTAGTTGCTAAAAGAAATAGCCTTTCTCATCTTCTATGCCTTTCCAGGCAATAGAGAACCCCTTTCCTTCCAACACCTTCTTTGAGCAATAAATCACTTCCTCATTTTTAAAAAATATTTCAAATGCAATGAATGAAAAATGCCAAATCACTTCAAAGAAGTTGTGTGTGCATAATATACTTGCTTCCTGATGACAACACGCACATATGTGTTTGCACATGTTCAGATGGAAAGCCACTAGGCAGATCTGAGACATAAAAGGAGAAGTCATAAAAGCTGACCATGGTTATTCTGGCAAGGAGAAGGATTTACTACAGATGCTATAACTGAATACAAACAGGAAAAGTCTTCAGAATCAAAGATGAGCCAGTAGTATACAGCTTAAGTAGAGCCTAGTCTGGCCACAACTCCAAAGGGCCCAAAGTAATTTGTGGTGAGATAGCCACATGCCACTACTGCTAGTCAACTCTGCACAACTTGAAATTTCGGTTTCCTGAAGGGCATCCAAACGAGAGGATTTTATATTTTAAAATCTCTTCATCACAATTAAGAATGAAGAAAAGGAGAGTAGTGCAAGAAAAAGGTAAAAATTAATGGAGGGGGAAATATAGAGATGACAGTGATGTTAACAATCATAGGGTTCTCATTTGGATAGCACTTTATAGTTACAGAGGAATTTAACAGACATCATCTCATTTGAGTGCCATCACATCCCTGTGAGGTAGGTCATACGAGTATTGCTACTTATTTTATAGATAAAGGAACAGAAAAGTAATATGGCTCGCATCAAGATCATATGACAATTAAGATATAGAGACACATGATCCCAGGTTTTCTGACTCCAAGTTCACAGGATCAGAGATATATAGCCGGAAGGAAGCTCAGAGGTCTTTTAATCCAAACCCCTCGTTTTACAGATGAAGAAACTGAGTCCCGGAGAGGTTATATCACTTATTCGAAGTCAGTGTTGGAAGTGGAATGTAGTAGTCCCACTGTCCCAGGCTTCAAATAGCTCCTCATTAATTAGTAGGCAAGTCAAAAAACAAGAGATGTTTGGAATGGAAAAGCAAAAATGAATTTGATGGTGAAAGTGGACCCGTGAAAGTTTTAGAAAGCATCCCCTTTTGAAAGGGAGTTTGGTAGCCTGGGTGGAACATTTTTATGCACAATGAAGATAAAATTTGTATGATTAAGTTGAATAAAATGTTTTCTCTGTTGGAAGTGAAGTACTAAATCTACTTTAGTCAGAGTCTGACTGAGATGGAGAATTCACACAATTTATAATTCTGGAAACTCTACCTCATCACCACCATAGCTTCCCTCTCTATAGTGCTTTATACAAAGTACAAAGTACCTTATATAGAATACTTGAAGTGATCCTTACAACAATCCCATATAGTCACTAGTGCCACTATTATGACCCCAATTTGTATGTGTGTGTGTTCATCCTTCGTTTCTGAAGAAGACTTTGACATCAGAGAAATGATGACATGACTTGCACTTGACTTTGTTTTCAGTGAGGGAGGGCTGTGCTGGTCACTAGCCTCACTTCTCCTCCAGAGCCATCTGAATCTAGTGACCATCCATCAGGATGACTGGAGATGGCCCAGGATGCAATGGGAGATCTTGGCCTTTTTAGGCCAAAGCCTTTTCAGGTACAGATGAGGAAACCAAGACACCAGGATGTAAAGTACCTATCATCACATAGGTCTTTAATATTTTCCCTTATATCATGCTTCCCCTCCATTATTTTCAAATGATGACAATTTGTAAGAAGTTTTTAGTTGCAGCTAGGTGATAGAGTGCTGGGCCTAGAGTCAGGAAGACTTTAGTTCAAACTTGGTTTCAAACACTTACTAGCTATGTGACCCTAGGCAAGTCACTTAACCCTGTTTGCCTCAGTTTTCTCATTTGTAAAACAAGCTAGAGAAGGAAATAGCAAACCACTCCAGTATTTTTACCAATAAAACCCCAAATGGGGTCACAAAGAGTTGGAGGTGACTGAACAACAACAAAACAACCTCTTTTATTGAGGCCACAGAAAAGCACTAAGGAAAATGTCGAAGGCACTGTAAAATATTGCATTTAAACAATAGAACGCTAAAGACGGAGGGGATCTCAGAAGCAGTCTAGATTCATTTCATAGATGAG
Source organism: Notamacropus eugenii (assembly GCF_028372415.1). Lineage (NCBI taxonomy): Eukaryota > Metazoa > Chordata > Mammalia > Diprotodontia > Macropodidae > Notamacropus > Notamacropus eugenii. The sequence goes on along the minus strand of NC_092878.1, from coordinate 3,134,846 downwards.
GAAATTCACCAAACTAGTTAACCAGCAGCCAAGTGAGGACTAGAACTTGGATCAGAGAATAAAAATTTGTAACTGGAAGGGACCTTAGAGGTCATCTAGTCCAATGCTTTCATTCGTCTGGCAGCTAGCTAGCACAGTAGATAGAGCACTAAGCCTGGAGTCAGGAAAACCTAGTATAAATCTGGCTTCAGACACTTACTAGCTGTGTGATTCTGTCTGCCTCGATCTCCTCAACTGTAAAATGGGGATAATATGAGTACCTACCCCCTCCCAGGGTTGTTCCGAGGATCAAATGAGAAAACATATGTAAAGTGAACAGTTCTCCTAACATAGTAGTTATTACATAACTGCTGGCTATCCTTTATTATTACTATTTGACAGATGAGGGAATGGAGACTCAAAGAGGTTAAATGATTTGCCCAGAGATATGCAGGTATAAGTAGTAGAAGTGGGATTTGAAATCGGGTCTTCTGGTACCAAATGCAGAACTCTTTACACTGAACCAAGCTTTCACTTCATGGTATCCTGATTTCTAGCCCAGGCTTCTTTTCACTGCATTATAAAACCTTTCTTAGACAATAATATCCTCAATTTCAACTCTAAGCTTGTTGGTCCAAACCTATCAGAGATCAACCATGAAATCAAAGGAGTTTTGCATTGTGTTTCTCCTGGTTCCATGTCAACCTAACATACAACATGGTAGAGTGAAAAGAGCTCTGATTTTAAGTCAGAAAACTTGGGTTCAAGTGCTGGCTTCACAGAAGTGGCATCAGATAAGTCATTTAACCACCTCTGAGCTCCATTTCCTGATCTGTCAAAAGTAGCCAATAAAATATTTGTTCTCCCAACTTCTTGGTGGCTGTGGTAACAATCAAAAGATTATGTAAAAGTGATATATAAATGTAAGTCAGGCTTCAAGCCTAGCCTGAAGTATTTTGTGTGCTTCATATGAATGACTTCATACTGATGGACAGAATGCGAAGGAAGACAGAACATGTAATGGGTAGAGTTTGTATAAGAGCTTTGGAGAAAGAAAGAGGTCCCTATTTCACTCAAGGGGAAATACCCCAAAATCTCTGGAAATGCAAGTCAGAAATTAGGGATATGTTGAGGAGCCAGTTTCCCCTATGTATCTGTAGCTTCCAAGGTTTTTCTCCACATCTGGAATTGATCCTGAAGAGAATGTCTAGAATCACTCAAGTTTTTTTGAAGGAGAAAAAAAAGACTGCCTCTCCTCTTCAAAGCTCTTGTACCAACTTCACCCTCTACATATCATGTTGCATTCAGTATTTTCTCTACCAACTGGCCGTCACTAACCTTTTAAAATGCTGCAAGCTTCACATGAGACCTGGCTTATACAAATAGAAGCTTTTATTCTTTTTTTTCCTTCAATAATTTCCTACTTAGTATTTTATTTTTCCCCAGTTATATGCAAACAACTATTTTTAACATTCATTTTTAAAACTTTAAGTTCCAAATTCTCTCCCTTCCTCCCTCTCTATCCTCCCTCATAGAGAAAGCAAGCAATTCAATATAGATTATACATCTAAAGTCATATAAAACATATCCATAACAGTCATGTTCTTAAAAAATAGATTAAAAACTCAAGAAAAATAAAGTTAAAAAGTATGATTCAATCTGTATTCAGAAATGATCAGTTATTTCTCTTGGGATGGACAGCATTTTTCATCCTAAGTTCTTTGGATTTGTGTTGGAACATTGTATTGCTGAGAATAGTTATGTCATTCACAGCGGTTCATCTTACAATGCTGCTGTTACTTTGTACACAGTACGTTTAATTTTGCATCAGCCCATTCAAGTCTTTCCAGGTTTTCCTGAGAGCATCCTACTCATCATTCCTTATAATATAATAGCATTCCACCATAATCACATACCACACTTGTTTAGCCATTCCCGAATTGATAGGCATCCCCTCAATTTCTAATTTTTGTCCCCAGAATAAAGCTGCTAAAAATACTTTTGTACATATAGGTCCTTTTCCTTTTTTGTTTTTTATCTCTTTTGAGATACAGACCTAGTAGTGGTATTACTAGATCAAGGGGTAAGCATGGTTTTATAGCCCTTTGGGCATAGTTCCAAATTGCTCTACAAAATGGTTATGAATGTATGTATGTATGTATGTATGTATGTATGTGTGTGTGTATGTATGTATGTATGTATATGTTCATCTTTATCATCATGCTGGGAAGGAGATCAATCCTAAGACATTATACCAGGAGACCTAGACTTTCTAACATTTAGCGTATATTGATTCCTAATGGATTTGGATATTCAAGTGTTTAAATGAAAATTAATTTTAAAAAATAGAACCAAGTCAATGAGCAAATGTGTGCTACAATTTGAAAATGTAAATGTTAAGCAGATTCAAAAGTTTCGTTACCTCATTTGTAACAGATGTCATAGATCAAGGCAACTATCATAATTGTTAAAAATAAACAAAATATTTGTGTAAAACAAAAAGACATCACTTTTTTCACATTATGAAAGGGTCAAGATCTCTTACCTCACATATAGGGAAATAGGCACTACAGTATTCAGAATAATAATGTACGACCAAAATGTTAGAAATCCTGAGAAAATGGGATTCTTTACTCCTTCAGCTTGGAAAAGGAATGCTTGGAAATCATCCCCAACTTGATGCTCCCAGATCGAATTTCCTATTGCGAGAATAATTCCCATACATACCAGAAACCCAAAGATCTGAAATGAGAACAGCAGACTGGTTACGGTTACTTGAACTTAAATACTTAATCATTTTCAAGATCATCAGAGCTAAACTAAAAGCCATGCTCATTCGATATCTTCCCCTTTCCAAAACAAAACAACAAACTTAAAATGGTCATTTGAAAACCAATCTGGTGAAAAATAATTCTTGCTGCTTCACTTAGCAACAATAGTGATTTAATTACAAATCAGTGATATGCTCTCTTTACCATATGTCAAAGTTTAATACTGATGATGGTGGCAATAACCCACATACGAGTAGTCTCAAAAATGAAATAAAAGATGTTTCTCCCGTTTTAAAGGCCAGGTAAGTTCAAGACTGGAAAAATATTTGGAGAAAAAGAATGAAGACATAGATTTATGATATGAGACACAGAATGTAGTTTGCTAATATTAAGGAAGCATTTTGGCTAAAAGACCACACAAAAAATTCTTAACAAAGGACAATAGAGCAAGAATTATTAAAATAAATAAAAATAAAACTTAGAAAAGAAAGTATATCAATTTGTTTTTGTTTTGAGGCCTAGGGAAGAATGAATAATTAAAGTAACACTACCTGGATCTGAATTATATGTTTATGAATCAATCAATCAATCTAGCAGCATTTATTAAGTTCCTACTATGTACCAAACATTGCACTAAGTGCTAGGGATGCAGATAAGATGAATGAACTAGTCTGTCTTTGCAAAAGAGCTTATATTCTAATGGGGGAAAAAACAAAGTCTTTGACCTGCATGTCTAAAGCAAAGGAGAAAAAGAATTTGTGAAAAATCAAAATCGATCTTGCATTAGTTAATCAGTTCTTTTCAAACAATTTTAAAAAATCATTTCTTATGTAAATACTTGCATCGATGACCTCATCATTGCAGATGTTTCATCTACCTGCACAGATCATAAAGCTGGTACAGCCTTCAAGAACCCAAAACCCTTGCCTCAACGAGGTATAGGACATAGAGCCAAGAAGATGAGTCCAAATCTCAGCCCTGAAATTTACTGTGTGAGTCAGAGAAAGTTTTTTGATTTCTAGGAACCCGTTTCCTTATCTGTTTAAAAAAAAAGTGGGGGGCCATTGGACTAGATGACCTCTAAGTTGCCCTCTACCTCTAAATGTATAATTTATAGTCAAGAGTATGAATTGGCTATAAACACAGATAAAAACATAGAGATCTAGACATTAATGCACAGCACCCATTTACATATGGCAATAAATCAAGACACTTGTGATCTAAATTTAGAGTCTTAAAAAGTTCCCTTAGACTCAGAAAGGTTAAATAATCTGCCCATGGCACACAGTCAAGAAGTGTTAGAGACAGAGCTTGAACCCCAGCCTTTCTGGCCCCCAATACAGCACAAGTTCCACTAAGCCACATTTAGGAATAACTATAGGCAAATGGCCAAATGCTCTCTGCCTGTCATTTGACATTATTGTAAGTCACTGCTTATTTGGAAGAAGGTTTAACATTAGAAGGGTCAAGTGCATCCATTGATGCAAAAACTTTTACTTTGAAATAAAAATTTTCATCCTACTATAGGCATTTTCTTTGTGGTTTGTTCAAAAACTCTACAAGCATTTTCTTTTCAGATACAAAAAGTATACTGTGTAAATTGGGCCAGTGTGGTCCTTCAAGGTCTTCTTAAATTCTGATCCTTCATGATCAACGTCAGTTTACATATGGATTTGTACTGAGCCAAATAAACAAAACAAAATAATAAATTCTTTAAAAATACTTTTACTTTTTTGGAAAACTGCCTCTGATGACTTTGAAAGGCAGAACAAAATAATAAAAGTTACTTCCCATTTGGGCAGCAGATGATTTATTCTGCTTATCTTCAGTCAAAGCTAATAAACTTAATGGTTTTTAATGACCCTAAATAGTGCTTAGTGTTTGGCAAAACTCTTCGTTTTCAGAGAGAAATGCCAATCTGCAAATTGGCATGTTTCCAAATATGAAACATCATATTATGGAATAATATTTCATATTATTTCATAATATGAAACTGTATACAGTAAAGGAAATTCAGGGCCAGATAATGTGAAAGTTTGTTAACAGTCTGTGGCATGTGAAAGAGACATCCATACCAATATTAGAAAACCTGTAGTTTCTGGGATACATGTTATTTAAAGAGAAAGAGTTTCTAATCTTTGTTATTCCCAAGAAATAACCTGTAACATGAAGGAAACAACTCAGGATCTCAGAGCTGAAAAAAAGGGACTTGAGATCATCTAGTCTGACTTGTGCCTGAGAAAAAATTCATTCTGTAACATGGCAACAAGTGGTCCTTCAGTTTTTGCTTGAATCCCTCCAGCGCAGGGAAACCCTATACCACCTAAGGCAGCCAATTCCACTTTGGGGAGAGTTCCAAAAGGTAAGTTTTTCCTTATATTGAGACTAAATCTGTCCCCCTGTAACTTTCATCCATTGTTCCTAATATTGCGCTCTGTGGAGAAGCAAAACAAGTCTAATGTCCAATTCTTGTGGTATCCTTTCAAATGCTTGAAGGGAGCTGTCGTAAACCCACCCAGCCCCAAGTTTCTTCTTCTGTAAGCTAACCATGCCAAATTTCTTAAATCGATCCTAACACGGCATGAGTTTGAGACCCTTGACAATCTTGATTATCCCCACCCTCACTCCCAGCTGATCTGTAGCACATCAATGTCCCTCCTAAAACATAACTTCCAGAACTGAACATAATAATCCAGTGTGGACCAGAGCAGAGCACAGTAAAACTATTTCTTTCTTAATCCTGGACACTGTGACTCTTACTGCAGCGAAAGATCACATTAACGTTGGCCATCATTATCTCATTGTTGACCTATTTTAAGGTTGAAATCCAATAAAATTCTCAGATCTTTGTCAAATGAACTGCCTTCTAACCATGCTTCTCCCACCTTGTACTCATAAGGCAGATTTTTGACCCTGGGCATAACACTTTACATTTATTCCTATTGAATTTCATCTTAACCAATTTGACCCACTGTTCTAGCCTAGCCAAGATCATCATCCATCATGACTGTGTCATCTCAAATGTTTGCTTTCTCCTAATTTTGCTGAGAATACTAAAGTCATGGTCTATTCAGTTTAACAGTGTTGTCATGCCCTTTAAAAGATGTTAATATGAACTTTATTTCTGAATTTCTGTATAATATAATAATCAGTTCCAACACCTTGAGAGAATCTTCTTGATAGTTGGACATGACTAATCAAGAGGTCAATCTTCTTTCTCTTATGGAAAAAATCCCCACATATTTAAATATCCCCTTTTCCATTCCATAACTGAAAGACTATGTAAGTAGGAGTTAGAAGTGAAGGGGTAACGGACAAAGAAATTGCGTGTTACTTTAAAATAGAAATGAATATATTCCAAGTCTTATTCATTTGTTGACATAGCTGGGACTAGTTATCAAAGTTCCGAGAACAAATAATTTCTGTTTTGATCACTTTTAAAAGATTCCAATTGCTCATTGCTTGGTATAAGATTCCCTTATACAAAATAAGTTACTGGATTTGGAACCAGAAATAACTGGATCCAGTCTGTCTCCAACACTTACTAGTGGTATGATCAATGTAACAAAGTGATTTCAATTCTCTGAACTTCAGATTCCTCATCTGTAAACTAAGAATATTAATATCAAAAGGTCGTCAGGAGGCTCCTATGAGGTAACATCTTCAAATGCTCAAATATTCAAATTGAACTGTGATCTCACTGATTAGGAAGATGCCCTCCAGTGGTGCAGATCACAATCCATCTATGGGTGCAAATATGTCCGTGTCTTCTTGTAATTTTATAAACTTAGATTACTTAAAATATATTACTATTTCCATCCCCTACATAGTCAAATGAATCAGTCTGCTAAAGCAAAGTCAAGAATTAGAAGAGATGATAGCCACTACCTAACTAGTGAATGCGCTTAGTTCTTCTGATGAGATTAACACCCCCTCTATTGGAGATAACCAGAAACCCCTTGGCATTTGTAAAGAAAACAATGCCTACTAAAGACTCTCTGAAGCAATCAGGGACAGTCTTTCCAAACTTATTTTTAAATTGTAAAGTCTTTAAATTGTAAATTTAAGGAAATATGAGTCATTATTAATAATAACAATAAATATTGACTGAGACAAAAAGTAGATTAAGTATCTCCCTTCACTGTTCCACTTTGAATTCTTTGCTCTGATTTCATATAATGAAATCAAGAGACTAATCAACAGATGTTGAGTATCTTGAGTGTCTACTCTGTGTAAGGTATTGTGCTAGGTATTGTGGGTGATACAGAACACAGGGCATAGATTCTCAAGAAAATCATCATCTAGCTTGTAACACAAGTTGACAAAATTACATGAAACATTAACAATAAAGTCAACAATACAAGAGATACATATCAGAAGGCTATATATAATGACAGGCAAGCATGTCCAGCATCAGGTCTATTTGCAACAACACATAGCCAGACCCCATGTAACTCAAACTCCACCGTCTTCTTCTTGTGCTCTTTGCCCAGTCTGTTGTAACTCCTAGTCCCCACGAAGGGCAGCTAGATTCCTACTCTCTGAAGCTTGGTATGACTTGACTGGCTCTTGCTCCCTTTCTGGTAAGCTCTTCTCTATTTCAATGGAATTATTTCCCATTATGCTATTTCTCAGAAAGTTAGGTTTTCACAGAACCAATTAACAATGTTGACTGAGGCAAGCTGTTGGTTTCCAAATGAGGGCCACAGACAATAAATTGCTATCAGTTCAGAAAATGATTCAACACAATTCAAATGAATTCAATGAACATTTATGTTCTAGACATCCTGCTAACTGCTGGGGATACAAATAAAAAAAAGATAATCCTTCTCCGAAGGAGTTTACAACATAACAGAATGAAGAGATAACTATTTTGGATTGCAGTGTTCTGGGAAGACTTCTTGGAGGAAAAGAGACTTTCTTTACCCGGATCTTTGAAAAGTAGGAAGGATTTGAATTGAAAGAGAGAATAGGGCATTCCAAGCCAAAGAAATGGCATTCTTAAAACACAGAGACAGGAAAGGCACCAAAGAACCTTCACTTCTGTGGTCTGATTTTCTAAAACCATATTGCCATGCAGAGGTTAAAAAAAATACTTCAAGCCTCTCCCAACCAACCCTTTATTGCTCATCACTGTGACAATTTCCTTATTTTTTGTTTTATTTGTTGTAGTATGTAAAGCATAGGATTTCTTTTCCCCAAATTCTAAACCCATATCCTTCAGGGAAATCTCTAGATGTCAAATGGAATTTCTATAAAATAACAGAGTATATTCAAATTTTAATACTCAGCAATATTGCTTAACTTCATTGTAGCAACTTACCCACAACACTAGAGTATTCATCAGTCGGTCAATACTTGTCCTTTTAAATTTAGTCTTACCACTATTCTGCATTAGTTTAGTATCAGGACCTGAAAAAAATTAAATAACAACTTCAAACTGATTATTAACGATTATTATAACTAGTTTAGAGTAATACATTTATCCAAAGTATTTCTATAGGATGAGTTTAACTTAAAAATTGAGAGTCTATCTAAATTAATTTCTAGGTTTCATTATCAGTAAAGGAAAGTAATTTCAGGCTAAGTCAAATGACAAACTGTATTCTGTCATTTGACTCCAATGTCACAGATAAGTGCCTTCTTTCCTAGAAAAAAGGTCTTGAGAAATGCTTCAGTTTCCATGGAATTAAAGATAGTTTGTGTTTGTTTTCTTTGAGTGCAAAGAAGTTGAGTTTAAGGAAGACATTAAAATTAAAGGACTTAAGATGATGAAGAAATTGACTTATGGAAATGATGAAAAGGTCTGAAACATAAAAAGGCAATGGTAATAAAGCAGAACAGAATAGACTGATTTAAGGCAAACAGTGAAGAGTTTATTTCTTGTTCAACTGATGACAAGAATATAATAAAACATTTTTGTGAATTATCTTTACCGTGGGTGGAGTAACAAATTCAGAATCATCTTTCAGGCTATAGTTCACATCGATAAAGCATGTTAAAGTTCACAAATCACTTGCTTAGCAACAATCTAGTTATTACTAAAAGAGGTTAAATGAATTGCCAAGTCACACTGGTAGAAATGTCAGAGCTAGGAATCCCATCTGAGTTCACAGATTCCCTGGAATCTATCTACAGACTCTTTGAGGTCCATGGACACCAAGCCACGAACCCCCAAAATCAAAGAAAGTCAGAAGAGGGCTGAGACTGGTAGAGGAGGTGAACTAGGGAAGTCTGTCCCAGTTCAGATAAAGGGAAAAGGTGTTAGAGGTGGGAAGAAGGATCACTAGGAAACTAGCCTTGATAACCAGGCCAGAACCCAAGTGAGTCGAGTAGAGAAGGGGAGCCAGCAGGATCTCCCATAAATGTGCTTGAAAACTTACAACCCTGTAGATAGCAGCAGCTGTAAGCCAATGCCCAATTCAGATACACATGGGCATATGTAGTTTTGCAAATGGACCTAAATATGTTCTAAGCTCTGAAAAGAGACATTGTTATAAGACTACAACAGTTCCAATAAGTCAGTTTTTACAGCCTGATCTTGGCCCTGGCCTGTCAGAACAAAGCATGGGACAGAAACAGTTGGGATAGGTCACTACTCAGGAAGACAGAGCCCAGACACATAATCCTTAGAGCACTCAAAGCTGCAGTTGGAGGCAAGGCCAACTCAACAACTGGGCACCAGTACTATAGAAGGCCTGGAACCAATGTGATCTGTAACATCTCACTGGGGCCTGTTAATTCCACAGCAGACAAAAACTCAATTCCTGATGGAAGTTCATGCAAAGAGGAAAAAGATGAGCTGAGACTTGAACCCAGAGAGGGACCAGGAGATGGAGATAGAAGTCAGGGAATTATGAGGAGGATTGGGCCTAACAACGCTACGCTGACATCTAGTCTACCAGGAATATAGCACCCAACACACATAAAAGTGCTCAAGGGATTAGTCCAAGACCCAAATCCCAAACCAAGTACTGCAATAAACAGAAGAAGATAAAAAGTAAACTGAAAAAATGCCAAATCCAATGAAGAAATTTGATCAATTAAGAGAAGTCCAAGAGATAGACTCAGAAAAAGAAAATAACCCTACAATTATCAACAGGGGATGGGGGTGAGAGAAGTCAAGGAATTAGATTTCTTCAGAAACTATTACAACACACGAGTACCATCAAGAAAGAATATTTAGTACTGGACAAAAACAAAAGATGAGACTTGATAGTTGGCAACGCCATCATGAGGGACATGGAGACAGCCCTATGTCGGCTTGATGTAGACAAGTGAGAGTTACACTGTGTTGTTCAGAAGGGTATCCCAGATGTGACAGAGAACAAGCTAGGACTTCTCAAACCCAACAATTAATAGCCACTCCTAGTAATTCATAAAAGAACAAATAGTATCAGCCAGAAATAAAATAGCAGCTCTAGGGATTATTAAATCTTGAGCAAGAGACTGGACCAGACTTCAGGGCACAGGTACCATTTTCCTCACTGCCATGAGTCAAATGGTAAAGGGATTTTAGAAGACAAAGGAGGGCCTAGAAAGGCATTTGATTAAGAACATATTTTCAGGGCTCACTTCAGTAGCACAAACATGAAAATTGGAACAATACAGAGATCAGCCCAGCCCTTGAGCAAGGATAACATGAAAATACATAAAGTTTTCCATAAAAAAGAAATGAAAAAGAAAGATGTTTTCACAGAATAAGATTTAGGTTTCTGGGACAGGGCTTAAAACAAAGACTGAGTAGGATATGGACTATTACTGCTACTGCTACCAGTAGTAATAGTAGTAATAGTAGTACTATTACTAGTAGTAATAATGGCTAGCACCTATATATCACTTAAAAGTCTGCAAAATGCTTCATACAAGCCATTTCATTTGCTCCTCATAACAACCCAAGAAGTGATATTACTGTTCTCATTTTACAGATGAGGAAACTGAGGTAAGAGGTGACTTGCCCAGGGTCACACAGCTAACTGTCTTAGCCAGGATTCCAACTGAGATCCTCCTGATTCCAACCCCATCACTATTCCTACTTAGGGATAGTATCATTATATTTGCCAGGAGGATTGAAGATCCCTTCAAGGGAACTTTAAACTAAAAATTACCAAGAACAATGAAAACTACTCATTCCAATCTCTTTATACCATTTTTTCAGTCTCGCAACATAATTCGTGTTCATGTAATCAAAATTTTGTTCTTCATACCTCTTCCTCCAGAAGCTTAGGGTGCCCTACCAGAAAAATCTGACTTTTGCCACTTTTGCTACTGTCATCAGCTCTAAGAAGGCATGAGAACAGCTAGATGGCATGATCATAACCTCCCAGGGTTCTTGCTATGGCTACTTCAGCAGCAGGTCCCCACTAATTGAACTGAGTTGGGTACAGTATAGAATTTGCCTATGTTGCATTCCCTACCTTCTGAAGGAGGAAATTATCATTCAGGAAAAGCATCACTTTTTTAGCTTTATAGACAAACTTCTGACAGAGGCTTGGTAAGTTGAAGCCTTCCATCAGACAGTATCTTATAACAGAAAGAGTGATGGAATTAGATGCAAAAGATCATAGGTTTTTAGCTAGAAGGGACTTCTGAGGAAATCTGTCATTTTATAGGTGAGGGAAGAAACCAAGTGCATTGCTTAGGGCCATACAGCTAGCTAGTTGAAGTGAGAGGGAGGATTTGAATCCAGTGCATCCTGCCTCTCAATTCCGTACTTTATGCATTACAACTTACTATCTCTCCCAAAGAACCTCAGTCCAAATCCCAGCCCTGTTACTTCTAAGCCATGTACCGAAGAAAGTCATTTAACTTTTGAGCCTCAGGTTCCTCATTCATTAAATGAGAGAGTTTCAGTAGATGACCTTTAAAATCTTTTCAGATCAGAATCAATGACCCTGTCATGGTAATAGCTTTAGAATTCATCATTCAATTACACGTTATTCTAATTGGTCAGTAAATGTAGGATGCACAGATTTGAAGTATCCACCCCAAATCTTCACACGGACTATCTGTGCCTAACCTGTGGTGGAACATTCCAAGCTCATATTGGTCTGATCAGCCACAGTCCCACACACTGAAACTTGACTTTGTCATAATGATGTCATTTTGGTCCTCTTCAAAAACAAAAGACAACAACCATAACCATTCTAACTGGGCGCCCTGTGCAAGATTCTCCCTATAATGGTACTTTTCTTTGACCTTCCAGTGGCCCTCTTCTGAGTGTTTTCTACCATGCATCCCTTCTTTAGATTAGTCTTCCTGATTCCAGGCCAGCTCTATCCATCTTGCCACCTAGCTTAATAAATGCTTGTTGACTTGACTTGAAATATAGAAGTGGAAGGATATATCTTATTCAAAAGGAAGAAATGGGAAGAGGGGAGGTAATAAGGTTGAACATGAATATCTTCCTGAGAAACTTCTTTGGGAGAATATATGAAAGAAAGCCATGGTTAATGATATTTGAAAAACTATAAAGAATGAAAGAGGTGTCACAGGACGAGAGATCGGCAAAAGGATGATAGGCTAGTGAGCTTTACTTTAATTCCTGACAAAAGAGACATCTTATCAACACCTAGAAAGGGGAGTGGAATTCACTAGAATTAGCATAGGTTCATTAAAACCAAAGCAAGCCAGACTAACCTCATTTCCTTTTCGAAAAGGGTAAATTACAATGGCTTATATGAAGATCATCTGAAGGAATCTCAAAATGTTTATGCTTACAAGAGAAGAGTGAGGGGGTCACTGAGCTGTCTTGACATGTCTGAAGGGCTGTCATATGAAAGAGAAATTAGATTTGTTTTGCTTGGTTCTATAGGACAAACTAGAAGCAGTGCACAGAAGTTGTTGAGAGATACATTTTTACCTCGATTTAAAGGAAAACTTGGCAACTGAGTGGTCAAAAACATTAAATGAACTTCCTCAGGAGGTAGAGAGCTCCTTATCACTAGTATTGTTCAAGTAAAGCAGGAAGAAGGAATTCCTGTTCCTACTATGTGCAACATGTTGTTCTAGGCCCTAGACCAAGATAACATATGCCTTCTAAATAATGTATTATTTATTAAATATCACCTTAAAGAAGATAAGAATTATGGGAAGCCCAACCAACAGGGGCAATGTTTTCTGGGGATGAGGGATTAATCAATGAAAAGACAAAGAAAAAAAGGTAGATTGCCCAGAATGCTTGATAGTCCAGTTTGACTGGTACAATTTGTATGTGTGAGGTAGAACGATAAAAAGTGTCTTGGAGAGGCAGTTTGGATTCAGATCATGGATAGCTTTAAATGCCAGGTCAAGGAGCTCAAAGGTAACTAAAAGGGAGTCACTGAAGATCTTTAAGCAGGGAAGTAGCATGGGCAGACCTGGTCTCAGTTCCCTTGTCCGTAAAACAAAAGATGGAGCTTGGATTAACTGATTTCTTCTCCTGTCCCATACTTGAGATTAGGAAAGCTTCAGACTATGAAATTTCAGTCTCTTCTAGAAAGCTGGATACCTTGCGAGTCTAATTCTTTGCATTAGATGACCCACCACCTTCCTTCCAGCCATCTCCTCACTGATGTCTACACTCTGGTCATCATTCTCACCTCCCCACCAACACAACCTTGGACAGCGCTCCTGGGTCACTTCTCTCCCTTCTCTGCAGTAGTGGGGAACTGTGTTTGACATTCTGGAATATACTGTCAGACTCGACCAACATGTTACTAAGTTTTTTCTGAGCTGCATTTGTTCTCCTTTTTGCATTGTGTTTTACAGGATGCCTCTCAGAGTCAAGGAAAGGGAAGACTTATATTTGAAAATGAAGGGGATGCAAAAACAAAAGATATTTTATATATACACAGGCATATTTTAAAGAGGTCTCATGAGTTGACTGGAAGTGGATAAACAACCTCAGAACTCACGTTAGGCAAATACATACATACATACATACATACATACGTGTGTATATATATATATATTTGACCAAAGAATAAAGATATGTGATCTGGAGAGCTATGGGGTCAGATGGAGCCCCCAAATACCACACATATATTGCCATATTTCTAGGGATTTCCTATGACCTTAAAATGGCAATACCCCAAATAGCAAGATTTTCACTAACAGACACAGCTGAGAATAATTAGTAAAAACTGGGAATTTCTTAGGTTTGGAATATTTCAGAGTCTTTAATGATTTTTTGTTGTTGTTGTTTTCAATGATGGTAGCTATTTAACCAAAGAATTCGCATTTTTAATTGCACACACAGCCCACGAACCTAAGAAGCATCTTCATTCGGCATCAGGGTAAACAGCTGGCTCAAAATGTTGTGGTAGCAACCCAAACTACGAATATCTTCACAAGGCTTCAGAAAATGGTTCCGTATTCTTTCTTAACACCAAGGCATAGCTCCAATCACAGACACAGTGTGGAGAAGAAGAAAAAACAGGCAGAAGAATAGACAGTCCCTTCTCTTTCTAGCATCTACTATCAAATTTATGACATCCCCAAATGTTAAGATGAACAGCAGGGTCCAGACAGAAGAGTAAATTTTGAGTCCTCAATAAAACAGAGCCTCTCCCCGCGACCTTTTCTTCACTAGACTTTAGATGCTGGAAAGGGAAAGGGGAGTCCTTTTTTTCCCTATCTCCTCCCAGTCTACCCTGCTCCCAAAACTATTCTGAAAGGAAAGACTGTGTGGTTAGCATGGTGGATGTATGGTGGGGAGCTGAGTGATGAGAAATGACAAATGGTGACTACTAAAAGAATCCATGATGATGGTTGAAACCAATAACGAGTGGATATTGGAACACAAAAACAGAAGAAGGCAATTAACTTGGGGACAGGGGAATGATGGCACACAGAGGGAAAAAAGAAGACTCTGGAGGTTTTGCCCTAACCTTGCCCAGGGGAGGTGGCAGCAAAAGATTGAAGAACTCTCAAGAGACCATGATGTAGTGGAAAGAGTACAAGCTTTAGAGTCAAAAGGCCCAGATTCATGCCCCAGGTCAGTTGCTTGGTGCCTGCATTAACTTGGGCGATTACTTAACGCTCTGGGCCTTAGTTTTCTCAAATACAAGATGAGAGAGATGAACAAGATAACCTCTAGTTCCAATCTTTCAGCTTTGCCTCTTATTATCCTGTGAGCTGTCCCTGAAGAGCCAGCAGGGTACTATGGATAGAGTGCCAAATTAGGACTTAGGAAGCACTGGGTTTGAATCCCACCTCAAACAGACACTTACTAGCTGTGTGACCATGAGCAATTTATCTAACCTCTCTGAGTCTCAGTTTCCCCATGTATAAAATGAGAAGACTGAACTTGATGACCTCCAAAGTCCTTCCAGCTCTCCTTGTGAGAAAATCATCCCAACTATGGAGCTGGAAAGAACCAAGTACAATAGTAGAAAGCTAGATAAAATAAACAAGCCTTCCATTCTCTCCCTCAGCCCTTGATTAACAAATCAATACACATTTACTAAGGATCTACTATGTGTTAGTGGCTGGGAAAAACAAATGCTAAGTATGAAACAATTCCTGTTAATCTTCTATATAACTTGCTTTGTACGCATCTGCTTGCATGGTGTCTCCCCATCAGATTGTAAACTCCTTGAAGGCAGGGACTATGTTTGGGCTCTTTTTGTATCCCCAAGGCTTAGCACAGCACCTCACACATAGTAAGTGCTTAATGAATATTGGTTGATTGATTGGTTGATTCTGTTGGGGAGACAAGCACAATCGAGAGCAGTTACCAAAAACCAGGACTTGGGGAGGACTTGGGGATGGTGTTAGGCAAAGGACTCTTGAGAAGCCCTCCTGCTTCAGACTGTAAATGGCCATGATCATGCCTATCTCTATTTTGTTTTCTTTCTTTTAACAAAAGCTTCCTCTGTAGAAGTATAAGCCATGTGCCATCTACCCAAGAGGCTATCTCTATCCCTTTGAAGGTAGCATGTATACATTTGCTCAGGTTTCCTGATTCGAGGTGAGAAGCCAGGGGAAGTGAAATCATCCCGTATGGACCTGGCCTGTTTTGTCATGAAAATCTCAGATACAAGGATTACATATAAAATAGCAGAGACAGTCCTTCAATAAGGATACAAAGCAAGAAAAACAGGAGTGTGCGTGAATGTGTGAATGTGTGAATGTGTGTGTGTGTGTGCGTGTGTGTGTTCCTCATAGCTTAATCAGGCTTAAACGTTCTACAAAGCAAAAGCACATTTCTCAGCATGTACACATTGGGTCCAATAGAGGCAATCAATAGAATAATTGAGTCTTGTTCATTGAAACTACAATTTACTGAACAGCATTTTATACGGGGAGTGGGGATGGGGGACGCAGGGGTGGGTGGGGAAAGCTTTGCACTCATCCAAACAGACTTAAGCTTGTGAACAAGAGGACGGCTAGAACGTGCTGATGAGTATCTCAGGGAGAGTACAAAGATAGAAAACTAGGGAAAGATAGATGTACCTGCAAAAATAACCATTCCAAAGCACCAGCTGGTGTTTCTCAGTACACAGCCTCTCAGAATGATCTTCTCATTGGTGAGTGGGTACTTGTTATCTTTCCAAGAGAGCTCTCCTGTGAATTTATCCAATTTGTTGTTAGGAGGCTCACAGGCAACAAACCCTGTAAAATAAAAAACAAAGCTTTTATGACTGACTTCAAATGTTCTTTAACAGTGCAGTCCCTGTATTACCCTACTGTCTCTAATATGCAATACCATATAATGTCAGGATTACATTTATAGAATTGTACTAGGTGAAAAAAGTGCTGGTTTTGGGGTCAAGAGAACCTAGATTCAGATCCAGCACAGTCACTCGCTGCCAATTCCTGAATCTTCCTGGGCCTCAATGTCCTGATCTGCAAAAGAAGGCACCCCATCAACCCCCAGGACTCTTTCAGTTAGGAACATTCACTTAATGAGTTTTTTATAAAGAGCTTTTAGCACTATTCAGAGTAGAGATATCAAATTTAGAGATATGTGTTTCTAAAATCGTACATCCTTTGCCTATCAAGACACAAAAATTGAGTACTGAAAAGGAAAACAAATAAATGCTTTAAGGTTTTTTTTCTTATCTCTTTGTAGTTTAAATGATGTTTTTACTTCGGGAACATCATTATAGGATCATGTAGAATTGAAATTCTAGTCCAACTGCCCCTCTTCACTATTACAGATAAAGAAACTGAGGCTGGAGAAGTCAGACATCTTGCCCAAAGTCACACAAGTAGATAGAGCCACAATTTATAACCCAGAGCCCAAGTTTTCTGCCTCTAAATATAGTATCCTTTAAAAAAAAAAAAGTAATGGGAGTTAAATGATTTGCCCAGGGTCACACAGCTAATAAGTGTCTGAGGCTAGATTTGAACTCATGTCTTCTTGACTAGAGTGTTGGTGTTCTATACACTGCTTCTCCATAATGGCACAATTTAACTCCTCCATTCAGAATATGGTGCAGATCTATGATATCACTAGTGTGGGGGACTAATAATGCAGAAACTCCCTCTCCCAAAGCAAATTAGCACCTGCTCTGAAATTTTTAGTCTTATGAGATGCCTAGGGCACTTAGAGATTAAGTCACTTGTCCAGGATCACATAATCAGAAATGCATCAGAGGGTGGATTTGAACTGTCTTCCTGACTCCAGGAATGACTTTCTATCCAAAACCACATGACAAAAGAAAAGGACTATTCTGTGATTTTTAAGGCTTTTATCCTCCAATACCACACTTCCAATTTCAGAATAGGTAGCATTTCAGGGATCCCCTGTTAAAATATCCAAAGCAGTTTGTGGCTTCACATTCACCAGGCTTATCACAGCACACAATTGCTTCAGAATACCAGAGAGAAAGCACAAAATTGGCTCTTCTATGCACTACCATGCTTCTAAACTTGAGGGTAAGCTTGAGGTTTATTTGGAACATTTAGACTAGTATGTCTGGAGATCCCTTTCAGATATGGGACTACTTTTTCATATCTTAATTAGATTCATAGCTCTGATGATTAATATTTTTTCTCAAAGATGTCATGCAATCTCCATGAAATGGAAAGGGACAGATTTGCCCGTCCTTTAATCTTGTGCCCTCGTGAATATAAAGGCATCATATTTATTCCATTAAAAACAATAGCACATGAAAACTGAAGTAAAGCTGATTTTTAGCTAGTTGGAGACAGAGAAAATCTACCTGTGTGGCCTCTTTTCTAATGTAAGGCCCACCAGTTAGAGTAACACAAATCTGTGTTGCAAACAATTAGAGCCAGGTGAAAGGAAAAGCAGTTGGGACAAGAGAAGCGGAGGAACAGAAAGCAGAGGCACAGTTGTGTCGTGAAGAATGAAAGCATATTCTCTTTGGTTGAACTCAAAGTTCAAGGTCAAATGCATTTTGAAAAGGAGTTCCTAGACTACCTCTTTCTAACACAAGCCAGGAACTTCCTGATGTAAGGATTGATGGGATCAGTAGAATAGAAGCTTGAAATCTTGAAAGGGGGTGGGGGTACTGTGAGGTTGAGAAAGAAAGGTGGATAGTGAATCTTCAGGCATTGTTATAGGGAGATAGAGTCTCGATTAGCCAACAGGAAAGCTGGGCCTCAAGCCAAGCAGCCTCCTGATCTTAATTTGGTCTCCCAAGTAGATTTCCCTGAAGGGAAGTGATATTTCCCATTGCAAGTTATTAAATTGGTTTGTTGGTTCAGATGCCTCTTGGTTTAGTTGCCTATGGGCAAGAACTCAATATTCAGGTTCACTGAGGCCAGTATTAAGAGAGGCAAATACAACCCTGGGTTTTGTAGGTTGACCCTATCCACCCAAGGGCTATTTCTACTGCGGGAATGTTCACAGGCTCACATCTTGAGTAACCCACTGAAAATTTTCAAGATGGCTTTTGGTAAAGGACAGTATACAGTGGACAAGAGGATAGATGAAAACCTGGTACAAATGAAGTTTTCTTATTAAAGAAAACTTCTGTGCCCCAATAGTTTTAATCACACATCTGTCTCCTCCTAATGACAACAGAGCAAGATAATTCAGGGCTGACTTAAACTGGACCACAGTGCAGATAATTATGGCTGGGAAGGCAGAAGCCTTTAATCAAGTTTCAAGATCCTAGGATTTGTTTCCCCCCTGCCTTCTCCCCTCAAAAAAAAAAAAAACCACTAATAATTCTCATTCCTGTCTTTGGTACAACTCACTTTTTTTTTTTTTTTTTGCCTTGAAATGGTACAAATGGGTATCACTAACAAAACCTAGGAATTAGCAGTAGAGTTGACAGGTCCTCTTGAAGTTTATTCATTCCTTTGACCCAAGCCCCAATTTCTCAGGCTTCAAGTTTGGTCATAAAAAATGTGCTTTGGGCAAAAACAACACGATACGGAGTCTCTGCCAACAGGAATATAAAAAACAGGCTTATTTGATCATTTTTATTGTCTCAAGCAGACTCTGACATGGAAGAGAATACAGCCGTGAACACGTCCCCTTGCTTCTCCAGGCCCTGGAGGCCAAGCCACTTCTGGCCCTTCCCCAAGGGTGTGGTTCTAGACTAGGACAGAAAGGCAGGGCAGGCCAAGGAAGACTGCTTTAATTCAGAGAAGTGCTGGGAGGCCAAGTCATCCCTCCTTGGGAGAACAAGTGGGATTCCAGAAGTTTCTATAGGGTCAGGCCAAAAGAAAATGCTACTCAAGGCAAGCAAAAGACTTATTAGTGGAGGGAAAAAGAAGGGAGGTGAGAGAAAAACATGAAGTTTACTCTCATCACATTCCACTAAAGGAAAGAATAAAATGCACACTCATTTTGGTAGGAAAACCTATCTCACAATACAGGAAAGTGGGGGATAAAGGGACAAGCAGGGTGGGGGGGATGATAGAAGGGAGGGCAGGGGGAGGAGAGTGCAATTTGAGGTCGACACTCATGGGGAGGGATAGGATCAAAAGAGAATAGAAGTAATGGGGGACAGGATAGGATGGAGGGAAATATAGTCAGTCTTATACAACACAACTATTATGGAAGTCATTTGCAAAACTACACAGATTTGGCCTATATTGAACTGCTTGCCTTCCAAAGGGAAGGGGTGGGGAGGGAGGGAGGTAAATAAGGTGGAACTCAAAGTGTTAGGATCAACTGTTGAGTAATGTTCTTGCCACTAGGAAATAAGAAACACAGGTAAAGGGGTATAGAAAGCTATCTGGCCCTACAGGACAAAAGAGAAGATGGAGACGGGCAGAGAGGGAGGATAGAAGAGAGAGCAGATTGGTCACAGGGGCAATTAGAATGCTTGGTGTTTGGGGGGGGGAGGGGATAAAAGGGGAGAAAATTTGTAACCCAAAATTTTGTTAAAATGAATGTCAAATAAAATAAATAAATAAAGATATAAAAAAAAAGAAAAGAAAATGCTGCTCAATAAGGACAAGTGTAAGGAGAGAGACACTACTTAAGGTTTAGGGTCAAACTCTCACATCTTCCTCATCAGTGAAACACCAGGATTGGCCCTATTGCTTACTAATTCTGTCACCACTAGATACCAGTTTATCAATCTTGGCTCCATTACTCCTATCCCAGGTGGAAGAAAGGAAGGAAGGCAGGAAGGAAGGAAGGAAGGGAGGGAGGGAGGCAGGAAGGAAGGAAGGCAGGGAGGGAGGGAGGGAGGGAAAGGGAGGGAGGGAGGGAACAGTTCCCTGAGGCCTACTAAAAGACAAATTAGAAAATGGGGCACAGAATTAAAGCATAAAGAGAGGTCATTTTCTCTTCCTTCCTTAACATCCCAACACTGGTAGGTTACCTCTTCTACTCTACAAAGGAGATTACAATCATCCAATACAAACTTCTTTAACACTCTTCCTCTGGTAAAAAGGACAATTTCAGAGAAGTCTGGAAACACTTAACAGGTAGAGAGTGAAATGAGCAGAACCAGAACTGTTTATATTATGAGAAAAATCATCGTAAAAATGCACATTTTGAAAGACAGTGCCTCAGTTCAACACAATGGCCAATCGCAATCCGAGGGCTGGGGATGAAGCATGTTCTTGACAGAAAGGTGAATGAAGAAAGGACTCAAGATGCAGAAAGAGACATTTTTAGACATGGTGATGCACAAATTTGTTTTGCTTGACTAAGTATATATTTTTGTAAGTAGTTAAGTAAAAGGAGGGAAATCTAATACTTAAAAAAAGTAAAATGAAAGTTACAAAAATCAAACAAAAAACAATCTTCCCCAGCCTGTCAATTTCCTTACTTATCCTGTCCCCCTTCCTTCCAGTCTCAGAGGAAAGTGTGCCCTTTCTCCACAGGAGTTAAAAACAGACTGCCCTGGCAGCAGTGAGAGATGGGAGTGAGCCTGAATTTGGAGAGAGCTGGCCAGCAAGGTCATACAAATTTTCAAGAGCCAAGCAAAGTGAAAAGAAGGAAATCTTAAATTACATCAGAAAAAACTCTAACCATATAAAAATGTTTAGGAGGTGAGCACTTTCTTGGATTTCTCTTTTACTAATGGAATTTAATGAAAAAGGATGCAGAAATGTAATAGGAGTTTGCGGATCGAAAATGCAACACAGTTTAAGAATATTATCCTTTCTTCATTGAAAATGTGTGGATAAGCAAACCATCATGTTTGATTACCCTTCAAACACTCTCTTCCTTTGTTCCTTGAGCTTGTCAACTACCATGACCCCCACCTCTGCTCCTCTTTAACCAGCAACCAGGGTGGTCACACCTTAGACCTCAACCTCTTTCAAAGATATTCTATTAGCAAATTCCCAATGCTGAAATTCCTCTTTCTAACCATAATCTCCTCTCCTTCTTCCTCTTCCTCTCCTTCTCCCTCTCCTTTATTTTTCCCAGGCTTGTTTTTCACCCTCAACATGACCTTCAGTCTCTTGGTCACTCTCTTTTTCTATTTGCCCCAGGTCTGATCTCACTTTCCTCTCTACCTAGTCTTGATTCAACTACTCCAAGAGTGCTCTCTCCTATGCCTTTCAATCCCATTGACCTCACATTGTTCCCACTCTGCTAATCTTCAGTTCTAAATAACTCTCACCAAAAGACTCCTCCTCTGCCCATAATCTTATCCAGACAAACTTACTAGAGTGAAACCATCCTGTCCCTCATTCAGATTTCTAACCTCGGAAGCCACCTAGTCCAGTGCTTTCATTTTAGAAATGAGGAAACTGAGAATGAAGGAGGTTAAGTGACTTGCCCAATATTTCATTAAGTCCAGTGCCATATCTTTTTATTTCACATCAGCAGTATCTCTCATCCATCAATTCAATTCAACAAACATCTAAGTTATAAGTTCAAGGCTCTGAAATGGCTTGTGGGGATGCAAACTGTATTATTCCATACTACTCTTCTCAATGTGACTTCTCTACTCTCCATTCTTCTGTCCTTTATCTCCACCTCTTCGGATCTTTAGTTTCCTTTGAACCCAAGTGAAACACTACCTCTCTTTCTTGATCCTCTACCCCTAGCTATTAGTGCCACCCCTTCAATAAAAAAAAATGATTAACTTCCTTTTATTTTATATGTCTTTCATATCTATGTATGTATGTATACATATGCATGTACATATGTGTGTATGTATACATGCAAACATAGTCTCTGCCAATAGAACATAAGTTCCTTGAAGGCAAGGACTGTTTCATTTTTGTGATTTCATCTCCAGCAACTAGTACAGTACCTAAAATATAGAAGGTGCTTAATAAATGCTTGTTGATTGGTTAATTAATTGCCTTCCTCATTTCTGGAATGGACTCCCTTCCATTTCTATCTATTAAAGTCCCTCCTTCCCTTCAAGACCCAATTCCAACACAATTTCCTCTATGAACCCTTCACTGGAGATCCTCTCTACACTAATTACATTCTCCTCTGTATTATTAACTGTGTACATCACTTCTCTTTCCACGGAATTATAATTGGAGCTAGAGTTTGGTTCATAGCCATCTTTGTAGCCTTCATACCTCATATAAAGGATTGGATCTGAAATGGATTTGAAATTTTACTGACATAGAGGACTCCTAATTGGGAACTTTCTCTACTAATGCAGACCACATAAGTGCTCTATAACTAAGTCTTAAAGAGTTATCTGAGGTACTGATAGCTTAAGTGGTTTAACTGAGCTCAAATAACCAGTATGCATCAGTAGGTCAATCAAGTGACTTCCAGGGGGTGGAGCCAAGATGGCAGAGTAGAAAGACACACATACTCTAGCTCTTCCCCCACAGTCCATAAAATACCTGTAAACAAAGACTCTCAATAAATTCTGGAGCAGCAGAAGTCACAGAAAGATGGAGTGGAGAAGATTTCCAGCCTAGGGTGGAAAGGTCTGTCACAGCAGATGCGGAGAGAAGCACAGCCCAGCCTGGGCCACATGGCACCAGGAGGAGCAGCACTAGAGCAAGCCTTGGGGGCAGAAACCACAGCAGCAGTAGCAGCTTTCACAGATCCCTCAACCCACAGGCACCAAAGGTCAGTGAGAGGGTTTTTTCACCTCCTTGATAAGGGAACAGGGTCCTCCTCTAGCCCCGGCTCCAGGCAGAGGCAGTAGCAACAGCAGTAGGAATCCACTGTTCCATTGTTGAAGCAAACAGCTTAAAACCTCTGGGGGAACTGAGCTGCTCATCTGAAACTCAGCCCTGAGGGGTGGCCCTATTCCTGCCTAAAGCTCCTGGAGGAATTGAGCAGCTGATATGAATCTCAGCCACACCCAGCCAGGGAGTAAATTCATCTTCCTTGATTGTGCCACCTTGGAGGAACTAAGAACTTACAGATCTCCAGAGTATACCCTACCTCTTTACAAAGGAAGTAACTGCTTTGGAAAACGCCCAAAAAAGGGGAAAAAATAAGACTATAGAAGGTTACTTTCTGAACAGGTATTTTTTCCCACCCTTTCAGATGAGGAAGAACAATGCTTACCATCAGAGGAAGACACAAAAGTCAAGGCTTCTGCTTCCCAAACATCCAAAATAAATATGCAATGGTCTCAAGTCATGGAAGAGCTCAAAAAGGATTTTGAAAATCAAATAAGACAGGTGGAGGAAAAATTGGGAAGAGAAATGAGAGCATTGCAAGGAAATCATGAAAAACGAGTCAACAGTTTGCTTCAGGAGACCCCCAAAAAATGCAGAAGAAAATAACACCTTTAAAAATAGGGTAACTCAATTGGCAAAAGAGGTCCAAAAAGTCAATGAAGAGAAGAATGCTTTAAAAAGCAGAATTAGCCAAATGGAAAAGGAGGTTCAAAAGTTCACTGAAGAAAATGGTTCTTTAAAAATTAGAATGGAACAGATGGAAGCTAATGACTTTATGAGAAACCAAGAAATTACAAAACAAAACCAAAAGAATGAAAAAAATGAAAGGTAATGTGAAATATCTCATTGGAAAAACAATTGACCTGGAAAATAGATCCAGGAGAGAAAATTTAAAAATTACGGGACTACCTGAAAGCCATGATCAAAAAAAAGAGTCTAGACACCATCTTTCATGAAATTATCAAAGAAAACTGCCCTGATATTTTAGAACCAGAAGACAAAATAAATATTGAAAGAATTCACTGATAAGCTCCTGAAAGAGATCCAAAAAGAGAAATTCCTAGGAACATTGTGGCCAAATTCCAGAGTTCCCTGGTCAATGAGAAAATACTGCAAGCAGCTAGAAAGAAACAATTCAAGTATTGTGGAAATACAATCAGGATAACAGAAGATCTAGCAGCTTCTACATTAAGGGATTAAAGGACTTGGAAAAGGATATTCCAAAAGTCAAAGGAACTAGGATTAAAACCAAGAATCACTTACCCAGCAAAACTGAGTATAATACTTCAAGGGGAAAAATGGTCATTCAATGAAATAGAGGACTTTCAAGCATTCTTGATGAGAAGACCAGAGCTCAAAAGAAAATTTGACTTTCACACACAAGAATCAATAGAAGCATGAAAAGGTAAACAGGAAAGAGAAATCACAAGGCACTTACTAAAGTTGAACTGTTTACATGGAAAGATAATATTTATAACTTTTGAAACTTTTCTCAATATCTGGGTAGTAGGAGGGACTATACAGAGAGAGAGAGAGAGAGAGAGAGAGAGAGAGAGAGAGAGAGAGAGAGAGAGAGAGAGAGAGAAAGAGAAAGAGAGAGAGAGCACACAGGGTGAGTTGAATAGGAAGGGATCATATCTAAAAAAAATAAAATTAAGAGGTGAGAGAGAAATATATTGGGAGGAGAAAGGGAGAAATGGAATGGGGCAAATTATGTCTCATAGAAGAAGCAAGAAAAAGCTTTTCCAATAGAGGGGAAAAAGAGGTAGGTGAGAGGGAGAAAATGAAGCTTACTCTCATTGCATTTGGCTCAAGGAAGGAATAACATCACTCAATTTGGTATGAAAATCTATCTTATACTATAGGAAAGTAGGGGAGAAGGGGATAGGCAGGGTTGGGGGGATGATGGAAGGGAGGGCAAATGGGAGGAGGGAGCAATTAGAAGCAAACACTCTTGGAAAGGAGCAAGGTCAAAAGAGAGAATAGAAGAAATGAGGGACAGGATAGGATAGAGAGAAATGTAGTTAATCTTAAAGAACATGACTATTATGGAAGCCATTTGCAAAACTACACATATATAGTCTATATTGAATTGCTTGCCTTCTCAGTGGGGATGGGTGTGTAGGGAGGAAGGAAGACAAGTTGGAACTCAAAGTTTTAGAAACAAATGTTGAGAACTGTTTTGCATACAACTGAGAAATAAGAAATACAGGAAATGGGGTACAGAAATTCATCTTGTCCTACAGGACAAGAGAGCAGATGGAGATAAGGGAAGGGAGGGGTGTTAGTAGGGAGGGCACATTGGTAGAAGGGGCAATCAGAATGCAAGGCATTTTGGGGTGGGAGGAGGGGAGAGATGGGGAGAAAATTTGGAACTCAAAATTTTGTGGAAATGTGCATCTGAATACCGTGCTGTTAGATAACAATAGTGTGCCCAGATCCGGGACGACCTCGAGGGCAGGGAGACTCCACCCATCACGTATCTCCCGGGGAGAGGCGGAAATACCCGAGCTAGCCAAGCTAGCTCAGTCTGACCTTCTCGAATCCCCGCTGTTCATGGAGGGCCTCGTAAGACTCTAAGATTTAGAAGTCCCACTTTTACCCGCCCGAGACCGTCCACACGGATTTGAACTTCCAATCCCAACAGAAATGAATGTTGAAAACTTAAAATAAATTAATTAATTTTAAAAAAATTTTAAAAAGTCAAGTGCCTTACAGATCTATGTAATCAGCCCTAGGCTCTTCCCTGAGCTATAGTCAAGCATCTCCAACTGCCTCTAGGACATCTCAAAGTCAATGTCCTGTAGATATCTCAAACTTGACAAGTCCAAAAAAAGAACCAATATCAAGTTCTTCCCTGCTTCTCTAATTCTGTCAAAGGTACCACTCTCTGCCCAGTCACCCAGACTCACAATTTCAGTGTCATCCTAGACTCTTCACTTGCTCACACACCACATATCTAACCCTAAATCTTGCCCTCTCTACCTTTACAATATTTCTCATGAATGATCCCTCCTTTCAGCTTCTACAGCCTACATA
Organism: Notamacropus eugenii; assembly: GCF_028372415.1. Classification (NCBI taxonomy): domain Eukaryota; kingdom Metazoa; phylum Chordata; class Mammalia; order Diprotodontia; family Macropodidae; genus Notamacropus; species Notamacropus eugenii. The sequence continues at coordinate 3,108,576 of NC_092878.1, read as the reverse complement.
ATGTAAGACCTTATCATCTTTCACCTAGACTACTGCCATAGTCTTCTAGTTGGTCTCTCTGCTTTGCATCTCTCCCCATTCCAACTCATCTTCCACTCAGCTGCCAAAGTGACTTTTTTCTAATTCATAGCATGAGTCTGACCATTTTTGACCCTGTTCTATGAGCTCCAGTGGTGCCTTATTAACTGAAGATCAAATGTAAACTCTACTTGGTATTTGAAGTTCTTCATGATCTGTTCTCTTCCTACCTTTATTATCTTCTTACACCTTATTTCACTCTACAGACTCTGTAATCCACCTGCATTTGTCTTCTTGCAGTTTCTTGAACAAGGCACTCCATCTTCAGCCTCCATGTCTTTGTCCTGGTCCTCATTCTTAGAATGGTCTGCAACACCTCCTGTCCCAGCTGTCCCCTTGGTTTTCCTACTTCCTTCATCTCAAAGCCTACCTCCTAAAAGAGGATTTTTCCAGTCCCTGCTCCATCCCTGCTAATGCCTTCCCTTCCCATTTTAGATTACCTTCCATCTTTGTCTCTGTCTCTTTCTTTCTCCTACATGAATTCCTTCTTGATACTTCCCATTGCCCCAGTTGTTAGTGTTACCCCTTCAAAAATAGATTAGCTTTCTTTTATTTTATACATCTTTCATATTCATTTGTTTTGTTTGTCTTTCATTTTCAAAGAGGACAATGACATCAGGGAAAATGATAACATGACTCGCAGTTGACTTTGATTTGAGTGAAAGAGTGCTGTGCAAGGACACCAGCCTCACTTTCTCCTCTGGAGGCATCTGGGTCCAGTGACCAGACATTCATTAAGATGACTGGAGATGGCCCAGGATGCCTGGGAGACTCTTGCCCTTTTAGGCTAAGGCCTTTTCAAGTACTAACTTAAAGTGAGGTAATACCCATTCAGGGAATAGGCCTCACCTCTTTAAGAAGTGAGTTATAGGCTGGTCCCTTTGATTCAAAACAAAACAAAAAATCAAGCTGGGAGGGGAAGACCCTCAGGGTTGCTCTTCCAAAGAGAAACAGTTACCATTGACATTCACTCTAAATTCACTCAAAGCCAGGAGAGCCCAAAAAATATGTGTGTATATACATATACATGTGTATATATACAAACATACACAGAGTTTCTGCCAATAGCATGTAAGCTTCTTAAGGGCAAGGACTATTTCATTTTTGTATATATCCTCAGTAACTACCACAGCACTTGTGAACTTGTAATTGCAACCAATGCTTATAAATTGGCTAATTAATCGTCACCTTCCTGCTGAGAAGGAACTCCCTTCCCTTTCTATCTGTTGAAGTTCCTCCTGTCCTTCAAGACTTAAGTGCCATTTCTCTAAGACACAGTTCAAGTGCCATTTTCTCCATGACCTCCTTTTCCTCTTCACATTTCTTACATACTCTCTCTCTCTCACTTCCTCTCCTCTCTCTCCCTCTCTCTCTCCCCTACACACATATACATATAGATGTATAAATAGACATATTGGCTTGTTATCTCCCTCATTAGACTGCATGCTCATCAAGGATAAGAACTGGGTTTTTAACCTTTCTTTGTATCTCCCAGTGCTAAGCACAGTGCCTAGCACATGGAGCTTGACTTGTTGACTCACTGACTAGTGCCTGATATCTAAGGCTGACTTGAACCTGGGCCTTCCTGACTCTGAGGCCAGCTCTCTATCTATCCACAACAACATGTCCCATTTGTACTTCGTGGATGTTTGATGAGAATTCATAATTGAATAAAAAATAGGCAATAATAAAACTGAAATGGATTATTTCCTCTTCATCAGATGTCTTTGGGGAGAAGCTGGATGGTAATTTATCAGCGGTGCTGTAGAGAGGATTCTTGGTCAGGCACAGGTAGAACTAAGTGGCTTTTGCTGTCTCATCTAGCTCTGAGAGTCTATGATATTTAAGGAAGGCAATAGGAAAGTAGCCAGCCTCTTCCCTCACACTAATTTCCCTCTTAGAAGAATATAGAAAAAAACTTTAGAACACATTAGTCCACCAGGTTCACAATCCACTGAGGCAATTAGGTGGTTCAATGTAGATAACACTGAGCCTGGAGTTCAAATCCAGCCTTAGACACTTACCAGCTACGTGACCCTGAGCAAGTCCTCTAAGTGAAGTTTCCTCATCGAGTACCTACCTCCCAGGGCTGTTGTGATGCTCAAATGAGGTAATATTCATAAAGTACTTAACATAGTGCCTGGCAGACAGTAAGCACAATAGAAATGCTTATTCTCTTCCCTTTGAAAATGCTTAGAAAGGCATAGCATAGTGCAGAGTGTTGGATTTTTAGTGAAGAGATCCAAGTTCAAATTCCATTTTTATTAATCATGACTTCATGGCCTTCGCTAAATCTCCTCTTTGGGATTGAGTTTTCTTAACTATAAAAAACAGGTGTTCACAGATCTAGAGATTGAAGTGCAATATCCTCATTTTACAGATGTGGAAACTGAGACCCAGGAAGTTTGGGAAATTCAAGCATTTAGTAGATTATGCACTTGCCTCACAAACGACTTCTTCCTTACTGTCCAGTGACTTCCTTCCCTACCCATCACACTATTCCATCTTGAAATGTTTATACAAGAATTACCAGCCATGTTGCTGCCCCCCAGGTGTCACTGGTGAATGGTTGTTCCCTCCCTCCAGAAAACACAGTGACCCCCCCCCTTTAGTCTTCTAAGTTCTCTTTCCTATTCCCACTTATTCCCATCCCTTCCTGTTCTCCCCTCTCCTCTTTCCTTATGTGATCGGCAGCAGTAGTGAGACTCTGGAGTGACATGGACTTCCCATGTCCTCAAATTGTATGTGCCAATGTGCTGTACCATACATGGCATCATAGATTTAATGTTGGAAGAGACCTTAGAGACCATGTAGTCTATTCGCCACATTTTACAGATGAGGAAATCGAGGGTGGGAAAAGTTAAGAGACTTGCCCAGGATCACATAGCTAGTAAGCATTTGAGGCAGAATTTGAATTTAGGTCTTCCTGACTCCAAGCCCTGTACTCTGTCCCCTGGACCACTTCAAGAAAGAAAAAAAGAAAGAGAGAGAAAGAAAGAAAGAAAGAAAGAAAGAAAGAAAGAAAGAAAGAAAGAAAGAAAGAAAGAAAGAAAGAAAGAAAGGAAGGAAGGAAGGAAGGAAGGAAGGAAGGAAGGAAGGAAGGAAGGAAGGAAGGAAGGAAGGAAGGAAGGAAGGAAGGAAGGGAAGGAGGGAGGGAGGGAGGAAGAGAGAGAGAAAGAGAGAGAGAGAGAAAGAAAGAAAGAAAGAAAGAAAGAAAGAAAGAAAGAAAGAAAGAAAGAAAGAAAGAAAGAAAGAAAGAAAGAAAGAAAGAAAGAAAAGGAAGGAAGGAAGGAAGGAAGGAAGGAAGGAAGGAAGGAAGGAAGGAAGGAAGGAAGGAAGGAAGGAAGGAAGGAAGGAAGGAAGGAAGGAAGGAAGAAAAGAAAAGAAAGAAAGAAGGAGGGAAGGAAGGAGGGAGGGAAGGAGGAAGGAAAGAAGGAACAAAAAAATGACCTTGATTGGGTTATAAATAAAACTCTGTGGAAAGGAAAAAAAGAAATTGGTAAGGAAGGAAATCACAAGATGTCACTATGATTTTTTTCCTGAGTTTTCTGAAACAAATTTTAGACCTCTGTTTCCACTGAACATGCTTTATTCGTTAGAAAAATCACAAAATGTAGGATGATTCCTGAAATGAACACTCAAACTTTTGCTGGTACCAAATTTAATACTAACAGTCATATAAAATATGTAAACTTGTCACAAGTTGCAAAAAGCAGATCTCAGTTTGTCAAGAAAAAGACAAATATTTTTCAAAAACTACACTAAACACAAGTAAACAAGTGATATGTTACCCTTCCTTTAAGAAAGAAAAATGGCATCTGATTATTAAATGAGGTGTCTTTTAGTGGGTTTTTTCCCTCATGGAATGAGCCACAGTGCCATTGTAAGAGCTGACCTCAAAGCTAGGAAAACCTGGGCTCAATTCTTTCTTCTGATTGGCCCTGGGCAAGGTCAGAGGCGTCAAACACCTGGCCTGTGGGCTACCCACAACACTGCCAAGTGCAGCTCAAACCAGATTAAAATGTAGCTTTTATCAGATTTTAACGTGTTGATGAATTTATCTAAAAAAATATATAAATACATCCACAGAAACTACTACTTAGTAGCCCCCATATTTTGATTAACCCCATTGCTCTAGGCAAGTCTCAAAAACTAGAGGTTGCAAAGAAGGTGCCAGTTAAACTGAAAAAATGAAGAGGAAAACAGTAGACATAGTGAGATGCTCAACTGAAGTGAAAAGGAAAGTAAAGAGGAAAAAATGGAAAAAGGAACCTAGAAGAAGTAGAATCAGAGAGCTGTAATAACAAGCCTGTGTTAAACACTACTAGGCATCAGGCACTAGGGATACAAAAACAAAACAAAAATCACCCTCCCCTCAAGGAGTTTACATCCTAATGGGAGAGACACCATGTATAAATCAGAACACACAAAGCAGAGGGCCAGCAATGAGTAGAAATACAACGTGTTGGTGCAAACACAGAACAGGGAGAATGAGACATCAGGACAATCCTGGCATATAGACATATAGGAATGGCATATATGGGAGTGACATATAGGAATACTGAATCAATTCCAATTAGTTCCAAGACAATTAGGTAGCTCAGCGATAGTACTGGACGTAGAGTCAGGAAGACCTGAGTTCAAATCTGATTTCATTTACTATGTGACCCTGGGCAAGTCACTTAATCTCACTCAACCACAGTTGACTGATCTACCCTAAATAGCACCTACTGAGAGCACTGCCACCTAGCTGTTGGGAGGATAATATTAAGTAATACTTGTAAAGTGCTTTGTCAACCTTAAGTTGTTGTTGAGTCATTTCAGTCATGTCTAACTCTCCATGACTCCATGTTGAGGGTTTTCTTGGCAAAGATAATAGAGTGGTTTGCCATTTCCTTCTCCAGCCCACTTTACAAATGAGGAAACTAAGGCAAACAGGGTTAAGTTTGACTGCCTGACTGGAATCCCCACCATGGAAATATAAGGAGTTACAACAAGAACTATGTATTTTGCAACTTGAAAAAAATTAAAATTAGTAGAGACAGGCAAGTTTTGCCCATGCCTCAACTCCTCTCTTCTTGGGAAAGGACACTTTTTGACATGGGTTTTACCTTCCTTTTTTTAAAACCATCTTGGAGAGAAGAGAGGTTTTCAGATAGATTCATTAGGGCTTAGATTCTTTATCTTTTCTCTCCCCCCTTCTGTTTCACCAGGAGATTCAACGCATCCCAGCAAAAAGAGTAGAATGGATTATCATGGTTTTCATGACCAACTACCTACTCCTTTACGTAGGATTATAGCCTTAGAGCTGAAAGATACTTCAGTCACCACTCAGTCTAAACCCTCAACCCTCATTCTACAGATAAGAAAACTGAGGCCCTGGGAGATTACACTAGTGAATGGTAGAGGCAAGATGAGAATCTGGGTTCTTTGACTCTAAATTCAACACTGGTCCCATTATATCACACTGCTTCTCCCAAGACAAGTGACCATACTGGCCTGTCCTATGTCCCTAGAAGCACCTTTGGTCAGTCTGTCAGTCTACAGGTATTGGTCAAGTGCTTTCATTATTTGCATTTAAGCCAATGCAAACCACAAAGGTAGGAAATGGTATCTCATGTATGAGGAAGTGCAGTAGACCAAGTCAACTTTCCTTGTCACATACATCCACCAATATTCTTCTTACATGTGTGTGTTTTCTCTCCTTTCTGTGTATGTGTCTTCTCTGCTGACTTTGGTATGTGTGAGTCGCTGGTAAAAGTTACTAAAACCAGACAAAGGAATTAGAAGAGGAACTCTGTTCCAGCTCGCTCCCATTTTGATGAATAATGATTTACCCAAAGTTTTTTTTTCCAATATAGGGACAGGTAGGAGAGAAAAAAAGGTTTTTGTTCATTGAAAAACAATTAATTTAAAATATATATCTGCTACATTTTTATTTGAGTTAAAACATCCTCAGTATAACTAATGCATCCTACACTCAAGTTCTCCTATAATATTTCATGGTGCCATGTAGATCATGGGATCTATCACTGAAAAGGATCTCAGAGGTTCAGTCCAACTCCCTCCTTTGATAGACAAGGAAACTGAGGCCCTGTGAAACAAAGTTACTTGTCTGAGGACACAAAAATAGAAAGTTACAAAGCCAGGATTTGAACTCAGGTCCTATGACACCAAGCTCTAGGGTCTTTCCGTTGCACCACACTGTCTTGACTTTTTTTTTGTAGAGGTTACATCAGTGGGGCACAAGATCTGGAAGATTCTATTGCTGTTCAGTTTTTTTCAGTCAGATCTGACTCTTCATTACCCCATTTGGGGTTTTCTTGGCAGAGATACTGAAGTAGTTTGCCAGTTCCTTCGCTAATTCATTTTACAGATGAGGAAACTGAGACAAACGAGGATTGAGTGATCTGCTCAGGGTCACTCAGCTAGTGTCTGAGGTCAGATTTTAAACTCAGGAAAATGAGTCTTCCTGAGTCCAACTCTGGCACTCTATCCCCTCTGCCACCTATATGACTTCTAGAAGTCCTACCAATCTGGAAGGTTTTCCTGTGGGGATCTGCTGATAGACTATATACCCCTTTTCTGTGGACTACTAGTCTTGCCAAGTTTTCCTAGGCTCACTACAAGTCTGGCTGCACGTAACTGATTTCTTCTTCTGCCACAAATGACAAAGACCAGCTAAGTTATCAGAAGGTTATTCACTTTGTCCATGCAAGGAATACCTACCCTTAGGAAACAACAGATCCCTGAAATACCAAAGTAAGCTATATATGTTTTCATTCTTTGCTTAATTAAGTTTCTATCACTGCTCCCAAAGAAGTACTTGTGGAATTCAGAGTCTCTGAGTAAAATCTGCCCAGACACATGACTGCCAAAGTTAAGCCACTCCCAGTTCACAAGACTTAGAGAATGCATATAATAGCAACATGTTTCCATGGGCTAAAGATTTCCAATATTCCTAATATTTTATACTAGCATAAAATTTTAGAAGAAGGGAGTATCTCTTATAATTCCAGCAGGAAATGTCAGCTAGAATTTTTTAAAAAGAGGAGTCTTACTAACGGGTTCTCTTAAAATGCCAACTGTTTTTAAAGATCCACACCATATTTTATGTCAATCCCATTTTCCCTTGGTTTGTAAATACAAAGATTAATAAAGGAAATTTAATTTGTATGCCGAATCTAATTCGTTTAAGCATGATTCATCTGTTCATTTTTTAGACACTTTCTCAGAAACCCAAAGTGACATTTCAGAAAGGCTAAAAGCTCAATTTTAACTATCATCTATTTGAAAATTCAGGAAAATTTAGGATTTCAGAAAAAAAAGAATAACTTTGGCATAGGACAGACTGAAAGCACAGACTACAGGGGCCACTACAAATTCATTTTATTTTATCTCAACTGAACTCTTAGAGAAATCATTTTATTCCTCGCCAATTAGCTGTCTACCACACTCCACGCAACAGATGTTACTAACTAAAATCTTTTCTCATCAAATTTTAAACAAAAACCCTACAGTCTTACCTCTTGAATCTTACTTTCCTGAGAAAATAAATGTCATTCATCCCTTGTTTACTCATCTCCTTCATTCCATATCACAAAACCCCTCTACTTCTTTACTATCTTCTTTGTTTCAGCTTCTAAGGAAGAAGGCACATTTGTCAAGGCCAACTCTTGGTGCCTCCCTCTCTAATCATCCATCTTTCTTTGTATTTGCATCCCCAATACCTAGTACAGGGCCTGGAACATAGCAGGAGATCACAAACACTTGCTGACTGATTATCTATTGATTCTCCCCCTGCAGCGTACAAACATGCTCCATTCTCCCTCATCCTTAATGAGCTTCAGTTGGTTCAGCCATTTCGGTGAGCTCTCATCTAACATTGGTCCTTCTTTTCACTGCCAAACTTCAATTATTGCCATCTCCACTCTTTACCTTCTACTTTCTTCTCAACTACTTACAGTCTGGCTTCTAATTCTCCTACTCTACTGAAACACATTTCTGCAAAGTTGCCATTGATGTGGAATCTCATGACTTTTCTCATTCTTCATCTTTCTTGAGCTCTATCCAGCTTTCAGGGCTCTAACCATCCTTCCTCCTGGATTTTCTCTTCTCCTTCACCTTCTGAGACATTACTGTCTTCTTTTTTCTCTTCTAATGAATTCCACTCTATTTCTGCCTCCTTAGCTGCTTCATCAATCATTTCCCACCCCCTGGGTATAAATATCCCCCAAAATTCTGTCCTGGGGCATTTTCCAGACCCTCTTTTTTTCAGACCCTACTTTCCAGATGCTCTCTTTGGTAATCTTATCAATCTCCATGTATTTGATTATCATTTCTAAATAGAGGCCTCCCGAATCTATATGTGCAGTATTAATCTCTCTGCTGAACTCCAGGTCACCCTGCTACATCATCCCCTTTCATATACTCTACATTCGAGCCAAATTGGACTGCTAATTATTTCCTGAATTCAATATGGCAACTCCTACCCTCATGTATTTGCACAAACTGCACCCCCTTCCCCAAGGCTAGAAGGCATTCCCTCCTCATTTCTACATCTCAGAGTCCACCAGGGCTTAACATAGCGCCTGACACATAGCAGGCACTTAATAAATGCTTGTTGACTTATTTTCCTCTAAGCCTAAGGCTTATCTCCAGTGCCACCTCCTATGAAAAGTCTTCTCTGATTCCTCCCAGTTGTTAATGCTTTCTTCCTTCTTAAATTGCCATGTTGACTTCTCTATCACCCATATCATATCCGTCTTCTCCTGACTCACAGAATGTAAACTTTTTGCCAGTTGAGAGTGCTCAGTTTTTGTCATCCAAGACCCAGCATTTATCAAGGTGTCTTTTACATAGAATTTGCTTAATGCCTGACTTTGAATTGAACTGAATTTATTGTCACATGAATTTTTGCATTATGTAACTTCTCAAAAGCATTCCTTTTTTGACTTTAAATGATAAAAATGAGGCTGCTGTCTTTAGATGGAAAAATAACTTTAGACTGATGCTTTGGGGAACCATTCAGATTATGGCAAATACATTTGAGTGAAAGCAATAAATGAGTAACCATTATTAGTCCAGAGGAACTCACATGCAAAACCAATCACTTTTATGAAGTATAAAAATACTACCCATTTGAGGTTTTCTTGGCAGAGACACTGGAGTGGTTTGCCATTTCCTTCTCCAGCTCATTTTACAGATGAAGAATTGGGGGTAAACAAGGTTAAGGGATTTGTCTAGGGTGATATGGCTGTTAAGTGTCTGAGGTCTAATTTGAACTCATGAAGATGAGTCTTCCTCATTACAAGCCCAGAGCTCTATCCACTATCATACTGACTAAGATAAATTGGACTTATGCCTTCCCCATCACTAAGAAAAGTAGTCCTCTTCTGTTCCCTTAGGAAGGAGGGTAGGTGTTGTCTTCCCCAGATCAGTAGCTAAACAGTAGCTAAACTCTCTACTATGATACTACTCAAGAAAACTAGTATCTCATACTAGTTCTTCATGGTAGGAAGAGTAGGAGATTATCTGTGATGACTGTGATAGTAACCTATTTTCTATGAATACTAAAACCCAAGCTCTGAGACCAAAAAGAAGACCATCTATGAGTTTTGAATTGAGGAAACTGGGAAGATCTCCAAACATCTACACTATTCTCGAAGTGTCAGTAGTTTCATGACCCAAGATTCACTATCTGAGATTTCACCATCTACAAAACTGTAGATCTTAATGAACTATTTTGTTTAGCCTTTAAGAGTCTCCAATTAAAATGCAAATGCCCCTAGAAGGTAGCACCAACTAGTCAATACCTTAGCACGAATTAGTTCTACTGTGTTTAATCACACTGTTGACCATAAGGTCCTGCCAGAAGACAGTACAGATTAGGCGTCCAGAGATGGAAAGAAAGGGAAGTTCTGAGGGACGCTAAAAGAGGAGATCATGAACAAGAAACTTGAACTGCATCATCATTTCTTACAGGCTGACCCTAGTTATGCCAAAGATCACTTTGGTAGGAAGGATCACTATAGGTAGAAAACTAAGAATGGAAAAAATGAAAAGTCAACCAAACAAGACTTATTGAATATCTACTAAGTATTAGGTACAATAAGGGGTAAGAAGACCAATGAGACCTGATATCTGCTCTTAAAGACCTTAGAATCTAGTGCTTAAGCATTAGAGATGTTTGAGTGAATGAATGAACCGATCTGGACACCACAGAATATTGTGAAGCTTGTACCTCTTTCCTCCACAAATATTAATAGAATTTCCAGATTAAGATCTGGCAAGTGGAGAACATTGCAGGGTATGTACAAAGAAAGATGTGTAGGAAAGAAAGGAAGGAAGGAATAAATAAACATTGAATAGCCACTTAATGACCATGTCACAGCCCTTCACCAGTTTGAGAGCAGAGACTGTGTATTATTTCATCTTCATATTCTTAACACCTAGTATAGTATTTTGCATAGAATAAGTGTCTGATAAATATTTGCTGAATTGATTTTGTCAAACTGTCCTAATGATGTGATAGCACCACAGGTAGATATTGTAATTCAAGAAGGAAAAGAGAGTCAGTCTGTAATAAATGTAGACTTTTATGTCCTCAGTATCATATCATTATTTTATTTTAACTACTTACCATCAAATTTTGCAAGCCTGCTAATATCTGCTCCAAGTTCTGAAGTAACTGGTAATGCATGGCGGACTTTTAAGTTGGTCTCCCTGGAAAATTAATGACATGAATTTTTATATGGAACAGTCCACAGCATCTTACATAAACTAATCAAGCGGGTACAGCCCATGAAATACCCAACACGTCAATTCAAGGAACTCCCTTTGAATGTCATTACCACTTCCACACTGTTTCAGAAAAGTGGGAGGGACTTCCAATGTTCCTAAAAGTTGGCATCCCATAAACTGCACATCTGTATAACAACACAGTAATCTGTTTTGCTCTTTGAAAGAACAGAGGACAAAATAAATATGGTTTCATTCGGACCTATTCAGACATCACGCATGAGTTACAAAATAGAATAGGAATGGTAGCTCCACTGCTAGCCAAATGAGGCCAGCATCACACTAAAGAGTCGGATATCTGTGTAGTAGTTTTCCTTTCAAAACATGATCATGGCTAATTTCACAGTAGCTTAAATTTAAACAGAGAAAAGGAACACAGGTTTATTTTTCTTGGCGAAGCAACACAAGAGTCATGTAATTCTAGAATCTCAGAACTTGCCTGGACTTCAATAGGTCATCTAAATTGTTCTTCCCCATCCAAACAAGACCACACAGACACTCTGCAGATGGCTTTCTACTTCAGGGATGAAGATTCCACAGCTTTTGCCAGCATATTGTGTTTAATGGTCTTTGCCTTCAGAAAGTTCTCTCCTAGGTCTAAATGAAATCTTTTCTGCCCTAACTTGAGCACATTTCTTGGAGGATATCTCCAGTGGAGGTATTTAAAAGCACTTCTTCTCCACTTACTAAAACATCAAACTCTCTGTTTAGTAGAACATTTGGCACATTCCTTCATTTACTGAATACCTACTGCATGTGTGACAATGGAGGGAGGGAAGGAGCTGTGATATTACTGGCAGAGCATTCCCTTATTAATGCAGGTGGTCAAAGTCTTCTTCAGAAAAAACAAATTGTTTAATTTATAGTTTTAGAGACTTTCTTGGGACCATGAAAGGTTAAGTGACTTGCCCAGAGTCTCACATTCATATGTCAGAGGCAGAACTAGAGCAGTAGGTCTTCCTGACTCTAGCTGGCACTAGATTTCTATCTACTATTTCCCATACCTATCACTATCTTAGGTAACTTGAAAAATGCTAAGTGTATTTAGGTTTCTCTCCTCCTAAAAATCAATTATCTAAATCTTTAAAGGGAACAGTCCAGCAGCTGATTTCTATGTCCAGTCTCTGAAGACCTCACAAATAAAACTGGGAAGCCATTTGTGTAGCTTGTGCACGATCTTGCCTAGATGAGGTGGATTTAAATGCCCACCATGCATTTGGAAATCAGAAAATTTGAAAAATTTGATGGTAAATTTTCAAAATGAATTGATTTGTGCAACTTCTCAAGAAGGTCTCAATCATCATAAGGCATTAGAATTATCTTTTCAATCTTCTTTTTCCACTTTTTAACATCTTTATTTCAAGTCTTGAGTTCCAAATTCTATCCCTCCCTCCCTCCCATTTGCCCCCTTCCTGAAACAGTAAGCAATCAGATATAGGCTATACGTGTAATTATGCAAAGCATTTCCATATTAGCCATTTTGCACAAGACGACTTGAGTTTTAAAAAATGAAAGAAAATGAAAAATGGCATGCTTCAGTCTGTATTCGATCAATATCAGTTCTTTCTCTGGAGGTAGATAGTATTATTAATTATTACTGTTAATCATAATTAATCCTTTGGGATTACCTTGGATCATTCTATTTCTGAGAATAGTTAAGTCATTCACAATTCTTAATTGAATAATATTACTATTAGTGTGTACAATGTTCTCCTGCTCCTGTTCACTTCACTATGCATCAGTTCATGTAAGTCTTTCCAGATTTTTCTGAAATCATCCTGCTTATCATTTCTTACAGCACAATGATATTTCATTAAAATCATATACCACATATTGTTCAGTCATTCCCCAATTGGTAGGCATCCCCCTGATTTCCAGTTCTTGGCCACTACAAAAAGAGGTGCTATAAATATTTTTGTACAAATATGTCCTTTTCCCTTTCCTTGGATGTCTTTGGGATGTAGACATAGTAGTGGTTGCATCAAAGTTGCTGGACAAAAGAGTATGCACAGTTTTATAGCCCTTTGGGCATAGTTCCAAATTGTTCTCTAGAATGGCTGGATCAGTTCACAACTTCACCAACAATGTATTAGTGCTCTAATTTTCCCACATCCCCTCCAATATCCAACACATGCCTTTTTTGTCATATTAGCCACTCTGATAGGTATGAGGTTGTACCTCAGAGTTGTTTTAATTTGCATTTCTCTGACCAACAGGGTTTAGAACATTTTTTTCATAAGACTATAGATAGCTTTAATTTCTTTATCAGAAAACTGTCTGTTCATATCCTATGACCATTTGATAATTGCGGAATGATTTGTACTTTTACAAATTTGATTCAGTTCTCCGTATATTTGACAAATGAGGGCTTTATCAGTGATATTTGTTGCAAAATTTTTCCTCAGTTTTCTGCTTTCCTTATAATTTTGGTTCCACTAATTTTGTTTATGTAAAACCTTTTTTAATTTTATGTAATTAAAATTCTCTCTTTTACATTTTATAATGTTCTCTATATCTTCTTTGGTCCTAAATTCTTCCCCTATCCATAAATCTGATAAACTATTCTATACTCTCTTAATTTGCTTACAGTATCTCCCTTTACGTGTAAATCACGTACCCATTTTGACGTTCTCTTGGTATACAGTATGAGATGTTGGTCTATACATAGTTTCTAATCCTACTTTTTCCAGTTTTCCTGGCAGTCTTTGTCAGATAATGACTTTTTGCTCCAAAAGCTTGGATTTGGGAGTTTATCATATACTAGATTACTACAGTCATTTGCTATATGAACTTTATACCTAATCTATTCCACTGATCCATCACTCTGTTTTTTAGCTAGTACCAGATTGTTTTGATAATTACCACTTTATAATACAGTTTGAGATCTAGTGCAGCCAGACTATCTTTTGTATTTGTTTTCGTTGATTCCCCTGATACCCTTAAGTTTTCATTATTCCAAACGAATTTTGTTTTTGTTTTTCCTAGCACTATAAAGTAATTTTGATCATTTGATTGGTATGGCCCTGAATAAATAAATTTAGATAAAATATCTTTTCAATCTTGATGATGAAACAATGCCTCTCACTAAGAGTAACACATCTGTCTCAAGGAGTTTACAATCTAGACAGGAAAAAAATATATCTGCTGAGTTTAATAACAAATAAAAAGATGTCACAATGCAATAATGAACTAAGTATCAAACTGTGGAATCATAGAGAATCGATTAATAAATATTTATTAAGCACCTATATGTCAGGCACTGTAGTAAATAGCTGGGGATGAAAAGAAAAGTATAAGAAAATCCCCTGCCCTTAAGGAAATAACTATCTACCGAGGGAGACAACATGCAAAATACTAGGTTCAAACAAGCTACATACAGGAAAAGTTGGAAATAATCAACAGAAGATTAGCTTGATGGATCATAAGATTAAGAGTTAGAAGGAAATCAGATATCATCAAGTCCAAATTTATTATTTACAGGGCAAGAAACTGAATAGACAGGATAAGCTCCCAGAACAAGTTCCTGAAGACAGCAAATGCAGCTAAGCTGATAAGAAATGATGAGCAGGATGGTTTCGGAAAAACCTGGAAAGTCTTATATGAACTGATGCAAAATGAAGTAAGTAGAACCAAGAGAACATTGTACATAGTAACAGAAACATTGTAATAATGATCAACTGTAAAACACTTAACTTCTCTGACAAAGACAATGATCTAAGACAATGATCCAAGACAATTCTAAAGGACCCATGATAAAAAATGTTATCTACCTCCAAAAAGAGAATGGATGAATTCTAAGTGCAGATTGAAGCATATTTTCATGTTCTTCATTTTTCTTATTTTTCTGTGTGTTTTCTTTTGTACATACCTAATATTGAAAAATTCGCTCTGGAGCTCATCAATTGGACATACTACGTCACTGTCCAAGCACCACTTATTGGCTATTTGGGGGGCCCTCCTGGCTCAGAGTGAATGTAAACAGTAACTGTTTTTCTTATGGCCAACACACCTTAGGGTCTTCCCTTCCCAGTTTGATTTTTTTTAATTAAAAGGGCTATCCCTTGACTCACTCCTTAAAGAGGCCTCCTCCTTATTCACTCAATAAGCCTTACCTCTCTCTAAGTGAGTACCTGAAAAGGCCAGCCTAAAAAGGTCAAGGTCTCCCATTGCATCCTGGGTCATCTCCAGTCATTCTGATGAATATCTGGTCACTGGATCCAGATGGCTCTGGAGGAAAAGTGAGGCTGGTGACCTGCACAGCCCTCCCTCACTCAAAACAAAGTCAAGTGCAAGTCATGTCATTATTTCTCTGATGACATGGGCTTCTTTGGCAACAAAGAACTAACACACAACCTGAAAAGGCCAGCCTAAAAAGGCCAAGGTCTCCCATTGCTTCCTGGACCATCTCCAGTCATCCTGATGAATGAATATCTGGTCACTGGATTCAGATGGTTCAGGAGGGAAAAGTGAGGCTGGTGACCTTGCATAGCCCTCTCTCACTCAAAACAAAGTGCAAGACATATCATCATTTCTCTGATGTCAAGGTCTTCTTCAAAAAAGGAAAAACACAACCTGTGAGCAGACTGAGCTGTCTAAGTGGGAACCCAGTTAGCTGGGTAACCCAGGTCATCCGGTCCCTTCTATCTTCCCCTCCCCTTCCTTTGGGGTTTACTGGCTAGATGTCCTGTCTTCCTTCCTTCCATCCTTCTTTCCTTCTCATTCCCAAAACCTTAAACCCATTGCACTCTCAAGCCCATAGACTGGATAACCCCTGCCCAAGCTCCACTTTATGACTGGCTTAGAGTGATTATCCATAGTAACAGTTTCCTTCCCAACTTGAGTTAGTTATTTTTTTCTTTTGCTCATTAAAAGGGTCATTCCCTGACTACTTCTTAAAGAGGCCTATTCACTCAGTGGGCATTACTTCCCTCTAGGTGAGCACCTGAAAAGGTCAGCCAAAAAAGGCCAAGGTCTCCCATTGCATCCTGGGCCATCTCCAGTCATCCTGATAAATATCTGGTCACTGGATCCAGATGGCTCAGGAGGAGAAGTGAGGCTGGTGACTTTGCACAGCCCTCCCTCACTCAAAACAAAGTCAAGTGCAAGTCATGTCTTCATCTCCCTGATGTCATGGTCCTCTTCAAAAACAAGGAAGAAACACAATATTCTTACATGACTTCACATATATGATCAATATCATACTGCTTGCTTTGTCAAGGGGCAGGGGAGGGGCAGGAGGGAAGAAGAAAACTTGAACCTCAAAATTTTTAAAAATTAATGTTAAAAAATTTAATATAATTGGTACATATTTTAAAAAATCAACAAAAATATTAGTAACTAAGCTGAGATTCAAAACCAGATTCTCTGACTCCAATCCAATGTTTTTCCACTACACTACATTGTCATGTTGGAGGTTATCTAGTCCAATCCTCTCCTCCATAAAAGAATATTAGATTGTAATTGTATACTGGTATTGAGAGTAAGTACCATTTGAGTGTGGCAGCACTGAGAAAATAAGATCAAATTCGTTCATAGCTTTCTGTTCCCATAATTAATAAGCTTCCTAATAAATCCACAGTAGATTTAAAAAAAAAACAAGTCTTGAAGTATTAGGAATGACTATGTGCCCTGTTTGAGAACAAAAAGCTATGCACAAATGAGCTCAGACATCTCTGATTTCTAGGATTGGGCTTCAACAGAAGCTACAAGTTGAGAAATATTAAATATTTTACATTAGCCTCAATCTCACCAACATCTATTTGAATAATTCATGCTGTCCCCCATCAGGATTGGTTACCGTAGGAAAGGAGAAAAGGCCCAGTGTCATACATTTGATCAGGACACTAAGATCTTTAGTCACAGTTCCAGGATATGTAAGGTGACTTAACCAAATGAGACACAAAATACTTCATATAAACAATCAGGAAGAAAGGAGTGATATAAATTTCAAGTGAGAAACATAATTTCAACAACCATGAGCATAATCTTAAAATTTTGGAAAGCTATTAGCAACTTACTGTTGTTAATTACCAATTTTTTAAAAAATCACACTTGAGTGCTTTCCCACACTAATAGCTAAGATCCCACTCAAAACAATCAAGGACATATCCAAAGACATCGTTTTACCTGGTCAAAATTCAAGATGTCGTGTACGGGTCTATCTAGGCCAATAGAGCAAAGCTGTAATAATACTCCATACATGATATCAAGCCCATATCTCACTCTATAAATCATAATAAATTCTGAATGGGCCAATGGCATGAGTATTTTTAAGGCCATAAAGAATTGCAAGGTAGGGAAGGGAAGAGAATTAGTATTTATAAAGAGTCTAGTATAAGGTGACGCAGCAGACAGTGTCAAGCTTAGAGTCTGGAAGACTCATCTTCCTGGCCTCAGATACATACTAGCTCTGTGACTCTGGGCAAGTCACTTCACTTTGCCTCAGTTTCCTCATCTGTAAAATGAGCTAGAGAGGGAAATAGCAAACCTGCCCAGTATCTCTGCCAAGAAAACCTCAAATGGGGTCACAGAGTCAGACACAACAGAAACAACCGAACAATGACAATATAGGCCATGAACTATGCTAAGTGATTTTTATGAATATATCACTTGATCCTCACAACCATCCTGTGAGGTAGATACAAAATCATGAAATGCTATCTCTATTGCAATAATGGAAGTCAAAATTGTTTGGCTATTCAAGAAGCTGATGAAAATTCTGAGACAAAAATAGATGAATACGTTAAAAAGGAGAAATTTTTGCCCCCCAAAAAATCAATGTTTACATAATAAAAAAGCAATTAAAATGGGCAGCCTTTGTGAGAAGCCTTGCGAATAAAAGCCTGACCTTCAGAATCTATAAGGAATTGATACAATTATAAGACAGGGATTGATTACCCCACAGACAAAATCGTTTGCTTGTGGGGTAATAGATCCCAGTGGATTTTTGATTACAAAGAAAATAATAGTCAATGCTCAGGAGAAGAAATAATAATCATCTATAAAACATGAAAAACTCAAATTCTCCAAAAGAAGAATGTAAATTAAACCAGTGAAATGATACGTTACACTCATTAAGTTTCCATAAATAAATAAAAGTTAAATGTATTGATCATAGGACCAGGGAAAACAAGCATATTACATTGCTGAAGATGGGGTTAGTAAAATCTTTTTGAAAGGAATATTGATTCTATAAGAAATGCACAATTGTTCATACCTTTTGACCCAGTGATCCTGCTATTAAGCTTATACCTAATAATGTCTAATTGACCTGATACCTAATACTTAATATACCTAATTGACATTAGACTCAGATCTTTTTATAGAAAAATATTGCTAGAATCATTACTCTTAATAGCAAAGATTTGGAAACAGCCCATGGGTCCCATAATTTGTGAATGAATGAACATTACACAAATGTACATGATTTCACTATCAAGAAAAAAATATGGTGAATGCAAATATGGGAAGACCTATATGAAGCGATGCAGAGTGAAGACCCAAAAACATATACACACTAAGTACAACTATATAAATAATAATGATAGTATATGGGAAAATATGCAGAGAGGGGGGAAGATAAAGTTCAGAAGGGGACATCCATGATAACGATTTTATCATACTTTAGTAAAATTAATTTACTTATTTTAAATGATGGTAACAACCATGATAACCATAGCTAGGGTCTATTTAGTGTTTTAAGTTTACAAGATGCTTTATAAATATTATCACTTTTGATCCTCTCAATAATCCTGGGAAATAGGTGCTATTATTATCCCCATTTTACAGATAAAGAAACTGAGGCAGGCATCATTAAGTGACTGTGAACAGGGTCATACAACTAGGAAGTGTCTGAGGCACAAACAGTGCAAATAAAGGAAGTTTGCAATTTAAGGTTCAATCTTTTTTGTGTATATTTAAATATATGCTTGCCAAGAGTTATCAACTTTAAAATAATCATTTTTTTAAAAACCCAAGATACTTTAGGATTGAATGGATTTGGATCTCCTATAGAGAAAATTATGCTCTCTGAAACAGAATAGCTATGTCCAATTAAAGCCTGATATAATACATTACAATCTATAAAGCTGCCTTCCAAATCCAGGATTATTTTGCAACTGTCTATATAGACTTATAGATACCTACCCTATGTGTAGCAACTAAGTTAAATAATAACTTTACAGCAATTCACCATGTATGAATTATATCAGTAAAAAAAAGAACTGTCTTCTTTAGGACACTACTGTATATTTATAGGAATTATAATCCTCTTCTTTCCTGATATTTTAACTTTAAATGGAGGCAGGGGCTATGAGGAGAGAGAGGAGGCTGTAATTATCAAGAAATCTGGATCCCAATACTCATAATTCTTAGTGACTTTAATCTGTGAAGTTCTCTATAAAGAACAATGACACCCAAAGTTTTACTGAAACAAGTGACAGAATGGAAATTAATTCAAACCCTTCTCTGTCTCCTCCAGAATTCCTCTCACTCCTGAAAAGCTCCACTGGGAATGAGGGAGGCAATTTAGTCTCATTACAGTGGAGAATCTTAGACTAAGGAAGTCGATGCAGGCATGCCAAAAAGTTCCTAACAGAAACAGAATTAGAGAAAATGCAAAGCAATTTGCAAAATATTTTATGATGCATTGACACTGAAGATTACCTTTCAAATTTAAGTTTTAGAATTTGAAGATTTAACATTTATCAGGGAAAAAACATTTCATGAAGAGATAAGATCTAAGATAAGATGTGTTTGCATAGTCATTACACTTTAACAAATTTTATGGCAAATCTGTTCTCATTTTAATATCAACTTACCCATCAAGTTCAGCAGTTTCAATATAACAGAGACCATGTGGTTCACTGCTTGACAAGATGAGCAAATCAGCCTGTAAAAGTGAAAAAAAAGAAAAAAGGATTTTGAGAAAAGAATCATAGAAGATTCATCCAGGGTAATCTATGTTTTCCTACTCTGTCAACCAACAACTCCCATAAAGGTTTACAAAGTACTTCATAACAACTTGGTTGGGTAGGAAAATCAGGGAGGAGGGAGGGGAGAGGTGGGGAGAGAGAATCTTTCCTTCAACCTTGTGCTGTTTAACATTTTTATACTTTGAGGTACAAATGAAAAATTCATTAGATTTTCAGATGACCCAAAGTTGAAAGGAATACCAACACTTAGGATGTTAGACCACAACACTGAAAGGTTTCAAATGTGCTAAAATGCTGGGCCCAATCTAATAGGATGAAGTGATAAGGATAAATATCTTACCCGTGGATTCAAAAAAAAATCAAGCAACAAGTCAACAAGCATTTATTAGATGTCTACCAGCATGTTGGGCTAGATTCCACGGATACAAAGAAAAAAGTCTTAGAATGAAAGAATATTTATCAAGTGTCTGCCATGCACCAGAGCAGAATCTTAACAAATGCGTATCGGCTGAATGATTGTGTTCAGCACTAAAGTACAAAGAAAGGTTAGAGGAACCTACCTTCTGATGGAGAAGACAATATGAAAACAGCTGTGTACAAAGATACCTACAGGATAAATTAGAGATAACTAATGGAGGGATGGTTCTAGCAATAAGGGGAAATGGGTAAGGTTTCTTGTGGAAGGTGAGGTTTTGGCTGGGACTCGAAGGAAGCCAGGGAGGCCAGGAGGCAGAGATGAGGAAGGAGAGAATTCCAATCATGAGAAACAGTAAGTGAAAACACCCAGACTGGGGAGATGGGATGTCTTGTGCTAGTAACATCAAGGGGCCAACTTCACTGGATGGGCTTTTCATATTTGATCCTGGTGGTGATAAGGAGCCAATGCAGCTTATTGGATAGGGGAAGTAACATGGTCAGATCAGCACTTTTAGGAATATTACTTTGACACATATGTCCGTTTCATTATACACACTAACACAAAGAGATATATCTCAATTACATATAACAGAGATTTAAAGAGTTTGGAACCAACAGAAGCAGAAATTCACAGGCCAAGGGCAAGGAGTAGGGGAGGAGACAAAGAGAAATGGGCTGTGCAATATAAAGAGAGAACAAGGGGAAAAGAAGCAGAAGAGGAGATGGGGAAAAGCAAGCAGAGTGATAAAAGGATGCTCAGGGTGGGAGGTGGATGTGCCTTTCAGAGATAACCTGCTCAAATTCTGCTGTGCTTTTCATTTCCTCTCAGAGCATGAGCATAAGTAATCACTTGGAATTATGGACCTTTTGAAAAGGTTTTTGGAAAAAATTCCTTAACAGCAGGGAAGGTTTTTGCTTTTCTTTGTGTACACAGGGATTAGTATAATGTATGAGATATAGTCAGTACTTAACAAATACCTATTTATTTAATGTCTAGTAACTTGACAATTGACTTTCTAGTAATTTCAAACAGTCCTTCCATTCAAGGAAATCATTTGCTTTTATTTCCAATTCTAAAGAATATTGTGAAATCACGTTCTACCTACCTATGAAAATCTGATTTATTGCCATAGCCAAAAATATTACCGAGTTGCCAACATACTAGTGATGAACCTTTCAATGTTATTATTAATAATAAAAGCATTTATAATAGTAACAATAACATTTTCATAGAACTTGAAGGTTTACAAGACAATTTACATATGGTATCTCATTTGATTCTCACAACAACCTTATGTGTTAGATGCCATTGCTATCCCTATTCTGCAGTTAAGGAAACTGTGGATGAAAGGGGTTAAGTGACTTGCCCAGGGTCACGGAGTTTACCTATTTATTCCTGAAGTGACATTTTATGGATTTTATTGGCCCTTATTCAACGTCAGCCTAACTAGCATACAAGTAGACAAACAAAATGACCAAATTTCATTTTGAATGGGAAAAAATATTCAGATCAAGGAAATGAATGTTGGTTCCAGATGTAACCTCTAGGCATTGCATAATTAATAGCTCCAAAGGATCAAATAACAGCATTAAAAATTTTTGCTCCAAAGTCGCTTCTGATTCTAATTCCACAATCCCATGAGCCTATGAATCTTTGGAGACTCCATATGAATTACATAATCACAGTTGCCCATCAAGTTATGAGGTCTTCACTGGGCTACAGTGATATCCCTTCTTATGCCAACTATTCCTTCTCCCCTCACCCTATCTTCTGTCCCTGGGTCATGCCAGAACTCATACAAGATGATCAGACACTAGGACTTGCCACCACTAAGGTTGATAGGCTCCCTTTCCTTCCCTCTCCAGCCCCTCCCCAAATAGGGGTGCCCAGAACCATTCCTGCTGCTTCACTGCTCACATGGCTTGGATGAGATGGGAGTCACTCACTCTATTCCATCCAGTGAGATGAAGGACCATCAGGCCTACCTGCTAATTGCCTAGGCACACTGAAGACCCCCGGCGCTGTTATCTGATCATCTGACATAGAGGATCGGAGAGGGAAACAAGCATTTCCCTAGGAGTCAGGCACTGTGTTAATGGCTTTACAAATTATTATCTCAATTGATAAATAGTCTGAGAACCTCTGGGCCTAGCCATTTGCTCCTCAGTCACTCTTTAAAAGCCTTTCATGACTATCCATCGGCCCTACAGCTGAACGTTTTTTTGTTTTCTCCTTCATTCAAGTGTGAGCTCTTTGAAAGTAAGAATTGTCTCATTTTTCTACTGGTCTCCCCAGTTCTTAGCACAGTACTTCACACGTAACTAGTGCTTAGTAACTGCTTTTTCATTCATTTATAGAAAAACTACCCGTTAGAAGAAATCATCAGATCTAGATACACCCTTTTGGTCAAAAATTCCCCCTTTCTTTCACATCCTGAGTAAAATAAGCATGACTTTTAAAAACAATGTTATCTAATTTAGAGTATTTTTTATTTGATTAGTAAATACATATATATCTGTACATATATACACATATATATGCACACATACACATAAACACATATGTGAATATATGTATACATTTATATAATATATATATAATGCCATAGTTTAATGCCCCTCAAGCCTATTCTTTTAGCAACTCTGCAATTTCCCTTCCTCACGTTCCATCTGCATCTCTGCCTCCTTTGCCTCTGCAACGAAATTAGGTTAATTATAATCATTGTGACTAATAAGGGGCAGTGTAGTACAACGGGATGAGCACTGTCCCTGGATTCTGAGGACCCATGTTCAAATCCTATCGCTGGAATTTACTGCCTATGTGATTTTATTTATTAGCTTCCCTATACCTTGCTATCCTCACCTGAAAAAATGAAAATGTTGGACTAGGTGGCCTAATGCACCTTCCTGGTCTACATCTATGATTCAATAAACTCAGCAAGGCTGTTGATCTTAAAGTAATCAGAGGAAAGAGAATTGTTCTTGTTTGTCCTTCATTTTGAAGAGGACCAGTGACATCTTCGGTCATCTCGTGACTTGCACATGAATTGGATTTAAGTGAGGTAGAATTGCCCAAAGTCATCAAAGACTCATTCTCTCTTCCAAAGTCATCAAAGTCCATTGGCAAGACAAAAATCAAGATGGCTGCCCTGGGATGCAGTGGATGACGTTAGCATCTTTGATGTTGGACTAAGCTCTAAGCCCTCCACAACACCTGCTTCAGCTGCCTTCACGGCCATTGGAACATGGTTGTCTTCTGCCCATTCTACCAGGGGAAGGTAGATATCCCCATGACTCAGCAATAGGTCTGAGGCCTCTCGGTTACCCTCAACCTGGTTTAGCCCATCTCCTGAGACGGTTTTACCAGGCTGTGACCACTGCTCATGCTACAGCTTCTTGGGGCCACAGATGAGGGTTGAGTGGCAGGTGAACCTCAAAAGTGAATGAGCAGCCCTCCCAGCAGAGGTGCTGGTCTTCCCTGAACATTCCATACACTCAGGAAAGAGGAGGGCAGGAGAGGGAAAATGGTAGGAAGAGAGAGACCTATCCTGATAGGGGGATCCCAGTTGGTTCTTATAAGACCTCCCTTCCTGCCACAGGAGCACAGAAAATCAGCACTCCAGTGGAGAGACTGTTAAATGAGAAACAACTAATACACAATAAAGACTGATGTGTATTTCAACTAATGGAAAGTCACTGAGGCTCTAACTGTTGCTGCCACCACCTGGATGTCTGGCAAATTTGAGATTATGGGTAACTCTAGTCATTTACATTATATGCACCCCTCACTCTCCCTCCAACCTATCTCCCCATCACTTTCAAACTTTCATCCCTGCATTTTTCTTATTTCCCCTCTCCCTGTTCCCACCCCTAAGAAACATTCAGATTCCCTCTATGAATTTCTTCTAAAATAGGATTTCATTTTAGACAAGGGCAGTACTACCCTGTTTACATCATCAGTTAATTCACAACAATTAAAAAGAGAAAAATTAAATAGCTTTTTCCTCAGGTGCTCTGAAAGGCCCAGAGTTTTCTTCACACAAAGAAAAGAGAAGGGAATATTTATAGTGAATCAGGTAAAATAATGAGGAACTTTGACTTGAAGCTCATAAAAGTTAAATTATAAGTTTCCTAACAGCAAGAGCTATTAGAAAGCAGAATATTTCCTCTGGGGAGATGGATTCATTAAAGGTGTTTAAGAAGAGTTAGGTAACTCTTGAGGGATTTGGGGAGAGCAAAAGCCCACTCCTGGCGGGGAGTAGGCTTTAGATTCAGTGGATAAGGCTTTCCAGAACTATCTTATCTCAAAAGTAAGATCTTTAATTCCTGCCCATTCTTTTAAAACAAAACTCTCACAGGTAATAAATTAATTTGTAATCGGACTGCTGCTTTCTTTTAAAGCTAGAAGATAATTTCTTCAGTTTTAAAAGATATTAACATTGAATAAGTTGTATATAAAGTTTGTTTATAAGACATAACAAAATTACTTTTACCAGCTATATGCAGTAAACTGGTTGTTCACTCCATTCAATCTGCCATGATATGCAGCAATTCTGAAATGCATTTCTAAAATAACCACTTACCAAGTTCTTTGAGGACAGGGCCACTCTGCATGCATTCTCTTTAAGCAATTGTAGGACTTAAGACTTTGGTCCAAGCCTTACCTCTGACACTAGATATGTCTGCATGAGCAAGTTGTTTAACTGATCTGACACTGTTTCCCCATCAATAAAATGGGGTAATAATACCTGCAGTACCTAACTATTACGAGGTTCATATGAGACATACAAAGTACTTCATAAATTCTGAAGCATTGCATAAGGATCAATAGTTATAATTATGAATTACTATTAATTTGATTTACATTTCGGTTCTCCTTGTTGGAGTTTTTTTCTGGAACTAAACAGCCTTTTAAAACACTGTTGAGTTCAGCGTTATATCCACACAAATGACTAATAATGTCTTGAAAGTAAAAATAAAAGGAGGTGGAATTAATCATACAGTGGTCTGTTTTTTGGAAGGGACCTCTAATTTCACCAACAGCAGTCAATGCTACTTCTTTAGATCTTTGCCCATGTGAAGCTGTGAAGCTTTTATGTTAAATATTTCTTTGCTGTGGAGGAAACAGTGTCCTCTACATGATTTACATTGCATATGGAGTACCTTTCCACACTCCAAATTAAAAACTCTAGTTACGAACTAAATCTAAACTTTAAGAGATTTTCCCCCAGAGAGTATGAGAAAAAAAGAGCCTGATCCCCTCCCTTGAGAGGCCAGGGCCCCCAGGACTGAACTCTGGGGGTTCAGTCATTTGTATGTCCATAGCTCCTTTAGTAAGAAAGGAAGGAGCAAGTTATCTTACACCTCTCCTAGGCCCATTAGCATTTCAGTGTGTTATTAACGTTTAAATTCAGCTTCAACCCATTTGAAAAGGCAGGTGGTACATCAGGTCAGAGGGTCAGAGTTCACATCTTAAGCATCTCTCGCATCTCAGCTTCAGTTTCTCCATCTTCAAAATGAGGACTAGGAAGGGGCATTGGAATAGAGGACTTCTAAGGGTCCTCTGTGTTCTAAAACTATAATCCTATGAAATTCATGTATTCATTCCTTCAACAAATGTTTTCTGAAAACCTTCAATGGCCTAGAAACCATGGCAGATACAAAGATAAACAGTCTAACAATTTTCCTCACTCGCAAAAGCTCCCTACATGCTTACTGACTGACTATCAAGAGAATTAAATCTAAGACATCCTGGCTATCATCATCCAAATGAACTGTCCTCAATTTGGAAGGTGGCAGTCTGAGCTTTCAAATTGTGTCTCCCTGGTTCATGGCAATCAAGTTTCCAGTACCCAAACTCAAAAACTCCTCTAATTTTGGACACCCAATATGAGACCACCAAAAGCAGAACTGCCCAAAGATTTCACTACATGAGCCACCTATGTAATCCCCAAAGAGTTACCTCCAGTGGTGTTACCCCAAAAGTAACCTTAAAGGAGATACCCATGCAAAGGGATAGTCAGTTGCTACTTAAAGATAAGCTGCCAGATATCACCCTGAAAGCCAGTATCAGCACTCAAACGAGTGGAACCACAGAGTTCACTGGTGGTATCGAACCCAAATAGAAATGGATCTCTGAAGGCCACACATTGACCAAAACCACAAATTAACATTTCTTAAGTTGAATTTTATTTTATTTATTAGACATTTCCCAATTACATTTTAATCTGGTTGGGACCACAGTTGGGAGTTTTGCTGGCGATAACTCTAGCACCTCTGGAATATGTCACTGTGTTCACTATGCAGAGGCCTATTCAGAAAGCATGTTTACTCCCCAAAAGAGTTTTGATTGGTGCTGCATTGGAGCCTGGAAAGGTTTCAGATACACTCCTAGTAAATTCAGAAAGGCTCATCACCAGTAGTCTGACCACTTGGTGATAAATTCTTTGACAGTGACAACCCAAGAAACAAAGAAAATAGAAAAAGGTGCTAAATTCTACTTCTGCAATGAAAACAAACAATGGGAAGGGGGTAGGAAGAAACATGCTAAGAATCACACAGTTTTCACGCCATCTATGAATATTTGCTAAATTGTTGGTATTATAAATGTGAGATCCTAATCCAGTAACCAAGGAGTGGTCTTACTATTGGAGGAATTGAATTAGATCAATCTCGACATTCTCCCTATAAGTGAAACCAGAAGAAGAAGAAATCAGAGCTAAGTGAAAGAAGGGTTTGCAGGTTTTCCTCAGAGATGCAAATAAAAGAGTTGCAGAGACCGTTTTATTGTGCATCCTAAGGCAACAAGAAACAACATTTCATGGGATATTCAGACAGCATTTTAAAAGGATTACATTAAAATAATTGTAATTTATTATGTACCAGTATCTGTTGTTGCAGAGGATAAGTAGAGAAAAAAATCAACATTAGTAACTGCTAACATTTATCTACTTTCCCATCTACATGTAAAGTATTTATCAAAATAAGCCTCATGGTCATTGATTCATCTTTAGTAAGAGTGTTAGAAGAGAGGAGGCAAGCTTTTGCAAAGGGGCTTCCATAACAAACAACTGAGTGAAAGATGTGTAGATTCAATATCCTATCTTTTCTTTATTTTTGTTAATTAACAAAGATCCATTTTGTCTCAAACCATTCCCCCACTGAAAAAACAAAAAGTAAAAACTCTTGTTAACAAACATGCATAATTAAGTAAAACTAATTCCCACATTGGCCATGTCCAAAAAGTTACACGTCTCACTCTGCACCCTGAGTGAATCACTTCTCTTTCAGGAGATGAATAATGTAAATCCTCTCGAATCCTAGTTGGTCACTGAGTTGACAAGAGTGTTTAAGTCTTTCAAAATGTTTTATCCTTTAAAAAGCTTGTTGTTATTGTATAAATTGTTCTACTGGTTCTTCTCCCTTCACTCTGCATCAGTTCATGTAAACTTTTCCATGGTTCTCTGAAACTATCTCCTTCATCATTTCCACAATAGTATTTCATAATTACATTTAAATACTACAATTTATTCAGCCATTCCCCAACAGATATCTTTGTAAACTTGAGTCCTTCACCTCAATGGGTAGCACTATGTAGCTTTTTGGACATAGTACCAAATTACTTTTCAGAATAAGAGGACCAGTTGACAGGTTCACAAAGAATGCTTCACTGTACCTGTTTTCACATACTCCTGTAGAATTTCTCTTTTTGGTCAATTTCATGAATCTGATATGTGAGGGGAATGTCCGAGGTGTTTTAATTTATAGTCCTCTAATAATTAGTGATTTGGAGCATTTTTTCACATGACCATTGTTATTGGACTTCTTCCTTAGCAAACTATCTCTTCATTTCCTTTAACCATTTAGCAATTGAGAAATGGCTCTTTTTCTTAAGAATGTTAATCAGTTGCTGAGTGAAGTGAGCAGAGCCAGGAGAAAAATGTACACAATATCAGTCACAGTGTACAATGACTGATTTTGATAGACAACCCTTCTCAGAAATGCAAGGACCTAAAACAGTTCCAAGGGATTTGTGATGGAAAATGCCATCCACATTTGGAGAAAGAACTATGGAGCTAGAATGCAGAGCAAAGCAGACTATTTTGTTTCACTTTA
The DNA here is from genome assembly GCF_028372415.1 of Notamacropus eugenii. Lineage (NCBI taxonomy): Eukaryota > Metazoa > Chordata > Mammalia > Diprotodontia > Macropodidae > Notamacropus > Notamacropus eugenii. The sequence goes on along the minus strand of NC_092878.1, from coordinate 3,080,233 downwards.
TCATGTTTTCTCCCATTCATTATAATTCTTCTATGCAACATGACTATTGTGAAAATGTGTTGAATAGGAATGTTATGTGTTGAGCCTACATCAGATTGCATGCTATCTTGGAGAAGGAGGGAGTGGGGGGGGATTTAAAACTTATGGAAGTGAATGTTGAAAATTAAAAACAGATAAACTAATAATAATTTTAAAAGAATGTGAATCAGCTCCATCTTGGAAATGAAACACTTATCAGAAAATTTTGCTGCAACAATTTTTCCCCCAATTATCTGTTTCCCTTCTAATTTTTGTTGTACTAACGTTGCTTGTAATCAGTATCATCTTAATCTTATGTCATCAATATTACTGATTTTAATCTCTTCTGATCCTCCCTATGTACAGGCACTAAGTGTTTTTTACAAATATTATCTCTTACTTGAACCTCACAACAACCCTGTGAGATAGGTGTAATTACTATTCCAATTTTATAATTGAAGACACTGAAGCAAAAAGAGGGGCAGTGACTTCTCCAGGGTCACATGGTTAAGAAATGTCTGGAGCCAGATTTGAATTCAGGTCACCCTGACTCCAAGCTCAACACTCTATCCACTGCACCACCCATAAAGTTATATGTCTATTTGGAGTATATTTTATCATATACTATGAGATGGTGGTTTATAAATTAGTGTTTGCTTTGTAGTTTTCTGTGTTTCTTGTAGATAGTTACAAAATTAGCCACTTTATAGGCGCCTAGTCAAAAAGGCATCATACATGCATATGTCAAAATTATACAAGATTCTTCAAAAGCTATAATAACAAAGATAATTTTATCTGAGGGTTCTCTGATTGTTAATATCAAGCAAGGGATAAAACAAAGAGATGTGTGCTTGCTACTTTTATGAAGAAGCTTCAGTGACTATAAGCAATAAAGACGTCCAGATGCTTCCATTTGTAGGTGGCATTGTTCCGGTTGAATCAAACCCAAGAACACTGCAGAAATCCCTAAATGAGATCTACAATTACTTAAAGGAAAATAACCTAACTAACCACACAAGCGGGGGGAAAGTACATAAAGAGTGCATATTGTCCAGTGACTACTTTCTGCAGATAGATAGGCAGCTTATAAAGTTTGCTCCTCAATGGATTACATAGTTAGATTATAGATTATAGATACCATGGGATTGAAAACGTTTATTCTATGTTTTTAGCACAAATCAATTTATTAGTTTTCTAAGCATTGGGTGAGTTTTGAGGTTTTTGATTTGTTTAATTGGAACTATTAATATTACTGGCATACCTTTGGAGAAGTGTCTCTTTTCCTAAAAACTAAAGACTTCCCTCGAAATTAAACAAATGGTCACCTCCCTTGATTTAGTCAATGATAAATTAGGGGATGATTCTTTTGGATAAAGAAAAGACAATCCCTCTACTCATATCCTCTAAGGATTCATCTTTCAATCTAATCAAAAGTGAACATATAACTCTCTTAATTAAACAAAGTCATATCCATACTTGGTTCTGTTACCATAAACAAGATTAAAAGTTTTAGTTTAAAGTCATTGCCCAAATTGGATTTCATTTACTATTCAAGATTAGATCTTTGTTTCAAATGTGTTCATAAGACATATATGTGTAAATATATACAAAATATTTCCATACTAGATAGACAAAGAAGAGAAAGAGACAGAAACTGAGAGAGAATATCTGGGATAACCACTATAAATGGACAATAAGTTGAGCCTAGAACTGAACAGGTGAACTTCAGTGGACTGGATAGCTTTTAGGAAATCATTAAGTTCCTCCAAAGACCCTGCTCTTCTCCTTGAATCAATCCATTTTTAATGACAATATTTTTCCAGTGAGTCCTAGAACACTACAGACTCTGAAAAACACAAGATCACCCAAAGGACAACAAAGACATATATGGTAGGCATGGATAGGCTTAACTTGTTGCAGATAAGGAGTTACACAGGACAAGAGCTATAAAGATATCTACTAAAAACCATACAATCAAACAACAAAATGAACTGGTTACCTGGTGGAAGGGAGGGATAAACTGAAAGACCTTCAATATATGGGATAGTTCCCTGGTGGTGAATTTAGGAGTCCACAAAGACAAGATTTGTCAAGGATAGGTAAGTGTAGATAGGTTGTGACCTGCATCACTAAAGGAAATATCCATAAATCCATTTGAGCAAGGCCTCAATTATCCAGAACTATTTTTAAAAATTAGGTTATCCACATTAAGTAAATTTTCTTTACAACTATAGTTGTCATTTTTGTCTTTGTACCTTTAGCACTTAGTAAATTGCCTGGCACCTAGTAGACACTTAATAAATTTTTGTTGACTTACTGACCCATGGGGCAGCTAGGTGGCAGAGTGGATAGAGTGCCAATCCTAGAGTCAAGAAGACTCATCTTCCTCAGTTCAAATCTAGCCTTAGACACTTATTAGCTGGGTGACCTTGGAAAAGTCACTTAACCCAGTTTGCCTCACTTTCCTCAACTATAAGATGAACTAGAGAAGAAAATGGCAAACTACTCTGGTATCTTTGTAAAGAAAACCCCAAATGGGGTCATGAAGAGTTGAACACAACTGAACAAATTAATCAGCTTACTCCTTTAAGCTTCAAAGCTTTCCTTAAAAAAAAACCTTTGCAATGGAAATCTTTCTACATTTCTATGCTCTCTTCTAGTATGTGGAATAAATTTAATCTTTCTTAATAACTAACGTTTATTACAACCATCAATTAGTGCCATAATCCAATGATATTCAGGTATAATAAAAAATAGGAGACATTGATTCAGCACTTTTAAGATTTTAAAGTCATTTCAGGTAAATTTTCTTATTTCATCCCCAAAACAACCCTTTGAGGTAGTTACTATGGATATTGTCATCCCCATTTTAGAGATGAGGAAACTGAGGCTCCAAAAGGCTAGGTAGCATATGCATGATCATACAGCTAGTAAGTATAAGAGGAGAAATTTAAATCTAAACCTTTTCTAACTCTCAAGTTCAGTGCCCTTCCAATATATTATGCTCCTCAGAGACTCCAGAAATGCACACATAGGACTGTTTGCCCCTAAAACTAAGAGGTTCTAGACTGCAATGCTTTTTTTCACATATTTGTTTTTTACAGTCTTCCTCCTCTCTTGCTGTCAAATTTTCTGCTGTAATTTTTTGTTCTATCCATGCATCTATCACTAGTAAGATTACCCACCCATACCAATTTGCTGCTTCTAATCTCCTGTATGCTAAAAAGCAAGCCACCAGCTTTTTTTTTAGAATTGCATCCAAAAGCTCTAAGCAAGTGTCTAAGGGGCTCATTTACCAGTAAGTTATTTTGGTTAGTCATGTCTTAGTCATACCCAATTCTTCCTGACCTTTTTTGGCATTTTCTTGGAAAAGATGCTAGAATAGTTTGCCATTTTCTTTTCCAGCATATTTTACAGATGAGAAAACTGAGGCAAACAGGGTTAAGTGACTTGCCTAAGGTTACCCAGCTACAAAGTATCTGAGGTCAAATTTGAATTCAGAATTACGTCTTCCCGACTCTAGCACTAGCACTCTCTCCCTGATGCCATCTCCATGATGCCATCTCCATGATGCCGTCTAGAGCCCCATCAGTAAATTATCAACTCTAGGATAACTCTTCTGGTTCTTCAGGAGCTTTTCTGTTTATTTCCTTATTCTCAGTTATGTTCCAAGTACCTGAAGTTGACATTACCTGACTTTTTTATAAGTAGGATGTTTTTATATGTTTCCTTCAGAGTCTATAGACATGCTATAGATTGATTCATTCAGAGATTGAATAGGAAAATCAAATACACACGAACTGTGTTTTGATAAGGGTAGAATTTTCCTTAGGATGAATGTTATTATTCTTATGTGTTGTTTTTATTATGCCCCAGGCCTGAGGGAGGTGATGGTATGGAAATGCTTTTAAAAGTATAATAGAAAATATTATTTGATTGGCAAATTTTTGCTTCACACACAATTTTTAATAAATTTCCTAATACATGTAGACTAGAACATATTATAAAGGAATTATAAGGGAAACATAGATAAAAAATAGCCTCAAAGAAATGTTTGATTCAGAAACATAAACTGGTCACAGGACAAGAGTAAGGGATGGAGGTTCAACAGGCTTCCCAGTATTTCTTATGATGCTAAGAGAAAATGAGAAAAGACTCCAATATGTTGGGTATAGTCCCCTGTGCAAACAACATGGATGAGAAAGGCACAAGGTGGCAGGCACAGATGGGCTGTGCTATACACCACTGGCCCATGTGAATAAAATCCCAGCTATATCTAAGTCATTGAGCATTTTATGTGTAATTGAATGAATATGAGAAGCTGGATTTTCAATCTCCTATTTGGATTCCTTATTTTTCTCTATTTAAACTGACCTCCAGGGAAATACATTTGGGGCAATTGTTATTTCAATTTTCTTGAGCCAAGCTTTCCAGATATTAATATTAATACATTTTTAAGGTTGATAGCAGATTGGGTATTTAAGCTTCAGTAACTACTATCATTTTTCAGTCATTTCCAACTCTTTATGACCTCATTTGGAGTTTTCTTGGCAAAGGTACTGGAGTGGTTTGCCATTTCCTTCTCTAGGTCATTTTGCAGATGACAAAACTGAGGCAAACACAGTTAAGTGATTTGGTCAGGTTCACCCAGGTAGCAAGTTTCTGAGGCCAGATTTGAACTTAGGAAGAGTCCTCTTGATTCCAGGTCTGGTACGGTATCCACCATGCCACCTAGCCGCCCAATTGATCGGTAAGTCAACAAGAATTTAAAATTCTGCTATGTGCCAGGCAACGTACTAAGTGCTGAAGATAAACAAAGACCATGGTCGCACAGCTAGTAACTATCTGGGGCTAGTAAGGGTCTGTCTAGCTCTAGGCCCAGTCCTCTATCCACTGTCCCCTCACTGCCTGAAGCTTCAGGACGTGTGCTCTATGCAGTAAAATCTTATTAACTCTTAGTTAAGATTCCATTACACAAATAAAGGAAGGATCTATGATTTGATTCGGTGAGGCGTTCCCAATGTGGAAATCTCCTCACCACAGTAAAACATATATGGTAGTAAATTAGCCCTCAGTTAGCTGCCTGAGGCACCTCCAGGTTAAGGGACTTGCCCCAGGACACTGGGAATGTCAGTGGCAATGTTAGAACCCAGGTCTTTCAGATTCCAAGCCCAACACTCTGAGTCTATGCTGTGCTGACTCTAAGAGGCAATTATTTCAGTATTAACACTTATCAGTTATAATCAATACTTATTAATTACATTGATCTAAACAAAGACTGGGGTGCAGTCTTTTTAACTGGCAGTTTCTCCCTTTACACTGCAGATTAATATTTTAACCAGAATACTGGGGTTGGTGGTTAAAATATTTGAAAACAAGCTGTTTGAAAGTACCCATCTTTTCTTCACATAAGGGCTCTCCTAAGGACTTCTAGGCAGTGGTTTGAGTTAATATATTAATTTAGACATGAGAAGCAGGATAGCAAAGTGATAGAGAGCTGGCCTCTATTCATGATCACCTTGTTTCAAGTACCTCCTCTTGACAGATCCCATCCATGTGGTCTGTTAAAATCACTTAATTTCTTGAGGTTCTAGGCAAATCTTTAAGACTACAAATTATAGTTACCATCTCTGCCAGTGGAGAAAGTTTCTCATAGGAAGTTCCTGACACCAATAAAATCATAGGTGTAGTTTTTTTTAATTCACTTAAAAGTAGTTGTTTTATCCATTTTTAAGTATTCTTATAATTCAAAATTTTTTACTTTATGAAATTATTATTTATCTAATGACTCTAAATGAATAAAGATCTGTATTTACAAATATAACATTTAAGAATCTATAATGAAACACTTAAATGGGGCTGTGATCTTATTGATTTGGATGGTTTGAGGCAGGGTAGCAGAGTGGCTAGGACACTTGACTTGGAGTTAGCTCAGGATACAAATCCTTCTTCAGACACATATATGTAATCCTGGAAAAGACACTCTGTACCTTGATTAACTCGAGTGTAAAAATGAAAGGGTTGGATTCTATGGCCTCTTCTGGGTCCAATTTATGATCCCATGATCCTTCCATGCAGTGCAGATGGCACTATCTCTGGTTGTCCACCTGTGCTCCTCTTATTCTATGTATTCCCCTAAATTTGCCACAGGGTATCCACAGGATGTGCTAAAGACGTTCTTCATTTGTTTGAAACATCATAAGGATGCCAGCAGAAAACTCAGGCTGTCTTTCTCTTCTCACGTCAGCCCATCTTCTTTTCCTATCATAACTTCAGTACATATGCTATAGATATCTATGTATTACATACACAAACTATTTTAATTTTCTGAAGCACGTGATTTAAAGAAAAAAGAAATTAGTTACTCACAGCAACAAACTGGTTATTTTCTAGTTTAATGATGTCTCCCGGCTTCACGTTCATCCATTTTTCACTCTGCAATCTATGGACAAATATAAAATCAGTGGGTATTTTTTTTCAAGAACCTTGGACAGTAGCAGGCTTGTAGTCTTAGACCATGTACTAACAACACAGCATCAAGTGACAAAAGAACAAATCAAGGAGATGTTCTCCCAGGAAAAAGAGTTTGCAGCTTGATAACATAAGTAATGTTATGAAGATAAGTTGACTAGCATTTGCATTACATTCTTCAACTTGGTGTAAATACTAAAATAATGGATAAGAAATTCACCCTCTAAGATTATTTTCAAACCCCTCCAATCTAGAGATATCAGTCCCATTATTATAGAAGACGCTTAATCAGAGACAAAGAGAGGAGAGCCAGGAAAAGGTATATAGAAACATCACGGAAAAGAAAATTAAAACAAGTGAATTTTTTTTTTAACTAGTGACAAAAGAAACCCTGTAAAAGAGAATCTGTGTGATTCAGTGAGCAGGTTTAGAGCAGTAGACTTATTAGACATGAAAGATCTAGATTTAATTTCTAAATACATGCCACTGCCCTCCTCAGATAAACTCCAGTGGCTCCCTTTCCTCTCCAAGATCAAATACAAAATCCTCTGCATGGCATTCAAAGCCTTTCATGACCTAGCCCCCTCAAATCTTCCTGTCTTCTTACTCCCCAATGCATACCCTTTGATCCAGTGACACTGTCTCCATCTCTTGGTTAAGGTAATTTCCAGTGGCTATCCCACTTGCTTGGAATGCTCTCCATTTTCTACCTTCTGACCTCCCTGGCTTCCTTCAAATTCCAACTAAAATCCCATTTTCTGTTATTTTCAGTCATTGTTCAGTTGTATGCAACTCCTCATGACCCCATTTAGGGTTTTCCTGGAACATATACTGGAGTGGTTTGCCATTTCCTTCTCCAGCTCATTTTACAGGTAAGGAAACTGAGGCAAATAAGGTTAAGTGATTTGCCCAGGGTCACCCAGCTAGTAAGTGCCTGGGGTCATATTTGAACTCGGGAAGAAGAGTCTTCCTGACTCCAGAGCCAGTGCTCTATCCACTGCCCTCATTTTCCACAGGAAGTCTTTCTTGGACCCTCTTAATTCCAGGGCCTTTCTTATCTATTTCCTATTTATAGCTTGTCCGTATATATGTGTTTTGTTTATTGTCTCCCTTTGGAGATTTTGAGCCCCTTAAGAGCAGATCACCACTTTTTGTAGCCCCAGAGCTTAGCACAGTGCTTGGTACCTAGTAGGCACTGAATAGATGTTTACTGATTATTTATTATTAACTAAATCTGCCAATTCAATTCAACAAATGATTATTAAGTACCTACTGGATACAAGGTACTGTGTTAGGTGCTGGAATTCAAAACGAAACAGTCCTTACTGTCATCAGACTTAAATACTAATATTGATTAGCTGTGTGACCATGAGAAAAATCACTTAATGATTTGCTCTGCACCTGTTCCTCAGCTGTAAAACAGGGATATTCAAACTCCGACTATGTAGCGAAGCAAAGAGTTTCTGCAAGGATCTGATGACAATAAAGGATGTGGGAAAGTATTTTCAGCGTATAAAATAAAAAATGAGTTTTTATGTATTCAAAGATTCCAATGGATCTGTGATCTCCTTGTTTCCAATGCTCCCTGCAAGGATTCAGATCACAATTCATTTATGCCTGCCATTTTCATTGAATATTAAGGATACAAATCATAAATCTAGATCAGGAAGGGAGCTTGGAGATCAATTTGTCCTACTCTTTCAACTTACAAGTGAAAAACTGAAACCCGGGGAAGTTAAGTGTTTTTGCCAAACATCACACAGGTAAGAACCAAAGCAGAACTTGAACTCAGGCCAAGAGCTTGTACTCTTTTCACTATATTACTCTGTTGGTGGCTCTTTCTCATCAACTAATAGATGAGTCAAAAAGCAAAGTAAGAATTGCAAAAGTAAATTCAAATGGACTGTGAAAGTAAATCTATGAAGGCTTTAGAAAGCATCTGGTATTAAAAACAGATTTGTACATTTATCTTTCGTTTTTATATCATTGAGATTAGATCACCCTTGTATCCTTGAATTTTTTCAAAAGAAACAAAAAAAAATAAAAGAGGGAAAAAGATTCAAGAACATTATTCAATATATTTTTAATACCCTAATACTATTTGCAGTGTTCTATACCCTGGACCAACACATCTCCACCCCCCTCACAAGCCTACCTTGGCAAAGGAACAGAGAGAGGAATCTTTTTCATATTTCTTCTTTGGGACCAAGCTTATTATTTACCATTTTTCAACATCCATTTTCAATGTTTTTGTCTAACGGTTCTTTCCATTCACATTGTTGCACTCATGGTGCATTTTGTTTCACTTTGCATCAGTTTATGTGAGTGTTTTCATGCTTGTCTGTTTTCATCATATTCATTGTTTCTTAACATACAATAATATTTTATTACATTCCTGTACCACAGTCTATCAGGACATTCCTCAGCTGATGGACATCCACTTTGTCTCTGGGTTTTTCTTTCATCACAAAAATATGCCCATGTACATGCAGCCTTTCTTTTTGTCATTGACCTCCTTGGTGCATATGCCTAACAAAAGAATCTTTGGGTTCATGGGTATGGGCATTTTAGTCTCTTCCTTTGCAGAATTCCCATTTGGAAAGCATCCACGGAGCCTACTAATTTAGGGTAAGATCTCTTTACACAAGTTGAATGAGTGCTAGAGAAAAGCTGAAATTTTTAAAACTATTAATAAAAAGAGATAAGCAGCTCAGAATTGGAAGCAAAACGACCACCCTGCTTTGTAGTTCATAGTTAACATGAAAGTATGTTCTCCCTTAGCCAGATTCAAAAGCATTGACGAAGCATGATGAAGTCCAGTTTGCAGAGGCCCCTAGATAATATAGGTAAAGCTCCCCAAAGCCAGAAGGGTCCCTGAAGAGACTAGCCACCTGAAGCCAATGTATGTTGTTTTGAATCACCCCTGAAATGCTCTGAAAAGGAAACTTTCTTTGTTTTCCGATTTGAAAAGCACTCCATGCCTATGCAGTACTCCAAGGCAAGGAGTATATATATAAGGTGAGATGAGCAGAGCCCATTTTCTCAACAAGTTAAGTTAGGCAGGTTGATTTCATTGTTGAGCTTTTTTAAAAAAATTACTTTAAAACCTCATTGACTTGCTTTATAGACTGGAAAAACGTTTTAAATATTTATACAACTGTGAAATATGTCCCACACTATCAGCCTGCTGGGTCATTTGGCTTAAATGCCAAAAGAGTTTTTCTTTAATATGGTTCCAAGTACATGTTGTTCTGGAAAGTTTTCAATTGTAGCATTTTCATCTGAAGCCAAAATTCGAGTATTCCAATGCCATACTTGGCTGTATTTTATCTTGCTTGAAGGGCAACGGGAGAACTTACAGTATGCAGCTTACATTTATTCCTACAGGTAAGATCAGGGAATACTGACTTATTCCCTGAAGGAATACCTCTGATGTCACTTTAATGACGTTATTCAGATAAGTATGTGAAATGGCCTAAGTATGGCAAATGACAGAGATTGAAACTATATATTTATTAGATGTAAGTGTGCTGCTCCTGAATTATCCCAGCTTTGCAGGAATAAACCTTTTCTGTATCCTGGATCCCTTCGGAAGTCTAGAGAAGACTACAGACCTCTTCTCAAAATAATGTTGTTTTATTTTAAGCGTGTGTGTTTTTGTCCTTCATTGCCAAAGAAGATCATGCCATCAGAGAAATAATGACATGACTTGCACTTGACTTTGTTTTGAGTGAGGGAGGGCTGTGCAGGTCACCAGCCTCACTTCTCCTCCAGAACCATCTGAATTCAGTGACCAGATATTCATCAGGATGACTGGAGATGACCCAGGATGAGGCAGTTGGGGGTAAGTGACTTGCCCAAGGTCACACAGCTAGTGAGCATCAAGTGTCTGAGGTGAGATCTGAACTCAGGTCCTCCTGACTCCTGCACTGGTGCTCTACCCATTGCACCACTTAGCTGCCCCTTTATTTTAAGTCATAATTAAAGGAAATGCTAAATTTCAATTAAAATTTAGCGAAAATAAAGGTGTCATTTTCCCCCAGATCCAAGTCACACGTCCCTTCAAATCATGGACCCCCCACAATAAGAAACATTGTAACCTAGAGTCTACCTATATAGAACATTACTCTCCATTTGAGAACTGTCTGTGATGCTATATTTGATCTAAACATTTTTATTACTTCTCTCCAGTAGCCATAGACCTCAGAAAGGAGTATAAGTAGGCAGCAGGGGGATTCTGACATATCCCTTCGTAGATTTCAGAGGACTCTATCACTCTCTAACTTTCAAAGCTTTTCTCTGGTAAGTTGGGATGGATGACTCCAAGCTATAGGCATGCAACACAAATGGCAGAAAGGAACTTTTGACTATTAATTATTTGGGTAGAAGTTGTCATCCAATGAGGTTACGTATATGTACAGCTATGCAAGTTTTTTTGCTCCAATAGTGCTTATCACTCGTTCAGTGTCAATATTTTAGGTTAATCAACCAAGAAGTATTTATTAAGCACCTACTATGTTCCAGGCACCATAGAAATCACTGGAGATACAAAGTATAATGATAGCTAGCATTTCCATAGCTCTTATTGAGACAGCGCAAAGTAAATGTAGGATGTGCAAATTTGGAGTATCCACCCCGAATATTCACACGGACTATCTGTGCTCATCCTGTGGTAGAGCATTCTGAGCTCATATTGATCTGAAGACACACTGAAATTTCACTTAATCATGGCGATGTCACTTTCATCCTCTTTAAGAAAGAACCAACTAACCAACCATTATGTGTCAGGCACCATGCTAGGCACTAAGGATACAAATTCAAAGAATGAAAACCTCGCTACTCCAAGAAACCTATATTCTACTGGAGGGAGACCATAAGCAATTATTAAAGTAGACATAGAAGGAATTCAAAGTTGATAAAGAAATATGTAATACAAACATATAGATAATATAAATATTTAATAAATAAACACACTTACATTATACAAAGTAGTTAAATGCAAGGCAATTTGTGAGGAAGGGCACTAGCGAGTGAGAGGATCAAGAAAGACTTCATGCAGAATATAATACCTGGGCAGCCTCTTTAAGGAAGGGGGACACTCTGTAATGTGGAAATGAGGAGAGAGGACATTTCAGATATGGTGGACCGCCAATGGAAAAGCTCAATGACAGAAGATGACAAAAGAGAGAGGGTGAAGGTAGATTGATTACTGAGTGTAAGGTGAAAGACAAGTCACATGAAGTGAACAACTATAGATATTAGCCTGAAGCTATTTTCAAATATGTTTATATTCAGATATATATTTTCAATTCTCCCCATCACTGACTTGAATGATAAATCAAAATACAAACTTTTCGGTCTTTGGACTAAAGACTAAACTTTCTAAGTTGACATATAACACCTAACTGGAAAACCAGATGGAGATTGACATGACTCTTGACTAATCAAAGAAGCTGAAAGGAAGAAAAGAATGTTCTAGAAAAACATGCTTAGAAGAGTATCTTTTTTAAAAAATAAAAACTCCAGGCTGATGATTTCATTGTACAGGGAGTTCCCAATACAGAAATTCACTCCATCAAATCATATTAGCAACTCATTTTAGAGTTTCATGAGGCCTTGAGAGGTTAAGTGACTTATCCATGCTGACATACTTAGAATATGTCAGCCAGACTTGAACCCCAAGTCTTCCTGATATCAACATGGACCCTCTACGTACTACATAATAGTACATGTAGAGATTATACAGATAAGGCGACCATGAATAAACAGAACAAGAAATCATCTAGACATTATAATAGAATACAAACTGAAGACAAACTCCATGACGTACTACCATACTGGTCAACGTCTTCCTATAATAATAAGAATAGCTAGCATTTATACAGCACTTTAAAGTTAGCAAAGCATTTTACAAATAGTATCTAATTTTTGTTCTCACAGCAATCTCACGGTGTATTATTCCCATTTTATAGATGAGAAACCTGAGGCAAATAGAGGTTCAGTGACCTTGCCACGAGTCACACAGCTAGTAAGTTTCCGAGAATGGATATGAACCCAGAATTTCCTGACTCCAAGTTCAACACTATTCACTGTAACACCTAGGCACCTGTAGTATTTACCCATGGACTTGAAATATGTATGAGAGACAGACAGAGACAGCAAGAGAGAGGAGAGAAAAAAGAAAGGAGAGGGGGGTAGGGAAGATTTCATATTCATAGATATGAGGTATTATTGTCCTACCAAGTAATTATCATCGTATTTGCAGTTGAGAGGTAACATGGCATGATGGATATGGAGCTAGCCATTGGCTATGGAGTCAGCCATTGAGCCAGAATAGCATTACAATTCCATCTCTGCCACCTACTGACTATGTGACCCTCAGCAGGTTCAAGCTCTAAGCAACTCTCTAAGACTAGAGGTTACAGACAAGGCCTGAATTTTCATCCATGAGTCCTCTCTCAATAAAATCACAGGTCCAGTCCTGTCCCTATCCTATTCACATGGCACCATATACCCTGATACTGAGAGATCATAGCTCTAAAAGCATTCAAGCTCACTAGTCAAGAATAAAAATTAGTTGGGATACTTTCTTCAAATAAAAAAAATTAGTTGGGATACTTCTTCAAAAATATTAAAATCAAATAAACCCTCCATGCCCTCAGGCAGTACTAAGAAGGCAAAAATAGAATAAAATAATAATAAGTAGAGATAAATGACTTTGAAGTCTTTCTTCCAAGTACTTCTTGACTGACCCTAAGCTTTTCGTAAACACAAAGATTAGGGTTCATCATTATCATGAAAACAAAGAAAATAGACCTTTTTTGGCCCCACATGTGCTGCGTCTGTTCTAGGGTCACATATTGGAAGAGATGTTGCTCAGCCTGTGAAGATGAAACCACACCACGGGGATACCGCGTGGTCTCCTGGCCTGGACAGAGACCTAGGCATCACCACCTCCTGGTGCAGCTTCCACATTTGCTGACTCTCTTTCCCATATCCAATGGGTCTAGGTTTTTAATCCCTCTGACTCTCAGTTTTCTCTTCTTGGAAATGGGATTGGAGAAAAACAAAGGGAGAACTTTACATGAACGCTCTGAGAGCTAATTAATGCACCTAATTTCACAGTGTTGGAAGATGCTTAAACAATAGGGATACGATTTCCATGATTGATGCTATGGGTACGGTTATTAGATGGTTGTTTCAGGCCTAAAGTAGCTTCACAAAACGAATACATTAAAAGGACAAACCTGCAAGTCTGCCTCTAGGCGATGAGCAGTGAATTCAAAGACGAGGCCCACAAAAATTTACATTCTTGAGACACCGTAAAACATATGGAGTTTAACTGCCAGAGTATGGCAACTGGAATTACTTTAAGAAACACACACACACACACACACACACACACACGCATGCACACACACACACACCCCAACTTCAGATGCCCTTTTAGAACAGGAGAACATCTAACTTCTGAGTGGGACAGATGAGAGCAATAGCACCTAATAATTTCTTGTAAATTGGTTTAGACCTGCTTAGACATGAAACATAAAATATTAAGAGCTGCTAGCTTTCTCTATAAACAAATCCAAGAAAATTAAGTTAGCATGTTCAATAGTTTCATACCATTTCCAGTGAAATGGAATTGTAGAAACATCCATCAAGAGGTTAAGTTACTGCAGAGGCAGAAACAGGGATGTTTACTTTAGACAGGGCTACCAGGCTCATTGTCTAAGGTGCAAGAAGGGGGTGGGAGGAATCTTATTATGTTTCCTGTTCTGTTCTTGCATGCCCACCATCACTGTGCACTAGAGGAAAGAGATTCTCCTGAAAAGGTATGGTTAGTCACTCAACAGACATTTATTATTTACTTTGTACCAGGTCCTGGAGATATAAGAAAGACAAAAACATAATCCTTGCCCTGAAAGAGCTCATATTCTAATATGGGAGATGATATGTAAATAAGTAGGTATATACATAAAATAGACAAAGTAAATGAAAGCAATCTGTGAGGGGACACTTGTGGGGGCAGTCCCATAGTAAGAACCACCAAGAAAGGGCTCCTCCATCAGAAAGTAGAATTTAACCTGTCTGGAAGGAAGCCAAGATAAATGATAGGTAGAGATTAGAAAGCAAAGCATTGCAGGCATGGCAGATGGCCAGTGCCAAGGCACTGAGATGGAAGGTCGAGGGCTCAGTTCAAGGAACTACAATTAGATCAGAGTGGCTACACTTTGGAGTGCATCGAAAGCAGAAAAGTGCAAAACCTGAAAGATAGGAAGGGGCCATAAAATACTTAAATTACTTAACAGAGGACTTTATATTTGACCTTAGAGGTAAGAGAATAAGGTTCATCAAGTAACTGGAAAAACAATATAATTAATATATATGAGCATTTGCGTATAAATATATATGTGTATGTAAAATGTATATATATATGACATGTGTACATATGTGTGTATGTATGTGTTATTTAACTTGTTTAGGGAACTCCTTATATGGAAACTCCCCTATAGGATAGGGGGGAGAGGGAGAGAATATGAATCTGAAATTAAGGTGTAATTAGAAAATTTTTAAAAACTCATATTAATGCAAATCCATAACTGTTCTGCAATTTATCATCTTAGAGAGTGTCCTAGGGCACTGAGAAAGTAAGTGATTTACCCAGAACCACACAGCCAGTGTATGAATGAGTCAGTACTTGAACTCAGGTCTTTCTGGTTCCTTAGCCCTTTCACTACCCATAAAGCCACATCATCCTGATGTACAAGAACATTAAACAAGAACCAAAGGAGTCAAGACATGTGACCTGCCAAAACTATCTGATTTTTTTCTTTGGCCGTATGTCCAATCGATAAAGAACATTTAGCATTCCTCTTTGAGCTTTAGAAAGGTAGGAGGGGGAAGGCATTTTTTGGCTTGTATGGAATCTTTAAAGCCAAAGTATGTAATAAATGATGATACGCTTCTGAGCCTCTGACTTCATCTGTATCCTCATTCCTCAGGATTTTTTAAGCACCCATCTTTTCCTTTTTATTTATGGAAGTGCTTAATAAGTCCTTCATCCATTTAAGTATCTAAAATGATGCATCGTATATGTGGAAACCGAAGACACGGCAAAGAACTGAAGGTAGTCAGACATGTAGACATATGTGCAAGACCAGGCAATGCGAAGGACAGACTGCAATCATGATAGCCCAACACAAATATTTAAGAGATGACAGAAGGTTCTGGTTCTTCTCATTCACAAAGATGTCAGAGCCATATGATAGAAAACCATAGCATTTAGCTCCATACCCTAACAATATCCTGATGCACAGTAACGCATCATTTCCCCATATCCTAGTCAGAGGAGCATAGACTGAGAGCCAGAAGGAAACTCGGAAATCATCTAGTACAACTCCCTCATTTTACAGCTGAGGAAAATGAGGAAACATGACTTAACAGACTTATCCAAAGTCATATCATTGGTAACTGGAAGTCATGATTTGGATTCACATCATTTGCCTCTAAGTCCAGTGTTTTTTCCTACTGAACCACACTGACACAAGTCAAGAATCAATATTTTAGATCACTGGACTCTATTTGCTTTATACATTTTAATTGCCAAATTTGAAGAATTTGAAAGCTTTCTTTTCTTTTTTTTAAGCAGACTAAATGCTTGAAAGAAAACTAGAAGAGCTAATGGAGACTTTGTCTGAGGTTCAATAAATTAGTTACTGAACAGATATGATCCAGATTTATTCTTTATGTTCTATGTGACAGGCATTATGCTAAGCACGAGAGATACAAAGAGATAAAAAGAAACAGTCCCTGCTCTCAGGGACTTATAGCATACTGGGGAAAACAGCATCAACCTTGTTAAGAAAATACAAAGTAACTTCATGGGATTGTTAGAAGGGACCTACTTTTTGGAAAATTTTAGAACTATCAGGGGCAGGTAGGTAGCACAATGGATAGAGTGCTGGCCCCCCAGTCTCATCTTTCTGAGTTCAAATCTAGCCTCAGACACTTACTAGCTATGTTAACCTGGGCAAGTCACATAACCCTGTTTGCCTCAGTTTTCTCACCTGTAAAATGAGTTGAAGGAGGAAATGGCAAACCACTCCAGTAGCTTTGCTAAGAAAACCCCAAATGGGGTCATGAAGAGTCGGACATGACTCCAACAATTCAACACCACACAACAAAATTAGAGCTATCATCAGGAATCACATTCTTTCACACTTACTTAAAATAAGATAAGCCAATCTGGACTATGGGTTATCCCTAAAGATGCCTCAAGCTTTCCTACCTCTGCTGTAAAGAAAGAGAACAAAAGAATATAGGACCATGTTGTTCTCCATGCCCATAATGCCTTTCCTGATTCTAGCTGTGTACATTCTGCCCATTCTTAGAGGCTCAGCTCACATCACCTCTTACACAGAGAATTCTTCCCAAACGGAAATAACTGATGTGACCTGATTTCACAGTACTCTGTACTCCTGCTATACAAGAACTAAATGCCTACCATGGAGGAACTGCTTCTTTTTTCCCTTGTATCATCAAGTGCCTAGTGCAGCGCCCAGGAACATAGTATATATTTAATGAAAATGTGCTGATGAATTGAATGAGCCTAATTTATATTCCAAATCACATCACAAACACACCAATGGGCCAGATATCCCACCACTATACCTTTTACTATGACGAGTAGTGAAAAGAAAACATGTTGGCCCTTCTTTACAGCCCAGAGAATAATTAACAATTGCAGATCACCAAAGGAATACTGCCTTTTGCTCACACTACTTTCTGCTTTCCCCTGGAGTCTTTTACCCCAACACTAACTATCCTGTCATCTAGGCCATATAGCTACACCTTCTCCACTAGGACAGAATAATACAATTTATAAAATTAATTGCTAAAAATCCAATTTGCTTCCTCTATCTACAGCAGTCAGTCTCCTTGTCAATCTTGCCATAAAAGAAATGAGTTTTATCCCCGAGAAACCATAAAAATGGGAAAGGGTCCCACATGTACAAAAATATTTATAGCAGCTCTCTTTGTGGTGGCCAAGAACTGGAAATCGAGGGGATGCTCATTAATTGGGGAATGGCAGAACAAGTTGTGGTATATGAATGTAATGGAATACTATTGTGCCATAAGAAATGATGAACAGGAAGACTTCAGAGAGGCCTGGAAGGACTTGTATGATCTGATGCTGAGCGAAAGGAGCAGCACCAGGAGAACTTTGTGCACAGCAACGATCACAGTGTGCGAGTTTTTTCCGGTAGACTTCGATCTTCATAACAATGCAAGGACATAAAAAAAACATTCCCAATGGTCTTCTAAGGCAAAATGCCTTCCACATTTAGAGAGACAACTATGGAATTCAATTGCAGAATGTAGCAGATAATGTGTGTGTGTGTGTGTGTGTGTATTATGTTTTGGTTTGTTATATGATTTCTCCCATTTATTTACAAAGCATGGCTATAATGAAAATGTACTCAACAGGAATGTATGTGTAGATCCTATATAGAATTGTATGCCATCTTGGGGAGGGAGGGGGGTGGTGAGGGGTAGGTAGGGGGAAAAAAAATCTAAGTTTTATGGTAGTGATTGTAGAGCATTAAAAATAAAGAAAATGAATATATCATCAAAAAAGAAATGAGTTTAATCAAGAATGATCTGTTCTTGACGTAACTATATTGGTTCTTAGTGATCATCACTTCCCTTCTCCCTTTAAAATTTGTAAATTTTTCCAGGAATCAAAGTCAAGTTCAATCTTGTTGTTAAGCCATTTTCCAGTCATGTCCAACTCTCCATGACCCATTTGGGGTTTTCTTGACAAAAGATACTGGAGTGGTTTGCTTTTCCTTCTCCAGGTCATTTTACAGATGGAGAACTGAGGCAAACAGGGTTAAGTGACTTGCCCAGGGTTACACAGCTAGGAAGTGTCTGAGGCTGGATTTGAACTCGAGAAGATAAGTCTTCTTGACTGCAGGCCTGGAACTCCATCCTTTGTGCCACCTCCCTGCCCTTTGAAGAATCGACCCTGCTTCCTTTTTTAAAAAAATTGGAACCACATTTGCCTATCTCTAGTAATTTTCCAAAGATCATAAAGTGCCATGTAAATCTTACCTATTAAAGTTGAATAGCAGTGGCTTAGTAATCATATCGACCAATTTTTCTCAGTACAAGAGTTCATCTAGACCTGATAACTTAAACTTATAGAGAGGAGCTAAGTTACTTACTATATACTTATACTATATCCCCTTACTATATATATCCTATATATATATATGTATATCCTATATATCCTTATACTTATACTATATCCTCTTACTATATCCTTACTATCTTGGTTTTCAACTCCTTCTTAATCATTTGTGTTCTATCCTTACCAGTCCAAAGATTATTGTTTTCAAAAGAATACAAAGTGAGAGTTGGTCAGTTCTGCTTTCTATGTCATCCGTTATCATTGTCTCATCCACCTGAGCAGGAATTCTTTTTGTCTCCATTACAGCTTGGGAGTTGGGAACAAGGGGAGCCTTTTCATTGTCCTTAATATTCAATCTCAGTTTCAACTGATTCTGAACTTTGACAAAGCTAATATTATTTTTATAGAGCTGGGTTACACTTTTGTTTTCTAATCCTCAATTACCTATCACTATTTTCATCTTTTGAACTTACCTTTTTAAAATCAAGATTGGTCAGTGATTCCCAGCAGCACTCACATCTGTCTCTTACAGAGATAGAAGTCTAAGGAAAATCCTCTTTTTCTCCCTCATCAAAAGTTTTTCTGTTTGTGTCATCAGAACTTTCTTGAGACTACCTGATCCCTCTGGGGCTGACTTTCCTAATTTTAGAGCATGGAGTCCTGACTATCCTTTTTCTGAATTTTGAAATTGACACTCCCAGTCACAAGAAGTTCAAAATGGATAGGTGACATAAATATTGAAGGTTACACCATTTTTTAAAAAATGGAAAATAATATTAAGTGTATCTCATAACTATGGCTAGGGGAAGAGTTCTTAATGAAACAAAGGATAGATACAATCACAAAACATAAAACAGATTTTTTTCAATTACATTAAATGGAGAGGTCTTATTATGAACAAAATTGATGCAACTGGGATAAAAAAAGAAAACCATATTTTTTTAATATCTGGAAATACATATAAAACCAAGGTGAATTTTCTCCCCCAATCCCTCCCTTTTCTTTCTGCTATCCCACGCACTATAAGAATTTGTCCAGCATTTAAAAAAGAGCTGAGAAAAGAGTCAATGAGAAAAAAGAGCAACAATATTAGGTTAGCTTAACCCTTTGGATGTTTTTTCCTTACAAATATCCCAAAAAATGCCACAAATTTTATGATAAAATGATTCAACAGCAAGAAGGAGAGAAGGAAATGCATTACTTAATGAGTCTTATTGAAAGATGTTTTTTATTTTTTCAACCAAAGATTCCTCTTCATTATCACATTTTATCTTATAAAACCTAATTAGAGATTTCTCATTACTCAAGACACAAAGCAAAAATTACAAAATCAAGTTAAACTTTTAAAACACCAGTACCCAGAGCATTCCATTCCCTAAGGATTGGCAAGGTCTGACTTGCTATGGTTCTAATACACAGGAGGCTTACCTTAGTTTAGCCATTGGTTAGCCTTAGTGAGATTCTTAACCAATTATCTGTCTAGGCCAGGTCAAGAGAGAGTTGAATATCTGTCAAATAAGGAAAAACAGGAAGGAGAAGAAAAACAAAGAGGAAGAAGGAGGAGGAGAAGGAGATGAAAAAAGAAGAGGAGGAGAAGGAGATGGAGATGGAGGAGGAGAAGAAGAAGAAAGAGGAAGAGGAAGAAGAAGAGGAGAAGGAAGAGGAAGAAGAACAGGAGGAGAAGGAAGAGAAAAAGGGAAAGGAGGAGAAGGAAAAGTAATAGTAGTGGTAGTAGTGGTGGTGGTAGTAGTAGTACCAGTAGTAGTAGTAGTAATAGTACAGTAGTAGTAGTAATAGTAGTAGTAGTAGCAGTAGTTAATTGTTCCATTCATCAAGTTATTTCCCTTAAAATAATTCAAATAAACATATTGCTCAAAGGTATGGTTTGGTCTGGCATACTGTGGCCTGACAACCTAATATTGTTTGAAATCATCACTTTTGAACATAGCAACAATAATTACATCTAAGGATAATTATAGTGTGCTGTCCATTAAATTTATAATAGCCATCTATTTTTGTCTGAAAAATATTATTAAAAGTAGATTTTAAAAGGTACTTCAAAGTAACTTATTTTAATTATTTTAATGTCTCAAAAACAGCAGGGAATAAGGGCCAGGACACATAATTTTCTAAATCTGAAAAAATATTTTAAATTTGTTTTGAAACCTTGACATATTGTTGAAATATGTATTTTTAATATTGTGTTCTGGTAATAATAAGAAGGGTTTCATTATTCAAAGCTCTTTCAGAAACCATTTGTGTTCCTGAATTTGAGTTGATTGTTGAGGGGACCACTGGTATGGAGGTGAGAGAAATACCTGATGGGGAGGGAGAGAATGAACGGGTGTGTGTGTTCTTCAAAAAAGACAAAGGAAGACAAAGGCATTCAGACAGAGGGGAGAAAAAGACAGTTATTTAGCTTCATGCTGATGATAACAGGCTCTGCTGAATGACCATAATCTTTCTATTTCTGTAATAGGTAAAGAGAGTCAGAAAGGCTAAGAGCCAATAATTCAGATAAAACAGCCAGGCCATCCCATTAACTAGACTAAGTAAACAGCCTGTTGGTCTGAAGAAAGCCATGGCAACCAATGAAAACAACCCATAGGCTTTTGAGAGTTATCATTTGCAGAGGCTTTAAAGTTTACGAAGTGCTTTAAAAATATTACCTCTTTTTACCCTTACAACAGCTCTGGGAGATAAGTGCTCATTTTGCAGATGAAGAAACTGAAGCAAAAAGAGATTTAATGACTCTCCCTGGTTCCACACAGCTACTAAGTGTCTGAAATCCCATCTGAACTCAGGTTTTTCGGACTCCAGTTAATACAGTGTTGGACACTGCTTTATCACAGTTTGTCCTGGTTTTTGAAGGCATCTGCTTCAGAGAAGACAGACAGAAGACAATGGAAAGCAATGGATTTGGAGTTGGAAAACCTGGAATCTTCGTTCTGAGAATTACACCCTAGAACTCTGGCTCGGATGCTTACTACCATGAGCAAACCACTTCATTTACATGGGTCTCAATTTCCTTCATCTCTAAAATGAGTGGGAATAGATCAGATTATCTCTAAGATTTCTTCCAGCTCTAAATAGTATGATCCCGAAGATTCAAAGTAAGTGAGTTCTAGTCATGCTTGGGGAGAGCCATTGTGACATTAAACAGAAGTGACCATGGAAAAGGATAGGCAAGTAAGGTGTGAAAATGGACCTAGATGTTGTTTTATCTCCTTGAATCTTGCTCTAATAATGAAATGTTGATTGGCTACAAGTAGTTAACATTTACACTTTCACCACAAAAATCCTAGTCTATCACCTCATTATGACACTGAAAGAAAACTCACTTCTAGAGAGCTATGCAAACGAAACACAAAGTGGCAAGTTCTAACATATTGAAAAAGCCTTGAATATGATGCTGCTGACAAATTGTGTACACTTTTCTGAGGACTAGCCTTGTTAAAGTACAGAAAGGTTCATCACCAATAGGCTGGCCAATAGGTAATATAAAAAATAAGGCAATACAGCTTTGGCAATAGCAACTCATTTACCTTGAATCTTCAGAATCACAGAATTGAGACCCAGAAGGAACCTGAAACTGATCTACTGTCTCCCCATTCATTTGAGATTAAGAAACTGAGGCTCATAAATGTGAAGTAATTTGCTCAAAGTAGTATCAGAGCCAGAGTTATGTTACAAGTATAAGAATCAAGGGATAGAATTGATCGCAATAAAAACAGATAGATAGATGATAGAGAGAGAGAGATGAATAGATAGATAGATGAATAGATAGATGATAGATGAATAGACAGACAGACAGATAGACAGATAGATAGATAGATAGATAGATAGATAGACAGATAGATGATAGATAGATAGATAGATAGATAGATAGATAGATAGATAGATAGATAGATAGATAGAGGTAGATAGAATGGATGGTTTTCACTTATGTAAGATTGAAAAGTATTAGGAAAAATTCAAATCAATGCAACTAGAATAAGAAGGGGAACTGTCAATGGGGGGGTGGAATATTTGTATCAAATACCACACCTATGATGAAAATCTAATATACAAGATATATGGATACAATTAACACAAATCTATAGGATAAATCTATCCCCAGGGATCCCAGAAAATGAGCAAACAATTCTCAAAAGAACTGCAAACTATTAAAAATGATACTGTAGTAGAACAACTGGTTTCTTTATACAGTTTCCTTGCTACTGATGCAGCTTACTGCCTCCAAGAAGGTTCCTGCTCTGGGGGCATAAAAGGTCCCAAACTGGTTTAATCATCTCAGATTTGGTGGATACCTGAAACCAATGAGGTTGCTATGCCTAAAGACTGACTGACCAGACCAGTTTCCAAATGGAGATGAGGGGGGCTGCATCCAGGGAATCTAAATCCCTCTGTATTTTTGTGTCATGGTCCTCTTTAAGCACAAAGGACAAACAACAAACATATTCAGTGTACCAGAAGTGCCTCATTTCATTCCAATATCAAACCTGAACCAAGAAGGT
The DNA here is from genome assembly GCF_028372415.1 of Notamacropus eugenii. NCBI lineage: Eukaryota > Metazoa > Chordata > Mammalia > Diprotodontia > Macropodidae > Notamacropus > Notamacropus eugenii. The sequence continues at coordinate 3,057,034 of NC_092878.1, read as the reverse complement.
GCTGGCTTTAGAGCCACATCTACAACAGGTATGAAAGACTACTCTAAATTACTATGAATAAGGAAGTTAAAATAAAACTCCTCTGAGGTTTCACCTCATAGCCTGCAAAGAGGTCAAAGTGTCATAGAGGTTGCAGAAAGGCAGACACACTAATATACTTTTAGTAAAGCGGCAAATTCATCCAACCATTCTGGAAGGCAATTTGAAACTATGCTTTAAAAATACCAAGAATGTCTATTCCTTTTGATTCAGAAATCACATTGCTAACTCAAATCTCATATAAACCAAAATAATAACAGAGGCACCTTTGGGGTAGCAAAGAATTGGAAACAAAGTAGGTACCTATAGACTGAGGAACACCTAAACAGATTGTGGTACATGACTATGATGGAATATTACTGCCATGTAAGAAAAGACATCCTCTTGACTCGAAAAAAATCTACTTGGGGCTTCTCACCTAATCAGACCTGGGGGATTATCTATTCCATTCAGGCCACATATACTGTCAATTAAACTTTACCTCCATGGGAGAAGGGGGTGAAAAGGAAGTCTTTCATGCTCACAGGAACCAAAACCAGAACTATCAACATAAACTCTTGCTCTGTGTTTGATACCTGTAATTTTACTAGCTTGGTATTCTTTTATAATCCCCTTTACTTGTATTGGATCAGTCATTGTATATTTTATTTTATATCATCTTAAGATCTGAAATTAGGACAGTTATCACAGTGACACCTATGTTTTTCATCTGAAAAATTGGAAATAATAATAACAATAATATTCTACCCAAATTTACAGACCTATTGTGAGTGCTAATGAGATCATGTATTTAATAGTGTACTGGGAGACTTAAAGCACTTAGATATCATTTTTGTGTGATTTATTATAGTTCTCTGATGTTAGACTTTGGGGATGTCAGAGTGTAAAAGCTAACTCCTGTTCAAGGAAGGGGTGGAGATCTGTAGTTGTTCAGAGCTCTTAATTATGTCCACAAATTCCCTGGTTCTTTAGTCACTGTCAAAAGATTCCTTAGAGGTTGGCAATTTTTTTTTTGGTGTTCCAGCACAAGATCAAGCCCAGGCATGTTTATGATCGAACATGAAATGGTTGATTGGGGAAAGTAAAAGTGGAGAGAGAGAAAGGCAGAGACAGAGAGAGAGAGAGAGAGAGAGAGAGAGAATATGACTCTAGATTCAGTGTTGCATAAATATAGAACAGTCCATGGCCTCAAAGAGCTCGTTATGGTCTATTAAAGGAGGAAACTGGAGAAAGTATACCCTAAAGATCAGTCACTGACCCTAAATGGATCTTGACGAAGGGGAAGAGAAACTGTGGTTGTTTTCCAGCAGTGTTGTAGGAGCGTGGTAGAGAGACTCAGGCTGAGAAGGGGCAGCCATAAGGAGAATCACAAGAAAACATGAAGAAGTAAAGATTTCTGGGTCGGGAGCAAGAGTAAAGCAAACCAGAGAAGAAAGGTGATAGCCCACTGCATTTGAATAGGGAAAAATGTCACTGAAAAGACCTTGCTATATTGGATGAAGGCACCTCAAAGGCCTGCAATGAAATGTGATTACAGGTATTCACACACTACGAAAGTCATGTGAAAGAAGGTCATAACAACTCCCTCACTGCATCCTCCCAAGTGGAGTCACCCCCAAGCCCTCTAGGGGTTGCAAAGAGAGTAAATAAAAGGGTTGTTGTTGTGTTTGTCCTTCGTTTTCAAAGACCATGACATCAGAGAAATGATGACATGACTTGCACTTGACTTTGTTTTGAGTGAGGGAGGGCTATGCTACTGTAATAGGAGTAGATCAATTTCCAATACCACTTCAAGTGTCCATATTGCCAATGTGAGTAAAGCTTGTATTTGTTTGAATGAAATTCTCTGGTTCAGGGATTCTTAAGCTTTATTTTTTATTATTGACCCCTTTGGCAGTCTGGTGAAGCCTAAAGATTTCCTTTCAGAATAATTTTTAACCATTGAAGACAAAGTACATAAGATTGTAAAAGAACGTTGTCATATTGAAATACAGTTACCAACTTTTTTAAAAAAAATCAAATTTATAGACCCCAGCTTAAGAATTCCCTGTTCTAAAAAAAAAAGACCCCCCCACAGAGGGCAAATATACCAAATAACCATTCTCATGAACACTATGGACAGAGCCAAAATCCAGATCCAAACTCCTAGAGTGATGACATATGCCATTACTATCATGACACCATGCACAGCTCCACAACTCTAAAGCAATAATCTTTGGGTCTCAAATCTATGAAAGTGATGCTATGCAGGACAAGAGAAATGCCAAAAAGTTATTTTATTCTGAAATTTTCCAAAACTAAGCTCACCAGATTTTGGAGAAATGATTTTATAGTGGAAAATGAATTAGATTTCAAATCAAAAAAATCGAGTTTAAGTCCTGGCTCCAACACTTACAAGCTATGAGGCCAGGAGCCAGTCACTTAACCTCTCCAGAGCTTCAGTATTCTCATTTACTGCACAAAAACAAATATGGAAATATTATAATGCTTATGTCATTAGATTGTTGGAAGGAAAGAGCTTTGCAAAGCTTAAGTGGCATAAATGTCATACTATCATCATTTTGTGCTCACTGGAAAAGACAAACTGAAGGAACCCTGCCAGAAGCAGGCTATGGTTTTCCGTATCAATACTGTGCAATTTGGGAACTAAGTTCTTTTTTATACTAAAGTGGTTCCCATCTTATTAGTCTCCAAAAGAACCTACAATCCATGTGGTTAGCTCAGTGGTGAGACCATTTCTTCTATTTATTGAAAAAAAAAGGACGGTTTCAGTCTTCTCAAAGTCTCCCACTATTGTCTAGTAACAACAATTCACTCCACTGTCAGAAATCACGTTTGCATACAAAACCTCTATTAGATATCTCAAAGTGGATGCCTCATAGGCATCTTCAGCTCAACAGATCCAAAACAAAACTCATTATCTTTGCCCAAAAACTCACCCCCTCTTCTGAACTTCCTTATCTGAGTCAAGGGTATCTTTCCAATCATCCAGATTTGCAACATCAAAGTTAACCCTTCTTATGTTCTTATTCTCTGCCATGGCCAAAAGTCTTGCTGTTTTTTACTTCCACAACATCTCCTGCATTTTCCTGAGTTGAAATCTGGCTTCAGAAACTTAATAAGTGTTAACTTAAAATTGTTTTTGCCTCAGTTCCTCATCTGTAAAATGAGCTGGAGAAGGAAATGGCAAATGACTCCAATACTTTTGCCAGGAAAACCCCAAATGGGGTCTTGAAGAATCAGATATGACTGAAATGACTAAACAACAAAAAAAATCAAATTTTTGTTTTTGCTTTGTTTGAGATCATGATTGCTACCCCTGTCTTTTTTTTACTTCAAATGAAAAATAATAGATTCTGCTCCAGTCCCTCATTTTAACTCTCTGTGTATGTCTTTCTGTTTCAAATGTGTACCATGTAAACAACATACTATTGGATTCTGAATTCCAATTTCTAATCCATTCTGCTATTTGCTTCCATTTTATGGGTGAGTTCATCCCATTTCCATTCACAGTTATGATTAACTGTGTATTTCCCTCAATAATATTTTCTTTTGTTCATCCTTCTCTCTCTCCTTCTCTCTCTATCACTCTCTCTCTTTTTACACTGTCCCTCCTCAAAAGTCTTTTCTGCTTCTGACCACTGCATCCCTTGATCCATTATTCCTTTTATTATAATACTCCCTTTTCTTTTATCCTCTTCCCTTCCTACTTTCCTCTTGGGTAAGATAAATTTCTATAACCAAGTGTGTATATATATTTTCTTTTCTCTTTGAATCAATTCTAGCAAGAGTGAAGTTCAATCATTGATGACCTCTTCCCCCTATTTCCCCTCTACTGTAAAACCTCTTTCTTATGTACGTCTTGTAAAGTAATTTTCCCTCTGCTTCCTCTCCTTTCCCCCTTTCCCCAGTGCATTCCTCTTTCTCAGTTCTTAATATTTTTTGAGATCATCCCAATAAAATCATTTCACATCCATGCTTTCTGTCTATGTAGACTCCTTCTAACTGCCATAATAATGAGAAAGCGCTTTGGAATTACATGTATTGTCTTCCCATGAAGGAATGTAAACAGTTTAACCTTATTGAGTCCTTTATACTTTTTCTTTCACATTTATCTTTTTATGCTTTTCTTGAGTCTTCTGTTTGAATGTCAAATTTTCTATTAAGCTCTGATTTTTTTTTCATCAGGAATGCTTGAACATCCTCTATTTCATTAACTATCCATTTTTCCCCTGAAAGATAATATTCAGTTTTTCTGGATAGGTTGTTATTTGTGGTTGCAATCTTAGCTCCTTTACCTTCCAAAATATCATATTTCAAGCCCTCCACTCCTTATGTGAAAATAGCTAAATCTTATGAGATCCTAACTGTGGATCCACAATATTTGAATTCTTTCTTTCTGACTGCTTGAAGTATTTTCTTTTTAACCTGAGAGCTCTGGAATTTGCCTATAATATTCCTGGGAGTTTTCATTTTAGGATCACTTTCAGGAGGATAACAGTGGATTCTTTAAATTTCCAGTTTACCTTCTGGATCTAAGATATCAAAGCAGTTTTCCTTTATCATTTCTTGAAATATGATACCTATGTTCTTTTTTTAACCATGGCTCTCAGGTAGTCCAATAATTCTTAAATTATGTCTCCTCGATCTATTTTCCAGGCAAGTTGTTTTCTGAAAAAATATTTCACATTTTCTTCAAATTTTTTATTCTTTTGACTTTGTGTTATTATTTTTGATATCACATGAAGTCATTATTTTCCATTTCCTAATTATAATTTTTAAATAATTATTTTCTTCAATGAGCTTTTGAACATATTTTTCCATTTGATCGGTTATGCTTTTTAAGGAGTTTTTTTCTTCAGTAGATTTTTGTACCTCCTTTTCCATTGTCTATTCTGCTTTTATAGGAGTTCTTTTCTTCAGTAGATTTTGTCCCTTTGTCTTAAGTTTTTTAAGATGTTTTCTTCAGTATTTTTTTAGTTATCTCTTTTGCCATTGTGTCAATTCTGTTTTTCAAAGTATTATTTCCTTTTGTAATTTTTGTGCCTCTTTTATCCAGTTGTTTAATTCTCTTTTCATAATTTTCATGCATCACTTTCACTTCTCCCAATCTTTCCTCTACCATTCTTATACTTTTCTTTAACTCTTCCAGGAATTCTTGTTGGGCTTGGTTCCAGTTTGCACTTTCTTTAGGCTTTGTTTATAGCAGTTTTCACATTGTTTTCTTCTACTTTTGTCTGGTTGTCTCTGTCACTGTAGTAACTTTTTAAGGTCAAATTTATTTTTGTTGTTTGCTCATTTTTCCAGCCTATTTATTGACTAAACTTTATGTTAAAGTTAGGCTCTGCTCACTGGGGATGAGGAATCACTGCCCCAAACTTCAGACTTTTTTTTACATTGCTATTTTCAGAGCCAGTTCTAGGGGTCTGCAAGTTTTTGGTGTTTCCAAGGTAGTGTGATCTGGGGAGAGTTGTGATCACTGCCCTCCTGATCTGCACTCTGTTCTTTACCAAGAAAGAGTATCCCTGCTCTCCTGCAGTCACAAGCAGTACTCCTCTCTGCCCTGGAACTGCAAGTGGTTCCACTGCTCTTTTGCTGCCACAAGTGCTAGTGCTCCTCTTAGCCCTGGAACTACAACCAGAGCCCTTGTTGTCTTGTGACAAATCACAAGTGCTCATCTCCACCCTGGAACTGTGACCCAGTGATGTGTTGGGCAGCATCCTTTATTGTGTATCGGTAACAGATTTGCTAAATAGCACTAGGTCCTGCCCTCAGTGCCAGGAAAAGGTCCCTTGTTATCTCTTTCTGACTAGTTGTCCAATCTCCTTACTGTCTCTGTGCTGAGAGCTCCCAAATCTGTCCCTGTTGCTCTCCCTATTGCAGCCATCTCTGAGACCTGCTGCTGGTATTGCCCAAGCATGCTCTCTAGGGTAACCCCTATCCTTGTATCACAGACCTCTCCTGCCAACCTCCTAAGTCATATTGAGCTAGAAAAATGTCTCACCACAACCTTTTGGGGACTCTGACACTCTAAAATTTGATTTTTTTAAAAAAAAATTATGATATTTTATTTTTTCCCATTTACATGTAAAGATAACTTTAAACATTCATTTAAAAAATTTTGAGCTCCAAATTTTCTCCCTCCATCTTTTCCTTTCCCCCTCCCTAAAATGTAAGCAATTTGATACAAGTTTTATATATATGTATGTATGTATGTATGTATATGCAATCATGTAAAATATATTTCTGCATCAGTCATGTTGTGAGAGAAAAAAACAAACCAAAAGAAAAAAACATGAAAAAATAAAGCAAAAATAGTATGCTTTGTTCTGCACTCAGACTACATCAGTTCCTTCTCTGGATGTGAATACATTTAACTGCCTTAGATCATTGTATTGCTGAGAAGAGCTAAGCTATTCACAGCTGATCATCACACAGTGTGGCTGTTACTGTGCACAATGTTCTCCTGGTTCTGCTCACTTCACTCAGCATCAGTTAGTGTAATCCATTCCAGGTTTTTCTGATATCTGCCTGCTCGTCATTTCTTTTGGCACAATAGTATTCTATTGCATTTATACACCAATCACAACATATTTAGCCATTTCCCAATGGATGGTATCACCTCAATTGCCTATTCTTTGTTACCACAAAAAGAGCTGCTATAAATATTTTTGTGCATATAGGTCCTTTTCCCTTTCCAAACTTTGCCTTGAGGCATTATTTTAAAGTTGTTTGGAAGAGGTCAGGAGAACTCAGCTGGGTTACTGACCCCGCCTCTTAACCTTTCCACACTTTCTCCAGTTCAGTCAAACTGGCCCTCATGCTATTTGTGACACATGTCATTCTATCTTCTATGACTTCACATTGAACATCCCCAAACTCCGGAATGCACTCCTTCCTCACTTCTGACCCTGAGAATTTCTGGTAGCTCAAGCTCAAATATAACCTTCTATAAAAGGCCTTTCCTGAATGCTCCATTTACTAGCACCTTCTCTTCAAAAGGATCTCATATTTATAGATTTATTGATCTTATATACATTCTTTAACAAGAACATGTTGCTTCTCCCAACAAAATATAAACTCTTTGAGAAAAAAAGACTATTTCTTTTTTGTTATTGCATCCCCAGCACTTAGCATAGCACCTGGTACATCAGAGTTGGTTAATAAATTCTGATTGCATGCAGTAAATAAAACTAAATTATGTGCATCTGGTTTCCTTTTCAATCACAAAAAGCTGAGATGGAGATAAACATTTTAATGAGGAAATGAGACATGACCTATATTTGAAGATTTCCAAGGAGTTCTTGAGGTATAGTAAAGTACAATCCAAATTTCAACAGATTCATTATATACAAATTTTTTAATTGGAGCGATATTCAGTTGTCATGGCTGAGCCATGCCAATATAACAAAAATAATGAAAATATCTTTGTTAAATTGCAGATTTACTACTATGCTAGTCAAATTATCACCCTCAAAATGTATAGATGATTTGAATATTAAAGGTCATAGCATTAAAAATATTAAATGGAAGCATAAATTAGATTTTTGTCATACCTATAACTAGCGTGTGCATTTCTAATCAAACAGGACATAGGAGCGATCACAAAATATAAAATAGATCATTTTCATTATTTGAGATTAAAAAAACTTTTGCACAAACAAAATTAGTACATGTAGTATAAGAAGAGAAATATCTAATTGGTTAAAAAAATAGTCCTCAGAATCAAATATCTCTGATAAGAGTCTGCTATCCAAAATATACAAACAAATAACAGAAATATTTAAGACTAAAAGTTGTTCCCTAATAAATTAATGGTCAAGGGATATGAAATTATCAAAAGAATTGCAAACTATTAACAACCATATAAAAAAACACTCCAAATCACTAATAATAAGAGAGCTTCAAGTCCCAATGGTTCTTGACATTTTACTTCTTTCTTAACACAGACTCAGGAAGCTTCAGTATATCAAAGTCTTCTTCAAGGAAACATGGAGCTCACAATAAGACAATAAAACAGGTCAGCTTGTTGAGGGGAAATACTGACAAAATGAAAAGCAATCAGGGAAAATGACAGAAATAAGTCAGGTCCCCTGGATCGTAGGTAGAATTTAGCACTCCCAGAGGCCCTGGTGGGAACAGGGTACCTTCTCCCAAACTGTCAAAGTCTGGTGGGCTTTGAAAGGATTCTTATCTGGGTCTAGTGCATTACTGAGAGTGAGGAATCTGGACCTATGGGGTCCAGCCTACCACTGGGGAAGGAAAGAGAGGTGAGCAAAATTCTTCATTTCTCTCTACACTACAATCCTGACTCCCCACCACAACTTCCTCTACCTTGCCCTAGTAACACATATTTTCATTTCCCACCCTTCCAACCTCACACTCTTACCAACTTCCTTTCATGTGTTGTCTTCTCCCATTAAGAGTAGAGACTGTCTTTCTTTCCACTTGTATTTGTATTCCCAGTGTATAGCATGATATCTGATGCATCACAAGTGCTTAATAAATGTTTCTTGACTTAGCTTCACTGGAGTAGATTCCTGGGAAATTGAAAGCTAATTTATATTCATATTTTCCACCAGTGGGGAAAAGAGACTCTAGGCTGTTACTGTTGATCTTACAATGACACAAATGACTCAGAAGTTTCTTAGTTCCCCAGGGCTTCTTTGTTTAGTAGGTCAGCAAGGATTCCATATTCCTCCCAGAAAATTGTCAAAGAAGATAAAAGATAGTAATATTCCATAATGGAATGATTATAGAAAGTTGAGCATATAAATGCAGTGTTAGTGAACCTATGAATTAGTTCAACCATTCTGGAAAGAAATTTGGGATTATGTGAATGAAGGGATTAAAATGTCCATATTCTTTGACCCAGAGTTAGCCATATATTCCAAGGATATCAGTGATTTATAAAAAAGGTTGAGGGTCCCGTAAGCAACAAAATACTTATAATAGGAGGTTTGGGGGGGGGGGGTTAATTGCAAAGACTTAGAAACAACATGATATACATTGATTGGAGAATGACTAAACAAGTTGTGGTTCATAAAAGTGTGAAATATTACTTTACTTAAGAAACAATGAATATTATAAATACAGAGAAGTTTGAGAAGATTTATATGAATTGATGCAAAGTGAAGTAGGCAGAACCAGGAAAACAATACAGAGCATAATTACAACAGTGTAAATGGGAAGAATAATGGAACAATTTTTTTTACATTAAAAAAAATTTGAAATGGAGCTGGAAGAAACTGGGAAGGTGAGGTAAGTGGAACGGGGAGGGGGGAGAGTCATTTCCTACAGTTAAGAAAAAATTCCAAACTATCTTACTAGACAGGTATGAAAAACTCTCTACCTCTTATAGAAATAAATAGACTTAAACCCCTTATTTTATGAGGGTGTATCCTATGTGAATTGATGAAATGAAATAATATAGGTAAAGCGTTTTGCAAACCTTAAAGCACTATTCAACTATGAGCTGTTATTATTGTAACTCCAGTCTCAAAGCCCATTGGTATGAGACTCTCTCAGTAGTAGAGAGATAAATGCCCTGTCATGTGTGAAGTTGAGGAAAGTCTTAGAGCTATGCAGTCTCTTCAGGTGCTTCTGACTTCTAGCTTTGAGAAGGAAAATAGACGAAGCCAACCCCAATTCAGATTGCTGAAGGAAAAAACACTGGAAAGACATGAGTCTGGCAGTCACTATTACATCTCTATCAGCTGGCTACACTACAGCATTGCCCTTAGATGAGGAGGTCATGGGAGGGAAGAGAGGGGGAGAGAGAGAGACACAGAGAAAGAGAGAGAGACACAGAGAGAGGGACAGAGAGACAGAGGGAGAGAGAGAGACTGTGTGTGTGTGTGAGTGTGTGTGTGTGTGTGTGTGTGTGTGTGTGTGTGTCTACAGGGCAAATCTATCGGGAGTTTGAAAAGAACTGAAAAGCTCTCCTGCCTCATGCTCTTGCCAATGCTGCCCTGCCCCTAATTAGGGCAGGGCATTCATCTCTACCAACAAGGACAGAATTTCATGTCCATGGGCTTTGGGACTGGGGTTCTATAGTTATAGAACTATCTCTACAGTATCGTGTCTTTATCATACAAAGTCCTTGTATTTGAGGAACAGCTAAATAAGTTATGGTTCATAAAGGTAATGAAATATTACTTCGTTTGAGAAACAATGAGTACACCAAATATAGAGAAGTTTGGGAAGATGCACATGAATTGATGCAAAGGGAAGTAAGCAGAACCAGGCAAACAATTCACAGAATGTCTATCATATTTAGGTCCTTTGATTTCTTATACAGGTAACTTGCTTTAAAAAAAAAATCATTCTCTACACCTAGAGAAAATCTTTAATAATTTATTTCGTGTCTCTTCTTTCTACCTCATTTCCCCCGTTCTTTCAAAACCCCTAGAAGGAAAGTAGAATGGGGGAGGGAGAAGGGGGGAAGTAGAAGACAGAGGCAGAAACAAATAGCAAGCTAAAATTAAGAGGGAAATAAACATGTTCTTTGTAGTTTGAGTATAAAGACAGAGAAACATCAATGAATATAAAGGAATGAATATACCTCCTTTGCTGTTGGGTAGAACACAGGACCTGGAGTTAGGAAGACCCAGATTCAAATTTGACCTCAGACACCTATTAATTGCGTGATTTAGGGCAAATAATTTAATCTCTGTCTGCCTCAGTTTTCTCATCTGTACCTACGTCCCAGGATTATGTGAAGACCAAATGAAACAACATTTGCAAAGCATTTAGCACAGTGCCTGGCACATAATAAGCATTATATAAATGTCACTAATATTAGTATTATTTTCTCTCCCCCAGCTGACGAAATGACAAAAGAGAAATCTACCAGAACGTACTTCATGGTAAAGCACAGGTCCCTAGAATAAGGTCAGGAAAACCCGAATGTTTCTCAACCCCTTTTCTGCTAGAATTCAATCAACTTGAAATAAGGGAACACGCAAGGAATTATTATAAAGGAATCTTCATCGTCATCATCTCCCTTTTTCTCTTCAGTTCTGTGCCTTCCCATCTTGAAATGTCTCTGGACTTCAACCATTGCCATATCTATTAATAAAGTGCTTTGCAAACCTTAAATCACTCTAGAAATGTGAACAGTTATTGCTTTGTTTCCAGATCTCTGCTGCTACTAAGGTCAGTGTCTGGGAGCATTTGGAACTACCAGATGGGGAAGTGGTGGCTTTCGAGCTACTTCCCCACTGGTAGAACAGGAGGAGAATTGTAAAATCTTGGCAATGACAACAAAGCTCATTTCAGGAAGCACTATTCAAAATGAGAAGAAACATTATAATATCACAGGCATTTGATAGACAGCAGAAGAGTAAACTGCATCACTTTAACAAACTCTTTTTTTTATTATTCCTTTTATTGGAAATGTAGGCTAAGCAGCTAATAAATAAATAAATCCAAGTTAGAGAGGGAAGTAGGAGGTGCAAGAATTCCTAGCCCTCTTGGAAAGCAGAATACAGCACTCTTCCATTTTCTGGAACTAAGAAGAAAAACCCTTCTTTACTATAGCAAGTGTTTGCAGAGCTGACTCTCCAGAGGGTTAAGTCCGGGTTGGTCCAGCCTCAGTTGATAAAGACAGTAAACAGATTGTGCGATAGAAGTCAATAATCCCCAACAGATATCTAATAACTGAGGATAGAAAACCATAAGATTCATCTCTTCCTTCTTGGCAGAGGGCTTGAGATTTTACATTTTAAGAGTATTTACAATTTATATGGTTTGCAGACCCCACTCTCCAGAAGCAGGGGCAACGTCCCCTGCCTGGCTTTCACATCTTTCCAAGAACATGAATTCTTGGGCAGGCAGCCAGGGAATCTTTTGATTTCCAAAATTAAGTGTTAAACTTAGACCGTCAGGGTAGGGGTGACATGGGAGACAGCGGAGAGCTAGAGAGGGGAGCATCTAAGCATAAACTCCTGAAAAAGGGGCAAGGTGACCAGATGGGGTAAGTTGAGTTAACATGCATCTTTAGCTGGGTAAATGCTAATACTTTTGCTTAGAAGAAAAACTGTCTGGTAGAGACATCAGAAAAGAAAACTTCTCTTAAGCATTTTTGGCCAAAAAGATAAAATGATTTCCCTGTTTTCTACATTAAAAAATAATTTTTTTGACTAGTCGGCTTAGGGGACTCTAGTAAGAATGAGTTCTAACACTATTTTAAGTTGCCAGTTCAGAAGTTATAAAGCAAACTGACCAACCGTTCCTTATCCTTTTCCTTAATTGTCAGGTATATTTTGACACAAATTGTATGTGACTTTAAGTAAGGCCAAAGCATGCAATAACCCCCTTTCCTACATCTATTTTGCTAACATGACATATATCAAGGACAGATCAGATACCTATGAAGATGTTACTGGTATGGACTGTGGCCTGACAACAGTGACCCCATTCTCAAGGGAATAAATCCTATGAAAACAGAATATAGTTTATATGGAATAGACTATGAATAAGCATGATTCCTTTGGCCTATGTCCATTGTACAGAATGAAAAATACAGAAAAGGGCTTGATGCTAGGTGACTGGACCTGGAGTCATGAAGACTTGAGTTCAAATCCAGACTCAAATCCACACTTACTAGCTATGTGACCTTGGCCAAATCCCTTAATCTCTCTTTGACTCAGTTTCCCTCAACCACTTATTGGGGGTAATAACAGTACCTCCATCCCAGGGTTATTGTGAGGATCAAATGAATCATTTGTAAAGTACTTCGTACAGTACCTGCCATGTAGTAAGCATTATGTAAATGTTGTTGGTGTTTATCATTTTATCTCAGCCCAGATAATGAAATGGCAAAGGATAAATCTACAAGAATCTATTTTCCAGTAAAGCGCATGTGCCCAGAAAAAGAAGATCAGTGAGACATTCATAATGGCTGAATGTTTCTCAGTCCCTTTACTGCTAGAATTCAATTGATCTGAAATAAGGGAATACATGAGGAACCATTACTGGGAGTTTTCATGATCTCATTCTGAAGCACTTTTCAGTTTTGTGACTTCTCTTGAAATCTCTCTGGACCTCAACCACTACCATATGTACTATTCCCACGTTACATCTATTCCTGTCTGGGGAACCTAGGATCATACATCACACAGTCACAGATTTATAGCTACAGGGAAACTTAAAGAGCATCTAGTTCAACCAAAATGGCTCTTTTATAGCTGATGAGCTAAAGCCCAGAGAGAAAAAAAAGTGACAGAGCCAGTAACGGAGTCCAGGATCCTCTCACTCCAAATCCATCATTCTTTCCACTTATACCATATTCCAACCTTCTACTCAATCTTTTTTATCTTGCACAATCTCCATATGCCTATCTTCTCTTATTAACAATATGAAAAAATGGTGCCAAATTATCCAACAGTGCCACTAGGTACATACAAACATAGCATGCTAGATGACAAAATTGAGATCCCTGCCACTCTCCCTCCTCCCTTCCACAAGTGAGGAGGATCCACCAGCTCCCCACAGGCCAGGACAATGGGAAAGAATACTAGACCTGAAGTTGGAGGATACCTGGATTCTTGCCCCAAGTCTTTCACTTACTTTCTACCTGTGTGACTTGGAGTTTCTGAGTTTTAATTACCTCATCTTCAAAATAAAATAAAGGTTATCAACTCGATAACCTCTAGGGTAACTTCCAGTTTCAAATTTATGATTCCAAGGGCCCACACACATCTAGAGGCCTCCCCTTGGGGCCAGAGTATTTCCTTAAGGTAGGATCCTGAGACCCAGAGCAGCAACTCTATCCTCGGCCATCTGCCCCAGGGCCTTCTCTAACAACCAGAACTGGACAGTTGACAATTGACTCCTGAGGATTCGTTGGTTTGGATCACAGAGGACAGGGACATAGGCTAATTTGTTCCTAAAACTAACTCCTAAGAGCAAAGAGTAGAGAAGAAATGACAGAGAAGTACAGGAAGGAGCTTCCCATTTCCTTGTCCTCCAAGAGATACTTTTGTCAACTATCTAGGAATCAGAGAGGACTCCATCTCTCAGGGGGTCCTGAGGGTTTAGTTCAGTCCCAGGCCAAGTGAGCCAGCCTGGCTGAAAGAATAAGGCATCCTGAGGGAGAGACAGGAGCAGGATGTGCCAAATAAGTCAAACCACCACCTTAACCACTATCTCCTCTCAGACTCTGAAGGAGACAATCCAAAACCATGAACCCAAAAGCCTTGGAAGTAGCAGTATCCCCCAAGTCATCAGATCTATTTATATCCCAGCTCCCCACAGCCATCATTCAGGAAGAAATCATTACAGAGAAGGGGTCCCTGTAGCCATCTACCAGCAAAAACTACTGACCAACTGCCAGTCAGTCATTATGTCAAACATTTATTAAGTACCTACTATGTGTCAAGCCCTATGTGGTGGGGACACAAAGAAAAGTAAAAGATAGATCCTAACCTCAAGTAGCATCTAATCTAATGGGAAAGACAACATATGAACAACTACATACAAAAAAAGCTATATGCATGATAAATTGGAAATAATCAACAGAAGGGAAAGCACTCAAATTAAGGAGGATGAGGAAAGGCTTCCTTCCTGTTGAAGGTGGGCTTTAGCTAAGACCTGAAGGAAGCCAGGAAAGCTTGGAGATGGGGACAAGGAAGGAGAGCATTCCAGCCATGGGGTGCAGCCGGTGAAAACTCAGAAGGTAGAGTATCTTATTCAAGTAACACAGAGTGATTTGTGTCAGGGCATCCCAGAATATGTATGTGAGCTGGGGAAGAGGGAGATGAGGTACATACAAGGAGGCTGAAAAGGCCCAGGCAGCACTGCAATGTTTCTAGCCACTACAGTTAAGTGAAGAAGGGCTTTGAATACTAAACAAGGAATTTCATATTTGATCTTGGCGTTGATAAGGAGTCAGGAGTTCACTGAGTAGGGAAAGGAAGGAAATAAACATTTATTAGCACTCACAACTTGCCATGCCCTGTGGTAAGTGTTTTTCAAATAGAATTTCATTTTATTGTCACAACAATCCTGGGAGGTAGGTACTATTATTAAACCTATTTTACAATTGAGGAAATTGAGGGCAGCAGAGGATAAGTGACTTGCCCAGGATGACACAGCTACTAAGTCTCTGAAGCTGCATTTGAACTCAGGTTTTCCTAATTCTAGGTTCAGCACTCTATCTACTATACCACCTAGCTAAAAATGATTGGATCTATACTTTAAGATGATAACTTTCACAGCTGAGTGAAGGATAGGTTGGAATAGGGAAGGGATTCATGGCAGGCAGGCAGATAAACCCAAGAACCCTGGGAGCAGCAGCACCCCCCAGACTATTGGTCCTACTTCCATGCCAGTCATCAGTCATCATCCAGGGAACCAACTTCTGTAGTAAAATGGTCAACTATCCTCACCATGGACCAATGAACTGTCACTTACAGGGCATGCAAGTCAGCCTAGTTAAAGTAAGAAAGCACCCTAAGGGAAAGACAAGAGGAGGCAGACAAGTCAAACCACCACCACTATGACCACCATCTCTCCTCAGACACTCATAGAGACAACCCAGGACCTGAACCCAAGCCTGGAGAATAGCAATGCTTCCAGCCCTCTCCTCTTAGTCATCATCCCATGAAAGAACCCCAGGGAGATGCTACCTTGAAAAATGCTTCTATAAGTGATACAACCATGTCAAGCGAAGATTGAGAAAAGAAAATTCTTGCCACCAAAGTCCTGAACACTGTCAAATGGTTCGACATCAGAAACTGCTGTCATTTCTATCAGTGGAATAACATTAAAGAAGAGACATTAACATCTGCTTTGCCACTGTACTCTAAGGACCGTGTAACCCTTCTCTCTGGCTTGCATCTGACACTTTCTATGTTGTACCTCCTCCATTGGAATGTAAGATACTTGAGAGCAGGAATTGTCTTTTCTATTTTATCCCTAGCACTTAGCACAGTTTTTTGGATATACTAAGTGCCTATTAAATGTTTCTTTCATTCATTCATTCAAGCACCTAATTCAGTGTCAACAAGGAGCACAAATTCACGATCATCAATCCAGATTCAATTATACTGGGCCAATTTCATAAAGACAAACGGAGAACCAATCTTAATTTCATTTAGAATATAAAAATAAGAAAAAAATTTTAAGGAAAGTCAGTCAAACTAGGTTATGAGTTGTTCCTGATCCATTTTCTCCCCATTTTAACCTATGCAAAATGTTTTCTTTCTCCTAGATCCAACTCAAGTTCTACAATCTTCCCTGATGCCCCCAGCTGAAAAAGATGTTTCTTTCCTATAGTTCTTTGTCTGGATCCTTCTTTTGCGCCAACATACTGCACCTTAGGTTATATTTATTTGCGCGTGGATCATATCCCCAAGCATCTTGAGAGAGGAGACTGTCGTTTCTCGTATTTATATCTCCATTACCTAGCATAGCCCTTTTAATATAATAGGCACTTATAGGTATTTTTTATTAGATTCAGCTTTAACATCTTCAAATGCAGCTTTAGAAATGTAGAAAGTCTAAAGGCATTCCAATATACCATGAATACTTCAACCCACTATATCTATCACAAGATATCAGTGTCTAATCTCCTGAATCTGGCCAATATTTCCTATGTCCTTTGTATGATCCAATGATGTTTGTGACAAATCTCTGTTATAGTCCAGGGTCCAAGGTAGCAACTATGTTACAAACAAAAGTCCTCTTGCTTAGATGTCTTAATGAAAGGACTAATGTTCTCCCAACAAATCAACATAAAGAGAAACTAATTGGGCAAACCTTTGTAATTATACTCAGATATTTGCTAGATATATATATATATATATGTTCTGAGCAAAAAGAACCCCAAAACCAAAATTTTCAGTTCTTAACTGACAATTATATCTGACTTGTATATAACACTTTAAGGTTAACAAAGTGAAGTATATATGCTATCTCATTTGATCCTCAAAATCCACAGGTAATATACTCATCCAAGAACACACAAAAATATGAAAGTGTGTTGTTGGAGTTGTGAGCTGATACAACCATTCTGGAGAACAATTTGAACCTATGCCCAAAGGGCAATCAAACTGTGCATAAGTCTTGATACACCAATACCACTACTAGGTCTGTATCCCAAAGAGATTTTTTTTTTAAAAAAAAGTGTAGGAGGTGGGAAGGGAGGACCTATTTGTATAAAATATTTATAGCAGTTCTTCTTAGTGGCAAAGAATTGGAATCTGAGGGGATCCCATCAATTGTGGAATGGCTGAACAAGTCGTGGCATATGAATGTAATGGAATATTACCATCCTGTAAGAAATGATGAGCAGGATGGTTTCAGAAAAGCCTGTGAAGACTTACATGAACTGTTACAAAGTGAAGTGAGAAGAACCAGAAGAACACTGTACAAAGTATCCATTGTACAATGATCAATTGTAAATGACTTAGCTATTCTCAGCAATTCAAGGACCCAAGACAGTTCCAAGAGATGAATGATGAAAAATGCTATCCACTCCAGAGAAAGAACTGATACAGCATGAAAACGGATCAAAGCAGATTATGTTCACTTTCGTTATTTTTTCATGGTTTTTTCTTTGGTCTGTTTCTTCTTTCACAACATGACTAATATGGAAATACATTTTACATGATTGCAGATATATAACCTATATCAAATTTCTTACTGTCTTAGGGAAGGGGGAGGTGAGGGAGGGAAGGAAGAAAATTTAGAACTAAAAATTTTTTAAAGGAATGTTAAAAATTGTCTGTACATGTAATTGGAAAAATAAAATACTGTTAAAAACAATGAAGGGAAATTCTGCAACAATAAAAAAAATGAAAGCACTACACGGTAGAGAATTTGAAGTCAGATAATTTAGATGCTTGTACAATTGGTTGTCTATTGCTGAAGTTATCCAATTGAATAGTATCCTTATGCATCATCCTGTAGATTTTTTTCAATTAGGGCTTTCTTTATTCATAAATTCTGGGCAATTTTCTATATTATTTTTTGTATTATGATGCTTGGATTTTTGACTTGTCATGTTCTTCTGGGATGTCTGTAGTTATCTGTAAGTGTCTTATCTTTGAGATTTTTCCAGCTGTAATATTCATAACATCCATGGATAAAACTTGAAAGAGTATTAAAATTTCCCATTATATGTAAACTGATAAAATGCTAATGTTAGAAAGAGATTCCTTAAAGATCATCTAATCCAACACCTCATTTTACAAATGGAGAAACCAAGGCACAGAAAGGCTTTCTTACTAGATCCTACAAAGGCCTGGATATTGATGTAAATGTGGTCACCCTACAGAACCACCGAATAAAGTCTCTTGACCAGTATATTACTCCCCCGGGGGGGTCAGCAGAGGAGGTCCCTTAGAAGGTGCCATGAAGGCCTAGATCTTTATCTAAAGCTAAGGTATTGACTGTCATTGACTTTCCTGTTAAAGGGTGCCCTGGATAATGTAGATGACATTTGCTTGGACAAACTTTTGGAGGGATAGAGGAAGAATGGAAGAACACAGAGTGTGACCTGTCAGGCCCCATACCCACCATGGCCTTGATATCATGAAGCCAGCGATACACACATATTTGGAGAATTGAAAGGAGAAAGCAATGGATGAGGGGAGGGACTTAGCACCCCACTACCCCTATACAAACAAGGAGTATCTCTATATCTCTCCACAAAGTGACCTGAAAGTTTCAAAAGGAATCAACATAGTATCTTGCACATTGTAGACACTTAAATGCTAGTTGAGCTGAATCTAACCAAGTAGAAAGGAAAGAAAGATTGACAGAAAGCTGGTAGGGTATTAAGTCAAGATACATCCCATTGAAGAAAATGATTAGTTTATAAAAAATTATACTCATTTTTAAATGTATCTGTGCTAACATAACAATAGATTATCATAAAAATTATAGGTACATGCTGTGGCGATTTTGTGGAGCCATATGCAGAAACCAGTCTATTTGTAAATAGGTCTTTCCATCTGCATGGAAAGATAGCAGATAGATTCTCCCTAAAGAGAATTCAGTTTTGGGAAGAGGAGGATGGATAGTGAAACCTATGGGGAAAAAATTAAAACTAACAAAAATACACCTTCTGCAGTTTGAGAACTATTTTTTAGAGTTTCAATGAGACAGAAAGTGGGTTAAAGATGAAATTAATATTTTCTTTAAAAATCCTTTCATTGAGGCCAAAAATTTGTTTTTGAACTCACTGTTTTTGAGCTCAGTAAAAGTGTGTTTGTGCATATGTGTGTGTGTGTGTGTGTGTGTGTGTGTTTTCTCTAACTTCATTGTTTTTAGAATCCCTTGATCAAGTCTTTCCCTGCACTTGGTCAGGTGGGTGGGTCTCTCCACATGGGCCCTGTAACAACTGTTCCACAGCTTTGGTGATACCATCAGTAACATGGAAATGTACTGGGTGGGCTGAAAATAAAAAAGCCGAGAAAACTATCCATCTTCCCATTGTTTAATAACAGACGTCTCCACTTCAATTGTAAGCCCAAGGGCCCTAATGAGTACAAGATAACTCGATTCAGGGCTATCCAACAATTCTCAGATCCTATCAGACAGAACCATCTGTGGCCACACTCCAGTGGAATCACTGTGAGAGTCCACTGTCCTATTTTCAGGAAGCGTAAGGGAGAATCTGCAATTTTTTTTTGCTTCTAGTACACTGGGGTCAATAATCTTTGGTCCTGTATGTTGCAGGTAACAAAGTAGGTGAGAATTCAATGTCCACAATTCCATGAAATATAACCATAGAAGATGGACTGGCTTTTCTAATCTGATCCAGCAGAGGGCAGTACCATCCATTAGAATCAGAAATCATCCCTAGGAACGCTATTTGGAAAGATCCCACCATAAAGGACAACTTGGCTACCAGCCTATATACTTTGAACCTCACCAATCTCTTTCCAAATAGTTCCCTCAGTATCTGTTGGAAGTATCTGCTAGCAAAACTTCTGAACCATTGCCTGGGTTTATTCTAGGAATTCTTACAGGCCAAAAAATGTTCCATACATTCCACACGCATGATTCCTATACAGCCAACAACTGGAAAAGAAAAACATGCAATCGAACTGCTTTAAATCACTGATGTTTTTGAGACCTACATGTGCCACTAATCATCTCTTAAAAGCAGAACATTTTATGTTGTTGTTTCATGTTGAGCTATTTTTAAGAAGAGATGAAATGGAAATCTTGGGTGGCAATCTAACAGCCAAGCATTCATGAAGCCCTTGTGCTCAATGGTATTTAACCTTTCCTGGATTGTTGACTACACCCAGGCAGGAGCTACCGACATCTAAACCCTTGGGGCACTGATGAAGATTGCTCAGGAGAGAGGGGGATGAGTAGAGTTTAAGTGTACTTAATTTTAAAACTAACAGAGCCACTCTGAAACTGTACTATTCCAGGGTCTCAAACTGTTTTTAAATTTGTATTTTATTTTTTATTTACGGAACAAAACAAGTATTTCCATAACAAAGAATCATTAAAAAGATGAATGCACATGAAACTGCAGATCTGTTGTGTACAACTTGTTATTCCTGTTAAATATATAACAAAGTTATTATGTAAATTTCTTTTTTTCTTTTTTTCTTCCTTTCCTTGTCCCTTCACCCCTGAGTATGACTACCAATAAATGTACAAGACAAAATATAACTTTAAGAAATAATTGTTATTCACATTATTATTTTTGTAACACCTCTGAAAATTACATGATACACGCTTATTTGCCCCTCTTCTGATGGCAATATAGCCAAATGCTGTTTTGTCTACTCAGTAAACAACACTTCTAATTAAATTTTTTTGATGCACATCTCAATCGGTCAACATGCATTTATTAAGTTCTATTTTTTTCCCAGTTAAATGCTAGGTGCCAGGGAGGTAAATGCAAAAGGGAGACAATCCCTATCCTCAAGGAGCTTGCTTCCACCGGAGGGAATTCTCTGCCATGCCACCATGCAGGCATACCCCCCACACACCCCACTTTTCTTTTATGTATTGTTTTCGTCCATCAGTATTAAGCTCCTTGAGGACAGAGACTGTCTGTCTTTCTGCTTGTATTGATATTTTCAGCACTTAAAATAGGGCTAGCACATAGTAAGAATTTAATGAATGCTTGTTAGCTTGACTTGAAATAGCATGTTTACAGATAAACAAATGTGGAATATGCATTTTTTTAAAAAACACAGTGAGGGGTGCAAGCAGGCACAGACAATTCAAGGAAGCAGAAGAACCTCCTGAAGGTAACTTACAAAACTTAAAAGAGAAATAAAACAAATCGTTCCTATGATATAATTTGCAAACCTGGTACAACGCTACAGTGCCATTGGTGCTTTATACACTAAGCAAAGCACTAAATTTTTTTCAGTGTCTCTTTCTAGTTGGGACTATTTTAAGTAACCTGTACAGTATCTCGGTGAGTACAGCCAAGATGCACTCTCACCACCAACAGTCCTCGATACAAGTCAATTACAATGAAAAAACACCAATCTTTCAGTCCCTGAGTAAACAGGTAGCTAGCAAGCCTGGTTTGCAATCACAATGTATCACGACAGTTCAACAATTCACTTTATACACAATAATGTAGCCCTGACAGCAAAGCAACTGGTCTATTCTGTAAAAGTCACTTAGGAAAATTTTCAAGAGATCACTATTGAAGCATCTAAACCTAGAGATTCCAGACATGCCCCGCTGAAAGCCAGCCCACCTTTAAGGCAGCATTGTAGAGTGGATAGTGCTGGGATTAGAGTTAGGAAGACCCAGGTTTGAATTCTGCCTCAGATACTTACCAGCTAGGTGACTCTAGGTAAGTCATTTAACCTCTCTAGGCTTCAGTCTCCTCAACTGTAAAATGGGGATGATAATAGCACTTGCATTACAGAATTGCTATGAGGATCAACAGGGAAGCTGTATAAAAACCCTTAGCAAACTTTAAAGGACTGTGTGCATACGTGTGTGTGTGTGTGTGTGTGTGTGTGTGTGTGTACACATAGGAGCAGTCCTGGTAGTTGCAGCCAATGTTGTATGTCTATGACTATGTCCACGTCTACTTCTAATGTACATATATGTAGACTCACATACATACACCATAGTATACTGCATATTATAGCTGTGTGTATGTATACACACATATACACACATATGTAGTATATTATATATACATATACACACTATATATCCATATATAGTATACTATTATATATATAACATGCCGTTATATACTATCGTATACTATAATATATATAGTATACTATACTTTACTATATATGCTGTATACACAGACATGTATACATATGCAGTATACTATTATACACGTATGTACATACATGTACTATAACATAAATACTGTGTACAATAGTATATATTGCATGTGTCTAGATATACACACATATAGAGAGAGAGACGGAGACATAAGCCATTGTATGCTACCACTAAGACTACAACTACGAGACACGCTTTCAGCTTGCATCCATTCAGAAGCACAAGTCCTGGACCCCCAATCGTGTTTTTCTTGCCAGACCAACAAGAGGCCAAATTAATTCAAAGAGAAAGACAATTAATTAAATAGCATAGCAAAATATGCTGCTGTTGGAAACTGGATACTGGCTTGGAGAAATAATGGCCTGACCCCCTATAACGTTTCTTCTGTCCTTTTAAAAATGAATGGTACGATCTACCCACACATCATCTTAATAGTAACGTAACTGGACTTTTCCAAAAGCCAACTCCTTTCTTCATAGGACTGTGATTTATTAGGGCTTACTATAAAAGGACATTCTCTGCAGAATTTTAGGAGAAGAGAAAAGACTTCCAAAAGTAATAAAGCAAATGTTAAAGGAACAGGCATACTTTTTAAGCCTCTAATTTTCCTAGTATCCAGGAATAAGAAACATGGATACTGTAAGAAAGCTGAAAAGATTAATGAATGGTATTGATCATAGTATTTGAACTTGTCAAGAAGAGGGATCTAAAAGAACATCTCACTTTACATATGAAAAACTGAAGCCCAGGGAATTAGCTGCCTGAGGTCACCCAGGTAATAAGTAAGAGAATAAATCTAGGTCTTCTGACTCCAAATACAGTGTCCTTTTCCACCACTGCACATATAAGAGCCATTCCATTCTAGTTTCCTGAGTACTCGGCAGATAGATGACACTCAAGAACTGTGACTGATGACCCATGGTTAGCTGCTAAGACTACATCCCAAGACAACATTCAGGAGCTCTTGAACTTCACGTCTTTTTTCTTTTGCTCATGGACATGTTTATAGGCTCCCCAAAAGCAGTTCCCGTGTCTAATATTTCTCTTTGGCCAGCTAAGCCCTTATAGGGTGATTAAGTAGCCAGTGGATAATCCAGCTTCATGGTTTATTTTGCTTTGTGTCTTGATTTGCACTGTCTTCTATAACCTATTCAAAGTTTCAAATCCCATTAGAATATGAACTCTCATTAGAATGCAAACTCCTTAAAAGGACAAGGAAAATCATTCTTTATATCTGTATCCCTAGTAGCTAGCAGAGTACTTGGTACATACATATATATACATACATACATACATATACATATGTACATACATATATATACATATATATATGTTTTAAACTTATGTTGGTTTGAGTGAATGAATACAGTTTGATCATCGAGTCTTTGCTTCAACTCTCCAGTGTTGAACTCACCACCTTGAGAGGTACCCCATTCCATTTCTGGAATTACTTAGTTCTTTCCTAATATAGAATAAAAAAAAACTCTTACTCCTTATAATTTCTTCCCAGTGGTTCTAGTCTTACCGATTGGGACCAAACAGAATGTCTAACTCCTCTACAATATGAAAGTCCTTCAAATATTTTTACGGTCTTCCTTTTTCCTGGCTTTTTTCTGGCTACATATCTCTGATTTCTATTTAGCATTTAAAGCCCTTCAGAACTGGATCCAACCTGCTTTTCCAGCTTATTATACATTATTCCCCTTTATCTACTCTGTGGTCCAGCCAAACTAGTTTTTTTATTGTTCTTACTACACAAACACTCCATCTCCAATCTACCTGTCTTTGCGCTGATCTTCACCCATACCCAGAAGGTACTCTCTCCTCACTTCTGCCTCTTAGAATATCTGGTTTGTCTTGTATATACAGGCTATCTCCCCCAGAAGAATGCAAACTCTTTGGAAGCAGGAATTGTTTCTTTTTCATCTGCACCCCCCACACTTAATATGGTACCTAGGGCATAAAAGACAATAGATGCTATTGTATTCAAATCCCCTCACCATCCTCATTATTCTCCTCTGAACACTCTCTAACTTATTTATGTCCTTGTTAAAGTGTGGTATCCAGGGCTGAATATATTATTCCAGGTGTAATCTGACTCAAAACCAAATGCTGACTAAGGAATTATTGGCTTTCTTTATGTAACATAAAGTTTTGTGATAGCAGTAAATGTAAATTTTGAAGAGAAGCATGGTCTCATAGTTCGACTGGTTTTCCTTTCATTTTAGGGATAAATGCAGTATCTTCCTGACTCTCTGCAAGTCTGGGGGTGGGCTTATAAGCAGATGCATAAGTAAAAACAATCGCAGTAATAAAGTCTTGGAATTACACATCATATTTCTTCTAAATAGCTAGAAGAACTCAAAATCTCTAGCTGAGTAAAAAATATCTATATTCTGTTTCAAAGAATAGAAGGAATGATTTGGATTTCTTTCAAACCTTTTCACTCCACATGCAGAAAGATTCAGAATTCATTTCCAAGACTCTAATTGCTGTTATATAAGCTGAAAAATAATGGTGGTACTTTCTAGAAATCCATAATATACTTTTTTTTTTTTTGTACCTGAAGAGGCAATTCTAGGTACCAGATTTGTGGATGCTACTGAAAATTCCTCCAAGTCTCCAGTGACTTTTTCAGTGTGCTGCATACTTATCCCAGTAAGTCATTCAGGCCTCTGTAAGATCTCTCTATGAATTAGAGCCTGCTATACTGTAGTAGCTACAACAGGAACTTTCTAGGATTTTGCTGCTACTTCTGAGTCTTTTTGCTTGATTGAATAAGATTTAAGCAAGATCCTTGTCATATGAACCAAGCAAATGAAGCATTATTTGTAAGGACTAGGGACAATCGATTTTTAAAGTCGATAACTGTCTTTTAAATTAAAATTTTAGACTTGTTTTTTTAATTGTGTAAAGTAATTTAAATATATAAAATGATACAAAAATAATTTTATGGTGTATAAAAAATGTTGGATTTGGAGTCAAAGAACATGAGTTTGAATGTTGGCTCTGACATTTCACTAACTGTGCGTGATCTTGGGCAAGTGACATAACGTACCTTGGCCTAAAATTCCTCATCTATCAAATGAGGAAGTTGAACCACAAGGGACTGAGTCTAAGTTTCATTCCAATATTATATCTGTAGTCAAGGTGCTAAAGTCTAAAAAGATCACTATAGAATTTGAATTATAAACTTGAATTGTTGATTATGAAATGATAAATTAATTACTATTTTAGTAGTTTAATAAATAATACCATTTACAAAGTACCTTAAGATTTGTAGAGTGTTTTATACATATGATGTCATTTGATATGTCACTATAGTTAAGTCATTTGCCAGTCATGATTCTTCGTGACCCCACTTAGGGCAAAGATAGTTTAATCTGAGGATCTCATTTCTCTCTGAAGTGGAATGGGGAAGTAGCAGCTACCTGAGGTGAGACCCTTTGTGTGGAGGTTTTGAATTTTCACTTCTCTGAATCTGAATTTTCACTTCTCTCTGAGTTGATTTCGATCTACTAATGTGTGCTCTCTGTCTCCAGATCCCAGAAGAGTTACCTCCTATTTGTTCTTTGTCTTTCACTGACACATGAAATTCTGAGAGATCCCCTTATCTCCCTCTATCTGATTGTCTTCCTCGTCATTTTTCCTCTGGACAAGTCAAGCAAATTAACCCCAGGATGTCTTCAGAAAGCTTGTGTGTTTGTCCTTCGTTCTCAAAGAGGACAATGACATCAAGATGATGACATGACTTGCTTCAGAAAGCAGTGGGAACAGAAGAAGGGTTTCTGGAAGAGTACATTGCAAGATGGGAGAAATATGCCACAATGGCAAAGATTCATATTCCAAGCATGTATATATTACTCAAATTATGACATGCAGTTGGACAGACAGCTCATTAAGCTAAGCTATCAAAATACGTAGCTATGATAGGAATGGTGAATGGCCTGAGTACAGAGGAAGAAATAAGGGATGGAATGAATTTGAAAACAGTGTGATGCTTTAAATGATTCCAAGTTGTCCCTTATTACAAAAGCTCATCTTTTTTACAGCTATATTCTATTGGTGATGTTCTATGGCTCACTACAAATCTCTAATCTCAGAAGACTCAGTACTTTTAGTGACCCAAGGGACAATATAAACACCATAGATGTTTAGAAAAGGAAGTGGGTTAGTCAAGGAACATGAGGGAAGTTCAACAACAGCTCAGGTGCTACGTGGATATCCTTGAAACATTCAAAGAATCAGAGAAATGCCTTCAGCACTTTGAATGAATCCTCTGTGGAGAAAACTGTGAACAATAATTAGATACAGACAGGTTATAGACTATACCCACAGAAGGACTGTGCACATCAGAGAACTGCTCCTCGCCTCCTTCTCATGGTTGTTATGAGAGGGAAAAACGAGATAATATTTTAAAAGAGCTTCGCAAACCTTAGAATGCTACATGACTGCCAGCAATTACTAACGTTATTCTTACTCTTACAAAAGAAGGTGGACCAATCACATAGTAAAATGAGAGAAAAGAAGTAGGTAATCCAAGAGTTACACTGGCACCTCAAGTTCTGCTTCAAAATCCAGAGAAAGGTTTCCAGCATATGGGATAGAATTTCTGGGAAAGATGTAAGGAAAGCCACAGACAAGAGTGGCTCAGGATAATATTGAAAAACATTTTGATTTATTTAGTTCCTGAAGGCATCATTTTCCTCTTTTTCCAAGTGAAGATTCTAAGGATCAGAGAGGGGAAGTAATATGAACAAAGTTGCACAGTTAGTATGAGAACTAGTCTCCAAACCTAGCTATCCTAACTTTAATTCTAGAACCCAAAATAACAAGAACATAGAATCTCAGCATAGGAAGAAAACCCAGAGGCAAGAGGGCACAATGGATACAATGCCAGATCCAGAAGCAGGAGGATCTGAGCTCAAACTCAGCTTCAGATACTTATTAGCTATGTCTCCCTAGGCAAGTCACTAAACCTCTTTAGACCTCAGTTTCCTTATCTGTAAAATGGGGATTATCATTATTATTATTCAACCCACATTTGATGCCACCTTCTGCAAGACGTCTTCTTGGTTTCCCTCTTCCCCAACTGCTAGTGCTATCTCTAAGATTGCCTTCCATCTTCTCTGCATGTATCTTCTATGTACATAGGAAATTTCATATTGTCTTCTCCACTCTAATGTAAGCTGCTTGAGGACAGGGACTATTGTTGCTTTGTTTTGGATCCCTAAAGCTAAAAACTATGTCTGGTTAATAGTAAGTTTGTTGACTGACTAAATGACTGCCCTTTTACAAGCTACCAAACAAATGGTTATTCTATCTTTGCTTAAAGATCTCTAATAATGGGTAACCCACTATCTCCCAAGACAGTTCATTCTACTTTTGAATAGCTCAAAAGTTAAGAAATTTTCCTTTCATCAAGTCTAAATATGCCTCTTTGCAACTTTCACTCACTGTTCTTAGGTCCATCCTTTGGGGCCATATAGAACAAATCAAATTCTTTTCTTGGTGTTCATCCTTCAGTCTTAAAGTTGGCTATCCTGTGCCCTCACACCTTACGGCTTCTCTTCTTCAATCAAAACATCCCTAATTTCTTCAACCATTCCTCATATCGCATGATCTCTTCATTATTCTAGACACTCCAGCTCATCAGTGTCCTTCCTAAAACATGGTGCCTGGAATTGAGTACAATGCTCCAAATATGACCAGAACAGAAAAATGTGCAACAAGTCAATGATGTCCCTGATTTTTAAATTTTATCATACAACAATAGCATGATAGGATAACAGTAGAGGAAATACCCACATTGATGAAACCTCCCACCCATCTCCATATTAAAAAGAAAATTAGATTCAGGAAAACCACTCCACCCATTTTAAAGAGCCCAGAAAGCAAATAAATTCATAGTTTCATTTTTCATATCCTGTGGGGGATTTTTTGTTTTGTTTATTTTGGTGAGGAGCTGCTAAAGTTCTGGCCGCAAAATGACAAGTAACACATGTGATTTGCCTTATTGTTCTGTGCGCAGAAGTTCTTACTTCTTTCTAATTGTGCAAAACTTCAAGAAGGAATTATTCGAAAAAATAATTATTAAGTAGCACTGGAGAAGTAGGAAAATATTTTTAAAGGTGACCCAAGATAAAAACTCAGGCAAATGTGTAATATGAGATAGGTTCCACAGTAAGCTGATGATCAAAACTGATAGAAAGTTTAAGAGCATCAAAGAAATGTCTTGCCTAAGAGAAGGTTATAAAATTACAGAGGCAGGGGAACATCTGATATCAGACTGTTTGATTACAAAAGAATTTTAGATAAGAATCACTTTGGAAAATAAAGATATTAGAAATCTGTGAAGACTAGAAAAATGCATAAGGAGTCTCCAAAAAAATAAAATCAAGCAAATTTTATAATATGGTTTCATTTATAAAATGAAATGATCATTCTTATAGTACCTACCTCACATGATTGTTGTGGAATTTAAGGTGCTATGTAAAGATGAATTATTTTGATGATGGTGACAAAGATGATTATCTATAAATTCCAAAGTATATCATTGCCAATACATGTTTTCAAAATGTCATTGCTGTTGCTGTTGTGTCATGTCTGACTCTTTGTGACCCCATTTGGGTTGGCAAAGATCCTGGAGTGGTTTGTTATTTCCTTTTCCAGCTCATTTTCCAGATTTTACTGAAGCAAACAGAGTTAAGTGACTTGCCCAGGGTCACACAGCTAGAAAGTGTCTGAGGCCACATTTGAATTGAGAAAGGCGAGCCTTTCTGATTTCAGGTCCAGTGTCCTATCCACTACACCAACTAGATGTCCTGTCTTAAAAACATAGGTGGAGATTAATTACGTGAATGAAAGTTTACCACAAAAATTATTGGATAACTACTTAACTCGTTATCTCATTTTTGGGGCAGCATGGTTTAGTGAAAAGAACTCTAGTCTAGAAATCAAGACAGGTTCAACTTCTTGGGTTCAACTGATATTTTGATATTAATTTGTTGTGTGGCCTTCATCAAGTCATTCAGCCAGTGCAGACCTCAGTTTATTCATCAGTAAAATAAAATAGCTAGACCAGATGATCTCAAAGGAACCTTTCAGCTTAAACGTCTACTTTAACCCAATCTTTGACTGCAAAGTAATTAGATGGATTGTTGGTTTTAGGACCAGATCCCTTCCTTTATAGTCACCCCCTATTATAGCCTTAACTGAGAGACTTGGGAAGATCAGAACATGCAACAAAACTTCCTGATTCACAGTCGCAGAGCCAAGATGGAGGAGTAGAAAGACACACATACTCAAGTTTTTCCCCCACAGCCCATAAAATACCTCTAAAGAAAGACTCTCAACAAATTCTAGAGCAGCAGAAGCCACAGAACCAGGGAGTGAAGGAGATTTCCAGCCCAGGGTGATCTGAAAGGTCAATGGGAAAGGTCTGTGGCACCAGAAACAGAATGGAGCCCGGCCCAACCTTGGCCACAAGGGAAGGTGCTGGGAGGAGGACCCAAGCAGGCCTCAGGGGTGAAATCCCCAGTGGCAGTAGATCCCTCAACCCACAGGTGTCAAAGGTCAGTGAGAGGGTTTTTTCAGCTGGCAGAGAAGGGAGTAGGGTCTTCCCATACCTCCAGCCTCAGGCAGCAGCAGAGGCAGCAGCTGCCACAGCAGCTCTGCATCCACTGTTGGATAGAAAACCCCTGGGGGCACTGAGCAGCTGATCCTTACCTCAGCCCTGTGTGGCTGCCCTGCCCCCATCTAGCGCTCCTGGAGGAACTGAGCAGCTGATCTTTATCTCACACTGAATTGTGGTCCTGCCCCCACCTAGAGCCCCTGGGGGAATTGAGCAGCTTTTCTGAATCTCAGCCCCCCCAGTGCTGGCTTGGTGGAACTGGAGGCCAGGTGGTTGTGGAGAGGAAACTCTACCACTCACAGATTCTGGGCACAAAAGTTTCGGGTTGCTCCCAGACCAGTGTACACACTTGATTGTGCCACCTTAGAGGAGCTGAGATCTTACAGATACCCAGAGTATACTCTACTCTTGACAAAGGACACAAAAGTCAAGCAACTACTTGGGAAAATGCCCAAAAAAGGGAAAAAATTAAGACTACAGAAGGTCACTTTCTTGGTGAACAAATATCTTCTCCCAGAACAATGCTTACCACCAGGGAAAGACACAAAAGTCAAGGCTTCTGTATCCCAAACATCCAAAATATATATTCAGTGGTTTCAGGCCATGGAAGAGCTCAAAAAGGACTTTGAAAATCAAGTTAGAGAGGTGGAGGAAAAATTGGGAAGAGAAATGAGAGAGATGAAAGAAAAGCATGAAAAGTGAGTCAACAACTTGCTAAAGGAGACCGAAAAAATACTGAAGAAAACAACACCTTTAAAAATAGACTAACTCAATTGGCAAAAGAGATTTAAAAAGCCAATGAGGAGAAGAATGCTTTGAAAAGCAGAATTAGCCAAATGGAAAAGGAGGTTCAAAAACTCACTCAAGAAAATAAGTCTTTAAAAATTAGAAAGGCTAATAACTTTATGAAAAAACAAGAAATCACAAAACAAAACCAAAAGAATGAAAAAGTGGAAGATAATGTGAAATATCTCATTGAAAAAACAATTGACCTGGAAAATAGATCCAGGAGAGACAATTTAAAAATTATGGGACTACCTGAAAGCCATGATCAAAAAAAAAAGAGCCTAGACATCATCTTTCATGAAATTATCAAGGAAAACTGCCCTGAGATTCTAGAACCAGAGAGCAAAATAAGTATTCAAGGAATCCACCAATCACCACCTGAAAGAGATCCAAAAAGAGAAACTCCTAGGAACATTGTGGCCAAATTCCAAAGTTCCCTGGTCAAGGAGAAAATATTGCAAGCAGTTAGAAAGAAACAATTTGATTATTGTGGAAATACAATCAGGATAATACAAGATCTAGCAGCTTCTACATTAAGGGATCAAAAGACTTGGAATAGGATATTCCAGAAGTCAAAGGAACTAGGACTAAAACCAAGAATCACCTATACAGCAAAACTGAGTATAATACTTCAGGGGAAAAAATGGTCTTTCAATGAAACAGAGGACTTGCAAGCATTCTTGATGAAAAGACCAGAGCTGAAAAGAAAATTTGACTTTCAAACACAAGAATCAAGAGAAGCATGAAAAGGTAAACAGGAAAGAGAAATCATAAGGGACTTACTAAAGTTGAACTATTTACATTCCTACATGGAAAGACAATATTTGTAACTCTTGAAACTTTTTTCAGTATCTGGGCAGTTGGTGGGATTACACACACTCACACACACACACACACACACACACACACACAGAGACAGAGACAGAGACAGAGAGACAGAGAGCACAGGGTGAGTTGAATAGGAAGGGATCATATCTAAAAAATGAAATTAAGGGGTGAGAGAAAAATATATTGGGAGTAGAAAGGGAGAAATTAAATGGGGCAAATTATCTCTCATAAAAGAGGCAAGAAAAAGATTTTTCAATGGAGGGAAAAAGGGGGAGGTGAGAGGGAAAACGTGAAGCTTACTCTCATTACATTTGACACAAGGAAGGAATAAAATGCACACTCATTTTGGTATGAAAACCTATCTTACAATACAGGGAAGTGGGGGAGAATGGGACAAGCAGAGTGGGAAGATGATGGAAGGGAGGGCAATGGAAGGAGGGAGTAATTAGAAGTCAACACTCTTGGGGAGGGACAGGGTCAAAAGAGAGAATAGAAGAAATGGGGGGCAGGATAGGATGGAGGGAAATATAGTTAGTCTTACACAACACGACTATTATGGAAGTCATTTGCAAAACTACACAGATATGGCCTATATTGAATTGCTTACCTTCCCAATGGGGATGGGTGGGGAGGGAGGGAGGAAGAGGAGTTGGAACTCAAAGCTTTAGAACAACTGTTGAGTATTGTCCTTGCCTACAACTAGGAAATAAGAAATACAGGTAATGGGGTATAGAAATTTAACTTGCCCTACAGGACAAAAGAGAAGATGGGGATAAGGGAAGGGAGGGATGTTAGAAAGAAGGGCAGATTTGTGATAGGGGTAATGAGAATGCTCAGCACTTTTGGATGGGGGGAGGGGAGAGATGGGGAGAAAATTTGGAACTCAAAATTTTGTGGAAATGAATGTTGAAAACTTAAAATAAATAAATTTTAAAAAAAACTTCCTCAGACAATTCATAAGATGTCAACATGTCGTCTCATGAAAACAACAATAAAAATATGAAATAAAGAATTAATATAGGAATATGCTCAATAAAACTAACAGAAACTACGTATCTGATGCTAACACTATGCATGAATCAAATAAGTATTTTTATACTTTATTAATTCAGTGGGTCACCACTGCAAAGATTCATCACCATGGAATCAATGTTCCCAACATTTTTCTGGGATGACCCTCAGAAAGCAGACGCAGTTTGTCATTGGGTTTTTACAGGAAGCCTTTCTATCTTGATAGAACCTGATGGAGTTTAATCTCCATTGGATAATCTTTGAGAACCCTTGGTCATCTCCATACGACATTGAGACAGTCTGAGTTGATCACTATCTAAAAAGCCTGTGTCTTTTATACCAGTATTCTCCCAGTGGGGCTACAATGCTGTGAGCATCATCATCTTGGAAAAATCAAAATTGAAGGGAAGTTAAAGGCAAATGGCAAGATGCGTGTTTCAGACATTTAGAGGTCGTAGAATATTCCCAAAGATGACTTTCAGTCAAAAAGTGGTATAAAAAACTAGAAAAAGTGAGAGGGGAAAAAGTGAAGCTTACCCTCATCACATTTGGCTTAAGGAGGAAATAACATGGACACTCAATTTAGTATAAAAATCTATCTTACACTACAGGAAAGTGGAGAAGGGGATAAGTAGGGTGTGGGGGATGATAGAAGGGAGGGCAAATGGGAAGAGGGGGTAATTAAAAGTAAATACTTTTGGGGAGGGACAAGGTCAAAAGGGAGAATAGAAAAATGGGGGGCAAGATGGAGGGAAATACAGTTAGTCTTTCACAACTTGACTTTTATGGAAGTCTTTTACATATCTACACAAGTATAACCTATATTGAATTGCTTGCCTCCTCAGTGGAGATGGGTGGGGAGGGAGGAAGTGAGAGAAGTTAGAACTCAATATTTTAAATACAAATATTAAAAATTGCTTTTACATCCAACTGGAAAATAAGAAATACAGATAATGAGGTATAGAAATCTACCTTGTGGTACAATAAAATAGAGGAGATGGGGATAAGGGAAATGAGGGGTGTGATAGAAGGGAGGAGAGATTGGGGGAAAGAGTAATCAGCATGCACAATGTCCTACGGTATGGGGAGGGGAGAGATGGGGGAAAATTTGAAACTCAAAATCTTATGAAAATGAATGTTGAAAACTAAAAATAAATAACTTTTATTAAAAAACCTAGAAAAATAATTGAACTGTTCATGTTGTGAGAACAAAAAACATACTAAGTTTCCCCTAGATATTCAAAGAATCAGGGGAAGATTCCCAGTATATTTGGATAGATCATCTATGAGAAAACATAGATGAGAATGACACAAAATGAATAGGTATAGAAAAGCTGTTGTCTATGTCTTTGAAGGCAGTACCTATTCTGAAGAGATCAAAGAACCCTGAGACAACACTAACCTCATCCACTTTCCAATGAGAAAATTTCTGCCATCACAATTCATTTATACCATGGTCTTTCTCTGCAACCACCGCCATATTTGTAGCCAAAGCCTTTTTTTTATTTGCACTTCTAACACTCTTTTCTAAAACCCAAATAGTCTCAGAGTGTGTGAAGGAAGATTATTTGTGTCTTTGATTAATCTTTCTCCCACTGAAGAATGGAGTGATTTGTCCAAAGATGAATTACTCCCACTTTCCTATTTACTGTCAATAACTTTGAGGTCTGCTTAATGCCTTAGTCTTTCTCTTGTACAAGTTTTGTTATACAATATTTCCCTCCAAAATCATATTATTAGCACTATCCTGCTGATTAAATATTCACTGGCCAATAAGAGTGACATTCAGGTTGAAGGTAATTTTTGTATTTAAAATTTACATATATTAAGTAGGTTTCTTAGAGTTGTCTTTTGTTTGTTTTGGAGGAAGTAAATTTAAAATATTTCACTTTATTGGAAACAGTCTATAAATATCATTTTAATGCCAGAGGGAATTAAAAAATCATGAGACTTTCTGTTTACCTTTCTAAAATATGCCATGTGACACACTAAATAGCACATTGGGGAGTAAAGTCTTGTTTTGAAATTCTGATGTTTTAATGTGCTGCACATCCTCTCTAGGAATATTCATCTCCAGAAATCATACAGATTCATTTGTTCATTCACTGAAAAATTCTTCCTGAATACCAACTGTACCAGCTTAAGGAGGATGTCTATCTATTATGGAAGTCTTTTGCAAAACTACACATATATAGCCTGTATTGAATTACTTGCCTTCTCAGTGGGGATGGGTGGGGAGGGAGGGAGGAAGAGAAGTTGGAACTCAAAGTTTTAGGAATGAATGTTGAGAATTGTTCTCGCATGCAACTGGAAAATAAGAAATACAGATAATGGAGTATGGAAATCAATCTTGCCTACAAGAAAAGAGAGAAGATGGGGATAAGGGAAGGGAGAGGTGTGACAGAAGGGAGGGCAGATTGGGGGAAGGGATAATCAGAATGCATGGTGTTTTGGGGTAGGCGGAGGAGACAGATGGGGAGAAAATTTGGAACTCAAAATTTGGTGGAAATGAATGTCAAAAACTAAAAATAAATAAACATTTTTTAAAAAGAAGGATGTCTATGAAGTGCCTTGAAAAATTTAAAGCACTACATAAAATGTCAAGATGGTGATGATGAAGAAATCAATTCTAAATAGCCTTTGATTCCTAAAAACTAATAACAGCAAAGTCTCTGTCCATCCTAAGAAATTATTAAGAAATTTGGAACAGAGCAGAAATAAAGTTACACAGCAGTCACATGGATGAACATCAAACACACTGAAGAAGAAAAAGCATAATTTAATACAACTTTATAAAAAGAATTAAAGAAGAAAAATAAATTTACCTGTTGTTCAAAAAGGAAAGCCACAGAACAATGTTTATTGATTCCCTCTCCCCCAAATTGTAAGAATAACAAGAAGAATTTCTTCTTACCTGCCATTGATGAGTACTTCAGAAAGCCGATTATTCACCTGGTTATCACTCTTATGACGGAACTGCAAGTGCAAAATATTTATGAGAAAATCATTGCAATCACTTTTTCTTCAGTACAAATCGAAAAATACTTGGGAGATTTTTAGGATTTACAAGGTTCAGAAAATCCACAGGTCCTTTCCCTGCTACACATAATCTACATGTCTATGTCTACACATAATCTAACATCTTGTCTACAAAGCTCAGTTCCGGGTGTTGGCAAATAAGAGAATTAACTATACGTTTTCTTCCAATTCACATATTTGGGGTTGAATTTGTGGGCACAATTCTCCATTGATTCTACATGGATGGAGGGGAAACACACTCAATTTTTAATCCTCTAAGATGGAAGTTTTTCATTTCTTACACACGTGTACTTAGTACTTTGCTTTACTAAAACATTATTCACTGGATAACATTTGATCATCATTTCTTATGAATTTGTTTGAAGCTGAAGAAATATTTGTATCATGAATTTTAGATCAGAAAAGTTCTCGTTGCTGTGAATGAACTTATGTGTTACCACACATTAGGAGGAAAATATAACATTCAATTTAGGTTTATATTTTTAAACTTAACATGATTTTATTTCCTCTTGCATTCCTAAACACCCCAAGTTACAGAATTAACCACAGAATTGTGAAGTGCGCCAAAGCCCACCAATGTAACCCAGATCATAACTTTGGAAAAGATATCAATTACTACTCAAACTATTGTCATTTCCCCTAGAAATTAGCTCCTGTACTGTTAATTACCTTGAAGTTTTAATAACTCTCCAAGAGACTTCATTACCCTGAAGGAGGAGGAGCTGGTAACCTTTTCCCTATGTAACTGTTTTTTAGGCAAAGGTACTTGACTCTCCTACATGTTCCCTGCAGTAAAAATTTTAAAGTCCCTACAATCATACAGGTACATAGATACAGTTTGTAGATGTATGTAAAATATTCACTAATTTATATATAGTAAGGCAACATGCACAGTAGCCCATATACAAAGATCATATTCAGGTGTTTAATACTTAGCATAAAAACTAGGAGTGCACATGGTATAGCAAACACATTGATCATCACTTGTCTGGGTGATATATAAGTTGTGAACTACATATAGTCTATGAGTGGGTACTGTCTGGTGGCATATGTAATTGCTTCACACATTATGCATGGATGCCTTGGCACTTCTGGGGCAAAATGTTCTCATTTCTGCACCTTTAATATTCTAAGACCTACTCACTTTCTGATCTGGGACTATGGATCACAAAGCCACTGTCTTCAGATCCTAATAAGTCAGGCATTTTAGATGGTCTCAGTTTCCTTGAGGGCCACCATAGCTAGAGTATTCAACAGGAAAGAGAGAGGAGATCTCTAGATTCAACCTTCTTTTTCCCCTCTGCCACAAAAAGAGCAAGGCAATCTCTGCATGTTCCTCCACCCTCGAGTAAGAATCAAATTGTAGTGTTCTTTCCATCCAAATCTTAATTGAAATCTTTTCCATATGGTCCTAAAATGATAACATTATGCAATGCCATGTACACAGTAAGTGCTTAATAAATGTTTGTTGAGTTATTGAAGCCAACTTAAGTACCTAAGACTCTTCCAGGTCATTCAATTGCCTATATCTAATGGGAATTTGGAAATGAACTCACTATAAAGGTCAGTTAGGAATATGCAAAAGAAAAGGCTAAGCATGTTTTTGGATCTGAAAGGGACCTGAAAAATCATCTTGTCCAATTTCCTTATTTTCCCAATGAGAAACCTGAGGTCCAGAGTCATTGAGTGAATTGTCAGAGATAAGAAGTAGTAGAGCATGTTCACTGACTCCAAATCTGGCGTTTTTGCCACAACGACCTGTCCAATTCTCTAGGGCTAAACAGATCAACACAAATCTCCCATCCACAGCCTTTCAAACACTTTAAGTCTGCTTTCAAATCCCCTAAAATTGGTGGTCTGCCAAAGCCAATTCAAACCAGCTCTGGAGAGTCATCAAATTTTCATTGTGAGCATTTGCCCCTCAGAAAGAGGCAAATGCTACAAAGCAGGGATTAATTTATTCTATTGACTATCTAAACTTAAAAAAAATAATGGAGAAAATACAGGTTAAACTTAAAATTGTGTCCTGTGCACATTTTTCTCCCCCTGAGAGTCAGTTGTTAGACATCTACCAGTTTGTCCTTGCCTACAAGGCTTTCTCTTCCTCACTATAAACATCCCCAGTTGCTTTCACTGGTACGTAAGGCCTGATCTATAAGTTCCTCATTCTTCTTGGTACCCTCTGTCTGGTCACCTTTTTGATACTTCAAGATTCTATGGCATTTTTAGTATAAGTACACTGTCAAAGGGGATTGGGATCAGCTTGTTAATGAGCTCCCTAAAATGAGGTGTCCACAACTGAAGAGCTCTCCCTAGTCTGTGCAAAGCCTTCTCTTTTTCCAAACTGGTCACAATCTTCCCCAATAACCCTTGTCTCTTCTATATCCATCCTCTTCAATACTCTTTCTTTTATAAACTCACATTAAACTCTTCTCTACTTTGTACCTTAACCTAGATGCCTCCAGTAGGTGCCATCTGTAGTTAGCTAGACAGTAACATACATACATACGTACATACACAGATACATACTTTGTGCCAGGCACTGTTCTAAGCTCTGAGGACACAAGTAAAAGCCCTTGAGGTACTTACATTATAATGACAGAAGATAGTACATATATGGATGCTCGAAAAGGGATTAGGAGAGGGAGGAAGATTGTAGGAAATAGCAATGGAACAGAGGCAAGGTAAGAGAAAAGACTAACCTACCAGAGTTAATGCATTACAGTATTTCATTGTGGTAGGGGCTACTAAGCTACAACTTTAAACAACTAATTACTTCCTTTGTGATCCATGAAGAATGTTTTACAAAGATTTCGTATTTTAGATTAATGGAGCAAAGGCAATTTGGAACTCCACTTAGGCAGGATAAGAATGAAGATCTAGTCCTCTTTCTTCTGGCTTTTTTCCTCCTATTTCTTGAACCTTCCCATATTTTCCATGCCTTTGTCATGGCTCCTCCCACTGGAACCAAGATTTGTACAATTTTATCTATTTTTGTAAAAGGAGGAGGAGGAGGAGGAGGAGAAGGAGAAGAAGGAAAAATGAGGAGGAAAAGAAGGAAGAGGAGGAAAAGGAAGAGAAAGAGGAGAAGTAAAAGAAGGAGGAGGAGGAGAAGAGGAAGAGGAAAAGGAGAAGAAGAAGAAGAAGAAGAAGAAGAAGAAGAAGGAGGAGGAGGAGGAGGAGGAGGAGGAGGAGGAGAGGAAGAGGAAAAGGAGGAGAAGAAGAAGAAGAAGAAGAAGAAGAAGAAGAAGAAGAAAGAGGAGGAGGAGAGGAAGAGGAAAAGGAGAAGAAGAAGAAGAAGAAGAAGAAGAAGAAGAAGAAGAAGAAGAAAGAGAAGGAGGAGAATAAGAAGAGGAGGAGGAGGAGGGTAGAACCCATCACTTTTCTTATTAATCTTTAAGCCCTTTACCCACTTTTACCCACCCCTCCACCCCCAGTTCAGAGATAAGAACACAAAGGAGAAGAGTTTGCTCCAGGATTTCTAAGGTTCTATCCAGCTCTAATTTTTCTCTCTTTTCTCATTCTCTGTTATGTCACTCTTATCTCATTCACCACTAAAATCAGAAAAAGGGCTCAAAAGAAAAGTGTCATCTGTGTCTCTTTTCTGAAGGCAGTCACAGACTAGAACATTCAATCTTTGTCACTTGCCCTCAGACAGTATTAGGCAAAGTATTTTCCTTCCCATGGTCCTTTATTTAAACTGTTCCAAAGTACAGTAAGGGCTCCATTCCATTTTGATGTAATTAACAATATTAATGATAATAACATTTACATAGCGCTTTATGATTTGTTGCCCTCTGCATTCCTCAGAGATTGTCAGGCTTCATATTTCATAGCCATATAGCATTACCAGATGACCACTGTTCAAAAAAATGGGGAAGCAGGTTGAGATCACTCAAAATGCTACATATTTTCCAAATGCAACCCAGAGCACTTTCTGTCTCTTATTAATTTCTGGGAGGAGTTTATTCTCCATCTTCAATGACTGACCAAGTTGAAAGTACTAATAGACTAACTCATCTGGCTCCTCATTCAATTATATGTAACTTTCTGAATAAGAGGCATTTTTATTCATTCTTTTTTTCCCCTGGGTGGTGGCTCTTATCTCTTTGAAATGGTTATGGATATCACTGAGGAGCCCCAACAATTTTGGGAGGCCTGATGTAACCATAAAAATGTTATCTGCAAACAAGATCTTCTAGAAGATATCTCCTTCTACAACCAGGGGTTCAAGAATGTTGAAGGAATCAAATTACACCTTCATGTCAATATAATTGGGTTTTTTGGTAATTCCATATTTTTTACATTACTGTGAGAAGGTGTCCATAGGCTTTACCCGGCTGCCAATGGAATCCATTACACTAAAAAAGGTGAAGGATCCTTGTTCTATAGGGAATCTCTCACCAGACATCTTCCAAGACAGCACTGAACACTTTACTGAGCATTCATCTGTCTATGCTGGGCTCCCCTTACTACTGATCTTCAGAAGGCCTTTGAACAAATTGTCTCTATGACAGTATCTCTCAAGGAATGCTGTAGAATCCAAACGTGTGTGGCAGCCACCTTGTGAAAAAGGGAATCCTCTGAGACTGAATTCTGCTCTACCACAGCGAGTGCTTCGAAGAAATAAGTACACAAATAGGAAACCATGAGATTTTTGTCTTTGCTCTGTCAGGTAATTTTGTAAATAAGGATATAAAATCATTTGTGTACTCTACCACCTCACACACCTGTGCACTAACTAACACAGCCCTCCCAACTTGCAGCCACTGAAGCAGCACATGCACTCCCCACTCTCTACTGATCCTGATCCTGACCCAGGCCCACCTTGTGGTCCTGGCCTCCCCTCCCCACTCAAGCAAGGCAACTGGCAGCCTGGGGCTTGTCTGAAGAACTAGAATATTTGTTTAATCTCATACATTCTTCCTCTCTATGGATTTCTAGTGCAATTTCTTCCCATTCCTTATTAATGAGAGTTAACCATATCTAACCTGGCTCCAGACCCGCCATGGTAAACTCTGGTCATCTTCCTAACATGTGGCTTAGTTATCATTCCTACCCCCTTTCCACCTCTTACTCTGGGGACAATAATTATATCAAAACTATCACTTGTGGGGAGTCAACCAATGGTCCTATGTTTCCACTCACTGTCCCAATGACCTCTAAAATCTAATCACACTCCCTAACTTCCACTCCCCTACGTATATTATCTTACCCTATGAAAATATAAGCTTCCTGAGGACAGGGATTTTTCTGTTTTTTGTATTTGTATCCCCAGTGCTTAGCCCAGTGTCTGGCATTCTGGTGCTTTTTTGGAAGGGGAGGGGATAATTCAATTATCAAGCACCTTGTATACTCATTTTATTTAAAGTACTTTGCTGCAGTTGAGTCATTTCAGTAGCATCTGATTCTCTGTGATCCCATTTGGAGTGTTCTTGGCAAAGATACTGGAGTGGTTTGCCATTTCCTTCTCTAGCTCATTTTAAAGATAAGAAACTGAGGCAAACAGGGTCACACAGCTAGTAATTGTCTGAGGCTGAAACTGAACTCAGATCCTCTTGATTCCAGGGTCCGCACTCTATCTGCTGCACCACCTAGCTGCTGCTTAAAATACATTATAGCACAGTAAAATTTTGTTAGGAGATTAACATATAAACGATAAATTTTTTTTATTCATTTCCTCATTCTAAAGATTTTCAGAGGCCAAATGACTACTTTTGATCCCTGCTCAATAACCAAATCAGTTACTGTTGTCACTGATCAAGAAAGGCAAACAAGACAATTTCCTGGCACGCAGATTGCACTCTCTGAAAACTTGAACTCTGTCTCACACTAGTCCTCAGACCTCAGGAAATGTCCCTGAATGACAGAGCTAGAAGAAGCTGGCCCACCAAAAATAGTGTTACTTAAACTTTAATGATTCTGGGATCTTAGCAACCTAGCTATTCCATCCCATGAAGCAGATCTCAACTCACCTGCGCTTCCTCTTCCCACAGGACTTTTGGTCATGTTTTCTCATCAATTCTCTATAGAAAAACTATCCAGTATGCTGGTGGCCTTCCTTTAAGTCTTTATACAGTGTGAATCCCAGTATAGTATTCCAATTGTTAGCGTGCTATGGACTTATGCATTGCCTTGCTGTGACAGTCATCTATCACCTTTGCTAACGATACATTTCTTCAACAGTATTCCTTACTCTGCTTCGTGCATGAAGGTGGCCTTCAAATATATTGCAGTCTACTTTCACCCACTCTATTGCCCTTTGGGTAATTTTGATTCTTTAAAGATTATATAGCTTTTCTTGGCAAGAAGCTAAAATGTTTGATGGCTAAAGCAATTTCTGGATTCTTGTGGCTTCCTCATTATATAGATTGCTTTTAAAACTTTTGTTGAAATGTATAACCTATATCAAATTGCCTAGCATTTTCAGAAGAGGGGAGGGAAAAGAGGGAGAAAGGAAAATTTGGAATTCAAAATCTTGTAAAAATGAATGCTAAAAATTGTCTTGACATGTACTTGGGAAAAAATAAAATATTATTTTAAAAACTTTTACAGAAAACTATAATAATCAAAGTCAATATTTTCCCTTTATTCATTTCCCATTTTTAGCTTATTCAAATAGGTCAGGTTGAAGCTATATGCAGTGCATTCTCATCTTTATCCTTTCTTCTGATATGGAATTATCTCCACTTTTACTCTTTCTCATCAGTAGTCTGACTATCCATAGATTGCTGATGCTGAAATGATTCCTCCGTCACAGAATCAAAATCATAGATTTACTGAATTTCAGAGTTGGAAGGGACCTCAGTACTTAAGAAGATCTAGTTCATTTTATTTGAGAGATTTAGTGCTACAATGTGTAGAGTCTGTCAACTTTCTTTTTCAAAAAAGAATTTATGACATATGGATATGAGACTTCCAAGTAGTCTGTAAATACTTGATCTCTTTGGTTTTCTACTCTTGAACCGTATGTTTCAAGGTATATTTTTCCATCTTCTCTGGTGTCTGTCTTCCCACTAAAGTCCCTAGTATAGCTTGACTAACTTGGAAGGTCCTGTCAAATCCTTCAAAGAATTTTTTTGTACCTCTTCATCTTCTGTAATAGATGCTGATGTACCAGATACGAGTGTATTCATGGTGGTATTTTTTTGTTTGTGTGGGGTTTTTTTTGTTTATGCTCACCATGAGTTTTTTAAGAAGAGATAATCAAATAACTCAGGAGATAATGTTCCTTCTTGCCTTTAAGTTAGAAATTAAAGAGAAGAAACTCTGAGTCATGTTTCAGTGCTGAATATCCTTTTGGTTTCTAGCCTTATCATGATAATATCAGTACTGATTTTATTCAGTCCTTCCTTTAATATGTCAATTTGTTGAATCTTAGACAAAAATCCTATATGAAATACCAAGAAGTCAAATTAATGGTTAGAGTTGGTCTAAAAACTATGTGCTTCTTAGCATTGTCTTCCACATTTCCCACATTTCTCCAGTATACTTGTGAAAGCAGGATAGTCATGAGGTACTAGAGGACATTTGTTTAAATTTTCTTGTTTTTCATTGTTGCTTCAGCCAAAACACTTCATCAGCTAGTGGTCAAGCTATTGGTGATAAACTTCTTCATAACTCACTGAACTGTCCTTAGATGGAAGATTCAGGTTTGTCTTTAGGACCATTCTTTCCATTACAATTAAATTTGCCAGATCTCATGGCCCACCAATACAGCCTTCCAGAGAGCCCTGGTTCATTTTCATACCTTGAAGAGGCATCAGAGTATGGCATTATGAAGGCACTTATAAAAAATAAAGGACAGAACTCCAAAGAAATTAAAATGTTCTGTGTGTTAGCTCAGAAATGAAAAGAGGAAATTTAAGCGTTTGAGACTGAAGATCTCACAACATCA
This sequence comes from Notamacropus eugenii, assembly GCF_028372415.1. NCBI lineage: Eukaryota > Metazoa > Chordata > Mammalia > Diprotodontia > Macropodidae > Notamacropus > Notamacropus eugenii. The sequence continues at coordinate 3,013,553 of NC_092878.1, read as the reverse complement.
GATGATGCTTCACTCCTAGTCATTCCAGGTTTCTCCTCACAATTCCCCTTTTCATTGACCTGTTTCAGTCTCTCTAATGATACCAATTGAGAGAACCTTTGATAGTAGCCTCTCTCCTTAATACATTATACCTCTGAATAGATGCAATCAAAGAAGAAGCACACATACCAAAAAATATTAATTTATCCTGTTAACAGCTTAAAAGCTGGGTATCTAATTTAGCAATTTTCCCTAAAAGCAAATTTGCCAACATAGGAATCCTACTCCCACTTCTTTCCAGGGCCATCATCTTCTACTCTAACTGCTCCTTATTTGATAAAACTAAGAAATTGTGAGCATTTTTTTTATTCAAATGAACTTGGCACACATTTATTAAGCACCAATTATGTACAAAATACTATGTGAGGCAGCAAAAACCTTCATGTTTCCCTTTAGCTTCTCGGTTGGTGCTGGCTCGTTCTGACTCTCCGTGACCCCATTTGAGGGTTTTCTTGGCAAAGGTACTACAGTGGTTTGCCATTTCTTTCTCCAGCCCATTTTGCAGATGAGGAACTGAGGCAAACAGTGACTTGCCCAGGTAAGTGTCTGAGGCCAGATTTGAACTCCTGAAGCTGAGTCAAAGCACAGTGTTCTATCTGCTGCACCATCTACTAGCCCGCAAGATATCATGATGAAGTGCACATCATATTCAGTTCCATTCAAAAAACATTAAGCACCTACTGTGTCCAAGGTATGTTCTAGGTGCTAGCAATAAAAAGACCAAAATGAAATAGTTTCTAGAAGTCCAAGGGATTTACATTCTACTTCTGTGCATTAGAAATGGGATAGAAATGAAAAGAATTTGAAACAATAAGAAAGACTCCAGGACAAATACTCACAAAATCATCAGTGGCGTCTTTGACAGCAGTAATGGTTAACACCAGAACTAAAGGCACAATGGTTGTAAACCATGACAGGGAAGATATTTCTGGAATTAGCTGCAAGAGACGATTTTAGATTTTATTACCCTCAAAGTCAGAGGATTTCTTTAGCCAACAATGTGTCACTTTCCTCTGAGAACATAATTTGTTAAAATTTCAATACTGTCACCTAAATATTCCTTAACTCCAGTGAGTAATAAGAGGATATCACAAGGGACTTTCAGAGTATTCATCTGCAAACAAACATCACATGATTTAGCATTTTTTAAAATTAACCTCCTAAGGTACTGAATTTCATAACGCATCTTTACAAAGTGGACCAGTGAAAATGAGTTTCTTGAATGCTTTCATGACTAATATTAATTTGGCAAAAATATTCTTTAGAGACATTAAGTTCTGTTTGGTTGTGGGTTTTGGTTTTTTTTTTTTTAATATTTGACATTTTAAGCTTTAGATAAATCTCCTACTCTTTCTCCACTTTTTATCCCCACCCTCAAACATCTGAGGCTCATTTACTGAGGGTGTTATGGCTGTGTAGCAGGGCTCCTCATGTGTAAAATGAAGGGTTGAACTAGAAGACCTCTGACCTTCCAACTCTCACTCTATGATGCAAGGATGAAGTTGTAAAAAGCACCCAAGTAGGGGTTAAGAAACCTAAATCCTCTTTCCATCTCTTCCTACAAATAGCTGGGCACCCTTGTCACTTAACTTCTCTTGATTTCTGTTTCTTCATTGGCAAAATGAGGCGATTGATCTTACAACTCCAAAATTGTTTGATTCTGTGAAAGTATTCCATTGTAGAAACAATAGACCCTGCTCACACGAAACACTGGGTTTCAAAATTTCTATCTAACCCTTAGGAATCTGAAAAAGTAAAGCTGTTACAAGAAAGTTGTCAAGAGGCACACCCAGATAATTAAAATAAATGAAACCAAAAGCAGTCTCAAGTAAAAAAGAAAAACAACTTATTTTTGATAATTTGGTGATTTTAATAATTTCTTAATAAGATGGTATTTATACACAGAAAGCTACAATTAAAGTCCTATTTCAATGTCACATCATGACATAGAGGTTAACCTTGGTTCTTGAAGGCTATGTAAGCCCCGGCAGTTCCATCAAGCTGAAAAGAACTTGAGGAAAAAAGTCTAAGGACAGACTCTGTGACTCTACATCTATTGTCTGAGGGCTAGCCAGATAAGTTCAAAGAGGCTGCCCACCAAAAGTTAACCACTAGGTGATAATTTTTTTTTTTTGGTACAGAAAATAAGAGATAGCAGTGTTATAAGCTGGATTGATGGAAGAGTTATTCATAGAAATCAAAGATGACATCTTTGAGAGACTAAAATATATTTTGAAAAAATCATGTCAAAAGTGTCCTTTTAAAAAAAATTCCTAATATTTCAGTGTATTTGGGAGCTGGTAGTTTTTTGGTGGGGTAATGGAGGCAGGGGTCTGCACCTATGATTTTACTATTATAGAAATTCCCTCTACAAAGGCAAATCAACAATTTTTCTTCTACTGTCTTAGAGTAGAGGTTCTTAATCTGGGATCCACAGGCTCCCATTTTTGCAGGTATGAAATAGGACTTGAGTTCCTGTCTTCCTGACTTAAAAGACTACTCTCTATCTCTCAGTCAAAAATGAGTAATATCAATGAAATCACCAAACTTTATCTCTTTATTTCATTTGTTATTAGTAAAAGCTAGAAAATGAGCCCATCCACGCTTAGGTACAACCTTTACTTTAAGGGAAAGAAATTAAAAATCATTACCCTCAAATTAACAACACAAATTTCTACCACTAAATGCTTTTATCAAATACATATGGAATATCTTATATCTACAAGTAAAAGCTGTTGTATCTCTTTTATGAAAAAAAAAACATGGAATAATGAAAGTTATCAAATTAAGCTCTAAAAAAAGAGCTTGGTTATTGTCCTTTTGCCTTAGCCCTGTAAATATTATCAATGGCAAGTGAGGAAGTAAAAAAGCATGGAGGGAGGCTATTAACAATAATTGCTAGGGTCTGGTATGGTTCAAATAAAGGGCAAGGCTGAATTTAAAAGTGACCTTGATACTTAGAATGATGAATGTGATGTTTTAATACGCTGCTGGCACTCCCATGTTCAACAAGAAGAAAAAACCAATCTAATAGCCATGAAAATATGATCTGAAAGGATAATTTACCTAATCATGTGTATTGCACTAATTGTATTTCTTCATGTTTCCAAAAGTTAAAAAAATCTTTTTTTAACAACCAATTCAACAAGTCCAATGCACTCCCTCTTCCCCCCCCCCAAAAAATGTATATATTAAGCACCTACTATACGCAAAGGACTCTACTAGGTGTTTTGCTGTTCAGCCGTTTTTCTCAGTAGTATCCAACTCTTCATGACCCCATTTGGGGTTTTCTTGGCAAAGACACAAGAGTAATTTGCCATTTCCTTCTCCAGCTCATTTTACAGATGAGGAAACTGAAGCAAATAGGGTGAAGTGACTTGCCCAGGGTGACACAGCTAAGTGTCTACAGCCTGATTTTGAACTCATGAAGACTAGTCTTCTTGACTCCTACTGACCCAGGGCTCTATCCACTGTGCCACCTAACTGTCCCCTCTACTAGACACTATAGACAAAATGAAAACCATCCCTGCTCTCAAGGAGTTTATAGTCTACTAGATTGTAAACCAAGTGGTAAAGAAAGGGAACTTGTGCATTACCTGCAAAATCAGTAGGAAAAGGAAATAGGCGTTGGCCACCCGTTGGAATTGTTCAAATAAATTAATAGGCAAGAAGGTGAGAACATTGTACTTAGAGGTATGGATGCGGTTATTCTGGAAAAGAAACATAACAACACATTAGTATTGGCAGAGGCACCCAATCAATTGATCAACAAGTATTATGTGCCAGGAACTGTGCTAGGCGCTGAGAATACAAAAACAAATTATAATGCACAAGACAGGTGAAAGAATATTAAATCTGAGTACCAGCCCAGAAGGTGCTACTGAACTTTAAACAACCAGCTCTCCAAAAAGAAAAAAAAAAAAGTTCTCACAATACACTTTTAAATTAATCTGTATTATTAACATTTTCTCTTTCACTTTAAGTCTAGACAATCAACAAATCTTAAATTTGTGAGTTTTCTGATTTCTAACCTATAACTGCTCACACTGAAAATTTAACAACCGGCTCAAAGATTCAAGCTGGCTCCAACACACCCTCGGTCCTGTCTCTGCCATTTGTTATTTCTCCTCTTGAGCCTCAGTTTCCAATTTGTAAAATGGAGGGGGTTGGGAGCAGTGAATCAGATCATTCCTAACATGCCTCCAGTTCTAACATTCTGCAGTTCAGCACATCTGCTCATCAACAGAGATAGCCCTAAAATATGTGAGCCAAACATAAGAATTGTGCTTTAACAAGATCATAGATCACAGATCTAGAACCAGGAAAGATCTTCCAATTCATCTGGTCCAAGCTGGTTTACAGTTGAGAAAACTGAAAATTAAAGATAAGAAGTCACTTTCCCCATAGTCACACAGGGAGTGGCTGAAGTAGTACTTGAGCCCAGGTCCTCTCATCCCAAATGCAGCACTTGCATTACTGCAGGCAGACTCTCTAAACTTAAAGACCAATTAACTATAGGATTTTGTACACTGTGCTGCTCAAGGCTGGCATTTTTTCTGGGATGACTTATTCTTGATAACAAGTGAAGTCTTTGTTAAAGCACAACAACCCTCCTGAGAGAGAAAGCCAATTAGGTTGCAACTCCTCCACCCCCTGAGATTCCCTATTCCCATACTCCTAGTGCACCATTCCTGTATCTGTGCCTGGTTTGAGAAGATTCATTGGAGCTCTGCAAGTTCATATGTGGGCTTGGAAATAACTCTTGACAGTAAGCAAGCACCAGCAGGCCCAGTGACCAAAATAAACTAGCCAACAGAACCGACACATGTGAGTTAACAGCCTAATAGACACCCAAGTCCTTTCACAGAGAGTTAGAGCTGGGGGAGGGGGGACCTTCACAGTCATCTAAACAAAGGAAGAAAACGAGGCCCAAGATTATACATATAATAGTGGCAAAGTCAGGATTGGATACTGGGTCCTTGAGCCCTAGGATTCCTTCCACCACATCACGCTGCTTTCTTAGGTTATGCTTTCAAAGAATCTTATGTCTGTGGGAGGTAGGGGGGACTCAAAGGGAACCTGCAAGGAGGGGGATATCTTATGCTTTCTCTGCCAAGTGACTTAATAACAATAATAGTAATGGAGCAGTATATAAATGCATGTTCCCTCCCCCATTATGTGGTTCCCACTATGTGCCAGGCACTGTTGATTCTCACAACCCTACAAGGCAGGTGCCATTATTATCCCCATTATAGAGGTGAGGAAACTGAGGCAGAAGAAATTATATGACTTGCCCAGATTCACACGAATAGTAAGTGTTGGAGGGGGCCATATTTTAACTCAGGTCTTCCTGACCCCAAACTCTATGACACCTAGCTGCCCTGGGAGTCCTAGGAGAAATCGGAATGGTGAGAATTTTAACAGGTTACGATCTCCCTAGCGGCCAGTATGCTATGAGCCCCTCCCATCAACTTATACATAACATTTTGCATATGTTTTATATCTTATATATTTTTTATACTGGATCACTACCTTGTCATGACAGAAGGGTTTGCACAGCTCAGTGAAACAATGAGCTTTGCCATACAGGGTTACCCAAGCTGGACAGGTCACAGTATAGAGTTCTGACAAAAGATGATTAACTGGAAGATGAAATGGCAAACCACTTCAGTATCTTTGCCAAGAAAACCCAATGGACAGTATTAAAATGTTCAAAGACATTACATCAGAAGATGAGCCCCTGGGTCAGGAAGCATCCGACTCATTACTGGGGATGAGTATAGGGCAAGTACAAACAGCTCCAGAAGGAAGGAAGCAGCTGAGTTAAAACCAAAAGAAAGCTCGGCTGTGGACGTACATAGTGACAGAAGGAAAGGCCAATGCTGGAAAGATCAATATTGCACTGGAATCTGGAATGTAAGATCCATGAACCAAGGGAAGCTGGGTGTGGTCAAATAGGAGGTAAAAAGATTAAAGAGGAACCTCTCAGGTGTCACTGCTCTTAAATGGATGGGAATCCAGGTGATCATTACATAGATTACCATGGGCTGGAATCCCTTAGAAGAAATGGAGTAGCCCTCATAGTCAATAAAAGGCTGAGAAAAGCAGTAGTGGGTACAATCTCAAAGATGATACAATGATAACTGTTTGAATCTAAGGTAAAATGATAACACGAGTCTATTATCCAACCGCTGATGCTGAAGAGGCCAGTTGGTCAGTGCTATGAAGACCTACAACATCTTCTAGAAATACACCAAAAACAAAGATGTCACATCCATCATAGGAGATGGGAATGCTAAACAAGGCCATCAAAAGATAATTGCAATAACAGGCAAGTTTGGCCTTAGAATACAGAATGAAACAGGGCACAGATTAATAGAGTTTTGTCCAGATAACTCTCTGGTCATAGCAAATAATCTTCATCAACAACCCAAAAGATGACTGTGCACGTAGACATCTCCAGATGGACGATGCCAAAATCAGATAGATTACACATACTTTGCAGGCAGAGGTGGACGAGCTCTACATATACACAAGACCTGGGCTGACTGTAGCTCAGATCTTGAGCTTCTTACTGTAAAATTCAGACTTAAATTGAAGAGAGTAGGGAAAACCAATATAGGTATGGCCCAAATAATATCCCTTGTGAATATGAAGTGGAAATGCTGGGTAGATTTAAGGGATTATATCTGGCAGATAGGAGAAGCTAAAGAACTATGGACAGAGGTTTGTACAGGAGGCAGCAACAAAAAATATTCCAAAAGAAAAGAGAGCTGGAAAGCAAAATGGCCGACTGGTAAGGTTTTACAAATAGCTGAGGAAAGAAGGAAAGTGAAAGGCAAAAGAGAAAGGGAAAAATATGTCCAATTAAATGCAGAATTCCAAAGAATAGCAAGGAGAAATAAGAGGATTTTCTTAAAATGAGCAGTGCAAAGAAATAGAAAAAAAAAGTTGAATGTGAAAGACAACAAATCTTTTCAGGAAAATCAGAGATATCAAAGGAATGTTTCATACAAAAATGGGCATGATAAAAGATAAAAATGGCAGGGACTTAACAGAAATATAAGAGTAAGAAAAGGTGACAAGAATATACAGAGGAAGTACACAAGAAAGATCTAAACACCATCAGTAATTAATGATGTGATTACAAGAACATACATCTTAGAGAGTGAAGTGAAATGGATCTTAGGAAGCATTACTAACAATAAAGCTAGTGGAAATGACAGAATATCAGATGAACTGTTTAAAATCCTAAAAGATGATGCTGTTAAAGTGTTGCACTCAGTATGCCAGCAAATTTGGAAAACTCAGCAGTGACCACTCAACTGGAAAAGATGAGTTTACATTCCAATCCTAAAGGGCAATGCCAAAGAATGCTTAAGCTGTCAAACAATTTCACTCATTTCCCACACCAGCAAGGTTATGTTTAAGATTCTGCAAGCTAGGATTTAGCAGTATGTGAACCAAGAAGAGCAGGCTGGTTTTTGAAGAGGTAAAGGAACTAGAGACCAAATTGCCAACAACTGCTGGATTATGGAGAAAGCAAGGGAGTTCTAGAAAAACATCTACTTTTGTTTCATTGACTCCATGAAAGCCTTTGACTGTGTGGATCACAGTGAAATGCTGCAAGTCTTCAAAATGATGGGAATACCAGATCACCTTATTTGTCTCCTGAAGAATCTGTGTGTGGGTCAAGAACCAACAGTTGGAACAAATGATTGGTTCAAAATTCAAAAAGGAGTATGGCAAGGCTATATGTTGTCACCCTATTTATTTAAGTTATATGTAGAGTACATCATACAAAATGCCAGGCTGGGTGAAGCAAAACTGGAATTAAGGTCACCAAGAGAAATATCAACAATCTCAAATGTGCAAATAATACCACTTTGATGGCAGAACATGAAACAGAATTAAAAAGCCTCTTGAATAGTGTAAAAGAAGAAACTGTAAAATCTGACTTGAAGCTTAACATCATAACTAACTAAGATCATGACATCTGGTCTCATCACTTCCTGGAAAATAGAAGGAGAAGAAATGGAAGCAGTGTGAGATTTTATGTTCTTGGCTCAAAGATCCCTGCACACAGTGACTAGAGCCACGAAATCAAAAGATTCTTGCTCGTTTGAAGGAAAGCTGTTGTTGTTGCTCGCTTTTGGTTCTCAAAGATGATCAATGACATCAGGAAGGTGATGCCTTGACTTGCAAGTGAATTGGATTTAAGTGAGGCAGAGCTGCGCAAAATCCTTAGAATCACTCTCAATGGCAAGACATAGGTTTAAGCTAAGGTCTTTCCCAGGTCTCAGTTTGTCTGAGACAATGTCCATTCAGTAGTTAAAGGCTAGGTAAGAACTGAGGCAAAAGATAACCTAGTTTGCCTTCACAAAAGAATTCATCTAAGAGGGGAAGACCTCAGAGCTGGCCAGAACTGAAACAATTGCTATTTACACTTACCCTGAGTCATCAAAACCCAGACTGAAGGAAAGCTATAGAAAATCTGGACAGTATGCTAAAAAGCAGAGACATCACCTTATTGACAAAGGTATGGTTTTTCCAGCAGCAGTGTATGGATATGAAAGTTGGATTCTAAGGAAAGCTGAGTGCTGCAGAATCAACACCTTCGAATTGTGGTGTTAGAGAAGACTTTTGAGAGTCCCTTGGACAGTAAGGAGTTCAAATCAGTCGATATTTAAAGAAATTAATTCTGACTATTCATTGGAAGAACAAATGCTGAAGTTGAATCTTAAATCCTATTGGACACACAATGAGAAGACAGGACTCATTAGAGAAGACCCTGATGGTGGGAAAGATGGAAGGTAAAAGGAGAGGGAGACAGCAGAGGATAAGATGGATAGATAGTGTCATGGAAGCAACAAACATGAGTTTGGATGGACTTTACATGATAAGGGAGGCCAGAAGGGCTCGGCATGCTGTATTTCATGGGGTCACAAAGAATCAGACATGACTGAATGACTGAACTACTTGTGCATACAAGTACAAAGCATCCCAAACGTCTTAGTGCAGCTTAAACTTATTAAGCTAAAAATGTTAATAGCTCTAATTGTTTTACATTTTAAACTATTAAAGCTTATACACACAATTTGTATATCATGTATGGTCTCTTTTACCACCCCCCAGAATGTAAGCTCTCTGAAAGCAAATTTTTATCTTTTATGCCCTGTGTATAACATAATTCCTGGCACCATAATAACCTTTTGATAAAGATATGTTGATTGATTGATTACTATAACTGGGCCAGTGCTACCTCCACAGATTAAGATCTAGTAGGAAGCCTAGAAGCCATTTAGTCTGATCCCTTCATTTTATGGATGACAGCTGCATCAGGCATCCAAATTTCAAATCCAGGTTCTATCACTACCCACGGACCCTGCGTAAGACACTTAACCTCCCTTGTTTATAAAACAAGAGGGTTGGGCTAAAAGACCTTTCAGGTGTTTTCCAGCTCTAAACCTATGATGCACTATAAAACTGAGGCCCAGAGAAGTTAAAAAAAAAAACTTGTTCAAGGTCACACAGGTAATAGCAGAGCCAAGATCTGAACCCAAGGCCTGATTTGAAATCCAGAATTTATGCCACTATACCCTCTGGTCCATTAGTAAGAGCTTACTCAGTACCCACTCTCTTCTTACTATGAGAGGTACCATGATATGGTTGCTAGGAAGAGTTTTCGTTTCAGAGTTAAAAGACCTAAGCTCAGAAGGACATAATAATAAAAATTACCTAATATTTATATAATGCTTACAAATGTGCTAGCCACTGGTCTAAACATTTTACAATTATTTTCTTATTTGATTCTCATATCAACCCTGAGAGGTAGGTGCTGTATTATAGCCATTTTTGAGACAAGGCAACTGAGGCAAGCAAAGGTTAAGAGATTTTCCTAGTCAAACTGTGAGTGTCTGAGATTAGATTTGAACTCAGGTCTTCTGGATTCCATTCCCAGCATTTTATCCATTATGCCACCTGGCTCCCTCAGTGGACAGAGCACCAGACTTGGAGTCAGAAAGAACTAGATTTGAGTAACGCCTCAGATGCTATACTAGCTAGGTGATCCTAGGAAAGTCACAACCTCTCTCCCTCTCAGTTTTCTCCTCAGTACAATGAAAAGGCTGGACTCAAAGGTACCTTCCAACATTAAATATCATCACTGTCCCCTAAGTCAGCAGCTCTAACATTTACTATTTTAAAAAACCAATTCAGCATTGATGGGAGCCTCTTTGAAGTCCATAAGACTGATATGTGCAATCCAATCAACAAACATTTATTAAGGACCTACTAAAACAGCCACTGGGCTAAGCACTGGGGGCACAATTAATAAAAAAGAAAAACAGCCCCTGTATTCAAGGATCTCATAATCTAATGGGGCCAAGGGTGAGGGAAACAACATAGATATACTTCTTTATCCTTCTTGGTCCCCAAATCCTCCCCTCCCCTGGCCTTTTAGACTTTTTTACAATAAAAACTTGGTTTGCCATAATCTCAATGCTATGTCTTTCTTTTTCAACTTTTGGAAAGACCCAAGATCAAAACCCAGCCCCAGACTATGACGTGTCAGGCTTGGTAGATGTCTTGATTAGATTGCCTGTGCTGCTTCCCTTGCCCAGCCCCCCACCATCTCTCTATATCTTTTTAATTCTTTGTTACAAGAGCTAATTCCCTTGGGAAAGGACAGAAAGAGACATAATTGGGAAACAAAAGTGCTGTAAAAACCAAAATGTATCAAGAAAAAAAAACAAGGGTGTGTGAAGGAGCCTTCCGCATTGTGGTTTCAGTAAAAATGCCTCTTGTGAAAACATCACAACCTGCAAAAAAAGGTCCAGCACGGAGAAAGCTAGCAGAACAGTTTGCAGTAGGGGAAGTTTTAACTGACCTTACCAAAAAGGAATGGAAAGTAGGGCAACCTATCGGTCAACGTGGTTTTGGTTGCATATATCTCACTGATACTAATTCTTCAAAGTCGGTTGGCAGTGATGCCCCCTGTGTTATCAAAGTGGCACCAAGTGACAATGGACCTCTTTTTACAGAATTAAAGTTCTACCAGAGAGCTGCTAAACCAGAGCTAATTCAAAAGTGGATTCGTTCCCATAAGCTGAAGTACCTCAGTGTTCCTAAGTATTGGGGTTCTGGACTTCATGATAAAAATGGAAACTGTTATAGGTTTATGGTAATGGACGGCTTTGGGAGTGATCTTCAGAAACTGTATGAAGCTAATGCCAAAAGGTTTTCATGGCAAACTGTCTTGCAGTTAAGCTTAAGAATACTGGATATTCTGGAATATATCCATGAGCATGAATATGTACTTGGAGATATCTAAGCCTCAAGTCTTCTTCTGAACTACAAGAATCCTGACCAGGTATATTTAGTAGATTATGGCCTTTTTTACCGATATTGTCCAGAAGGAGTTCATAAAGAATACAGAGAAGACCCTAAAAGGTGTCATGATGGAACCACTGAGTATACAAGTATTGATGCACATAAGGGTGTGGCTCCATCACAACGAGGTGACTTGGAAATACTAGGTTACTGCATGATCCAGTGGATCAGTGGCCATCTCCCTTGGGAGGACAATTTGAAAGATCCTCACTATGTCTGAGATTCCAAAATTAGCTACCAAGAAAATATTGCAAGTTTGATGGACAAGTGTTTTCCTGAGAAAAATAAGCCAGATGAAATTGCTAAATATAGGAAGAAGTGAAATAATTGGCTGCACAGAAAAACCTCATTATCAGAATTTATGGGAAATACTTTTGCAAGGGCTCAAGGCTACAGGAAATAAGGATGATGGCAAACTGGACTTGGGTATCTAGGAAAAATGGAGATTTGCTAACAAAAAAAGGACCAAAGAAGCAAAAGAAAGAAGTAGAGGAAAGCATAGCATCAGGTGCTGAAGATATGGAAATTTCATGTCAACATATATTGGAGGGATCTCAAACTCATTCAAGAACCAGAAAGAGAGTCCTGAAGTAGAATGAATACAATAAGCCCATACACTGAATTCGCTTCCTTTCTCCTTTCTTCAATAATGATTCTTTTCTTCTTTCTGGTGTTGTGTTTAATTTTCATGCGAATCTTGGGAGGAAGGGAGGTGGAAATATTTTTAAATTCTTGTGTCTTTGGAGAGTGTTTAGAGATTTTTATTAAAATAAATACTTCACATAAAAAAAAACAACAATTCCAGAAAGAACTGAGACTGGAGGACAGGGGAAGGGATATGACACAACAGCCCAAATTCCTCTTAACTAACACATCCTCCCACTTCTATTTTCTTTTCCCTATGATCCATTCTTTATCCAGCTCCCCCATCTTATCTTCATTATACATAGTCTAGCCTTGATTTGGTCAACTCTAGTGGCTCCTTATTAAAAGGTCTCCATAATTTGGGGCCCTCCCTTGCTTTGTCAGGATTTAATACTACTCCCATTTGTTTACTCTAATCTCTAACCAAATGGTACCACTAGACATTCACTTAACAGGACACTCTGTTCTTTCTGCTCCACGCTTTATCCCTGTTCTTCTTTATGGCCAAAATACCCTGTTCCCCATCCCCCCACCTCCCCACAAACTCACATGCTCAACTATTTCATGACTATTCATTTACACAATCTACTTTTAATTCTTTTGCTCAAAATCGTTAAGCATTTCCACATAACCTGACCTTTAAAGCCCACCAAATTCTGGTACCTTCCAATCTTTCAGGGCCTATTTCATACAATTCCCCTTAATTAATGCCAAATTCCAGTCTAATTGTGATACTAGCTATTCTCTGAACTCATGTCCAACTTCTCCACCTCCAACTCCAACTCCATCTACCAGGCCTTCTAGACCCTCCAAGTTTTAACTCCGCCTCCCAGAATCTTTGTCCACCTCCTCCTTGAAGCCTTCTCTGCTCCCTACCTCTCCCTTCCTGCTTTCAGTGTCACCCCCTTCTCAATTGCCTTCATTAAATAATTAAGATCATAGAACCATAGATTTGAAAGTAAAAGGGATCTTAAAGGTCATCTAGTCCATATCTTTTTACAGACGAGGAATTGAGACCTAGAGACATTTACTAGTGTACATGGTTCCCATTTAGTGGTTTATGAATCCCTTAGGGATTCTCAATGATGACCTAAGGAGTTTCCTCTAAAAATTCTTTAATGGTTCTTCAAACAATAAATAATTGAAGTATAAGTAATATATTAAATTACCCTGGGGATCCACAACTCTTTTTATTTTTATTTTGAAAGAGGTTCATAGAACAAAAAACTTTGGTAACTACTGCTATATGCTGTATTCTCCCCCCTCCCCCAATAGATTGTAACCACATTGACAGCAAGATCTATTTCATTTTTGGTTTTCTATTACCAAGCACATTGGTTTGCCCACAGTAGATGCTTAATAAGTGTTTGTTGAAACCAAGTGAATCCTATTATCTTCCTGGTGGGGACCACTTCCCAGTGGTTCCTTATATTTATAACATCATTGATAGGAAATTAATCACCCCCACTCCTTCCTTTAACATACATTACTTATTCCTCAGGATAGGCTTGGGGTATTAACTATCCTACACCATTAAAAAGAGCTGCCTGCATGAGCAAAATAGCAAAGGACTCAGGTAAACCCACTCATAGGTGAATCAAACTGACATTTTTGAGAAAAGATAAGGACCAATTCCCTTTCCTTATAGCTTTCTGAAATTTCCAATTTGATTTTTCATCTAAAGGACACATCTTTCCATTTCCCTTTACCTAGCTAAGGTTGAGGAAACTGTCAAGACCTGAAACTAGAACATGTTAATATTTAGTTAAGTGAGGAGGCATATTTGACCAACTCAAAGGCAGGGTGACAAGGAATGATTTTCCTAGCCTACCTCTTGAAACTGCATTACTATTATGGACCTCCCATAATTATTCCAATGCAATTATCCCAAATAATATCTCTCCTTTTTTTCTATGTACTTATATACTGACTGCTCTTGACCATATACCTTATTCTCCATCCAATATGATTGCCATCCTTTGCACTCCACAATGACTTGACTACCAGTGGAGTAGTGATATCAGCTAAGGTTACCAAATACATTTCCTTACAACTAAATTTCAACAACCTCATCCTCTGAACCAATTTTGGCGCTGCGAATCACTGTCTAGCTTCCCTCTTTGAACATGTCGTATGCTTGAGAAATGCTCATTGACTGATTGACGTAGCTATATCCATGCACCAAAGTTACAGATGCACTGCAATCCATACCCCTGGAAATAGTACCCATATTGATAAGATCACAAATTCATTGAAGTAACAAGCATACATGACCTCTGAAAGATGTTCAAACAGCTGCTATCCCTTCTTGGGTCTTCTACCTCCATGTGTACTTTGTCATATGTCCTATGTACCATCATTCATTTCCCGCTTCTTGCTAAAAATGTCCATAGTTATACTTGCCCCGTTAATACTTCCTCTCCCTCCTTTTACTTCCTCCCACACATTTTCTCCTCTGCTGTCCCCACTGAGGTGGTAGACTTCTATACAGAGATCAAATGCAACTCCACCACCCCTCTTATTTTTTGCTCCTTGTAAACAAGATACATTATTGCCTGCTGTATTTTAGTCATAAGCGTATTCCCCCAAGTCAAACTGATACTTGCACACTAGCACCAACTCAGAATGACCATAGCTAAGATCTCTATATTTGTCTTTATATTTTTTTCTCAAATCCAAATTCTCTCTTATACTGGCTTATGTCGCTGCTTCCCGCAGCACTGAAAGTGAGCAGGAATCACACACTTAGTGGTCACAGGACCTTGAGCAAATTACTTAACTGCTCAGATTCAGTTTCCCTTCTCTAATATTCAGATAATAAAAGCATCTACCACATTAATCTTTTGTGATGTTCAAATGAGATAATATTTTAAAGCACTTTACAGATCTTAAAATGCTACATAAATATGAGTTATTGTTATTATTAACGTAGTAAGCAAGGGACCTCAGAGTAATTTTTGACTCCTCTCTTCCTTATTCTAGATATGTAATTTGTTGTCAAATTGTATCACTTCTTCTTACATAATAGTTCCAGCATTCATCTCATCCTCTATGTACCTGGGCTTTGATCCAGAGCCTGTTTCTTTCTCACCAGAGGTATTGCCAGCTCTCACTTACTATATCCCCTCTCTCCAGAACTGACCACATGACTACTCCCCGAGTAAGAGTGACATCCAAACAATGGCAATGGCCTCTTTATTACTTCTCAAACTAGTCACTAAACCTTGGAGGAGTCTGGGAGCTTTTCTTGGCTGTCCCCCATGTCTGGAATGCTTTCCTTCCTCATCTCTACCTCCTAGCTTCCATGACTCCCTTCATATCTTAACAAAAATCCCACCTCCTGTATAAAGCTTTTCCCAGTCCTTTTTAATCTTAGTGCCTTCCCTCTAAGGTTATCCCCTAATTTATCGTGTATATTTTTTATTTGTACATAGTTGCTTACATGAAGCCTCCTGTTCCCCCTTAAACTATGAACTACTTGAAAGCAGATACTGGTTTTGGCATCTCCTTGTAATCCCAGAATTTTGCCTGACACATAGTGCCAGTTAACTGACTGATTATCCTGAGACAGGAGAACTGGAATATGTGAAATTATGCAGCCATTCAACTTGTTCTTTTGTTATGTCTTAATTGTTTCGTTTTCAATCCGGTTTTCTCTTCACATAAAACATCTGTGGTCTCCCCAAATATGTGTATTCCTTTGTGTATTTTCAATTTGATGTTAGAGGGTACAGAAGAGAAAAAAGCTCCAGTAGTTCTAAATACATAAAAGGAGTTTGAATAGAAAGATTCCTTCCTTGTTTTAGGGCGAGGATTCCAGTCTATGACCAATGGTTGAAGAAAAGACATCTCTAATGTGGGGGTTAGGGTTTTGTTTTGTTGTGGGTTTTTTTTAGTTTATTTTGTATCCTATTAATAATTCTATGAGCTCCCTTAAGAGCAGAAAGAGAATTCCACATGAGTCTGGAGCTATCACCTCTAGAAATGAGTGAACCTATTCATTGTTATGACTGGGCTGGTTCCTATTATCTCCAGCTCAAACTCTAGCAAGACGGAAAGGGAAAGGGAAAGGGAAAGGGAAGGAAAGGAGAGCATATGCCCTTGAGGCAACAAGTTTCCAGCCCTGCCCTGGAGAAAGCAGGGGGAAAAGCAAAGGAGAGAGTGATAGCCAGAAAGGAAGGCCCAATTGTACCTTAAATCAGGAGTTGTGGTATAACTTTTGGTTAAGACTGTGGAGGGCAAAGAGGGATACCTGGTAGCTAACAGCGCTTCTACTCCCAACCAAGTAAAGAGATAAGAAAAGAATCTATTCAATCCACACATTCTCGGCCCACTAGGGGCAGGCTCCCAGGGGTAGTGAACCTGCGGTCCTTGGGTACAGCTTCTGACTGAGTCCAAGTTTTACAGAACAAATCCTTTTGTTAAGGGAATTTGTTCTGTGAAGGCTGAATTCAGTCAAAGGGCCGCACCTGAGGACCTAGAGGGCTACATGTGGCCACAGGTTCCCCACTCCCACCTTTGACATTAAAACAAATATCCACAAATAGAATTTGACAACCAAATCTCTAGTATGGAGGAACTATAAATATGAATTCTGCTGCTTGCTATTTGTGTGACCTTAAGGAAGTCAGGCAATCTACCTGGGCCTCAGTTTGGGGGGATTTTCATATATTTTCATGTAAAATGAGTTAAACTGGAAGGCCTCTGAGGTCCCTTTATGATCCCTTTATGATTTATGATCCTATAAATAGATTGTTTATATTTTTGCCGTTTCTTCATCTGTAAAATGGGGGCAAAAGTACCTATTTGCCTCTCTCATCTTATTGCAAAGGAAAAATGAGGTGATGGATGAGAGAACATTCTGAAAGTTAAAAGCCTTGAACAAAGATAACAAATTTTAATTGCCTTGGTAGTTTAAAAAACCACATGCACATATTCATGTGAACCAATAACTGAAACTAGCCATGAGATGATGGAGATGATAATGATGAGGATGATGACGGTTGATGACGAGTGCTCCCATTTACAGAGGGTTTATAAAATGCCTAATAAACGTTATCTCATTTGATCCCTACAACAATTACAAGTATCATTATTCTCATTCTCTTTATGAGAAAACAGAGAAATCCCGTGCATTATCTCACTGTTAGGAAGAGACATTGTGTTTGAACCCAGACTCTGAATTCAAACCCAGGCTCTCTGACTCCAAATGCGATGGTCTGCCAACCATTTTATTGCCTCCTCTCCCCTAACCCTATTTCATCACAAGAAGCAAGCAGTGAAAAATACAGGCAGTTTTCAGAGCCGCTTGCACTTGTAATAATGTAAACAGTGCTATTAATTATATAAGCAAACTGATTTATTTTTAACAGCAGTTTACTTCTATCTTTGAAAGTTTCCTTAAAAAAAAAAAAAAAAAAAGATGAGTCATGCGTATCAGAGGCTAAACTGAACCAGATCTGTGGTTGTCCAGGGACACGCTCCCTAGCACTCTGTGGCTGGCTATGAATCATACACTATCTAAATCCATCTTGGTTTTTAAAATGACTATTACAGTTTAACTAAAAGTTCATCTTCTTGCATTTGATTAAGCGTTTTAGTGTCATGACCACGATAAAAAGCAACTGATATGAGTCTGAAGAAACAAGAAAGAAAAGATCCTAAGATTGCTCCCATAATGAATAAGCATATATGGTATTGTTAGTTTATAATCTGGTTACAAACAGAGAAGTAGTCATGGCAGGGGACTGGAGGGAGGCGAAGAGGGTATGAAAAATAGCCTCTCCTCCAAAAACAATCATACACAGAAAATTAAACCACAGACCACTAGCAGAGGAGCATGTTACAAAAGCACTACTTGTGACTGAGAGGAAAAGAGGAAAATGTGAAATGCCCATTAATATGTATATATGGGGCCAAATTCAACTGGGTACCTAGTAATCCACATACACAGGATTGCTTTTTATGAAATATGACATAACAGGAATGAGCATCATTGAAGAATCGGCATCTGTCTTTGAACCTTCTCTAGACCCTACCATCCTCTCAGGCTATAGTGCTATATCTCTCCTCTTTCTCAGTCCTACCACAAGCTGTCTACATTCAGCCAATCCACTTCCTCTTCTCGTTTCCTTCCCAACAACCCTTTTCAATGTATCTTCTGAGCTCATCCTCAGCTGAAATTGCCCTCTGCAAAATTGCCAACCACCTCTCAACTGCCAGATTTGATAGGTTGTTCTGCTCCTTAGTTGTCATCTTTCTGGATCTCTCTTTAGCATCTGAATTGTTGATTACTTACTACTCTCTCCTGGTTCTTTTCACTACTTGTCTAACCACTCTTGGTCAGTTTTCTTTGCAGGTTCATCATTCATATTATGACCCGGAACTTTCAACATACCCTAAGGCTCTGTCCTGGGCCATCCTGTCCTCTCTATATGCTCTTAGTGACTTCATAAGGTCCCAAGGCTTCAACTGTTCTCTCTGTGAACTTTTTACAAATCTATATATCCACTTTCAGGTTCCCCTGAGTTTCAGGTCCAAATCACCAATCACCCATTAGGAATTTCAAACTGGATCTTCCATAGACATGTCAAACTCAACATGTCTAAAACAGAAGTCACTCTCTTTCTCCCAAAACACTGCCCCTCTGCCAAATTTCTCCATTTCTGTTGAGGCACCGTCATTCTTTTCAGTCTCCCAGGTTCAAAGCTTCAGCATTATCCTCAACTCTACACTCTCCAACAGCCCCACACAACCAATCATTGGCCATTTGTCATGTCTACTTCTACAGCATCTTTCATAGTCAACACCAGCTCACTAATAACATTGCCACCACCTTCTTTTAGTACCTCACAGCATTCTCATCTGGCTTATTACAATTTTTGGCTTTCCTAATTGACTCTCTTGCTTCAAGTCTCTTCCCACTCTGTTGCACCCCCACAACATTCCTGAGTGCAGCCCAAATCTGATTAAAATGTAACTAAGAAATATTTAACAAAATGAATAAAATATAGATAAAATGCAGGTAACTCTGCATTTAAAAACTAAAACAATGTGTAACCTGCAGAGAGCCTTAAAATGTACGTAGTTTAGTGGTCCCATTTTCATCTGAGTTTGCCACCACTGCTCCACACAGCTGACAGTGCTATTTCCTAAAGCAAAAGGCTATTTCACTCCATTGCTCAGCGTATTCCTGTGGCTTTCTATTGACTCTAGAATAAAATATGAACTCTTCTGTTCTGCTTTTAAAATTCTTCCCAATCTGGCTTCAACTTATTTTTTCAGTTTTACTGAATATCGCTTCTTTTCCCTCAGTCTAGGCTCCATCCAAACTGGCCTTCTCTCTGTTCCTCCAACATGTCATTCCTTCCTCTCACCTTGGAGTCTTAGAACTAGTCATCCCTCCATGACTAGAAAACATTCCTTCTATAATTTTACCACACAGGATAATAACAGCAGTGGCAGTGATAGTAGTTGTAGATCATAATACTGATAACAATAATAAAACTGTCATTTATATGATGTCTATTGTGTACCTGTATCTCCAGTTCCTAGAAAGTTCTGGCAATATAATAAGGACTTGATGGCTATTGGTTGATTGAAAACTCAACATTATATTTTTTAAAATCTTTACAGTAGCAGTTCATAACCTGAAACCCAAACCCAAGGTGGGGACGGGAGGCAATAAAAAGTTATTGCAAGGTATCCGCTCGTCACAGCAAGAATTGCCATTCTGATCACTTTGACTCCAATAAAACAGGCAGCATGAAAACAATTGTAAACATACCTTTTGTAAATTTAATAGCATGTCTTGCACCAATACCAATTAACCAGTCAATCAACAAACATTTATTAAACATTTACTATGTGTCACACCCAGTACTAAACACTACAGAGACAAATCCCTTCCCCCAAAGATCAACAATATTTTTGGGGAGACAACATATACATATAGAGTTATATACTGAATAAGGAGGACAAGGTGATTGGAGGAGAGAAGACATTAGGAGGCGGGGGAATCAGGAAAGGTCTCATATAAAAGGCAATCCTCGAGATGAATGCTAAAAGAAAAAGAAGAGACGAGAGGTAATGCATTCCAAGAACTGGGTGCAACTAGAGTAAAGCTCAGAGAGCAAGAAAAACACCTAAATCTTTTATTGTTCTCAATTATATCCTCCAGTAGCACATGTCCATAACCAGTGTGTTTTTACCATGCTATGATAATAAAATACAAATTCATTTGAATGTGTTACTGAATTCATGATTACTTTCTGTCATGTTTTCTACTTCATTTGGAAACAAATCAATCAACAATCATCTATTAAGCACTTTTTTTTTTATCTGGTCATTTATCAGTTGTGTCCAACTCTTTGTGACCCCATTTGGGGATTTTCTTGATAAAGATGCTGGAGTAGTTTGCTATTTCCTTCTCCAGTTCATTTTACAGATAAGAAACTGAGGCAAACAGGGTTAAGTCACTTGACCAAGGTCACACAGCTAGGGAAGTGACTGAGACCGGATTTGAACACATAAAGATGAGTCTTCCTGACTCCAAGTCCAGGGCTCTATCCTCTGTCCCACCTAATTGTCATGACAAATACTGTTCCAAGTGCTGGGGATATGGAGAAAAAGCAAAAACAGAGCCCAAGGAGATCCTAATAGTACAAATTACTATCATGTGAGGGCCCATGAACTCTTTGGACATAATAAAGGGGTCCTCATGCTCTGAAAGGTTAGGAATCACTGCTTCAGGGTTTGGAAGAATGTGTGTAAGAGTGATAGTTTCCCTTAGCAGCAGTTAGAGAACTAGTCTCAGTCTCTGAAGCCAAAACACCTCTGGGAAAGTAAACTGATTCATCATCATGCCCATGTCCAAATTGGACTCTTTCTATAAATTCAGCTATATCCAGGACTAGCCTGACAAAAAGGAAGCCCTGAGCCCCCAAAACATCAACCCTGTCAATCAGCTTCCTGAACATATATACATACATACATATACATATATACATTATTTATATATATATACATATCCAGTGCCTAGCACTGTGTTTAATAAATGCTGGTTGAAATGAATTCAATTGAATTTGAGTCTTAGACCTTAAACTAATTCATCTGTTAAGTGCAAACAGATTAGTTAGTTAGTTAGTTAGTTAGCAAGGTTTTCTAGTCAATCACTAGGGAGCAAAAATGGGATACAGGACAGTGGGGAGACAGGATGAAGAAAGGAAGTGTTGAGCAAAAGGAGTTGTAGGAAGGAAGGTAAGGATGCTGAGCAGAGAGGTGAGAGGACACCAAAAAGCAGGTTTCCTAACTCTTACACTGACAAGTCACTATTTAACTTCTATGTGCTTAATTCTCACATCTGTAAAATGCGAGAGTTGCGCTTACTAGATGATCTCCAAGGTCGCCTTCAACTCTAAAGTCTATGATCCTATGATAGAACAATATTGTCCTTCATATTCTACCCATGATGGATGGAAGTTTTTTCTTCATTAGAGGAAAATTTAGCTTGGAAAATTGGTTGGCCAGGAGCACAGTACCAATATAGTTATTGTTAGCCTTTCATGGCAACCAGATAAAAAATAATTTCTGAGAAGGGAAGAAGAAATAGAACATCTTGTCTTTCGGTAATCATTTTTATAATAAGAATGGATTAGGTAAATGTTGTGTGTATATGAATTCTCTTGATTCGATTCAACAGGCATCTATTAATAGGATTTATATAAAAGCTAGCAATTTTATAGTGTTTTAAGTTTGGTCAACAGCTTTACATGTTATTTCCTTTGGTCTTCACAACAATCCTGTGAGATAGGTGCTGTTATTATCTTCATTTTACAGATGAGCAAACTGTTGGCTGCCCTTGGTCAAAGAGTTATAAGTGTCTGAGGCAGGATTGAACCTGTTTTTTTTTTCTAATTCCACATCCAGCACTCTGTCGATTACTCTACCTAGCTGCCTGTTATGCCATAGGAATACAAAAGCAAAAGCAAAAAACAGCCCCAGGTCTCAAGAAGTTTACATTCTAGCAGAAGTATGCAGCATAGAGACAAGTCGTTCTAAAGTAAGTTAGGGTTTGGGAGAGAGCACACTAACATGGAGGAGATGGAAAGGCCCTCTCACAGGGAGTAGGAAAATTACTCAGAAACCGATGACAGCTTGAGAATTCACCAACCACTACGTCCAATCACTGGGTTACAAGCAGCTCCATCCCATTTTGGTTTTGATCCAAAATCTGCTCTTGCATGCGTACGATTAGCCCCAAGGCCAAGACCTCTACAATGTGTTATTATGTTATAGAAGGGCTATTTGGCTTTCTAAATGAGTTGTTGGAGAAACCTGATTGCTTAATTTTCTATGTCTAATGTAATTGCAGATGCAATCAAATGGGTAAGTATTTCAATTAAGAAAGAGGAATGTGACAACCTCTGAGGAAAACACAGTCTTCAGATCATTTGGAGAAACGGTGTTAGCCACAAAAAACAGGAATATGAATGTGAAGCAAGTGAAAGGCTATTGCTTCATAGACAAAGTATTCTCTAGATCAAGATCCTTGATGATTTTTGTGTCATGAACTCCTGTGGCAATCTGGTGAAGCCTATGGACCACTTCCTAGAATAATAATGTTTTGACACAAAATTATAAAGGAAAACAACTATATTGAAAGAAAGAGGCAACTTCCCCCACCCATAAGACCACCCTGAAGTATGAAAATAAGTTCGAATTCAATGTCATAAGTCAAAGTAGTCATGCTTTATGACAGTGGCATGTTCTACAAGATGACATAAGCCCCCATGTTCTCTGAAACATGAAATCTTTCATTTCTTGATTAATAATTATCTTGATCTATCCCATTATTCCCTTCTCAGTTCCACTGATGATTCTGGACTTCTCTCTCAATCATGATCCAGTGGTCCTCTCATGTAGGAAGATCATTCCACTCCTGTGGCTCCTTCCTCTGACTGGTCAGTTCCCCCTAGAACCTCTATTTTAAGGTAAGTGCCCAGACGAACCCGCTCCCCATCACCCTTTTTCAGTTTTCTTGTTCTTTCCTCTTTAGAGATAAGCTCCTTAAAGGCAAATAAAGACTATTTTTTAGCTTATATCTTATCACCAGCTCTTGCCACAGTGTTTGACACGTAGAAAGTCCTTAATAAATGTTTGTTGATTTTATTTGATGTGATTTATCAAGTTATTTGCTCTGATAAAGTCGAAGAGTTTTCTTCTACTCAGCTTGAGTTTGTTTTACATTCATTCATTTCAGTCATGTCCAACTGTTTGTGGCCTCACTTGGGGTTTCTTGACAGAGATACTAGAGTGGTTTGCCATTTCTTTCACCAGTTATTTTTACAGATGAGGAAACTGAGGCAAACAGGGTTAAGTGACTTGCCAGGGTCACACAGCTAGTAAGTGTCTGAAACTGGATTTGAACTCATGAAGATGTTTTCCTGATTCCAAGTCCAGTGTGCTATCCACTTTGCCATCTAGCTGCCCTACTCAGCTTGAGCAATAAGTGGAAAAGTAGAGTCACATCCCATCTCTCTCAGTTACTATCTGTGTGACTTTGAGCAAATCATTTAACACCTTTAGAGTTTTAGTTTCCTTATCTATAAAATGAGAGAGTTGCGGTAGACAGCCTCAAAAGTATCCTATCATCTCTAAATCTAGGATCTTATTTCATTTTGATTTGTTAAAACTGTAAAACATCACTACAGAGCTATGATTATACCTCCTAATCTTTTTTAACTACATGAAAGGGTTAGATTGGATGGCCTCTGAAGTCCTTCCAAGTCCTAAGTCGATGGTGACACAAAAAATCATTCCCCTAATTCAATCAAAAGCAAGAATTGTATTCAGTCTTTTCAATTTGTGGGGAGCATGGTTTTGCCCATCTTGGGAGCTTAATTCCCTATCCCTACCTTAGAAATATAAACAGGATTTAGGATTTTCTAGACCCAGCCTAACTAAAACCTGATTCTGTCAGATAATACCATGAACCTTGTTCACCTAATCAGTTGTTCACATCTTTAACCACTGATGCAGCACACCACAGAGAATTCTGGTCCAAGTAATGGTCTTTGAATGGCAATTCATGTACAAAGGGGCAGCTAGGTGGTGCAGTGGATAGAGCACCAGTGCAAGGAGTCAAGAGGACCTGAGTTCAAATCTCACCTCAGACACTTGACACTCACTAGCTGCGTGAGCAAGTCACTTAACCCCAATTGCCTCATCCTGGGTCATCTCCAGTCATCCTGAGGAGTATCAGGTCACTGGATTCAGATGGCTCTGGAGGAGAAGTGAGGCTGGTGACCTGCCCAGCCTTCTCTCACTCACTACAAAGCCAAGTGCAAGTCATGTCATCATTTCTCTGATGGCGTGGTCTTCTTCAACAACAAAGGACGAACACAACAACATGTACAAAGAACTAATTTTGAGAAATTTACCAAGGGATTAAATCAAATTTTCCTGTATGATTAATTTAGACAAAGTACCCTTTTTTACTCAAGATGTTTTGTAAATTCAATATCATGCAATTTTTTTTCTTTCCTACCTTCTGAAAGAGTATAGGAAACATCCTGAATGAGTGATTCCAGAAAAATCTCTTTCATACACATACACACACAGTGGCACACAGAATCCCAATGTGCTCCGGTGTCCACAGGGGCAAGAAGTTAAACAAGCAGACAGTAAAGAGGGGCGAGGGAAAAGAATAAACTAAATATTGATAAGTTACTGATGTCTTTCAGCAGGATTTTAAACTGGCATTCCTACTATCCCAATATTTTATCTCCTTTATCTTAGAAGTTCTATTTGGTAATGACTGCTGAGTGTTTACCCGTAAGCACATTCTGTAGGTCCTTAGCCTAAGTGACTTGGAAGGCATTGGGCTACCCCATGGGCATTTCATTGGGGCCAATGTGAATCTGTATGAGCCAGCTTCCTAAACTGCACAGGAGCTTTTGGAAAGGAGAGGTCTTTTTGAGTTAATAAGCAGAATTGTTCCCGAGTATTCAACATCAAAACATGCCTGAGCCCATTGGTCGTGTTGAGCTAGGAACCAGGCAAACTCTAAATTAAAACTGACAGAAATTTGTGTCCCAAGACTGACAACAATGTTAATGAAGTTATGGAAGAAAAGGATACATAACAAGAAAGGACAGGCTTGTAGTAAGGATTCCCACGGGGAGGCGATGCATCAACCACACACTAAAGGGAGTGTGAACACTTTAGTCTAAGGTTGTAAGTAAATAGCGGCTGGCTCTGGGGGAACTATGGAACTTTCGCTAGAAGGCTGGGGGCCTTCAGGGACCTGCAAACTCAGCTGAGGCAATGGTCATATATTAACATAGCGATGCTCCTGGGGGGAATGATGGTAGGGTCTTGATTCAGGGTTTCTCTTTATTCCCTTCTTTCCCAGCAGTCTCCAATCTTCATGCTGCTTCCTAGAGCCAGGCTTGGACCACCTCCTTTGGGCAAACAGGATGCACAGCCTTAGGTTATTGGGCAGTGTTACAGATAACAGCAGTGAGGTCCGAGGGTGCCTACTATGGATGAGATGCCAGGAATGGAATTTTTAAGAATTTTATATAATGGCTTTGGATAAATTGACCACCAGCACCTAGGAATACCTGCCAATTTCTGGGGTTAATCCCTGGAAGTTTTCAGAGCTTCTGCCTCCATTCCACCAATATTTGTGTCTTTTACATGGATTTGATTGATTTATTTTCTTTCTATATTACCAGAATTTCTCCGTCTCCTTCCTCCTGTCCCCTCCCAGAGAGCCATCCTAAATAATGCTTTTAAAGAAAAGAAAAAGAGAAAAAAATCAGCACAACTGAGCTGTCTGAGCTGTCAAAAAAGTTTGAATATGTGTGCGATGTACCGCTCCCAACGCGAGCCTCCCACTTCTGAGCTGTGCTTAGTAATCTTTGTAATTCTCACTTTTGATTGTTTTGGGCTTCTTTCCATACTTTACATTGTTTGTAGTTACTGTGTATATTATTTTCTTACGTCTTCTTACTCTACTGTGGTGGGAAACTATGAGCAACGAATATTGTCTACACTGTCACTCAGTTAATGTATTCATTTCATGGAACTTTTATTTCTACCTTGTTATAAGGGATAATTCTCTGAAGAGGGGAAGAGGAAGAATATATTTGTAAATGAGATTGATACAAAAAATAACAATAAAAAGGGAGGAAAGAAGGGAAAAGACAGGAAGGGAGGGAGGGAGGAAGGAAGGAAGGAAGGAAGGAAGGAAGGAAGGAAGGAAGGAAGGAAGGAAGGAAGGAAGGAAGGAAGGAGGGAGGGAGGGAGGGAGGGAGGGAGGGAGGGAGGAAGGGAAGGAAGGAAGGAAGGAAGGAAGGAAGGTAGGAAAAAAGGAAGGAAGGTAGGAAGGAAGGGAAGGACGGAGGGAGGGACGGAGGGAGGGAGGGAGGGGGAAGGAAGGAGGAAAGTGAGAGGGAAGAGATGGAGGAAGGGAGAAAAGAGGGAAGGCAGAAGGAAGGGAGAGGGAAGGAGAAAGGAAAAAAAGTTTTGATAGTGGAATTAAGGAACAACTTAGAAGCAGAATCTACAAAGTTTAGTATTGGGGGGGCCGTGGATACTACTCTCACTCCCCCTTAGAACTACAACTGTCTTTAAAGAGATTAAGACTAAAGGACAGGTGGTCAGATAGCAGTCAAGCCCTGTGGTTTTTCTGAGGTAAATTTTAGAACATTATTTCTCCCCCTACGTCACTGCTTATCTGTAAAATGGCAAGATAATTTATGATTGTTGTATACCCACAATGGTCTAGTGTTGATTATCTCTGCCTTTCACACAGGGGACCAGAGTGCAATTCCCCAATGGGAACCATTAGTCAAACTGACCCAACATATCTAATCTACTGCCAAATCCTGTGATTTCGGCCTTCACAACATGTCTTGCCTGAGTCCCCTTCTCCTTCTGAATGGTCTCCTTGCCTCAAGTGTCTCCCCACTCCAAACCATCCTCCACTCAGTGACCAAAGGGATCTTCTTAAAGCACAGATCTGGCCCCTACTCAACAACCCCAGAGGCTCCAGGATAAGATGTAATTTGCCTTCTGTTTGCCTTCATAACCCTTTACAACCTGGCCCTTTTCTATTTCCCTCTGAATAGGTAACAGTCCAGTGACTGGGTCTTCCCTGCTTCTCCTTGAACAAACCTAACCCTAAATGCGCTGACTTTTCAGGATCCCTACCTTCGCTTTCACTGACTGTCCCTCAGGCATATAATGCTCTACCTCCTCATCTCTGCCTCAGGTCACCTTGTTTTCTTCAAGATTCAATTCAAATCCTATCCTTCTCCTGTACCTGGGGCCAACAGCTCTCTTTGCTGTAAGGAATATGTCGTTCAATGTATGTTCAGGCTATGGAGCACGGGGCCCAACATTGGATTATTCTCTTTGCATCCCCTCTCCCCTGCACGCATACCTCCCTCCCCTCTCCCCCAAATCATGAAATAAACATTTGCTGTTTTCCAGGAGGACAGAGCACAGTGGCCTCACCAGTGGTCTGCTGTCCCTGGAAATCCTGCCAAGTGCATCTCTTGCATCATGCAAATTCACCTGGACAGCATTACAGACCCAATTAGGGGCAGATGAGCTCGCTACTAAAACACTTTTGAGGCCTGGGGAATTGCTTGTAATTTAAATCACAGGTGACCCAAAGGACAGTGAAAAGACTCATGTATATGTACAAATAAGCTGAAGCATACTACCAATGATGATCCAAGTGTAAGAAACGATAAAAAAGACATAATTAAGGATGCCATGTATAACCTGAAAAAGGAGTAAACAAGTCATGCAACGAGAGCGAGGAATGATAGGTAAATAATAGGAATCCAAGGAGTCCACGTGCTGGACTACTGGTCATAGACTAAGAGAAGACTGGAAGGAAGAGCTCCATGTGGACACAGTCATTTCCTTCAAAGTTCTGATCAAGTACTACTTTCTGCTTTATGCAGACTTACCTGATTCCAACCCCAAACTGCTAGTACTTTCCCTCAAAAAAGATTACTTTGTATGGAGATATATATATATATATATAAACACTGTCTCCCTGATAGACGGTAGGCTCTTTGGACAGAAAAGGGGGTGAGGGAGGCAGGGAAGGAGAAGGTAACAAGGATTTGTGAAGTGCCTGCGTATGCCAGGTATGTGCTGAGCATTTTACAAATATTACTATATTTGATTCTCACAATAACCCTAAAAGGTAGATGTTATTAATATCCTCATTTCACAGATGAGAAAACTGAGAAAGACAGAGGTTAAGCGACTCATTCAGTATATGTTTATTAATCCTATTTTACAGTTGAGGAAGCTAAGATAGATGGTTAAGTGACTTGCCCAGGGTCATACAGCTAATAAGTAGACTATTTCATTTCTATCTTTGTATCTCCTGTACCAAATGCATTGCCTGGTACACTGTAAGGCCTTAATTAATGTTAAGTTAATAGCTGATCAATTGATTAATCCTCAAAGGAAGGACAAGATGAGTTTTAATCTGTACCAGCAATAAGGCTATGAGTGATAGTCTTAGATCATAGATCAAGTTGAGATCATAGATTAAACTCCTTCTAATTTAATTCTCAAATTCTACCTGCAAGTACATTTATTTTTAAGCTCAATGCCTGTAAACCTCAAACTATCTCTAGGCTGAAATCACATAAACTTAAACTCAGTATCCCTGAAGTAATGTCATGAGTCTTCATTACTAGACCTTTCATTACTGGATTTGAACTGTTCACAAAGAACTGTGGAGCAAGGTCAAGCGTGATCTCTGTAGAATACGTCAGTTGCTACACCAGAGGTGACAGTTTCCATAATGAAACCACCAAAGGAGGTTTCTCAAACAAATGATTCCACTGATGCCTTCTGCTATGACCACTCCAAGGGAAATTCTTTTAAGATTATTATCACTGAAATGTAGCCTTGCTCCAAATATCTTTGTTCAGAGCTTTTCTATCATAGGAATTCATATGGAATGGAATAGAGTGGCGTGGAGTGGAGTGGAACAAGTATTAAGCTCCAATCATGTGCCAGGCACGATATTAAATATTGAGAATATAAAGAAAAGTATAAACAGGGCGAGTAGGTGGTGCAGTGGTTAGAACCCTGGGCCTAGAGTAAGGGACATAAAAGGAATTGCCCTATGACTGGGAACATTCCCTATCTTCCTTCAAGATGGTTCTTAAGTGCCACCTTCTATGAGAAGCCTTTCCTGATCCCCCCAACTCCTAGAGTCCTCCCTCCCTACTTTGTGTTGAACTACCCAGTCTTTATTCAGTTTATATTTATTCCACATATACATAAATATGTTCTCATCTCCCCCATTAGAATCAGGATGGTTTCATTTCACAGAAGTATGCTGGAGCCAGCTCCTCCAGTGGTTGTTAAATATTCATTGTGACCATTTACATTTCAGAAACCAGCAAACTATAAGCCACAACTTGATTTATTGTTTCTGTGATTGTCCAGACTTAAGAAAGTGATGGAGAAAATGTTCATAATGCAAAACTTAGAAGTCTGTCATGGGTACATTTATTAGCACAATCCTGGAAATGTATCTGCAGTATATATATCCACCTTCTAACAGGCACTTAATAAACGTTTGTTGATTGATTGATGGATTGAAGGGAACCAGAGAGGTCCCTTCCAAGTTCACTGCCTATGTATGTATGAGACCTTGAATTAAAACAGGACTTTTAGTGCGTGAATAAGCACAATTGCCTTGTGGTTGGCAGTAAAATATTCCAGTTGTCTGTTGCTTTCATCATGTGTTTCTTT
The DNA here is from genome assembly GCF_028372415.1 of Notamacropus eugenii. Classification (NCBI taxonomy): domain Eukaryota; kingdom Metazoa; phylum Chordata; class Mammalia; order Diprotodontia; family Macropodidae; genus Notamacropus; species Notamacropus eugenii. Next base: position 2,983,673 of record NC_092878.1, on the reverse strand, counting down.
ACTCGGGACACTCACAACCACTATTGACACTAGCAGCAATTCCCCCTACCCCATTATCACCCCCCAAAGAACAACTATTCTTTATAGCAAAAAGCAAAGCAAGATTTCAATTCCGTAGACTTTGGTATTTTGTTAAAAGAAAAAACATATCTCCAGGATCCAGGCTTCAAATACAACGCTGCGAAAGAAAGTTCTGCCTGGAGACTGTTTTTACAGGAAACGACACTTAGAGTTTATTTAAATAAGACATTTTTTCCTGAGAAAGTCAAAACTAACTCGGCATCAATACATGGACCAAGGCAAGTACCGAGTCGCACCTACAATTCCCCAAACACGCAAGATAACAAGTAAACAGAGAGATCAGTGCACAGAGCAAAACTTGGGTCCAAACTGGAAGGTTTTCATGCAATTTCAAGCACGTTTTACTAGTTAGATTAGAACATTTAAATCTCAGACAAGTCTTCTTTACGTAGCTTCCTTTCTGTAGCTTAAGAGATAAGACATTTCACCTTGCAACAAGGCAATGCATAAATTTCTGACTACCTTACTGCAAACATAGACAAAAGGGTGCTAGAGGCCCATGCTGATTTAAATAATCTTGCCAATTGCATCATGCCAATCCTTTTCTCCTCCCTAACTCCATTATGAAAAGTATTGCGTGGGGGGGAAGAAATGGCACAAAAACCCAACATAGAAACTAAGACCTTCACACATAATTTCAATTTGAGCTCTGGATGGTTTCACTAACAGTATGAAAAGGTCAGGGTAAGCTTCAAATCAGAAAACAAAGGAGTCATAAGAGAAATTCCAAAAGGAAAAAAATGGCTTTTAAAAGAGGCATTTTTGTCCATATACATAAATCTTCTCATTTGTTGAAAGTACTGTGATAGGACAGTAGGGTCCATGACCTATTCCCTTAGATCAGGATAAAGGAGGCCAGGATCATAGAGCATAGGATTTAAAGCCAGAAAGAACCTTAGGAATCATCTAGATACTAAATTCTAGGGTAATCTCTTATTTAACAGAAAAGTAAGGTAGGTCACTCAAGCTACAAATAATAAGATGGGCCCTATCAAGATTCAGAGCTAATTAGGTCTATTGAAAGCAATTTCTTTTGTCACCAAATTTCATACTACCTCTAAATTAAATTACCATAGTGCTTTTTCCCTGTCATTAAAATTTAACTCATTAAAGCTCACTAAACTTGCGTACCTGCCTAGTACTTTATAATGGGCTCATCATATTATTCAGTCTGCTTAGCTAACACATGGTTCTCCAAACCAGAAAATAATCATGTTACTATAATCTACAAATTGGCAAGTTTTCAAATTAAGGTCGTGATATACTACATTAATCAAATGTAAGATATTGTTACTATCACATTAACGTGGGAAAATATTCACAGTTTTTTCCAAACTAAAGAAGAGATGACCTAGCAGACAGCAAGCTGGTCTTGAAGGGAGAAAGACCTGGATTTGGGTACAATTCTGATACATACTGGTTGTGGGTCCCTGGCAACTCACTTATTCTCTCCATATTCCCAGACCACTCTGCAAGACTATAAATTGCAGGCCAATTGCAAATATGTATTAGTAGAGGGAATTTACTCATAGGGTTTCCTACTCAGATAAAATATTAACTACACACCAAATGGAGAGTTTTATGCAAATATATACTCATCCTGCCGATGGAAATGCAAATGGATGCAGAATTTTTTTTTAAAGATGTATACACAAGATGGAAGCAATGACAGATAATGAATAAGTACAAAATTCTGTCACAGTCTCATAGGAACAGTCATTAGTACTAAAACTGAAAGTGAGCTAAGAAAAGAAAGGAAAGCTAAAGACAACCAAAGTGACACTTAGCTTTTTGGGGGGAAAGAGCAAGACCAAAGAAGGGATTCCTGCTCAAGGTAAATGAGACAATGAAAATAGATGAGAGAGAGAAAATAACCCTTATAATGTTTTTATTTTCTCTGCCAATAAGAACAATCTTTAGACTAGAAAAGAAAAGACAAAAATAGCTAATTGTCATTACCCTCTTATAAGTAGGAGACAGTAAGATACCAGATAGCTGCCCTTGACAAGTTCAAATGACTAGACCAAGATGAACTATATGAAGATACTGGTAATACTGGCAGGTGTCAGTCAGTCAGTAAGTATTCTTCTGTGTGTACTTTGAGCCACTGTCTGTTACCTTTGAAAGGTTTGGGGAGATGATAGAAATGGAGGGAAAGTTAGCCTGATTTTCACACATGAGAAGAGGATGAAGTCTATAAATTATTGGTCAATGAGCTTGACTTCTATTCCTAGCAAAATCATAGAAAATACTATTAAATGAATAGTTAAATATAAATAAATCGTTAAAAATAAATAAACAGTTAAAAATTGTCTAGAGAAGGAGCTGGTGATCACCAAAAAGAAGCATAGTTTCAAGAATAAATCCGATATTAACAATAACAATAATAGTAACATATATAACGCCTTCTAATTTGTAGGTATCATTTCATTTTATCTTCACAACAACTCTGGGAGATAGATGCTATTATTATAATACCCATTTGACAAAAAAGGAAACTGAGGTACAATCTGAAGCTAGATTTTTACTCAGGTCTTCCAGACTCCAAGTCCAGTGCTCCATCTACTGTGCCATCAAATTTCTTTTCATTACATGACAACTAGACTGATAGATCAGAAGCATTCCATAGATAAAGTCTGCCTATGGTTTATTCAGTCCGCATTTGACTTGGGAAATCTTACAGAAAAGTCTCCAGTTTGTCTAAATCCTATGATCTATTCAGTCAAACATTTGACAAAGTCTCTCATGCTCCTGGTGAAGACAATGGAAATATGTGACCTAGAAAGTAAATCAGCGGAATCTGTAACTATTTAAATGCTAGGATGCAAAGAGCATTCACTGATGGATCAATGTCAAATTAGAATGAGGTCTTTAGTGGGGTGCCCCACAGATCTATATTAGGCCCTGTCTTGTTTAACATTTTTATCAAAATTTTATTAAAGGTATAACTGACGTTTATCATATGTGATGATGACACAAATTTTGGAAGATAAAGTCAAGGTCCAAAATGATCATGCCTTGCTAATCTTACACTTAGATTAAAAAAATCAACTCCGTATGTACAAGATAGGGGACATATGGTTATATGCATTTCATTTTAAAAGATCTGGCAGTTTTAGTAGATTAAAAGCTTAATATGAATTATTGGTACAAGATGGCAACCAAAAAAATCAAATGCCATCTCAAGCTGCATTGAGAAAAGACAACATACAGTACAAGAGAGGTGATGGTCCAGCTGTAGTATTGGATTCAGTTCTGAGCACCACATGCTATGTAGAATATTGATAAACTGGAGAACATCCAGAGGACAGCAATCACAATTGCAAAGAGTTTCACATCCACGAAATAGCCAAGGCAGCTTAAAGACTTGGGGCATTAAAGCTGAAGGCTCAAGGAAGCTATGAAACTGTCATTAAGTATTAGAAGGGTAGTCACCTGGAAAAAAGACTTGACTTCTCAATCCTAGAGGAAGAAGGAGAAAAAACTACACACGGATATTGCAAAGAGACAGATTTCTGTTTGATTTTTTTTAGTTTTTCTAACAATTAGAGCTACCCCAATGTTAGATGAACTACTGGGAAAGGTCATGAATTGCTTCTCCTTCAAAGGAGTCTTCCAGACCACAGGCTAGATGAGCATTCTCTGGATACATTCGGGAGGCTAGATTAGATGACCTCTGAATTCCCTTCCAGTTAGGAAATTCAGTTATCCTCTGACCTGGGTTTACTCTTTGACTCCTTTACCAGCCTCTCAAGCCTCCAGTTTCTTCATCTGCAAAATGGTGACACTATTTGTATGACGTATCCCATTGGCTTGTTGCAAGGATCACATCAAAAAATCCAACTAATCAGATACATTAAGAGCTTACTGGGTACAAAGCACTATTCTAGAACCTAGGGATATAAAGAAACAATGGAATATAGTCCCTACCTTAGAATTATAGACTTCAAACTGGAAGGGACCTGAAAGACCATCTATTCTAAACCCTTCCATTTTTCAGATAAGGAAACTGAGGTTGAGTTTTTAAATAATTTGCCCAAGGTTGCGCAGGTAGTAAGCAGAATAAGAAACTGAATTCAGAAATCAAAAATCTTGGGTATATGTATGTGTATAAAGTGCTATATAAATAGGATCTATTATTACGATAGTTTTTACTATTATTATATAGTCAGTAGAGAAAACCAATATAGACTCCTTCCTCAACATTCAGTTCAATTGTTTTTCAATCATGTCCAACTCTTTGCGATCCCATTTGGGATTTTCTTGGCAAAGATGCTAGAGTGATTTGCCATTTGCTTATCAGTTTTACAGATGAAGAAGCAGAGGCAAACAGAGTTGGGTGACTTGCCCAGGGTCACACAGCTAGTAAGTGTCTGAGGCCAGAAATGAATTCAGGAAGATAAGTCTTCCTAACTCTAAGCTGGCATCCTATCTACTGCGCCACATAACTTCCCTTTCCTCTTTTTCTAAAGGAAAGTTCTTGTCATCTCTCTATAAAAGGGAGTGGTAATGGTGTTGCCTGTGATGGTTTTTGCCTTATTTAAGCAGTTATTTAGTGGGTTTTGTATGTATTTGTCACATTTCCTCAATGAGATTGCAAGTTCCTTCTGAGCCAACTGGGCCTATGTCTCAAACTTTTTTCATAGAGTATATTGCATAAAGCCTAGCAGAGTTTGGGGGCCTATAACAGGCATTCAATAAATACTTATTAAATAACATTGATAAATACTTCTTAAACTGAAAATGCCACAAAATTAAAAGTTCACCTTTTGAAACAAATGATTTATCACAACCAAGTATGAGTTCATCTTCTCTGTGGTCCAGAGTTTCTAGCGATCATTCTGATTGCTTAACCTGAAGCAAGACATTTGCCCATAACAATTTACCCCAAAACTTAAACTGAACTGAACATGGAGGAAATACTGCATCTGCAACACGACCCACTAAAATTTATAGCTTTGTCAAATTATTTAGCATGATCTGTTCAGACAGTCCATTCCCCTTCTCACATCCATTAGGAGAAATGCTAGTGAAAGTTTATTTCAACACAATAAAAATACCTTTCTCTCAACGCATCATCTCATCTAGAAAATTCAGAAAAATGTTATTCTCTGGAAAACATTAAAAAGAAGTTCTGCCTATTTATGTTTCTAACCTCAAATATGTCTTGCTCACATCAATGGCAGCTTTGTGGCATTTGGTCTATAACGGCATTCCAATTACAGTGGCGTGGAACTAAATGGAATCATAGGGTCATGGAAACTCAAGATGAGAAGGAACCTCCAGAGGTCATCTATTCCATCCCCCTGTCTCCTTTTAGGAATGGCCTAAGCCAATATTCTGATAACTTCAAAAATGCCAATAATCTCCTCCCACATATTTGAATATTTGAATATTAATATAATAGATGGCACTTAAGTTAAATGGGTAACAACAGTTCAGTGTCGGAACTAGTCGTGTTTTAAAATGTTCATAAAACTTGCCTCTTGGGGATACAGCCCCCTGGTTACCCTTACTGAACTTTCTTTCTTAGTGAGGTATACACACACACACACACACTCACACACACACACACACACACACACACACACACACACACTCACTCCAACAATCTCAGTCTCCCAGGTCACTTCTAGCTCTAAATTTCAGGGTAAAAATCTTTTAGAGAAATATAGAATTACAAAATGTTAAAAGGTAACTTACAGAGAATCTAACCCAAATCTAATCTCTGCCATTTACACCCTCTGTGACCTTGGACAAGTAAGTTACTTTGCTTCTTTAAAACTCAGTCATAAAATGAAAATTTTGAACCAGATGATCTTAAAGTTCTCTGAATCCTATGATATATATATATATATATATATGCATATATACTTATGCCAACATACACATACAATTCAACCAAAAGCTCCATAAAGTTTCAGCCTCCATGTTTATATTACACTGAGGAGAGATGGCACGCAACAGTCTAGAGAAATAAAAAGTCCAGGTATTGTACGCATGGGTGCTCTTTTTTTTAACATATGGATACATTTTTAAGTAACAGCAACAGCAAAATTTCATTTAAAATTTTTTTTACCAATTCTTACTCAAAAAAGTGGGACCTGATTGTCTGTGTCTTTTGGCAACATGCTTCGCCAAGCCAGGTTATGTGGTCCAGTAAAGAGAAGTGTGAAATGAGATGAAGAACCACTTTGAAACAGTTGGGGTTGGTGGTTTTTCCGTTAAATCCTATAAATGCTAGTAAACTTGTCCAACTGATTGATTTATGAATTACTTTCACAAACCACTTACAAACTGCATTTCAATTTTTCTGTCTCCCCATCTTCCAAAAAAAGTCAACTTTCATAGATTTAAAGGTAAAAGGTCTATTCAAGGTCTGTTCCCACCCCATCTAAAGATGAGGAGCAAATTTATTGTCCAAAGTCACACAGACAGCAAGTAGCAGAACTGGTATTCACATCGAGGTTCCCTACCTCCAAATCCAACACTTTCTTTTCATCTATGCCGAATACTACCCTAACCACCCTGTCCCCATTCTATTTCTTGTGTTCCTCCTTTCTTTATTTCAAATCTTTAAAAATGTAAATATACTAACAATACTTTACAATTCAGATTAATTTTACTTTTCTTGGGGCTTAAACAATCTACTATAATACTGTCTTCTTCTAACTTCTAATTATACAAGTTGATTTAGTCTTCGATTTCAATTATTTCAGTGAAATAAAGAGGAAGGAAAGTTAAGTTTGGATGTTTTTATTGAAATTCTCTGCATGAAATTAATGGGAAAAGGAACAAGTTTATAGTTTGCTGAAATCTTCTCCAGACTTAGAGAATGTAAAAAGAAACAAAGCAAACAATTAGAATTTTATGAAGGACTTTGATCATAAAAAGTATATCATTTTTAGACATTTTAAAATAATAATTCGTACACGACCAATCTTTTCTCAATCTTGTACTTGAGAAGGCATTTTACTCCCTTCTTTGAAGAAGTTGGGGGCTATCGGTGTAGAACAAAGCACAAAATGTCAGCTTTAAGTGATGTGTTGATTAGTTTTTCCTGGACTGTTTTTTCCCCTTTCTTCTTATTCTTTGTTGGAAGATAAAGGTGATAGAAAAAAGCAAAGATATCAATAAAAAAATTTTTTTCAAAAGTAAGACTAGTAATTCAGAGGCTAAAATAGAAACTAAAAACAGACATTCCCAATTAAGGAAATTGGGAACCAGGCAAACTCTTAGCCAAGAAATAGCACTACTTAAGTCAGATACAGAAAAAGATAAACTGTGGTCTCTAGTGTTTTTGTTTTTGTTTTAAATTTCAAAGCCAGAAAAGGAAAAGGAAAAAAGTTGATGGGAAGTACTGACCAATGTCCAGAAAATAACCAAGCTCTTATAGATGAATTATTTTTAGAAGGAAAAAAATATATACCTGCCCTTACAGAACTCCAAAAAAAAATCTCTGCAAACATTGACAACACTCAAAACAAGAGGCATTTTTGTGTATATTTTCTAAAAGCCTCTGACAAATAGTTACTATGGAGATGTCCCAACACAAAAAATTCAGGAGCTAACAGCCAGACCCATAACAAATGCAGGTTCCTGGCACTTTCCGTGACTAATTCCAGCTTGTCGTACAGCTTGTCCTCATCTTTACTGTCCCATCAGTGCACAAATGGTCCCAATTTTGCGCGAGAGGACTGACAAGACATCAGCAATACTTCTCAACAAAAAGAGAACTTTAAAATGCCCTTCCGACTGGGAATTAAAGCAGGTCTGGGGTGTATCATCATGTTTAAACATTCAGAGGGTCCCAGAGATTAAAATTCTTTCATTTCAACTTTCATGGATGTTTCAAATTTGAAACACTATAAAAAATATATACATGAATAGCAATTCTAAAGCTTCCTTGACGCTGCTGCTCGTACTCCCTTCCTTCTCTTTTTCACTGGCAGACTTCTTGAACAAGCAATCTAAACAACCTTCCATTTCCTCAATACTCAGTCCTTCCATAAGCCCTTATAACCTGATTCCCCCTCCAAAAAAAACCATCTTAAAAATGATTTCTAATAGTACCAATGACCTGCCAGACAAACCCAGCCAACTTTTCTCAGAACTCAGTCTCAAGGTTGCCTCTCTGGCCCTTGACTCAGTTGATCATATTCTCCTTCAAATTCTCTGTCTTTGGCTTCTAGAAAGACAACAAAGGAGGAAGAGGAGTACAATGTAGTACAATGGATAAGAGTTGACATGGAAGCCAGTAAAACCTAGGTTCAAGTACTACCTCTGACATCAAAGATGTGTGACTCTGAGCACGTCATTTAATGTCTCTTTGCTTTAGGCACAGGCAAATTGTAGAGGTGATAACCTATGTTGATAAAAAGGAGTTTCATCACCGGTGAGCAACCTACGTCAATGAAATCACAGGTCTGATCCCTATCCCTATCCTATTGTATTAAGACAAATAAAAACAAAGAAAAAATGTTAGTGAAACTTATAAAGTTCTGGACAGGAGTGAGGATGCTACCATCCTCAATATAAAAGATATTATACATGCCAATATAATATGAATATCACTTACCGCATACTGGAACTTGTCATTGAATTCACGGTCATTGGCTTTTACTTTCCTTTCTGTCTCTAAAGAGAGAGTAAGAAATCCAATATGAAACAAAATTCAACTCACAATCAAGTACACTGTCATTGGACTTACATTGCTTAGGGGACTCAGATTATATTCCAGACTGAAATGAATTATTTTCTTCGAAAGGGGAATTAGGATGTTTGTTCTCTTTAACCTAAATTTCAGTCTTAAAATGAAAAAAAATGAAATATTGCTCATTTTTTTCTGTGACTAGTTGGACAAAGCATCATATGCCTCCAGTTTCTAAGTCTTCACAAACAGTCTTCTCAATCTCAAAGTATTCCTGAGAGGAAAGTGGCTCTGAAAGGCAATTATATTCCAGGAAGTCATTTCTATCTGGCAAAGTCATGGCATCTCTATGGAAAATATTAATGAAAGGGATTGTGACATAGTGAGAGTGAACCAATTGTTGAAATAGTTCTACATAGAAGACTTGTTGTGATTACCATCTAATAAGTAACGGAAAGCAATAAATAAGCTTTGATACCAAAGAGAGGAAGCAGGGCATAATGCATTATGGAGCTGGCCTTGAAGCCAGAAAGACCTGGGTTTAATGCCCACCCTTGACATATATTGGTGTTAGAATTATGGGCAAATTACTTAAACTCTCGGTGCCCTAAGCTACTCTTCAAAATTATAAATTGCAAGGAAGATGATGACCTACATTGGTGGATAGAGTTTCTTCACCCAGGAGTTCCCTACACCAATAAAATCACATATCCAATCTCTAGCCTACCACAGAACTTTAGAATCATAGCTAATAGTCAAAAAACATTTATGAAATGCGATACAAAAAAAGAGGCAAAAAGCATTCCTTCCTCTCACGGAGCTCACAATGTAATGAATGGATAAAAATGTCAGCCATTCTCCATGTCTATGAGATTTGGACCTACTCGAGTCCTTATAACTGAATTCTTAATCCTGTAGTTTTGTTTTGTTTTAATCACCTATGAGCTATGCGTTCCAGCAAAGAAACTATGCCCATCACAACGTAATTCATGTATATATCTACACATAAGCACCTGCTTGCACTCATCCCACACATACACTCTCTGATTGATATGTATGTATGTATAATGCATGCATGTGTGTATACACACTTAAAAGTAAGTTTAAATATTATGTCTACATACAAGCACACATGTTTACACATGTGAAAGAAGAAGAAGAAAACATTTTTAAGGACAACAAAACAACTGCAGACAGTCTTAGACTTGTGATTGAGAAGTTTGGTGGGTACAAGGGAAACGATGGGTGGGTGGTCAGAAAGGCAATAACCAGGTATTAATACTTAATTGTCATAGCAGACTAAGTTGGGCATCTCACCTGGGTTTTCCTTTAACATCTCACCTTGCTGAGTTATATAGATCTAAGTCTTTCACAAAAACAACATCGTATTCTACAGAATCATCATAAACCATTTTGTGAAAGTTTTAGTAGTAACATTAGCTTCCTAACAATAGGAGAATAAGAAAAAGAACATAGAAAGGAGAGTGATGGGACAAGAAAGAGATGGGAGGAACATTACAAGCAGAGGTTCAAACAACAGTCACTGAGGTAGCAAATATTCAATTTTCCTCCAAAGTGGAAAATGTATCGGGTATAGAATGAAATAAACAAATTCAAGCCATGGCTTGAACATCTACCTAGAAATTCTACCTCTTCTCATAAATCCGATAGACTGAGTTAACAACTTGATTTTTTTTCTTTGTTCATAGGAGGGAGCCTGAGTCTAATAAAGGATTAATATAAGGGTCATTTTCACAAAATCAAAGGATCAGAGTCAGAAAGTACTTTGGAGATCATCTAATCTGAACCATTTATTTTATAAATGAGGAAATTGAAGGCCAGAATGATGAAACACTCACAGTTCTCTGATGTAAAAGTTAAACTTAGATGCCAGCAAAAAAAGGATTTATTTAGTCATAGGAAACACTCTTGAAAAAGAGAGGACTAACTGCTAAAGTTAGCCAGCAAGAAGTAGCCCTCCTTGTGGATATAGTAAGGTCTCTGGGTGAGTTAGCTATGGTTATACTTGGGTTATTTCTGGAGGTCTCCTCTACCTATGATTCAACAAGGTGTGGTAGACTGAGCACTGGTCTGAGAGTCATTTATTAGCAATGTGAGCAAGTCGCTTAAAGTCTCCCAGTCTCAGTTTCCTCATCTGTTAAAATGAGGGAGATCCCTTCAGTTCTATAAGCCTATGAACTACAAGACCTGGTATTCTTTACCATACTGAACCATTTCCTTGAAATGTGGTAACATGCTTCCTCTCATGCTAAATGCTGCAAAGAATTCAGGCAGATGTCACACTGACTTTGAGTCTGAGTCCACACTATTTATAAATAAAGTATTTATTCAGATAACATCTAAATACTTTTTAAAATAAGCAATGAAGCCAATTCATTGACGTCATCCATGTATCCCAGGCCTGATGCGCCTGATTTCTAGCAGAAATTCAACTTACCAGACATTTACGATGCTTATTAAATGCCTACCATGTACAGGATGTCAAAATGAGTCAGATACAGGCCTTTCTCTCAAAGAGTTTATTATCTGCTTGCAAGGATGGGGAAACCAGTTAGACTTATTCAAATAATTCTCATTCAGAATAGAGTATAAAAGGCCTTAAGATGTTAAAAAGTACTTGAGAGATCACAAGAGAGATGGCTCACTTCTGGCCACTGAGGAGAGATGGGAGGAAATAGCTACATGAAGGAGTTAGCATTTGACCCAGACCTTGAAAGATGAGTGGGATGTCAACTGGCAGAAAAGTGATGGGCAAGGAATAGTATAAGATAGAGCCTTAGTCACATGGCCCACCACCTAGGCTATTTTAGGCAATTTTCAATGAATCAACAAGCATTTATTAAATTCACTTTCTATGTGCCAGGAACTGTAATAGACACTGGAATAAACTCAACCTCCCTAATTTGGACGTGCCTATCCACCTCTTTCCCACATTACCCCACTTTTCAGATCAAACACCCTCTTGGGAAATGATTGTCTCATCGACAGGAAACGTTTTCAAAAGCCAGTGTACCAATGCAATTCCTTCTGTTGTGTCATAGATCCCTTGCTGAGTTCCTACTAAAAATATCAGAAGTACTGATGACAAGTTTCTTATTAACAGTTTTTAAATCCTCCCAGAAACAAGGGATTGTTTTTCTTTTTTCACAAAGATGGGCTCAAAGTGCTGACCATGAGCAACGGAAGGAAGTCATGGGCAAAAGACTACTGAAGTAAGACACCTCAGCAAAACTAGATTTAACTTAATTCAGGCAACACTGGGTTCCAATTTAAGGTCAACTCTTAAGTAGCTGTGTGACTTCAGACAATCCATTTATTTTCTTTCAGCCTATCTATAAAATAAGAAGGTTGGACCCATCAGTCTTGAGATCCTACCAGTCCTAACATTGTACGATGCTGTGCTATTCATTTGCATTTGGACAGACCTCTTCCATGTTTTCTTAGGGCCAATCTGGCTCATCTCAAAATGGGCCAAAACATATTTGTAAATCTGTGCAGTCCAATTCTTGAACGGTCAACTGAAAAATTTAAGATGTTAATTTGTAGGTTGAGGATAGGGACTGGATTTCATAGATATGAGGAAAGTCTTGGGTTAGAAAACTTCCCTCTGCCCACGCAGGGCAGCATCTTCTCTGATCTTAGAGAGCTATACAGGTTAATGAGTGGTTATGTGACTTGTCCTGGGCCACACGGTCAATATGTGCAAAGGCAGCCCTAGAACTCAGATCTTTTTGGTTCTGAGGTCACACTGCTAAATGAGGAACATGTAAATTTATCATCACCATCAAAAAACTAAGAAGTACAGCATAGATGGCTCCTTTCTAAATGTCACCAAATCACAAAGACAGAAACCTTGAAGTCCTTAACAGTCTACATGCAGAGATAAACGAACCAGGCATATATCCTTACACTTTACAGGAAAGTATATAAACAAAAACATACTCAAGTACATTTTTGTGATCATTTTCATGAAAGTGATACTTTCTGGTCAGACCAGACCTTTCTTGACCCAGAAGGGAGGAAGATCATAGAATCAGAGTAGAATGGAACTTAAAAGTTAGCTAATACAAATGTGGTATCACAGAAGAGGGAACTATGACCTTTCCCAAGGTCACACGATTAGGAAATCACAGAGCCAAGATTCGAACATAGGTCCTTTCATTACAGCATGCTGCAGGGGAATACTGAGTTAGGGAGGTGGCTGTTGTCTGTCCTTTGTTCTCAAAGAGGACCATGACATCAGGCAGGTGATGCCATGATATGCAAGTGAATTGGATTTAAATGAGGGATGTCTGTGCAAAAGGAGAAGAGAAAGAAGGAAGAGGAGGCCAGTACTAAATATAGAGGGAATGTGTAGTCAGAAATAGCTTATGACTGGGGGCAGCTTGGTGGTGCAATGAATAGAGTACCAGCTCTGAAGTCAGGAGGACCTAAGTTCAAATGACCTCAGACACTTGCTATCTGTGTGCCCCTGGGCAAGTCACTTAACCCAAGAGGGAAGGAAGGAAGGAAGGGAGGGAGGGAGGGAGGGAGGGAAGGAAGGAAATATTAAAATGTTAACAATAAGATTTTTTAAATAATTGAATAAATCAACATTGGCAAAGAAGGGTCAATATGAGCTCCATTCTCCAAGATTGTATAGTGGTTTAGTTGAAAATACCTGGGAATCCGTCAAATCTTACTGCTGAGCAGCAATTTTATGAAAACTAACTACATCAAAAAATAGAGAAGTAAATGTCTACAAGTGGACATCCTTTGGATATCTCACTCTTGGCTGTAAAATCTTATGAAGAAAAATGGGCAGTTATAGACAGTATCATCTCATTAAACAGAATCAAACAGCAGAAGGCAAAAGCAGTTTAAAGAAAGCTTGTCTCTGTTAAGGTGACAGCCTCACGGGTGATATCCCAGGCAATGGTGCCCAACTCCTCAATCCCAGCAACCTCAGCTGAAGTTCTGGGTTGTGCTGATATCTGGAGGAAAAGGAGTGCCTAGTGGCACCCCATAATTTCACAGGGAACTTTCAGCTGAGGAGACACTCTGCCAATTTTGGTCATCATTTTTCTACAACTTATGGTCCTAGAGAGTTGGCTAGAGCATGGACAGGCTAAATGACTTGCCACAGTCAGGAAATTTGAAGTCTGAGGGGAGAATCTGAATCTAGGTCTTCCTGGCATCTAGGCTGGATGTCTATCCACCATGCTGGGCCACCTCCCAAGCTGCTGCAAAGCCATCTCATTGAAGACTTCCAAAGACTTCCATCAGAAGGATGACAACTAGAAGGCTTATCAATGAGTCTATTATAGGTTTTTTTTTTAAATTGGAAGAACAAGAAGAACAACAAAAAACTAAACAGCTATTAATTTTTACTAGGAAGAAAAACTGCTTCTCATTAGCAAGACAGTATCAGTCAATCAGTCAGTCAACAAACAGTTATTCTGCGAGGCACTGTGCTCAGGTCTGGGTATAAAAAAGGAGGCAAAAGACAGATGGAAGCACAAACAATACAAAGTCTAAAGTAGTAAAGATTGAAGAGATGTAGTTTTTACTGATGAAATTCAGTTTTTCATTCAAGCCTTTAATAAACCCCTTTCCAGAAGTTACGATGAACCTATAAAACCTAGGAAGTCCCATAAGACTAAGACATTCATCATCCCCAGATATTTGGAAGATATTTTATTTCTAGTGGGTCTGGAAGACTTGTTCCCATTGAGGGAAGAATGCACTGCAATAAATACAACGACCTGGGAACTTACCTGATCTAAATGGCATGAACATTAAAAACTAAAACCTATGATTTATAATTAAGGCTAGACTTGGAAAAATGAACTGTTTGTCTGAGGCATGTTTAATATCCAATGTAATAAAAGTGTAGTTTCCTGATGAAGAATTAATCTGTCAAAAACATGCAGAATGAATGTCAAATTGCAAAACTAGTCATTGCTGTTAAAGGAAGGAATGTTGCATATTAAAAAAAATTTTGAAGATGTCACAAATTGTAAGATTCATTGCATAAATCAATAAATATAGTTATTAAAAAAGAAAACTTGTCCAGGGAACCAACTAAACAAATTCATACCGAGTATTTAAATATGAAAATTAAAGAAGGATAATACTTTTAGAAATCGAAAAGATCTACAAAGACACCTACAACAAAATAGTCTTATCATCAGATACCACATTTGGACTCTGACATCAGAGTCCCAGGGCTTCTCAAGGAGACAAAAAGCAGTAAGGGATCATAATTGTAAGATATTAACAAATTGTAAGATAACAGCCCTGTGATAATTATTGTAATGTGCTCAGCACAGTTCCTGGCACATAGTAAGCACTATGTGTTAGCTATTATTATTACTAAGAACAAAGAAAAACCACTAAGAACCAAGATGGGGAAGGCATCGGAGTTGGACCAAGTATATATGGAGCAGATCCAAACTAGAAGTCATAGAATTTGGAGGTAATTAAGGGATTGATATAAAGGAGCAGCAGATACCAAAGGTATGGGGGGAAATCTCAGATCATTTAAATATAAAAAGTCAGGCAACTAAGAAAACATGATCTACTGACATATGCCTTATCCACCATCTATGCAAGGTCTTTAAAAGTGTCATCTGTACACAAGGGCAACTTCAAGGAGAACATTAGTAGAGAAGAAGTAAACTTACATAAATAATATTCAGTAATAGACCAAATCTTTATCACTTTACAATTGACTAAAAGATAGAGAATATGGATTCCATTGTTCTCATTATAGGAAAAAGCATTTTTGATTACATTGTTGATATTTGATTCAGGAAAACAATATGCCATCTAAAGGCTCTTGTCCAAAAAAGCATCCGCCATTTGTATATCAAAATCATTCCAGGTTCCCAAAAGATAGAACAAGTGGAATAATCATATTTAACCCTCTGATCATAAACAATCAGACAAACATAAAACAAGAAAGCGTACTCTCAACAAAGATGTTTGCTGTTGTTATGAAGGAATTCCATTACAGATTCCAAGCTGAAGAGGGACTTTCTATGGATGGTAAAGTCTACTGTACACTGCTAGGTGTAGATGGTATTACATTGATTTCGTTAAGCCCCAGAACATTAGATAGCCTCCTGTAAGAGATTTGACCTGACCACTCACACAAACAAAAGCCCACTTGGATAAAGGATGTCCATTTGTAGGCAACCACGTGGCACAGGATCAGGTTCTAGACCTGGAGTGAGAAAGACCTGAGTTCAAATTAGACCTCAGAAACTTATTAACCGTGTGATCCCGGACAAGTCACTTAAGTTGCCTGCCTCAGTTTGTTGTCACTGTCCAGTCACTCAGTCATGTCTGACTCTACACAACTTTCCTGGCAAAAATCGAGGGTGGTTTGCCATTTCCTTCTCCAGTTTGTCTTCGTTTCATACATAAAGAACTGAGGCAAACAGGTGTTAAGTGACTTCTCCAAGGTTCCATAACTAATAAGTGTTTGAGGTCAGATTTGAACTCAGATCTTCTGGACTCCAAGCCAAGTGCTCTGTTCACTGTACCACCTACCTGTCCCTCAGTTTATTCAACCATAAAGAGGGGATAGTAATAGCGCCTACCTCCCAGAGTTGTTGTAAGGAACAAATGAGATCATATTTGTAAAGGACTTAGCACAGAGTCCGACCGATAGTAGGCACTATAGAAACGCTATTTATTTATTGTCATTATCATTACTATTCTCCAGTTTATGACATACATGTAGATGCAAAACCTGTAAGGTTTTTCTAACATATATAAAACTGGGCTACTCTGTATAAGTGGACACCATTTGGCCTAGAATTAAAGAAGAGGAGGAGGAGGAGGTTGGATTGCCCTTAGGAAATTGCAAAACTACTCTAATGATCCCAAACTTCAAAAAAACAGTCTATTGTTTTAATGCCAACACTTAACTAATGATTCTATACGGCAATGAAATTTGGAATGTAATAATCTAGAAGGAATTAAAAATGAATATTACACAGAGGCCAATGGAGAGGTGTGTAGTAGATGTGAGCAAACTATAACATATAACCAATAAGGAATTTTAAAAAACAGGAATTATGAGGTATCATCAAGAAAATATATAAGAGAATGGTCAAGGGATGTCAAGTGGCTAGATGGTGTATCCTCTCTAATATCCTCATGATGTCAAAAGAAAGCAAGGAAGCCTATTGTGGGTGACCCTGTTTGTTAGGATAGGAGCTGGACCTACATTAAGAATCACACAGGCTGGGAAGCTATGGATAGATTGTGATCTGCATCTTTAGAGGGAATTTCCAAATGGGAGAAATCAGAGATCCATTTGTGTAAAATATTTAAAACTTTCAGTTATGAAATCAATGCAATTAGATTAAGAAAAAAGGATACATACTGTATAAAACATTTTTGTTAAACACCTCTGATCAAAGCTTGACATCCAAAAGCTATTCAAAATTATTAATAATCAGAGAAATGAACATAAAAGCCATTCTACCACCAATCCATTAAATTAGTAATAGTTTACTGAAGCAAATAAGTAAATAAGGAATAACGAACATTTATATAGTACTTACTACGTGCCAGGCACTGTGCTAAGTGCTTTACAATTTTTATCTCATTTGATCCTTACAACAAACCTAGGAGGTAGGAGCTATTATTATCCCCATTTTACAGATGAGGAAACTGAGGCAAACAGAAGTGGTGACTTGCCCAGGATCACATAGCTAGTAAATATCTTGAGGCCAGATTTGAAGTGAGTCTTTCTGACCCAAAGCCCAGCACTCTACCTACTGTGCCACCTAGCAAATGGTAAAAGATGGAAATATTCAATTCTGGACATGCTCTAGGAAGACAGAATAACTACCAACGGAACCATGCATTGGTGCAACCATTTTTGGAAAACAACTGGAAATTTTGTAAGAAAAGTTAATAAATCATACCCATTGCCCCAGTGATCTCATTCCTGGTTTATATTCCAAGAAGATGAGATCCATATGTTAAAAATATATAGTCATAAGAGGATTATTTGTGATAGCAAAAATAAACTACCTGTTCTGCAAAAATAAACTAGATTGAACATGAAATTATATGAATAAATCGCCTAGAGCATTGAGAAGTTAAATGATTTGTCTAAGGCTACATAGCCAATATGTCTCAGAGGTGAGACCTCAACCCAAGTCTTCCTGGACCAGCTCTCTGGTCATTACACCATGCTGCTGGGACATGTGCATATAAGACAACATTACCATGCCATAAGAAATGACAAATATGATGAATTAAAAGAAAGCTGGGAAGTAATAGAGAGCAAGGAAAGAAGAACCAAAAGAATAAAATATGCAACGATACAAAAATGCAATAATGATAATACTAAATAACAAAAAAATTTAAGTCAAATATGACAGACAATATTGGCACCAAATTATGAAAGTCAAAGCAGATATCCTTCCTTTTTATTAACAAACTAATTAACAAAAGTGTAAAGGGACAGTTGTAACCACACATAGGCAGTTTTGCTCAACGGTTTTCAGGGAAAAAAATATTTTGGCGGGACAGGGAGTCCTCTGTATATTTGTTAGAATATGTACAACTATGTCCAAAGCAAAAAAGAATCTAATCAAATATAATCAAAGTGAGAGTATATCAATTTTAAATAAATATTAACCTAATAATTCTACAGTAAAACTCACAAAGGAAAATCTTTACAAATTGCATTAAGAAATTACTTTAAAGAAACTATGGGAAGCTTTAACACCTTACTATGAGAATATGATAAATGCAAGAAAAATAAAATAAGTAAGAAATCACATGAATTAAAAATATTAGACTATATCTAATAGATTTGGAAAAATCAAAGCATGTATATTTGGTAGAGTCTTTGTAAAAATTGATTGTATGCTCAGTCAAAAAAAAGATACAGGTAAATACAGAAAACAAAAGTATGTTTGCAAATCATTATTCAATTAAGTTTGAATTGAATAATGATACAATATTAGTAGCAAATAATACCAGGAACAACAGTTTTGCTCACCTGCTAGGTAAAAGGAAATCATAAAAACAATGACAATAACACATTACAGCAACTATAAAGGCAACATAGAGGCTGCTTATCAAGACATAAGAAATGCCACCAAAGCAGGCTCCATGGTTTAAAAAGAAAGAAAATGGATTAATTTAAACTGCACTATAAAAATATACAACAAAGCAATGCACTAACAGAAAAAGGGAAATGACCAAGGTCAAAACAGGTCAAGAAACTGGAAATAAGAAAACCAATGAAATTCAAGGACTTTTTTTAAAGACTAAAAAAATGACAAAGAAATTTTAAAAAAGAAATCAACACCAAATTTCCAAAATAAGAAATGAGAAGGAAAAAAATCATACAAAATTATACAAAGAAAAACACAAAATAGTAAAGTTAAAAGTAGTAGGTAAATTAAGTAGACCAATATCAAAAGGAAAAATCAGGCAAACCATCAAAGAGCTACCCTGAAGAAAGGCACTAGACCAGATGGGTTCACAAGCAAATTCTACTGAAGTTCTAAAGAACCAGCACCTTCTAAACCATTTGAAAGGACAGAGAAAGACAATAGCCTACCCAGTTCCTTCCAAGAAGCAACAATGGTTTTGATCTTTAAATTGAACAAAGTCCAAGAAAGAAAAATAGTCCAATGTTATTAATGAATACTGATACAAAATTATTAAAGAAAATACTTAAAACATATGTAAAAAAAAAAGTTATCCATCATGATGTACTTTTTCTACACAGGAAACTAATCTAGGAACCAGTTCAGATGTTCTGGTGATGTGGTACCTCTCCATTCAATTCCACCTCAAGTAAATTGAAATACATTGAGCTAGACGCAGGGCTAAATATGCTTTATAAAGGACCCAGCACCCAGTGGGTGAAAACATATTTGAGGGTAAATATCTAGAATCTGTATTACATTTCTGCAACATAATGCACTGAAGCCTGTTGTGTGAATAATTTAGTATAGTAGATATATAATAACTGCATTAGGGATTTAAATACTTTGAAATCATTTTTGAAAAGCTGAAGATAAAAGAAATATATATTTCTCTAAACAATGGAGAAAGAGAATATTTTTATCATCAAGCAAATGGGCAAAAACCATGGGAGACAAAAATCAACGAGTCTGAATAAACAAAGACAAAAGGATTTTGTACAAAAATTTTTAAAAGAAACCAAATGGGGAAAAAAGTTGCAGAAAATTCATCAGATGAAAGTCTGACATCTAGAATCTGTAAAGGATACAGGCATATCTAATAAGAGTAATAGACTCCACTCCTAGTAGAACCATAGTCAAAAGAAATATATTTCTATCTTTGAAAAAGTCTCTATTCAAACTGTTGACAGCCTCTAAAAAGATGCCCTAATACCAGGAGAAATATGTATCAAGACAACTGTAAAATATCACCTTGCATCCATTAAAATAGCAACAAAAAAAATCAATTTTCAAAAATTATAGGAAAATTGGTATTCTATTACATTCATTACATTATTGGTTGAACTACACAACCTGGTCCTCAGCAATTAAACTCAGTACCAACTTTTCTGTACAGCAATAGAATAATACAATTCAGAGTCACAGCTAAGCACAGCCTTTGACTTAGAGATTCTATTTCTGGAACCTAATCCTTTTCTAAAAAATCATGAAAATGGAAAAACATAATAAATTCATTATAAATCTTTACTTAAATGCTACTCCACCTCCCCTTTTACCTAATATGTTCCTTTTTAATCTCAATCAATAAACATGTATTAAAGCATTTACTATTTGCCAGGCATTGTGCTAAGACCTGGGGATACAAAGAAAGGCAAAAGATAGTCCCTGCCCTGGAGGAGTTTACCATCTAATGGAGAGTTTTCAATCAGGTTCCTGACTACAGGTATACTATCTGATTGGACCTCAAGTGTCTGTAGAATGGGCACCAAATATGGCATTGAACTAGGAGTTGAAGCCTTCTCAAAAAAACCTTTCAACAGAATTTTGTATAAATAACTCCTCTCTATGTGATGACTGTTCTCTGATAATATAGAGTGAGATTGCTAAAGAAAAAAATGGGTTGCAAAATGATGGCACAGAAACAAAAGACCTATATAGCCATTAACCCCAAACCAAAGTTGGCTCTAATCCAGAATGCAGCCTAAAGTTGGTCTTTCCCCAAAAATGCCTGAAATTGTATTAGTTGTAGCTTAGGATCCTCCAAAACACTGAGTTTACATATACTGGGCTCAAGTTAATTCCCCTCAGACACGCATGTACACACACTCACACACACACACACACACACAAACACAAACAATACTAAAACATCTGTGATATACTAAGAGCTATCTGGTTTTCTTGTAAATGGTTAATTTGTTCAGTACTAGTCATTGAGGCAGGGGAATAGATCACCACCATGCTGGGGGACAAAAAACTTGAGACATCTTGTCAATGACCATGAATACCAGGAAAATCCTTTCTTTACATCTGTAGGAATATACACTAATAAAACTGGCGTTGCTCAGTCAAAAAAAGGTTCATGACTTGTCTTTGGCTCATTCTTTCCATCTGGCATTACTCTAGGAAAAGTCTCTAAACAGAGCATACATTCAGCTCATGTCTGCCTTTCCCAAAACATAAATAACGTGGTTCCAGATTTTGTACAAGTACTCAAGGTAGAAAATGCAAATCCGGTATGGAATAGCCTTTATTTCACCTCACCCTTTGCCTGCAGAAGATGCAAACAATTCACATGAACAGATACAGAAAACATTTAAAGTACTCCAAAAGGCCATCAGCTTCACTTAGAAGGAAACTGAATTTGGGGTTGCCGTCAGACTAAGCCTTTGATATTCTGATGAGTTCCTCTTTTCTACAGTCCTACGCCACCTTCCCTGTCAAGTGCTAAGCTATAGTTTTTATTTCCCCTGGAAGATAAGCATTCTTTGAGTCCTGCTGAATTATCAGGCCTTTCCTTACTGAACCTGAACTAAATAAGTCCCTGGTTTTGCTCTTCAAATAGGGAAATTTGCTCTTCCATATAGGAAGTAGGTGGACTGTTATCTTCTCTCTCAAGGGACACACTGTCTCAGGAAATCTTCTTCTCAATACTCAAACTCTCAAACATGAGAACTCTCAAATTTGGGATTAAGAGTCAACTTCCAAACCTGATGTTGTCTGTGAAATTTTCCTTTTCTGGATGGAGGACTAGATTCTAGGATCATGCAGCCTCGAAAATTCAAAATCCCTCTTCTACATACAGGAGTTTGGAGCTTATGAACAATGTTCATGAACTACTCTCTCAAACTCTACACAAGCTCTTGTCTTCTTCTGTCACAGCCTCCTGCCACGTCACCTTTAATGGGTACTGACAGGAAGGAAAATGCATGTGCATGCTGGTATCCCAAATTAAAATGCAGTTCTATTCTGCCTGTGTGTTGGTCTGTCTTCTCAGAATTGAAAAGACACAGACAGACAGGCAGATAGATAGGAGACCTGGCTCACTCATACAGACTATGAAGTATGACAGAAACGCCAACATTAGTTCACTGTCCTAGGACCCAATAAGTCAATCAGCTTGCAAACCAGTCACAAGAGCTGTCTGTATTTGCTAAGCCATGGACATATATCTCCACGGAAAAGTGGCCTTCAGAGCCTCCAAACAAACTCTCCATGACCTATATAATCTTATCAAGTTGATTAAGAAATGCATCAAATTGATCAGGGGTTCTCCTGAAAGACTGTTGTTGCTCAATAGTGATTGACTTTTAATGACTCCATTGAGGATTTTCTTGGCAAAGATACTGGAATGGTTTGCCATGTTCTTCTCCAACTCATTTTATAGAAGAGGAAACTGAAGCAAATGGGGTTAAGTGACTTGTACAGGGTCACACAGCTAGTAAGTATCTCATGGCAGATTTGAACTCAAGAAAAGTCTTCCTATCTGAACCACAGCTGTCCCTGATAAATTACCCTTATATTTATAATTTCTCAATGGAAATCAGCAAATGCTTCTTGGCTACAGTATGCTTTGTACATTTCTCCTCTTCCCTACTAGACTATGCAAATCTTTGAAAACAAGAGTACCTTATCTTTGTAGCTTTATCATAGGCACTTAATCATTCTACATGCATCCATTAAGACTTACTATGTGCCAGGCAATATTTGAGGGTCTGGAGATGAAAAGAAAAAATAAAAGGTCTCAAGGGACTTACATTATGGTCATGATTATTAGCAATCTCTTGGTGACCATAAATCTATGGGATTGATTATCAGACTTATACTTTTGAATTAAATCTGGAGTGCTTAAGTGTGCCAGCCAGGATTAAGAACACAACAGTTTTATGCTTCAAAGGGCATACATAAATTTCTGGATGACTTCCTCTCTGTCATGTCTCTAAAGCTGTATTCAGTGAAATGTAGGGTGTCCATCTAACTTCAACTTTAAAGTTCTGATTTGGTACAGATTAATATTTCCTAAGAGAGGTTAATTTCAGTCCAAAACCTGCATAAATTCCCAGATGCCAAGTGGTTGAGTTTTTTGAAAGCTCAGTAAAATCAATTTAAGCCAAATCAATCACTTGCGGGGGTGTCCTTCACAGTAGGGCATGTATAGTTGGGATCCAAGGCAATTCATTAAAGACAGGAGGAGGGAACGATAAATGGGGAGAGTTTTAAATAAAAGGGCTTTAGAACTTCCAAGATTTCCTGACTACACTCCAAGAGCACATTCTGATACAATTGGAAAGTATGTGTACCAAATCAGGGCTTCCTATTGAAACCTAATGGTGACTTTCCAGCTGTTGGGACTCATCAGCATTTAAGTAGCAAACAGAAGGGAAGAGAGGGGAAAAGATCCCTTACAAACAAATCCACAGTTTTCTCTTCCCTCTCCAGTTCTCCCCAAAGACTTAGAAAAAGAAGCTAGAGAATTCCTATGTAAATTAAAGAGGTTTTGGTCCATAGTCCTCTGGGCTGAGCCAATTTTCTCATCAAATCCAGATATTTGGGAAAATTACATGTTGGAAGATCTACTCACTCCCTGCCTCACAGGTCAACACCCTTGCACAGACATATAAAAATGTTACAATCCAATTCTCCTCCCAAGTTCTATGGCCAGGATTTCACAAATATAAAGAAAACCCTAATACCCTTCATTATTGTCTTCTAGCATATAAGGCTGTTTGATAACTAGGGGGAAAAAACTCAACTGAAATTCAAGGATTTAGTCTAATATACAGAGGAAGCTTGGTAGAAAGCTTGACACTGGTAAGATGATTGAAACAGGCAGAAATATTCTATTGGATTTGCAGTTGTTCAAAAGGAAAGGAAAGTACAGTGGATAGAGTGCCAAGCCTGGAGTCAGGAAGACCCATCTTCCTGAGTTCAAATCTGGCCTCAGACACTTCCTAGCTGTTCGATCCCGGGCAAGTCACTTAACCCTGTTAACTTCAGTTCTTCATCAGTAAAATGAGCTGGAGAAGGAAATGGCAAACCACTCCAGGATCTTTGCCAAGAAAAATCCAAATAGTGTCACAGAGAGTCAGATACAATGGGACAACAACCAAGGCAAAGCAGAAAGGAATAAGCCCCTTGAAATCGAGTTCAAACTCCTCAGTTTTCCAACTCACTCTGACAAGGGACTTTTCTTAGCTGGTTGGTTGGTTGGTTGTTGTCCTTCATCCTCAAAGAGGACCACAATGACATCACCATGATAAAGTGAAATTTCAGTGTGTCGGACTGTGGTTGATCACACCAATATGAGCACAGGATGCTCTACCACAGGTTGGACACAGATAGTCCATGTGAATACTTGGGGTAGATACCCCAAATTTGCACATCCTACATTTACTTTGTGCTGTCTCAATTCTGCTTTGCTCATAGAGCACAGCACCTTTTCTTATGTAGGCACACCACGCTGAGTGGTCCTGTGCCAGTGTCTCCCACATTGCACAGTCAAATCCAAAGTTATTGAGAGAAACCTTGAGAGTGTCTTGTATCACTTCTTCTGACCACCAGGTGAATGCCTGCCCCATGTTAGTTCTCCATAAAATAGACTTTTTGGCAAGTGTGCACTGTGCATTCAAACAACATGGCCAGCTCATCAGAGGCGCTCTCTGATGCATAGTGTGAATGCTTGGCAGTTCAGCTAGAGCAAGGACCTCAGTGTCTGGTACCTTATCCTCCCAGATGATCCTTAGAATCTTCCTAAGACAGTTCTAATGGAAGCCACTCAGTCTCCTGGCATGGTGCTATAAACTGTCCATGTTTCACATGCATACAACAATGAGGTCAGTACAAAGGCTCTGCAGATCTTCAGTTTGGTAGTCAGTCTAATACTTCTTCTCTCCAAACTTTTCTCTGGAGCCTCCCAATCACTGATCTAGTTCTGGTAATACATGTGTCAACCTCATTGTCAATGTGTACATTCCTGGAAAGTACACTACCAAGGTAAGTGAACTTATCCACAGAATTCAAAAGTTCTCCATTTGTTGTAACCAACGGTACCACATATGGATGGTGTGGTGGTGGCTGATGGAGCACCTGTGTTTTCTTGGTGTTAATTATTAGGCCAAAATTAGCACAGGCAGCAGAGAATTGATCCATACTTCATTGCATCTCAGCTTCAGAGGCTGCATTGATTGCACAATCATTTGCAAACAGAAATTCATGCACCAACACTGCCTCCACTTTGGTCTTGCCTTGCAGTCTTTTGAAATTGAAGAACTTACCATCAGTACAGTAGTTGACCTTGATGTCATGTTCATCCTCATTGAAAGCATTTGTCAACATGGCTGAAAACATCATGCTAAAAAGAATGAGAGCAAGCACACAACCCTGTTTCACTCCATTGGTGATTGGGAAAGCACGAGAGCATTGTCCATTGTCCAGAACCCAGGCAAACATGCCATCATGCAATTGACGTACAATATTGATGAACTTCTCCAGGCAATCAAATTTTGACATAGTTTTCCATAAGCCCTCACAACTAATAGTGTCAAAGGCCTTGGTCAGATCTACAAACATTGTGTACAGACCTCTGTTCTGCTCCTAGCATTTCTCCTAGAGTTGTCGGGCAGCAAACACCATATCGACTGTTCCTTGGCCTTTTCTAAAGCCACACTGGCTCTTAGCTATATGACCATCTTCCAGGTGAAGGATCAGCCTATTAAGGAGGACTCTAGCAAGAATTTTGCCAGCAATGACTAAGAGAGAGACACCCCTGTGATTGTCACAGGGCAATCTATTCCCTTTACCTTTATAGAGATGGACAATGGAGGCATCTTTGAACTCCTGGGGGAGAACCTCCTCTTGACATATAATCTGGAAAATTTCAGTCACTTTTGTATGAGCAATGGTCCCCCTACCTTGTAAATCTCAGCTGGAATAGAATCAGCACCAGGTGCTTTGCCACATTAAAGGGGCCTCATGGCCCTCAAAACCTCTTCTTCAGTTGGAAGTTCAGCTAAGTAAGGATTGACTTCAACCTGGGGTAAACGGTCAATGACCTCAGTATTGATTGATGATGGTCTACTGAGAACACTATGGAAGTGTTCAGCCCATCTCTCTAGGATCATGTCCTTATCACTAATCAATGTGGCTCCATCAGCACTGAGTAGTTGTGGTGCACCATAGGTTTTTGGTCCATAAATTGCTTTCAGGGAATCATAAAAGCGCTTTGGATTGTTACTATCAGCATAAAACTGAAATTCATCTGTCTTCTTACTGAGCCAGGAATCCTACATCTCTCTAAGCTTTGCTTGTACTTTGCTTTTGATGGAATTAAATGCTGCCTTCTTAGAGGTGGATGACCTATCCTGCGGGTAAATCCTGTGGAGTTCTCATTTTTCGTTTAGCAGCTTCTGAATTTCCCATCATTTTCCTCAAAGCTGTCTTGGTGTTTGCGAGTGTTGTGACTCAGATGAGCAGATGCAGTGCTGTACACCAAGCCTCTGAGAGCTGCCCACTCCTTTTCTGCTCCACTGTTGACAACTAAATGCTCTTCTCTGCATTATTCTCAGACTCAGGGTCTCAGCCCTAATCATCCACACCTGTGTGCAGTCTTCTGCACAATTGATCTTTGGTTGCTTTCACTTTTAGCTATTCTGTGCCTTTGTGAACTGCATGCTCCTGATAAGAATGCTCTTCCAATATCTCCACTGTGGTTTCCAAATCTTGTTCAAAGCTTAGGGGCCCCATGAAGTCTTTCCTGACGAATTCCACTCGGTTATTATCTTTCATTTCATATCTTTCCTTCAGTATTTACATATGTCCAATAAAATCTCATCTTTTAGAGCATAGGTTAGTCTCCAGACCACTCTTTAAATACATGCATACATGAATATTTCCATAAAATGTGGATGTATATATGCTTATATATTTCAATTTTATACACACACACACACACACACACACACACACACACACACCAATATATGAGGCAACTAGCTGGCACAGTGGGTAGACTGCTGGATCTAGAGTCAAGAAAATTCATCTTCCTAGGTTCAAATCTGACCTCAGACATGGGCTGTGTGACCCTTGACAAGTTGTTTAACTCTGTTGCCTCAGTTTCCTCATCTGTAAAATAAGCTGGAAAACCACTGTAGTATCTCTGCAAGGAAAACTCCACATGGGGTCATTAAAAGTTTGACATGACTAAAAATGACTGAACAACATATTTATATATGCCCATAAAATATATATATATATTCATATACATTCCCATAAAATGTTTCTATAAACATATTTCCACAAAATATATAAGTACATATACTGATATATACATATATATTTCCACAAAAGCGGAAATTTGTAATAAACTACTCCTCAAAATACTACAAAAAGTTGGAGAAAAATTTGAGGATTCTTAAATGTTCACTATGGGAAAAATTCTAATTACCAAAGGGAAGCCAACCAACCATTATTGGGCAAAATGAATCCTATCGGTCACTAATGATGTTGGACAGAATGAACCCTACCAGTCACTAATGACCTTTCCTACTCTCCCAGCCAAAAAGTTCATGTGGTATTTGGCCTCTGCCTCTCCTATGCCCTTATCATGCATTATTTTGCATTTTAGTTATTTGTGTGTGTGTCTTATTCCCTTAAAAATCACCATTCAGCATAAACTAAGATGAATATGTACCTTTCCCAGTACCTGAAAGAGTACCTCTGCACAGAGTAGGTATTTAATGAATGTTATTTGAATTTTAACTAATATTAAATTGAAAAGATCCTTATAAGAGGGAATACGAATAGGTTACCTATCTGCTTTACTTAACCAGGACAAAACAAGAAGATATGATTATCAAAATGCCGTGTGAGAAATTTGAGATTTCATAAGGTTAATTTCTTGGATATACAATTTTCTAACTATTGACTATATAGCTCCATGTATAGTTACTGAACTCAAGGGAAATCATTTCATTAATTAATGATTAAAGAGATCTTCAAACTCTGTGAAAATGATTACCAAATCTATCTATTTAGTCCAATTCTTCCTGTTGAGATGATAGTAATACGTTGCCAATTGCCTCCTGAACACCTCATGTTGAATATTCTGTAGGCATCTCAAATTGAACATGAACAAAACCGAACTCTTATTCTTCCCTCCCAAAGTCTCTCCCCTTCTGAACATCATTTCTGTTGAGAGCACCACTAGTATCCCACTCAAGCCCTCAACCTCAGTGTCACTCTAGACTCCACACTCTCACTCCTCTCACGTAGACAGTCAAGTTACTTTTTTAAAGTGTAGGTCTGATCACGTCACCCTACTTATTGCTCAATAAGCTCCAATGGCTCCCTATTGCCTCCAAGATAAAAGATAAACTCCTCTATTTGGCATGTAAAGCCCTTCCCACCTTTCCAATCTTCTTATACTTTATTCTCCTTCACACAATCTACTATCCAACTACACTGGAGCACTGGCAGTTCTTCAAACATCACACTCCACCTTTCAATTCCTTACCTTTGCAATGGTTGGACCCATAGCTAGAATGTTCTGTCCCCTAACCTCTACCTCCTAGTTTCTTTGGCTTGCTGTAACTCAGTTCAAAAGGCCTTTTCCAGTTGTTAATTCCTTTTCTTTTCAGATTACTTTCTATCTACCTTGTATATAACTTGCTTGTACCTAGACATGTTATCTCCCAAATTGGAATAAAGTTCCTTGAAGGCAAAGGCTGTTTTTGCCTTCCTTTGTACCCTCTGTGCTTAGCAGTGCCTAGCATAAAGTAAGTGCTTAATAAATTTTTGTTGACTAAGTGACAATTTCACTGATTATGGACGCACCCTCCAACCCTGCAGATTGCAAACTAGCCATGTTCTATGTAACTCTTCAGCACATTCACTTATAAGTCTTCCACAGTGGGTCCCAACTGGCTGGGAACCTTTCTCTATATGTCTTGACATTGAGTGTGATCAATGAAGCATGCACTTCACTTGTACCACATGACAGGTCAACCTCCTTTTCTAGTCATATATTTCTCTGATGACATCCTTTACCATACTTGTCTTGTACCATTTTTTGTGGATAATGTGTTACAGACTATTCATACCTGCTATGTGACTCTCCATTGTCCTATGGATAAATCTCAACTTTAGTTCTTTAGAGAATATTAGTTATTCCATTACTCACACCATTATGGCATAACCAAAAGAACATTGATGTTAAAATTATGGGCCTTGGTTTCAGGTAAAAGCTTGTGTCATTTGAAGCACTGAATGATTTCCCCAAAGGCAACACAACTCACTCTTCTCTTGCTCAGTTCTGCACCCAGCTCGTTGCTCACTCACAGTGTCCATCCAAGTTATGGAGATGGACCCGCTCCAAGGGTTCCCCTCCAACTACATGTGATCAGATGAACTATAGGTATTCTTAATCCACTTTATTTTTTCCTTTGTGGATAATTAGACCAAAAACATGTGAGAGATTATGGATGTCATTCAGGAGATTTGCCATGTTACAAAGTACGATCAATATAATGATCAGCTAACATGAAGCATATGGAAGATTTCATTATCTATAGTGAATCTCGTCCCCAGTTGGACTCTACACTGAATGGCTTCCTGTATCAGTAAGCACCCCAACATACACAGGGGGGCTACTATCACAGGTTCGTAGATCTGCATTTATAAAAGAAAAGGCAACTTTTGAGGCGTCAACAATCACCTTAATCAAGCACATGTATCATTCACTTAGTTACCCTGAACTTCAGAGAAAATACAGAGAAATCAAAGGTCAACATATAGGCTTCCAATTGTCTGACATAAGCAATACATACATCATAGTTCAACAGACAGATCCAACTGTCTGGCCATTACATACATACATAGTTAGCAGAAAGGGAGACACCAACATGTGGGTTTTCAAAGCCAAGGGGCTCCTTAGTGGCTTCCCAGAGTCTCATCTGACCAAACAAATACTTCCAGTGAGTAAGCCCCAAAGTGAAAGCTCACCCTTGGAGTATTTATACCTTTTTAGAGTCAGAGGGCATCACAACCCTTGAGAACAAGTGCCTCATTAACAAAAGGTATGGGCCTTCCTACCAGTCTTCTCAGGTCCATTAATGGGTGGGGAAGATCTTTAATCAACATTAAAATAATTAACAATACAAAAACATATACTGTTTCTAGTTCAAGAAACTCTTGTTTCTGTACTTTACTCCTAGTAAAAACTCTTGGTTGATAAAGGCAAGATTCAATCAGAGGCACTTGATTATACTAAAACCAAAGCAGTAAAAAGTGCTACTTTGCTTGCCATTGTACCTCCATAAAAGTGGTAACCCACTCCAACTCCAAGCCATTTCATAGAACATGAAAATAACTTTGTTATACTGAACTGGAAGCTATACTAGTATACGTTAAGATGAAATTTTACCTAGATTAAGCTAGTGAGCTTGCTCAACAGAACTCAATTAGGGCACATAGAAAAATTCCATATTCAAATTACATTTTAACTGGAAAAAATGTCAACTAGGGCACTGAGAATTGTTATGTATCAGAGAGATTTAGAAATATGAGTTGCCACAACCATTCTCATTCCATAAAACTATCATGGACATTAAATCTATTTTTGTAAGAACAGGATGTTGCTGTATACACACAGTGTTTTGCACTTTTTCTTCTCTTTCAGTTTTAAGCGTTCTTATGTCCTTCTCATATGGGGTCTTTGTCCTTTCTGTTCAATAATAAGCTTCTCAAGGATAGTGACTGGATCTTTTATTTCTTTTGTATTTCCTCCATCCTCCTTCCTACACATCCAGGATCCTTCAATATGTGCAACAGAATCACTGACTCACAGGGTATCAATAGTGAAAACTATCTTTAATGTAGCTCCAGGAATAATTGTGGGGCCTGTAATCAAGTGGGGGAAGGAGGCTATGCTCCTTCCAAACAATGCCACAGGCTGTCTATGCTGTCAGTCAACACAAGACCCACCAATAATGACTTTAATTGGCTGCTATACTTCACTAGCAGGCTTGACTCTGACTGACAGCTTACCTAGCCCAGATAGTGAAATGGAACACGGGGACACAAAAGGCCTCTAGACACGCCATCCTTCTCTTCTATCCAGCTAACTCAACACAAGAAGATAGCCCAATAGAAGCCTGAAAAGAAAAACAAAGTGTACACAGCTTTCCCATCTAATGGCTTTACCAAGAATAGCTCATGTTAAACTAATAGCATTTCCTTTTTGGACTGTCGCTGGACCAATACATACAGCATAACTAGCATAGAAGAATAGAGTTTTGGCCTAGGGTGCTAACATTTGGGGGAACTGAAAGTGATCCCTGCATCCTCCTTCAGGGTCCTCCACTACCCTGTACTGCAACTCTCTCCTGTCCATCATCCCCAGGGTCCTGCTACCATGGTACTCCTCCCCTAGGGTCCACCTTTCCCCACACCCAACTTCCAAGAGAAGAGGATGCATCACCTCCTCTTTACCACAACTAACACATAAAAAGGGGGGAAGAGAAGGAGGGGAGACAGACAGAGAGAACAGAGAGGAGGGAGGGAGGGAGGAAAGGAGAGAGAGAGACAGACAGACAGACAGACAGACAGAGAGACAGAGAGAGAGACAGAGAGAGAGAGGGAGGGAGGGAGGGAGAGAGAGAGAGAGAGAGAGAGAGAGAGAGAGAGAGAGAGAGAGAGAGAGAGAGAGAGAGAGAGAGAGAGAGAGAGAGAGAAATTTATCCCAGGTTCAGTATTCAGTAATTCCCAGTTAAGGCTATGGTGATAGATCAGAGAAAGTATATATAGTTTACCTAAATTTCAGCAAAGCATTTCATAAAATCTCTCATGCTATCCTCAAGAACTGTGTGGAGAAATGTGGACTAATAATAAATAATATAGTTATATGGATTCAGAATTGATTAAATGAGCAAACACAAAGAGTAAACACTATTGGCTCAATGTCAACTTGGAGAGAAGTGACGTGCCTCATGGGTCATTTCTTAACATGGTCCTGCTTAGCATTTTTTTCCCAATAAAGATAAAGGTGAGGTCCAAATACCAGCTCTGTCCTTTACAACCTGTGTGACCTCAGGCAACTCACTAAAATTCTCTGAGCCTCAGTTTCCTCATCTTTAAAGTTTGGACTAAATGACTTCTAAAGTCTCTTACATGTTCATCAGATTTGCAAACAGTGCAAAACTAGAGGCAATCGCTATCATATCCTACAACAGAATCAGGATCTTGTTTATGAAAACCTGCCTGTTCACTTCTCCTCTTAATCCAGGATTCCCTTAATGTGTGTAGAAAACATTATCAAAGAGATTTTATAGATAAAGGAAATCGTAAGAGAGGGTCAGTTGCTACTCATATCCCATCAATCAATGTTTTCTTTGATATTACAACCATCTATGATTTTTTCCACTTGTTTTCAGAAGCGTATTTCGGTTACTTACTAAATACTTTCAAAATATTGTTGCTTCCAGCATAGATTTCTTCTTTGTGCTTGGCATGATTTGGCTGTTCTATCTTTGTCTTCGTTCATGTCATTTCATTTCCCCCACTTTGTGGACTGTTTTAAAACTCAAATACCACTGTCATGGATTTGTTCCCTCAAAAAAATATTTATTCATTATCTACTACACTAAACTGTCATTAGCAGTAAAAGCTGAGAAATTAAGGAGATGCTAAGAAGTGGGCTAAGGATTTCACAGGCTTACAAAATCATGTATGAAAAAGAGCTGGATTTGGAGTCAGGGGACTTTGGTCTACATCGCAGCTCTGTCTTTTACTACTTGTTTGACCTTGGACAAGTCACTCAACTTCACTCTGGAATTTTCTGAAGTTCTGGGGGCTTCTCATCCTATTAATATCCATCTTGTCTGTTCTCCTATTGCTCATTTCCTCCTGGGACATACAATTTGAAAAAACACCCAGATGTGCCAACCTTCAACCTGGTTCCAACTGTGCTTCTGACTACCTACTTCAGCACCAAGACCCTGTACAAGTATCTTCATACACCAGTCCACTGCCACCCCCAATTTTCAGTTCCCTTTTGTATTTGATCATCTCCCATTACAATGTAAGCTCCTTGAGATCAGGGAACTTCTTTTCGCTAGTATTTCTATTGCCAGCACTTAGCACAGTGCCCAGCACATAGTAAGTATTTAACGCTTTTTGCCTTGTCTTGAACACGGATCCCACATACAACAAAACCATGAAGTGGTCATCCAGTCTTTGCATAATATCAACACTGACAGAGAGTATAAATTCAGTGCAGTCCATTCTACTCTTAAAGAGTTCTGGTTGTTTACAAGATTTCTCTTATATCCAGTGTAAAGTTGTCTCTTTTTATAACTTCAACTGATTACTCCCTCTCAAGACAAGAAGTTTAATCTTTCTTCCATGTGACAGCCCTTCAGACATTTGAAGATAGCTATCATGTCATTGCTAAGTCCTCTGTTTTCTACATTAAATATCTCCAGGTTCCTCCAACTAATCCTCATATGACATATTCTCTAGTATTCCACCATCTTGGTAGTCATCCTTGGGATACTCTCCAGCATATCAATGTCCCTCCTAAAACATGGCACTCTGAAGGGACAGGATATAGAAGGATTATGATTTCCCTCATCCTGGATAATATATATGTTATCCCCAAACTGTATAGTCTTCCCTCTGTGCTTACAGCCTTGATCAGGACTAAAGTGAAAAGAACACGCATCCATCAATGAACAAGCATTTTAAATGCCTGGTAAGTGTTAGGTTTCGGGGGATACAAAATGAAAAAGGAAATAATTCCTGCCTTTTTATATTCGTACATTCTATTGTAAGAAGCATCAGGTACACATAAGTAGATACAAAATATTTTAAAATTTAATAAAAAAGCAATTTTTAGAGGGGGAAGCATTCACAGTTAAGTGAGATGAAAAAAGGTCTGCTATAGGGGTTAATGCCTAAGCAGACCTTTCAAAGAAACCAGGCATTCTAAAAGGCTATAGCGAAGGTAGAGGACATTCTAGGCACAGGGGAAAGCCTATGCAAAGATACCTTCCAGTTTCAAAGGTTGGAAGATGGGATGTCCTGTATGAGAGACAGCACAGATGCCAGTTCTGGTCCATAGAATGGAGCTGAGTAATGTATAAGTCTGGAAGGGTTGACAGGATTTAGGTAATAAATAGCTTTAAATAAAAAGGAGTTTGTATTTGATCCTAGGAGCAAAAGAGAAACACTGTAACTTCTTAAGCAGGGAGACTAAACTTAAGTTTTAGTTTTTAAAAATTTCTTCCATAAGCCCTTTATTTAATGTACTCTTTATTGCATTATGGTTAATTAAAAATAAACTTTCAGTAAAGGTCCATTTTTCCCTTGTAAAATTATAATGAATTTTGTTGGGTAAGCCATTCTTGCTTGTACATCTGAACCTTTTGCCTTCTAGAATTTCATATTACAAACTCTCCACTCCTTAATTGATGTGGTTACTAAATCTTGTATGATACTTACTATGGCTCAATACTTACATTTTTTTTCCTTCCTGGCTACTTATGGAGTCTTTCAATTTCTAGCTTGCTCTCCAGTTCTAAGAGATGTGGGTAGTTTTATTTTATAATTTCTTGAAATATCTTTTCTTGAAGGATCTTTTTTTATGGTCATGGGTTTAAGACAGCCCAATGATTCTTAAATTATCTCAATCTGTTTTCCAGGTCAGTTAGTTTTGCTGAAGGATACATAAAAGAAACATCATGGTTTCTTTTTTTAAAATGTTTTGATTTTAATATTTTTTGATGTCTCATGGAGTCATTAGCTTCTGTTTGGTCAATTCTAATTTTCTCTGGTAATGTTTTTCTTGATAAGGTTTTGTATTTCTTGTTCCAAGCTTTTAATTCTTTTCCATGTCTTTCTTACATAGCTTTCATTTCTTTTTCCAAGCTTTTAATTCTTTTTCATGTCTTTCTTCCATAGCTTTCATTTCTTTTTCCATTTTTTTTCCAACTGCTGCTCTTATATGGGTTTTAAGATCACTGCTTAGCTCTTCTTTAAGTCTTGCTTTTGGTCTTCTAGGAATTCTGGTTGAACTGGTCTCCAAGTGGCACTTTTTTTTTAGTTTTTGCTTGTAGAAGCTTTCAAGTTATTCTCTTCTTCTGGGTTTGTGTCTTCAGTTTCCCTGTCCAGATTCCCCCCACCCTCAATTCTAACAGGGAACTGAGTAGTAGGAAATTGAGCTGCCAGATTATACCCATTCTTGTACCCAGTGCTAGTTTAGGGATCCCATGGGATCTTTTCTTGCCAGGGTGCTTCTGGCCCCTGGTGTCCAGTCTCAGCTCCAGCACATGTGATGCAAAACCCCATCCACAGGCCTGTCTGTCTGTTTCCCCAAGCCACCCTGGGCTGGAAAAATGGCATAAGCTCATTTTTTCTTGGCTTTCCTGATCAGAATTCAATCTGGGGTGTTTTCCAGATCACAATGGAGGAGGTTAGGGAGGGAAGCTATACTGTACTTCTCCCTCCTACTCTACCATCTTCAGACATACTTTAGAATGGTAGGTCCAGGGGTGTTGTGAGGCTCAAATGAGATAACGGATGCAACCTTAAAATGGCATATAAATATTCGTTGCTGTTGTTGTTGTTATCCTACAGTCTTCTACTACACTCTTGCTGACCTCAGTTTATAGAGGGCTTGGTGTTTATACAGGGGCATGGTGGCAAATGTTTAACAACCAGGTTCTCCTTAAAAAAAGCTATATACACATTTAAGTTTAATCTGCATTAACACGTGATTAAGTTAATCAACAAAACAATAAATCAAGCCCTGATTTTTACTGATTGGTCACACTGAAAAACTAATTGCTTGAGATCAGTGCTGACTCCAGTGCTCCTCTTCTATTATAAATTTCCTTGTTCATTGTCATGAAGCTCTAAATTGCTATCAAATTCCTTCCCACTCCGAGATAAATTCTGCAATTTCTATCCATTGGTCTCAGCCTCGTCCTTGAGAGAAACAAAGAACAAATCTATTCCTCCCCACGCACACATCCCACATGTTGGCCTTTTAAATATAGGACTGAAGGAATTTACAAAATGAGAAAGCAGATGGAAAAGTCACAAGTCAAAATATCAGCTATAGAGCTGGAACTTGACCTCCAACCCACTTAGATTTCCAGGACACAGGGAAGCAAAAGATCAGAAATCAAAGTGAAATATGGCCCTGGAGAAGTATGTTGGGAGGAAAAGTGATAGGCTTTATGAAGGGGACATAATTCTGTGAGAGAAAACATAATTTTGTGTGCATCTATCTCCTTATACTTTATACCATTTTCATTTTTGAGATTTTTGAGACTAGAGAAATATCTAACAGCCAAAACCATATTTGGGATCACACAGTAGGATCTATAGCTTTTTTCCACCATAACCAAAACATAATTGCAGCTTTTAAAGGGAGCCTCTTCTTATTTCTTAAATTTGAGTAACACTCCACTAATGCACCCACAGAAGGGAATCAGCTTCCAAGGAATCAGGCTCTTCCTAGAAGGATAAATGAGTACGCCCAGGTACTTCCTCTCAAACAAAAGAGACGTTTTTGCATCTAATTTTTTAAGTTTGTACCTTAAGAAAAATTTAGTTGTTAACTGTTTACTCTGTTTAGTTGAGTCATAATTTCTTTAGTTTGCTCAGGATAAAAAATAACCTATTTCATGTTTGTCTTCAATAAATGTTTGTCTTTCAAAAATAACATTCTCTGACTTCACACCCTAAATGAAGACTTTGATTCCTAAATCATTTCCTGAAACAACTACAGCTGGAGAGTGTGGGATCAATCAGTCACTCAATGAGTATGTGTTAGGTGCCTAGCATGTGCCAAGAACACTGTGTTAGGCGCCAGGGATGAAAATACAAAGAATGAAACAGCTTCTTCTCTCAAGGAGCACAACAGAACTAGAAAATGTCATACAGGCCATTCAATCCTCCTCATTTTCCAGATGAGGAAATTTGGGGCCCAGAGAGTGACGTGACTAAGGGACAAAACAGCAATTCCATGTCAGGTCCTGTGACCCTGGCACTCTCTATAGCATCACACTGTCTCTCGAGCTTTTCTCCCATTCAGAGGAAAGATTATCTAGGATGTTTTTGAGGATATTGGCTTGTGAAAACATGAGTCTAAAAGCAGGGGGAAAAATCTAATTAACGTATCAAAAGATAGCTTGGAATTACAAATAGCAAGTGCCATTTGGAAACCTTAAATAATAAACAGATAATTACATAAATCACGGTTGGTATGGGAAAGGGGTTGGTTTTCTCAGACATGATTCCAGAAACTGCAGGTGATGCAGTGAAGAAAGGACTGAGTCTGGAGTCAAGAAGACCTGAATTCAAATCCAGCCTCAGATACTTACTAGCTCTGTGAACCTGAGCAAGTCATTTATCTCTTTATCTCACTTTTCTCAATTGTAAAATGGAAACCATAATAGCACCGATCTTACAGGGTTGTTGTGAGGATCAAATAAGAAAACAGTTGCAAAAAAAACAAAAGCAAAAAACAAAAAACACTTAGCACAGCACCTGGCACTATATATAGGCATTCTATAAATGCCTCTTTCCTTCCCCCTCCCAAAGTTGTCAGCTAAAACATTTCCAGACATCAGATTACAATCACAGAATAAAAAAATCGCACAGTTGGACAGGACCTCAGAGGTCTAGGTTATTGCATTCGAACATGAATTTCATCTACAACGTTCCCTACAAATATTCAAGCAGGTTTTATTCCAAGACCTTTTTTTAAGGAGGAGAGGTCCTCATGTCATCATCATCATCTTTATCATAATAACGCTTATAAAGCATTTTTAGGTTGGCAAAATACTTTAAAATATCTCATTTATTCTCACAACAACCCTCGGAGGTCTCATTATGCCCATTTTGTAGAGGAGGAAACTAAGGTTGAGAGAGATTAAGTGAACTGTACATGGTCATACCACCAGCAAGTGTCTGTAGCTAGACTTAAGCCTGGGTCTTTCTAATTCCAATTCCAGCATTCTATCTACCGAGCCTCTGAACTGCCTCTATATTTCATGGCCCAAATCCTGTCTGACCTAGACAATCAATTAACAAACTAGCTAGGTAGTGAGAATGAATCTTGCCATTCAAATTCTGTATTCATATTCCTTCCCTTTCACACATTCCAGAACAAATATGGCAGGATCTCTTTTTAATGAATATCATTACAACATTCAATTCTAAATCACAGTACTATTT
This sequence comes from Notamacropus eugenii, assembly GCF_028372415.1. Classification (NCBI taxonomy): domain Eukaryota; kingdom Metazoa; phylum Chordata; class Mammalia; order Diprotodontia; family Macropodidae; genus Notamacropus; species Notamacropus eugenii. The sequence continues at coordinate 2,945,234 of NC_092878.1, read as the reverse complement.
CTTTAAATGTCCTGGTCAACTGCTCACATTTTTACCACTCTAATGATGTTTTTGCCTGACTTTTGTTTAAAAAATTATGTCATTAATATTTTCTCAAGTCTTCTATCAGTCATTTCATTTAATAAAGATATAATTATTTTTTACAATAACAAATACTTATTAAGTGCCTAACTATGGGTCAGGCACTGTGCTAGATACTAAGGATACAAAGACAAAAATGGAACAGACTCTGCGCTCAATGAGTTTACATTCTCTATAATCGCTGCATCACGCACTACAATGGTAAAGATGTTAAATATATGATCCATTTTTCAAAATTCTGTGCTTTACATGCTAAAGCATTTCATTTATAAGAATGTTATTGTGTTTGTCCTTCATTCTCGAAGAGGACCATGCCATCAAGATGATGACATGACTTGCAGTTGACTTTGATTTCAGTGAGGGAGGGCTGGGCAAGGTCACTAGCCTCACTTTCTCCTCCTGCGCCATCAGGGTCTAGTGGCCAGATATTCATCAGGATGACTGGAGATGTCTGAGGATGCATTGGGAGACCCCGGCTATTTTAGGCTAAGGTCTTATCATATTCTCATTTTGAATGAGATACACCTATTCAATGAATTGACCTCTTTACATAATTACTCAAGGGATGGCCCCTTTAATCAAATTTAAAAAATCAAACTGGGAGGGGAAGACCCTCAGAGTTTCTAGGTAAAAGAGAAACAGTTACTATTTAGTATTTAAGCAGTGTACAGAGCGGTGGGGAGGTTAGAATCTATGGAAGTCAATAGATCTGGTTTCTAATCCCAGGTCTGCCCCAAACTAGTTGTGTGACCTTGGGCAAATCATTTCTGTTGGTCATGATTTTCTCATCTTTACACCACATTTGTATTGTGACTGCTTTTGTGTTCTTTCAGCAGTATAGAAACAACTGAGCTTAACACCTGGTTAGTAAGAATAATTATCTAAAATAGGACATGACCCTAACCCTATCCCCCCATGACTGCACCCTAGATAAGTGCCTCCCCAGAGCACTTACACCTGTTCACAGGTGCTCTGTTCACATACCTCTCCCTGCTCCTAACAGTCTCCTATGATAATGCCCATGAGGGATCCATCTGCTAGGGTGATGGCCCATAAGACTGGTTTCCTGGAATCTCCTTCCTGCTCAGCTGAATTTGTCCTAATTACTCCTTGTATTATCCCTACATCATGAATTACAAAGTTGATTTGAGGGTTCCTGTTGTGCCACCAGGTCCAGATCTAAGAGAATACATCAAGCTTTAGCAAGAACAAAAAGAAACATTCGGCATTGTTGTTCTGCCCCTTTGGTGATCCATGGGCCATGGAAGCAGAGGAACTTAGGGCAAGAGAACCTCCCTAAGAATCTGACACATCTCTCTAATATCATGTTAAAGCGACTCTACATAAGTCTTATTTATTTAAAGTATGAAAAGATAATACATGGAGACAATACGGTATAGTGGAAAGAGCAGTGGTTCTAAAGTCAGAGGAACTAAGTTCAAATCTGATATCTGATGTGTTTGGACCTCAGTTTTCTCATCTGTAGAATGAGCTAGAGAAGGAAATGGCAAACCAATCTGGTATCTTTGCCAAGAAAACTCCAAAAGAGATCGTGAAGAGTAGGACATGACTGAAAAATGCCTGAACAGCAACAAAGATTTTGTTATTCAAAACTCCAGTGACACAGAACTACCAATCCTACTGATCCCAAGGCCATTGTAACAATCCACAAGGAACAGGCTGGGCTTATCCCCAGATACATCCTATTCCACTGAATGCACATAGCTTTGTCTTTGATTAATATCACAGCACATAGATGATAGTTGTTTGAAGAAAAAAAATAAAAGGAATGTGGTCAGGTCTTATTTAAAAACATATCCACTTTAGTTAACTGTCATTCATGTCAAACAATGATGAAAATTAATTAATGATTTTTAATTCATTTTTAATATGAAGATTGTGAAAAATCTCTAGAATCTTAGGTTGGGAATCAAGAGACAATAGGGGTGTGAAAGTCTTCCAGACTTTCCAACATGAAGACTGTGGATGAAAGTTCCAGGGAGGGATATTTTAGGTCCACCTCAGGACAAACCTGCTAATCACTAAAGTTGTCCAACCATAGAACAGTCCAGCATGTTAAATAATAACTTTTCTCTCACTGCAAGTGTTCAGGAAGAAGTCATTTAGGATGCTGTTGAAGGGACTTACGCTGTAATGGCGGTGGACCATATGACACCTAAAGTCACTTTCAACACTAAAATTCTGCAGTCAAAAACAAATTAAAACTAAAAGCAATATTAACTTAGATGTCTAAGCTCATTGAAAAAAAATTGCCCATACCAGCTTGCCACCACTTCTCATTGAACAATAATCTCTATAGTGGAATGAGAGATATTCTATTTCTTCCTGCCAGTAGGCTGTACCAAAAAGTAATTAATATAATATATCTTATTAATAATGTGCTATTAAGACAAAAATATTCATCCAAGTAAAAATTAATTTCTTACAATCTTGAACCAAAATTAATTCTAATTATAAAATTTCAATTATATATCCTCCAAATCCCTTATTACTTACCACGCAATTTCTTTTCACCACAAAACATGATGACATCAGATCAGTTCCCAGAGGACCTCAAGAGACCTCCTGTGTGAATAATATAAGTGCACATCATTAGTATTTTATAAGGGCTCATTAAACACAAACCTTTTGAATTCCCTTCTTCTTCCTAAACAAAATAAAGTGTCTGGAAAGCCAAGAATACAATAATGAACAAGATAATACATATTTAATCATCTCAAAGCCTTCCTAAGTATGAATCATTTTGTACAGAGAAAGCTGACATTCTGTAATTGAGGTTACAAAGTACTTCAATACTGCAAAATAGAATATTAAGAGCAAATAGAAATATCCTGCTCTTTTCCTTTTTGATTTTAACCAAAGGCTGTATCTGTGATTCCATCACTGTTGAGAATTTTCTGATGTGAAAACCACTTATAGCAGTATTCAAACTCTGGGATACTGACAGATTAAGTCATTTGCCCATGATTACACTGCATGCAGAAGAGAATGGCCTTGAACTCAGGTCTTCCTCACTTTATATTTTTAAATCTCAGAAATAAAATTAATTGAGATTCATATGGATCTAACAGGCAAAATTTAGGGCTTGATTTGGGAACAGAGTTCATCGTTCAATGCTGAATTTAGAGTGAGATGACCTAGGTACAAATCTTAGCTGTGCTACATACTGCTGATATGACCTTGAATAAGTCACTCTCCAAGCCTTAGTTTATTCATCTAAAAAAGGAGGGTTGGACTACTCTTGTAGTCTGAGGCCATGCACAAAGGAATCCTGATCATCTGACTTCCAATCCACGGTTCTTTGCTAGCACGTCACATTTTAAATGGCCTTTTAATTGTCTTTAATAAGTGCAGGCTCATTATAATGTATGCTATTGCATTTAAGGTTTTTCAATTATTCAGCACATTTGCTAAGTTATTTCAATCCCCCAAACCATAACTTTTTAAATATAAGAAACAAAATTAATGTGGCTTTATGTTAGTCTGTTGGGCAAAGTCAAGCTTAAATCAGACAGATAATACAAGATCTAAAAACTTCTGAGGATTGTGGTGCGTAGCTGGAAAGTATGCAAAATCAGACAGAAAAACCACTAAAGAATTCTTATTTTTGGAAGAATTATTATATGAACAAAGTAAGATTTAGAGTGATTAAATGTCTCAATTAAGTTATAACTGTTATTAAAACTGTTGTTACAGTAGGTTCAAGGGGCAGCTAGGGTGGTACAGTGGATAGAGGGTTGGATCTGGAATCAATAAGACTCATCTTCCCAAGTTCCAATCTGGCCTTAGACATTTACTAGCTATGTGACTCTAGGAAAGTCACAACCTTTTTTACCTCAGTTTCCTCATTTGTAAACTGAGCTAGAAAAGGAAATTGCAAGCCATTCCAGTATCTTTGCCAAGAAAACCCCAAATAGGGTCAAGAAGAGTCTGACACAACTGAAAATGATTGAATAAGAAATATGTTCAAAGTGTTCAGAGAAAAATAAAAATAGACTAGTTGGAATTTTGGAACAGAAGTTGTGAAAATTCTTTTGGGTACCTGCTTCAGTAAAGAAAATCATTCTGATGCTAATTAGCCTTTGAATATAAAGAAGAATGAATAAAGGATATTGCATAAGGAACCATATCTAATGGAAAGTGAAGGTCAACGATTTTCATCTAAAACACAGCAAGCCAAGATGTGATGAAACTTTTCTCTGTTTCAGTACAGAATACATATGAATCTAAAAAGGACATTTAAAACTTCTAGATTTGCAGAGTTAAAAGAATAGTGTCATTTTAATAAGTTATACGAAGGGAAAGGGTCCTTCCCTTCATCTTAGAGAGGAGGTCCTTAACCTGTGGTCTGAGAACTATTTCAATATAATTAATTTCCTTTGTAACCCTACATATTTTATCTTATGCATTTAAAAACACTATTTTGAGAAAGGGTCTATAGGCTTTCCCAAAGAACCAATGGAGTCTATGACACACAAAAAAGTCTTAGAGGGAGGAAGGAGATAAAATCTCACTAGAAGTAAGATCAACATGCTTGGGAGAAAACCAAGCTCTTCCATGCAATTAATTCCATCAGGAGCTCCAACCATTTCTTTCATTCCTACCACAAAGGAACTCTCCTCTCTCTCAGGTACATTATTCACTTCTTGCCTGCTAGATTTCTAGGATAAAGGGAGCTAGCCTCTGTCTTTTCTGATATGGACGTAGTCCCAAGGTTCCCAGGGGTTCACATAGACAGGCATGAGTAACAAACACTCCTCCCTCATACTGATCTGTAATGCCCCCACCACTCAGACTTAACTAACATGTACCCAATGAGCCTACACCATTCTAATATACCAGTTGATACTGCAGGCATAGTGCCTAAGAAGAATTAACCCAACTCTATGTGAGCTGATCCAACCATTGTGGAGAACAATTCAGAACTATGCCCAAAAAGCTATAAAAAATGTGCATACCCAGCAATGCCACTTCTAGGGCTGTATGCCAAAGAGATCATAAAAATGAGAAAAGGACAAAAATATTTATAGCAGCTCTTTTTGTGGTGGTCAAACAAACAAAACCTAGTTACAATATGATACTTTCTCATACTAAACTTCACGACAATATTTTAATTCTGAGTTTAACCATATCAAAGTAGCAAACACCCTGAATTCTTCCCCCAGGTCACAAGCCTGCCAGTTTATATGATGATCCTGTCTCCCTCAGCTCTAACACTTTGGGTTTTAAAGTAACTTTGGCATCTAAAATCTTGTAGGTACCTACACCCAATTTATCAAAGAAAAGATGTTAAGTCTCCTTGGCATTCCTTGAAAAACTTTGGAATACTTTACCTAGCTTCAGTATTAAAGATAACTGACTCTCTGCTCACCTCAAAAGAGAATGCTATCCAGCCATAATTTCTGAATCTTTCTCCTTATAAATCAGAAACATAAAAGCAGGATCAAGTCATTTTTATCCTTATATGCAAAGGGAAATAGGAGCAGTGACTGTGTTGAACCAAAAATATAAAATGTAGTCAGTAAATGAAAAGTAGTTGCTGGCAAAGAGGTTGGGGAACACGTTACCACACCAGCTACCCTGTCACCAAACTGTGATGGGAACAGGAGGAAAAATACAGCTTTCTACTCTGCTAGATGTTTTCTAGAGATCACAGAAGTTGGGTTCCAGAACGGTTCTCATCTACTAAAACCTACATATGTAGCTCTTCTTAGAAGTAATTTCATGGTTTCCTACCTCAGGGCAGCGGAAGAAACATGAGCCTCTCAGATTCAAATCCCAACTCTGATACTTAATACCTCTTTGCCTTTGGACAAGTCAGTCATTTAACCTTCTACAAATTCTACAGTTCCCTTATCTATAAAAGAAAGGGGTTAGACTGTATAGGCACTGTGATCCTTTCTAGCTCTGGACATATATTCTGTGACCTTCTCGAGTAAAGGCTTCAAACACAGAAATAAGGTAGAAAACAAGTTAAGGAAAAACATTTTCCTATAATTTAATTTTTTAAGTGTTTGTGGTTCGCTAAGCTTATCAAGGAGGTAGAGGTAACATTTGGGGGAAAAGCATTTATTTTAAAGAATTCAATTTTTTTAACCAACCTGGGGTCTGTGACAGGTAGTCTTTACACCCCCTGTTTAACCCTGCTTCCCATAGGTCAAAGAAAGTTTACTCATTCATATACGACAATAATATCCAAATGACATGATATAGTGAAAAAAGATCCCTGTCTTACAGTCAGGAGAGAGCTCGCATTCTGTTTTAAGTAAATGTCCTTGGGCCTTGCAATAAGGTTACATAGTAAATTCAGGTTTATTCAGTAGGGAAATCCAGTGGAAAATGGGGCCTCCTGTCCAAACAGATTCTAGGATCCTGAATGCAGTGGAGACAAAGATATATGTGTGTATGTATATGTATATGCGTATGTATGTGTATATTTTTATGTATGCGTATATGTATATGTGTGTGAAGTGCTCTGCAAACTCAAGTGTTATGTAAACATCATGATACAGCTAGAAACTGCTAGGGGTCTCTGTTGTTAGAATGTCTGGCCTCACATTCTGTCTCTGTTATTAATGAAGAGTATGACCTTGGGAAAATCACTTACCCTCCCCGGGCCTCATTTTCCTCATCTGTAAAATAAGGGTGTTGACATGATGGCCTCTGAAATCCTGTCTAAGCCTAGATCTATGATCCTATGACCAGCTGTCATTATTATAAATAAACAGAGCTAAGTTTATATCTCGCTATATGGTACCACCAAAATCCACTCGCCATCATCATCATCATCATCATTATTAAGAAAAATCCCACCAAGCAAAGACACTAAACCCATCCAGAACACTTCCAAGTTGGAGTAATACTGGCAGTTTTCAAAGGGCATTAACAACTATTTTCTCAAACATGCCTAAATGAGGGGGGGGAGGAAAGCCACTGAGAACACAGGACCAGACTTAACAATTTATCTCACTCACTCATAAGCAATCTGAGTTCTATTACTAATTTACTGTATAACTCAGAATAAGCCCTAAGTTAACTTAACTTCTCTGTAGCTCAATTCCTCAAAATCTGCTCAGAGAGGTTTATACTAACCGGTATTGAAAAGTCCCTTTCCAGCTCTAATCAGATTAAATGAGATAATATTTGGAAAAAGCACTTAGCAAAGTGCCTGTTATATGGTTGGTAATACATAAATATTTATTCCTTCCTTCTTCTGACATACGATGATAAAAGCACTGGATTTGGGGTCAGAAGACTTGGGTTTGAATCAGGCTGTGCTACTTACTTGCTGTGTCCCCCTGGCCAAAGAACTTAGCTTCTCTGAATCTCAGTGTCCCATCTCTAAAATGAGGGACCAGTCGTTCTCCAAGTTTCCTTTCGGTTCTGAATCCTGTGTTTCTCTTCTGCCTCGCTTTGCTATCACATGATTTCACTCTTTCAGTCAGTCTCCAAAATGAAACTCAAACTTCAACGAATTTATTTTTTCCTTTAAAAAAATAAGCATGCCTAACAAAAGGGTTGGTGAGAAAAGATTGTGAATCCTTGGCAAAAACAAATTAAAAATTGGACATTGTACATGGATTTGGGTGGTCTGTATTCTACCCTATTACTATGGGGGGAGGGGAACTAACTGGTTTTAACTTCACAGCTGCAAAAAAAAAGCACTGTTACTTAATTTGACCATGTACCATGTGACTTCCCCTTCGGATTTGTTGCCGAATCTTTTGTCTTTAACGGTTATGAATCTCCTTCCTCCTTTTGAATGAGCTTTGAGGCCATATTCTTGGTTCAGACATTCATGCCAAATGTTTCATTGACATCAGTAATACTCACATATACCAGAGATTTGGCCCTTTCAATGAAAACAGTATAGACACTTGGGCTACTGCTCTTCATATTTCTTATAGTAAAAAGACTGTGGTATTACAGCTTCTAGAACAACAGCTGCAGCATCCCAAAGGGAGTGTACATTTAGCTTTAAAAATATGTCTGTAGGAAAAAAATGAGATGCCATTCTACAGACACTGTGGTAAGTACCACATGTGCTTGTGAGTGACCATGGAAACATATGCTAAACAAAAAAAAAAGAGGGGAGGGTCCAAGAATAAACATGGAGCTCCAAACCCCATTGGCACATAAATCAATTGAGGGTAATAACTTTAGGTTTGCCAAAATCAATGAATCAGTCATTCATATCTGATTAATGTGTAGGTCACCTGTGCAGGAGAATTTGCATTTTGGGTATAGTGTATCTGAAACAGTTTATTCATGTTAGAAGCAATTGCAGGGAAAGCAACTGTTGTTCCCTGCTAGTCAAGGAATTCTGCTTATCACAATTTCCAATTAGCTTCTATAGTAATAGTATTGCAAGAAATAAAGAAACTCAATCAATGGAAAAGGCAAAGTAGAGTATTTCAAATGCCTTTGCTAAAAACATATTGTGTTGCCTGGATGACTATTAAAGGTAAACTCACTGGTAGGTATTCATAAGCTATGGTTTTAGGGGGTTCTGCCTTAAGAAATACCTTGAACATGGGGTAGCTATCCAATGAGAGTTAGAAGATGCCTTTCCCCACCCTGGCGCTATGTATAGTTACAAAAAAATCAAGGCAAAGTAGTGGCAGAAATTTTAGGAAGGAAAAATGATTTTCACCTAGTTGGGAAGGGAGAATGCATCATGAAAAATGGAACACCTAAGTTTGGCCTTGAAGTAAGGCAGGGATTTAAACATAAATGGGAAAGAAAAGCCATTCCAGTCAAAAGGGAGAGCATGAACAAAGAGGCCAAGATAAAGTCAGAAGATAAGGACGAATACACCTGTATTCATATAATACATGATGAAAAGTAGTAACAGATAATGCTGAAAAAATGAGCTGGTCATGGTAGCATATGCCTGTAATCCCTGTCACTAGAGGGAGCTACAGGAGGGTTAAGGCTGATCAGGACACGAAGTCCAGTACCAGCGTGGGAATCCATCAGGAGAAGGGAGACACCAGGCTAAGGAGGGGAGAATTGGCCCAACCCAAAAACACAGCAAGTCAAAGTTTCTGTTCCAGTCAGCAGTGAAGTCAAGCCTGTGAGAGGCCACTGCACTTCTAGTTGGGCAAGACAGAGAATCTAAGTCTCAAAAAAAAAAGTATTCTTAAACTGTAGGCTTGAAGGCTAGAATCATACCTTTGTGTTTTATTCAGTAGGCAATAGGAAGCTACCATATTTTTGAAAGGTGGTATACCATCGTAACTACATTAGGAAGACTGTGTAAGCAGTGCTATGAAGGTTGAATTGGAGGAGATTGACTGCAAAATAGTCTAGACAAGAAGAGATAAGAATCTGAACTAGTGTGATTGTGTGTGATAAATACTATGGAAGTAGGAAGTTAGGGAAAGGGAGAGACTTGTGGAGAAGTATCTAACGTAGCTATGGGTTCTTCTAGATTTCTCGGTTCCATATGCACAATTCTAGGATCATCCAGGGGCTTCTTAGACTTTCAGCATTGGGTAGGTAACTTCTCGGGCAGCTAGGTGGTACAGTGGATAGAGAGCCAGGCCTGGAGTCAAGAAGACTTAGCTTCATAAATTCAGATCTGACCTCAGACACTTACAACTATGTGACCCTGGCCAAGTCACTTAATCCTGTTTGCCTTGAGAAGAAAATGGTAAACCACTCCAGTATTTTTGCCAAGAAAACTCTAAATAGGGTCACAAAGAGTCAGATATGACTGAATACAACTGAACAATGATGACAAAAACATGAGTAACTTCTCAAGTTAACCTCAACATTTACACCTCTCTAAGGTATTCATAGGGAGAAGGAGACACGGAGAGGGAGAGAAAGGATGGAGAGAGACAGAGAGAGGGAAGGAGAAAGAGGAGGAGACAGGCAGGGAGGGATGGGAAGGGGGGAAGGGGAAAAAGAGAGAGAAAGAGAGAGAGAACGAATGAATGAATAGAAAACTGTATTTCAACATTTTAGTAAGCCTAAATATTTTATTTTATGTATTTAAAAACATTTTCATGGGAAGGGATTCACAAGTTTCAGTAAACTTCCAGTGGGGCCCATCACACACACACGGTTAAGAATTCCTGCTCCACTCAGGGACAGGAGCAGCCCTCAGCTCACTTCTCCAGCTTCTCAACATCTCCATCATGTCCTTCAGTGCTGACCAGATTGCTGACTTCAAGGAGGCATTCCTCCTGTTTGACAGAACTGGCAAAAATAAGATCACATTAAGCCAAGTTGGTGATGTCCTGCATGCTCCAATGCAGAAGTCAAGAAAGTTCTGGGAAACCCCAGCAATGAAGAGATGAATGCCAAAAAAAATTGAGTTTGAGCTGTTCCTGCCCATGATGCAGGCCATTTCCAACAACAAGGACCAGGGAAATTATGAAGACTTCGTTGAGGGGCTGCATGTCTTTGACAAAGAGGGCAACGGCATGGTCATGGGTGCTGAACTTTGCCATGTGCTCGCTACCCTGGGTGAAAAGATAAAGGAAGAGGAGGTGGAAGCCCTGTTGGCAGGTCAAGAAGACTCCAGTGGCTGCATCAATTATGAAGCCTTTGTCAAACACATCATGTTCATAGAAATGGAACTCTCAAAAACAAGTGATCTCTATGAAGACTGACTGGAACCTTAAGCCATAAACTTTAGGAACATTCCCATTCAACTCTCCAGATCAGTTGACCAACAAGGCAGGAAAAAACAAAGGAATTTGGACTACAATATACTGAAGGTCTCCCCAGTTTTTTATGTACCTTTTAAGTTTCCTTGGAGTCCTGCTGCACAAGTCAAATGTTTGCAGAAGCAAGCAACCTGGACAAAGCTTCTACAGGTCTCAAGTCTAAGTTATCTCTCCTTCTGCGCTATCCACCATGGGTAAATGTGTACCCTTGAAAGAATCTAACAATCGATAAATCACTTTGGTCAGTCAAAAAAAAAAGAATTCCTGACCCAAAGTGTCAATCAATCAAAACACATGTATTAAGTGCCTACCAGGTACCCAGCAATGGGGTAGAACTGAATAGCTCTACTAGGTTAAATGTTGCCTTTCCATGATACTTCCCACTTTCCGTCCCTTCTTTTCCCCTGCTACACCGTTACCTACTTCAGTTCCTAATATTGAATTCAATTTCCAAAATCCCGTTGTCTTTGACTGTCTTTAATTTTCTTTCGATCATATTTCACTGACATCAAAACAGTAGAGGTTTGTAGTAGAAGCATATGATGGGATTAGCCCTAGTTCCCATAACTAGGATTTATTTATAGAAGGGGGACCTCTAAGATAATCTAACCAAACTCAATCGTTTTATAAATGAGGAAACTGAGACCCATAAGAGTAAAGTTAACAGCTAGATTTGAGCCTTAGAGGTCATCTTCCAACTCTGTATTTATGATTCTAAGAAGTGGTGTGATTGAGCACTGGATCTGGATTTGGAAGACCTAGGCTCAAATCCTAGCTGTTAACTTTAGTATATAACATAGGTGAGTGCTGACTGAGAAACTTCTGGAAGTACCCTACCTGTCTCCAACTTTTCTACCTACCTGTGCCCCATTCAGGAAGCTCTTGAATTGTATATTTCAGTAATACAAAATATTTTACTTGGGCTAGTCTAACAAATATTCTGCACTAATGAACCATATGTTGCCTTTTTTAATAAATTGTTCCTTTTTTTTCAACATTTTCTTCCATCACAAGAAAGTCACATGGGGGCAATTTTTCCCATTTTTCTGAGTGTAAGGATAGAAATAAGACAGAATTAGGACACATGGAGCCAGCGCCTACCATAGTCAAATTTGTTGTAAGGATGGTTGGGTACCCTAAATCCTTTTTCAGTATATTCCCCCCAGGCCTCTCAGGGGCACAACTGCTTTATACCTGCTTTCCCTGCCCTCCCCACCCCAGTCTTTCCTTAGTTTCTTCTAATCCAAGGTGGACTTTGAAGGATAAATACAACTAGTGCAGGAAGGTAGGGGGAGGGTTTTATGGGAAGATTTATAGGAATATAGAATTATAGTTCTAAAGTGAGAAGGGACCTCAACAGCCATCTTGTCCAACCCGCTAGAGTGGAAGCAGGATACAGTAAACAAGGTATTGGATTTGGAGTCAGAAAAACCTGAGTATAAATCCCACTTCAGATACTTACTAGTTGTATGATCCTGGCTAAGCAACTCTACTTTTCTGGGCCTCAGTTTCCTCATCTGTAAATGAGAGAGTTGAACTCAAAAGCCTCTAAGATCCTTTCCATCTGTAAATATTTAATTCCTCATTTTACAGATGAGGAAAGTTATGTCCAGAGAGTTGTAGAGATTTGTCCAAAAGGCACACAGATAGAAGTCTGACATCAGAAATTATATTTGAGCCCAGGTCCTCTGACGCCTGATCTAGTGCCTCCAAACCACAAATAAGAGTTGAGAGGACAAGGCAGCTCTTATAGAATGGCATAAGAAAAGAAGGGAAAATATGGCATGTTGGCGGATCATGAAGAAACTGGCCAGACTAGAAAGATGTAAGAGAAGTTTAGATAAATAAGCCAGAGCCAGATGACAGACATTCGTGAATGTCATATAGTGATATATACAGTAAAGTCCTCTTTTGGGGGTGCAATGCTCTTATTGTCTAAGAGTGATACAGGGTGAGACATTGTTATGGGACAATCAAAGTACTCCTCATATCACACCAAACCAGAGAGATAACCCTATGTAGTGCTCATTAATTTCTCCCTGACATCTCTCCCAACTACCCTGAATTACCCTTCCTGATTTCCCATAGCAAATGATTTTCTGCAACCCACAATCTGGCATTAAATTATATCCTCATAAGATAATGAATCACATGTTCTTAAAATTGGATATATTTCAAGGAGTCCATGAACTTAGATAGAAAAAAATTACATCTTTATTGTCACTGGCTTCTAACTGAAACTTAGCATTTCCTTCATTTATTTAAAAATAATACCCTAAGAAGGGGTCTAAGAATTATTTTAAAATAATATCCTAAGAAGTGTCACCAGACTGCCAAAGGGATCCATGATGCACAAAAAAGGTTAAGACCTTCTGTAGAGATCTAGCACTAAAACAGAATTTACAGGTCATCTATTCCAACAGTCCCCCACTCCTGCTCCATTTAATAGATAAGAAAACAGACTCAGAGGGATTGAGTTCCAAGATTACATAGGGAACAAATGACAGAAATGGGGTCCAGTAATTTCAATCAATCAATAAACCATTTATCAAGTACAAACCATGACAGGCATTGTGCTAAGTGCTGAGGATACAAAAAAAATAGGCAAAAGTCAGTTCCTGTCCTCAAGGAACTCACAATCTAAAGGGGGAGACGATATGTAAACAAGTAAGCAAAAAACAAGCTATATCTATATAAGGGCATATAGATATAAGTAGGAAAATTAGCCAAAGGGAGGCACTATAAATTAGAGGGGTTAGGAAAGGCTTCCTATAAAAGATGGTATTTTAGTCAGGACATAAAGGAAGCCAGGGAAACCAGGGTGGGAGATGAGGAGGGACCACAGTCCAGGCATGGAGGACAGCCAGAGAAAATGACATCTACTAATTTGTACGATCCTTAGCAAGTCTCTCAAGCCCTTAGTTCCCTCATCTGTAAAACAGACAGTATCATCTATCTCACGAAGTAGTTGTGAGAATCCAATGAGATAATATGTAAAGTGCTGTGTAAATCCCAAAGTGCTACACAATTTTAATGAAGATGATCATCATCCCACAGATGAGACCACTGAGGTCTAAAGAGATGAAATTACTTGCCCAAAATTTTACTTACAGATAATGAAAGCCATAAAGAATTATGTTCATTTTGTGAAAAAAAATATCACCTAAATTTCCCTCAAATGAACAGTCTTATGATTTTGATTTTTAAAAAAAGCAGAGTAGGAGAAGACGGTTCCTTCTCAATCGTTAAAAACAACCACCACAACAATGTGTTTAAATACTCACTGAAAAATAATCCAGAAGACATCCTTTACTAGAGTCTGCTATTTCTAAAACTTCAAGATGTTTGGCCAGTTGGACAAACCAACTAACCAAAAAATTCTTCCTGTATTTAAAATAAATTTGAAGGTATAGTCCAGGACTAAGTCAAGGTAAATCCCTTTAAGTATGTTGAAAAGTTGTGGTTCCATCAGTCTATTGCCCACACCTAAAGAGAAAAGGTCAGGACCACGTCATGGCCAATCTATGTCACCCACTCAATAACAGGAGACATCTCAACATTAGCCACTTATATTTTATATGAATTTCCAATCTGCAAAATATAAGTCCTATCTTTGTACATTAACCTTTGTCATCAAAGGTATATATTTCAGCAACAATAGATCTGCCAAGAGAAATTTAAAGATATAATAATTTATCATACTTTTTATAAGATTTAGGCACTTTAAGTTACAAAATTTGTTTCTGGGACCTCCCTAGGCCTTTTAGTTATTGAAAACTAAAAGTAAAATTCTAAGGGGTTTTTCTCTAGAACATTTAATGATTTACTTAAATTTTTCTGCCCCATCACCTGAAGAGTTTTAACTTTTTGTGTCTTCTGTCTTATCACTTGGTGGGGGAAGGTAGTTTCTTTTACTCATAATACTTCACACTCTGAAGATCAATTTTTAATTTTTTTTTAATTTGGTATCTGTTATGTACCTCACTCTGGAGAAAAACAAAATCGTGCTTTTAAAAAATGTTTCTGTTTATAAACACTACTAGCTGGAGAAGGCAATGGCAAACCACTCCAGTGTCATTGCCAAGAAAACCCCAAATGGGGTCACAAAGAGTCGGACATGACTCAACAACAACAAAAAAAAAAGAAAAATATATTTTTTTTAAATCTGTAAAATTAAGTCAAAAGTTCTGAAACAGCATGGTATAGCAGATAGAACACCAACCTCAAAAAACTTGGATTCATCTTGCCCCTTCCACATATTGATCAGTATCCATTGGCAAGTAACCACTCTTAAGAGCTTCAGTTTCCTCATCTACAAAAATGAGTGTGAGGAGGCCAGACTACATGATCTCTCATTCCAAACTCAATGCTCTTTCCACTAGACCATGAGCCAGTTCCCTTCCTAAAGGAAGTTTAACCTGATAATTACCTTTCAGTGATCATAATGAATGAAAATGGAACTTGAGTCTTTATTAAGGAGAGCTGTCATAAGTTGTGAACTAATCTGTCAAACTGTGCATATTCTTTGACCAAGCAATACCACTATTAGGTGTATGCCCCAAAGAGATCAAAAGGAAAAAATGACCCATATATGCAAAAATATTTATAGCAGTTCTTTTTGTGGTGGCAAAAAAAAATGGAAATTGGAAATTGAGTGGATGCTCATCATTGGGGAATGGGTGAACAAGAGGTTCAAGAGAATACTATCGTGCTATAAGAAATAACAAGCGGGGGGAGGGGAGCCAAGAAGGCAGAGTATAAAAGCAGCTACAGCTCTCCCCCCAAAACCAGCCAAATACCTGTAAAAAATGAATCTGAACAAATTCTGTAGCTGCAGAAGGCGCAGAATGACAGAGGGAAGCAAATCTCCAGCCCAAGACAACTTGGAAGGTCAATGGGAAGCATCTATCATGCTGGGCTGAGAGAAGAGCACAGTCCAACATGGGTCAGGCAGGCACAGGCAGGACCTGAGCAGATCGCTGGGGACTGGCACCCATGGCACTTTCCAGACAACACGACCCAAAATCACAGAGGCCAAATTGGAAGGTCAGTGGAAAAAATCTGTGAGACCTGTGTGAGAGAGTAGAGTGGTCCAGCCCCAGGGTGGCAGAGGGGTGGAGGAGTCAATGGCAGCCATAGAAACAATAGGGGCAACAGGAGCTGCTGTTTCTGGAGCTTTAGGCCCACAGATTGTGGGGGGGAATCAAACAGCTGACAGCAATTCTCCTCCCAACTCCACTGGAAGCAAAGAACTACCTTGATAAAGAGTTCGAAAGTCAAGTAAATGACTGGGGAAGAAAGCAAAAACCAGAAAAAGAAACAGACTATAGAATCTTACTCTGGTGACAAGGAAGACCAAAACATGCAAAAAAGACAATAAAATCAAAGCTCCTCCATCCAAAGCCTCCAAGAAAAATATGAATTGGTCTCAGGCCATGGAAGAGTTTAAAAAGGATTTTGAAAATCAAGAGAAGTAGAGCAAAAATTGGGAAGAGAAATGAGAGCAATGCAAGAAAATCATGAAAATCAAGTCAACTGCTTGCTAGAGGGGGCCAAAAAAACTGCTGAAGAAAATAACACCTTAAAAAATAGACTGAACCAAATGGCAAAATAGATCCAAAAAGCCAAAGAGGAAAAGAATGCCTTAAAAATCAGAATTGGCCAGATGGAAAAGGAGGTCCAAAAGTTCACTGAAGAAAATAATTCCTGAAAGATTAGAATGAAGCAGATGGAAGCTAATGACTTTATGAGAAATCAAGAAGTTATAAAACAAAACCAAAGGAATGAAAAAAATAGGAAACAGTGTGAAATATCTTACTAGAGAAACAACTTACCTGAAAAATAGATCCAGGAGAGATAATTTAAAAATTATTAGACTACCTGAAAGCCATGATCAAAAAAAAACCTAGACTTCATCTTTCAATAAATTATCAAGGAAACTGCCCTGATATTCTAGGACCAGAGGGTAAAATAGATATTGAAAGAATCCAACAATTGCCTCCTGAAAGAGATCCCAAAAGGAAAACTCCTAGGAATATTGTAGTCAAATTCCAGAGCTCCTAGGTCAAGGAGAAAATATTGCAAGCAGCCAGAAAGAAACAATTTGTGTATTGTGGAAACATAATCAGGATAACACAAGATCTATCAGCTTCTACATTAAGGGATCATGGGGCTTGGAATATGATGTTTCAGAGGTCAAAGGAGCTAGGATTAAAACAAAGAATCACCTACCCAGAAAAACTGAGTATAATACTTCAGGGGGAAAATGGTCATCCAGTAAAATAGAGAACTTTCAAGCATTCTTGATGAAAAGACCAGAGCTGAATTGAAAATTTGACTTTCAAACACAAGAATCAAGAGAAGCTTGAAAAGGTAAACAGGAAATAGAAATCGTAAGGGACTTAGTAAAGTTGAACTGTTTACATTCCTACATGGAAAGATCATATTTGTAACTCGAGACTTTTCTCAGTATTAGGGTAGTTGGAGGGATTTTATATATATATATATATATATATATATATATATATATATATATATATATATATATATAGAGAGAGAGAGAGAGAGAGAGAGAGAGAGAGAGAGAGAGAGACAGAGAGAGAGAGACAGAGAGAGAGAGACAGAGAGAGAGAGACAGAGAGAGAGAGACAGAGAGACAGAGACAGAGACAGAGAGACAGAGACAGAGACAGAGAGAGAGACAGAGAGAAACAGAGAGAGAGGGCACAGAGTGAGTTGAACGGGAAGGGATGATATGTAAAAAATAAAATTAAGGGGTGAAAGAGGAATATATTGGGAGAAGGAGAAAAGAAGGAATAGAATAGGGTAAAATCTCTCACATAAAAGAAGCAAGAAAAAGCTTTTCAATGGAGGGGAAGAAAGAGGAGGTGAGAGAGAAAGAGTGAACCTTACTCTCATTGGATTTGGCTTAAGGAGAGAAAAAAACGCACCTTCAATTTGGTATGAAAATCTATCTTACACCACAGGAAAGTAAAGGGGAAGAGGATGAGAAGGGGGAGGGGATGATACATGGGAAGAAGTAGACACTTTTGAGGAAGGATAGAATCAGAAGAGAATAAATGGAAGGCAGGATAGGATGGAGAGAAATATAGTTAGTCTTTCACAACATGACTGTTATGGAAGTGTTTTGCATGACTACACAAGTATAGCCTATATTGAATTACTCACCTTCTCAATGGGGGTGAGTGGGTGGGGAGGAAGGGAGAGAAGTTGGAACTCAAAGTTTTAAAAAAGAATGCTAAAAATTGTTTTTACATTCAACTGGGAAAACAGACATACAAGCAATTTTATGGTGACCCAAAACAGCAAAAAAAGTGTAAAAACTCAGCAACAGCCATTTAACATTTGCTCATACTCTGTAGCTGGTTATCTTAAAACAATCTAGATTGTCAACAACAAAATAATCTCCGGAATCAAAGAACCTGGATTCAAATTCTACCTCCATTACTCACAACCTGATTGCCCCTAGGTGAGTCATTAAGCCTCCCTAGACCTCAGCTGAAATTCCTTCCAACTCAAGATTCATAGTCTTAAAATGCAACTGCCATGTTATGCCATCCTGACATGAAGAGAACCGAATCATACAACTGATAAAGAGCAGGACTTGGAATCAAGAGATCTGGGTTTGAATCTCACCTCAGATACTCACAAGGCTTTTGATCTCTCAGATCTTCAGTTTCTTCATCCCTTAAATTTACACAGCATGGTTGTACTATCTATTTCACTGGGTTGTGGTGATGAAAGTCATTTAGAAATCTTAGAGTTTTACAAATCCTGGTTTGGGCAAGGAATTCAACATCTCACAATCAGTTTCTTCACTTATTAATAATACCTACCTCACAGGGTTATTGTAAGGATAAACTGAGATGATATATAAAGTACTTTGCAAACCTTAAATTGGTATATGATGTTTAACTAATGATCATTACTATTGGTAACAATAATTTCCATCTCTATAATATTTTAAAACTTCCAAAGTTCTCTCCTCACACAAACCCATAAGATAGGTAGGGCAAGTAGTGTTACCTCCATTTTTAGATGACGAAATTGTGGCTTGCCTATGGTCACATAGCATTTCCCACTCACCTCTATTTAATATTTCCTGAAATTCAGTATTCATTTTAAAAGATCCAAGGCCATCAACTGGAAATCAATGTTAGCATTGTGTCATTTTTTTTAACCGAATCATTCATTTTGTTGGTACAGGAATACTGAGGAAACACCCTCTACCAATACAGACAAGTATCAGCTCTGCATTGAATCACAGAGTTGCCTGGAGTGATAAGAGGTTACCTAACCTCCTCAATCACACACATAATTGGTGTGAGAGGTAGAATTTGAACTCAAGTCTGTTTGACTCTGAAAGTAAGGCTATCTATCACGTACTTTGCCTCTCACTGCAGTTGATCATACTCTTCTAAAAATTCCTTTCTAAACTTTCAAATACTTTTGTTATTTTCACCCATCCCAAGAAATCTATTTTTGAAATGACTGAAATTATCTCTTTCCAATTGTCTTTAAATCCTTCCATTCTGAAGAAACACAGAATAAGTCATAGTTTTTGATTTTTATCTTTCTTTTGATGGTTCTTTCACAGCTATCACATCACAATAAATATCTGTTAAGTAAACAGACACAATTAAACAATACTTCATTAGAATTTGAGAAGCTTTGTTCCCTGATAATATCATTAAATTTTTCTTAACAGCATGTTGTATGGGAGAGAGTGTAGAGTTTGAAATCAGAAGACCTGGGTTTGAACCCTGACGTTGACAATCAATAGCTTTTTGCTTTTACTGTCCTTTTAACTTTTCTGAACCTAAATAGATCAACAGATAGATAGATGGAGATATGGATAAAGATGTATGTGTATATATGTACATGTATTTATATTTACATAATTTTATATAAATACACATAAATATACGTGTACATAGAATCACAAATATATGCATATGCACATATACATATATATGTATAAAATATTTTGTAAACCTTAAAGTGAGATATAAATATGAGTTATTATTATATTTATCTATCAGATGAGGATAATAATACTTGCACGACCTACTTCATAGGATTGTTGTTAGGGAAGCCCTGAATAGATGGATGGATAGATGGATGGATGGATGGATGGATGGATATGTTACCTGACATTTGCTAACATTGTTTTCTGGTTGATGGCCTTAAATTTTTCCTGCATTTCAGGAAATATTAAATGGAGGTGAGTGGGAAATGCTATATAACTAAGTCACAATTTCCTCATCTGTAAAATGGGGGTAAGGATATTTGCCCTACCTACTTCATGAGGTTTGCATGGAAAGAGCACTTTGGAAGTTTTAAAGTGTTTTAAAGATGGAAAACGAAATATGTGCAAATACATATATATGTATAGTTTTATATTTATATATACACATACACATATGTACATATGTACAATCATATATACATATATTCAAATGCTTCGCAAGCATTAAAATAGATATAAATTTCAGTTATTATTATTATATTAATCTGTCAGATGGGTATAATAATACTTCCACTACTTACCTCACAGAATTGTTGTGAGGGAAGCACTACATAGAAAGATGGATGGATGGATGGATGGATGGATGGATGGATGGATGGATGGATGGATAAATGGATGGATGGATGGATGGTCAGATGGAAGGACAGGTAGGTAGGTAGATAAACAGGTAGAGAGCTGAGAGACAGAAAGAAATAAAAAGAGATGATGAGAAAGAAATGAATGATAGTGGCAAGCAGATAGAAGATAAAGCATTTATTAAATAATTGCTATGTCTCAGGCACTGTGCTAAGCACTGAGAATACAAAAACAAGCAAAAAACCCAGTCTCTCCCCTCAAGAAGCTTCCGTTCCAATGGGAGAAAACAATACACAAAAGGGAAGGGGAAAGAGGACAAGTCTGTGAGGGAGGAAATCGAAAACTAGGAAAGGTCAGAATGCCTTAAAGTATTTTTGATATGGGAGCTGTATTATTCTGCTAACAAGTAAAGCTGATCCAAAGAACTAAAGGGAAAAAAAACCACCTTGCTATACTAAGGCATACCCTTGGTCCATTCAGTCCAATGTTTGGCTTCTGCTGGTGATATCAAAGGATGTTCTGGGGGAAAGCACAGTTGCCCACCCTAACAATGCAGATCACCAATTTGTAGTCTTAGAGAGTTACCTGAGCCCCTTAGAAACTGACTGTAAATGTTAAAGGTGGGATTTGAACCCAGACCTTTCCTAACTTTAAACCCACTTTCTCTTTCCACTGCTCTTAAGTAAAAACTAGCTCTATAAGCAGTCTTACAATTCTAAAATAGATGCTGAGCCTCTAAGAATTAAAATTTTGTCCTTTCACTGTTATAAATTGCTCAACTTACCAGAACTCTAGAGCAGTCTTTTTCTCCCCCTCTAACTGATGCCAGACCAAACATAACCATCTTTTACTCAGGTTCTGGTTCAGAGATGGTCTAAGAGAAATGAAAAAGCAAAATCAGCCAGCTTAAATAAAGTTACTAATTTTTTTAAACCTAGCTCTATAAAGGAGACCCTTTCCATTCTGAAACTCAAGAGTCTATAGATGCTAGCAAAGGCAAAATATAGTTGAAATTACAGGAGCTTTACTTAAATAATTCCCTACTCTAAATCGGAGGTAGTGAGCTCTCAGCATAGCGTTTCCCTTGAAACAATATTTGGCCCAATGTACTTGGATGAGACAAGAAAGCAGAGAAATAGGGAGGAAATAAAGGGGGTATACAAAGTGATTTGTAAAATATTGCTCTTGTTTTTTCCATTAGGTTTTTTTCCCTTTCCTTTCATGTTTCTAGGTTAGGGTTTAAATGTATTTTCCCACCAAGAAACGTGCTAAAGTTCCAAATTGTGGCTCCACTACCTCTCAACAGGAGTAGAAATTTGTCCAAATTTGTGTAGTTCCCTATTCTTAAATGTGCTCCCCTCCCCCCGCCCAAGTCAGGTGAGAGGAATTAAAATGCGTAGGAAGAAGAGTAGAGAGGCAGCTTGCAGAGGTAGGAAAATGAATACGGAATTAGTCACCCTCTTCCCCCCAGGCAGCTTTCAAGTTAGATAGGTTCAGCCCCTTCTCTGCCACTTGGTTAACTGACCACAGGCAAGTCAAAAAACTAAGAGCCTCTGTTTTCCGATAATGGGGACAATAGATCCACTACTTAACCCCAAGGGACTATGCAAGGGAAAAAGATCTCTGAAAAGATAAAAAGCTACGTGAATGTGAGTTATTGTTTACTTAATCGTCCCTTTGCTCTATCTGTAAAAAGTACTTCCTAAGGAAAGCGCTGCACCTTCGGATGTGAAATTGATTAGAACTGTTAAAGCCTTTAATTCCTCTGTAAGGAGCAGCGGAAGAAGGAGGGGGAGAGATGGACACACACACACACACACACACACACACACACACACACACACACACACACACACACTTCTTTTTCTTGTTCCCCACTTTGGCCCCTGCAGGATGGAGGGTAAAAGTGGAAGGATACAAATGAGGAAACACGAATACAACTTGCATAGGACTTCCTTCAAGCAGCTGTTGCGTATTTGCTGTCGGAGGGACATGAAATATGTGCTACATCTTTTTCCCATTTTGGTTTGTTCTTTGGGGAGGGTTCAAAGTGGGTTTTGTTTTGGTTTTTAATGACTATTTCTGTGCTCTGCACACGTGATCCAAGAAAGCATGACTGCACAGAGTACTAATGCTACAAGAAAAGGCAGTCAGAGCACTGGATTTAGCGTCCAAAAATCCTGGGTTCAAGTTCTGACTGCTACTGCTGCGCCCTTGGATAAGTTACTTCCCCAGTGTAGGCGTCTGTACCTTCATCTATAAACATGAGGAAGGTTGGACTAGATATCACCAAAATATTTTCCAAGTCTAAATTTTGAGTTTCAATCAGATTTAATTAACTGATGTTAATAAAGGCCAAAATCTGAATAGTGCTTTAAGGTTTACAAATTATTTTTACATATACTATTTCATTTGATCCTTACAATGATCCTGAGAGGTAGGTGCTATTCTTATTGACATTTTACAGACGACAAAACTGACAAATCAGTAAGTATTTATTAAGTACCTTTTATGTGCCAGTCTCTAGTAAGTGACTGAGGCCAAATGTGAACTCCAGTCTTCGGGACTTCAAGTCCTGAATTCCATCTACTTATGGCACCTAGCTGCACCTAAATGGTGATGGATCCCTATTTACGGGCAAAATGGACCTCCCTGCAAAGTGGGTGGGCTTGCCTACCCCTTCACTAGCCCTGCATTTACTGAACCACGTCCTGTTTAACGACCAGTAGCAAATTAGCACCAAGTGGTTCGATGGTATTCAAAGGAAGCAACCAAAAGGTTTCCAAATATTTTTAATCACCTTGGATATCATCTAGGCCTCTCCTTTCATTTACACAGGACTCTGAATGGTTTAGACTAGTCTCTGAGATTTCTCCAACTCAGATATTCGATGATTCTGCAAGGACCAAAAAGGTTTGGTGACTTGGGTAAGATCCCACAGATTTAAAAAAGGGAGGGGAGCAGGATTTAAGGTTATCTGACATCAAATCTAACACTTTTTTCTCCACTCTACCTTAAAGTAAGTGGGGTGAAATATAATCAGTTTTGCATTTGGGGGAGAGAGATAGAAAAGACGAAGGAAATTTGGACTGTGGTTTAATTATTGGGGGAAGAAAGAAGCTTCAGGTGAGAAAATTCCTTCCACCCTCAGTAATTTATTGTCTTAGAGAATATCCTAGGACCTTAAGAGTTTAAGTGACTTACCAAGAGGATTACCGGACACTTACCTAAACAAAAACTGAAGTCAGGACTTTTAGCCTCTAGGGCTAACCCAGCTTCCATTAGGTCAACCTAACTCTAAGCTTTGCTTTATCAGATCCAGATTTGAACTTTCCTGATTCATGAGCTAGTCTGCACGCTTATGTAGCCAATAAAAGAGGAAAAGTGTTCTTTTGTGCTAATGGGGAAAAAAAAGCAGCATTACTGCTGACCATGTTGAGATTGTCTATATAACAATAACACAACTGATTGAAAGGTAGAAAGAAAATATTAGAGGAATGCATGCTTCTCTGTCTCTTCTAGGGGTTCCCAGGCTTTTTGTAAGGAGGAATCTTTTTTTTGTAATTTCTCTAAAATAAGATTGGGGAACCTGCTGCCTCCCACCCCTGCTCTAAAGCCTTGAGGTCACCAGAAGGAAAGATAGAAAGGTTAAGGCATGTGATGCAAGTAAATTCTCTGAGTTGCTTTGGAAATTTAAAAAAAAGAAGAAGAAGAATGCACATGGGGAACTCCCAGGGTTAAGACTGTTGAATTTCATGTGCAGGTCACCTCCAGAACTTATACCTTCAGGTTAAAGGGTACTTTCCTTAGGATAACCCTGTAAAGCAGTTCTGCACAACATCTGTAGGAGGGCCAGCATGGGAAAGGATTTGGGGCACCAGCCACTGCCCACTTACTCCTGTTTCTCATGTGACCTGCAGCAACCAAGCATCATTAGTCTGTCTCTAGTTACCTTTACTTGGAAAGTGACCCACTAAAAATCTATCTGCTGCCAAGTACTTTAGCCTATTTTAATTTTGGCCCCTACATACTGCCAAGTTGTACAGGGCTGCTGTAAAGGGTAGCGCCAGATTGTGATTCCCATTTTACAGATGAGAGCACTAGAACTCAGAACAATCAAGACCAGCATCACAAATCTATTAAGTGTCTGAGAGGGGACTTAAAGTCATGCTGTTTGACTCCAGGGAGAGTCGTATGTCTACTATGCTGCCCACCAGCCAAAAAAGGAGGCATGTCAGCAGCCTTTGGCCACATCTCTTGTCCTTGCTTGAAATGCTACCTAGGTATGATAATATCAGACCATAAACTTGATTTGATTTCATGACTTGCTTGTTAAGGAAGATCAACTAGTTAGAAATTCCTAGTATATGCCCTGCTATAAAAAGTCTTGATATTTCTATTCAATAAAGTAAATCAACCATGCTGTAGATTTCTCTGTGTGTTTGATATAAGGTAGACCAATGTTCAATCACTAATACCTCAGTGCATCACAATGACACCATTACTTGCAATATTATCATCATTAACAGCAACTTGAATTTATTAAGCACCTATGAGTTGAAACTGACAGACACTACTGAATGCAAAGAGGTAGGAGGCATGCTCTTTGATCTTGGGAATTTACAATCTATATGGGAAGACAATGTAAACATAAGGACATAAATAACCATACAAAGTAGCCTACACAAAGTGACAAGTAAGAAATAGTGACAATAAGAGGTCATGGAGCTTAAAGAAAGGACTAATTCATCAGGACTGAGATAATTGGGGAAATTCTCATGGAGGGAAAGGAATCTGAAATGGAGATCATGTAAAATATCAATAAATTAGAAGAGTAGGACCAGCATCCCAAGCAGAAAGAATTGTTTGAGGAAAACCTCAGAGTTAGGAATGAACATGATCTATCTGAAGGAAATTACATTTCTCTGATGTTGGAGAAGTAGGTAGGGACCAGATAGTGACATGGGAATGAGATATGGACAAGGGCTTCGTGTAGAAGGTGATACCTGAACGGAGCTTTGAAAGGACCTAAAGATTATACTAGGTGGAAGAGAAGAGTAATTCCAAGCATAAGGGAAAGACTGTGCAAAGGCACTGGAGGAAGGAGATGGATAATTTTTTGTATAGTGATCACCCAGTCAGTTTGTTTGGAAAATAGAACCTAGGAATGAGAGTAAAAATGTGCAATAATCCTAGAAAGCTAGAGTTTAAAGAACTATGAAAATCAAACAGGAACTTTTATTGTGTCCTAAAGGAAAGAGGAAGCCACCAACATTTATAGAACAGGGAAGCATTATGGTCAGAACTGAGTTTTAGAAATATCCTTTTAGCAGTTGTATAGAGAATGGATTGTCAAGGGGAGAATCTAGAAGCAATGAGACCAATTAGGACTTGAAATAGCCCAGGAGAGAGGTAAGAAGGGCTTGATCTAGGGTAGTTGATACATGTATGGAAAAAAAGGATCACATACAAGATCTGTTATGCCAGTTTACATGGAATTGATACAAGTATATAAGAATAGGAGTCATTCTTCAGTGAAATGAGCAAAGGATACGAACACCAGATTCTCAAATGAGCAAAGTCAGGTTATCAACAACCATGTGGAAAAGTGCTCCAGATCACTAATAAGAGAAGCTCAAATTAGTACAACTCAGAGGTTCCACCTCACACCCATCAGATTGGCAAAGATCAAAACAGAAGAATAATGATAATTAATGGAAAAGCTATGAAATAATAGGCATACTGTTGATAGATTTGTGAGTCCAAAGCAATTTAGACTTGTACCCAAATGGTCAATAGCCTGTGCAGACCCTTTGACCCCTCAATACTGGTAGTAGGCATATACTCGAAAGAGATCAAAGAGAAAGAATAGAAATGCAGCAAAGTATTTACAGCTCCTCTTCTTGTAATAGCAAAAAAAAAAAAAAAAAGTGAAACCAAGAGGATTCCTTTCAATTGGAAAATTTTAAATAAGTTACAGTACAGCAATATAACAGAAGGTTACAATGCTAACAATGGGGGAATAGATTCAGAAAAAGGTGGAAGGATTTTATGAACTGATACAAAGTTACTTGAGCAGAATCAGGAAAACAGTCCATAACAGGGACTTCAACATTTTAAAGGGAAACAGCAGTGAAAGATTTAAGGAAAAAATGGAAATAAATATTAAGTATGCCAGGCACTGCTTTACGAATATTTGATCCTCATAACCAGAGGAGGTAGGTGCTTTTATTATCTTCATTTTACAGTTGAGGAAACTGCAGCAAAAAGAATTAAGTGACTTGCCCAAGATCACCAGGCTTGTATCTGAGGCAGGATTTCAAATCAGGGCTTCCTGATTCAGGGCTGGATACTCTACCCACTGCTCCACCTACAGCTTAAGAACAACGATGAAGGCAATAAGCAATCATTACTTGACAAGACTGACCACGATTGATTTTTCTCTTCCCCTGGAGAAGAGGTGATAGCAGCCCTAGAGCCACAGTATGGGGTGTATATTTTCAGAAGTGGCCAAGGTGGAATTTTTCTGCTTTCCTAAATTCATTTGTTAGAAGGGAGAGCTTTTATTGGTAGAATGGGGTATTATGTAGAGGGTGGTAATGGAAAAAAAAAAAGAGGAGAAAGAAGAGAGAGTCATTGAAATTTTTTTTTAATACACAGAAGAGGGTAGGGGGAAGTTCAGAAGGGGACATAGACAAATAGAACAGTGTTGGAACTACCAAGTTGAATCTAAAAATCCCCAAATGCCCCAAATCAGGTGAAAATGTAATTGCTAAATATTTAACAAAATAAATAAAAATAGAATACACCACAGATAATGTTAATTTGTTGTTTTCTAAGTTACTACCAGCCTATTTCTATGTGAGTTTGACAGCACTAATAAGTATATACTTAAAGCATTCAGTCTGTATTGGAGATTCATAATGTTATGCACAATCCTTTTTCTTTTCTTTCTTATATTAAGGAAACATTTATGTTTGCTGGTGTTTATCCATTTCATAATAATAAAAAAGTAAAGATATGTTGCATGTAGGTAAAATCAGGGGCTTTATAAATGATTAGATATGAAAGGGGTGAGGGAGAGAAAGAGAGAGAGAGAGAGAGGGAGGGAGGGAGAGAGAGAGGAGTTTCAGATGACTCTTAATATTGCAGATCATGATGATTTGAAAGATGGGAGTAGTGTGTTATCCAAGACTCCAATGTAATGAAAGTGAGGGGGAAAAAGAAGGAACCAGAATGATTATGAAACAGACAGAGGGAGAGAGAGACTTGTTTGGGTGAGTTGGAGCTGGGAGAGTTGCCAGTCCCGGTTTCTTGTAATTCGCCATGGGTTCATTCTTCATCCTTATTACAGGCAAGATACCAGATAGACTACCAATACGAGACTTCTAATAGTCTCTAACCTCCAGCGGTGGCACAAGCTACATCTTCCTCCAAACCTGGGGCAGTATAGAAAGGAAGAGCTCACTGGGAGGGACAACTCAGCATAACTGCAGTCATCTGACTCCCCCCAACCCCACCACCATCCTTGACTCCTCGCTCTTTTTTACCTCCATATCCAACCAGTTTCTAAGTCTTATCATTTCTACCTTCACAATATCTCTCATATATCCCCCTCTCTTTGCCCCTTCTCTCCTCTGACACTGCTACCATCCTGGTTAGGTCCCTCATCACCTTATATTTGGACTATTACAATAAGCTACTAGTTGAACTCAGCTGTCAAATTGATGCCCCTAAAGTGTCAGTTTGACCATGTTATCCCTCTATTGAATCAACCCTAATCCATCAATCAACATTTATTTAAACCCCAATGGCTCCCAATCCTCTGACTGACTTCTAAAGACTTCTATAACCTGGCCTCTTTCTACCTTTCCTTACTTTTGCTTACACCAGCACGACCATCATCACCACCATGTAATCTGCATTCCAATGACACTGCCCCCCCCTTACTGTTCCTTGAACATGACAATCCACCTCCCAACTTTAGGCACTTTCACTTGCTGTCACCTATGCCTAGAATTCTCTCCCTCTTCATCTGTCTCCTAACTTCTCTTAGCTTCCTTTAAGCCTGAGCTAAAATCACACCTTCTGTAAAAGATCTTTCCTCATCTCCCTCCCCTCCACTTAATGCTAGCACCTTACCTCTGTGGATTAACTCCAATTTATCTTGTATTCATTTTGTTTGTATATAGTTATTTACCCATTAGACTATAAGTTCCCTGAAAGCAGGGACTGTTGTTTTTACCATTCCTTGTAACCTCAGAGCTTGGCACAGTGCCTAACACATACCAGGTGTTCAGTTAGTGCTTATTGGTTATAAAGATGGGCAAGCGGCAACAAAACTTTTCATTCTCTTCCAGATTTCAGTGTTTCTTTTATCCCATTTATGTACTTAAGACTCTCTAATTCTCTAGCCCCTTTCTCCAATCAAAAGAGTAAAGGATCTGCATTTACACTTTGACAAACTATTCCATTTGGGTATGGTAACACACAAAAATTCAATTCAACAAGTAGTTATTTAAGTGCTTAATAGAGCTGAGGCAACCAAATAGTGGATAGACAGTGTGGGAGGGAGGAAAATTTGGATTCAAGTCCTGACTCTGACATACACTAATTGTGTGACCATAGAGAAATCACTTAACTCTCAATGCACCCACACAACTCTCTAAAATTAAAGTACAGATGAGTAAGGTTATTAATTTTAATTACTGAGGGAAATTTCTCCATTGAGAGTTACAAAAGAAATGATAAAATCACATATCTACACAAAACAAATGTTAAGATGTCACATAAATCCTATTCCCAAGAAGTTTATAATCTAATAGGGATGGAAGTTGGAGAGAGAAGTGAAGAACACATGCAAAAATAATAAAGCTACAAAGGAAAACATGATCAATGCAAATAAGAGGTCTGGGCAAGGTATTTTGAGAAATGTGAAGGATTATTTCACGTCTAGTGCTGTCCCCATCTTCACAATCCCCTAACAAACTGGGGTTGGGATGGTTCTCTACCCAAGGTCCTCTTTGAACTTGGAGTTCCAAGACAGATGCAGTGCCATAGAAGGGAAAAAAAATCTGGAAAATGGGTTGACAGAGACATTTTCCCTGGAACCATTTTATTTTGTTTTGTACAGACCTGCAATGTTATTAAGAACATCCCTCTGTTCTACAACTCATAGCCTGAAAGTGAGATCAGGTGACTTGCCTAAGGTCATACAACCAGCTTGTTTCAGAGGCAGAATTCAAACCCAGGTCTTCTTGAGTCTGAGACCAACTCTCTATTCACCTCTCTCCAACACCTTTTCATAAATAGGTCTGAGAACTTATCTTGCTTTCCTGTTCTTCTACCAAAAAACAAAAAACCATGGCAATAGAAATACTCCATCTGTAATCACTATTTTCCATTTACTTCTAAACGTTAAGTCTCTTCCCAGATAATGTAAATTTCAGCTTTCTGTATGAAATGGGAAAACAAAAGAGGGACATTGACATCTATCAGTGTTCTCACCCTATGCTCATGTGTGAATCCCTTGGTTTTTCCGCAAAGATTTATTCCTGATGAAACATAATACACAAAAGCATAGTAGATAATTGCTGGTTAGAAGAACCAGCTCTGAAGTCACTTATTGCTGTAGAAATAAACTAAGCAATTACCTGAGCAAATAAGGATTTTCCCTGGACACAGGTGTTGCTGAAGTAAGATGAGATACCTTATTTTCCCCAATTCCCCTTCTGATACGCAATTACCCACCTTGTTTATTTTTTTCCCTGTGTAATCATTGTGGGTACCTATGACAGCCCAGTGGTTCTTAACAAAACGTCCATTTTTTTCTCTTTGAACAAATCTTAGCAGTTAAAAATATTACTTTGAGTTCTAAAATGGATCAACTTATTTACACACTGATACAAACTGATGCTTGCCTTTACAGCATAATTTGACAGTTGAATTAAACTACAGAAACCATCATGCACTAAAGTCAACCAGGCAGGGATGAAATGCAGCTACCAAATGTAATCAGCATAAAAAATAAAGATAAAAATCATGGCAAATAAATGTGGGCTATTTCAAGTTCACAAAGCATTTTCTGTACGTTCTCATTATACCCTCAAAACAATCCTATAGGTGGGTACAATAGATATCATTCCCATTTTATAGATGACATAGCTGAGTCTTAAAGAGGGGAATCTTCTTGATTGGGGTAATATAGTCACTAAGTATCAGAGTTTTGGTATTTGAACATAGATCCTTTCTGACAGCAGTCCCGAACTTTATCTACTACACCACAGAAACAATATACCCACACAACCCCTACAAAAAAGAAAGAAAGAAAGGAAAGACATGCCATTTGGAGTAGGAAGAAAGTATGCTGAGGGTTTTCTGTACAGCTAAGACACACAAGAAAAAAGGGAGGGGGGGTGGGAAAGGAATACCAGCCAAACACAAAACTGAAACTGAGAAATCTGAAACAGGAGCAAAGCCTGCCCCCAAACTAGACACAGCCTGAAAGTTATTTACCTTTGAGTCACTAGGTAGTGACTTCCCACCTCAATCCAAAGCCAACCCCACCCTACCCCACCCACTCACTCACCAGAAAGCAAGCTTTCCTGGCAGTGCTGGGGGAATCAGTCAGTAATCATGCCGTCTGTCACCTCACCATGGGTCGTGAGAAAACCACGATTTGTCCCCAAACTCTGACAATTAGTTAGGAAAACAAACTCTCTTGGGGCATTTTCTGGGGACTGGAAATCGGACAAATGACCACTTACCAGTATAGGAAGTTGCTAAATAAACAATCATCATCCTTCAGACCGGAAAAGAGAAAGCAGTTGCAGGGAAACCTCACAGCCAAGAAGATGAGAGATAGGTCAAACAGTTAGTCCATGAAATCTGCTCAAAGGCTAAAGGTGCCTTTCTTTGTTGGGGCCACTGTTTCTACTGCTGCTGCATTGAAGACCTGGTTTATCTTCTAGTTACAAAAGGAAATTCCCAAGAGCCTGCAACTCTCAGTGATGGCTTCCTCTGTGCAAAGACAGACCTCAGAGAGAGATGAAAGTGTGCCTATTTACTTATGAGGGGCACACTCCCACGTTTTCTTGTCCAAACTTTCATCAACACTAAAGTGAAAGTGGTAAATGCATATTCTAGGTATTTCTACCTGTTTCTATAGTGATAGATGGGCTTATAGAGGCGCTTTAAAAAAAAAAAAAGTGCAGCCTTCAGATGAATGAAAGCAAAGCATTCTTAAGTAATATTTAATACAGCACACTGACACTTCTTCTCCAGCCTCCCCACCTTCAACTCACAGGAAATATATATTAACCCTGACATTGCCAAAGTGTCAATTCAAATCAGTAAGATCCATTATTAGTGGGGGTTTTGACCGTCCCATCTTGGTAGCATCTGTTCTCTTCAATGAAGACTACCACCCACTATCACCAAAGAAGGAATTTCACTGTGGTATAAACAAACAGGTCCCATTTGAGTATCCAATAGAATTTAGCTTATGTATCTCTGATTGGGGGGGGGGGGGAGGTCTTTTTTTTTTTTTAAGCAAAAAATTGTTAACCCTAGTGAAGTCATTCCAAAGCCGTTTGGGGGTATTTTTCCAGTGTCTTGTCAAACTTGCTGGTTTAAACACTGAAACTAAATGAACTGATGACTTGATTCATACCATCTTTTGTATCTCTAGAGCTTGGCTTTTTACTGAGGCCTAGATCAGACAGAATCGTATAACCATATGGAGTCGCAACTCACAGTCTAAGAAGCCCTAAAGAGATCAAGAGTGGAAAAAGATAAAGAATCCCTGGATAGAGGTGAGAGAAGTCCCAGATTATGGATATTTGTACAATAGAAAGAAAGAATGCCTTAGATATCACCTTGTCCAAGATTTCTACTTTATGGATTGCAAAGAAAAAGTTCTTTCTAGAATAGTTATTTGGACAAAGAATACTTCAAGGAAAACCTGAAGAAAAGCTAAATGCTAGGGTTATTAGTAAGGAGTAGCAAAAAATTTTAAAAACTTAAAAATCCTAGTTCTACAAAAAAAAAAATCCTAGTTTTACAAAAGAAGCCACATTATTTCAATACAAAGGCAGCTAGTTAAACAGAATATATGGAATAGTAGGGCAAATACCAAGAAATACAACAATTCCGTCCCCCAACAAGACCATGGCCATATGTACATAGCCAACAGCAAGAGAAGGTGTAGGTATTGCCAAAGTAACTTATGTACCCATAAGTGCTGAAATATTTCTATGCCTCCAAAACTACTTCGTTTTTTTCTTCTTTACAGAGCTGCTGATGTCAATCGCTAGTCTGCAGACATCATCCCCTGGGCTGCTTTCTCCACTATGCATCTGTAGTCTGGTTCTCCAGTGTGCTACTACTGCCATCTACTGGTTCTTTACCAAATTGCAGAAGCTATTGACCTCTTCTCGGAGGGGAAGTATTTACTTATACTTTGTGAATGCAGCCCATAGCGCCTCAAGGCTAGTTTAGTTCTTTTGTGAGTAATACCCACAGGCTCATCCAGTCAGCAGAGGAGTTCTCTCTTAGCCCAGATCAGACTTTTGAATTGTTTTGCTTCCACCCTAACAACTTTCTCCACCCACTTGATATGTGGATTGGATTAACTTAATTCCTTTTAACTGTCAATATGCCCCTCCTTTTAGCTAACACTGGAAATATGCAGATTACCCTCTAGCTTCAATTAGGAAGACTAGATTATGTGGAATAGATCTGCCAACTTTTGTCTTGCATTGCGGCAGCATCTGTTTTCCTTGAGGAAGACAACCATCTGTTCTCCCTAATTTGTTTCCTGCATTGAGTTTAGTTCATTGTGGACCATTTCTCCTCCAGGCATTAAAAAAAAAAAACAAAAAAAAAAACAGGCAAGACAGTTTGCTACTCCTACCTGTCTCAATATCAGTTATTTCATATTTGGTTGACTAACCTTCCATTCACGATGGCAATTTTCTCCATCATTAGAAACATCCTCTTGCTTGAACAATTATGTCATTGCCTACATGGAATTTTTAATGGTGAGAGTTTCCATGGCATCAGGTCATCCTCTTGTTTATGCCTCTATGAGTAGGAATTACCTAAGCTGGGTTTTAATTATTATTCATATAATTTTTTAAGATAGCAAAATAGAGACAGAAAAATAGAAAGATGGGGGTGGAGAGAGTGAGAAAGAGATAAGGGGAAGGAGAAAGACATTAGACTGATTGCTAATCCCTCATATAGAAGTCTTTAAAAATAAAAACTGGAAATCCCATGTTTTCAATCATGTAAAAAAAAAAAATGTGCATGTTCCACCCAAGTAGGAACACGTCTGTGATGCCATACACAATAAGTTTATAATAAATATTTCACAGAATGACAAGTTGGAAGGAACCAGAGAAGACATCACATCTGACAAAGAATCCCCCCTATGACATGATTAATAACTGGTCCTCTGGTTTTGTCTTGAAGACTTCCAAGAAGGGGCAATCGTTTCCCTGTTGATCCATAGCTCACTTGCATGGCTTTAATTTTTAGGTAGCTTCTCTTCACATCAAATGGCCACTCTGCAACTTTCATCCGTTGCTCCTGGTTCTAACCTCTGAGAATAAATCAAATGGGGCTAATTTCTTTTCCAGATGACAGAACTTCAAATACTTAAAGACAGCCATCATGTCTTTAGAGGCATCTAAGTGGTAGAGTGGATAGAGTGTTGGCCCTGGAGAAAGAAAGACCTGAGTTCAAATCTTATAAATTGTGTGATCCTAGGAAATTACTTAATCTCTGTCTGCTTCAATTTCAACTTCTGTAAAGTGGGGTTAATAATAGTAACTGCCTCAAGATAATAGGTCTATAGTGCTTTGCATATCCTAAAGTGCTACATAAATACTAGTGGTGGTGATGATGGTGATGATGTCCAACCTAAGTCTTCTCTCCTTCAAACTCAATTCCAAAGTTCCTTCAAATAATTCCATTGGCCATGGCTTCCAGTTGCCTTGTCATCCCTAACATTCTCTTATGAATGCTTGTTAGTGTGCTTCCAAAAATGTAGTGCCCAGAGTCGAACTCCAGACATGCGGTCTGACCAGGGCAGAGGACAAAACTGCCACTTCCTGTTCCTGAGTACTCTGACTCTCTTGATGAAGCCAAGGATAGCATTAGCTATTTTAGTTGCCATGTCATACGGGAAAATCATATTGATTAAGCTTGCACTCCACCAAAAAATACCTAGATCTGTTTTATATAAACTGTTGTCTAGCCATGTCCTCATGAATTTTATTTCTTTTACCACATGTGGAACTTCATATTTTCCCTGTTGAATTTCATCTTATCCAATTCTGCCCATCAACCTAAGCTGTCAAGATATTCTTGACAGGACCCTCCTGGCTTAAGAGTGATCATCAAGAGTAACTGTTGCTGTTTCCTACCCAGCCTGATGTCTTTCTTTGTCTTGGCCTCATTAAAGGGGCCATGCCCTGGCTACTTCTCAAACAGGCCTATTCAATGAATGGGCATTGTCTCAGCCTAAGCGAGTGCCTGCAAAGACCTTGGTCTAAAGGGCCCAAGGTCTCCCAGTGCATCCTGGGTCCATCCTGATGAATATCTGGTCACTGGATTCAGATGGCTCTGCAGGAGAAGTGAGGCTGGTGACCTGCACAGCCCTCACTCACTCAAATCAAAGTCACATGCAAGTCATGTCATCATTTCTCTGATATCATGGTCTTCTTCAGCAACGAAGGACACACACAAACAAAACAGTTTAGATCTAATTACCAACCTTCCTATTGATTTCTAGGAACCTCTTTGAATTTTCTAATCAGTTGGTTAGTTATTGAAATTGTAATTCTACTCATTCAGAATAAATTCTAAGAATATAAGATACATATTTTTAAAATTTTATAAATATTATATATTATATATATGTTTTATATATATAATAAAGAAGCTTTTTAAAAAGATGCCTACATCATTACATTTCAAATATAAAAAATGTACTTTTATCACATAATATAAAGGTCTCTGCACTTGAGAGTCACGAGACTTGGTTTGGTTCCAAGGCAATATGGTACAGTGGAAAACATGGAGTTGGACTCAGAGAATCTGAGTTCAAATCCTGTCTCTGTAACTTACTATTTGTGTGAAGTTGCTTTCTCTTTCTGAACTTCAGATAACAGATCCCCTTGTAAAACAAGGGGATTGGACTTTGATGACCTGTTCTGCCCTTTTCCGTCCTACATCTATAATACTATGAGGTCACACAGATATTGTGAAAAGCTGGAAAAAGTTGGACTCCTATTCACTATGCCATATTGCTTTGCTACATCAGCTTGCTTATAACATTCCCAATTTCATCACCAAATAAATCACTTTATCTGGTTTTTTGGCTAGGCTACACAGAGCAAGACTTCTAGGCATTATATACCTAGACCAAGAGTTGACAAACCATGTCCCAAGGTCCAAACTCCATGCCCAGACTATTTTTATACTGCCCCAGCAGACGCTGGGCCAGATTTGATCCCTGAATTAGATCTCATCCTTCCTCATTCAAAAACTTTCAGTGAATCTCTATTGCCTACATATAATAAAATATAATCTCCTTACCCTAGCAATGAAGGCCTTTTGTGGTCTATCTCCAACCTATATTTCCAGTATTATTTCATACTGCTACTTTTCACTCACACTATAGTACAACCAAAATGGACTAGTGATTTATTATCTCAACTTTTTCCACACCATATTTCCCATGTGAGCAGACTACCCTCCATGTCTGGAAAATATTCCTTCCTTCTCTCTACCTATTGAAATCTTTCAAGATCCAAAGTCAGGTACCACCTCCTCCACAAAACCTTCTTCCATCCCCCTCAGGTGAAAGTGGTCCTCTTTCCTCAAATTTTTCTAAGGCACGTTGTCCTAATCTATCCTGTGACCCAACTATATTCTATTTTGTATTATTTTTGGGAATTTGTTTTACCTTTTAGACTGCAAGTTCATTGAGGGTAGGAACTATCTTATTTTTTTTCATCTCTGCATTCCCACCATATTTCCCTTGCACATAACAAGGCTAATAAAGTCCTTGAACTGAGCTGAAGAAAGAATGCCAGACTGAAAGATCTTAGGCAAATCTCTTAATTTCCTGGAGCTTCAAGTTCCTCACCTGTTAGATGGGTCTAACATAGGTCATGTAAAATTGTGCCAACCAACTCTCATATGTCAAGAACTAGAAGGGACTTCTGAGGCCTCAATTTACAGTTGAAACTGGGACCCAAAAACGTCCAATAACTTGCCAAGATAATACTAACACCAACTACCCCATTAAATTTGGAACTACCTATGGTAGCATCCTTCAATTAGGCCTAAACACTGGTTTAGTTCAGCTTTGAGGGTTTATCTTTCTTCTTCCTTAGGCTTATTAAATATCACAGAGAATTATTAAGCACTTCACACAAATAGTTCATGGATTAGGGGACTGGCCTCATTAGAAGCATCCCCATTCCCAGACAGGAAGCCTCAAGTTAAAAATTATTCTACCTTGTTACTTCCTAAATACAAAGAAAAAGATTTATGGGGGAGGGGAGAAATGAGATTATTTTAAATTTTTTACCAAATTTCTTTGAGTTCAAAGACATGATCCCTTTAGTTTTCATCCTTCTCCAGACTCTTCAAAAAGGAAATAGGGTCTTTGGTATTCGTGACTGCTAAGGAGAAGGGGATCTGACAGGCCCCCTTGGTGATTTGGTATGTCAGATCTCCAAACTTCACGTCTATTCCTGTATCCAAGGAGCTCAGCCCAAAATTCCATAGGACAATTCCAGATCTCTTTAAAAATTAATTTTAAGCTTCAATAATCCAAATTTTGACTATGCAGAAATTCAAGGTTCAACAACCATTTTTAATCAACTATTACGTACAAGACAGCATGGAATAGTGGATAGAGAGCTGGTCTTGAAGCCAGTAAGACCTGGGTTTAATACTCACTTCTGACATATAGCAGTGTCACCCAGTGTAAGTGACAATCGCTCAGGCTCTAGTCAACTCTCCAAGACTATGAGTTACAGAGAAGTTGACAATCTGAACTAGTAGAAGGAGTTTCCTCACCTGTGAGTTCCCTATACCATGGTCCAAAATCCTATCAATATCCCTAAATGCAAAGCATTAAGCATAAGCCCTGGGGTTAAAAAAGGTGAAAAATTTGAAAGCATTTCCTCCCTTTGCAGAGCTTAAAGTCAAATAGGGGAGGTCTTTTGCCCTGTTGTTGTAACTGTCCCCTTCCAACTTTATTTCACCTAGAGCTAAGGTTTATTTTGCTCTGCTTGGAATGGGGTTTGGAGGGGAGGGAAATGGAGGGTGGAGTAGTACTGTATTGGAAAGATCCATTAACCATGTCCAATGGAGTATGCCTATATGTACAAACCTCACAGATTTGTATTGTGAAAATCAAACTAAATAATTGATATAAAAGTGTTGTTCTCTGTACCATACTATACAATTTTAAATAAAATATATAGCCTGTTAATATAATGTTATGTTATTGTGCCATAAGAAATGATGAAATGAACAGTTTCAGAAGATAAACTGTAGAAAACGAAAGTGAGTGGAACTGGAGGACAATCTATGCAATGAAAACATCACTACAGAGAAAAGTAACTTTGCAAGGCTTCATAACTCAGATCAGTGCAATGATAAACCACAAGGCCAAAAGAATGAAAACAAACATACCACTCACCTCCGGAGAGAGGCGATGAATTTAAAATGATGAAAGAGACATATAAATCCCCAATTGTGGGGATTTATTTTTGTCAGATATATATCAAAGAAGTTTTTTTCTAATATATTTAATTTGGTGGGGAAAGAAGAGAGCTGATGGTAGTGATAAGGATAGATTAATTTTTAAATACTTGTTACTTTAAAAATTAAATTGATACATGAAAATTAATCTAAAAGCTTTGTAAAGTTGAATGAACAATAATTCTCATTAGAAGTATTATAAGGGTTTGGGGTAAGTTGGACATAAGTTGTCACAGTACTTATACTGTAATCATTTTTAAGAAATGGACAGAATGGGGGGAAGGAGCCAAGATGGTGGAGTAGAGAGATACACATATGCTAGCTCCTAACCCACAGCCCATAAAATACCTGTAAAGAAGAACTCCTAACAAATTCTGGAGCAGCAGAGTGGAAGAGATTTCTTTCCAGAGAGACCTGAAAAACTGACATGAAAGATCTGTTGTGCACTGGACCTGGAGCAGAGCCCAGCCCTGCCTTGGTCGCGCAGCACCCAGAGAAGCAGATCTGAGCAGGCTTCAGGGACAGAATCTCCAGTGGCCTCGAAGGTCCCTCCAATCACAGGCACCAAAGGTCAGTGAAAGAGTCTTTTTGGCTCACCAAGAGGGGAGTGAGGTGTCTCCATGGCTCAGGCCCCCTCAGGAGGCAGCAGCTGACAGGGGCTCCCAAAGCAGGCAGGAGCTCAGATCCATTGTCAAAGGTCTCCACATAAACCCCCTGAGGGAACTGAGCCCCATGTGGCAGCCCTGCCCCAACCTGAGCACCTGAACTTAATCTCACACTGAATAGCAGCCCCGCCCCCGCTGAAAGCCCTGAAGCTGGGAAGCAGCATTTGAATTTCAGCCCCCAAGCACTAGCTGGGCGGATCTGGAGGCAAGGTGGGTGTGGAGAGGAAACTCAGAAGTCAAGTCACTAGCTGGGAAAATGCCCAGAAAAGGGGGGAAAAAATAAGACTATAGAAGGTTACTTTCTTGTTAAATAGATATCTCCTCCCATCCTTTCAGATGAGGAAGAAAAATGCTTACCATCAGGGAAAGACATAGAAATCAAGGCTTCTGTATCCCAAACATCCGAAATAAATATTCAGTGGTCTCAGGCCATGGAAGAGCTCAAAAAGGATTTTGAAAATCAAGTTAGAGAGGTGGAGGAAAAACTGGGAAGAGAAATGAGAGAGATGCAAGAAAAGCATGAAAAGCAGGTCAACACCTTGCTAAAGGAGACCCAAAAAAATGCTGAGGAAAATAACACCTTAAAAAATAGGCTAACTCAATTGGCAAAAGAGGTTCAAAAAGCCAATGAGGAGAAGAATGCTTTAAAAACCAGAATTAGTCAATGGAAAAGGAGATTCAAAAGCTCACTGAAGAAAATAGTGCTTTAAAAATTAGAATGGAACAGATGGAGGCTAACAACTTTATGAGAAACCAAAAAATCACAAAACAAAACCAAAAGAATGAAAAAATGGAAGATAATGTGAAATATCTTATTGGAAAAAACAAATGACCTGGAAAATAGATCCAAGAGAGACAATTTAAAAATTATAGGACTACCTGAAAGTCATGATCAAAAAAAGAGCCTAAACGTCATCTTTCCTGAAATTCTCAAGGAAAACTGCCCTAATATTCTAGAACCAGGGGGCAAAATAAATATTGAAAGAATCCACCGATCACCTCCAGAAAGAGATCCAAAAAGAGAAACTCCTAGGAACATTGCGGCCAAATTCCAGAGTTCCCTGGTCAAGGGGAAAATATTGCAAGCAGCTAGAAAGAAATGATTCAACTATTGTGGAAATACAATCAGGATAACACAAGATCTAGCAGCTTCTACATTAAGGGATCGAAGGACGTGGAATAGGATATTCCAGAAGTCAAAGGAAGTAGGACTAAAACCAAGAATCACCTACCCAGCAAAACTGAGTATAATACTTCAGGGGGGAAAATGATCTTTCAACGAAATTGAGAACTTTCAAGCATTCTTGATGAAAAGACCAGAACTGAAAAGAAAATTTGACTTTCAAACACAGGAATGAAGAGAAGCATGAAAAGGTAAATACCAAAGAGAAGTCATAAGAGACTTACTAAAGTTGAACTGTTTACATTCCTACATGGAAAGACAATATTTGTAACTCTTGAAACTCTTCAGTATCTGGGTAGTGGGTGGGATTACACACACACACACACACACACACACACACACACACACACACAGATAGAGAGCACAGAGTGAATTGACTAGGATGGGATCACATCTTTAAAAAAATGAAATTAAGTAGTGAGAGAGAAATATATTGGGAGGAGAAAGGGAGAAATGGAATGGGGCAAATTATCTCATAAAAGAGGCAAGCAAAAGACTTTTTAGTGGAGGGAAAAAGAGGAGAAGTGAGAGAAAAACATGAAGTTTACTC
Organism: Notamacropus eugenii; assembly: GCF_028372415.1. NCBI lineage: Eukaryota > Metazoa > Chordata > Mammalia > Diprotodontia > Macropodidae > Notamacropus > Notamacropus eugenii. The sequence continues at coordinate 2,904,644 of NC_092878.1, read as the reverse complement.
TCATCACATTCCACTAAAGGAAGGAATAAAATGCACACTCATTTTGGTATGAAAACCTATCTTACAATACAGGAAAGTGGGGGAGAAGGGGATAAGCAGGGTGGGGGGGATGATGGAAGGGAGGGCAATGGAAGGAGGGAGCAATTAGAAGTCAGCACTCTTGGGGAGGGACAGGATCAAAAGAGAGAATAGAAGCAATGGGGGTCAGGATAGGATGGAGGGAAATATAGTTAATCTTATACAACATGACTGTTATGGAAGTCATTTTCAAAACTACACAGATATGGCATATATTGAATTGCCTGCCTTCCCAAAGGGAATGGGTGGGGAGGGAGGGATGAAGAGAAGTTGAAACTCAAAGTTTTAGGAACAACTGTCAAGTACTGTTCTTGCTACTAGGAAATAAGAAATACAGGTAATGGAGTATAGAAAGTTATCTGGCCCTACAGGACAAAAGAGAAGATGGGGACAAGGCAAGGGAGGGATGATAGAAGAGAGGGCAGATTGGTGATAGGGGCAATTAGAATGCTCAGTGTTTTGGGGTAGGGAGAGGGGACAAATGGGGAGAAAATTTGAAACCCAAAATTTTGTGAAAATGAATGTTAAAAGTTAAATAAATGAATTAAAAAAAAAAAAGAATTGGACAAGACTGTTGCACAATCACCTCATGCATTTCAGCCTCTCGGGCTGACAGACTAATGCATTGCCACTCCATCACTGTACAGAGAAAAGTGATTTAGGATTTCACTTGTTATGTCATCAAATGGGAGTTTATGACTGCTGCAAAATATTGATATCACCATAGTAAAACAGCATAATTAGGAATGTTACATAAAGAAAAATTGGATTTAGGGCTAGAAAGGGTCTTGGAGATTTTAGAGTCCTTCCCTCTCATTTTAAGAGTGAAGAAGCTAAGATCAGAGAGCTTAAGTAGTTTACCCAAGGTCAGAGAGCAAATTTGTGACAATGCAGAGGCTAAAGCCTACTCCTCCTAAGACGGAGTTAGTACAGCAGGCTTCCCATGACCCCATGCGACTTTCCACCATCAAACACTTTAATCAAGAGTAAAAGCAGCATTTCAAGCTCCAAGAGATGTTAGAGGTCATTGGCTCTAATCTTATTTTATGAATGAGAAAATTAAGACCCAGAGACGTAAAGTCTTAAAGCCATACAGGTACCATGTGGCAGGACTGGGACTGGAACTTCAGTGTCCTGTGACTCCACAGTTCAGTTCTGTTTCCACCAAACCATACTTCTAAGGGTTCTACAATAGAAGCAATCTCCTGCATTAATATAGGTACCACACATCATTACCCCAAAGTTCAGAGGATTCAATTATAGGACCACCGGACAGTTTCTAATGCTTTGTACATACATTTCAATGATAGATGTGTCAGTTCTTTTTTATTCTGCTCTGAATATAGATCATTCACATTTCCTAGGCTCTCTTCTTCCCTCAGTTTTTGAGGCAGGTATAGCACTTACATGAAAGCAGTGAGAAAGGACAGCTCATCTTAGAAATCTCCTGATTGTCTTGATTACTGTGATTGATGCTAACCATGCTTACTCAGTCATGGAGTTTAAGTAAACAGGACCACCCTCATCCACTTTTACAGTAGGATTTATGGAGGCCATGTGTCTGGCGCTCAGTAGTATGTGAGATTATGCAAACCAGTGATTATACAGACAGCACTTTAGTGTAACGCATTCTCTAATTTTTCACAGACTCCAAAGACCTATTCTTGTACTTGTTGATTATCTGTGCAAGTTTAGGTTGTAAGGGCATGACCCAGACAAAGGTATGCATGCACCTTACAAGCGTACCCGTTGTTTCTATTGGTGGGCTGCCAAACCAAGCACAAGAGAAAAATTAAAAATCTTAATTAAAAATCTTAATTTAAAAAATCTTTAATTAAAAATTAAAACCACCCTCCAGATGTTTTTTTCCCCACATGACGACAAATATTCAGATATTATTGCCATGCCACATCTGCACATTAGACTAAGCTTTTTGCTCTTCTTCTAGTTGCCATGCTCTATAACCAGTTGTTTGTTTGTTTTAAGTTTCATACAGTAGGCACTCAGGAAATTTTGGCTGAATGTGAATTTGAACTGAGTATTCCCATCCCAACCCCTATTATTTAACACAGAACTGATTTTGATGACCTTGGGAAAAAGAAAAACAAAATAACTTCATGTTCTTTAACGTGGGCATTACATAGCAGTCAACCCACTGCTACCACTCCTTTGAGGAGATAGGACATAATGGGTATGGAATCCTACGTATACATTGGTTAGTTTTATGGAACTCTTACCTTTTCTCAATTTTATATTCCCTGTTATCAGGGATGGCTCTCTGGAAGAAATACATTGAAAAAGGTAAATGATGTAAAAACAGAGATATAAATAAAACTTTATTTTAAAAATGTAAGTAAATAAACTGAACATTGTATTAAAGTTAATGAAAAACAGAGATGAAGGAGGTATAGAAGTAAGGGCATAATAATGAGGTTTCTCTTCTATTTATACCTCTATGAAGGGATGTCTTAAGAAAATGCAATGTAAAATCTGAATTTACAGGTATGTAAAGTAAGGAATATTGATTTGTCTTAAAAATTATGATTCAGTTTACAAAAAACAATAGAATGTAATCTACCTGAGAGTAGTAACTGTTGCAGTTTTTTTGTCTTTGTATCCACAATGCCTAGAGCAGGGTCTTGCACATTTAATAACTTCTTAATGAATAAACTGAATTGAACCAAGCTCCTTTATATTTCCTTTAATTACATGTGGGTAATTTATCTTTGCACAGCCCTCCCTCACTTAAATCCAATTCATTTGCAAATCATGACATCACCTTCCTGACATCCGTAGTCCTCTTCCAGAACAAAGGACAAACCACAACAGCCACAACTATTTAAGAAGAGACCTTCAGGAAGACCCAAATACGCTGTTGGTAGAATTGTGAACTGGTCCAACCATTCTGGAAAAGAATTAAGAATCGAGGCAGAAAAGTGACTAAATTGTTCATACCATCTGATCCCACTGTTGGGCACATATCTTTAAGATACTGAGGAGGATCAACTGAAATAAGGATTTCATATTCCCTAAAATATTTATAACAATAAATATTTTGGTGGTAGTAAAAAACTGGAAACAAAGTGGGTATCTATCAACTCTGAAATGGCTAAATAAATTGTGTTATATGAATGCAAAGGAATATGAGGTGCTATAAGCAGTGAAAAATATGAGGAATTAGAGAAACATGGGAAGACCTGTGTGAAATAATGCAGAATGATGTTAACAGAATTAGGGGAACCACAGACACACTGGCTACAACATAAAGGAAAAAAGTGCTAATACCTATAAGCAAAGAGAGGAACTTTAAACTAAGGATCCCCTGCCGACTTGAAGAATCTTGCAAAACTGAAGGTAAATTGTAAGAATTATAATGAAAGTCTGTGGGGGGAAAAATTTCAGCTAATATTTAAGGTCTTTAAAATATGTTGCACATGTTACAGCTAGGATTTATATAAAACTTTAAGGTTTGCAAACATACATTATCTCATTTGATCCTCACAACAACCCTGGGAGGTAGGTCCTACTGTTATCCCCATTTTACAGATGAGAAAATGGGCAGACTGAACCTTGCCCAGGGTCACACAGCTAGGAAACAACTGAGGCCAGATTTGAATTCCAGTCTTCATGACTCCAGAGCCAGCACACTATTCACCTAGAGCTGCCTCTAAACATCATTAATTTAAAAAAAAATTTTTTGAACAGAATGGGAGTTGTAGCTTACCTGAAGACCTAATTAGCTTAGGCCACAAATCGCTACCTGTTTTCAACAGACTATTTCTGTTTCACAATTTAAAATTGTTTTTGTATTTTGGTCTCCACCTTGTATCACTGAAATTTTTTTCCCCATGCTTACACATCTCAGGTACAGCACCATTAAACTCTAATTAGGTGTTACTCAAATTCTCTGGCATTATTGTCCAGGCCCTAATGTCCAGGCTGACACATGATTGGTCATACTACAAAGCACGACCCTTGTTGGTTCATGCCTTAAAGATGCTGATCAATCAATAAATATTTACTAGGCACCTACTATGTACCAAGCACTGGGATAAGCATTGGCTACAAAGAAAAGCTCAGAGAAAAGGCAGAAGACAGTCTCTGTCCTCAAAGAGCTCACAGTGCAACGGCAAGACAACATTCAAGGGGGCATAAGACACCCCACGCTCCCCCTTGTGAAAAAGCATAATTTTAGGGCTCACCCTAAACCTTTATTTTTAATAATTCTGATCGTATTTATTGAACTCAAAAAAATAAGTAAAACAAAACATGTCACCCAAAAAAGTTTCAGTTTCTACAGGAGAGAACTTAATATTTCAAGTGCAGTCTTCAAAGATGCCACCAGTATGCCACAGTATGCCACAGCAACGGCTTCTGGATTTTCTTTCTCTTTTTTTTTTTTTTTTTTTTTTTTTTTTTTGGTGAGACAATCGGAGTTAAGTGACTTGCTCAGGGTCACACAGCTAGTAAGTGTCAAGTGTCTGAGATCAAATTTGAACTATTTGAACTCAGGTCCTCCTAACTTCAGGGCTGGTTCTCTATTCCCTGTACCATCTAGCTGCCCCTATGAATTTTCTTTTCCTAAGAAAAGTGCATGACACAAAGATCACTATGGGAGAAAATCACGTGACTGAGTCTGGATGGTAGAGAGACAAGGAGGAAGCATTCTCAAAGAGAGTAAGTAGTGTATAGCTCCTAGATCTTTAGTGCACTAAAACTTTTAATAAAATTTAACTGTTTTTAATAAATCTGTGTATGTATATTTATAGTAGTACATGATAAAATAGATTAATAATACACAGTATTGACTTACTAAGAAATTTTTTTGTTTTCTTTACATTCATATGTCATCTGTGATTTTCCATAGTTTATGCTGCAAATCTCCAAAAACTCCCCTTAATTATCAATGGCCAAGCCACAAATAACCAGAATCATGAATGTGAAACCTAAGAATGTTAAGGACTGACTGTATATGATCAAGCTATATATGATATAAATAAGAAATAATTGACAGAGGGAAGTCACTAGAATTAAGAAGGGTTAAAAAAGGCAAATGTAGAGGATGGAATTTGAGTTGTGACTTAAAGGAAGCCACAGGAAGAAATGAGGAGGGAGGATAGCCAGGCAAGAGGGAGAATCAGAGGAAGTGTCAGAACCCAGAGAGAGTGATTTGTTCATGAGATGTTGAGAAAGCTCCCAGATCACTAGATTGAATATGCATACATAGTGTAAAGGAAGGTATAAAAAGACTGGAAAGGTAGGAGAGGGCCAGTTATGAAAGGTTTTGAATGTGAAACAGAGGATTTTATATTTGATCCTAGACGCAATAGGGAACTACTGGAGTTTATTAAGGTAGGTGGTGGGGTGTAATATGGTCAGACCTGTGCTTTAGGAAAATCACTTGAGTGGCTGAATGGAAGTTAGATTAGAGTGGGGAGATGTGAGGCATGAAGACCCCCCAGAAGGCTAGTGCAATAGTTGAAGCACAAGGGGATGAGGACCAGGATGATGGGAAGGTTCAGAAGAGAAAAGGAGGTTTATTCAAGAGATGTTACAAAGGTGAAGTTAACAGGCCTTGGCAACAGATTGGATAAGGATAGTAAGAGATAATGAGTCTGGAATGATTCCTAGGTTGCCTGCCTGAGGGACGGGGCAGATGGTGTTGCCCTCTATAGTAATAGAAGGGTGTCTATAGAGAAAGATAATGAATTTAATTTTGGGCATGTTGGATTTAAGATGCCTACTGGACATAAAGTTTGAAATGCCTTAGAAGCAGTTGGAGATGCAAGACTGGAAGCTAGCGGAGAGGCTGGGGCTGAGGGAATTTAGAGATGGCAATTAAAGCCATGAGAGGAGACAAGATCAGCAAGTGATGTAGGGTAGAGAGAAGATCTAGGCCAAAACCCTGTGGGACACTGATATTTAGAGGGCATAATCTGGATGAGGATCCAGCAAAGGAGACTAAAAAGCGATGGTCAGATAAGTAGGAGAAGAAGAGAGAGAAAGAGAGAGACGGGAAGGGGGGAAGGAGGCAGGGAGGGAGGGAGGGGTCCCAAAAACCTAGAGAGAAGAGAATATCAAAGAGGAGAGGATGATCAACAAGTCAAAGACTGAAGCCAGGTTGAGGAGAATGACAATTGAGAAAAGGTGATTGGATTCGGCTACTAAGAGATCATTAGTAACTTTGAAGAGAACAGTTTCGGTGGAATAATAAGATTGGATGCCAGAATATAAAGAGTTTTTAAAAAAAAAAGAGTAGAAAGAAAGTGGAGGTACCTATAGGATTCTAGTCAGTGGGGATGAGAATATCAAATGAGTGTTTTTTCAAGATGGGGGAGATGTGAGTGCGTTTGTAGGTAGTGGGGAATGAGTCAGCAGAGAGAGACTGAAAATCACTGATAGAGGAAGGATGGCAGGGGTTTTACATTCCATAAAGAGAATGGTACAAGATAATGGTTATTTGGTTTGAGAGATTTTGGGGGGGAGAGGGAATTGATATTGTTCAAAACTCTATAAAAAGTTCAAGCCTACAGTCACTCCCCTTAACCTGGGGAAGAATGAAGACTGTGCCATAACAGAAAGCACGTAAGGAAGCTGTTAACATCTTTCCCTATGGAACCTGGTAATGTTTCTAGATAATTCCACCCCAGAAGTCAGCAAGGCAGATTAGCAGCCTTCTCTCCCTTGGAAGAAGGGAAAGAAGATGGAATTAAGATGAGCTGATGAGGCTAGACATTGAAAAAACTGAGAAAGGGGCGTTCTTGAGAACATTCCATCCCACTTGGGCCCTAGCTTCCACTGAAGAATTTTAGTCCTTAGCATCCTAACTAACCTTTACTACAAGCTTTCTTACTGATTGACATCTAGAGCTAGCTGATGGCCTGCCCCAACAATAACCAAGACTGCCTGAATTTTGTTCCATCAAACTCTCATTGGAGAAAGGACCCAGTACCGACAGAATCCCTAGAGAAATAGACAGACATTGAGCAACAACTCATGGAAATTGCTCCAATTATATAGCCATATTTGGAAGGAGCATGGTCCACAGGGCTTCAAGATGCATGCAATAATAACCACCTGGGCATTTCATTCAACCATAAGGAAGATCTCATTGTGAAATTGTGCCAGATCGTTAAATCACATGTCACGGATGAAGGCATCTTACCTAACAGTTAGTGCCATTTTCCTATGTATTGAAAAATATTTATATTTATGCCCTCCCTTAAATGAATTCAGAAGAAATACAGAAAACAACCCTGGGTGAGGAAGAGGGTTTGTACAGTACATTCCAAACTGACCAAATCATTTGTTTTGATAATCAAGTTGGCATGTAGGAAATCCTAGAAAAGACTAGCTCCTGAGTGAGATGTATTATGGTCCAGAGGGGAAAGCACTAGAAAAAAATGCCCAAGGAGTTGGAAGACTGATCACAGGACTGGATTCTGTCTTTAATTATCTGTAACCTTGGGCAAGTAATCTCCTCTCCATGGGCATCAATGTGTTCACCTGTAAAAGGAAAGAGACATGAAGGGGTGGGGAAGGGGAGTTGAAATACAGTCCTTTCAGACTGAATGTTCTGAGTCTTTGGTTATTCATTTAATCCATGAGGAACCCAGTATGAATTGCAAATTCAGGGGACCATTCACTGTATCTACCAGGATTAATAACACGAAGCCGATATTCACTCTTGTCCTTTTCTTTCCCAGTGATGCTCTATGTTGCCTAAAAAGATGAATCATGCAGATATTAGTGTAAGGTAAGGGTGCAACATTAGCACTGAGGTCAAACCAGACAAGAGCATGCTGGGCCTACAGTGCTTAGGCAACTAGAGCAAAGGATTTTTCCCCAATCAAGATCACTAACTTGTATTTGATAGCGAGGATGAGGCAAAACAAATGTTATACCTGTTTGCAAAGTTTGCACTTTACTGCAGCCTGGCCTCGATGGCCACAATTTAATTCAGCTCAGTAAATATGGACTACGGGTCTTTATTTTGCTGAATACTGGAGGATGCAAAGAAGAAAACATTCTCCCTGCTCTCAAGGATTTTATAACGTGATAGGTCAGAGAGTTTCTAAGTCAGAAAGCCTACCTTCTCTCCTTGGCTCTGACAACTGTGAAATCTAGAATAGAAAGCATGACGAAGGGCAAGATGTGTAGAGAATAGATCCAGAATGCAGAAGTCCTGGGTTCAAATTTTGTCTCTGGTACTTACTAGCTGGCTGACCACAATTAAATCATTTCGAATCCCTGAGTCTAAAGTAATCTTTAAAACGCATTCTGGCAAACAACTCTACTGCTGCTCCATCCCCTACTTCCTCAGCTACTACTCCTAAAGACCGGGAAAAAAATTCTCACCATCACAGTTCTTGGCACCATAAAGTGGCTCAACAGCAGAAACAGATGTTTCTTTATCAATAACATTAAAGAAAATTCATTGCCATCTTCTTTACTACCACACCCATTGGGTCTTTCTACGTGCCAGTAGCTGAACCCTCTTTTATGTCTTCTCTCCCTATTAGAATTTGGGATCCTGAAGAGCATAATTTGTTTTCCATTTCTGTTTACACAGTGCTTTGCACATAGTAAGTATTTAATAAAAAAAATTTTATGCCTTCATTATCTTATTTTCTCACCTTTTTTGATAAGGTTCAATAGGAATGTTCCGGTGACAGTCATCAATTTCCTCATTATCATATTTCTTCTCTTTCCATAGGATCATAGATTTAGAACTTAAAGGAACTTTAGAGGCCAATGAGTCCAACCCTTTCACTTTATTTTAACAACAAAATAATAGCTTTTGTATCTGAATAGAAGTTTTAGGGTATAAACTCATGTTCTTTAAGTTCACTGACAGTATTCTCAATACAAGTTCAGTAGCAGATAGGAAAAGGACAATTATAGTCAGCTTTTCTATAACACAACATGTGTGTCCACAATGGCTTCCTATCACTACTTCCAGGATCAAATATAAAATCATGTTTGGCTTTTAAAGCCCTTCCCAGCCTGGTCCTTTCTACGTGGCCAGTCTTCTTACTTTTCATTCCTCTCAACAAATTCCATGATGCAGCTGCATCGACCTTTTACCATTGTTGCTATACATAACATTCAATCTCCCAATTCAGTGCCTTTGTATTCTGTCTCCATGCCTGGAACGTTCTCCTTCACCTTCAACTCTGAGCTTCTCTAGCTTCTTTCAAGACACAACTTAAATCCCACCTTCTGTAGAAGTCTCCTCCCCACCTCACCTTCACCTTGTACCCACTCAATGCTAAGGTCTTTCCTCTGAGATTACGTTGACTTATACTTTGTGTGTGTGTGTGTGTGTGTGTGTGTGTGTATATGTAACATACAACGTTTGGCATGCTGTCTCCCCCATATTGTCACATTTTGCATAATGTGATTTCCTTGAAGTCAGGAACATGTTTATACCTTGATTCGTATCTAGCACTTAGCATGGTACCTGGCACACAGTAAGTGCTTAATAAGTGCTTCTTAATTGAGGTTAGTGATTGACTGTGTGACCCTGAGCACGTCATTTAAACTCTAGGTAACTTTCTAAGACTATAAGTTTCAGAGAAGGTGCCACCCTTAGGGTAAGCTTCCTCATATAGTTCTCTAAACCAATTAAATCACAGATCCAGCCTCTTTTCTATTAGTACTTTAATAGTACTAACTAGTAACTAACTAGTACTAACTTGTACAAGTTCCTTTAGATAAGGAAAATGAGACAAGTTACCCAAAGTCATCACACATTTTAGCAGAACTGAGATGAAAATCCAAGTCCTCTATCTCCCAGCTTAATGTTCCTGCCATTATACTGCATAAGAATGAGCTTTTACCCAATACCATGTTAGCAAGCTTGACCAGCTTCTCATGTGTGGCCTCAACAAGATAAAATACATGGAATAGCAAGATGTACCAAATGGTGAAACTCTAGAAAGGTCACCCCACTTAGACTCTAGTCTAGGCATCATTACAATATGAAGAGAGCTTCCTTAGCCTAGTTTCCTTTCTCACCGATGTTAGCATTCTGAAAAGAATTTTCGGTAATCAAATTTTTGGTGATAAGTGTGCTATTAAAGAAAAGTGAATAAATTGTTCACATCCGTTGAGCCAGAAAAGACCCATATTTACAAAAATATTTGCAAGAGACCATGTCTGGACATATAGAACCTCTGGTTTCTTGGAACTGTGTTTTCTAGCAACTGTCCTTAATAGACCCTTCCGTTGAAACTTTAGTGTTGACATATATTGTTGGCCAACTGGCCTAGTGCAAATTCAGATAAGACATATGTGAGAAGAGATAAACATAAAAGAAAGTGAAAAAGTGGAAAGAAATAGGAAAAAGGGATGGCCCCTAGGTCAGGGATGTCCATGAAATCTCATCCTATCTTGCCAGATCATTACAGTTAGTGGGATTTTCTCACCCCTGCCAATGCTAGACATGGCCACATAGTGCTGGAGACCTTGCCCTTTGGGTGTGATGCTGCAGCTCTAGAACGAAAGGAGACTCATTCTGTGACAGTTATCAGATATCAGACAGATACGGATATCAAAATGCAATGCCTTCTGTGATCAAGCTAATGGGCAAGTTTGGCACTGTGCTCCTATACACTGATGGAACTCTAGTAGAGCTTCTGAATTATAGACATAAGATAGCCTAACTAGTAGCGAGATATATAAAAATCTATCTGTTCCAAAATATTTACAGTAGCCTCCTTTGTGGTAGCAAAGAACTAGAAATTGGGAGGGGTGCTTATCTCTTAGGGAATGACTGAATAAGTTGTGGTATGTGAATGTGATGGAATACTACTGTGCTATAAGAAATGATGAGTTAGTTGATTTAGAAAAACATGGAAAGACTTGTATGAAATAATAGAGTGAAGTGCGCAGAACCAAGAGAACATCATATACGGTAACAGTAGTCATGTTCAAAGAGTATTTGTGAATGACTATGCTACACTGAACAAGATGAATATTCAAAATTCACCACCAAGAACCTATGAAGAAAGATGCTGTCCACCTCCAGAGAAAGCGCTGGTATGTGGAAGTATGCATTGCATGGTTTCATTCATGTTTGTGTGTGCATGTGTACATGTATGTATGTGTGTACGCATGTGTGCGTGCATGTGTGTGCGTGTGTGTGTGAAATGCTGGCCTTCTCTAGGTCAGTGTTGGGAGGGAGGGAAGGAGACAACTCAGAACTCAAAATCTAACCAGATAGATAGATAGACAGACAAATGACCAAACCAATGAATGAATCAGTGAATTGCACATATGCCATCCTACTGTAACATGAGTTCAGTGTTGCTTTCCTGAATCATTGCCTAGTACCACCAGAGGGCAGCCTTTCTACAGAAACCATTACACCATTAAACCATTAAATGATGGATGGATCAGGGTAGAAAAGAGGTATTATAAAGGTCGTTGGATGACTTTGAATGAGCAAAGTGATGAAATCCAACATCTACAAAGAACGTGTTTTACCTAGAAACAAGGACGAGCTACTGTAACACATATTTCTTCATATTCTTTTTTTTAAGTTGAGTTCCAAATTCCCTCTCTCCCTCCAACCCTTCGCGTTGAGAAGGTAAGCACTATGATACCCATTATACATGTGAAAAGTGATTGGATTATTGTTAAGGAAAGAAATTACAAGAAGGAGAGAGTGATCATTTGAGGGAGAATAGTCAAGTATCACAGCTGGTGAAAAGTCAGTCTTCGGTTATGTGATAGGCATGTATGGACAGAGAAGGTTATGATGGGGGTAAGGAGACACGTAGGCGTGCAGGGGTGCCATTGAAGGCAAGATATGCATCCTTGAGTCATTTTCACATGAGAGAGCTGCCAGCCAGCTATGCTTTTGGTTTTTTTATGCAACCTAGACTATGAAATCATACATTTCTCAGCTGTCCAAATTTAGCGTAAGATTTGGCATGAGGTTTCTTTAGTCATATTTTCCTTCATTTCATCAAGGATTAGGCCTTAATAAATGAATGTGCATTACGCAAATTTCACTATTTCTTCAAGTCATTTCTCAATACTAGAATGTCCAACTGTCAGTTCACAATCTCCTTTGATATTCGATTTTCATACAAATTTCACCTTGTCTAAGGCAGTGTTCCCTGACTAATTCCCACTGATTGTGATTCTGCCTCCCCTCTACACTTACAGACTCAACTTTCTCTATATTATTTTGCCCTTATAGACATTTTCCTTTGTATGGGGAAAGACAAAGAATAAGCCATCTAATTCTTCCTCCACCTCACAGCCTCCAATTTACTTCCATGCTCATCGCAGGCACAAGATAATTTTGTTCTGAGGTAACTCCCACTGAAAGAATATTATATAATTGATATAATCTTTCACACTGAGTTGCTACAGTAGTTCCACTAAGAATGATTACCCCTCTACTTAAATTGTCTTTTCTTGGTTTTTTTTCAAATGAAGATCATGGAAGCCAACTAGGAAGTAAACTATGAATATGAAATCTCCCTTTAATACGCAGTAATATATAGTCATATATATATATATATATATAGTAATATATAGTCTCTAGGCAAAATCCTTCAAAAAACCGTATCTGAAAATGATTTGAACGCTTCATTACATACCATTTTTTCTTTGATTGGACAGGCCAGCTATAGAAAGGCACTGAGGTTGATTTGGGATCAGATTTAGTTTTTCCAGTACCAAACTAGATTGTTCCCAGAACTTTTTAAGGGGCCCCCATGAGAAGGCAGACATTTCTGGAATTGAGCTGCCATCTAGTGGACATTAATTCAATATTCACTAATAGATGCTATTAGAAAGATGATCATTGAAATTGTCTCTCCTCCTCCTCTTTCTCCTCCTCTTCTTTCCCTTCCTCCCTCTCTTCCCCCTCTCTCTTTACATCTTCTCTATCTCTGTCCCTCTCACTCTCTTTCTGTCTGTTTCTTCATTACTCCATCTCTCTGTTTATGTCTGTCACTGTTTGTCTCTCTCCATCACTTTTCTGTCTCTGTGTCTGTCGCTCTGTCTCTCCCCTTCTCCCTCTGCCTCATCTTCTCCTTCTCCCTCTTGTTCACCCTCCCCAGTTCCCATGCTGAGCTTCCTGTTGGAAGCCTTTCCTAATCCCCCTATTTGTTAGAGCTCTGATCCTTTGCAAATCACTTTCCACATATTTACTTATTTACACATATGTCCCCCAGTAGAATGTAAATTATTTGAGGGTGGGAATGGGTTAATAGGTCAACAAATATTTACAAATCACCCACCTCCTATGTGTCAGGCACAGTGATTTTTATTTTCTATTTGTATCCCCAGTATCTACTATTAATCAGCAAATCAATAAGCATTGTGTTTACTTTGTCAGGAATTATGCTAAGTGTTGGTGGAGAAAGGAGGAAGAAAGAAAGGAAGGAAAGGAGGGAGGGAGGAAAGGAGGGAGGGAGGAATGGTTTAGCATTTCTCAAGTGCTGCACTCGATGCTGGCATACAAATATAAAATTGAGACAATCATATGGGAAAATAACAATTATAAGGGAGTGGTTGCCAAGTGAGCAGCATAATAGGGCAATTGATCAACTGACAGCCACTTCCAGAGCAATGGTTGTGTTGATTTGATTATAATTCCCAGAGCAAGAGGGGAAGGAGTGTGCAGTGGGTACAAACTGAAAAGAAAAGTGTGTGATTCCTGGGAGTGTCACACCAAGTCACTTAGTTACTCCCAGCTACTACTTTGGAAAATAGAGCTGCAGTTAGTAGCAGGGCAGAAGAAAAAAAAAGACAAAAGTGAAATAATCTCCTCCTTCAAGAAGCTACATTCTAACAGGGAGATGATATGTACATATACAAATGGATACAGCATATCTACAAAATGAATACAAAGTAGTTTGGAAACCCAAGAGACCAGAAAGGCTTTTTATAGAAGTAGATCTGGAATGTCATCTTGAAGGAAAACCAAGGATTCCAGAAGATGGAAAAGAGGAGGGAATGCATTAAAGAAATGGGGTTCATCCAGCACTCAAATCAAAGAGGATGTACACAGAAAAACAAATAGACCAATATGGCTGGTTCAAAGAGTTCATGAAGAAGAATACTGTGTAAGAAGATTGAAAAGGCAGAAGGTGTGAAGAGATTTAAATAGCAAACTGAACGTATATTTGATCCTAGAGGCAATAGGAAGCCAATGGAGTTTATTGGAGAGTGACATGATCACGTTTGTACTTTAGGAAAATCACTTTGGCAGTTTTGTAGAGGATTGATTAGAATGAGGAGAGGCTTGAGGTAGGGAGACCTAATAAACCTATGGACATCAACTACTTGGGCAAGACTCCCTATTTGATTTTTTTTTTAATGCTATAAAGCAGTCTGGTACAAATTAGGTTTAGACTAACATTTCACACCATATGCCTCAGCAGGTTCCATATGGATACATGATGTAACTGTGAAACAAATCAGAGGAAAATCAAAGGAAATAATTTTAATTACTATGAATGGGGGAGAGTCCTTGACCAAACAAGAGATAATCATTAAAGACAAAATGGACATTTTTTTTGCACGAAATGGAAAAGTTCTTGCACAAACAAAATCAATGCAGCTAAAATTAGAAAGGGATCAGTATGAAAAAGAAAACAAACCTTTAGTGGCAAACAGCAATATAGTGCCATGAGTGGGGGTGAAGGGAAATGTTGCATTTGGAGTCAGAAGGCCTGTGTTCAAATCCTATCATGTACTACTTGTGTGAACTTGGACATGTTGCTTAAATTCTCTGGTTGTCAGTTTCCTCAGCCATAAAATAAGTTTAGATTAGATAACTTTGTAGATCCCTTCAAGCTCTGAATTTATGATCCTGTAATCCTAAATTTCACGAAGCTACAGAATCTCTTGCCTCTTTATCCTGAGCATGTCACAAACACTCATCAGTGATTCCCACCCATGCTTCTGTAAAGTGTCAGAATTTGCTTCCTACAACCTGTTGCACACACACACACACACACACACACACACACACACACCCCTATCCCTGACCCTGCTATCTTCTTAGATCACTCAGGTTAGGTGACTCACACTTATAGGACAGACCATCTCCAATGGCTTCTGCACCATAAGGAGAAAGTTTAAAACCCATAAATAGGAAGCTGAGTTAGGGATTAATTTTCGTTGATATGGGTGTGAATTTTGGCTGTCACCCTTTTTCTTCCATTCTCACTACACTCTCGGTCTCTGACTACTTGCCTTGAATCTCAAATTTTTCTTATGCAACTTCCTAATTTCCTCCTACCTGGACTCCATTGCTGACTCCTAGATACCTCTACCTTTGCTCTTTCTGTTCTTCTGCTATCACTGTCCTTTACCACATATCAGATTGTCCTGATACAAGCTCCTTGCACACATTTCTTCTGCCCTTGACCTTAACGTTGATACTTGGCTAGAAATCAGTTATAGTGAGATTAGTTCATAGAACTGGTGCAACTCAATGAGCTTTTATCAAACATCAACTGTTGGCAAGGGACTGGAAAGCAGAATTCACAATCAATTCAATAAACCTTTATTAATCAAAGACAAAAATGGGACAGTCTCTGCCCCCATGGAACTTTGATTCTACTGCAGAAAATAATGAGTACAGAGATAAGTAAATACAAAGTACTAAGTGGGGACACCAACAACTGGGGGAATCAAGAAACACCAATTGCAGGAAGAAGACTTGAGATGAGCTTTGGAAGGGAGCTAGGGGTTCTAAAAAGCAGAAATGAAGAATGGGAGCTTTCCAAGCATGGAAAAAAACATGGAAAAGGCATGGAGGTAGAATGTAGTGATTTTGTCCAATCTAGATATGCTTATTTACTTATTTCTATATTATACATTTCACAAAGTATAAAAGACCTATACTGGTGGACAAAGATGGTAGACAAAGTGGTATCATGGATACAGTGTTGTATTTAGAGTCAAGTCCCCACCTCAGACCCTTAGGAGCTATATGATCATGGGCAAGTCATTTCAGCTCTTTCTCTGTGCCTCAGTTTCTTCGTCTAGAAAATGAGGAGACGGTACTTAATGACTTCTAAAGTTCTTTCTAGCTCTAAGTCTATGATGCGATGAATCTGGGCTCTTGTGCTCTGCTAGCATAATGTTAATCTTCAACAAATTCTAGCAAAATGGAAAGATATTTTGTACCTTGTAAGAGGATAACTTCTAAACAAGAACCATCCCAGCCAAATATATAGAGGCTCATCACCAGACGTCTAACCACTAGAATACTTTTGGCCCTGGAGATCCATGAATACTTCAATGGAGTCATGACCCCATTGACGTGAACATTCCTGGTACAGACAACATATCCATGCCCTCTTATCTTGGGCAATTTTTCTCTGAGTTTTCCTTAAATATTCCACAATGGTTCTAGCCAACATGTTCCTTTAGGTCTTTTTAGAGAACATCATTGAAGCACTAAAGGTGTTCTTTGTTGTTGTTATTCAGTTGTGATAGTCAAACCCAACTCTTCGTAACTCCATTGGAGATTTTCTTGGCAAAGATACTGCAGTGGTTTGCCATTTCCTTCTCCAGCTCATTTTACAGATGTGGAAACTGAGGTAGACAGGATTAACTGACTTACCCAGGGTCACACAGCTAGTAATTGTCTGAGCCTGGATGTGAACCCAGTTCTTCCTGACTCTAGGTCCGGCACTCCATCCACTGTGCCACCTAATTGTCCTTAGCCATCTGTTATCCTGTACTCATGCCATGTGACCAGACTATTTCCTTTTCTAATGATGTATTTCTTCAATGATATCTTGTGTATGAAGACGTCATTAGAAACATCATGCTCCATCCTGTCTGTATCCTTTAGGCAACTCTCCACTGACCTTTGGGTCACCTCATTCCTTGGAGATTGTATACAGAAAAAATTCATGACCATATTTCAAGACAGGTAAAGATGCAGTCCTACATGGTACACTTCTGATTCTACACTGTTGGGTGCAATAACCTTAAAAAGGGGTGAGAGATAGGATACTAATAATCACCTACTTCTTAAATCATCTACAACCATATAATATATATATATGTGTGTGTGTGTGTGTGTTATAGTTATATTTTATTTCATATTTTTAAATATTATGTGTGTATAGTGAATAATGGTAATGGTTAATATGTGATTTTTGTCCAGTAACTGAATTGTTGCACCACTAGAGAAAAAAATCGCATCCATTAGTAACATTCAAATGATCATAGCTAACATCTCCATAACTATATCAAACAAAAATAGCAACCACGTATGTCCCTACTTTACTTCTGATCTTATCGGAAATAAAGCTTCCAGGCTTATTGAACTTCCACTCACAACACAACCTACTCACACCTCCCAGATCTCTCTATCTAATTTCTCTCCCAAATGAAGGATCTGATTTATTTACTGAGAAATTGAGACCATTTGATGTGAACTCTCTCTTCTTCAATTCTCCTCATCTCAAAACCTTCTGACATTTTTCCCCTCTCTGAAAACAAGATAGCCCTTCTCTCCAGTAAAGTCAATCCCTCTTCATGCACCTTGATCCCACTATCTCCTCACTCTCTTTTCCAATATATTACAACTTCAATCATCCCCTTTCTTTCTGGAATTTTTAAACTATTCCTAGTTACTGGTTTGTTCCTTGCTACCTCCAAATATGCTCAAATCTTCCCCTTTCAAGTCTCTTTTAGGTCACTTTAAAAATCTTCGCTAGACTCTATCACTTCAATCTGTGGTTCTAAATTTCTATTCTTTTCTCAGCCAAACTCTTTGAATAAGGTGCCTGCACTACTTCCATTTCCTTTCCTCTCATTCACTTTTCATATACTTTGCCCTCTTCTTTCTGATTTCATCTCTCAGATCGACATTGTTCTCTACGAAGTTCCCAACAGTCTCTTAATCGCCAAGTCTTTGAAAGTAAAGTCCTTTGCTCAGCCTCCATCCTTCTTGACCTCGCTGATGTAGCTGACTGTTGACTACGCTCTCTCCTCTCCTCCAGGATACTTTCTCCTCTCTGAGTTTTCAGGATACTAAGACTCTCACTTTTCTGGTTTTGTTCTCTACCTCCCTGACTCCTCCTGAAGTTTGCTTTCCTGGCTTGTTCCACAAAATTCCGTCCTTGGGCTTTTTCTCTTCTCTCTCCATAATAGTACCAGATCCCATGAGCTTAATGATCACCTTTATGCAAATAACTCATAGATCTCTATATCTAGTCCCACTTTTTTCCCCTGAGCTTCAGTCTCACATCACCAGTTGTGGAGTAGACATTATTTTCTTTGGCTGGCCCCCATGCCTGGACTCCTCTCCCTCCCCATCGCTGCCTACTAACTTTCCTGGCTACCTTTTTGCTGTCATCATTCAGTCATTTTTCAGTTGTGTCTGTCTTTCTGTGACCCCATTCGGAGCTTTCTTGGCAAAAATACTAGAGTGGTTTGCCATTTTCTTTTCCTACTAAAGTCCAAAAAAACCCTTTCCTGACCTCTTCATTGTAGAGCCTTCCTTCTAATTATTTCCTGTTTATCTTGTATATAGCTTGTTCACACACATTTGTTTGCTTGTTGTCTCTTCCTTTAGACTGTGAACTCCTTGAGGTCAAAGACTTGTCTTTTTGCCTCTTAGATTCCCAGTGCTTTGCATAGTGTCTGAAAGGTAATAGGTACTTGATAAATATTTGTTGAGTAAGTTCTTCAAGATTCAGCTCGAGGACCACTTTCCACCCTGACTGATTCTCCCCCTCCACACCCCCACTGCTATTGTCCTCCCTCTCAACTATCTCATATTTAACTTTATATTTACCTACATTTACCCTCTTCCTGTTATTCTATATACATACATAGGTACTTCATACATTCCATATTAGAATGTGAACTCCTTGTAAGTAGGAATTGTTTCCTTCTTTGTACTTTTAGCCCTAGCACCTAGCATAGTGCTTGGCACATAGTAGGCATTTAATGAGTGTGCTTCCTGATTGATTGATTGAATCACATTCTGTGGTCTAGCCAAACTGCCCTACTTGCTCTCCCCCAAACGCAGCATTACAGCTCCCATTTTTGCACAGGCTGTCTGTCCTCTGTGTCTGGATTATACTCCCTTCTCACGTCTGCCTCTTAGAATTCCTAGTTTCCTTTCCTTCATGTTTTCTTAACGTTCAGTGCATGTCCTACCTTCTACAGGAAGTCATTCTTCATCCTCTACTTTGTGCTCTCTCCCTCCTCAAAGTATCATATTTATACTACCAGTTTATATACTACAGTCTCTCCAGTGGAGTGTAAATTCCTGGACAGCAGAGACTGTTTCTCATTTTCTCCTTCATTCCAGCACAGTGCTTTGCACATAAGCATACACTTGTTGGGCTGGTATAGAATGGATGAAAGTAAAGATACTAATTCTCCTGGTCACCATTTCTTAGAGAAATTTAACTGATGCAAAATGGCTGCCCCAGTGCAGATGCTGAAGAGAAAAAAATCCCAGATACTACCTCAGCCAGGAAACATTTAGTCACTATCCAAGAAAGAGATGGCAGTCAAGGCTGTTCAGAATATCAATTCACATGCAAAGAATTAGAGGAGGATAACAGGAGATTAAAAACAGCACTGCCTCACTAAACAGTGAAAAGTAGGACTCCAGCTGGGGTAGGGAGAGTACTACAACTGGAAAGGACCCGTTACTTTGATCAAACCCTACCCTGCTTAAGGAGTTGAGAAATGAATAACAAAACAAAACAAAACAAAACAAAACAAAACAAAAGTCCCTGTAGGAGGAATCAGGAATATCATTCCATAAACCAAGTGAAGCAATTCTTTGAACAGCCAACTAAATGGCAAGGGTTTGAGGCAGGAGGAAAGAAAGAAACAAGGGGAAAAACAGAATTTCACAAGGTCCAATGGGGAAGCAGCCTGCAAGTTTGGATTCTCAGGCTGCAAGAGTTCAGTGTTAGGTAATGATAAAAACTTGACTCAATAAGAAAACTGAGTTCAGTGAGTCACATTCAGTGTCTGACATGTAGGTTTTAAACTCAGTCATGCACTAACTTCTCCAAACTTATTTTATCTCTGGTCCGTTAGTGAACTCTCCATACTACTGTCATTTACTTACATGAAATTTATGGAGTGGTGGACAAAAGCTTAGTGTGAGACCCAGATAAGCACTGTCATCCCAAGAGCACTTGTCCCTGAAATTGGAAGGACAGGGAAGGGAAGGGGGAGGAGGGAAAGGGAAAAGGGAAAGAGAAGGGAAGGGAAAAGGAAAGGAAAGTTGGGAAATGGAAGGGAGAGGGAAAGGGAAAGAAAAGGGCAAGGAATAGGGAAAGAAAGCTCACCAATGAAACTTACCAATGGCAAAAGGGAGAATCATGGGGCAGAATGTTCCAGGGCAGAAAGGCCAGATATGAGTTCTCACTCCTATTTGATTGATTTTCCATTTCCACTTTCCCAGACAGGAACACACTGGGGTTGACCAACAAGCCCTATCTGTGTAATCAAGAAGCAAGGAAGTTGCTAGCATGGGATATAAAAACTACCCCAAAGGGGCAATTTGGGAGTGTCGAGCAACGAAATGGGACAGGTAGAGAGCCAAATGAGCCTGTGCTAAGTGCTCAGAGAGTCCCAAAAACTGGAAAATTTTTTGAACTATCATAGTTGGTGAATATTTTTGGTGACAATGTGTCTGTGTTTTATGTCTTATTTGATTAATATTCAGTTGAACAAAATCATCTTTGGGAAGAGGAGTGGAGACAGGAATAGAGAAGAAAGAAAAAAAGGAAGGAAGGAAGAAATAAAGAAAGAGAAGGAAGAAGAAAGAAAGGAAGAAAGAAAGGAAGAAAAAAGAAATGAAGGAAGGAAGAAAAAGGGAAAAAGGAAGAAGGAAGAAAGGAATAAAAGGAAGGAAGGAAGGAAAGAAAATAAGATCATCAAGATATCTTTTTTGAAAAAAAAATGCAAAGAAGAGGCCAGAAAGAAGCCCAGAGAAGCAGAACAATTTTTAAACTAAAGGTTTAACCTTTAAAAAGATTGTTTTCTCCTGAATTTAATGACATCATTTAAAAATGGGCATTTCCATATACGTAGTAGACCCTTATTACTTACACATCGGTGGGTTTTTTTTTTTCCTTTTTAAGTATATAATAAGCACTTGTCTTAGTAGAATAAATGCAACTCTAAATGTTCCTTTGAAACAATCTGTCTTTTCCTGATGTCTAAGTTATGGCACCAGCATCTTGTGCAATGGATCACTCAAAGCAAAAAGGTTTGAACCAACAGTACTTCTACTAATAACATATTGCAGTGCCGCCAGGTATAAGCCATTCCCAAAGTAGTTAAAAGCAATTCAGGAAGATTTAAAAAAAAAAAAAAAACAGAAAAAAGCCAAAGGTAAGGAGAGAAAAATCAGTCACAAAGGAGATTCCATGACGTCTCAGGAACTGCCTGACAAAGTCACAAAAAGTGATGAATGCCCTGATGAGGAGACAGGATTCTGGCTTTCTCAACAGAAACTAGCAGTGAAAGAGAGAGGAAGATGCACTTTGCCAAATTCAAAGGCAGCCTCTCCACAGGACTATTGTTGATCTCTGTCCTGCCCCTACCACGAACTGACGGCATTGTACCCAATATCTAGTGACCTCCCTGGCTGTATGGTTCCTATACTCCATATTCCAACCCCTAAGTATCTTATTTTAAGTCTTTAAGCTTTACTTTGTGAATTAAAACATCCCAAAATAAAGACTTTATAAATTACTGGTCTGATTTTTTGTGTGAAATTTTCATTAAAGCCTCATGCAAGATGCATGTGTTGCCCATGTACATTATGTGTATTTCCACATGGATCTATCTAAATGTAGCTTAAAGGGACAAATGAATAGAAATCTCTAGAACTTTGAGCAACCCTCTCTAAGGGAGACTTTGATTCTTACCAGGAAGGGAAGGGGAGAGCCACAAGACTATCCCAGTGGGCTCTCCTTAGAGTGGAGGTACCAGCCTAGAATTGGAGCCAAAATATGTTATTAATCTAGGGGAAAGAATTTTTAGATTGATGCTGCTTTGCCAGCTCACTATTTCTTTTTCTTTTTTTAAAATTTATTTATTTATACTTTATAACATTCAGCTCCAGAAGCTTTTGAGTTTTAAATTTTCTCTCCCTCTCTCCCTTCTCCCCTCCCCAAGACAGTATGCAATCTGATATAGGCTCTACATATACATTCACATAACATATTTTCACATTAGTCATGTTGTCAAGAAGAATTATAACCAATAAAATGACTGATCACTTTCTAAAGAAGGGATAAGGGCCCCAAGCTTCATGTAAAGACTTGACTCGCCATCAAATGCCAGTTGCCCAAAGACTATCGCAAATAGTAAAGAGCAAATATATCCACTTATCCAAGCCACCAGTAAATGGACATCAGAGGAGTTGCACAGATTACAATATACCGGACAATACACAGACCCTCATGAGGCATGGAGCATCAAGTAATTACTCTCTCTCCCAATAAGGAGAATCTTGTGCAAATGCCCAGGATTGAAGTCCAGGTTATACTAACGACTACTGAAAAGAACATTGAACTTAGAGTCAGGAAACCTGGGTTTGAATTTTGCTTCCAATCCTTTGGTCAACAAGAATTCATTCTGTGTTTACTATGTGCCAAGCACTGTGCTGAATCCTGGAAATATAAAGACAAAAGTGAAATTATCCTTGACCTAAAGGGTCTAATTCTAATTTAACCCTTGTTAGCTATGTGGCCATAGATGTTATCTAACCTCTCAGAGGCTGTTTCCTCATCTGTAAAATGGAAACAATTACATGCCACTTAACTTACAGGTGTGTTATAAGGTAAATAGCATGTAAAACTTAGTGTTTGTTATTTCTATTTTGTTCATGATCTTTCCAAAGAGATCAGCAGGTACAGTCATGTCAACCCTACTCAGTAAACTCCAGTGGATCCCTGTTGACTCCAGGATCTAATATAAAATCCTCTGGTTGGCATTCAAAGCCCTTCATGACCTAGCCCCTTCCTACCTTTCCAGTCTTCTTACACCTTACTCCCCAATACATATACTCTTCAGCCCAGTGATACTGACCTCCTTACCGTTCAAAGAACAAAATGCTCCATCTCTCAGGTCCAGGCATTTTCCTGGTTGTCCTCCATGTCTGGAGTACTCTCTTTCCTCTGCTCTGATCACTAACCCCTGTGACTTCCTTTAAATCCAAACTAAAATCCCACCTTCTGTAGAAAGCCTTCCCCAAGCCCCTCTTAATATCATAGCCTTGCCAATGTTAGTTATTCTCTATTTATCTTTGCTTTGTATGTATTTGTTTGCATGTTGTGCCCACCAATAGATTCTAAGCTCCTTGAAAGAGGGACTGTTTTTTGCTTCTTTTGGTATCCCAGTGCTTACCATAGTGCCTGGTATATTCAGTCATTCTTTTGGATCCGACTCTTCATGACCCCATGGGCCTACATAGGAAACCAATACTATCCATAGGGTTTTCTTGGCAAAGATACTAGAATGGTTTGCCATTTCCTTCTCCAGTGGATTAAGGGAAACAAAGGTTAAGTAATTTGTCCAGAGTCACATAGCTGGTAAGTATCTGAAACAAGATTTGAACTCAGGGCTTCCTGATTCCAAGTCCAGCACTCTGTCCACTGAGCCACCTAGCTGCCTCTGCCTGACACATAGTAGGTACTTAATAAGTGTTTATTGATGGATCAATTGATTGATTAATTAAAATGTTCATTTGTGCACGAGAAATGAGTTTTAGCCACTTGTGGTAGACCCCAGGAGGCTAGTGAACCCACAAAACATGAAGGTAGTCTTAAAATATGGATACCAAGATTCTATAACAATAAATCTCTGTTATGGAAATCACCTTTAAGATTTGAAACAAGAGTTTATTTCAACCCCTCAGCTGATGATTTATCCAGATCCATGGAAGCCACTTATGCTAGAAACTTAAGTACTTAAGGTATTTATGGTAGAAACAATCATTCAGTCAACAAGTATTATTAAGCACTTACAGTGTGCCAGGCACCATGATAAGAGTTAAGCATACAAAGAAAGGCACAAGTTTGTTCCCTGCCCTGAAAGAACTCCTATTGTATTGGAGGACAACATGCTGATAATTATGTATGTGTATACATACATACATATATACATATCTATAATATACATAGTGCCACAACAGGGTTTATCTCAGCCCAAGTCAGCATTGCCTCCAGTGTATGTTAACTCTCCCTTTCTACCCCTTAGGAAACTGTCAGCGATGAGAAGAAAAAAAGAGCTGCTATAAATTAAGGTGGCATTCATGGCTTGATGCATACACTTAAAGGTGTCCCAGCAGCCACATACGTGTCTAGTCAGAACATGAAAACCTAAGAACCTCCAACATACCTGAATACTAAGCCAGTAGAAAAGAAAATGGGTGCTTTTTTCCCAGTCAATTCCACTTTTCCACTGTGTAAACTGTGTCTGGAAGAGCAGGGTTCAGATATTTCATTGACCTAGAGCAAGTCAACATGTGTGTACCTTAGACAGCTTACCTACTGCCTTAGCTACTCAGCCAGAGATGGGTGATAATCAGCATTGATGAAACCTAAAGGGATCAGAGCTCCTTCACCTATTGCATGTTCATGAGACGTTAGAGCAGGATTTCCCAGCTCATGCACCAAGATTTAATAATAGATCTCAAAGACCTGGTAGATCCCCAAAGCACTAGTCCAGGGGAACCTACCCAGTCTAGAGCACCTTGATCTATGTAAACTATTTCCCACAGACTGCCATTGTTTTGCAAGCTTTGAATTGTTTGTGTACTTGGCCTTATCTTGTCTCCCAAAGCTTACAGGACCCAGGTGAAACAATATTTGATTTCCCTTGCTAAAATGGAAAACCTTCGGTATTTGGTATTTCTTGCTGTGTTCGTCCTTCATTGCCTAAGAAGACCGTGTCATCAGAGAAATGATGACATGACTTGCATGTGACTTTGTTTTGAGTGAGGGAGGGCTGAGCAAGGTCACCAGTCTCACCTCTCCTCCAGAGTCATATGGATCCAGTGACCTGATATTGCTTAGGATGACTGGAGATGACCCAGGATGCACTAGGAGACCTTGGCCCCTTTCTTTTCTTTGCCTCATTTTGTATTTACCCATACTGCAACATGCCATCTCTTTTGGGACATTCTCTAGTGTTATGACTAAGAGATGAATTTGTGCTTCATCCTGAATGGTCTTTTTTTATGTTATTCAGTGCTTTGTTTTGACTGCTGTGGCAGGAATTGTGCTAAAGCCAGTTCTAACAGAAGACCTGGTTGTTAAATTTTCAATGTGAGCATTTATACCTTAGAAATTGGGATGGGGGGGGGGGTTAAAAAACAAATCACAGCTTGATTTACTGTTTTGTTGATTATCTAGACTTGAGAAAGTAATGGAGAAAAGATTAATAATGCAGATTAAACTTTAAATTGTGTCCTGAGTATGTGGCAGAGATGGGAGGGAGCTGGTTGTTAAGCATTTGCCAGTATACCCCCAGCTATGCCCCACCTCCTGGTTGAAGGTACTAATAAAATATCCATTTTCTACCTGTAAAAGTATTACTTATTAACCATCAAATTCCACTTTCTTTTTGAGGTTTATTTTGTTCCCCAGTCTGAACCCTCCACCTTGCCTCAGTTGCCCTGGTCCCAACTCTGAGGTATCAATCTTTTATCTTTAATCTATTTCCAGCTCCACAAGGGTATAGTAGATTAAGAAAAGGAAAAGGATGAAAATCCAGTTAGAACAGGAACCCTTCAACTTTTGGTCATCTAGAAAAGCCTATGGATTCCTTGGAATAATGTCTATAAATGAATAAAACAAAATGCATAGGATTACAAAAGAAAACAAATTAAAATAAAGTGGGAGGGGTTTCATTAAAGTTCAAGTGTTCCCTGAAATGTGTCTCTGGTCCCCAGGATAAGAACCACTGAGTTACATAAATGAAGAATATGTCAGAATTATAGTGTCATGGAAGCCAGGTTTAGGAAAGATATCAAGAAACAAAGAAGACCCTCTGAGAGGAGATAAGCCAAATTACTTGTTTTTAAATTGCTCAAGTCTAAAAGTATTTTTGATTTTCAGAGGAAAATGGGAGGTTGGCCCCTTCAAGAAGCAGACAATGAGTTAGAAGTTCTTGGAGTAGTTCAAGTATAACCTTAAATATTTTTATTTGAAATAATTTTGATACACAAGTTACCTTTAAAAGTAAAGTGGGAGGAAGTAGAAAAATCAAATATAGTTACCAGGGGAAAATTTTCCTGATTTTTAGGAAAGACAAAATGAGGTGTTATTCTCTTCCAGTGAAGTTCCAAAGAATCCTTCTTGCTGGGAGGGTAGCATTCACTCTTTTGTTCTAAGATTAGATTGTACATGAAGAACAAAAAAGCAGATTTCTTCCCATACCCCCCAACTCCCTTTTGAGAGAAGGGATACAAAGGAGAGCTCAGAAAACAGTGAGAATGCTAAGGAATCACAATGCCTCCTCTCTACCTTGTTAGCTAATGTGTTTGTGTTTTGTAATCTTTTTAAATACTATGCCCAAAGTCCCATGCCAGATGTTGAAGTAATAGAAACTGAATACTGAGAACACTGAAAAAGTACCAAGAATACCATATTAAACAATAAATCAACAAGCATTTTTATGAATTTACTTCTAATTACCATACTATATTCTGGGTATACAAAGATGAAAGCAATACAAGCTATGCTCTCCAGGAGTTTACATTCTGACAGGGGAGACATGTATAAATATAGGAATATTGATATATGCAAAGTAGATACAAGGTAACCTTAGAAGGGAAGGCAAAAGCTGTTGGAAAGGACCAGAAAAGGTCTCCTTTGAATTTGGTCTTGAAGGAAACCAGAGATTCTAAAGAAATGAGGTAAAGAGAAAAAAAAAAACATGCTATGCCTAGGGGACAGACTGGAAGTGAAATAACATGTATGATGAACAGCATTAAGAAAAAAACTATAATCACCAAAGAATTTAGGAGGAAGAAAACTCAAATACCTTGAGAACAAGTAGTTAAATCAGCAGGAAAGATACTGATAGCAGAAGGAAAGATGGCCTCTAGGACGTCTAGATGAATCCAAAAATCTCTATGTAAATGTCACAATGCAAAGAAAAATGACTCAGTATCTAATGAGACAGAGAACTCCCAACACAGCGTGGAATTACAACAGGATGTACCAAATGGTTCAAGAGGGAAATAAGACAAATGAAAGCAGAACTTGTGGTCTATACAGTAGAAATAATTGCCAGAATAGAAAGACTCGAGATCATGGTGGTGAGCCTCTCCAAAGAAACAGAAGAGAGAACAAGTATTTGGAAATACAAATACAAAGAAGGGATGGACAACGTGGAAGAAGGAAATAAAAAAGCAGTAATGTTAAAAGAACATGTCTCTACAAAGCAAAACATACTGATCTTTTTAAAATTTTTATTTTTTGTTATATTTAGAGTTCCAAGCTATCTCCCTCCCTCTCTCCCAACCCTGCACTAGAGAAAACCAACATTGATATATATGTGATATCATACAATGTATATTTTCATATATCAATTCTTTCTCTAGAGGTGTATAGCATCTTTCCTCATAGGTTTTTTTTGTAGTTGATATGAATATTCATCTTGCTCAGAATAACTTAGTCATTCACAGTTACTCTTTGAACAATGTCACTGTTATTATATATAATGTTTTCTTGGTTCTTCTCACTTCACTCTTCATTATTTCATGTAATTCTTTCCATGTTTTTCTAGAATCAACTAACTCATCATTTCTTACAGCACAGTAGTATTCCATCACAGTCATATGCCACAACTTATTCTCCTTTCCACAATGGATGAGCAGCTCTCCAATTTCCAGTTCTTTGCTACCACAAAGAAAACTGCTATAAATATTATAAAATATATAGGTTCTTTCCCCTTTTCCCTGATCATCTTGGGAAACAGACTTGATAATAGTATTGCTGGGTCAAAGGATATATATATATATATATATATATATATATATATATATATATATATATATATATATATATATATATATATATATATATATATATATATATATATATATATATATATATATATATATATATATGTAGTTTTATAACTTTGGGAGCATAATCTCAGGTTGCTCTCCAAAATGGTTAGATCAATTCACAGTTCCACATCCCTCCAACATTTGTCATTTTCCCCTTCTTTCATTTTAGTCAATCTGTTAACTGTGAGATAGTACGTCAAAGCTGTTTTAATTTGTATTTCTAGGGGCGGAGCCAAGATGGCAGAGTAGAAAGATGCATATACTGTAGCACTTCCCTCACAGCCCACAAAATACCTGTAAAAATGACTCTCAACTGAAGCCACAGAACAACAGAGTGAAAGAAATTTCCAGCCAAAGATAACCCAGAAGGCCAAGAGGAGAGGTCTATCTCACATGACACTAAGCAGAGCACAGTCCTGGCCACGCAGTACTGGAAGGAACAGGACCGGAACAGACCTCTGGGCAGAGTTCCTAGCAGGGAAGGTCCCAGATACCTCAATCCACAAGCAACAAAGAAAGCTCCAAAGGTCAGTGGGGAAGGACTTTCCCAGCTGGGCGAGAGGGAAAGGGATTTCTCCAGCAACAGCTCCAGGTGACAGCAGAGGCTGCAGCAGTAGACTGTAGGCAGCTACAGAGGCCAGGAAGCAACCTGGATCCATTATTCAGGCAGCTTAAAGCCTCTGGCAGTAGGGAGCAGGTGATCTAAACCCCAGCCCAAAGTGATGGCTTTACCCCCACCCAAAGCCCAGGGAAACCAAGCAACTGAGTCTAATCTCTTGACAAAGGATTCAGAAGTCAAATAACTGGCTGGGAAAATGCCCAAAAAAAGGAAAAAAATAAGGCCATAGAAGGTTACTTTCTTGGGGAACAGGTGTGTCCTCCCATCCTTTCAGATGGGGAAGAACAAGGCTTACTGTTACAGGAAGTTAAGACCCCTGCCTCCAGGGCCTCCAAAGTGAACTTAAATTGAACTCAGGCAATAGAAGAGCTTGAAAAGCGAGTTAGCAGCTTGCTAAAGGAGAACCAAAAAAAATGCTGAGAAAAATAACACCTTTAAAAAGAGGCTAACTCAATTGACAAAAGAGGTCCAAAAAGCCAATGAGGAGAGGAAGGCATTAAAAAGCAGAATTAGCCAAATGGAGGAGAAGTTTCAAAAGCTCACTGAACAAAATAGTTCTCTGAAAGACAGAATTGAGTTCAGGGAAATGAATGACTATGAGATAAACTAAGCAGTTAGAAAACAAAACCAAAGTTTGAAAAAATAGAAGATAATGTGAAACATCTCATTGGAAAAACAACTGACCTGGAAAATAGATCCAGAAGAGACAATTTAAAAATTATGGGACTACCTGAAAGCCATGATCAAAAAAAGAGCCTAGACATTATCTTCCATGAAATTATCTAGGAAAACTGTCCTGATATTCTAGAACCAGAGGGCACAATAAATATTGAAAGAATCCACCAATCACTTCCTGAAAGAGACCCAAAAAGAGAAACTTCTAGGAATATTGTGGCCAAATTTCAGAGGTTCAAGGTCAAGGAGAAAATACTGCAAGCAGCTAGAAAGAAATGATTTGAGTATTGTGGAAATACAATCAGGATAACACAGGATCCAGCAGCTTCTACATTAAGAGATTTAAGGCCTTGGAATAGGATATTCCAGAAATCAAAAGAACTGGGATTAAAACCAAGAATCACCTACCCAGCAAAACTGAGTATAATACTTCAAGGGAATAAATGGTCATTCAATGATATAGAGGACTTTCAAGCATTCATGTTAAAAAGATCAGAACTGTGTTGAAAATTTGACTTTCAAACACAAGAATCAAGAGAAGCTTGAAAAAGTAAACAGGAAAGAGAAATCATAAAAGACTTTCTAAAGCTGAACTGTTTACATTCCTACATGGAAAGATAATATTTATAACTCTTGAGACTTTTCTCAGTATTTGAGTAGGTGGAGGGATTGTGCATTCACATACACACACACACACACACATACACATACACACACATTTAGATAGAGAGTACAGGCTGTTTTGAATCAGAAGAGATGATATCCACAAATATATATATATATATTAAAAATTAAGGGGTGGGGGGGAAAATACTGGGAAGAGAGAGGAAGAAATGGAATGGAGCAGGCTATAACTCATAAAAGAGATAAAGAAAAATCTTATTCAGTGGAGGAAAAAAGGGAGAAGGGGAGAGGGGAAAAGTGAAGCTACTCTCTCCACATATGGGTCTTATACTACAGGAAAGTAGGGGAGGAGGTGACAAGTGGGGTGAGAAAAATGATAGAAGTGAGGGCAAATGGGAGAAGGGAGTAACTAGAAATAAACACTTTTGGGAAGGGCCAAGGTCAAATGAGACAATAAAAAAGGGGGAGGGAGACAGGGTAGGATAGAGGGAAATATAGTTAGTATTACACAACATGATTATTATGGAAGTCTTTTGCAAAATGACACATGTATAGCCTGTATTGAATTGCTTGCCTTCTCAATGGGGATGGGTAGGGAGGGAGAGAAGGAAAGAAGGTGGAATTCAAAGTATTAGAAACAAATGTTGAGAATTATTATTGCATATAACTGGGAAATAAGAAATACAGGTAATGGCGTATAGAAATTTATCTTGCCCTACAAGAAAAGACAGAAGATGGGGATAAGGGAAGGGTGGGGTGTGATA
Source organism: Notamacropus eugenii (assembly GCF_028372415.1). Taxonomy (NCBI): domain Eukaryota; kingdom Metazoa; phylum Chordata; class Mammalia; order Diprotodontia; family Macropodidae; genus Notamacropus; species Notamacropus eugenii. The sequence continues at coordinate 2,873,821 of NC_092878.1, read as the reverse complement.
GAAGGGAGGGCTCATTGAGGGAAGGGGTAATCAGAATGCAAGGTATTAGGTGGTGGGGGGAGGGAAGAGGTGGGGAGAAAAATTGGACATGTTACAAAGTGATGTAAAAGCAATTAGTATTAAAAACAATTGACTGAATTAATTACTGAGACTAAATCAGAGACATCTTTAGTTTGGGGAAATGAATTTTAGTCTAAGTCTCCTAGAGGCTGGTAACTTCGGGTAAAATTTGGCATTGATGGAAAAGTTAAAGTTTTAATGGTAAATTTGATTTGATGATTTTATTTAAGCAGGAACTAGAACATGTATAGAAAGGCATGTAAGCCCCTCAAGACTTGCCTCAAAAGAAGTTCCTTAGCCAATGTGAAATTATAGCCATATCTGAAACCTGGTTATTGGAACTTGCTATTTTAAGGTGCTTTGGGACTATTAAGTGACTGTCCTTCTGAGTCTAACTTCAGGTATGGGTAGCAACAAAGGCAGTCTGAGTCTCCAATCCATGATGCCTGTGAGATGCTGGTATGAACTGAAAAAGGTGATCTCATGGGAAGGGTGGGAGAGAAGCTGTTCAGCCTGGGCTGAGGTAGAATTCTCCTGACTCAGTTTCTCCACTGACACCTGACAGACTCTAAGCCTGACTGAATGCAAATTGACAATCTGCTCCTGCCGGGAACGAACATGAAATTGGGGAGATATTGTTTCCCTGCAATGTCCCTACTCTTAGTGGCAATTTCCTATAGTCAAAAGGTTTGTAAGCTTAATACCAGATCTATTAAATTATGGATTGTTGGTAGGGGAACATCCAAGGTCAAGTCTAAAATTAAGCTATTAGGCTTAGGACTTTAGACCAACAACAATAAGTTAAGGTCCTTTAATTATTAGTAACAGTGTGGAGACAATTAGGTCAAGGGCTTATGAAGTTAGCATACGTAGTAATTATTTGTGTCTCAGTTGGTTACTGTTAAAAAAAAATCCATTTGTGGTCTATATTGTAAATGCTTTAAAAGAAATATCACCTGACCAAAAGTTGGACTTGTGTTATGTGATATGAACTGTGTTAAAAAATTAAAAATTAAAAAAAAATCCAAATGAAATGAACATTTTCATATACATAAAAAGAGGATTATGCATGAGATGGCAACTCTCTCTTATGTCAAACTTGCTTTTCATTTTAAGTATATAAATTCAACATGAAACTTTCAAAGCAAAAAAACAGAAAGAAAAAATTGTATTTCTATAATCAATAATAATTTAAACAATTTTTCCATATGACTAAATATAGCTTTTATTGCTTCTTCCAAAAACTGCCTGTTCAAATGCAATGACCATTTATCAGTTTGGGAATGACTCATATTCTTATAAATTTGACAAAGTTATCTACATACATACATATGTATATATGTGTGTGTATTTATGTGTGTACATATAAAAGATATGAAGCCTTTATCTGAGAAACTGGATATAAAACAATTTCCCCCCAATTTTCTTCTTTCCTTCTAATGTTGCCTACATTGATTTTATTTGTACAAAACTTTTTAATTTAACATATTCAAAAGTATCCCTTTATGGTCAAAGGACATGAATAGGCAGTTTTCAAAGGAAGAAATTAAACTATTGTCACATAAAAATGCTCTAAATCACTATTGATTAGAGAAATGCAAATAAAACAACTCTGGGGTACCACATCACACCTATAAGACTGGCTAACAAAACGAAACAGGAAAATCATAAATGTTGGAGAAGATGTGGGAAAATTAGAATACTAATGCATTGTTGGCGAAATTGTGAACTGATTCAACCATTCTGGAGAACAATTTGGACCTAAGCCCAAATGACTATAAAACTGTGCATAACTTTTGGTCCAGCAATACCACTACTAGGTCTGGATCCCAAAGAGATTAGAAAAAAAGAGAAAAGGACCCACATGTACAAAAATATTTATAGCAGCTCTTTTTGTGGTGACCAAGAATTGGAAATCGAGGGGATGCCCATCAGTTGGGGAATGGCTGAACAAGCTGTGGTGTATGAACATAATGGAATATTGTTGTTCCATAAGAAATGATGAGCAGGCAGATTTCAGAAAAACCTGGAAAGACTTGCATAAACGGATGCTGAGTGAGGTGAGAGCAGAACCAGGAGAACCAGCAGAACAGGACAACATTGTGCACTGACCAACTTTGTTAGTCTCAGTCCTTCTGAGCAACGCAATGACCTAAAACAATTTCAGAAGACTCATGATGGAGAATGCTATCCACACCCAGAAAAAAGAACGATAGAGGCTGAAAGTCAATTAGAGCATACTATTTTCTCTTTTTCTTGTTGCTTTTTGTTTTTTCTTACTTGAGGTTCTTCCCCTTTATTCATATATATACATATATATCCATATATATCTATATCCTATTTGCTATAGATTGCATGCCATCTTGGGGAGGGAAGAGTGAGGAGGGGGGGAGATCTTAGAACTCAAAATCTTATAAAAGTGAATACTGAAAACTAAAAATTCATCCATTCATTCATAAAATTTTTAAAAATATTTATTTTATGTCTCACAATATTCTCTCTCTTGTTTATTCATTAAATTTTTCTCTTATCCATAAATCTGATAGGCAATATATTCCATGTTCTTATAATTTGCTTATGATATCTCCCTTTATGTCTAGGTCTTGTATCCATTTTGACCTAATCTTGGTAAATGGTGTAATATATTCATCTACACCTAGATTATACCAGCCTGCTTTCCAGTTTTCCCAACAGTTTTTACCAAATAGTGAATTCTTATCCCAAAAGCTTAAATTTTTACATTTATAAAACACAAGGTTACCATAATCATTTACCACTGCATCTTGTATATCTACTTTATTCCATTGATACACCTTTCTATTTCCTAGCCAGTACCAGAGAGTTTTGACAATTTTCACCTTGTTTGTTGTACAATTGTTTTTCAATCATGTCCAACTCTTTATGACTCCATCTGAGGTTTTCTTGACAGATACTAGAGGGATGTGCCATTTCCTTCTTTAACCCATTTTACAGATGAGGAAACTGAAGCAAAAGGAGTTAAGTGACTTGCCCAGAATCACTCATCTAGTAAGTGATTGAGGCAGGATTTGAACGCAGGAAGATGAATCTTCCTGACTCCAGACCCAGCACGCTATCTACTGTGCCACCTACCTGCCCCTAATTACCACCTTATAATACAGCTTAAAATCTGATATTGCTAGACATCCTTCTTTTACATTTTTTCCTCTAACTTCTTTGATACTCTTGAAATTTTGTTCTTCCAAATGATTTTTGTTATAATTTTTTCTAGTTCATAAAATAAGTTTTTGGTAATTTGAGTGGAATGGCACTGAATAAGTACATTAATTTGGGTGGAATTGTCATTTTATTATATTGGCACAGCCCATCCTTGAACAATGAATATTTCTACAAATATTTACATCTGACTTTATTTATATAAAAAATATTTTAAAATTATGTTCATATAGTTCCTGAGTTTGTCTTGGCAGGTATACTCCCAGGAATTTTGTATTATCTATGGTTACTTTAACTGAAATATCTCTTACTACTTCTTCTTACAGGGCTTGTGAGTGACATATATAAATGCTAATGATTTATATGGTTTTAGTTTATATCCTGCTACTTTGCTAAAATTATCTTTTGCTTCAACTAACTTTTAGTTGAATCTCTAGGATTTTCCAAGAATACCATCCCGTCACCTGCAAAAAGAGATAGTTTTTACATCATTGCCCATTCTGATTGCATTTCTTTTTCTTCTCTTTTTTGCTACTGCTAGCACTTCTAGTACAAAACTGAATAATATTGGTGATAATGGGTATCCTTGTTTCACTCCTCATCTTATTGGGAAGGTTGTTAGCTTATTCCCATCATTGATAATGCTTGCTGATATTTCTTACTATTTTAAGGAAAAAATCCATTTATAATTATGCTTCTGTGTGTTTTTAATAGGTATGAGTGTTGCATTTTGTCAAAAAGGTTTTTCTGCATCTATTGATATAATCATATGTTTTTGCTACTTTTATTATTGGTATAATCAGTTGTGTTGAGTTCTCCTTATAACCCAGTCCTGCACCCTTGGTATAAATCCCACGTGGTCATAGTGTATAATCTTTGTGATATATTGTTGTAGATTTCTAGCTAGTGTTTTATTCAGGATTTTTGCGTCAATATCCATTAGTGAAATTGATCTACAATTTTCTTTCTCTTTTTTTGTTCTTCCTGATTTAGGTATCAACATTATAATGCATGAAAAAATACAAGGAAACTGCCTAGAACTTCTGAACATAGAAAACAAAGTGCTAACTGAAAGAATCCATAAATTGACTCCAGAAAAAGAAAAAGACCACAAACTACAAAAAATTCTTCAAGCACCCAAAAGAAAGCCTTTCAAATATAAAGGAAAGGAAATTCAAAAGACATATTCTGGGCCCACCAGAAACTTCAGGAGGTAAGGGAATAATGTGTTCAAAAGAGCATAGGAGCCCATCAAGATGTAACCCAAAATAATATCACCTGCAAACCTGGGCCTAATTATCAGTTTTAAAAGTGGGGTGGTCAATAGAAGATAGGCATTTGAAGCATTCCAACAAAAAAAAAAGATTTGAGCAAATTATTTCTTTTGCAAACACTCCAAACAATAGAAACCCAAAGGTAATCAAATATAGCAACCAAGGAAGGCACCAATAAGTAAATAAATAAATTGTGCCCAAGAAAAAAATGAAAAAAACTAAAAAGAGTCATGCTTATTGGGTTAAACAGTAACAACAAAAAACTTCTATGGTGTTTCATGATAATATTATACGTATAAAATATATTTATAATTATAATAAAATATATTTATAATTATAATTATATGTTTATGTGTATATAAATACATATATGTGTGTGTATGTGTGTCTTAGCACTACATGGAACTTTCTGCAAAAATTGAGTATGTGTTAAGGCACAGAGACACAGGCATATTACCAATGATTTAAAAGGACAAAAATAGTAAATATATCCCTTATGGACCTTAACAGAGTAAAAATAGTAGTGAGTTCAGGGAGCATAAACACAAAACACAGACTCAAAAGGAGATCTAATAATAGCAACAATCTAATTATGGGGAAAAAGTTGCAATTTATTTCATAATCTTCAATATTTCCCTTATAAAACAACACATTAGGCCAGTAAGCTTTAAAAAAAAAAAAAAAGGAAGACAGAGATAAGGAATAAATATACAACAACCTGTTGTTCAAAACAACAAGTCCTATTACTGAAGACAGCCTATCAATTAAATAGTATTTCTTTTGGAGGATTTAATTTTTTTTTTTAGATTGAGGATTCTTTCCCTGGGGTTCAAGAATTTCAAGATTTCAGAGGGTCTGTAAGCTTGTATGGAAAAAATATCTTATTTTTCATTAACCTCTAACTGAAATTTAGCATTTTCATCAATTATGACTGCAGGAAACAAAACATTACTCTGTTTCATCAGACTGCTCAAAAGGTCCATGATACAGAAAAAGTTAAGAGTTCCTGTTTTAGATGGATTATTCATTTTGGGGGGAAAAAAGCAGTTTTGTAGGAACTTTGGAAACAGCCCAGCTGAGACAAGAATTTGTCAATTCAGAGCCCTTGTCAGACCTTGGGAATCAAATATAAATATTTTTCAGCCTTGTCTTCAAATGGTTCCATTTTTAGATAATAGTATATAGTGGGTATAGCAATGGCAGATGTTCAAAGCTTTTGTAGGTGTTTGTTTTTATGAAAGGAAAAGAGTAAGACAAGAGGCCTCCTAATGAAAAATGACCTAATGACCAGATTAACCAACTTTCCACTTAAATATCACTCTTCAAAGTGAGGAACAAAATATATGACTCAGTTCAATTGAGACACTTCATATAGGCATGCATCCAGCATTTTGGTCCCTTCTATACAATTATGTCTATTGAGTTTTTCATTCTGTGAATGAGCACCATCATCTGATGATCTGACAGGCAGCAGTATTATTTTTTTACCTGTGTCCTCCTGGAAGATCAAGGTCACAGAAATACTGCACCTTTCTCTGGTCAAGTCTATTTTAACACCAAAAACTCTTTTCAGGACTTTTCTCCCAGCCAGGTAAAGAGGATGAAGTCAGATACCCAGGGTTTTCTACTATGGCCCATGTACGCCTTGAATTAAGATTATTTCCTTTGAATCAGGTAGAAGTGCCTTTGCTCCCACATCTTTCACATATTCTTCAAAATCAAAGTCAATCTTTCCATATGGCAAGAGCTCCTCATCGGTAATAGGAGCCACTGCTTCATTAATATCAGGAATGAGAATGTATCCCTTTCTGTCCTCCAAGCAGCCCATCCAGAGTAATGAGATTTGATATGGTTTCATGTACTGAACCACTATACACACCAGAATAAGTCTTTGCCACAGCATTCCACCTCTATAAAAAAAAAAAAAAAGCAGCAAATTCCTCTGAGGTCAAATGTAATACAGGGCTTCTTGTTTGAAGAAAGTATCTTTCTTGGAGAAAATCAAGTCATCCAGACCTTCAGAACCAGATTCCTCCATGCCTTCTTGACAAAATTTGATATTGACAAGGATATCCTGATTTATCTGCTAAAAAGCTTCCAGGGCACTTAGCCAGCCAAGTGCTGGTCCCTTGTCATTGGTTACCCCTCTTCCATATAGTTTTCTACCTATTTCTAACAATGTGAAGGGCTCACAGCTATCCTCCAAGGCTGTTGGCTGTACATCCAGATGTCCACAGACCCACACAGTTTTCTTTTGGGAATCTGAGCCCAGTTTGCCAAGTAAAATAGGAGGAAGAGGAATTTCTGAATCATCCTGGAGATTTTGTTTCCCAATGTTTATGAGCTCGGTTATGCCACTTAGTTGTCTTGTGCTTGCAGCTGCAGTTTCTATCATTCCACTGATTTCTTCTCTTTGGCCTTGCAGAAATGCTCTGGATTGCCACCCAACCTGAAAGCTTCTTTATGGATTGATCCTGGTGCTTATCAATATGGCTAAATAGTTCGGTGAGAACAGGCATTTTCTGATTCAATGAATGGTTCTGTAAACTCTGAGACGAAAATATTGTGTCCCATGCTTGAAATCTCTATGAGCCACTGTGAGTCTGTTCCTTGAGCCAATTCTGATGAGAATAAGGTTCAAGCATCCCTCACTACCTCACTGTGAAAGCTCTTTCATGCCACTTTCATGTGAGAAAATTTATCCCATTCTATCTCCCCTTTTCCCTTTCTCCCAGTGCAATCCTCTTTTTCACTTCTTAATTTTAATTTTTAGATGTCATCTCATCATATTCAACTCACACCTGTGTCCTCCATCTATATACACTCCTTCTAACTCCCCTAACAAGAAAAGTTTTGCAAGCTACAAATGTTATTTTCCCATGTAGGAATGTAAACAGTTTAACCTTATTAATTCCCTTATGATTTCATTTTCCTCTTCCTTTATGCTTCTCTTGAGTCATACTTAAAAGTCAAATTTTCTATTCAGCTCTGGTCTTTTCATCAGGAGTGCTTCAAAGTCCTCTATTTCATTGAATATCTGTTTTTTCCTCTGAAGGATTAAACTTAATTTTTGCTGGGTAGGTGATTGTTGGTTGTAATCCTAGCTCCTTTGCCCTCTGGAATATCATATTCTAAGCCCTTCAGTCCTTTAACATGGAAGCTGCTAAAACTTGTGTATTCAACTGTGGCTCCATAATACTTGAATTGTTCTTCCTGACTGATGCAATGTTTTCTCCTTGACCCAAGAGCTCTGGAATTTGGCTGTAATATTCCTGGAAGTTTTCATTTGGGGATCTCTTTCAGGAGGTGATCAGTAGATTCTTTCCATTTCAATTTGACCCACTGGTTCTGGAATATCAGGGCAGTTTTCCTTGATAATTTCTTGAAAGATGATATCTAGGCTCTTTTTTTATCATGGCTTTCAGGAAGTCTAATAATTTTTAAATTATCTCTCTTGGATCTATTTTCCAGGTCAGTTGTTTTCCTAATATTTCACATTGTCTTCTATTTTTTCATTATTTTGGTTTTGTTTGATTGTTTCCCAATGTCTCTTGGTGTCATTGGCTTCTACTTGCTTAATTCTAATTTTTAAGGAATTATTTTCTTCAGGGAGACTTTATACCTCCTTTTCCATTTGGCCAATTCTCCTTTTTAAGGAATTCTTCTCTTCAGTGAATTTTTGTGTATCTTTATTCATTTCTTCAATTCTGCTTTTGAAGGCATTCTTCTCCTCATTGAATTTTCGTTCCTCTTTTACCATTTAACCTATTCTGCTTTTTTAAAATATTATTTTCTTCAGTACTTTTTTGTTTCTCCTTTTCCAAGCTGTTGACTCATTTTTTATGATTTTCATCAACCTCCTTAAATTCCATGACTTACATCTTCACTCTACTTTAGCCTTCCATATGGATGGTCTTGTCTAGTGGTAGCTAGGTGATCTATCGGATAGAACCCTGAACCTGAATTCAGTAACTCAGTCAGCCAACAACTATTTATTTAGCATTTGCTATGTACCAGACACTGTGCTAAGCATTAGGAATACAAATACAAGCCAAAAAGAAAGACAGATCCTGCCATTCTAATGAAGAAGCTTACATTCTAGTGAGGAAAGATAATACATAAAAGGAACATGAGAGGGTGGGGCCGTGGGAGGAAGTAGCATGACAGAAAAGCCAGATCACAGCCTGGTAGAAATGAAGAGATGGGTGTCCTGGGTACTATCTTTAAATAGAGAGTCTAGAAGGAGATAACCAGAGGTAGAGACTGAGTTTTTAATTCCAGGGCTGAAATGACATGAAATGAAGAGATTTCTGGGACATGATGGGAAGGTATAAAATGTAGTCTGACTTGAATTCAAATTCAGCCTTAAGATACTTACTAGCTGTGCAAAACTAAGTCAGCCTTTAATCTCTTTCTGCTTCAGTTTCCTTATCTGTAAAACAGGAATAACAACAGCACCTATGTCTCAGGGCTGCTGGGAGAATAAAATGAGATAATATTTGTGAAATGCTTTGCAAACCTTGAAGCATTGTATAAATGTTTGTCGTTGTGGTTGTTATATGTTTCCATCTCTCCCTTTTCCTCACTCTATTCTCTATCCTCACTAGGATCTCAAATCCTTTTACCTTTTTCTTGGTCCATTTCTCTTGCCTGCTATCACTACCCTCCCTTCACAGCATGGCTCCTACAGTTGACCAACTCAACTAAAAGCTGCCTTCCACCCTTACTCCTTGTTTTCTTACTATGCATCCCTTGCCAAATTCCCACCCTGAGTTACTCCAGTTATCCACCTCTTCCACTTATACCCACATGTCAATGGACGTTATTGGAGAAGAAATATAACCACCCCCACTGTGTTCATCACAATATTAAATTAGCTAATCTGAATTGGGTCCTTTACATCTGTTTGGTAATCCTGCTTTTCTAACCTAATTGAATCTTTACCACTTCGCTGTAGTGCCTAGTCCAAACCTTCTCTTTATTCTTTAAGAATCCTACCCTCTTCCTCTCAGCAAATGTCTTTGTATCTTCTATTATTGAGAACCAAGTCCATTTGTCATTACTTCTTCTACCTTATTTTTAGGTGAGGTATGAGGAACCTGCATCCTCAAGGTCACATGTGGCCTTCTAGGTCCTTAGGTGCAACCTTTTGATCAAGTCCAAGTTTTACCGAACAAGGTCTATTATTAAAGGGATTTGTTCTATAAAGTTTGGATTCAGTCAAAGGGCCACACTTGAAGACCTAGAGGGCCACATGTGGCCTCAAAGCCACAAACTCCTACCCCCTGTTCTAGATCCTGGGTCTTCTCTTCTTTTCATGCTTTCTCTAACTTGGTGATCTCATCAGCTCCCAATCATCATTTTTATGCAGATGCCTCCTAAGTCCACATATTTAGCCCTAATTTTTCTCTAGTACTGAATTTCAGTCCAACATCATTAAATGCCTGTAGGAAGTCACCACTTAAATGTCCCATTCACTTCTTAAAGTCAACACATCCAAAATAGTAGTAATTTATCTTCCCCTTTAATTGTTCCTCTTTAAACCTTCACTACTTCTATTGAGGTCACCACCATTTTTCCAGTTCCCAAGGATTAATAACCATGGAATTCTCTTTGATTCTTCTCTTTCCTTATTTGTCATATCAAGTCATCTGTTAAGTCATGTCCATTCTACTTTCACAACATTTCTCAGATCCTGTCCTTTTCTCCATTCGCACAAGCTCCCTAGGTTAGCCCCCGTCACTTCTATTGCAAGGATCATTGCAATGCCCTCCTGATGCTTCTCCTTTCTTCCAGTATCTTTCCTCTCAAAGCCTTTTTCCACAAACCAGATGAACTAGTATTCCTTTGACACATCTGACCATGTCACTCCACCTCCCACCACTCAAAAATCTTCAGCGACTTCCTTTAGAATAAAATACAAATCATCAGTTGGACATGAAACCCTTCCCAGTCTAGTGTCCATCTGTCTTTCTAGATTTATCTCATACTGACATTATAATCGTTGTTGTTATATTTCAGCATCACCTATCATTATGTTATTCTTCTCTCTGATTAGAATAGTCAATCTTTCCATCCCTCTCTCTGTCCCCCTCTTCCTCACTCTACCCTTTATTCTCATTAGTACCTCAAATCCCTTTACCTCTTCCTATTTTCCCAGTCCATTCTCTTGCTCTGGTCTCACTGCCTTCCTTTCACAGTGTAAATCCTTCAGTTGACCAAGCTTTCATTGACACTATAGCTTTCATTGACACCATATTCCAGTCAAATTCATCTTCTTTCTGTAGTATTCCATCTCCCATCTCTGTACCTTTTGACATCCTCCATGTCTGGAATAAACTCTCTTTACTTCCACTTCTTGGAATTTCTCACTTGCTTCAAAAATTAGCTTAGGTATCAGCCAGTCAATAAACATTTATTAAGCTCCTACTATATGCCAGGCACTGTGTTAAGCATGTGATACAAAGACAGCTAAGAGATAGTCCAGGCTCTTAAGGAGTTCACAATCTGATGCGGGAGACAACATACAAATAACTGTACAGACAAGCTGTATACAGGATAAATTAGAAATCGTTAACAGAGGGAAGGCATTAGAATTAAGAGAGACTAGGAAGGCTTCCAGTAAGAGAAGGCGTCCCTCACTTAGTTACTGGTGTTTTCTCCTTCCTCAAAAGACCTTATAGTTACATATCTTGCTTGGTTGGTTTGTTGGTTGGTTGTTGTCCTTCGCACTCAAAGAAGACCAAAATGGCATCACTATGGCAAGTTTCAGTGTATCTGACAGTGGCTGATCAGACCAATAAGCAGTCAGAATGCTCTACCATAGGGTGGATTCTCTAAATTTGCACATCCTATGCTTCTTTTGATCTGTTTCGATACTGGTTTGCTCATAGAGCACGGCACCTTTTCTGATGTCGACACACTATCCTGAGAGGTCCTGTGCCAGTGTCTCCCATGTCACACAATCAATTCCAAAGTTCTTAAGAAAGACCTTGAGACTGTCCTTGTATCTCTTCTTTTGACCACCATGTGAATGCTTGCCCTGTGTAAGTTCTCCATAAAATAATCTTTTTGGCAAGGATACATTTTGCATTTAAACAACATGACCAACCCATCATAGTTGCACTCTCTGAAGCAGAGTTTGAATGCCTGGTAGTCTAGTTCGAGAAAGGACCTCAGTGTCTGGTACCTTATTCTGCCAGGTGATCTTCAGAATCTTCCTAAGACAGTTCAAATGGAAGCAATTCAGTTTCCTGGCATGGAGCTAATATATTATCCAGATTTCATAGGCATACAACAATAAGGTTAGCACAATGACTCTATATTCTAATACCTCTTTTCTCCCATACTTTCCTTCAGAGCCTCCCAAACACTGAACTAGCTCTGGCAATGCATGCATCAATCTCATTATCAATGTGTACATCCTTGGAAAGTACACTACCAAGGGAAGTGAACTTATCCACAGCATTCAAAACTTCTCCATTTGTTGTAACCAATGGTTCCATGTGTGGATGGTGTGGTGGTGACTGATGGAGCATCTGTGTTTTCTTGGTGTTAATTATTAGGCCAAAATTAACACAGGCAGCAGAGAATTGATCCATACTTTGTTGCATCTCAGCTTCAGAGGCTGCATTGAGGGCACAATCATCTGCAAACAGAAAAGCATTCACCAACACTCCCTTCACTTTGGTCTTAGCTTGTAGTCTTTTCTAGTTGAAGAATTTACCATCATCATGGTAGCTGACCTTGATGCCGTGTTCATTCTCATTGAAAACATTTGACAGCATGGCTGAAAACATCATACGAAAAAGCATGAGAGCAAGCACACAGTCTTGTTTTATTCCACTGGTGACTGGGAAAACACAAGCATTGTCCGTTATCCAGAACCTGGGCAAGCATGCCACCATAAAATTGATGTACAATATTGATGAATTTCTCAAGACAACCAAATTTTGACATGATTTTCCATAAGCTCTCATGACTAACAGTATCAAAGGCTTTGGTCAGATCTACAGACATTGTGTACAGACCTCTTCTGCTGCTGGCATTGCTCCTGGAGTTCAGGCATCAAACACCATATCGACCATGCTTCTGCCCTTTCTGAAGTCCCACTGCCACACTGGCTCTCAGGTAGGTGACCAGCTTCCAGGTGAAGGATCAGCCTATTAAAGAAGACTCAATGACTAAGAGAGAGAGAGAGAGAGTCCCCTGTGATTGTCACAGGACAATCTATTCCCTTTACCTTTATAGAGATGGACAATGGAGGCATCCTTGAACTCCTGGGGGATAACCTTCTCTTGCCATATAATCTGGAAAATTTCAGTCAGCTTTTGTCTGAGCAATGGTCCCCCTACCTTGTAAATCTCAGCTGGAATAGGATCATCACCAGGTGCTTTGCCACATAAGAGGAGCCTAATGGCCCTCAGAACCTCTTCTTCAATTGGAGCTTCAGCTAGGGAGGGATTGACTTCCACCTGAGGGAAATGGTCAATGGCCTCGGTATTGATCGATGATGGTCTGTTGCGAACACCATGGACATGTCCAGCCCGTCTTTGTAGTTACTTGTTACTTATCTACTCATCATCCTCCCCTACCTCAAGAAGCATTGTGTAAATTCCTCAAAAGCAAGAATTTTTGCTTTGTCTTTATATCTGATACCTAGCACAATATATCTCTTTTCAAGTGAAAAATAGTGATAGGTACTCTTTCTTTAAATTTCATTTACTTGAACTTCAGTGTTCCAATATGTCTTTGCTGCTTGCTGAAAACCTGTCACCACCAGTCAGCTAATATCAGGTGTTCTTCCTTTTTCTAACCTTCAAGTTGTCCATCAGAATTGTGGAAGAATTAATTCCGTTCTCTCAATTTTTCTGACTTAGTCAAGGCAATAAAAAAAAAAATTCTTGTAGCCACAAGGGGAGAAGCACACCGTGGACATGCAAGAAAATCTCACAGTTAGGTTCACTAACCAAGTTGAGGTATGGTTAGGCAATTTATAGTCTTAGAACTGAGCTGAGAAGTAAAAGGATAAATGAGAGTGAGAAAGAGTTGAATTATAAAAATGGGAGGGGTAGTGTAGCTGGGAGAAAGAGCTACAAAATAAGGACATTAATGAAGGTATAGCTATTAAGGGACAACAAAATTGTAACTCAAACAGTGTAGGAACAAGTTAAACAGGTGCTTTCCATTGTCCTTCTTAGAGATAGAATTCTATCCAGGGGGACTGTATTTCTCTACAATTTCTTCAAATTAGTAATACTTAGTTTACCCATAGACCTTTGCAGTAATGTCAAACTCTCCAGAAGCACAACAAAGTTTTATATCCCCCTCTCCAGTAACTTTGTATTCTTCACATTTCTCAGAAGGCAATTATCAAGTGTTTAATAACTGCTTGATTAGATTCTATTTGGAAGAAAATTGTGATTGATTCATTGAATGAATGAATGAATCTTTATCAAGTGTTTCCTATGTGCCAAATTTTGTGAAAGAGGAAAGAGAAAAAGTAGCAGCACAAGTTTTTCTCTACCTTTTCTATTCTAACTTGGAAAGGGGAAAAATTATTGCTGAACAGAAATTTTGGAAACTCAGTCAAGGAACCTGCAATAGAGGACTATGTTTTCTCTTTGTAGAAACTATGTTAATAATTATATCTAGACATGTGAGGTAGTTGTATTCTGAAAACTGTAACATCTCTCAATTGCCCAGAACAAAGTTAGGGTAACCAGTCAAGCTTTAAATGTTTAAGTTTTATTTGCAATAAGTTAGTCAAAGATAAGCTCCACAAGAGTAATAATTAACTATATCTGATGATAACTTTGAATCTCTGCCAATACTTTGCATGGAAACTGCACATAGTAAGTGTGTAGCAAGCTCTAATTGAACTAAAATGCCCATATCCTTTGACCCAGAGATTCTACGGCTCATCATATAATCTGAATAAGTCAATGACAAGTTCAATAAACATCAAGATATTTATAACAGCACTTTTTGTAGCAGCAAAGAACTGGAAAGGAAATAGATGTCCAATGATCTGGCAATGGTTAAACAAGCACACATGCAACAATATGCGAATATTACTGTGCCGTAAGAAATAATGAATATGATGACTAGAGAAAAACATGGGGAGACTTAAATGAATTGATACAAAGTGACATAAGCAGAACCAGGAAAACAAGATAGACGATGACTACAACAATCTAAATGGCAAGAATTAAGAAAATAAAACAACTTCAACTAAATCCTATGAAATTACAATGACCATGCTTAGTTCTTAAGAAGAGATAGCAGAAAGTACTTCCCTCTTTTTATGTAGAAATGAGGGATAATAAATGTAGATCATTGTACAAAGAAGCAGATTTTTTTTCAATATGTTGGTTGGGTTTAATTGTTTTTATTTTCTCTTTTTCTATTGTTTAGTAAAAAGGATAGCTTTTGGAAGAAGTGGGATATCATGGGAAATCTGGTTCCATAAAAAGAAAAGACATCAAAATGTATTTTAAAAATAAATTATGAGAAAACAGCAACTAACTCAAACAATATTTATTGAATTGTTAAATTCATAGGAAAACATGGCAAATTAATCTTGAAGTAAACCCATCATGGCAGAAGCAGGAAAAGTGATGCATACTCACTCTGAATACAAGATGATCCTAGGTACCCTGAGGCACCACTTCCTCAGGCCAACATCGGAGAAGGTCTACTTCAGTAGGAAGACATGTACTAGAAGAAGGACATAATGAGAGCCACTGAGTGGTTGCTGGACCCTCCATGTCAACAAAGCCCTATCAGTCCTCTGCTATTTCCAGTTCTACCTGTAAAGAAATATGTTCACCCAATCTCTATCACATAAACCAAGCTACAGTTCTCTAAGAAAAGTATTCTTCACTTTTCTTGTGTCATGGACCCCTTTTCTGGTAAAAACTATGAACTCCTCAGAATAATGTTTTTAAATACATAAAATAAAATGTATAGGAAACTATAGTAAAGTATAGTTATCATTAATTTAAAAGCAAGTCCATAGATCGCATGTCAAGAATCTTTGATCTATAGGATGGTAACTACCCAAAAGCCAAAAGCATTATCTAAGCTGCTGGATCTGTGGAGGTCTATGATCTCATCAAAGTGAACATGTCCTCCAGGTATAGACCATAATTCATCCTTCTCATATGATCCAACTCTTATCCATGTTCATAAATTCTCCACAATTTTCCATCCTATTTGTTGAAGGCCTCTTCTAAATCTTATAATGTTCTTGAGCAATGGAGCATCTGGTCAGTTCATCTGCCATCCCCCATGGTGATTATGTGACTGATCCCCTTCCTTTTCCAATCATATCTCCCCTGGATATCTTTCACACTCCTTCTTAGAAAGAGGTTACCATGGATGGCTTGTTGAAGTTTTGTTCACTGCTCTTTTACAATTTTGTTTCTTGAGAGATTTTGTTTCTCCCTGAAACAGAAATAATGCTCAAAGGGTGTTAGTCTACAGGGTAGGAAAGGATGAGAAGGGCTACTTTGCAAATTCAGCACTGATTCAATAACAAATGGTACCCCTCCTCTGCCATACAGTCGAATCTAAGTACCAAATCCCAGCAATGCTCCCAATGCCAATCTATTCAAACTCTCATTTTGTCTGTCAAGAGATATTTCTGAGGTGGGTGGCTTCAACTGTCTTTTCCTCAAGTTCCCTCTGCTCACTTGGTCTTCCCTCCACCCACACTGGGAAGAAACAACAGAGGTACAAGAATGGAGAGTTTTGCCTTCTTAGATGATAGATGCCTAACTCAGTTTTAATACCACTTGGTATGAAAAAAAATAGAGAATTACAGCTGCTGACTTGAAAATGTATTTTACATAATCCAAATATATTAACTGTTTATGAGGATAAATTATGCGTACAGAATGTGCATCAAGATTGTGAAATGGGATCTAAATTAGGGTGATCATGAACAATGCTTAAATGTTAAAAATCAGGTCTCTTTAAAAATTTAAATCAGATTTTTTTGTCAAAATACTTTTCATGGCAACCCTAAATTACATAGATAGCTGTCATTTAAGGTGTCAAAACACAAAGATAACAAGTTGGAATAAAGATAGTAACTCCCAATTACATAATACTTGAGGTATCAATTTCTAGAATCTTTTCTAAAGGAAGGTTTTAAGGTTATTAGCTCCATGCTCCTTTTATTACCAATAATTCCAATATTCAGCATCATAATCAATCTGTTGCTGAGAGAGAGAGAGAGAGAGACAGAGACAGAGAGAGAGAGAGAGAGAGAGAGAGAGAGACAGATGGTGATAACATGGTTATTCAGAATCCATCCTTTTGAACCGTCAACTATAGAGAAACTGTAAAATAACCATTTAAATTTATGTTATATTCCCTTCCAAATTATTGGAGATGACTACTTATATGTGGTTATTACATTCAACATTTACTTTGGAAATATTAATCAAGCACCTAAAAAGAACAAATAAGTGTAATGAGAAGTATTCAGGGTATAAAGCTGAGCAAGATGTAGTCCTTGACCTCAAGAAGCATACAATCTAGTCATACAAAGAGCTACCCACAAATATCTACCCGTGTAAAGAATGAATGTTAAGTGGTGGAAACTATATGGCATAAGCTAGGAGTTCCTAAGCTTTTTGATGTCACTGACCCCTATAGCAGTCTGGTGAAGTCTATAGACCACTTCCCAGCATAATGTTTTTAAAGGTATAAAGTAAAACATAAAGGATCACAAAGGAAACAAATTATAATAAAATATGGTTATCAAAATATTTTTTAAATAAGTTCATGCACCTGAGGTTAAGAACCCCTGCTATAGCATGTAGCTGTAGGCAAGCTAGGTGGTGCAGTGGTTAGTACACTAGGCTTGGAGTCAAGATAGACCTGAGTTCAAGACACTTATTAACTGTGTGACCCTGGGCAAGTCCTTTAACCTCTATCTGCCTCTTATTAGTTGTTCAGTTGTTTTTCAGTCGTGTCCAAATCTTTGTGACCCCATTTAGGGTTTTCTTGGCAAAGGTATTAGAGTGGAGTGTCATCTCCTTCTCCAGCTCATTTTACAGATGAGGAGCTGAGGCAAACAGGGTTAAGTAATTTGTCCAGGGTCAAACAACTAATAAATGTGTGAGGCCAGATTTGAACTCAGGAAGAAGAATTCTACTGACTCCAAACTCATTGCTCTACCCACCGTACCATCTGTCTACTTCATTCTTCTCAATTGTCTCAGGATTAATATGAGATTCAAATAAGATAATATTTGTGATGTGCTTGCACTTGGTAAGTTCTTAATAAATGCTTGTTCCCTTCCTATAAGAGCAAAGCGATCAAGGAACATATCATTACAGAGTTGGAATCTAAGCAGGACTTTGAAAAATGGGCAAATGTCAGGGAAGGGGCACAATATAAGGGCATTGCATAAGAAAACACATTGCTGTTACATATTACAATAGCCAGATGGGCTGCAGCACAAAATTGTTTTGATGAGTAATAGAGGAGGTCTGGAAGGACAAATTAGGGCCAGATTGTGAAGAACCTTGAATGCAAAGCTAAAGAGTTTTGACCTCCTTCCAAAGGCAATGGAGCATTACTTGGAATTTATAAGGAAGAGAGCAACTCAAAAGGAGCTCTGCTTTTGAAAGATTAAGCAGAAGGCAGTGTGCAGAATGAAATTAAGGAAGTGGAAAAGAATGTTGACTGAGATTTTGTGTACAAAAACAAACCAGGAAATACAAGATTTTAATTATAATGAATCAGAATTTGGGTAAGATATTGAAAAAACAAACAAACAAACAAACAACATTAGATCAGGTACTTCAGAACATTTAGAATGATTGCTTCTATCCATGTGCCAGGGTAATTATAATGAAAATCAAAATGTGACCCATCATATGACTGGGGCAATGCTCAGAATCTTTGCCAAGTTGGGGGAGGGAAACTGAGGACAGATGAATCTTTCTTTAACATGGTTCTTGCCAGAAGAAGCTTCCCTTGGCTCAAACAGGCACCTATTCCAGGAGGTGAGGAAAATACCAAGGAGATTTCTATGTGGCTTCTTGAAATGATAAGACCTAAATTGAAGTGGTAGCCATGGGATTAGTGAGAAAGAAAAGGTGTGGGAAATGTCCCAGGATTTGGGAAGACAGGCTCAATTACCAATCCCATCTTAATTTGACTCTAGTTGGAGTACAGGAAGGAGCACTGAAATGAGAGTCAGCAGACAGAGGCTCTAATTCTAGTCCTGTTACCAATGCTGTATCCAACCAAGTTTTACCTCGGGCAAGTGAACTGAGCCACATTTTTTATCTTCAAAAGAAGGAAGTTGGACTATATTACCTCTAAACTCTCTTTTAGATCCTCCCATTTTGCCAGGTATCAGTCAGTTAAATATTAATTGTATGAGAATGGAGTAGTAAGCAGAATGAGACATCAAAGCTATGAAAGATAGCAGAAGATAGGAAAAGGTATAGTCAGACTCATCTTCCTACATTCAAATCTGGCCTCAGACATTCACCATCTATGTGTCCCTGGGCAAGTCATTTAACCCTATTTGACTCAGTTTCCTTTTCTGTAAAATGAGCTGAAGCTCATTTTAAACCTGAAGCTGAAGCTCATAGTAAACACTCCAGTATCTTTGTCAAGAAAACCCCAAATGAAGTCACAAAGAATTGGACACAACTGAAAAAACTCAACAACAGCAATCCTCAAAGGACCAGGGAAGGCACTCTGGAAACAAAAACAAAAACAAAACCCTTCCTGCCTTCAAGACTTTTCTTTTCTATTGAGGAGAGGTAAATAACACATATACAAATGAGTAAACAGAAAAGTACGTGCAAAGAAGGTAAGAGTATTAATGATTGGTAGGGAGATGGGATGAAGAAAGAGCCCCAGAGGTGGCTCCTGAACTTTGTTTTGAAGGAAGCAGGTATTGTAACAATAATAATATTGGCTAGTATTTATATAGTATTGTAGTGTTATATGCCAGCGCTGTGCCAATCAATGTACAAATGTTATCTCATTTGATCCTTACAACCTTGTGAGGAAAGTGCTATTATTATCTTCATTTTACAAATGAGGAAACTGAGACAAATCAAGATGAAGCAACATGAACAAGGTCACAGAGCTAGTAAGTGTCTGAGGGCAAATTTGAACTCCTGACTCCAGGTCCAGCACTCTATTAAGTGTGCCACCTAGCTGCCCAGGTGTAATGGTAAGCCATTCCCATAGCAGCTGCTATGAATATACATGCGTATCTCCATGGTTGGTTCACAAAATATACCAAACTCTGCTCCTCCAAGACAAAATCAAAATATTTATTTGAAATATCCCTATTAGGATACCAGAAGGCAAGATTTAGAAAGGTACTCATCAATCCAAGGAGCACCAACATTTCTGTCCTTCAAGCCTCCCCACAAGCAAGCTCCCCTAAGCAACCCTAAATTCCTTCTTCCTTTCCCTCTCACTCTCCCTCTCCTTCTGTCTCCCCCCACACCTTTTCCTCCAAGCAATACATATGTACTGTTTCCAATCAAAGACACATCAATTGATTGTCTGAGAACCAAGAAGCTTGAAAATCAGCACTTAATTGGAAAGGTGTGGGAATCCCTGTGTCCCAAAGGGCTCCATATAAGGCCTTTTAATGGGCAGGGAAGATCTTATATAGCATTAAACTTATATACCATTAAACTTACATTAGGTGAAAGGTAAAGAAAGAAGTCCATGGTAGACAGGAGGAACCATTTGTTTAAAAACCCAGAAGAAGAAAATGGAATATTATGCATGGGAAATATCTGGCAGATCTGTTTGGAACAGAGAGTATATGGGCAGGGACAGGAGAAGGAAGGCAGAGGGAGAGATATGAAATAAGATGAGAAAGGCAAGTAGGGGCCATATTGTGAAGGGCTTTAAATGCCAGGCTAGGAAACCACTGAAAGTAGAGTGACAGGGTCAGAGCTGTATTTTAGGAATATCAGTGTGGCAGCTATAGGGATGATGAACTGGATGAATTTGAAGGGGAATAATAGTAAGTGACGTTTTTATGGTGCTTTATGATCTGTACCACCTCCACAAAGTTTTACTCTAAAACCTCCTTGTGGCATGGAGGTGACCCTGGATTCTTGGAGGTTATACCAATGGAGAACAAGCTCTGGCAGGTTCTACCATCTTGGAGAGACTTCAATAACAGTCCTGGCAGCAGGACTACATCTATTTTCCAAGACAAGCCTAGCCATGTACAGAGAGGTTCACCATTGGTAGGCTAGCCATTATAAGGTGAATTATTGGTCCATGGCAACCCATGGAAAAAAGAATAATACAGAATAGTCTTCAGTCCTCTGTAGTACCAGTGACAGAGTGGTGGAAATGGGAGGGAGAGAGTATTAGGAATCACACAGTTGACAAAAAGTGGCAATAGTCAATGTTGGAAGGGTCATGGAATGATAAACATACTAATGCATTGTTGGTGGAGCTGTGAAATGGTACAATCATTTTAGAAAACTATTTGGAATTATACAAATAATAAAGTGACTAAAATATTTATGCCCTTTAAACCAATGACTCTGTTACTGAGCTTATACTTCAAGGAAACTATTGATAAGAAAAAAATTCCCCCCAATTCCCCAAAATATTTATTGTAGCACTTCTTATAATAGCCAAGAATTGGAAACAGAATAGATGCTGATCAATTGGGAGTGACTAAATGAATTATGGTACATGTAATGGAATGTCAGTTTACTAAAAGAAATGATGAATCTGAAATATGCTACAGAGAAATATGGGAAAATCTATGTAACCTGATACAGATCAAAGTAAGCAGAGCCAAGAAAACAATTATATACCACAACTACAACAATGGAGATGGAAATAATAACAATACCCCAAAACAATCGAAAGTGAATGTAAGTAAATTATAAAAATCAAGCTTCACTCAAATAAAGAAATGAGAAGATGCCCTCATCTCACCCCTTTATAAAGGAGGGAGGTTCACAGGCATTACACACTACACGTATTTTCAGATTTTTTTAATGTATCGATTAGTTGTGATGACTTTTTTCTCTCTAAAAAAGTAGTAAGAAACAGAAGACATCAACAAAAACATTTTTAAAAAATCACACACTTTTAAATCTGTTTATAATTATTAATATAGCTATTCTTACTTTCAATATGATATTCTCATCCAATGACCAATAAGTGGGAATACTGTTGCAAGAACTGAGTCATGTCATTGACGTTGTCACTGTGGGCAATGTCAGAAGCCAAAAGGAAGTTGCCCCTAAATTGAAGCAGAGCTCATAGGTTCTCCTTGGAGAAGTAAATAAAGGAGATGATAGAATTGCTCTTATCATGCAGCCAAAGGCATCAAGAAACACCATTTCATGTGGAACACTAGAGTGGTCTCACACTACAGTGCCCATTACTAAATATTTGCAAAAAAGGCCACAAAACAAATAATTGCAGCTAATGCACCAATATCTGTGACACAATGCCTGCCACATAGTAGGTGCTTAATAAATGCTAGTTTTCTAACTGTATGGACTGAAAGGTAGAGAAAAGTTCTCCCCCCACAAAAAAAAAAAAAATTCTCAGGAAGACCCTCCAAATGAAATCAACATAGTCTTAGATACTTTGACTTCAATACAAAGGTAAGGTAATTCAAATAGGTAAGGATGGCAGGAAAAAAAATGAGGTTGGGAATAAAACATAGTTCGAAAATTAAGAATTACAGAGACCAATGACATGTAAATTACACAGAAGCCTTATGCCTATATATCAAGAACATTTTCTTCAAGAAAAGACTGGGAAGGTCGTGTTCATCATTTAAAAAAACAGAAATGATTCTATTTTAGTGGACAGGAAATGATGTGCGTCTTTCTTGAATCATCAGTCTGTGTATAATCAGGTCACTGAATTTTTATAACAAATACCAGAGAAGTAGAGCAAAGATGTGGAGTGTAAGCCGCAAGCCAGATGAACTCTCCCAACATTCCCCTCCAAACAACTTTAAAATAACTCCTCAAATCAAATCTTGGAGTACCAGAACCAACAAAAGTTCAGAATGAGACATTTTTCCAGCCCCAAGACAACTTAGGAAAGCAGTAGGAAGACAGTGGGGTGGGAGTCAGCCCAGAGCAAAGCAGCAGCAGCAGTAGCACCTACTATGGTAACTGGGAGCTCTTAGCCCATAAATGATAAGGGGATTGGACAACTGGTCAGAAAGAGATTACAGGGTACCCTTTGCTGGCATTAGATACAGCTGGTGCTGATTGGCAACTCTATTGCCATAAGCAATAATGGGTCACAGTTCCAAGGCAGAGATGAGTACCAGCATTTGTGGGTGCAGGAAAGCAGGGGACCTGGTCACAGTTCCAGGGCCAAGAGGACTACTGGCATTTGTGACTACAGAAAAGCAGGAGGGCCTTCCTAGGTAAGACCAGAGTACAGACCAGGAAAGAAGTGACCATACCTCTCCTTGGATCACAACACTTTGGAAACACCAAAAATTTGCAGACCCTAGCACTAGCTCTGAAAATAGCAGCACAAAAAAAGCCTGAAATTGGAGACAGTTCCTCCCTACCCCCAGGTGAACAGAGTCCAACATTAACATAAAGTTCAAAGCCAAGAAATAAGCTGGAAAAATGAGCAAACAACAAAAAAAAAAAGAACTTGACCATAAAAAACTACTACAGTGTCAGGGAAGACTAGGACATAAACTGAGAAGACAATAATGTCAAAACAGTCACAGACAAAACCTCAAAGAAAAAAATACTAATTGGACCCAACCCCAACAAGAATTCCTGAAAAAATTAAAAGAGATAAAAGTAATAGAGGAAAAAATGGGAAAAGAAATGAGAGTGATGCAAGGAAATTATGAAGAGAATTAACAACTTGGTAAAAGAGGCAAAAAAAAATTTTTGTCAGAAATAAAACCTTACAGATAGAACCAGTCTAATGGTAAAAGAGGAACAAAAATTCACTGAAGAAAAGAACTTCTTTAAATAGCAGAATTGGCCAAATGGGAAAAGAGGTATAAAAGCTCACTGAAGAAAATAATTCCTTAAAAATTAGAATTAGGCAAGTGGAAGCTAATGATACCCTGAGACATTGAGAAATAAGAAAACAGAGTCAAAAGAAAGAAAACATAGAAGAAAATGTGAAATATCTTATCAAAAAACAACTGACCTGGGAAATAGATTGAGGAGAGATAATTTAAGAATGATTGGACTCCCTAAAAGCCATGATCAAAGAATGAATCTAGATATCACATTGCAAGAAATTATCAAGGAAAACTGACCCCAAGATTGCAGATCTAGAGAATGTAAAACAGAAATTGAAAGAATTCACCAATCACCTCCTGAAAGAGATCCCAAAATGAAAAACTCCAGGAATATTATAGCCAAATTTCAGGAGAAAATATTGAAAGCATCCAGAAAAAAAAAATTCAAATGTTGTGGAGCCACAATAAGGATCACACAAAATTTAACAGCTACCATATTAAAGGAGAAGAGAGCTTGATATATGATATTCCAGATGGCAAAGGAACTAGGATCACAACCAAGAATAACATCCCCAGCAAAACTGAGCATAATCCTTCAGGGGAAAAGGGGATATTTAATGAAACAGAGGACTTTCATGTATTTCTGATTTTAAAAAATAAGATGAGAGCTGAATAGAAAATATGACATTCAGATATAAGACTCACAACAAGCATAAAAAGGTAACAGGAAAGAGTAATCGTAAAAGATTGAATAGTTATATTGCTTGCATTCCTGTATGAGAATGCATAATACATGTAACTCCTCAGAACTTTATCATTATTAGGGAAGTTAAAAGGAGTCTAGATAGACAGAGGACATAGGTATGAGTCAATTATGTTGTGATGATTTCCCCCCACCCACCAAAAAAAATGAAGGGGTGAGAAAGAGGGATTCACTGAGAGAAGAGGGAAGGGAGAGATAGAATGGGAGAAATTTTCTCACATAAAAGAGACACATAAGGAGGGGTTTTTATGATGGAGGGGAAGATAAAGAGTGGTGGGCAATAGTTGAACCTCACTATCATTAGAATTAGTTCAAAGAGGGAAGAATATATATATATATATATATATATATATATATATATATATATATATATATATATATATATATATATATATATATATATATATATATATATATATATATATACACTCAGATGGGTATAGAAATCTATTTTACTGAAAAGGAAAGTAGGAGGGGAAGAGGATATGAGAAAAGAAGGGTAGTAATAAAAGGGAGACTAGATTAAGGGAGGCAGTGGTAAGAAGCAAAATTGATTTTTAATTAAGGACAGAATAAAAAGAAAGTAAAGGATAAATAGAAGAAAATAAGTTGGAGGGAAATACACATTTAGTGGTCATAACTGTGAATGTGAATAGCATGAGCTCACTCATTAAAAAAAAAGTGGATGGAAGAATAAATTAGAAACCAGAACCCAACAACTTGTTGTTTACAAGAGACACATTTGAAACAGAAAGACATACACAGAGTTAAAATAAAAGACCGGAGCAGAATCTATTATGCTTCAGCTGAAGTGAAAAGAGGCAGGGGTAGCAATCATGATCTCAGACAAAGAGAAAGCAAAAACAGACCTAACTAAAAAAGATGATCAGTGAAACTACGTTTTGCCATAAAGTACCATAGAAAAAAAGTAAAATCAAAAAAAATTTACAGCAAGTTTCTCTGATAAAGGCCTCATTTCTCAAATAATAGGAAAGTGAGTCATATTTATAAAAATAAGCACCATTCTCCAAAGAATAATTAGTCAAAGGATGTGAACAGGAAGTTTTCAGAAGAAGAAATCAAAGTTATCTATAGTCATGAAAAAAATGCTCTAAATCACTAAGTTAGAAAAATGCAAATTAAAACAACTCTGAGGTACCACCTCACACCCCCATCAGAAATGACAAATACTGGAGGGGATAAGGGAAAATAGCTATAGTAATAAATTGTGGTGAAGTTGTGAACTGGTCCAGTCACTCTGGAGAACAATTTGAAACTATGCCCAAAAGTCGATAAAACCACGCATACCCATTGACCCAGTAATATCCCTATTAAGTCTGTATCCCAAAGAGATCAAAGGCAAAGGACCTATATGGACAAAAATGTTCATAGCAACTCTTTTTGAGGTGGCAAAGAATTAGAAATTGAGGAGATACCTATCAATTGGGGAATGCCTGGACAAGTTGTGGCATATGATTGTGATGGAATACTTTTGTGCTATAAGAAACTGTGGGGTGGGGGGGGTTCAGAAAAAAACATGGCAAAACCTGTATGAGCTGGTGCAAATTGACGTGAGAAGAACTGGGAGATCATTATGTACAATAATAGATATTTTGCAACAATGATCAACTGTGAAAATGATCCAAGACAGTTTCAAAGGACTCATTATGAAAAAATGCTATCTATCTCCAGAGAGAGAACTGATGAACTCTGATTGAAAATTGAAATATCATTTTCTTGCCTTTTTTTGGTTTTTTGTGACATGGCTAATACAAAATAGGTTTTGCATGATTTCATATTTATAACTGACATAATTTTACTTGCTTTCTCAGTGGGTCATGAGGGGTGAGAAAATTTGGAACTCACAATTTAAAAAGAAAAGAATGTTAAAAAATAATAAGTGTGTTTTTTAAAATAGTAAAGACCAAAACTAATATAAAACTAGACAAATAAAAATGTGAAAATATGGCATAATTTTTTACTGTTTTTTTTATTTTAAAAGCATCTCTTTTCTTTCCTTCCTACATCCTTCCAATTAAATACAGAAGAAAAATAAATTTGCATAGTCAAACAAATATGCATAACAGATATGCATAGCCAAGTGAAATAATGTCCCTTATCGGTCATATCCAAAAATTTATTTCTCATTCATTTTGAATCCATCACGCCTCTGCAAAGATGAGTAGAATGCCTCATCTTCTGTCCTTTGGAATCCTAGTTTGGCATTGAATTGACCAGAGTTCTAAAGCCTTTCAAAGTTATATTTCTTTAAAATGTTGTTGTCATTGCATAGATTGTCCTTTTGGCTCTGCTCGCTTCCCTCTGCATCATTCAGGGGCAGCTGGGTGGTTCAGGAGATACACTGAAAGACCTGTATTCAGATCCTGGCTTTGAACACTTACTAGCTGTGTGACCCTAGAGAAGTCATCCGACCTCTCTTAACCTCAGTTTCATCATATGTAAAATGGGGATAATAACAGCACCTGCCTCACAGGTTTGTTGTGAGCATCAAATGAGATTATACACATAAAACACTTTAAAAATACTAAAATCTTATATAAATGCTATCTGTTATTACTACTGGGGCAGCTAGGTGATTCAGCGGATAAAGCACCAGGTCTAAAGTCAGGAAGATTCTTCCTGAGTTCAAATCTGTCCTCAGCCACTTATGAATTGTATGATTCAAAACAAACCACTTAACCCAGTTTGCCTCAACAACTAACCCTAACCCTAAATTGCTCTAGTATCCTTGCCGAGAAAACCCCAAGTAGAGTCACAAAGAGTTAAACACGACTGAAAAATGACTGAACAACAATTATTATCATACTCGTTTTCCCAGTTTCCTCTGAAACTATCCATTTGTCAATTTCTTGGGCTCAATAACATTTCATTACCTTCATGCACCATGGTTTGTTTAGCCGTTCTGTAACAGGCAGAGTACAGAGGTGTCCTTTTCCTTTCTTTAAACTCTTTAGGGTATATACTATGGTACACTTAAAAACAAAACAAAAACCCTCAAATGATATGTTTAAATACGTGCTGATGTCCTAAATATGAGAAATTAATAGGAAAAAGGGGCATCAATATGGATTATAACCATGGATTATTCACAAGTTTAACTAATGTAAATGAATGGCTGTAACAAGGGGAGCAAAACAATCTAGAAACCATCCTGGTCCCAAAATATTTGATCAACTTGTCAAGGAAAGAGATACGGTGACCAAAAAATATGGGTTTGGAAGATAAACTCATTTATAAAATATTAAGGAGATGATTTTAAGCAGCAATAGAATGAAAACCACGGAAAGGAAAAAGCAAGTTTAAAGAAATTCTGATGGGAGACCTGACTGCAACAATGCCATCTCATGAGCATTTAAGGATGGAATTGTAAGGAAGTCAACAAACAGATGAAAGCTGGAAAATATCTATACGAATGGTTCAACAAAGTCTTTTCACCTTCAAGAACCATGTAGCTACTACATCTGAACTCTACAAATCCAGATTGAGATGTACTTCAGGAAGAAAGGGAAATAGTATTAAAGGAAAGAAAAACGGGAAAAAGCGGCTGGACTAGATCAAGTGTATACAGAAGAGATGTGTGCTGGAGGTAATACAATTTTAAGGGTGTTGGGAAATGAATTCTCAAACACTCTTAAAATGAAGAGAACACATCAAAAGTGGGGGAGGGGGGACATCTCAGAATTTATTATTACAACAACAAAAAGATGGCTGAGAGAACTTCACTGCATTCCTATCTATATAAAATTTTTCTGAAACTTGCCTCAAAGTCTTCTTTGATGAGGGTTTTAAAAAGGAAATAGGCAGGGTTTTTTCTAAGAAATTCCACAACAAATTTTCTTTATATTACTCAGTTGACTAGAAGGTGTCATTGTTGTCCATTTTTTAAAAAATAAAATTAATTTTGAAGAGCAAAATGCCTCATTAAAAGCTCTCCAGAAACAAGGTGTTTGACATGCCCATATCAAGATTATGCAATATTCCTTGAATGATATAATGACATCTTCTTTTTCAATAAAATCTGGTTAACAAGGTATCAAACTGGGATACATCATCTTATCAAACATGTCTTCCACTGTCATAGGGAAGATGTAATGCAGAGTCTGAGAAGAGAGATTCCTTACATAGGGATCATCCTCCAGATGATACTATTTCTTTGCTGTGATAATTTACATTAAATTCCAAAACACTGCAGAGTCATCTAAATTATATCCATAATCCTTCAAAAGAGTTTGGAATAACTAATTACACTGGCAAACTAACTGTATGATGAATTTCTATTGCTTAGACTATGCTACACAGTTGAACAGACAACCCATGTGTGTATCTACACATATATATGCATATACGTATGTATTATTCATGTATGCATATATGTAGGACTACAAGGTGTCCCAAAAGTCTTTGAGCAGTTTTAAGCTTTAATAGTTTAAACTCTGTTGTGCATGTATGTAAAATCTGGGGGCAGCTAGGTGGTGCAGTGGATAGAGCACCAGCGTAGGAGTCAGGAAGACCTGAGTTCAAA
Source organism: Notamacropus eugenii (assembly GCF_028372415.1). Lineage (NCBI taxonomy): Eukaryota > Metazoa > Chordata > Mammalia > Diprotodontia > Macropodidae > Notamacropus > Notamacropus eugenii. Next base: position 2,844,989 of record NC_092878.1, on the reverse strand, counting down.
TCTCACTTCAGACACTTGACACTCACTAGCTGTGTGACCTTGGACAAGTCACTTAACCTCAATTGCTTCATCCTGGGTCATCTCCAGTCATCCTGATGAATATCTGGTCACTGGATTCAGATAACTCTGGAGGAGAAATGAGGCTGGTGACCCGCATAGCCCTCCCTCACTCAAAACAAAGTCAAGTGCAAGTCATGTCTTCATTTCTCAGATGGCATGGCCTTCTTCGGCAACGAAGGATGAACACACATGTAAAATCTAAAGAGTAGAGCCAACACATAAATAGATAAAATTTCCAAGAAAAAATAGAGACACAGATACAAAGAGACAGAACTGTAGTGATACATATTGGTGTATCTATCTTAGACACTGCAAAGGCACAATGAGCTTGACCAAGAGTTGAACAGAATGAGGAGAGCAAGCTAGATTGCTTTTGGAAAATAGCAAAGTTCATTTAGTGACCATAAAATTCTCCTTGGAATTGTCCATCTTTTTGACACTAATATTCTTCTTATGATGCTATCTGGCTGAGAGTCATGAAACGACAAGCATACTTCATTTTATTGCACTTCACAGCGATTGAATCATTTTCACAAATTGAAGCGTTGCGGCAACCCTGCATTGAGCAAGTCTATCGACACCATTTTTCCACAGTGTAAACTCATATCATGTCTCTGTGTCACATTTTTATAATTTTTATGTTTCAAACTTTTTCATCATTACTAATGAATTAATCCAATATGGTGATTTATGATCAGTGATCTTTGATGTTACTACTGGCATTGATTTCCAGTGCCAGGAACTATGCCCATATAAGACAGCAAACTTACCAAGATAAATGTTGTGTGTGTTATGACTGTGAAACCAACTGGCTGTTCCCCATTTCAGTCCCATTCTTTGGTCTTCTCTATTCCCTGAGACACAACAATATTGGAAATTAGGCTAATTAATAACCCTACAATGGTGTCTAAGCATTCAAGTAAAAGGGAGAATCCTAGTGCCTTCCCTTTGTTAATTATTCCTATTTTTTTCCTGTATACATCTAACTTTGTATATGTTTGCTTGAATGTTGTCTCCTCCACTAGACTGTAAGTTCATGGAGAACAAAAGCTATCTCTTGCCTTTCATTTTATCCTCATTCATTAGAACAGTGCCTAGCACATAGGAGGCTTTTAATAAATGTTTATTGGTTGATTGATTGAGAACTTACCTGCTCCATTTATGTCCTTCAGATATCTGGAGAATATTAGGAAGGAATATTGCATCACATTTGGATAGAATTTCTATGGTGTTTTTATGGAAAATATGGATAAAAGTCTGTCTGTCTGTCTGTCTGTCTGTCTCTCTCTCTCTCTCTCTCTCTCTCTCTCACACACACACACACACACACACACACACACACACGCACACACACCAGCATAGATGGGCTGTGATCTGAAATATCTATACGGATGGGGTCACAAATCCATTGCAGTACTGGAGCACAAACACCTTACATAAATTCTCACTTGACACAACCGTATGAAGCGGATACTGTTTGGTATTAATAGCTCTTTTTTTTTTCCACACAAAGAAACTAAAGTTATGAGATATGCCCATGGCCTCACATCTATTAAGTGTCAGAGGTTATATTAAAGTGATTAAAATGTCCATAACTTTTGACCTAAACATTTTACTGCTGGCATATACCCCACACAGGTCAATGATAGAAAGCCTCGTATTTGCCAAAATATTTTTTGAGGGTCATATGTAGGCATTTATTATTTAAGATCAAGAACAGGTTATGAAGGGGAGTGTTGAGGGGAGAGGGAAGAAGGGAGGGAAGGGAGAGAAGAGCCTCTCATCTGGGTCTGCTCTAGATGGGGCTGGTCCTGATTTCTGAGCCTTGGTCCAGGGAACACAATGAAGCACAAGATGGGGTTCCAGGGGGATTTAGGATTTAGGAAAACATCAGGGATGGCCAGAGTTACACATCCAATCAGAGATGGGGGCTGGGATTCTCCTTGGATCAGCACCGCCGCTTCCTTTTAAGAACTGAAATGCCATAATAAGTTCCATCCCACTTATTTCAGCTCTTATAAAATTTTCTTGTAGTTTTTGTGCTAAAGAAGTCATTCATCGTCTTTCTAACTTCTTGCACTTTGCTTCTAGTTTCTTTGACTATGCATCCAACTCGTAAGCTGCCTACTCAAGAGCTGCTACTTGCTCTTCATTAAAGTGATCTGATCTAGATAAGGCTGAATACTGCATATTTCTGGTTTAAGACCTTTAGGTTTCTACTTATGCTTACTGCAATCTTTCATTTCTAGATACTTCAAGCTAGTCAGGTTGTTCATGTTTTCCAGAAGTTTACAATCTTCACTGGTGGCAATCAGTTCACCTGTCAGTTACATGGCCATTTTGGAGAATATGTCCTGGCACAGCCCTGTGATGTCCACCTTGGTGGACTCTGTGGCCTCCTTGGCTGTCTCCACCACGACATCATCTAGACTGGGGAAAAGTGGAAGGAAAAAGGATGGAAGGAAGGGTGAGGATAGGGGAGGAGGGGGTAGGGAGGGAGAAGGGAGGGAGAGAGGTAGGGAGGGAGAGGGGAAAAAAGGGGTAGGGAGGGAGAGGGAATAAGGAAAGGGAGGAAAAGGGAAGGATGAAGACTCGGAGTAGGAGTGCCAAAATATTTACAGCAGCACTTTCTATGGTAGCAAAGGATTAGAAACAAAGTAGATATCCATCAATTGGGGAATAGCAAATCAAATTCTAGTTTTTTAGTATAATGGATAGGAAATGATGAATATGATGAAGCGCACTGACTTATATAAACTGATACAAAGTGAAATGAGTGGAAACAGAAAAGCCATATACACAATGACTGCAACAAGGGATATGGACATAGTGACAACAAGAATGGATATGGCCATAAAAACTACAACAATGGATATGGAAAGAACAAGAAGAATAAAATTGAAACAATTCTGGGAAATTATAAGGACCAAGGTTGGTCCCAAGAAGACATATGATAACACATCTCCCTCTACTTTTTTTGCAGAGGTGAAAGACTATGGTTGTGGAACACCAAATATAATATCAAACTTTTTTTCATCTGTTGGATAGTGTTGCTGAACTTTATTTTCCTCTCTGTTTTTAAAAACATCTGTATTATATGGATGATTCTCCGGGAGGGGGTGGGGGAAGAGATACAGTAAGAAATATAGGTGATGTCAAAACAAAAATTATCACTAAATAGTTATTTCTCAGGAGGAAAAAGTATTTGGTCTTTTGGACTCCCAATCCCAAATACTCTCTCTCAGGAAAAGGAGGGCAGAAGCTGAATGTGAAAAGTACCAAAAGAATGGAGAAATAGAAAAAAAAAGGGAGAGGCTAGTGAAATATGAAGACTATAAAGAATCAAGATTGGTAGGAAGAGCAAGGCAAGAGAAATGTATTGAATGGATGCTCTATAGAAACAATGATGTATCATGTACAGAGAACTGGACCTAGGATCAGAAGACCCTGACTGAAAGCCCAGACCTACTCAGAAGTAAATTATGTCATCCATCTAAGCCTTCTGCTTTTCTGGGAAATAATGTTTACATGACTTATCACAGGAAGTCCAAGTTGGAAGGGATATCAAAGGCCACCTAGTAGAATCCATATCTGATCAAAAACCATCTCAGTAACATACCTAACAAGAAGTAACATGGCTTTTGCTTAAAGACCCTCATACCTTCCAAGGCAGCCCATTCTAGTTTCAGATAGCTCTGTTAGGACATTTTTTTCTTATGTCATATCTACATCTGGCTCATTTCCACCTACTGCTCCTAGTTCTGGCTTCTGTGGCAGAAGAATCAGTCCAATCCCTCTTCTATGACGTCTTTTTTTGTAAATGAAATCATTTATCATTAAACCCAGACTTTCTCACCTCCTCCCCTCCCCCAAGTCTTCTCCAAGCTAAACATTCAACCAATTTTCGTACTCTTGAGACCTTTCATCATCCTTAGAGACAGCTAGGTAGCATACTGGATTGAGTGCTGGACTTGGAGTCAGACAAATAGAAGTTCAAATCAAGGCTCAGATGCTTATTAGCTGAGTGACCCTGGGCACGTCAACTGAACCTCTTTCTGCCTCCGTTTCCTCAGTTGTAAAATAGGGGTAATAATAATACCTACCTCCCAGGATTATGAAGGATTAAATGAGATAATTTATTAAATGTTTGGCACAAAATAAAGGTTTAATAAATGCTCATTTTCTTCCTTAGAGGAGATAATTAAATAAGAGGCACTGTGGTATAGAGGAACAAGCACTGGACACCACTCTTTCCACCCATCCCCATAGATACATACGTCTCTGAGTCTCAATTTCTTCATCTGCAAAATGGGGACAAAGACCTGTATTATTTCCATCCAGAATTGCTGTGAGGATCCAATAAGACGAAAAACTTTAAGTATAAATGTTAGTTATAATTAGCCTCATCCTGAAAATTCTCCAGGTTACTTATGACCTTCCTAAAATGAAAACTGAACACAATACTCCAGATGTTATGCAGAGTAGAACTGTCATCTTAATGGTAGTTTCATGGACTACCATTCCACCCCATTGACTCATCCTGAGCTTGAAGTTCACTGAGTTTCATTCTAGATCTTTTTCAGACTGACGATTAGCCTTGCCTCCCACCTGTCAAATATGTGAAGCAGTTCTTTCAACAATGGTAATTTTCATTTATCTCTATTAAGTCTCTTCCTATTAAATTCAGCTTGGCTTTCTAGCCAGCTGAGATTCTCTTGGATCCCACCTTTCCACGTGAAAGCTTTTTGCACCACCAGATTTGATAAACATTTATTCTCCATCTTCATCAAGTCATTAATTATAATACTAAATCTCTCAGGGTTTCTGGGAGCAAAACTTTTTGTAAACTTTAAAGACTAATTTGAACATAAAATATTATGTAGACTCTCCATTAGAAACAAAAGGAAGGTCAGAAGATGGCGGACCAGCTAAGATTCTGGGCACAAAAATCCCTCTCCGCATCCAGACCAGTACACACTTGATTGTGCCACCTTGGAGGAACTGAGATCTCACAGATTCCCTGAGTATACCCTACTCTTGACAAAGGACCCAAAAGTCAAGTAACTGGTTGGGAAAATGCCCAAAAAATGGAAAAAAAAATAAGACCATAGAAGGTTACTTTCTTGGTGAACAGATATTTCCTCCCATCCTTTCTGATGAGGAAAAACAATGCTTACCATCAGGGAAAGACATAGAAGTCAAAGTTTCTGTATCCCAAATATCCAAAATAAATATTCAATGGGCTCAGGTCATGAAAGAGCTCAAAAAGGATTTTGAAAATCAAGTTAGAGAGGTGGAGGAAAAAATGGGAAGAGAAATGAGAAACATGCAAGAAAAGCATGAAAAGCAGGTCAACACCTTGATAAAGGAGACCCAAAAAAATGCTGAAGAAAATAACACCTTGAAAAATAGGCTAATTCAATTGGCAAAAGAGGTTCAAAAAGCCAATGAGGAGAAGAATGCTTTCAAAAGCAGAATTAGCCAAATGGAAAAGGAGGTCCAAAAACTCACTGAAGAAAATAGTTCTTTAAAAATTAGAATGGAACAGATGGAGGCTAATGACTTTATGAGAAATCAAGAATTCACAAAACAAAACCAAAAGAATGAAAAAATGGAAGATAATGTGAAATATCTCACTGCAAAAACAGTTGACCTGGAAAATAGATCCGGGAGAGACAATTTAAAAATTATGGGACTACCTGAAAGTCATGATCAAAAAAAGAGCCTAGACATCATCTTTCATGAAATTATCAAGGAAAACTGCCCTGAGATTATAGAACCAGAGGGCAAAATAAATATTGGAAGAATCCACCAATCACCTCCTGAAAGAGATCCAAAAAGAGAAACTCCTAGGAATATTATAGCCAAATTCCAGAGGTACCAGGTCAAGGAGAAAATATTGCAAGCAGCTAGAAAGAAACAATTTGAGTATTGTGGAAATACAATCAGGATAACACAAGACCTAGAAGCTTCTAATGTAGACATTAAGGGATCGAAGGGCATGGAATATGATATTCCAGAAGTCAAAGGAACTAGAACTAAAACCAAGAATCACCTACCCAGCAAAACTGAGTATAATACTTCAGGGGGAAAAAATGGTCTTTCAATGAAATAGAGGACTTTCAAGCATTCTTGATGAAAAGACCAGAGCTGAAAAGAAAATTTGACCTTCAAACACAAGAATGAAGAGAAGCATGAAAAGGTAAACAGCAAAGAGAAGTCATAGGGGACTTACTAAAGTTGAACTGTTTACATTCCTACATGGAAAGACAATATTTGTAACTCTTGAAATTTTTCAGTATCTGGGTAGTTGGTGGGATTATGCAGAGAGAGAGAGAGAGCACAAGGTGAATTGAATAGGATGGGATCATATCTTAAAATAATTAAATTAAGAGGTGAGAGGGAAATATATTGGGAGGAGAAAGGGAGAAATGGAACGGGGCAAATTATCTCTCATAAAAGAGGCAAGCAAAAGACTTTTCAGTGGAGGGAAAAAGAGGGGAGGTGAGAGAAAAACATGAAGCTTACTCTCATCACATTCCTCTAAAGGAAGGAATAAAATGCACACTCATTTTGGTATGAAAACCTATCTTACAGTACAATAAAGTGGGGAAGAAGGGGATAAGCAGGGTGGGGGGATGGTGGAAGGGAGGGCAATGGGAGGAGGGAGTAATTTGAAGTCAACACTCTTGGGAAGGGACAGGATCCAAAGAGAGAACAGAAGCAATGGGGGGCTGGATAGGATGGAGGGAAATATAGTTAGTCTTACACAACACAACTATTACGGAAGTCATTTGCAAAACTACACAGATATGGCCTATATTGAATTGCTTGCTTCCCAAAGGGGTGTGGGTGGGAAGGGAGGGATGAAGAGAAGTTGGAAGTCAAAGTTTTAGGAACAACTGTAGAGTATTGTTCTTACTACTAGGAAATAAGAAATGGGGTACAGAAAGTTATCTGGCCCTACAGAACAAAAGACAAGATGGGGACAAGGAAAGGGAGGGATGTTAGAAGAGAGGGCTGTGATAGGGGCAATTAGAATGCTGTGCATTTTGGGGTGGGGGGAGGGGAGAAATGGGGAGAAAATTTGGAACCCAAATTTTGTGAAAATGAATGTTAAAAGTTAAATAAATAAATTAAAAAAAAAAAAGGAAGGTCAAAGAAAGAGGGAAATTCCCTGAGGCTAGTGAAGTTCCAACAATATTCCATGGTGATCGCTATTGAGAAGCTGTTGTCAATAAAGAGCATTTACTGAATGGCCATTGTGTACTAGGACGGTTCTAGGCTGGGCGGCTGGGAGTGGCGGGGAAGTATTGCCAAAGTCATTGAAAGAGGAACAGTTGGCAAGGTAACGTAGCCGGAGTTTGGGAACAACAAAGAGACTTCAGAAAGATTGAACTGCATCCTCAGTAGCCAAATCCTGGAGCCTTCGTGAAATAAAGAGGTAAGAATTTCTGGCCAGCTCAGCGGTACCTGCGGCAAGACGGTGCCCAGGTTCTGACCGCATGGACAGGGTTTGCTGACTGGACTGCATGCAGCGCAGCTTAGCCACCGTGGCCTGCCAGATGCTGTGACTGTCAGACACTGCCTGGCATCGTTAGAAATTACTCGGGCTACTTTGTGCATGGACTCAGGCAAAGAAGGCGCCCTTAGGAATTGGGGAGACTGAGAAGAAAAGCTTCCAATAAAGGGAGAGGTGAGAGACAAGGCTCCTGGGAAAGAGGTGGGTACAAGATCACAGTGCCCGCTGAAGAGAAAGCGCTCGCTGCTGGGGAAGGATGCCAACGAAGCCCCCAGAAGCACCAGGCTTCCCCTCCCAGATCAGGGCCGGAGGGTGCTCTAGACGCAGGGGCCCAGCGGCATCCCGGAGCCGGAGCTGGGTAGCCGCCTGCCCCACCGGCTGGGCGGGGCTTGCGGCGCACTCAATCCCAGCGGGTCGCCCCGAGGGCCGAGGAGCTCCACCTTCCCACCCCCACCCCCAGCCCAGTGTGCCTAAAACGCCGCCGGCCTCGCCCCTCTGTCATCTGCCACCGGCTTGGCATCTGCTCCCTCCGCTCCCGGGTCTCATCCTTCTTCCCGAAGGCGCCCCAGGAGGTGCCCCCAGAAGGTGCCCCGACCTCCCCGCCGCTGGTCTCCGAGGGCTCGTCCCCTAGTCTGCCCGCCCCTGCACCGCGCGCCCGCCACCCAGCTCCCGGAGCTCGCCCGCCCTAGCGTCGCGCTGCACGCCCGGAGTTCGCCCGCTGCCCTTTCGGGGACAGGGGGCATCGCCACCGCCATGCTCCCCGCCATCTACACGGCCGTGGCGGGGCTGCTGCTGCTGCCGCTGCTGCTGAATTTCTGCTGCCCCTACTTCTTCCAGGACACCAGCTACTTCCTGACGGTGGCCGGGGTGGTCCGGAGGATCCGCAGCTACTCCCGCCGCCGGCCGGTGCGCACCATCCTGAGCGCCTTCTCGGAGCGGGCGCGGCGGACCCCCGACAAGCCCTTCCTGCTCTTCCAGGAGGAGACGCTGTCCTACGCGCAGGTGGACCGGCGGAGCAACCAGGTGGCGCGGGCGCTCCACCGCCTCGGCCTTCGCCAGGGAGACTGCGTCGCCCTCTTTCTGGGCAACGAACCGGCCTACGTGTGGCTGTGGCTGGGGCTGGCCAAGCTGGGCTGTCCCATGGCCTGCCTCAACTACAACATTCGGTCCAAGTCCCTCTTACATTGCTTCCAGTGCAGCGGGGCCAAAGTGCTGCTGTCCTCTCCGGGTGAGTGCTGCCCCAACCAGGAATCCAGCCACCACACTGCCCCCGCTTCCTCCCGCCGACGTTCCTCCCTCCCCAGCGTAGATCCGATGAGGGTATAGAAAAGCATCCGCTTTGAGAGGCGGGAGGGAAAGAGGGGCAGAATTTGCCTCTGAGAATCTCCAGAAGGCTCAGCTCAAGTGCCATCTCCACAACCATGCCTAGCCTGATTCCTCTAGTAGCTAGCTCCTTCCCCCTCCTTAAATTCCTTGTATGTATTTTGTATTTTCTTATCTGTTTATGTCATTTCCTTCTGCCCTAAGGACAAAGACTGCTTTTGCCTTTCCTTGTATTTCCAGGACCTCCCACAATGCCTGGCATAAATCTGAGCACTTAATATTTGTTGAATGAATGAATACAGACTTTAGGGGCTGGGATCCAGATATTATAATGGATTGTGCATGAGTATTACAGGACAGTGTGCAGGGAAATGGAGTATTGGTGCAGAGCCAGACTCCTCTGTATCTCCATCTGAAATGGGCAGGTAGAGATAATAGTCCACGAGCATTTGCCACGTGCTGGTCTTTAGAAATACAAAGGCAAAAGTTTCTGCTCCCAAGAAACTCACATTCTAATGGGGAGATAACAAGAGAATAACTAGGTTCTTAAAAGAACTGTATAGAGTAATACATAGGAGGTAATCCCAGAATTCAAGGTTCTTACAGCAGGGAGGACAAGGGAAAGGCCTTTGTGCGTAAGGTGGTCTTGAAGGAAAACAGAGATTTTGAGAGGAGCTACGCCATTCAGTTTGGGAGCCAGGCAGTAAAAAGATGCAAAAAGAGGAGGTAGAATTATGTACAAGAGGTAGCAAGTAAGCCACTGTCCCTGGGTCATAGACTACATAGAGTGAATAAAGAGTAAGACTAGGAAGATAGGAAAGATCCAGGTTGAAAAGAGCTTTAAACACCAAACAGAAGAGTTTATGTATTATCCTAGCTGTTGAAAGTCAGAGTACTCCTCTGCTACACTCTGCTATTCGGAGATAGCCAGGAAACCCTCCCAACGCAGTGGGTGGACCTTCTGGAGTGAATTTGTGGTAAAATGTGAACAGGAAACCTAGCTTGGGCAGGCACAGAACATTTGTCATTGATATTGTTCAGGGGAAACGTGGGAACCAACTGGATCACAGATCCATTGGAACCTTTGGACAATTCCACATTCATATATTAAGCGCTTGCTTCCTGCGGGAACTGTGCTACATGTTGGGGGTGCAAAGACTAAACAATTGCAGCCCTTAGGGAGTTTGGAGCTTGGATGGGAGAGGGGAGGAATATATGACTTGTGCACAGATAAGCTAGGAGTGATTGAGACTCTCTACCATGGAAGTATTCCAAGAGGGAAAGAGGGAGAGAACACTTTGCAATTGGACCACTAGGGAAGCCTACATGAAAGAGGTAGCACCTGATTTGAATCAGGAAAAGAAGATCAATATTCTGAAAGGCAAAAAGGAGGGAGTGTATTCTACAACCAGAGCTCAGTATGTACAGAAGTCTGGAGGCAGGAAGTAGCATATCGAGTTCCATGAAGAGTGAATAGCCTGGTTTGTCAGGAACCTACAGTGCATGAAGGGTAACGATATGAAATAAAGCAGGTTAGAGCCACGTTGTGGTGGGCCTTGATGACAGGCTAGTTTAATTTAATTCACCAAGGATCTATCAAACATCTACTATGTGTCAGACTCTGACAAAGACAATAGTAAAATGGTCCCTGCCCTCAAAAATATATGGAGCATAAATACAAACTAATTGGGAAATTCCAGGTTTCAGATTTTACCCCTATTGCCTAATTAAGAGCCACAAGCTCTTTTTCAACAGGAGAGTGACATGGTCAGGATTGTACATTAGGACGATGCCAGGCCTAGAGGCCTGAGGGCTACCCGAGTCTTACCTTACCTATCGTAGGTCTTTGGCTGGCCAAACCAGATAAACGTATGAGAGAAGAGACTTTCCGGAGTCGAACAAGGGTTAGGCTTTATTCAGGGTCCTGGTTACATGTGCAGGGGGAACTCTTCCTTAGGAGAGAGAGAGAAATCTCCCAAGGAGGCAAAGATCTTACAGTAAGAGAATGAAAGCAGAAGTGGAAGTGGGGAGAGAGGGGAGAGAGAAGAAAGGAGAGAGGGAAGAGCGAAGAGAGGAAAAGGGAAGAGGCGCCTTCTGTCCTGTAAGGGCCCCTCCCGCGCTAAGAGCGCCTTCGGGCTTTCCTGGCCCTACTTAAGCTCTCTTGCCGCATAGTTTGCACCTGAATACCGTGCCTGTTAGATAACAATAGGTGTGCCCAGATCCGGGCCAGTCTCGAGGGCGGGGATGCTCTCTCCCATCACGTTCTCACGGGAAGAGGCAGAAATACACGAGATCTCACTCCTCAATTCCCTGCTGTTTCCTGGGGGGCCTCATGAGAACACTAAGGTTTTAGAAGTCCTCACCTTTACCCGTCCGAGACTGTCCACACGGAACTGAGCTTACACCCCCAACAGGACGATTATTTTGACAGCTGTGTAAAGGATAACATGAAGAGCCTGGAAGCAGAGAGGCCAATTAGAAGTAGAGAATAGTTTAGTCAAACAGAGTTTGACTAAAGAGTCAAGACCTGAGTTCAAATCTCACCTCACATATTTACCAGCTGTGTGACCATGGTCATGTCACTAAACTCTGATTTTAGTTTTCTCATCTGCAACATCAGGAGGTTAGACTTAATGACTTCAAAGGTCCCTTCCAGGTCTAAAGTCTAAGATTCTAAGAATAAGCATTTATTAAATGCCCACCGTGTACCTAGAACTGTGCTAAGACAAGGAGCTTACTAATGGGGAGATATGTGCACAGTAAGTTTATAAAACTATGTATAGAATATATAGGGTAGCTAGGTGGAGCAAAGGATAGAGTGCTGGGCTTGGAGTCAGAGATTCCTCTTATTGCATTCAAATCTGGCCTCAGACACTTGCTTTCTAGCTGTATGACCCTGGAGAAGTCTCTTAACACAGTTTACCTTGCTTTCCTTCTCTGCAAAATGAGCTCGAGAAGGAAATGGCAAATCACTCCAGTATCTCTGCCAAGAAAACCCCAAATGGGGGCACCCAGAGTCAGGCACAACTGAAAACAACTCTACAACAAAAATATAGAAAATACACAAAACAAATACATGGGAATTAGCAGCTTGAGGCTGGTGGGGTGGGAATCAGGAAGAGCTTCATGTACAAGGTAACTCCCAAGTCAAGTCTTGAAGGAGATCAGGGATTCCAAGAAGTAGAGTTGAGAAGGGAATACATTTCACGTGTAGGGGACAGCCAGTGCAAAGGCATGGTGAGAGGACATGGAGAATGATTATCAGTAAGGATGCCATTATGGCTGAGTTGTATGTATCATGTGGGAAAGTTGTATGTATCAGTCTGTAAGAACTTCAGAAAGGTAGAAGGAACCAGATTTTGAATGCCAAACAGAGGAATTTGTAGTTGGTTAATAACACTAATGATAACTCATATTTATAGAGTGTTTCAAAGTCTGTCTTACTTAGGTGATAAAAGTGATATGGGGAAGAGGTCACATAGGAGAGATGTGGAGATAGACCTAGTAACCAACTAATTGTTTATAGGGGAAAGCAGAGAGGAGTCAAACCTGGATCACTGAAAGAATTCTCCTGACCCTAACAGAAATAGGAGAGATTAGAGGAAGAGGAGGAGGTTTAGGGGAAAAGCGATCAAGTCAAATTTTCTTTTGGATGATTTGAGTTTGATGTGTCAGCTAGACTTTCAGGTAGAGAAATGGAGGAAGCAGTTGGACATTGAAGACCATTAACTTCATATATGAAGATAAAGATTTTATTGAATGTTATGATCAGAACTGTGTAGAAATTGTGTGTTAGCGGGGCCCCGGAAATAGCGATGAGGAACATCAAAATGAGCTTTGGGCCAAAAGGCAACTTCCACATGGAGCTTGGGCATCTTCCAACAGGGCTGGTCCCCAGATTATACCGTTTATACTTCTACACTCACTCACTTTCATTAAGCCTATTTGACTCTGGGAAGCCAAGTGCCTTAGGTTAAGATAGGAGTTTCCTTTAGTACTCCCTCCCTAGTATAGCAGGCTTCTCATTTGCTCTATTTTCCTGTTTTTAATTGTGTCTTTGAGGCTAGTTGGTCTGGCAAGTAGAAACTTTGTTATCTTGACAGCTCCCTTTGTCTTAAGTGACTTCTCATTTTCACTTGATTGCATTTGTATTCAGATCATGCATTTTTAGTCATTCTTTTAGCTATACTTTCACACTTGGTTATACATTCAAACTGATTCTTTCACTCCTTTATAATGAAAAGTCTTTCTAGTTGAATGGATCAGCTGGACAGGAATAGCCCCTTAAATTTCCTTATAATTCTGCTTAGGCTGGAATAAAAACAAACAATGATGCTTTGATTAGGTTAACATCTATCTTAACTTCTACTGATTGCCTCCCCTACCCACCTCTCTCTTTGAAAGTGAAAGTGACCTCTACTGTGCTGTACTGTAAATGTTTAACAATCAGCTCTCCAAAAAAATAGCATGCTTGACATACTTACAAATCTAATCTGCGTTGCACCACTTTCCTAGTATAGACCCTAGATATAATCAGCCACAAAAAAAAATCAAGCCCCAATTTGACAATTTTCAAGGTGTAAATGCTTACACCATACATTTAACAATCAACTCTTCTGAGTTGGTCTGAGCTGGCTACTGCACTATACTGTTTCTTTCCTCAAATTTCTCATGGTATTTTTAGTTGGTTCTCCTTCTTTTCCTTTTTGCCTTCTATCCTCACAAGGAGTTCTGCTAGGTATCATAGTGAATAGAGCAGGGGTGGGGAATCTGCCTCAAGGTCACATGTTCCCCACCCCAGCATAGAGTGTTAGACTTACACTATGGAAGAACTGGTAGTACAATGGAGTGTTGAATTTGGGAGTCAAAAAAATTTGAGTATGAATCCTGCATTAGACACTTACTATCTGTGTGCCCCTAAACAAGTCCCTTAACCTCTTCTAACCTCTTTTTTTTCATCTGTAAAATGGGGATAATGATAGAACAGAAGCTAATTATTTCAATTTTTTGAGGGCCTCTACAAACATTACTATTCTGCCTTTCTGCAGGGTATGATTGACAACAGGGTATCATCCAGTCAAATCATATTTGGGATTATTTTCCCTACCTCAAATGATGATCATGATAAAAGTAATTTTAATAAGTAGCTTGCATTTCTACAGACAGCTCTTTAATGCTTTCAAAGCACTTAACAACACTAAGATAGTAGGTAAATTCGTCAATACTTGGTAAACTTAGAGCCTTGTCCAGGAAGTTTTCAAGTATAATAGAATCCAGTGGCTGAAGAGAAATGGATAAAATTGGAACATATACTTGAGAACATATTACATGGAAGATTAAAATCCATGTAGCAAATACAGTGTGACCACACACCAATACTGGTTGAAGTCCTTTCCAACTAAAGCCTTGACCCATCTTGGAGGAAACTTTTTAAAAATCCACTCCATTGATTTAAGCAATGTGGTCAATCAAAGTTAAAGGGTCATGGAGGTGGTAGGTGTTAGAAGCAGAACTTGAATCCATGTCTTTCTGACATCCTTAGCAGACTGGAACTTCCTTATAATTAAAGGTCAGGAGACAAAGAAATCTATGGTATCATAGTGGGGAAGATGGATGTCGTGCCTGTTCAAGCAAATGTCTTCACCTACAGTCTTACTGGTGTTGATGGTATAACTCAGAGAGTACCATTGGTTGGTTTTGGTTTTGGTTTCATTGGGGGTGGGGGAGAAGTTTATTTTGGTTTTGTATGAACATGCACAAGATTATCATTAAAGAAAAATAATCTCTCTCTGCAAAGAGAGACAAAGCTGGGCTCTTGGGTGCAGAATCCCCAGAGCCAATATTCCATTTATTAACCTCCACTTTCCTTCTTACTCTTTGCACTTCACTTTCCTCATTTTTAAGACTGAGGTGGTTGGACTGAATGATCTCTAAGGTTTCTTCCAGAATTAGTGAAGTTTCTTAAGAGAATCTCAACTTAAATTAGCTTACTTAAAGTAAGTAACTTCAACTTAAGTGGAAACTGAAACTCAACTTAATGAGAAATTAGTGAAATTCTGTGGGATGAGCAAGGCCCCCAAGAAGCCAAGGGATGGGCAGCAATGATTCCCTCCCCCTTTCATAGTGGCTGGTCTTTATCTTATGTAGACCCACTCAAAATTAGGGTTTAAAGATTGGGTGTTTCCCTTCTCTCTTCTGCTGCCTCAGGACTGGCTATGGAATATTTGTCATTCTGTTTGAATCATTTACTCCTTGAGTCTGTGAGTGTTCAGCCCTCTTACTAGAGCCAGCCACATTCCTAGGTCATTCTTTCTAGCCCCAGGCATCCTCGCCACCTAAGACCTCAGGTCTCATCTTCCTTGATGATTCTAACCCTACCAGCACAGTGCTGTCAACATCATGGCAGTGGTTTGCAGCCCCCAGGCTGGCTAGCTCTTAAGTTTAAAAATGATGAGCAAGCTGGGGCTGAGAAGAGGAAGGGAATGAGACCAAAGCAGGAAGGATTGGGGAATGAAGTAGTTAAAGCAGATGGAACTTGGATGGTCCAGGGCAGTCATATATCCACCTTATATATCTCATCCAAATTGGTCTTGGCGAATGCATGAAATCATGGGAAGAACACTATCCTAGGAGTCTGGAGACTCATTTGAGTCCTAGACCTGCTCCATAATAGCTATAACACCAAACAGCTCCCTGAACTTCTAGGCCTTAAAAATGGCAATAAAGATTTTTATTTTTAAATGGAGAGAGAGAGAGAGAGAGAGAGAGAAAGATGAGATGAGATGAGAGAATGAAGGAGCTAAAGTAGATCATCTTTAAGGACCTTTCCAACTCTAAGCTATATATGAGAATCTATGGAAGCAGGCTGGTACAGTGGAAAGAGCACTGGATCCAGTATTAGAAGACATGAGTTCGAATCCTGCCCCTGCCACTTACTACCTTGGGCAAATGGTTAACCTCTCTGGGTCTCAGGTATCCTTATTTGAGAAAATGAGCAAAATGGATTCTTCCAGCTCTATATCTATAGTCCTATGAATTCTAAATGAGGAGCCATATTACGAAGCTTTGTTCAGTGGGAAAGATATACAGCATGATAGTGACTGTTACAAAAATTCAAGGATATTAATACTACCATATGTGTCTTATCTGAAGGAATCCGCTAAATTTAGGACCATTCTCTGAATGATAATGATATTGTTAATACTAATAGCTATATTATATTTCATTTGTTTTTATTATTGTTGATGATGATTTGAGGATGGTGGGGTCATCCCCCTAGAAGCTGTATTACCGGGGGGGGGGGGGGGGGGGAAATGTATAAGCAATAAGAGCTCCACATTGGAGTTTTAGTAGTCTCTACTAAGACTGAGAACTGACACTTCAACAAAAAAAAAATCCATGGGAAATATAATTATAATATGGATTGTTGCATTTATTTGTCTATATCAAGAGTTAAAGTCACAAAGCACCAAAAAATACTCTGAATCTAGCAACAGGAAATATATTCTCAAATTTTTAAGACAAAATCACTTGGGTGAGGGAGAGACCTTGAACCTCAGGACACAAGACCCTGTGTGAGAAGAGACACCCCAAATTACAGCTAGGATGACTGCCACTGCAGAAAGAAGCAAGATAAGCCAGATCAAAGGATAGCTCATGGGATCATGTGGTAGCTTCCTACTTCATTATTTCTTACTAAATAGGTAATAAACTCCATTGTTTCCCTCTGCTAAAAATAATTCTTAAGTACTGTCGTTGTCTTCCAAATTTTGGTACATTGGAATCAAAGCCCTTATTGCCTTGCCCTAGTTTCAACTCTGAAAGCACACCCTTGAAACAGTGACTAAACGTTTATAAAATATTTGGCTTACTACCTGTGTGACTGTGTGCATGTCCCTTCGGTGAGGACTTCCATTACTCATCTGCCAAATGAGGAGGTTGACAGAACTGTTCCTGCCCCTGTAACGTTAGTTAAGAATCCAAGTCTTAAGCTGAAATCAAATCATGCAGTGAATATAAGTGATAGCAGTTCTTTGTAAAGGTACAAGCCTACCTCCACCTGTTGCTGTCCCATGAAACTAGTGTTCTTTTGAGTCATTAGGCTAGGGTGCAGTTGGTTTCTTAGGAGCAAAGGTATTGATGGAAGAGAGATTTTGAGGTAGCCAAAATGCGTAGCCTAATCCAAACACTAATACCGAATTCAGGGGAGTAAAGACACTGGGGCAGGGAATCGTAGACTTGGACCAATCTGGTTTCAGAAGTGGATGTTTGCAACATTGTAGTGGTACTACATATGTATTTGGTCAAGAAACAAGTTGTTTAAGGTAACTTTATGAAAAGTACATTTGTACAAAACCTCATTATGATATTTCCCTCTGTTTCCCTGTGTTCAAGATTTATTTATCCAAGTAGAATTTTTATTAACCTAATCAAAAGTACAATTGTGGTAATGAATCAGTTTTTAAAAATATTTTTACTTCTTTTGAAGGAGTGATGGGATGAGTTGTACCCTTCTAGAATGTATCCCATGTGGTGGTGTTAAGACTTGACAACCACCAACCAATAAGTTTTATCAACAACTATAATTCTATGACACTGAAAAAAGCAATACATCCGTGATCACATCTACAAGTAGTGTTTTTTCTGAATGGCCTTTCAGACTTTCTTCAAAGGCAATGTCAACACCAGCAATTTCTCCTACTTGCCTTTTTCAGATGAGCCTTCGATGCTCTCATGACTACCGTATCAACATTTTTCACAATCATCCTATCCATTTTATTCTTGATACTTCAGTTTATTCTTCACTCAAAAGAACATCCAGATGGCCTTAATGGTTAAGATAGAGTAGACTCACAGATCTAGGTTGGGCCTCTAGTTGAGGCTGTGTAGGCTTCCCCCCTCATCCTCTTCTTTCTACTGCCGATCTATTCTCCAATTCCCACCTCAGATGATACCTGCCTCCTCCATGAAGCTTTCTCTGTTCTCTACACACTCAGCTGGAAGGTGGTGTCTTTCTCCTCCAAATACTGATAACATTGCTCCCCTCCTGTTGCATTTTGTACTTGAATACATCAGTAAATCTACAATCTCATCAGTAAGGACCCTCCTTCTGATGATGCAGATGCCAACCCCTCCCAGTACCCTCTCGGGATACACAGAGGAGTCCTTTCTTTAATCTAGACCTTTGAATATTACATCCCTGTGCTTTGCACAGCGCTTGGTAAATAGGAGCTTAATCCGTGCTTATTGACTTGCTTGCCATTGGTCAGGTGCAGGAAATCAACTCTTTGTCTCCAAGGAGGACTCGAGCCATCTTTCCATGGAGCAGCAACTTCCCTATGTCTTCTGGTTTCATTTCTTACAAAAATGTCAATATTCATGTTATTTCCATGGCTGTCGTAATATCTAAACTCATTAGTCTTTGAATAAGTATCCCACATGTACCATCACGTTTTATGTTAATATTTATAGGCAGCCTAAAAGTTACAGTTATTAGCACTCTGTCCTGGCCTTTGGACAAGTATCTCACGTTTACAATATCAACAATTAACAAAGAGTAATAGCAGCTAGCATTTATATATTTGATATATAAGACACATTAATATAATATGTATATTTAATATAGTTAAGATTTGCAAAACACTTCACAAATATTATCTCATTTTATCCTTTCAACCCTGGGAGGTAACTGCTGTGATTATACTCATGTTACAGATGAGGAAACTGAGGCAGGCAGCGATTGAGCGACTTACCCAGTTTCATACAGCTAACATATATATATATCTGAAGCCAGATTTGAATTTGGGTCTTCCTAATCCCAGACCCAGCACTCTATTCACTACAACACCTAGCTGCCTCTACAGGGTATCCCCAAAGTCAGCTTAGTATTAAACTACTGAAGTATAAAACTACACCAAGACTTTTAGGACACCCTATATTTATTTTAATATCTATAGATTGCCTAAAAATTGCAATTAATAGCACCCTCTGCACTGGTCATTAGACAAGTATTTCATAATAACAATACCAACAGTTAATTTTTATAAACAAGGTAAAAATTGTAGGTTTTCACACTCTTTACGCCCTTTTTTGCCAGTCTATCTCCATCCCTTCAGGAGTGGAAATGACAGAAGGTCATACTTTTTCCCTTTATTTCATGGGTTATTATGACCAAGGATTTCATCACATAGTGGCTAATCTTTCATCATCAGTCTGTGAATAAATCAGTCTTTACCTTCTTGCTTAGGCTGGGCCCTAGACAGCCTAGAGTTTATCACTGATTGTACTTGGTGCCTCTGAAACTTAATAGAACCCACCAGAGCCTACAGTCTGGTGCATCATAGAAGAACCCAACGCAGCCTTTGTGGAGGATGCCAAGTGCAATACAAGTCTAGAGTACTGAGTCATTTGTAAAACTCTAGGATGGCACATAATCACATGTAGCAGTATCACCTTATAAAATAATAGGAAAATAACTCTGCAGAAAGCTTTATGTGAGACCAAACTTAAGCCACATTATCTCGAGCAATAGGAAAAAAGGACAAAGGCATGTGTATGGGGTGTGCCAGGTCATCCAAGTACACACTCCTAGAATTAATTGCCCATGATTAACTACATCACCTGGGATCTCAGAGCCCATTAAAGTGGGGGCAGCTCTCCCAGTCTCTGGACCCTTAGTTGCTGTAATACCCTTCCACTACTCTCCCTTCCTCCAAAGGAGTTTCTAATGACAGGGTTATCTCATAGTCTGGGGCCCTTCTATGATACTATTCCAGACTGTCCAGTGCTACCTCTCCTCTTGTGGTGGCTTCTCAGTTTGGCAGAACCCATTTCCCATTGGGGTCAAATGAACTGTCTGCCCTCATTCTTCCTGCCCGTAGGAATTCCTTACTCTTGTCTGGGGACTGCAACCAGCTGCATCCAGCCAGGGAAGAATCATTTTTATTTTTGACATTTTCTCCCTTTGGCTCCTTTCGCCATCTTCTTTTCTGTGGCCCAGATGCTTCTGGGGTTCTGGTTGATGTACTCCAGGAAGGCAAAAAAAAAAAAAAAAACAATTTAAATTTTTAAAGGATGTGCCTCTGGTCTCCACTTATTAAACTTCACCCACAACCCTTCATGGCAAAGTGAGGACTTAGGGGAGCAGGGTCCATTTGGAAAGATATTATTTCAACTGAAGATGAGGCTGAAAAGGTTTTTCTGAATTATAGGATAAGAGGAAGAGTTTGATTAAAAGGAACCCTTTGCAAGGTTTGAATTTTTAAAGTTATATTTAGCTGTTAATTTAACTGATAAGGTTTTAATTTCTTTAGTTTGCTGAATCAAAATAATATACTTAACAACTGAATAGTCAATAAATCTTCACCTTTAAAAGTTTTTTAATTAATTCTCTGGGTGCACATCCCAATAAAATGTGCTAGATAGACCTGTGATTTGGTACAACAACAACTAGGTAGAAAATGGAAACAATTTTCCAGAATTTCTATAGCCGTCTAATTGCATCATCAGTGAGAGTGGAACCACCACATTTGGGCTCAGCGTCTCAGTACTCCATATGAGGAAATGAAAATGATACTTGAGGTGAAGTTGAGAAGTATGGATGAAACAAAACAAGTACTCACAAGAAAAAAAATATCTTGGAAGTGACAACGGTTTGTAATATGTTGAAGGACTGATTTTTGTAAGGGAAGATACCAAGCAAGTGGAAAAAATTACAGTTACTGCAAAACAGCAGTTGAGAGAAGCATCAGCAACTCTTGAGCCATATGCCTTCTTTCTCATCTCCTTAAAATCTTTATGAGAACGAGCTACATCCACATGAAGCCTTGATGAAAATATGAGAAGGAAACAAGCAGGCTTTTGTGGACAGTTTTCCATAGCAGACTACATCTTCAGCCATACAGTTGACTGACAGATATAGAGAATACAAGATTGTTTGTGTTTATTGATTGTCTAAAAAAAAAATTTGACTTGGTATGATAAGCTGAAGCCTAGAAAGCTTTCTCCCAGCAAGGTGTCTTCTATATATGTGTCACGATCATGCAAAATTCTTTGTTGAATGCAACCACAGAGATAACTGCCCTGTGATTATCCATATAAAAGAAGCTATAAAACAGGGAAACTCCAAAGACCCCAAATGGAAGCCCGTCCTAAAGAGATAGTGAGTTCCCCAGATGCCCGTGTTTTTGAATGGCATAGATGGGACTGTATTTGACAGATTATGAAGGACAAGTCAAGAAACTGTCAGAATTAATGGTCAGCTTACTACATCAAACCCAGGGTACTTCAAGGCTGCCCCTACAAGCTTCAAGACCATTCAGAAGAGATCAACTTAACCACCAGCACAGAAAAAAATGTATGAAAAATGTCCATTCTAAAACTATGATAGTTTTGATGGTAAACAATTTGATGGGAAGTCCGTTAGCACATTCAACTTGTATAGGCACTGGAGATGAGCAGTAAGCATGGCTGAGAATTGAATTGGGGGGAAAGAATGATCTTTATCATATTTTAGCAATTATATTATACTTCTAGCATTCCCAAGCTATTCCCTTACACACACACACACACACACACACACACACACACACACACACCTTTTCAATACTAATATTTCCTTCATGGTGAGACTTGACTGCAAACCATGGAACCAGCATCAGTCCCCAGAAATCAAAATTATGGGTATAGCAAGGGACAGTAGAGACATGGTATATGTGAGAACACTGTATTATATTCAGCATCATGACTTGGTTATAAGAAGTGTTATAAAATATGTCCTCTAGAAAATAAAAGGTTGGAAAAGGAGATGGGCTAGTCATTTAGGGGCCATATGGGATAACAGAGGGATAGTATAAGTGATTCACAGGTACCTACAAAATGTCAAAAAAAAACAGAAACAAAGAAAGTCCTCTAGCTCACTTGAGTACATCTCTTTATGAAGGATTTATGGGAGGATATGGACAAGAATGACATAGGGTGAGGTCATTGGGTTGCCCTCAATATCATTAGAAGGAGTACTTGTAGCCATGAAACTGTAGATCTGTTATAATATGGAAATAATCGCAAAATTCCCTCCCATCCTATTTTGGGAAACCTTTTTTTCTCTATGTAAAAAAGAGAGGAGGAGAGGGAGAATTGTTTTGGCAAGCAAGTTCTGATTCACTGACGTACTTAGTTTGGGAGAAAAGGCCTCTGAGGGAAGATTCATAATGAAAACTTCAGTGCCCAAGTGTGCATGTTTCATGTGAGTGAAAGAAACAGAAAGAGGTCAGTTTAGAAAACACGCACATTGAAGTATCATTGAAAATTGATATTTGACCTGTTGAAGCTGTGAATGTGTCCATCCCCTCCGAAAAGCAATTTGGAATGGTGCAAGAAAATCTCTAAGATATGCCCTTTGACCCAGAGATTCCACTGCTAGGCATATACCCCACCAAGGTCAAAACCCCCAAATTCCCATATGCACCAAAATATTCATATCGGTACTTTTTATGGAAGCAAAGACAAAGGAAATAGAGTAGATTTTCATCAGTTGGAAAATGGCTAAACAAACTGTGGTCCATGGATGGAGTGGAATGTTACTATTCCACAAGAAATGGTGAATACGAAGAATTCAGAGAAGCACTGGAACATATGTTATGAACTTTGCAGGACAAAGTAAGTGGGACCACACAATTATTTCAATAATGCAACTAGAAAGAACAAAAAAAAAAAACTGAATGCTGTGTAATTGTAACGATCAAACTTGTCCTCAAAGAATAGTTGAGAAAATATATGTCCCTCCCTTCTTTGGAGAGATAGACAACTTAAGAGAATATTACCCATACTGCCATGTTGTCATATTGGCTAGTTTTTCTGAATTTTTTTTCTTTGACTACAAGGGATGACTCACTGAGAAAGGGAGGAAAGAAGATCTGTTCTGAAATAAAAGTGATATAAAAGCAAAAGATACAGCACTAAATTAAAGTTTTGAAAAAGGAGAGTAATTCTGGATTTTCTTTTCTTTCTTGGGTTAGGGACATGTGTCTAACCTAAGGAAAGAAAAACCAAACAGCTGCTGCTACCTCAACTGGTTTTCACAGTATCTCCTTGCTAGTGCCTCAAACAACTGTCTAAACCCTTCTTGTCAAACTGGGCAACCTCGGGAAGGTGGAGACAGTATCACAGGGAGACCAATTATTTTCCTTTTAGGCAATTTCAGTGGAGGTAAACTCACCACAGATTACCTCAGGCCTCAGAAATCAGGTAACAGGTCTAGTCTCCAGATTACTAGGAAGTCAGAGTCAGGTTACCAAACTAAGATAAGGAAAATTTGAGGTCAGGTTCAATAGG
The DNA here is from genome assembly GCF_028372415.1 of Notamacropus eugenii. Lineage (NCBI taxonomy): Eukaryota > Metazoa > Chordata > Mammalia > Diprotodontia > Macropodidae > Notamacropus > Notamacropus eugenii. Next base: position 2,821,753 of record NC_092878.1, on the reverse strand, counting down.
AGTTGTAGGAACATAGTAACATTCAAAGATTGAAAGATAATATTTTAGGAGAGGTGGAGTGCCCATAGGCAGGAAAGAAATAGAGGCACTCATGAAAGGATAAAAATTGTTCCCAAACCCACAAAGGGCTATACTTCTTAGCCACTCTATACTCAGGAAGCTAGCAAACTCTTGAGTGTCCTATCCACTATCTTTCGATAGTATCTGACATAAAACTTTGTAGGGATAGAGAGGAGAGGCAGCCAAAGAGGGATAAAGGTCAATTTGTCCTCCTTTCTTCCTATCCCCAGCCATGGTACTGCCTCAACAGAATTTAACCTAACCTTTGATCAGCCCTGATGAAAAATGTTAAGCAAAGTGTTCCCTCATAGAAAGAACAGTTTGGGAACTAATTAATGGACTTGGATTCCATAGGAACCTCAGCTCACTTCATGGTAGGAGGGAAGAGAAAAAAAATTAATTTTTCTTGACTTGTTTCAAAATTTGGAAAACTAGGGAGCATATGTAGATGTGGGGAAGGCATGAGACATGGATAAGTATGGATTTGAGTTAAACATTAATTTACAAAACAGTGAGATTGAGACGCAGCCAGGTTTAGTGACGAGTACAGCAGCTATCAGAGTGAGACCACCTCATTCAAATCCCACCTCAGTCACTTACTACCCTATGTGACTGTAGGCAAATAAATCACTTTTTCTTTCTGATCTCAATCTTTCTCATCTTTAAAGTGTGAAGTTTGTAGAAGGCTTCAGAGTCCTGGATTCTCATTCCGTGTCTTTACTAGCTTTATAATCACAGGCAAACCACTTAATTTCCCGAGGCCTCAGTTTCCTCACCTGTAAAGTGGGAATAAGATGACCCGTTGTAACTCCCTAGAGATTCAGCGTCCTCAGGCAACGAACGCTATAAATTGAAAAACAGGTGCCAAATTTCATGAGTTGAGGGAGTTTCATCCATGGGAATTTCCCTACAACCAATGAAATCACAAGCCTGATTTAAAAAACAAACAACCTACTTCACAGGCTTGTAATGAGGCTTAAATGAGGCAATACATGTAAGGTACTTTCCAAACTTTGAAGCACTGTAGTTGGTTATTATGAAGTCAGTAACTTTCTTGAAACACCATTACGAGACACAGTGCTGTTGAAACATTTCTTGGGGTTTTTTTCAACTCTCTAAAAGGAGGGCAGGAATTGTGAGTTTAATAAAAAACGTCCTTGCTTCTTAACCTCTCTTACGTGTTCTGCCTTGGAGCAGGCAAGTTGGATGAGCCACTGATTAGATGTTTTTACATAGTCTACAGATGCTAACACATCTATCTTAGCAGCCCTAGGTATGATTTGGGGCATTTTAGGGGCTTGACCCTCTACTTGTCTGGTCCCAGATCACCTGGAAAAGACTTTGACCCCAGCACTAAAGAGTCTGCAGGAGGATGGTTTCCTGAAACTAAATCCACACATTGCTATCCTTCTGCACCAAATGGAGAGGGTTTTTTATTTTGTTTTGGTTTTTCGGTCATGTTTCCCACTAAAACCTTTACATACATTTTTAATTTATTTATCTATGGACATGCTTTTCCACCAAATAGGCTGGTAAGCTGTGTGAGGGCAGGGGCTGCCTTATATTTCTCTTTTGTATCTTTGGTACCAAACACAGTGCCTGACACATAGTAGGGGTTTAACACATTCTTTCTGAATTGAGGAAAGAAGTCAAAAAACACAAGTCCCTAAAGTAAAAATCCTGACCAGATCATAGAGAAACATGTCCTGTTTCTCTTCCTCTAAAAATCACTTGATCATGAGTCAGGATAATTCACCCCCCAGTTTCATGCCCACTCTGCGGACGCTGATGCAAGTTAGCATGCAAAAGATTCCAAATTCCCCCGCCTGGCAAATATGGAAAGAATCTCATATTAAATATGATTTTCAGATAATAAAGCCCTTACCAGAACTCTATCATAGATATTTATCTCTAACAGTTATGGCAATATTTTCTGAGTCATTTTCAGTGATTTCATCCATCTGCGGAAAGAAGATAGACACCATTTTCTGTCCACATGGTATTTGCCTCCGCTCATTTTCTTTCATCTTTTGAAAGCATATAGGTCTTCAAAATTTGTGGACACTGTAAAGTTTTCCTCAGCAAACTTCTCTGGGAGCTGGACACTCTGGGTGAGATTAGTGCATCAAGTTATCTCTGAGTCTTTTTTCTAGGTTGGAAAAGTAACCTTGTTTTCTACAGAGCTAGTCTGTTGTCGTTGGGTCTGACTGTCTGTGACCCCATTTGGGGTTTTCTTGGCGAAGATACTGGAGTGGTTTGCCATTTCCTTCTGCAGTTCATTTTACAGATGAAAAAAATGAGGGTTAAGTGACTTGCCCAGGGTAACAAGTCTACTAAGTATCTGAAGTCAGATACAAGTCTTCTTGACTCCAAGGCTGGTGCTCTATCCATTGCACCACTGTATTTTAACACTAATTCCAAGAACTGCTACACTAGAGAAAACTGTGGACAAAACAGAATTTTGTTACTGAGAGTGGCATCACAAACCCCATTCCATCCTTCTATTCATAATTTATCATGGTGTTGTTATCCATGAATTTGTCCAAACCTTCTTAAAATGCCTATGCTACCTCTTGGGAAAATTATTTCTGTAAGTTTATTATCAAGTGGCACTTCCTTTTTCTCAGAGACTGCTGTTCAAGCTTCAAGGAGTACCTCCTCATTCTGATGCTCTAGAATGTGGCAACCTTTCCTGGCTTATTCGTTCATTCGTTCAGTGGATGTTGATTAAGACCCTGATGGTTGCAAATCACTGTATTGCACATGGATCTTTCCTTTATGATGCCTACCATTTTGGCACAGGCTTTGATCATAGCCTTTCTTAAACAGAGTAAAATTTTAGTCTTTCCTTATATAACAGCACATCCATTCCCCTTTCACATCAATCAAGCAAGTTGGTGGAATCTGTCTGTGATAAAGGGCATCGTCCCCAAACGTGTAAGCAAACATAATCCGTTGGACAAAAGATAATCTTTGCCCTCCTGAATTTTCTCCAGCTCCATGCGCTTGCTGACGTACAGTAACCAACATCAACAGCTTAGAAAAATAGGTTATAGTTTTGTACACGGTTAGGATAAGACTTTTCATTTTTTCTGTACTTTCCAGGCAGTTCAGGTGGTGTTGGTTAGTCCCACAACTAACAAATGATAGGGAGAATGGGGACTCCTACCCAAGTCCACTGATCCTCAAGTTAAGTGCTCTTCCCTTTGTGTCTCACTGTCTTGAATTTCATCTTATTCTTTGGTGAAAACTGAGGTGAAAACAAATTTACTAAGCCTTTCTGCTATCTCCTTTATCCTTTGAAATTTTGTAATATGGGTAAGTGGTCCTCATGATACTATATATAGTTATATGTTATTATCAGTTGTTATTATCTCAAAAAATGCTATTTTACCTACCTCTTTAATTTTGCTAGTTGACTATGAAGGCTGTTTATTCGTTTTTCTGGGAAAGTACAAGGTCTACCGTGCTTGAGACAAGTTGTTCAGATGTTTCAATCACGTGCAAGTCTCTGGGACCCTGTTTGGAGTTTTCTTGGCAGAGATACTGGAGTGGTTTGCCATTTTCTTCTTTAGCTTATTTTACAGATGAGGAAACTGAGGCAAACAGGGTTAAGTGACCTGCTCAGAGTCACACAGCTAGTAAATAAGTCTCTGAGGTCAGATTTGAAATCAGGCCCTCCTGACTCTAGGCCTAGCACTCTCTCCACTGCCTAGCTAGAGACTTAATATATATTTATACTGAGCTCTCAGTAAGGTATTGTTTGTTTGCTTTTACCCCCCAAATAATCTCTCGACTTTAGATGTCAGTGACTTTTGAACTTCTAACCGTTTCTTCTCCCAAACTGACCCCTGTCTTTTGTCATAGCTCTCTTTTCTCTAATTGAATTTCTATCATTTTTCCATCCTGCTGGAATGCTGAACTTTTCTCTGCTGTGACTGATAATGCTTAATAACTAATCTAGAGATACTTTCAGCGTTGGTTCCTATTTGCTGCTGAGGATCAAGTTCATTGTGTTTCCTTTGACTTGGCTTCTAAAACTGTATTAGGAAGCAGTCGTTCGTCCCTTGCTAAAGCATAGCTTTCCTGTGAGTTATTCAGCCAGTGTCAATAATGGTAATCCTCCGTTATTATAACCTGGCCTAATTTTGCAGCTTCTCAGTCTCATTTCATGTGCTGAGCTCAGTCTCATTGTCCTGATCTGGTGGTTACAGCATGGCCGTATTCACATCACATACCAAGTGTGTAATTCTCAGCTACAGAGCTTCCATAGAATGTCTCTAAACTGGTAAATTATTTTCACCATTTACATTAACGTTTATTATTCCTCTCATGTATAATACTTTACCTCACTTCCTTATGTACTTGGTCCTAACTTACATGGCAGCCAGGTTGGCACAGTGGATAGAGTGCCAGACTTGGAGTCAGGAAGACTCATTTTCCTAAGTTCAAATTGGACCTCAGACACTTACTAGCTGTGTGACCCTGAGCAAGTCACTTAACTCTACCTCAGTTTCCTCATCTGTAAAATGAGCTGAAGAAGGAAGTGGCAAACTTCTCCAGTATCCTGGCCAAGAAAACCCCATTGGGGTCACTGAGTTGAACATGACTGAAAACGACTCAAAAACAACCACAAAAAAACTTTCCTACGGAGTTGAAAGCATGATAGCCTGTGTAAACCAGCAGTCATCCTCCCATGAACACTTTGTCATTTTCATGAATTCATCCTCTTTTTCACACTCCTAGCATTTGCACCAAGGCAATTATACAAAATGAATCACTTAAGCAATACTCCTATGTTTTGTGACAAATGGCATAGTTTTATTAATTATAATAAGACATACAGTTTTAGAGGTGACATTTCTCAATTCAATTTTGTTCACAATGCATGAAAAACTGGAGAAACAAGGGATAAAGAAAAAAATCAGAAAGAGGAGCCCCAGCCCTAAGCTCTCCTTGGTCTGTTGAGCCGTCTTCCCACAATGCTAGGCAGCTGAACAGAAAAGCAACCTTTCTATTGCAAGAACAGAGTTAAAAGTCCAACAGCAAATGCTATTTGTAGATTGCAGATTAACTTCCTATATTATTCAGCTGTTTTGGGTCAGACTCCAGAAAACTAAATAGGGAAGCAGGGTGGTGTAATGGATAGTGAATTAGCTGAGACTCACACAGAGCTAGTTTTAAGTCTGTGTGACCACAGTCAGATCATTGAACCATGCAGTGTCCCAACCTCAATAACACGATGTTCCTAGACTAGTGGAAAGAATTTCTTCACCAAGGGTTCCCTATTCCAATGAATGAAAACATGAATGAAAAAGTATTTATTAATAGTACTAATGATAGTATGGGCCGAGCACTGGGAATTCAAATGCAAAGCTGAGATGTCCCTGCCCTCAAGGAACTTAGAATTTAATATGGGGAGACAACATTTATGGGGAAATGGTGTCTGGTAAGGTATGTTTTGGTCTGGAAAGTCATGGGGATCATGAGTAGAAATCTAGGGGAACAGATTGACACACTCCCTCCAGAAGCAATAAAAAAAAGGAAAAGCATTAATTAAGCACTTACTAGGTGCAAGGCACTTGTGCTAAGCACTGAGATACAAATAGAAAAAGAAGCTAATCCGTGTTCTGAAGTAGTTCGTATTTTAATAGTGGGAGGCAACATGTAGAAGAGGTTTCAGCTGCAAGTCAGATGGAAAGATCCCATTGTCCTTAGAGTACAGTTTCTAAACAAGTGGTAATACATCTTGTTCATTGGCATTTCCATTGATAAAACCACATCCTTTCAACTGTTTGAAGGTGTGAAAGACTTTGGTGGTAAGAACTTTCAAATCCCCAGTGGTTAATTTCAGTGGAGAGGGAACTAGTAGCCTGGGGGATCAAGAAAAGCTCCATGTGGGATTTGGTGTTTGAGCTGAACTTTGAAGGAAGCTGAGCAATCTTAGAGGCAGAGGTGAGGAAGTAATTCATTCCAGGTAAAGAAGAGATCATCTGTACTAAGTTGTGTTTGTCCTTCATTCTCGAAGAGGATCATGACATCAAGATGATGACATGACTTGCAGCTGACTTTGATTTGAGTGAAGGAGGGCTGTGCAAGGTCACCAATATCACTTTCTTCTCCTGAGCCATCTGGGTCCAGTGGCCTGATATTCATCAGGATGACAAGAGATGGCCCAGGATGCAATGGGAGACCCTAGCCCTTAAAGGCTAAGGTCTTATCACATTCTCACTTTGAGTGAGATAAAGTCATTCAATGAATAGGATTCTTTAAGTAGTTACTCAAGGGATGGCCCTTTTAATTAAAAAAAAAAAAAGTCGAACTGAGAGGGGAAGACCCTCAGGGTTCCTGGGTAAAAGAGAAACAACTACCATTTAGTAATTACATTCACTCTGGGCCTTGTTCAGTCTATGAGATCCAGAGTGAATTGGGTTTAAGGCTTGATCTTTGAGCAAGAAATATAGCCAGTAAACCCAAAGGAAAAAATGCAGCTTTTGGCCATGGAGTGTACCTTCCCCTGAGGGAAGGGGAGGGGAGGAGAAGGGAGGGGAGGAGCTGCTACTCACTCACAGGTTCTGTTTGTCCTTCATTCTCAAAGAGGACCATGACCAATCTGTACTTAGTACCAGAGAGGTTGATAGGCTAAAAAAATCAAAGAACTTGCAAGGAGTTACCTCTTAGTACTTTAGTACTTCAATAATACATTCATTGTTTCATTAATGTCATAGATATGACATGTGATAGAATAATTTAATATGACCCAATTGTAATATCATAATATTAGATTTAGAACTAGAAGGAACCTTAGAGGTTGTGAGTCTGAAGTTAAGTGACTTGTCCACAGTCACATAGCTTGATCATCCTGCTTCAAAGTCTAACACTCTACTCATTACACCTATGATAGAAATAGGCAGTAATGCCTATATAGAAAAAAAAAAAGAAATTGATTTGATTATGCTCCAGAGTTGAAAAGGGGTAAGGTGAAGGTAGTTACCTTTAGGGGAACAGGGAAGAGAAGGGGAAGATGGCCCGTGTATAGTGGGCCATAAGAAGCACTCACCAATCAGGGTGGCAAAGACCTAAGGGCAGAAGTTCCAGAAATGAAAAAGTTCTCACATGTCTAATAAAAAGAAAAATCCTGTTCATAAATGTTAGTATCTATTTCTGAGTTGCTGGATTTTTATGGTAATAGTCATTTGCAAGCAACCTTGACTTGTTTTTCTGCCATCTTAGATAACAAAATTTTTTCCCCTTCTCCATACACCTTTGTTGCAGTGGGATACCTGGGAATAACTAGATTGGTTTTCAGAGCATTTTCAAATTCCCACCAGTTACAAAAATAAAAAATATGCCAACCACATTTTTTCCCCTTGGCATTCATCCCTAGGTCTACTTGTTACTCTCTGTGAAGAATGCAAATTTCATCCAGCTTGGCCATCTGTTGAGTTTTTCAAACGCTAACATCCAGAGTCACTAATCCACAAATAATGGACTCCTTAGATTAACTAGAAATATAGGTCATCCCTTATCCCAAGGTCATAATTGTCTGCATTGTTAACTTTTACATTTTGAAAATTCAAATTGGGTTTAAAACTACCTAATATACTCATAAGACCTCCATTGACTAGTTTATTTCTTTTTCATATTTAATAAAGATCTACAAGCAGCTGTTGAAGAGGTGTTACCAAGCCTGAAGAAAGATGACGTGTCTGTCTATTATCTGAGCAGAACTTCTACCACAGATGGTGTTGACACTTTGCTTGACAAACTGGACGAAACTTCTGACGAACCCGTCCCAGAGTCCTGGAGGTCAAATGTCGACTTTAAAACTCCTGCCTTGTATATCTATACTTCTGGGACCACAGGTAAGTAAAGAACAAGGATCATAATCATGATAGCTAACAAGTTCAGAAAGCAACACACTTCTCCGTTGGGAGCTGAATTCGGGATTAGGATGTTAGTTTTCCCGTTCTTTGGAAAAGCGGATGAGACAATGAGTGCTTTGCTTATAACAGATCTTATTTCACAACCTGATCCCACTTAGCCTCCTACAAGAGAAAAGCTTGTTTCACATATGCCACGTATTTCATTACCCTTCCTGGAATGGTACAGATTAAGAGTTAGCTGATGATTATAGAAATATTTGGCTTTTTTTCATCAAATGATGATGAATGAAATCAGTTATAGAGTAAATTAATAGTTGGCAGGGGGTTTTGTTATTTCATTTTAATGACTGTGCAAGTCCTACATCCAGAAGAATAACAAATAATAATGTAGACAAACAAAATAATAGTAAGACTGGAAGAACTTGGACTAGATTCAAAAGAACTAAAAAACAAAAACCTTGTTTAAAGGTTGTAAAATCACCCCCTAAAATCCTGAGAGCTCAAGGCCCTCCCTTTCTAAGTTTGGACATTTCTTTCTTTTTTTCCTACCTACTGGCTACATTAGAGTTGCCCTGAACCCGAGGGCAACTTTGGAAAGCTCTGAGAATGGCGCCATCTTTGTCGGGGACCTGGGATCAATTACACTGTGTAATTGAATTTATTCCATCCCCCAGCACTCAAAACCATTCATCTTCTTAGAATTCCCTTAGTCAGTCAGAGCCCAGATTAGAAGTGGCAGATTTTCTGAGCCTGCCCTGATCCAAACTCAAATCTAAGGATGGCCTTGGGTTCATGGCCTTTTGATCCCTACCACCTCTTCCTACAGGGTTCGTAGTATAAGCTAGGTCACTTCTTCCAGCCAGAGATCCTAAAAAGCTTTCTTTGGAGGGCAGCAAAGAAAAGGGCATCAAAAAATGTGGTGCCTCCTTAAGGACTATAATTTCAGCTTTTTATATCCATTCAGAGCTATTTCCTATTTCTGGACCCATCCCTACATTCACACTAGAATGTTGGCAACTTATCATATTTGCAAAATGTTTGCTCTAATTAAATTTTCTCTAAAACAGAGCTTCTTAACCTGGAACCTACAAACCTTTCAAGAGATCCCTGAACTTGAATAAAATCATATTTTTATTTTCACTAACCTTTCACTAAATTTAGCATTTCTCTCAATTATGAATTTTTAAAAAATCATTATTCTGAGATGGGATCCATAGGCTTTATTATGCTGCCAAAGGGGTTCAAACACAAGAAAAGGTGAAGAACTTTCACCCCAAAATGTCATATTAAGGTTGGGTCCATTGTGCATCTTGTTGGATTGTTGTGACTTCAGTCTGCCTCAGTTTCTTCAAAACAAAGATGACAATAGCATATGCTATCCACAGTTGTTATGAAGATAAAATGAGACTTGCAAAGCACTTAGAACAGTGCCTGGCACACAGCACATGCTTAATTAATGCTTGTTGCCTTCCTCTCACACACAATTAGGATGTCAGATTATTTGACCTAGTCAATTTAATGATTTTAAATATTGATCTAATATATGGTTTGCTTTTGAATATTTAAAATGATCAAATGGTTTTGTATTATGCAGATAGCTTAGGCACATACCCTAAATGTGTTATGTCCATACATATTTGTTTCCATACATGCAGAAGGAGTGTAATGTAATGGATAGATTGCTAAACTTGGAGTTTTAAAGACCTATATTCAAATCCCACCCGTACTTACCAACTGCGTGACCCTGGGCAAGTTACTTAACCTCTATATTGGCACAGTGCCTGGCACATAGTAGGCACTTAATAGATGTTTATTGACTGACTGACTATGTCTCAGGTAACTCCCTATGACTTACCTACTACCAATTAACAAGCATTAATCTGCTAGGCAGGGTGTCCTCGGCAATCTCTGAGAAGTTGGGGATCCCAAGACAAAAATGAAACAGTCCTCCCACAAGGAGCTCTCTGTGCATTCTGTAGGAGGAGATATCATGAACACTCAAGTACCTAAAATGAATGCAAAGAAATTTCAACAGGGAGGCAGTAGCAGTCAGGAGAGGAAGAAATCAAAAAAGAACTCCTGTAGGAATTAGTGTTTGAGCTAAATGCTGAAGGAAGCTAGGAATTCTAAGAGACAGAGGGAAGAAAGAATGTTCCAGGGATGGAACAGTCTGTATTCTAAGTGCCAGACAAGTTGGTACACTGATAAATTACACCTCTTTAAAATATGCATGCTTTCGTTCTTTAATATCTCAACAATGGGTCCATGGTTCCATGAACGTAGGCACTCTCTCTAGTGGTAGAGATTGCCACCATCCATATCTACATCTTCTTACCCTGTTTAACCCCTGCCTATATCCTCCTGTAAATTCACTACCCAATGTACTACACAAGGCAGTCTTTCTTTAGATCTTCTGACGCTGTATGGATATCATGTCAGCTCTCAGACTCTCAATACATGATTAGCCACCTCCATTTCATAGAAAATGTATTTTATCCCATTTCTTCTTGCATGGGTCAACATATACTGCAAGCTTTTTTCAGAGATTGTAGTGTTCTGTGACTGCTGTGAAGCATCACAAGTACCAGTCATACAACTAACTAAAACATGTAGAAAATACAAGATCCCAATGTGACTTTCTGCTTGTTTACTGTTTTTAAAAATTGATATTAATAGAGGAAAATGCAACTTTACAGGCCTTCCTCCAAGTTGTCACCTATACGTGTAAGTTCCTTCAGAATTGGGACTTCTGTATTTCTGTCTTTGTGTTGCCAGTGGGTAGGGCAGTGTATGGCACGATCAATGTTTGATAACTGTTACATTTCTCCATTTTCAAAGAAGATCGGTGGCATCATTCTTATGAGAGATGTCTTGACTTGTGCCTCAAAATGTTATTGAACTGAGGGGCCCTTGACAGTTACAACCAAAGGAATATTGGCAAAATTTGAATGATTTGAGGGCAAAAGGTCTAAAATACAACACAGTGTAGAACCGAACCTAGTAACTTATAGGGTGAAAACCATGGAGACAAGAAAGTAAGGTCAGAACAAGGGTCATTAACCAGGAGTACAGAAAGAGATGAAAGGAGGCTCTGGTGAGACGAAGAGTAGGTTTGGGTGACAAGAGACAGAGAAATGAAAATATGGGAAGATTATGATCAGAATGGTAAATTCAGAGTTCTAATATTATGAAGGTGATATAGTTATTAGTAATGATGTATCTGCAACATGACCCACCGTGTGAGTGGTTGATGTGGAGTCACAGGTAAAGGTCATGGGCTGCTAAGGGGAACAGTTGATAGCACATTGGACCTGGAGATCAGAAGACCTGATTCAAATTTAAATTAATTAATTATTGAATTAATTAATTAATCCAAATTTAACATCAGATACTTCTAGCTGTGTGGTCCTGGGCAAGTCACTTAACTTCTGTCTGCCTCACTTTCTTCCAAATAAAGATGATAATAGCACCTATCTCCTAAGGTTGTTGTGAAGATAAAATGAGGTCATATTTGTAAAGCACTTAGAACAGTGCCTGGCATATAATAGGTGCTTAATAAATGTTTGTTTCCTTTCCCTTCCCCCCCCCATAGGAGATGGAAGCCTGGGGATGTTAGTATTGTGTTTGAAGGGACACCAACATTTATATTGATGTTCCCAAGTGTATAGAAAGGGATCAGTTGAGAGAGAAAAAAATTGTGAACCAGGTATTAAACTCTTCAAGAAAGGAGAAAGGGGGTAGAGCACTAGCCATGGACTCAGGAGAACATGAGTTCAAATGTGGCCTCAGACACTTACTAGGTATATGCCCCTGAGTAAGGTTAACCCCAATTGCCAAAAGAAAGGAAAGAAGAAGGAAAAGCCATCTTGAAACCAGGAGATCACAGGTGTAGATAGATGGAGCAAGCTCTTATGGGAAGAGAAGCTGCTGAATTATGATGGAAGAGGTGGAGAACATGGGAGAAAGAACAATCAGCATTGCAGAATGAGAATAGTCAAAGATACAGTATTTCTTGGAGGGAACCAGGTTTCTGTGAATACTAGAAGGGTGAAGGAGAAAAAAAAGAAAATCTTGAGGATGAAGAGAAGTTTGTTAACTATCAAGCACCAAACAGTTCTTCAGGGAACAACAGAAGGAAGGAGAAAAGGGACTAGACTGTAGAAAGATTGAGCTGGATGAGGACGAGAGTATGAAGTGAAGTAGGTCAGTAGATAGAGAGATTGTTCAATCAATAGATATATTGGCAGAGCATTTATTAAACACTTAGTATATGTCAGGCACTGTACTTAACACTGGGGATATACACACACACACACACACACGTATATATATATATATATATATATATATATATAATATGAAAAAAAGACAGTCCCTAACCACAAGAAGTTTATAGCACAGAAAGAAAAAAATAATTCAGAAAAAATAGCTGAAAAACAGCAAGGGACTGCTGATGGAGAAAAGACAGTGAAAGAGTCCAAAGAGGAAGGAATGGATCTAGGAGAGAAACAAGCCTGGCTGACCTGGGCACTTCCTTAAATAGAGGTTCTAGGGAAGAACTCACCAGTCAGAAGAGAGGACCAAGGGAGTCAGAGACAACTCTAGGTTGAGAAGGCTGATCGTATAGACATGGAAAAGTACATGGAGTCAGGAATGGAGCCAGGAAAGATGTGAGTATGAAAGGGGGAGGAGAGGTTTTTGTCTCTGGAGACAGCGACTCCAAATCAGTAGGTAGAGTGGAAGAAGTCAATATTTGCTGTCCAAAGGTATCAGTCGGTTGGAGTCTCCATCCTACAAGGTCTTTTGATGATAGAAGACAGCACTGCTGTGCTGATCTTTCTCCAAACACCAAGGAGCTGAGGATGATGGTGGTGGTGGTGGTGGTGGTGGTGGCAATTATTAACCATGCATTATGGCACAACCACTGAAATAAGGCAGGTAGTTAAAATCCATAGATCTGTATTCCCAGGGACTGGACTGAATTAACAAATGGTACCAGCTCAGTAATTAGATCCCAAAAAGGCAAGTGATAAAATATACCCAAAAGATATATCAGAACAGATGGTACAATAGACTTGGTATTTGAAATCCTAATCAGTTTGGCAGGTGTCTAACATCTGGCCAGAACTGCATTAGGCCTGGTGTCTTAGTCTTTCTCTGCTACATATATCCCTCTAGGATTTACAAGGGCAAGGTCCTCATATTTGGCCTTCCCCGTTAGAACTCTGTCACCATTTTAACATCTTTTTCCAGTCCTAGTTCTTTGGTGTTCTGTGGGAACAGTGGATATTTGTAAATTAAATGGTCCTACATGCAGTTCGGAAACTCCACCTTCCTCAGAGACCATGTGTCCCCTCACATCTAGAAGCAGATCTCTTCCTACCTACATGTCCCATAAGTCCTCTGTGAATGAGGGGATGGGACAAAAATTGAATGGAGACATGACTTACTTGCTCGCTCGTATCTTTTGAGAACTGCTCCCTCTCCCCCACTCTATACCTCAAAACCCTTCATCAGCTCTCTCCTCACTCTTATCTCTGAAGAAAAGTTGGCCCTTCATTGCCAAAGTCACCCGCTTTACCAGTACCCTTGAGCCTCTCCCCTCCTCTTTCCTATTGTCTACTAGTCAGCAAGCTATTTTTTGTTAATTTATTTATTTTTAGTTTTCAACACTCACTTCCATAAGTTTTAAATTTCTCCCTCTCTCTCCCCCTTCCCTCCCCAAGACAGCCTGCAATCTGATATAGGCTCTGCATATACATTCCTATTAAACCTATTTTCACATTCGTCATGTTGTGTAGAAGAATTATAATGAATGGGAGAAACCATGAGGAAAAAAACAAAACAAAACAAAAAAGAAAATAGTCTGCTTCGTTCTGCATTCAGACTCCATAGTTCTTTCTCTGGTTGTGGATGGCATTTTCCATCGTGAGTCCTTTGGATTGTTTTAGGTCCTTGCATTGCTGAGATAGGCTTAGTCTGTCAGAAACAGTCCTTGTACACTGTGGCTGTTACCGTGTACAGAGTTCTCCTGGTTCTGCTCACTTTACTCAGCGTCAGTTCATATAAATCTTTCCGGGTTTTTCTGAAGTTTACCTCAACAAGAATTTATTATGCACTTACTGTATGCCAGGCACTATGCTAAATTCTGGGTCATACAAAGAAAGGCAAAAACAGCCCTTGACCTCAAGGAGCTTATATTCTTTTTAAAAATTAAGTTTAATTTTTATCAATCAATAAGAACCTGCCTTCTCTCCCTCCCATTTCCCTCACCACCACCACACCGTTGAGAAGGAAAGAAAACAAAACCCCTATTACATAAATATGTAGCCAGACAAAAGAAATTTCTGCATTGGCCACATCCCAGAAAACGATTTGTCTCGATATGCATTCTGAATCCATCACCTTTGTGTTAGGAGGTAAATAGTATGTTTCAGCATGAGTCCTCTAGAATGCTGCTTGGTCACTGTGTGTCACATTCAGAGATCCTATGAAGCCTTTCAAAGTTGTTTGACTTCACAGCATTGTCGTTATTGTCTGAATTATCCTAGTTCTGTTCACATCAGTTTATACAAGACTTCCAGGTTTCTCTAAAACTGCACCTTCATTATTTCCATCCCCTCAATACTATGTCCTAGGTGTCCTCACTCTTTGACTGTCAAAAACCTTAAAATGATTGTCTACTCTAGCTGCCTTTTTCCTCACCATCCACCTGCTGCTCAATTCCTTGAAGTTTGGCAATTTGACTCTACTTCCTACTCTTTTCAAGTTTGCCAAATATGTCTGTGGGGGTATGTTTATAGATAGATAGACAGACAGATGGATGGGCATAGACACATACACAAACATATCTATATGTAAATATGTAGCTATAGATAGTATTGGAGGAGGACCAAACAGACATCACCATGTTGAGTACAGGGCGTCTAACTGTGGCTGATCAGACTAATGCAAGTTCAAAAGACTACCACAGATCAGGTAAGTAGACACACACATATATGTACACATACATACTTTTCCAAAAGTCTTATTACATTTTTAAGCTTTAATAGATTAAAACTGCATCAAGACTTTTAGAACACCCTGTGTACGTAACCATTTGGATTTATCTCTACATGTTAACCGTTCAAGTACAAGCAGAAAGATGAACTCGCTTTGCGATCCTGAGCCACCCAGTTTAGTACCAAAAGTACAAAGGATTATTCAAGCCCCTGTAGAAAAGGGAAGAGAGTTTTTCTAATTGACGGGGATCCCAGTACAAACCTATTCTGCACTTTTTGTTGGATTAAGTAAAACCAGTCCTATATTGGATGTCTTTTTCACCTGAGTGCTTATGAGGAAAGCTGAGGGCCTTTTTTAGAGAGGGTAAAACAAGCCCAAATGCTGATGTGTCCATGTTTTCCCTGGGTAGGGACATGAGCCAGAGAGAGCTTGTAAGATCTGTCATTTCTTCCTCTCTGCCACCACCACCACTAAAAAAAAAAATTATACCCATCAGTCATGTCAGGGACCCAAGTGATAATGAGCTACACTGAGATGAGATGGTTGACTGTGCCAGGAAGGATATGAACTTTGACTTAGTTTTGAAGTACATTTTGTTCCCAACCTATGAACTTACACCTAAACAGGAATTCCCCTTCCCTTCAGACACACAATATCCCTAACGAATGCTTATTTGACCTCTACTCTACAGAAGTTTTTATGTAAGTTGTTTTCCCATAAAAACATAATACGTGGTGAGGTTTCTAGGGCAGTCTATTTAAGCGATAATGTATCTGAAATGTGGTATTGCACTATGGAGCCTAACCACCCTATGCCATCAAAGTTCTATTGGAAAATGCATTTCCTACTAATCAGAGTTCTAATTTGGAACACTTTCTCCCCCACTACGCCCTCCATCTAGAGGCCATGATTCTGTGGGGATGAGGAGCTGCTTCAGCAGCACTTGCTGACTACCTCAACCCACAAAGCCCTTTCTTTCTCCTAGACGGGCTCCTCAGTCTTCTCGTTTTCCTTTCCCTTTCTTTTCTGGTTCATAGTGTCGGGCCCTCTTGTTTCCTTTTCCTGAACATAAATTTGTGATTGAAGAAACTCCCTGCCCTGCCTCCTCCTGCCCACTTGCCTTCTTGTTTGTTATTCAGATATAGCATGGAAAACTACAGGCAGGTGCACAAAAGATTGAACTGCAGTACAAAACCTAGCAGAACCTCTGCTTTGAAGCTCACGGGTCATACAGTCCAACCCATACCTAAACGGAAATTCCCCTCCCCTCCTTAACAGGTGTTCGTTCAGCCTCTCCTGAAAGTCCTCCAGGAAGGTGGTACCTGGGGTTCAGCTCATTCCTTCCTATGATGGTCCATTTACCTTTGGATCATCTTTGATTGTTAGAGCTTCCTGTAGAAGGTGGTACTTGAACTGTGTCTTAAAAGAGAGATTATGAGACAGAGGTGAGAAGGGAGAGCATTCCAGGAATGGGGAGAGCATTCCGGGAATGGGGAGAGCATTCCGGGAATGGGGAGAGCATTCTGGGAATGGGGAGAGCATTGCAGGAATGGGGAGAGCCAGCAGTGAGGCACAGAGTATTGTTTGAGTGTGAGAGCAAGAGAAGCTGGTCTGGCTAGATCGCAGAGTGTGAGAGGAGAGTAAAGTCCACTGAGGCCAGAAAGAAAAACTAAGCCGTAGAATTTATGTTTGATTCTAGAGGCAATAGCAATATACTGGAGTTGACTGAATAAGGACGTGGTGAGTACAAAGTGTTTCTGGCTCATCTAGTTTGAAATGTCCAATAGAAAACAAGTGAGGCAGTATTGTGTCTCAGGGGAAAGAATGGGCCTGGAAATTATGGTCATAGATATGATAATTAAACACATAGGAATTGATGAGGTTACCGAGAGAGACGATAGAGAAGAGTAGGGGGGCAGAGCCTTAGGAATATTCACAACTAGGAGACATGATTTGGATGATGAATCAGCAAAGGCAACTGAGAAGAAGCAGCTTGAAGGTTGAGAAGGGGGCAGCGAAGTGGTACAGTAGAGTGCTCGGTCTGGAGTCACGAGGACTCATCTTTCTGCGTTCAAATCTGACCTCAGACACTTAATAACTGTGTGGCCCTGGGCGAGTCATTTAACCCTGTTTGCCTCAGTTTCCTCATCTATAAAATGAAGTGGAAAAGGAAATGGCAAACCATTCCATTATCTTTGACAAGAAAACCCCAAATGGGTTCATGGAGAATCAAACATGATTAACACAACTCAACAAGAAGAAAAACCAGATTGAGGCAGATAAGAAATTAGAAAAGACCATCAGATTGGGCAATGAATAGCAGGGGTAGTCTGATGGAGGTTTTTGAAGAATGGGGAGACTTGGGGATGTTTGTCAAGACTTCTAAAGTATAGATCTTAGTGTGTTTGCTTCCTCCTACTCTCCCATTATCTCCAGGATCAAATACAAACTCTTCTCTTTGGCCTTGAAAGCTCTTTATAATCTGGTCCCTTTCTCCTTTCTGATTTTCTTGCGCTGAGGTCAGGTCTGAGCCTGACTCCAGGTCCAGCGCTCTATCCAGTGCAGTGCGCTGCACCACCTAGCTGCCTTCAATGCACTATAATGAAGATCAAATGAGATGCAGCATAGAATGTACTTTGCAATCATTAAAATGCTATATAAATGTCATCTGTTATTGCGTGCACCTGCCTCCTCACAGGATGGTGATGAGGAAAGCGCTTCGCAAATCTTGAAGCCCTGTATATGTGAGTTATGAGTATGTTTGCAGATGGGCTCCCTCGGCCTAGTCAGTCCTTCTGCTTTGTCTTTGCCAAGGTCTCCCCAAAGCTGCAGTGATCAATCATCGGCGCATATGGTATGCCACTGGCTTATTCTACGCAAGCAATATCACTTCAGAGGATGTGATCTACACTTCTCTGCCCTTGTATCACAGTGCGGCCCTCTTGATTGGATTACATGGATGTATTGCAAAAGGTAAGCCTGTCCTTTTCATCAAGTTCAGTCAACACCTGCACCTCAAAAGGACTAACATTAAAGGGTTTGTGGCTTAATGGAAAGGTTACTGAGTCAAGGGTCCGATCACAAACCATAAAGAAGTTATTCTCAGAGAGTGTGCTGTGAGTTTCTCTTGTGTGCCTGGGAAAATCCACCCCACACGCCAAGAATCCCACATTCCCCAGCCTACATGTCCAACTGCAGTTTAGCAGCCATTTCTTCCCCTGGATTGGTGTTGAGGTGGTCACCACAAAGATGCAAAGCTACATCCTCTGATTCAAGTTGTAGGGAAGTGAAGAAAGAGAGTGACAAAGTGTAAGAGAGGCAAGGAAAGATGGAGGAATCCCAAGGCCTAGGCAAGTGAGGTACATGGAGACCTTACTTCCCAGAAACTCTTATTTGTATCAGTTTAAAGATTCAACGTGCTGGAATTCCTCATGGCAGAAAATACTGTTGAGGGCAAAAAGAAATTTGAAAACCATCATCATAAAGATTTAGAATTGGAAGGGATGATAAAAATTATCTAATCTTACCTCCCCATTTTACAAAGGAGGAAACCAAGGCATAGAAATTTGACCAGTGTTGTTAAACAACTAATTTCCAGTTTAATGTTCTTGGTCTGAGCCCCAGTTCTGCTGCTTATTAGATATGTGACCTTGCGGCAAGTCCCTTTACCTTTTTAAGACTCAGTTTACAAATCTGTAAATTGGGGGACAGTGGTACATGTGTATGTGTGTTCATCCTTCATTGCTGAAGAAGACCATGCCATCAGAGAAATGATGACATGACTTACACTTGACTTTAAGTGAGGGAGGGCTGTGCAGGTCCCCAGCCTCACTTCTCCTCCAGACCCATCTGAATCCAGTGACCAGATATTCATCAGGATGACTGGAGATGAACCAGGATGAGGCACTTGGGGTTAAGTGACATGCCCAAGGTCACACAGCTAGTGAGTGTCAAGTGTCTGAAGTGAGATTTGAACTCAGGTCTTCCTGACTCCTTCACTGGTGCTCTATCCACCATACCACCTAGCTGCCCCACAAGATATTGGAGTGGTTTGCCATTTCCAGCTCATTTTACAGATGTGGAAACTGAGCCTAATAGGGTTGCACAGCTGGTGAGTGTCTTTGGCTGAATTTAAACTCAGGTTGTCCTGACTCCAGGTCCAGTGTTCTATCTGCTGTGCCACCTACTTGCCCCAATGATACATGTGTCGCCTGCATCATTGGGTCATTGAGGGGAAAGAGCATCATAAGCTGTAATGTTCTTCATAAACCTTAAACTCCTGGTATTGGCCTTGTCCCCCATTTCTCTGACAGGAGAAAATGGCCAATCAAGTCTCCCACACTCTCTGAAACAAAAACAAAATGTTCTCAATTTTTCCTAGCCTTCTGTTTCTAATATTGTTGTTCAATCATTCTCTCTGTGGCCCCATTTGGGGATTTTCTTGGCAGAGATACTGGAGTGGTTTGCCATTTCCTTCTCCAGCTCATTTTACAGATGAGGAGACTGAGGCAAAAAAAAGGTTAAATGACTTGCCAGTAAGTGTTTGAGACTGTAACTCAGGTCCTCCTGACTCCAGGGTCAGCTCTCTATCCACCATGCTACCTAGCTGCCCTGGTTTTCATATCCAGTTCCTTAGAACATCTTCAGAAAATTGAATCATGTATTAAAGTGGAGGATGCTCTGAAATGCTTTAGGGCCCTCTCCATGTTTAAAAACAATTTATAAACTCCAGAGCTTATTATCTAACCATTTCCAGAAGACTTTAATTGTTCCCTGCTGACATCAGAATCTGATTTCTCCCTCTTTGCATCCCTTTCTACTTTATGACAATAGGATGCCTGCTACAGCTTTCCTAAAGAACTCCCAAGTGTAGTGAAGATGCCCTGGTCACCTCTGTCCTGTTTCCTTTTCCAAGGCTGCTGTCCAGTTCAGTGCAGTTCAGTTCAGCAAGCTTGTGCTGAGTACATACTAGGTCAGTCAATCATTCAGTATTTATTAAGCATGTTAGGTGTCAGGCTCTGTGCTCTTGAGATACCAAGAAACGTAGAAAATAGTCCCTGCTATTGAAGTTGTCACAGTCTAACAGGACCATTTTGTGCTGGGGGCACAGTGAAAAGTGTCCTCGAGTTGCTGACAGTCTCCTGAAGTATGAAGTTTGTACCGTAGGTCATTTCTCACTTTATTGGAAGAGGAAACTCCCACTGAGGAAACTCCCTCTGCCAATGCAAATCAACAAATAGTATGGTCTCATCTTAGTCTTAAGAAAGTCTGCTGGAAGCCGAGGGTCACATGGTCAGGATGTCTCAGAGAGGACCCAGGTTGTTGACTTGGAGGCCAACATTCTGTCCTTTATGCCATACTGCCTCTCCCCTAGATACATAAGGATAATATAAATTGAGAAGGTGGTACCAAGCTTTTGCATTGTCCCTTAACGTGAAAACCGTCACTCTTTCTTCTTTTACCAAACTGAGACTGTACCTGGAGGGTTTGATGGAAGAGTCAGTCAAAGAAGTCCCAAAGTGCTGCCACCAGGTGCGAAATGAGATGTCTGAGATGAGCTCTCTAATGAAATAAAAGTTTGGAGTTTATCCCCACCCTCCAATCAGAGAGCCAGAGTGGGGGATGAGATCTTACCCAAGAATAAGATTTCTGGGCCATGACAGAGAAGTCAGAGAATACCTCCTCCCCCACCTCCTCCAAAAAAATAAAAATAAACCAGCACTACTTTCTTTGACTTTCAAAACTCATGTTACATTTATATCAATCAAGGACCTGCTGTATGCCAGGCTCTGCTAAGCACAAAAGGAGGCCAAAGACAATCCCTGCCCTCAATGAGTTTACAATCTGGTTTTGTGCACATTTTGCTAGTTTATCAAGGTTGGCCTTACTCAGTGTACCATGCTTTTAGGGCCCCCACCATCAAGAAAGCTGTGGTCCGAGATGTCTCTGGAGAATAGACTTCTTATTCCCTGCCTACTGTTAGATGCTCATCTCATTGAGGGTGGTCATCTTGTCTTCTCATGAGGCATTATATTTGGATAGAGTGCTGGACTTGGAATCAGGAAGAACCATCCAGATTCTACCTCTTAGACTAACCAGCTGAGTAACTAGGGGCAAATCCCCAAGTCCTTCTGCACCTCAGTTTCCTCATTTGTAACATGGGGATAATAATACTTGTCATATTTTCCTCACTGGGTTATTGTGAGACTCTAATGTAGCAAACCTGAAAGGGCTATTTCATCCATTGTTACTATCTTCTGCAAATATCTTCTGGTCTTGAGAGAGAGCTTGAAGGATTGCAGAGCACTTTACATCTGTTATCTCATTTAGGTGCCATGGCTCTTTCATTGTTACAAGTCCTTCTCCAATGGTTACACTAAATTGAGTAAAGGTTTGTAATCAGGAAAAACAAGGTTTCACTTGGAATCCCGTCTTCCCTGAGAAGCTAAGCCCATACTCTATACCATGAGAGGCTCCATAGGGGAACTTTCATGGAGATCTTTGGGGGTTTTTAATATTTTTAATTCATTTAGTATTTTCCAAGTTACATACAAAAACAATTTTTTACATTTGTTTTTAGTTCCAAATTCTCTCCCTTCCTCCCTCCCCAATCCTCCTCAGTGGGAAGGCAAGCAATTCCATATAGCTTTTATGTATGTGGAGTCATGCAAAACTTATCCATCATAGTCATGTTGTAAAAGAAAACATAGATAAAAACAAACTCTAGAGAAATAAAGAAATTTTTAAAAAGTATGCTTCAGTCTGTATTCAGACACCTTCAGTTCTTTCTCTGGGGATCATAAATCCTTCAGAGTTGTCATAGATCATTCTATTGCTCAGAATAACCAAGTCACTCACAGCTGATCATCTCACCATGTTGCTGTTACTTCGTGCCCAGGACATTTCACTGTGTATCAACCCATGCAAGTCTTTTCTGGTTTTTCTGAGAGCATCCTGTTCATCATTTCTTATACTACAATAGTATTCCATCATAATTATATGCCACAACTTGTTCAGTCATTCCCCAACTGATGGGCATTCCCTCAAATTCCAATTCCAATTCCAAAAATTCCAATTCTTTACCTACCCTCAGAAAAGAGCTACTATACATATTTTTGTACATATAAATCCTTTCCCTTTTTTTTTTTTATTTTTGGGGGGATACAGACTAGTAGTGGTATTGCTAGGTCAAAGGGTACACATGATTCTGTAGCCCTTTGGCCATAGTTAATGGAGATGTCTTTGTAACGATCTATCTTCAGGCCTTGGGATTTTATGTATCAGGAAGAATAAAGATCAAACAATGAACAGGAATGTATTTGTTTCTGATATTTTAGTCCATTCACATAAGTAGTATTTTCCAAGCCTGGTACAGAAATCCTATTTTCCGTTTATAGATATGATTAAGACTGCTTGTCATTCTTATGGAGATTTCTAGATTCACACGGAACTTGGCTTTTCAATCTTTTTCATAAATAAGTCTTAAAACTAGAATTCAGAGAAGCACATGGCGAACAGTTGCAAATTACATACCTTGGCAGCTATGCCAACCCTCAGCCCTCAAAATATGTATGCAGTTTCTGATGAGAACTATTAGAGGGTCAGGTGTCCTCATAAGCCTCCTGTAAACACAAGAGTAACATTTCCTTCTTGCTTATATTACAGCCAGCCCTAGTCGTGTGTCAGAGTCACAGAACGCTAGAACCACAAGGGACTTTCGAGATCCCCAAATTAAGCTCTGTCATTTGACAGATGAGGAAGCAGACCCAGAGGGGTGAGGTGATTTGCCCAAGGTTCTTTGCTTCATTGAAATAACCTAGTTAGAAAGGATAATTGAAATTGCTATGCAGAGCCTCTTCTTACTACATACAGGCTACCTTGAGAAAAAAGCATTGATTTTGGTTTGATTTCTAAATTTAATGCAGTTACTTAAGAGGTTCATCCTTGCAGACCTCTTAGTAGATAGCCTGCTTGAGTTGCCAAACACCAGCCAGACATTCATTACTTGATGGCCAACCTTCTAGTTAGCATTGAACCTCCCAGAAATTAGTTCAATTGAATCTCAGATGACAAACAGTCCATTGCTAGACCCAGACTTAGAGTGTTTCCTGCTTGATGAAGGACCTGGCAAAGCTTCTGAGAACCCAGGGTCACCTCCATACCATGACAAGATTCCATAGTAGAATGTTAGTAAGGTCTTTCTATGAAGACCCTCTCTTTAAGCTTTGGGATTTTATGTATCAGGGAGGATAAAGATTGAACAATAAACAAAAATGCATTTCTAAGCATCATCTTTCTCTTGTTCTCTAAGATTCCAATTGTCCCATGATCAATAGATATAGGAAGATGCTAATATTTGATTTTTCACTTATGAAAGAAAATAAAGAAAAGTTTAATTGGAAAAAATGCACTAAAACACCTTTGGGTTTCTTTACTGTCCACTTCTATGACCATACTTCATCTTTGTGGTTTGTAGGTGCTACCATGGCTATACGTACCAAATTTTCAGCCAGTCAGTTTTGGGAAGACTGTAGGAAATACAAAGTGACAGTCATACAGTACATCGGTGAGCTGCTGCGGTATTTGTGCAACGTGCCCGAGGTAAACCCATACATGCCGAAAATGTTGACACACCTTGATGTGGTATTGTGCTGCATGGCAGAAGATTGTTGTACATGTTGGTAACTTGAGCTAAAATTAGCATCACCTTTCATCACCTACATGATCTTCTTTTTTTTATAGCCGAACCAACAGAACTTCCAATTTACTGACTGATGTTCATCAGCTAGGGGGCCATTAGGGTAGGAGCCACAATTGGAACAGGGCAAAAATGAACATATATAAGTTACTCACTCCAGACCTGTTAATGCCAGGGGGGCATATCAGAGTGGATTAGATTCAGGAATCCTGGAATGCTTTACTCAAGATGCTTCAGCTGCTGGTCATTCAGTCCTCCCTAAATGCACTTTTCCCTTTTCCACATCCGAGTCTTCATGTCACTCTTCACCTGAAAAGCCATCCTTGCCATCACTGCCTACAAAATTCCTTCCATCCTTTAGATCCAGTTTTATTTCTTTCATGAAGCCTTCTCTAATCGTTTGAGCAAGAATTGAGCTCTCCCTCCCATGAATTTCTGGGAGCTCTAATTTATTGCAATACCATTGGGCTATCTTTTGTTTCAATTCTTATCTAGCCCTTAATCATTGAATGGGCATGGTCTCAGACAAAGTGAGGCTTGGGAAAAACCTTAATTTAGAAAGGCGAAGGTTACCCATTGCATCCTGAGCCATTGTCCTGACCTATGTCTTGTTGCTGGCCTCCAGTGACTCTGGAGGAGACAGTGAGACTGATGACTTTGCCCAGCTCTGCCTCCCTTAAATCCAATCCACAAACGAGTCAAGATGTCACCCTCATGATGTCACTGGTCCTCTTTGAGAACGAAGGACAAATGACACCAACAAACTTGTGAAGTAGTTATTTGTATAGATATTTTAAAGGACTAAATAAAACAATCTATATTTATTATCCTCTATGAACAAGGCATCGTACTAAGTGCTGTGGAGTATATTAGGGACACATAATGCAGAATGCCTACCATTAAGCAGCTTCCTCTTTAATGGAGATGTAATCTGTAGATTTGGAATAGTAACACAACAAGGGGGTATGTGCTCAGTGACTGTTCTTGTAGGTTGGTCTTTTCAATCATGCCTGATTCTTCATGACCCATTTGAAGTTTTCTTGACAAAGATGCTAGAGTGGTTTGCCATTCCTTTTCTAGATCATTTTACAGATGATTAACTGAGGCAAACAAGGTTAAGTGACTTGCCCAGGGTCATACAAGCAGTAAGTGTTTGAGCTCAGCTCAGATGAGTCTTCCTGACTCCTAGCCCAGCCCTCTATCCACTTCACCACCTAGCTGCTCCATGACTAGTGATAAATAGTAAGTAACCCTACAGGCCTGCTCATGGAATTGTAGAGTCTCATAGCTGTAAGGGTCAGCAGTGCCAATCTTATCCTGCCTGCACCAGAAGAAGAATTCTCTCATTCGTTCAGCATTGGTCATTCAGCATTCACTTGAGATCTCTATTGAAGGGAAACCCCCTGACTCCCAAAGCAGCCCACTTCACATTGGGCTAACTCTAATCACTAGGAAGTTTAGCCTTACATCAAGACTTAATTTCCCTCACTGTAACTTTTACCCTTTGTTTCTGTTTCCCACTAGGGTCAAGTTGAACAATGTATTCCCTTTTCCTTATCGCATGAGGTCATACGTTTTGCTGTCTTCCTTTCTCCAAGCTCTAAATAGGCTCAATTTGTTCAGCAGAATCTAACATGGCGTGGTCTCAAGGTCTTTCACCCTTCTGGTTGCCCTCTTCAGGATATTCTGCAGTTTATTAACGTCCTTCCTAAAAGGTGGCACCGGGAGCTAAACACAAAACTCTAAGTGGATTATGACGAGAGAAGAGTACAGGGGGACCATCACCTCCCTAATCTCAAACACTGTGATTCCCTTAATGCAACCTAAATGGACACTGGTTTTGGTTTTTTGAGGGGGAGTTTTCACTGCAATATCATACTATTGAAGCAAATTGAGTTCAAACCTATTAAATGCCTAGATTCCAAGGTCACTGGCATCTTTACCTTCTACCCAACCTAGACTTCAGGTCTTCACAATCTACAAGTTCTTAACTCAAATAGATTTCAAAGGGTCCATAAGTGAGGATGAAGGGAAAATATATATCTTTGTTTTCCCTGAGAAGGGGTCCCCAGGTTTCAATAGAAAAATACAATACAATAGAAAAATAAAAGATTAAGAGCCACTGTCATAGCTAGTAGTAAAGTTGACTAACTCACCAGGGGACAGTTAAACACGAACTGGTTTTTCATGAAGGCTGTATCTGATGTTAAAGCTGCACTTTGGATAGGTTTAGTAACTTTATGATGGCCACTTTTAACTGACAAAGAGTGTAATAAAAATACATCAAGAGGCTATAGATGCTTAATAAATGTTGATTGATTGATGTGGAAAGAGAAGGATAGAAAGAGTATGGGGCAAAACAGCATTCCCCTAAATGCATCACTTTTCCCAAGAAGCATTACTGAGCCCTCTTGGCTGCAGATGAACTGCTTGATCCAAATTCAAATTTCAAGGTTTGGGAAAGCCTAGCCCCTGGAAACCCTTCCTGGGATCATGAACATAGACATTTCTGCTCTGGTTGTGATTTGTGGTCAGTTGAAGGCTGGATTTATTAAATTTGTCACCAAGCAAAAAACTATAGGATTATAGATTTCTGGAATGGACCTTAGAGATTCCTAATGAAAATATTTTACAGAAAACTGAGGTCCAGGGAGATAAAGTGATTTACCCAGGGTCATACAGGAAGTTGTGACAGGACCAGGATTCACGTCCAGGTCCTGTGATTCTGTATCCAGACTTTGCTCCTCCATGAGTCTATTTCCATACCAGTAAAATGAGGGGGTTAGAGTAGGTAATCACCGTCATCATCATAACAGCTAACATTTATATCATGCTTACTATGTGCCCAGCACTGTGCTAAGTGCTTTACAATTATTACCTCATCTGATCCTTACAACAACCCTGGGAAGTAGGTCTTATCATCGTCCCTGCTTTACGGATGAGGAAACTGAAGCTTAAGAGATTTTCTCAGGGTCACCCAGCTAATAAATGTCTGAGGTCAAATTTGAACTCAGGCCTTCCTGACCCTGGGCCTAGTGGTTTCTCTGCTAAACCAGGGTTACACAACTAGTAAGAGTCTGTCTGAGACTGAATTCAAACTCAAGTCTTCCTGACTCCAAGCCAGGCATTCTATCCCCTGTACCACCTATCTGTGATTCACAAGAAACAGGTGGTAAAGTTAGAGGCTTTCAGAAGAGAAGTGATGTCCTGGAAGTCAGGCCACCAGATCAATGAATGTTGTAATGATGTAAAATACCTGTTATTTCATCCCGATGGTTCAGCAGTCTTGGCAGGCATCATTTCAGTAATGCCCAGGACAGCATTCTTGGTGAAACAGACTCCAGCCTCTCAGTGTCTGCTTATTTTATGACTGATTTTCTTTCACATTAGTATCCCACTTGGCCTACAAGGTCACATTTTTCTTGATTAAAATACTGTAGTCCATATGGTCCCCATCTGTTGATCTTGTCATCTCTACCCATAATGCACCAGCCCGTCAGCTACCAGTCTCATGGGAGAGTCTGTGTTGTTCTTATTTGTTCTAATGGGAGCTCCCTCTGTACTCCAGGATAATAAACTTGTTTATGCTTCGCTCTCTCCAGGCACTACACAAACCTTATTAGTGTGTCTCATCTCAAACCTGCTGAAAAATAGGGCAAAATGGTTGGTAGTTTATGTCTTTAGAACAATTCCACTGATTTAGTGGTCAAACCCCTTGGCATCCACTGCCCCAGAGATAGACATGAGTTGTCTTCATGCATTAGAATGTAAAATTTTAAACAAGAAATCATCTTACTTGCTCTTGGGTGTATCTCCAGTGCTTAAACATAATAAGCCTTAATAAAGGTTCTGTCTTCTTTCTCTGTCAATGAGTCTGTCTACCCAGATGCAGGGAAAGGAGAGAATACTAACCTGAGAAGAGATTTTCCTTGCCTTTTCCTGGTTTTTGTGTACGGTCTTTACCTTCTCACAAAGAAGTTTCGAATATCATGGGCTCTGATCGAAATCACAGAAGAATACTTTTAAAAACTGGATGGCCACTGGATCATAATTCTCCTTCAAATAGGAAACCTCCCTTTTAGAGTGGAAAAACACCTAAAGGTTATCTAGTTTAAGGAAGTCGAACCCTGACCTCGGTTTAGTACCACTCCTTTCCCTCCAGATAATAATATGCAGTCCTTTGTGGCTTTGCTCAGATAACAAGTCTTTGTGAAAGGAAGAAATGTGTAGCTGGAAGTGATTACATTAATTCAAAAAAATGTCTTTTTGAGTTTGAGGCCTTTGATCTAGTCAAGCCTCCTACCCAATGCAGGATTTACCCTTCCAAAATCTCTAACATGATCTCACTCTAACATTTGGTAGCTTTCATTTGTTTCAATCTTGCCTGCCTCTTCATGACCCTATTTGGGGTTTTCTTGGCAAAGATACTGGAGTGGTTTGCAATTTCTTTCTTTGGCTCATTTTACAGATGAGGAAACTGAGGCAAATGGGGTTAAGTGACTTCCACAGGGTTACACAGCTGGCAAATTTGAACTCAGGAAGAGGAGTCTTCCTGATTCTCAGCCCTGCACTCCATCCACTGCACCCCCTAGCTTTCCCTTCCTCCTTCCTCCTCTGTTCTAACCTGAAAACCCTGCCTTGTCACCCCCCATGCTCTGTGCCTTTGCTTCAGTCTCTTTGCCAAAGTCAACCCCTTCTACCTGTACCTTTTACCATCTAATCCAAGAGGTTTCCCCTTTGACCCTGTCCTCTCCTCTCAGTAGGGTAATTATAGTAAACTTCATGAGTCACAAGTGTAAGACACTCCCACTCTTGATTCATTCTTTCCTATGGATTTCTCCAGTTTTAAAACTTCTCCTGCCCATTTCAGGGACATTGTAGCCTCTGCCTCAAAGGCCTCCCAGGTCCTCTGAAACTTTTGGAACTCAAAAGTTACCAGTGTCCATCAGTCCTGGACAGAAACTCCTACCACCACCCGTGCAAATTTGCCTAATTAAATCTACATTCTATCTCCACTGGCAGCAGCAGTGAAGTTACCAAAAATAACACCAGAGTAGAGAAGGATCCATCCTTCCTCACCCTTCATATGATGCCGTCAGGAGAGCTATAGCCAAGAGAGTGTAGCCAGAAGTTATCTTCCCTTTTAAATGGTCCACTTAGTCATCAGCTCTTCTAATGGCTCAGTAGCCAGAGAGCTTTCCATTGCTTCATATATAAACCCTTTATGAATCATGAACCTCTCTCATAGTCAGAAGTCAGTTCCAGAAGTCCTACTCAGTAGACCAAGAATATCTACCTACATTGGCACTGACATCAAATTCAAATGCAGGCTTCATGTTGACTTAGAAAACCACAAATTAACATTATCTATGTTGTACTGTATTTTTATTTTATTCAGTGTTTCCCAATTCATTTTAATCTAGTTTTGGCTTCACTCTACAAGTTTCATACCTCTGTTCCAAGGGATGAGCCTTACAGACTCAAGCAGCTTTGTTAAATTTGAAAAGGGAAATAAAATAGAGACAAGACCATAGAAATGAGAGTTGCTTTGAGCTCAGTTTACTTTATTCTGAGTATCTGCCTTCTCTCTAATATCACCCTTTAGTAGAAAACAGAAAAGTTGGTAAGCAAAGAAAGCCATGGTGCCCAGTCAATCAGCAAGCATTTTTAAGTGCCCTGCTATGTGCCAGACGTAATTCTAGATGCTGGGGACACAAGCAAAAAATCCCTCCTCTCAAAGAAATTACATTCTAATGAGGAAGAAGACAAATACATGTATGTGTGTATGTATGTCTATTCATATAAAGTGAATGAACACAACATAGCCAAATACATAGTAGTTTGGGAGAGAGGACTGTAATGGATGAGGTGAGCAAGAAAAGTTGCTTTAGCTACATCTAAAAAGGAAGAAAGGAACCCTACCCTATGAAGTAGAGGCCAGGAGGGAGTGCATTCCAGGCATGTGGGATGACCAGGAGATAGAATGCTCCACACAAGGAATATAAGAACGGGTGAGAGAGGGCCAGTTTGACTGGATTTCCAGGCGCAAGAGGAAGAATCATGTCCAATAAGACTGGAGAAATAGGTTGGGGCCAGGTAACAAAGGGCTTTGTTTTTATTTTGGGGTTGAAGCAACTGGGGGTTAAGTGACTTGCCCAGGGTCACACAGCTAGCAAGCGTCTGAGGCCGAATTTGAACTCAGGTCCTCCTGACTCCAGGGGCAGTGCTCTCTATCCACTGTGCCACCCGGATACCCCTACAAAGGGCTTCAAAAGGTACAGGCATTTACGTTTGGTCACAGAAGTCTCATGATTAAATCCAGGCTTAAGAGAAATTACTTTAGAAGCAGCGTGCTGGATGAAGTAGAATGGAGAAAGAAAGCCAGGGTGACCAGTTAGGATAAGGATCAAGAAGAAGAGGAGGCTATCTAACATTTGCATAGTGCTTACTGTGTATCATTTTACAGATGAGGAAACTGAAGCAGAGGTTAAGTGACTTGCCCAGGATCACACAGCTAGTGTCTAAAGTTGGATTCGAATTCAGATCTTCCTGACTTCAGGGCCAGCACTCTATCCAATGCACTACAGACCATTTCAATAATGAAGGCAGTAGCTGTCAGATGCAAAAGATTTTGGGGAGACTTGACCACTGATTGGGTATGTGGGGTGAGAGAGAATGAGGAAACACTGCAGTGACAAAGGGCAAGACATAACCTGACACCTGCTGAACAGTCTTTTTGTCTGTTATCAGTCTGTTTTCCCCCAGGTTTGCTACAGCACAAATTAGCTAAGCAGTAAAGGTTTCTTTTTTGAAGAACTTATTCCAAGAGGAAAATTAAGCAGCTGCTCTAAGTAAAAATGAGGACCTCTTAAAGACGTGGAAATAAAACTACTTCACAATCAGGTTGGCTTCACAACCTGGCAATTATCCAGTCAGCAAACATTTATGAAGCCTATTATGGGCCAAGCACTTTGCAAGGTGCTGAAAATACAGATGTAAAAGGTGACTCTCCACCTTCAAGGATCTTGCATTCTAATAAACTAAGGAAATAGGAAAATGTCCAAATGTTGTTGTCAACCATTTGTTTGTCAAAACAGCTTCATTTCCCTGTTGCCAAAAGAGTGGAAATCAGAAAAAAAAAAAAAAAACCCTGTGTTTGAATCCTACCTCTCCATCAGACTTGCTGTGTGACTCTGTATTAGTATAATGAGATCAGAATTTGAAGTCAAAAGCCATGAGTTCAAATCCCAATTCTGACAGTTACTATTCATGTGATCTTAGGCACATGACTTCACTCCTGTAAGTCTCAGTTTCCTCATCTGTAAAACGGGGAAATAATGCCTACCACACTCATCTCATAGAGCTGCTGAGAGGATTAAATGAGGGATCAATTCATCATTAAATGATAAAGTGCTTTGCAAATCTTAAAGAACTTTGTAAATGCCATCTATGATTACGCTTAAGTGGAACATGTGAAGTGGATTTGGAACTGCAGGACCTACATTCAAATCTAAGCTTACTTTACTGCCTTTGTGACCTTGGATAAATCACTTAAACTCTCTGAGTCTCAGTTTTCTCATCTCTAACATGAGGGGGATTAGATTTGATCAGAGACCCCTTCAGCACTTCTTAAACTGTGGACTAGATGACTTATAAAGTCCCTTCTAACTCTATCTTTGTGGGAGCCTGAGATTACTACTGGAATGGTTCTTTGGTCATAACTTTGGTGAGAAAGAGGTATAATAGAAGCAATCAGAAGAACTAGAGGCTTGGAATCCTCCTGAACATGGTCACTAGGTGTTCACACTTCACTCTGGCCAAACCTCAGCTCTGGAAGATGGCCTGTCTTTCCTGAGGTCCTCTCAAGTTGTGTTAGGAGGACAACAGCTTTACCTCTTCGTTTTTGTTGCTCTGCGTTCATTTTGTGGCGATGTTCTGTCTGTTTGCCGAGGAAATTGGGAGAGCCTGGAAATTTCTGACCTAACGGCCATCTTCCCTGAATGCCTTCTCTGCAGCTGAGTTTTCTGGATTCCAACAGTCCTTAAGAAGTAACATAGAAAAAAGAAGGCAGCCATAGGTAATCTGACCTGTTCCCATGTGGAACGGACTCGTGTTTATGCTACCAAATACTTCCCTTAGAGCTACCAAGAGCTCTTGGTACGTAGTGATACCAAGTTTGTTGGTTGATTTTTTTTGTCTGTTTATTGCGGGGAGGAGGGAGTTAGACCAGACTTTTCATTTCATTGATATAGAGAACTTCTGGTAAGGAAATTGCCTCTACCAATGGAGCGCAACAATTGCTCTACAAACTTAGAGAGTTTCCTGTTGTTGGTGAGATAGCCAGGGTTACACGACCGATGTATGTCAGAATCCAAGTTCTTCCTCACTGAAACTGCCTCTCTTTTTGTTTTCTATTTTCTTCCTATATATCATCTCCTTTTCCATCTCATTCTATCTTTTCTTCCTCTTTCCTTTTCTCTCTTCCGATCTTTCAACTCCTCAATCTTCCTTGACTTTCTATCCACTACTCCTTGCTGCTTTCCCAAGGTTGTCTAAGTAAATCGAATTTCCCTCTCAGAAAATATGCTGAAGGCATGATAACAGATACAGAAGACGCGCTTAACATACACACACACACACACACACACACACACACACACACACACACAGTCTCCACCCAAAAAAAAAAAAATCCTTCAAATAAAGGAAAAGAAACCGAGGCAACATCCTTCCTGACCTAGCAATGTCATTGCCCCAGCTGGGAAATCTGCACAAATGGAGTTCCACCAAGAGACAGAAGCGAGAAGATGCAATGCATGAAGCAGGTGTTCTGGTGCGTGGGAAGCAGGCAGAGCCTCACAGGTGCAAAGCTTCCTTGTGGTTAGGAGGGAGCGAGAGCTTATAGTCACAATACCACAGGCTCAGTTTTCATCATGTAACACAGGGATCATTTTACATGCTTACACGGGATTAAGAATTTAGGCGGAAAATATGACAGATGCACAGTTATGGGGATCCTGTGTGCTTCTCCCATGCCTAGTTCCCACCTAAGCCTACACTTGCCAGGATCTGATTTTTTTCATTCCTCATGCTACTCCAAATAAGTAAATGTTTTTCGATTGGTTGGTTGGTCAGTTGGTTGGTTGTTCTCCATTAGGAAGTTGTATTAGTTTCCATGACCTTTTCCTCCAGCTCTTTGGTGAGAGTCTCTCCTTCCTCTGAATAGGACACTGTGGTTCAGACTGTCATGACTCCCTCTGCCCACGATGATCTCCTCCCACTCTCCCTCCACGCCCCTCACCCCCCACGTCCCTCTTCTCCTCTAATCAAAAATTTTGCCTTTCGTGTCACAATTAAAGAAATAGCATTCAAATGTAGGTACATGACTTAAATACAGACTGAAGTATAGCAGGTCCTATGATGGGACAGTAAAGTACCAGTAATCTTGGATAAATTTCATATTTGCTTATCTGTGTACTTGTTTTTCCACCAATAAAATATAAGCACTCTGAGGGCAGGGCTATTTTGTTTGGAGCTCTCTATCTCCAGCATCTAACACAGTGCCTAGTACGTAGCAGTCACTTAAATGCTTAATTAAATGGATGAATAAGGGCACATTCTGCTAGTCTCTACCCTCTAAAATATATTTTTTAAAGTACAGTTATTTTTTATTTATGGAATAAAACAAGCATTTTGATAACAGTATAATTTTCAAAAAAGATGATTGCATATGAATGCAAATCTACTGTGTAGTACACAGCTGTTTGCACGTTGTCTCCTCCGTTAAAATACGAGCTCCTTGAGAGCACCGACCATGTATTTTTACCCTTCTGTGCACACCCCAAACTTTCCGAAGTACCTGGCATGTGGTAAACTTGATCAATGCTGTTGACTGGCTGATGTCAAGAGAAAGAATGAAAACAAACTTTCCGCTTTACAACCTGCCTCACCATACACAAACACTGGTTAATATAAGCATACCTTTCAGCCTGTAACATTTTAAGACATCTCCCTAGTGCATATTTATAGCAAAGCATATTCCTCCTAGGCCACCTGAGGCAACTGGGAGATTGCTTCCTCTCATTCTTCCCATCCTGATCCATTGGGGCAGTATTAGAGTCCTGGTTTTGGCTCTAATGAGCAGGGTGACCTTGGTTTAAGTCACTTAACCTCTCCATAAAGTGAAAGGGTTGGGCTAGCTGATCTCTAAGGTCCTTTGTAGCTTTAATACTCTGTGATTCTATTTTTAGTTAACTCTAGGCTAGTTGAATACTTCTCCCATAGGGTTCTAGTCTCCAGTTTTCCTCTTGGTTATCTGGCACTTAGCAGAGCCCTGACACATAGTAGGTGCTCTTAATTCTAATGCCTTCCCTCTGTTGATTAGTTCCTTTTTATCATGCATGAGGTACTTGGTGGCACAGTGGGTAGAGTGCCTGGCCTCAGACACTAGTTGTGTGACTTTGCAAAAGTCACTTAACCCTGCCTCAGTTTCCTCATCTGTAAAATGAGCTGGAGAAGGACATGGCAAACCAATCCAGTATCTTTGCCAAGAAAACCCTCAATGGGGTCACAGAGACATGACTCAACAGCATTTATCCTGTACGTAGCTTCCCTTGTATGTATTTGTTTGACTGTAAACTCCTTAAAGGTAGTCACTTCCATGAGATTATAAACTTTTTGTCTTTTTTTGTGTCCCTATCACTTAGCATAATGCCTGGCACATAGTCAGTGTTTAACAAATGTTAATTGGTTGACCAATTGACCGACCACCATCAAAGTAGCTACTTTGGTTTGTCCAAACCAAGAGGAACAAATTGTACAAGCCCTACTGGTAATGGTTGTGCAACTTAAAAGTGCGGCAGGGTTGGATTATACCCTTTGGAAAAAGATGATTTCACAGATATCTATATTATGGATTGCCCTTCAATTTCATTCCACAAGTATTTATTAAGTACCTACTATGTGTTAGGAACTGTGCCAGGTATTAGGATTATGAAGCTGGAAGTGCAGCCCAGGCTCTGCCCTCAGGGAGCTGTGGGTGTGTTCCAAGGGTTGCATATATGTCTTTCTTTTTCTTAATTTCAATATATTATTTATTTTTAGGGTTTTTTTTAATTTTGAGTTCTGAATTTTCTCCCTCTCTCCAGCCATCCCCCCGCCCACCCACCCTTTGAGTCACTGTGTGACCCTAGGCAAGTCACTTCACCCTGTTTGCCTCAACTGCTCACGTATAAAATGAGTTGGAGAAGGAAATGGCAAACCACTCCAATATCTTTACCAAGAACATCCCAAATGGCATCACAAAGAGTGGGACATGACTGAGAAAACGATACGTCTATCCATTTAATCCACCTAAAGTCTATGTCTGGCCATGCCATCCCGTTGCTTTTAAGATAAAGCAGAAGTGCTCCTGTTGAGCCTTTGAAACCCTTCACCACCTGACTCCAGTCTGCCTTCCTAGTCCCCCTCACACACTCCACACTGTAACGCCATTTCTTTTCCATACATGACATTCTATCTCCTGAGACTGGTTTGCACAGGCTGCCCCTCGAGCCTAAAATGTTCTCCCTCTTCACCTCTGTCTTGGAATATCACACTCCTCTGGGGATCCGTTGGCTCAGGGACCACTTCCTGTAAGAGGTCTCTCCTGAATTCCTCAGTTGGGCCCCTCCCCAATCACTACATGGTTTTGTATATCTTCTGTTATTTATTTATCTGTATATATTCTGTTATTTTCTTATTAATAATACTTAATGATATTCTGTTATTACTTATATATTCTGTTATATACTTATCTACTTAGGCTGTATCTCCTCAGTAGATAGAATGGTGTGCTCCCTGAGGGCAAAGACTGTCTCAGTTTTGAATTAGCAAGCATTTAAAAAAGACTTGTGGGTTGTTTGGAGGGGAGAAAAAGAAAAGATGAGCTTAGGGAACTAGTCCTTTTTGACTGAGGTGTAGAGTAGATGCGGAGGAATGATGTGAGATAGGTTCCAAAAAAGAAGCTTTGTGGTTCTTACTTTGGGTTCCCACCTCAACAGCTGGCACTGCTCTTACAATAGACATTCAGGTGGCTTTCTCTTGTGATCTGGATTTGAAGTCCCTCATCTCTCATTTCAACCCGCTCTACCTCTGCATCAAAGGATGGCACAGCAGATTCAGGTCATCGCTAATATGGAACATAAAAGTGAACACTGATATTTGTCTCTGTCCCCAGCAATGTCTTTATTTCATGACCCTTACCTCTTCTCCCCACAGAAACCCAATGATCGTGATCACAGAGTGAGACTTGCACTAGGTAATGGCTTGCGAGGAGATATTTGGAGGGAATTCATCCGGCGATTTGGAGACATTCATATTTATGAATTCTATGCCTCCACTGAAGGAAATATAGGATTTTTTAATTACCCAAGAAGGATTGGTGCTGTGGGGAGACAAAACATGTTTCAAAAGGTAAGAAGAAAAAATAATGGGGACAATACATGGATTTAGTAAAGACTTATTTAGGGATATACCTCTTTAAAGACAATTTGAAAACTTTTAATACCCAGAATAAAAGACCTGAGTAACTGGACAATTGATGTTCATGTATGGGCCAACTTAATATAAAAATGACAATTTCTTCCCAATTTAATTTACTTTTAATGTGATACCAATAAAAATATTAAAGAGCTTCTTAATAGAACTAGACAATCATAATGCAATATGTATTGAAAAACAAGTGGAGGCGAGGTGTGGTGACACACACTTGTCATCTCTGCTTATCAGGAGGCTGAGCCTGGTGGATCACTTGAGGTCAGATGACGTGAGTATCATAGGGCGATAGCCATTTGAGTGTGTGCAGTAAAGTGGCATCCATATGGTGAGCCTCCCTCAGCAAGGGGCTACCAGACCACCTAAAAAGCCAGTCCAGGTTGAAAGAGGAGCATGTCAAAGGTTCTCTTTCTGGTCAGTAGTGACATTGAGGCCTGTGAGTGGCCACAATGCTTCCAGTCTATGAAGCATAGGAAGACTCAGTCTGAAAAAAGAGGAAGGGAGGGAGGGAGGATGGAAGATCGAGAACATGGAGGGGCACCTGGAAAACAGAGTGAAAGTGGTCTTGTACCATAATACTTTCTGAAACATTACAAAAAGTGAAAAAATTATTTCAGACCTCTGTGATGAAAGCTAACTTTCAGATATTTCTTAGGAATTATTTCAGAATCATTTTATCCTCAGAACATGACAATTGCCATATTGGATCAAACCCAGGCCAGCAGTCTGTCTCTGAAAGTGGCATCAAGAGATATATTATAAAAGGTCCTAGATGTTTTCTATCATGCCAACCTTGTAAAGTTAAGGATAGACTCCTTTCCTATGGTGTGCTCCCATCTTAATTTCCTTTTATAACTAACAATGGATCTGTCATCCATCAATTTGTCTAAAATATTACTAAATTACTGTCTGTATTTCTGGATGTAACATTGCTTGGTACCTCTTGACAGGGGGTATGATGTGGTAGAGAGAGTCATAAAGGCCAAGACTGAAATCCTTCCTCTGATACTTTCAGTCTGTGTAACCAGAATCAATTCATGTATCTTGTCTGATACACTGAAGTAGCTTTCTAAAACTATAAGATGGAGAAGAGTTGCCAATCCACACTGATGGCTGGACTTTTCCCTACCAGGAATTCCCTATACCAATAAATTACAGGTCCAGACCAAAAAAAAACAAGCCAAAAAACTCATTTCTTAAGGTAAAAAAATCCCATAGGTTCATTACTTTCTCTATTAAGTAATAATCTTAAATGTACCTCTTTCAGTCTTCAAAATGACTTTATTCCTAGTTCTGATTTCCTAAGATTTGGTGAGCAATATTGAGCCATGAAGTCTATAGTCTGGAATTGTATGTCACACCACCCTAAGTCATCATCTCCTCAAACTGAAATGCTCTGGTCTTTGTCAGACTTACTAATCTTTAACATCAAACCTTCCTTTCTGGAAGTTGTTTTGTACTAGGATTGTCGATCTAGAATCAGAAGAGATCTCAGAGGTCATACTGTCCTACATCCTTACTTTACAAACAAAGATGTAGCTGTTCCAGGTAACACAAGTAGTAAGTGTCAAAGGCAGGATTTGAACCTAGGTCTTCTGACTCCAGTGCCATTGCTTAGCATATTGTACCATGCCATCTCCCCCACCCCTCTCTCTAATTCCTGCCCTAGGAGTTAAAAAGCTCTCTTTAACTCCTAGGTCAGGGGTGGGGAGCCTGTGGCCTTGAGGCCACATTCCTTCTGTGACGTTTGTATTCAGTCAAAGGGCCGCCTGCACTTGAGGACATAGAGGGCCAAATATGGCCCATCAAAAGATAGGTGGGACTTGGTCAACTGAGGGGAAGGGAGAGATTCTGGCATGAGCATAGGAACAAAAATGAGGAAGTATGGCATGGGGAGGGGGTGGGAGGACAGTGAATAATTCAGCTTGACAGGATTATCCAATTCACGAGGGGAAGTTGTAGGAAATGATGTGATGCTCACTGTACGGGAAGGGGGACTCATTCCTCACAGTGCCAAACACCGGGTGGCAGAATGTCAACATAGATCTGTTCAGAATTCAAAAAATTCTACCTGTGAAAGAAATCATGCTCAAAATTATGATTACTTCTATTTTTTCTAGAAAGCTGTTGCGTATGAGTTGATTAAATATGACGTAGAAAAAGATGAACCTGTCCGAGATGGAAATGGATACTGCATAAAAGTTCCCAAAGGTACTGCTGACTTTTATTAAATTAAGTAATCTGCCTGGGCAAGTCACTTAACCCTGTTTGCCTCCGTTTCCTTATCTGTCGAAAGATCTGGAGAAGGAAATGACAAACCGATCCAGTATCTTTGCCAATAAAACCCCGGATGCGGTCACTAAGAGCAGATATAACCGAAATTACTTAACAACAGGCTTGGATGTAAACTATGAGACAACATGTCAAAAACTATTTGCTAAGAGGCTGCCATGTTCCAGGCACTAAGCTAAATTCTGGGTAAGAGGGATCTGAAAGTCCCATCAGGTCTAAGCTAAACAGCGTTAGAGGAGGCATCCCCCAGCAATTAGACCATTAGTCTTGGAAAGAAACCAGTTCCCATCAAAGGAATGGGCCCATCCTAGCCCTTTTACTAGCAGACATGTACTAGAATTTGTCTGAACCATTCAGAGTAATGTGAAATGTGAAATGTCTAAATGATAGTCTTTCAGACTGCTTTCTGTGCCAGTTGGGTACCTATGGCAGCCTCCTAGGAGATGATTGTTACTGAAAGTTACTGAAGTTACCTAAATAAATCGTTACATAATTAAGTAATCCTTCGTTCTCTTGTCTGTCAGAATACCTTTCAAGGAGCATCAAGGTAGAGCAAACGTAGCATGAGCTGTATCACTTTGGAAACAAGGGTTTCATTTAAGCTTTAAGGAACCATAAATGAAATGGCAAAAGCTTCCAAGTATGTGTGTGTGTGCATATATCTATATATGCATTTATAGTCTTTTTTGGAGGGAGGAAGACAAGGCAATTGAGGTTATGTGACTTGCCCAAGGTCACAGAGCCAGTAAGTGTCAAGGGTCTGAGGCTGGATTTGAACTCAGGTCTTCCCAAGTCCAGGGCCACCCAGCTGCCCCTACCATTTAATGAATGTTTATAAATGTGACAAGCTGAGAAAATATGAGTTTATTGATGTCTTTAACTTTTAACCTCAAACTGTCTTGTATTATCAGTAAATGTCTACAAACTGATATTTTTACAATAAGAGAGAAAAATTAATAAAATTATGGGTGGATACTAGCCTCGCTATGCCTGCCCCTTCACACAGGTTCAGATCTCACCTCTGCTTCTATGTGACCATGGACCAGTCACTTAACTTTTAAGCTTTTTACCTTATCTGTGAGAATAGGGGGGTAGACAACCAGGTCACCATTAGGGCAAATAGCGAATCCCTTCAAGTGGTGACATGATTCAAATTTGCACTACATTATTTCCATTGGGCTGGAACCAATTTCTGTATTTTATATAATTATAACTTCAAATAGTATGAATTCAAAGACATGAGTGCCCACTTCTGGAGATTCATTATTTGCAGTAAACAAGACCTTGCTGTAATAAACTGACCTCTCAGAATTGTCAGGAGGATCAAGTACTGTACTATCAGTAAGGTGCTTCGCAAACCTTAAAACAATAAGAATGTTAGTCACTGTTACAACTGTTATAAAGTCAAGTTGACCTTAGTCAATGGCCAGTTGATGGCGAAACTTGGTGATGGTGAAAATACCTGCTTTTCTCCTTTTTCTATTATCTTAGGTGAAGTAGGATTATTAATTTGCAAAATCACAGAACTTACACCATTCAGCGGCTATGCTGGAGCAAAGAGTCAAACAGAGAAGAAAAAGCTAAGAGATGTCTTTAAGAAAGGAGATGTCTATTTTAACAGTGGTGACCTCTTATTAATTGATCGTGAAAACTTCGTCTATTTCCATGACAGAATTGGAGACACATTCAGGTTGGTTTCTGTTTATTATTAGACAAAACAAACTAAAAAAATAAAACCCTATGAAATTAGAAATTAGAATAAAGTAAAAAAAAAAAAGCCTATGAAATTAGAATTGTAATCTTTAACCCACATTGGTATTTAGTTGCAGGGAAAGGGTCTGGAAATATATTTTTGTTGGTGTAGGAAACTCTTAAGTGGGGAATTCCATTTATCAATGCAGGTTAGCAGTGCAACTTTTTTTAGTAATAGAGAGTTGCCATAGAGAAGATACCTTACAGATGACAACTTGCCCAGAGTCACAAAACTAGTATGTGTCAGAGGCCAAGTTTTCCTGACTTGTACACCAGCTATGTTGTGCTTTTTAGTCTGGTAACACATGTTGGAAAAATTGCTTCTATAAATTTGATGTGTCAAAGGAATCTGATCATGTCACTAGGGAGAGGATCAGAGTCAAGAAACTGAGGCAGAATAGTATCGTGGAAAGAATGCTGCCCAGAAAGTCAGGAGATGAGTTCAAATTCTGGCACCCACTCTTAATAGCTATGTCTGTGTTATTGTTAATCAGTCATGTCACTCTTGTCCGACTCTCTGTGACCCCATTTGGGATTTTCTTGGCAAGGATTCTGGAGTGGTAACTAAATATAATTCTGAAATTCATTAGTTGAGTGAAATAAGAACTAAAATTTCATGAAAATTAAATGTTAGTTATGTGAGTGAAATAGGAAGATTTATGATCCTGAGCATCTCCCTTAGATCAAGACTATATTTTTAAAATGGAGCTGCCATTACTCCATGCTGTGTTTCTGATAGGTAACTTTCACCCAACATCTCGGTGGCAGAGTGGATAGAGTGCTGGCCCTGGAGTCAGGAAGACTCATCGTCCTGAGTTCAAATCTGGCCTTAGACACTTACTAGCTGTGTGACTCTGGGCAAGTCACTTAACCCTGTTTGTCTCAGTTTCCTCATCTGTAAAATGAGCTGGAGAAGGAAATGACAAGCCACTCTAGTATCCTTGCCAAGAAACCCCAAAAAAGGATCACAAAGAGTCTAACATGCCTGAAAAAAAAAAACTTAACAACAGCAACTTTCACCCCAAGTCTGTGCCTTTGCCAAAAAAAGTTTCAGGAATGAGTAGGTATCATTCTACAGTGACAGAAATGTTCGTTGCAACTCAGTTCATCTGTTAATAAGCATAGCAAACATAGTTAACAAACATTTGTTAAGCACTTCCTTTGTGGTAGATACTGTGTTGGGGACTGGAGATATAAAGGCAGAAGTAACAGTTCCTATCCTTAAGTTGACTTTCTATTTGGGGAGAAAACACACTGATAGAGGTGTATATATAAACTATGGGCAAAGTCAATCTATGGTCATTTCTGGAAGGGATGGCGCTAGCAGCTGATGGGATTGGAAAGATTCTTCATGGCGAAGGTGAGCTTTGAAGGACCCTGGAGTTCTAAGAGATTGAGGGAAGGAGGCGAATGTGCTTTTCAGGCATGGGAGACAAGGACATATAGAGGGGAGATAAAGTATCCTGTATGAAACTTCAGGAAGGTCAGTTTGGCTGTACCACAGAGTGAAGGCATGAAGGAAAGTAATGTATAGTAGAGTCTGGAACAGGTAGGGAACCTGTGGCCTCAGGCCATATGTGGCCCTCTAGAACCTCAAGTGCGACCCTTTGACTGAATCCAAACTTCATAGAACAAATCCCCTTAATGAAAAGATTTGTTGTATAAAACTTAGACTCAGTCAAAAAGCTGCACCCAAGGACCTAGAAGACCACATGTGGCCTTGAAGCCACAGGTTCCCCACCTCTGGTCTGGGAGTTTCCAAGAATGATTATGAAAGAAGATCAGGCCAAGCCAGACCCCACAGATACATAATGGAAAGTGACAAATGCATTAGTACAAATTTAGGCAGAAATTAACCTGTCCTCTTTCTTTCCCAAATCCAGGTGGAAAGGGGAAAATGTGGCAACCACAGAAGTCGCAGATATCATGGGGCTGGTTGACTTTGTCCAAGAAGTTAACGTTTATGGCGTGCCTGTACCAGGTACATGCAAAAACCATTGGAAAACTTAACCTAAACTTCCAGACAAATCGAACATAGTATTAACCCTGGGACAGAATTTGCCATCTATTCCCTAAAAACTGTCCTACAAAAAGCAGTTCTTTTCTTTGAACCTTATAC
Organism: Notamacropus eugenii; assembly: GCF_028372415.1. Classification (NCBI taxonomy): domain Eukaryota; kingdom Metazoa; phylum Chordata; class Mammalia; order Diprotodontia; family Macropodidae; genus Notamacropus; species Notamacropus eugenii. The sequence continues at coordinate 2,779,410 of NC_092878.1, read as the reverse complement.
AATAACTAGATCTAACCTCTCTCCAAGTCTGTTTTGTTCAGTCTGTAGAATGAGAAAGTTGGAGTAGATGATCTTCGAGATCACTTGCAGTTTTAAAACAAGGGAAAAGTCTGGAAAAAAAACCAAGGAATGTTTCCTTTAACCTTTAATACCTAAACATGTAGAGTAAGTGATTTTCTCAAGGAGATAAAAGTTTTCTGCAGGTCCACCAGGCACACGATTCACCACCCCAAGTTATTCCTCTAGGGCAGAGCACTATTTATCTGCCTCCCTTTGAGTGATATTTTGTGATTCTTACTTGTTTTGCAAGCAAGAATCCAAAGTTCTCTTTTTTCCTGAGCTGGAGTAAGACTGATATGCTAATGATTAACACCTTACGGGTTGCAAAACACGTAGCTCCAAGTCATAAGAGGTAAAAGGTACAAATATTATTCTGTGTTATTTTGACCATTTTACCTCTGGGGAACCTGGAGCCTGACAAGCTTAAATGACTGACCTATGGTCCCACTGAGGCAGGATTCCGAAGAAGGGCTTCTCATTCCAGATCTAGTAAGGAAGCCGCTGGACCAAGCTGCTTGTCCAAAGCAAACAAACGTTCTAGAGTTGCCCTTGTCTGCCAAATCCTCATTTCATGGTAGGAATTATAACTGTGTTCCAGGTAACTGAGATTTAAGAGAACCTAGAAGAAAAAGAATCTTGACATAGAAAAGAATGTACTTAGGTAGCTAATTAAATCTTGGCCCACATAAGTACTAACTGAAATATAGTCTTCAGAGTATGGGAATTAATTCTTGTTCAGTTGTTTTTTAGTTGTGTCTAATTCTTTGTGACCCCATTTGGGATTTTCTTGGCAAAGATACTAGAGTGGTTTGCCATTAACTCATTTTACAGATGAGGAAACTGAGGCAAACAGGGGTAAGTGACTTGCCCAGGGTCACACAGCTAACAAGTATCTATGGCAGAATTTGAACTTGGGAAGATGAGTCTTCCTGACTCCAGGCCCAGCACTGTATGCACTGTGCCACCCAGCTGCCCTTGGAAATGAATAGTCCCATTTTATTCTCATGGGCAATCTGGGTTTGAATTCTAACTATGCTATTTATTACCTGTGTGACCTTGGGCAGGTCACTAAACCTCTCTGGGCCTGTTTCCTCATCTGTGAAGTGAGCGGGGTGGCCTCACTTTCAGCTCTAGGCCATAGATTTAGGTCATCTGGTCCAAGCCTTTCACTTTACAGATGAGGAAACCAAGGCTCAGTGGTTTTCCCATGTTCCCACAGATAGCAAATTGGTATATCATCTCTTCCTCCAAACCCAGTACTGTTTATATGACACCTACCTAGAGTACCATGCTTAGGAATAGCTCTCAACATTTTGAGGTGACTCTAGGTTCTTATAGGCCATGTCAGTGAAGCACAAGTCCTAGCAGCTCCTGGAAAATCTTCAAATGCAGGCCTTTTGATAATGACTGTCATGTAAGGACTAGCCTATTTATTCAGAATTCAAGGCTTATTCCCAAAAGGATAGCCCACTAGGTGATGACTTCTTTGTAGCAACTGTGTGTGTGTGTATGTGTGTGTGAGTGTTTAAGTTTAATAGAATTTTATTTTTTCCCAATTATATGTCAAGAAAATTTTTAGCATTCAGTTTTACAAGATTTTGAGTTCCAAATTTTTCTCCCTCTCTCCCTTCCCCTCCCTTCTTCAGAAGATGGTAGGCAGTTTGATATAGTTTATGCATGTGCTATCACGTAAAAACATGTCTATATTAGTCATAGTCATGAAAGAAGAAACAGATCAAAAGGAAAGGGGAAAATGTGAGAAAATAAAATAAATGAAAAAATGGGCTTCAATCTGTATTCAGATATCTGGGTATAGAGAGCATTTTCCTTCAAAAGTCCTTTATATTTGTCTTGGATACCATAGCATTATTATTAAATTATTATTAAAAACCATCCACAGACATACAGAGGGGTTGCAGTTTCCATTTATGTGGGGAAAGCATCCACGTTAATGAAACATCTGCTCTCTTAAAGTCTTAGGAAGCTACAAACCTAGACTAGGTTCCAAAGAATATGGTTGGAATAGTGAGGGACTTGGGAGCTCTACCACGTGCGATTCAAGTCTACAGAAGAGGTCATTATGGAGAGGCATCATTTTTATCTTCATTATTTGAAGGGCCCACACAGATGAAGGAGTTAACCTGTTTTGGAGAATAGTCCTAGAACCAGTGGCTGGAAATCAGAAGGACATTTTCCTTCAAAATAAAGAAAAATAATTTTATAAGAACTAAGAATGCTTCTACAGTACAACAAGCTAGCTGCCTTATTGCAAAATGAGCTCTCCATCACTGAAAGTATTTTAGTAGAAGCGGAATAACCATCCATCATGGATTTAAAAGAAAGGATTTCTTCACTGGATGGGAGGTGAGACTAAATGGCCTCCAAAGCCCATTCTAATTCTGATTTTCCAAATACCAAGGCATATGTTGCCTCATCTCCAGTCCCTTAGAATTCAGTCCAGATCTAGATTTCATGGTAAAAGTGCAGGTTTCCACTGGATTCAAATGGCTCTGAAGGAAAAAAGGCGAGGCTAGTGACCTTGCACAGCCCTGAGTCACTTAAATCCAGTTCACTTGCAAGTCATGGCATCATGGTCCTGATGTCACGGTCCTCTTCGAGAATGAATGACAAAAAAAACAATAGATCTGGGCCATGGCAATGACCCCATCTGGAGTCATACTTAATCTAACAGATTCATGAGAAGCCTTATTCAGTCTGGGGCCCACTTAAAGTTTATTACCTGCTTTGGGGTAGACTTGGCAGAGTTTTTTGGGTACTATGCTTAACACAAATTTGAACTAGGAGAGATGCCAGAACCATTCCCGATGAGATCATCTCTCTCGGCAGGGAATTACTACTTGGCCTGGACCAGAACCAGACTGCCTCCTGGGAGGGCAGAGGAAGGGGAGCTATTAATACAAACATCCCCTTCCCTATTAGAGAATAATCACTTACATTAGAGGGTACTTTAAGGTTTGCAGAACACCATATATGCATTATCTCATTTGATTTTCAACAATTCTCATGAGGTACTCTTCCATTTTATAGATAGGGAAAGTGAATGCCTGACTCAAGCCTCTTCCTCCTCCAATCCCTCTAAACCACTAAAGTGATTTTCCTAAAATAAAGGTACAATCATGTCTCACGCGCACACACACACACACACACACTCACACTCAGTAAACTCTGGTGGCTCCCTATTGTCTCCTGGATCAAATACACGATGCTCCAAATTCAAAGTCCTTCATAATCAAGCCCCCTTCCTACTCTTCTTCCACCTTATTCTCCAACACTCGTTGATCCAGTGACACTGGCCTGACTGTTCCCCAAACAAGACACTCTGTCTCCCAGCATTTTCTCTGGCTCTCCCCCATGCCTAGAATACTCTCCCTCCTCATCCTTGCCTACCAACCTGCATGGTTCTTTTAAGTCCCTACTAAACTTGCCCTTGGTCCTCTTTCACAGCCTTTCCCAACCCTTCTTAATTCTCCTTCCTTCCCTCTGTTAACTGTTTCCCATTTATCCCAGATGTATATAGCCTGCTTTGTATATCTCTGTGTGTGTGTTTTCTCCCCCATTAGAGTGTAAGCTCTTTGTGGGCAGAGACTGGTGTTTGCTCCTTTTTGGGTCCCCATCGCTAAGCGATTTTAGTTATTAGCACTAAGTGCTTCATAAATGTTCACTGATCGGTTAACTCAGAGAGGTTAAGTGGCTTACCCAAAGTCCCACAGCTAGTGGCAGGTAGGTTTCTAACACGGGTCTTCTTGGCTTTGTCCAGTACTTTCCACCATTGCCATGCTACTCTGGAGGAGCAGAGGGAACCATATGGCACAGTCTCTCTACATCCAATGTACCTTCATTCCTTTTTTAAGCTTTTTTTTCAATTAACAAGTTTTGGAGAGATATTTGGGAGGTTGCTAAGTGTTGCCTTAAGATGCAAAAAAAAAAAAAAAAAATGAGAGGAAAAGGGGTGCTAAGCTCAGCCTTCCTCACTCCAGGTGTTTCTTTTTGTTTTCTACCTTCATTAGAGAGAGCGGGAGAGAGATAAACACCCAATCACCTTGGGAGTGGTTTCCAAAGCCCGGGGCCCTCATGACCCAAGTAAGCTCACTTCCCCTTCTCTCTGATTACATATAAAGAGTTCTGGGAAGTAAAGCCGACCTCCCCCTGGAACTGTAAGATTGGGTGGAAGGGATATTAATGCCCAATTAATATGGGCCTCACAAGAAAACAGTGATAATTGTTCTAACAACACCTCTCCGTTTACTGCCTGATCAAGGGGAAATAAATAAATTGTCCCAAACCCTTCTCTGCTTACCCCCTCCCCCTCCCCGCCCGGGCTTGATCAACATAAATCCCTTGCTCTTAGGACTGGTTTGCTCTAAGGGAATGGTCACCTTATTGTGTAAACTTGCTTTACTGGAAGGGTGTACAATAATCCCATCTTCTACTTCACCTTTATTCCCCTCTTCCCTTTTTTTTGTAGTTGTTCAGTGGTATCTAACTCCATTGACCCCATTTGGGGTTTTCTTGCAAAGATACTAGAATGGTTTGCCATTTTCTCTTCATTTTACAGAGGAGAAAACTGAGGCAAATAGGGTTAAGTGACTTACCCAGGGTCACACAGCTAGTACGTGTGTAAGGCCTGATTTGAACTCAGGTTTTTCTGACTTTAAGCCCCTCACTCTATCTGCTGTGCCACCTAATGTCCCCACTCTCCCCTAGTTACTCTCAAATGCTGGAAGCCACTGCTACTACTGGTAGAAGAGTACAGTAAATACACATTTTCCTTCATTTTCTCCTGGAGGTGGCCGCAGATGTAACCTCGATTCTTAAAAATGTGATTAATACCTTTTGGTTTTTTGATTTCTTATTATGTGTTGGCTGGCCACCCTTACCACCCCAAGTAAACCTCTCTTGTTGGAGAAGGGAAAGGAAGGAAATAGGCATTTATGTACCATCTACTACTACATGCCAGGCACTGTGCTAAGCACTTTATGTTATCTCATTGAATCCTGGAAGCAGGTGCTATCACAACACTCAATTTACAGTCAAGGCAGAGAGGTTAAATGGATTCTCCAGGACCACACAGCAAGTATCAGAGTATCAAATTTGAACTCGGGTCTTTCTTACTTCAGGTCTAGCTCTCTTGCACTATGGTGCCACCTAGCTGCTCCCCCTGCCAAGGTGAAACATTGACCCTGCCTGGCAGATGCAGCACTCTGCACCAGTTCTTTATGGAATCATAGATTAAGAGCTATAGAGAATCTAGCTCAACCTCCTCATCTTACACAGGAGGAAACTGCAGAGGAAAAAGTGTTGACTTGAAGTCAGAGGGCCAGCTGTGTCACTAACCACCTGTGTGAGCTTAAGCAAATCCCTTCATTTCTCTGGGTCTGAGTTTCCTCATCTGTTAAATGAGAGGATGGTGCAAGATAGAAGGTTTATAAGGTCCTTTCCAGCTCACAGTTTTTTACTCTGTGAGCTTTGTTTTATGATCTGTGTCACCAAGGTAGTAAATAACACAGTCAGGTTTCGAACCTGGCTCCTGTGACTCCAGATTCATTACCCTTTGAATGGCACCTTGCTGCAGGAAAATTATGTTTCACTATTAACGCTCTGAAGTCAAGATGACTCCCATTAATCTGAATTTTGACATCTTTCAGGGTTGTTTTTCCCCCTTCCCATTAATATGGTTATTTTGCACATGGTTCTTTAATATTCTTCCTTCATTTATCAATTCAAATAGAGTATTCCCAGATTTCTCTGAATTCTTCATATTCATCATTGTTTATAGAACAATAATGTTTACATATATCCATGGAAATGCTGTATAGATGAGATTTTACATCTGTCTTTAACTTCCTTCAGGCACATGCTTAGTATTTTTATTAAGTGCCTACTTAAGTCCCAGATACTGTGCCAAGCCCTGGGGATACAAAAAGACAGGAATTCACCATCTTGTGGGGGAAGAAACAAGCAAGCGAATATGTACAAGCAAGCTATATATAAGACGAATAGGAAAGACTTAAAAGAGGGAGGGCACTAGATGTAAGAAAGACTGGGAAAGGCTTCCGGTAGAAATGAGATTTGGGGGATTGGCTAGGTGGCACAGTGGGTACAGTGCCAGGCCTGAAGTCAGGAAGACTCGTCTTCCTGAATTCAAATCCTTTGCCTTTGTTTGTGCCCGTGGCACTAAGCACCTACTATGTGCGTGCTTAATAGATGTTTACTGACTAGAATGAATGTAGGTCTGACCATGTCGCCTCCTTATTCAATAAACTTCAATGGTTCCCCATTGCCTCCAGGATCAAATACAAAACTCTCTGGCACTCAAAGCCCTTGATACCCTACTTACCTCTTCATAACTCCTTCCCCCTTTCCCCTTCTGTAGCTTTCACAGTCTTCTTACATGTTACTCCCCACCAAGTACTCATCATTCCTTGAGCAAGACACTCTATCTCTAAGCTCCAGGGGTTTTCTCTGACTGCCCCTCATGCCTGGAATGTTCTTCATTCTCATCTCTTGTCTCCTGGTTTCCCTGCCTTCCTTCAAGTCCCTATTAAACTCCCATTCTCTTGTCCAGTTGTTTTAGTTGTATCCAACTCATCACGACTCCATTTGGGGTTTTCTTGGCAAAGATACTAAAATGGTTTGCCATTTCCTTCTCTAGCTCATTTTACAGGTGAGGAAACTGAGGCAAAGAGGATGAAGAGACTTGCCCAAGGTCACACAGCTAGTAAATGTCTGAGGCCAGATTTAAACTCAGATTTTCCTGACTTCAGGCCTGGCACTCTGTCCACTGCGCCACTTAGCTGCCCTTACATAATTCTAATACAATTCAAATTCATTTCTAGAACTACTGGACTAATTCACAGCTTCCTTTATAGTATATTAGCATTGACAATAAAATTTCAACTATGGTCATCTCTCAGTTATCCATAGCAATTGGAGTATGTCAGTAACAGTGACTAATTCCTAAATAATCCCAGAGCTTCATTTTATCCAATAATTAGAATTTTTTCTCTCACCAAACCTTCTGTAAGAGTTGCTAATAAAGAGCCAACTTGTCTGGTTTGTATTTAAGTTTCTTTCCTCTGTCCAGTCCTACCCTCTAGCAGAAATCCTAATGAGATAAGACAAGAAAAACTGAGAGAGATAGAACAGAAGCTGAAGTCCTAGCTAGCTCATAACTAAGTGAATACTCAGTTTGCTGAATAACTTAGTATACTAATGACAGAAGACCACGGTTTCCCACTGGATCCAAGGCCACCTCCAGTTGTCCTAATCCAAGGGTGGGAACCTGCATCCTCAAGGCCATATGTGGCCTTCTAGGTCTTTGGGTGTGGCTTTTTGCTTTGAGTCCAAATTTTACAGAACAAATCCTTTCATTAAGGGGATTTGTTGTGTGAAGTTTGGATTCAGTCCGAGGGCCACACTTGAAGACCTAGAGGGCCACATATGGCCTGAAGGCTGAAGGTTCTCCACCCCAGTGACCTAATCTATATCTTGCCACTGGACCCAAATGGCTCTGGAGGACAAAGTGAGGCTGGTGACTTTGAACAACTCTCCCTCACTTAAATGCGGTTCACTTGCATGTCATATCATCACTTCCCTGATGTCATGGAAAAATCCATGAAAGCTGGTAACTGTTCAATGAATGCTGGTTTAAACAGACATTCTTTTAGTCCTTTGAATGTTTTCCCAGTACGTGTCAATAGCATTGTTATATTACTGGCCACTCTTTCCCCAGGTCATGAGGGTCGAATAGGAATGGCATCCATCCGGATGAAGGAGAACCATGAATTTGATGGGAGGAAGCTCTACAAGCACATTGCAGAGTATCTGCCTAGCTATGCAAGGCCTAGATTCATCCGACTTCAGGTATGAATGCCAAAGAGGCAAAGGAGCCATTACTTTTCCTAATGGAAATCTCAGGAAAACCTTGACCCATCCCTTCAAAATGCCTACATGGCCTGAATGAGGTCAGAGGAATGGATTACTACTTCCCTCTTTGGGTCAAAAGATGCATTGGCTTTGTGAGGAAGGTGATGTCTGTAAGTATTTCTGAAACAAAGATTCCAGTGCATCTTCCACTCCTGATCACACTAAATGGCAGAGAATAGCTTATATCTATTTGGAAATCTTTGCTAGAGAAAGTCTTACCTAGAGATTCACTATGCTAACTTAATTCAGTTGAGCATGTATTTTTTTTAAGTATTTATTAAGCCCAGGATTCATATTTTTTGCTGGACCCCTTGGGCCAGGGGTGGGGAACCTGTGTCATGTGACCTCTCCACAACCCTGCCTTGGCCAGTCTGATAAAACCTATGGACCTCTTCTCAGAATACTGGCTTTAAATGCAGAAAATAAAATACGTAAGATTACAAAGAAAACCACTTATGTTGAAATATAGTTATCAAGACTTTTTTTAATTTAAATTAAAAACATATTTTATTTTTTCCAATAACATGTAAAAACAATTTTTTAAACTGAATTATTTTATTTGTTTTCAGTGTTCTACAATCAATTCTATATATCTTAGATTTTTTTCTCCTCCCTCCACCTCATTCCCTCCTCCTTCCCCACTCCCTCCCTGAGATAGTTTACAATCTTACATAGTTCTACACATACATTCCTATTAAATGCATATTGCATAGAAGAATTAAAATGAATGGGGAGAAACCATAAAACAAAACAAAACGTAACACAAAAGAAAATGGTCTGTTTCTATCTGTGATCCAATTCCATAGTTCTTTCTCTGAATGTGGAAGGTGTTTTGCCTCAAGAGTCTATTGGAAATTTTTTAAGTCCATGCGTTGCAAGGAAGTACTAAGTCTACCAGAAAAATTCCTCACACACTGTGGTTGTTGCTGTGTACGAAGTTCTCCTGGTTCTGCTCCTTTCACTCAGCATCAGATCATATAAGTCTTTCCAGGTCTCTCTGAAGTCTTCCTGTTCATCATTTCTTATAGCACAATAGTATTCCATTACATTCATATAACACAACTTGTTCGGCCATTCCCTAATTGATGGGCATTCCCTTGATTTCCAGTTTTTGGCCACCACAAAGAGAAAATATAGTTATCAAGACTTTTTTAAAAACAAGTTTATGGACTTCCAAGTTGAGAACACCTGACTTAAGCAGCTCACTGTGGAGGTTTAGTATCTTTTACTTCAAGCACCAAAGTAGTTCAAGGTCTGATAAGATCTTTTGACTTTGTACAATGGGAAATTTAACTGAACAAGTTTAGTCATTTGGAACCATTCTAGACCTAATAACCAGGGATAACTTTATAACAGGGGAAAGAAGGTAGATTCTTTCTAGATTGCTTTCAAGACCTTAGGTGAGTTAGCCAATGCTACTAACAAGAAAAGGAACAGAAAGACAAGTGAATGTCCTGGGACCACTTGTACCTAGGTTTATACATTTAGAGACAGAAGGGACCTCAGAGGTCAACCAGTCTAACCTTCTCACTCACTTTATAGATGAGGAGATTGAGAGATTAAGTGACTTGTCTGAGGTCGCATAGCATACAGAAGACTTGAAGGATCTCTGATTTCAATATGGAAGACTCTATCCATAGTGTAGATGGGTAAGACTGTAGGCCAGTTGCTTAACTTCTCCATGCCTCAGTTTCCTCATCTGTAAAAGAAAGGAGTTGTGCTAGAGATTTCCTAGGTCTGAATCTAGGATCTAATGATCCTAGCAAGACATATGACCCACCAAGGGAAGGGGTCCTAGGAAAGGGAAGCCACTTGCCCCACACTGTTAGTTTATGTCATAGGCAGAATTCAAGTCAGTCTGCCTGACTTCTAATGCAAGGGCCACTGTATTTGGAATCAGAGGTTCTAGATTCACACCCCAACTCTGCTGCTTATTCATTGTGTGATCATCAAAGTCCACACTAGTGGAAAGTTTGCTTTGGCAGCTCCTCCCAAGGTCAAAGGGTTCCAAGGAGAGTAGGGTTGGCAGACTCTGTATCTGTTAACCGGGATACAGATGTTCAGAGATGTTCAAGCAGCAACTCTTAAAAGGCCGTTCAATAAGTTATAAAGAGTTTGCCATTTGTGTTGTTGGGTGTAGTACCAACTCTCAGGAAATTATAACTCCTTGAGGTCTGAAGTCCCTTAATTGGTTGTGTCTATTGATTAATGAAAGGCTGTGGAGAGGGAGCAGCTGGGTGGATAGAGCTTTGGCCTTGGAGTCAAAAGGTCCTGAGTTCAAATCCAGCTTCAGACACCTACTTGGTATGTGACCCTAGGCAAGTCACTAAACCCAGATTGCAAAAGAAAGAAACAAAGAAAGCACTGAGGAGTAGCAGATACACATCATCCTCCGAGTTGGAAAGCTAGATTGCAAATCTTGCCTCATATGCCTCAGCATATGCTGTCAGTAAGACCTTGGGCAAGTCACTTAACCTCTCAGTGACCTCAGGGAACTTAGACTTCTGCATTGGGAGAGGGAGTTTCCTCATTCAGGATTTCTCTGTTCCAACAAAATCACAGATCTAGTCCCTACTCCAAACATCTAGTATAGTTCCAGGCCCATAGTAGGGATTTAGTAAATGCATAAACAATTATTGGGTGTTTTTCAGGATATGATTGAAGTCACTGGAACTTATAAACACCGTAAAGTGACGCTTGTGGAGGAGGGATTCAACCCCGTTGTCATCAAAGACAACTTGTATTTCTTGGATGACAAAGAGAAAACGTACATCCCTATGACTGAGGACATTTATAACTCCATAAATAATCAAAGTGTGAAGCTCTGAATGTTTCCAAGACAGAAACTAGAACACGATCTCTGAATATACCCATTTCAGCATTTGTCATAATCCAATTTTAATTTGATTGAAGATTAGAAAATATAATTTTCCATGAACTTATGCATACTGTAAGGGAAGACGGTTTTTTGTTGTTCTGTGGGGTTTTTTTCTTAAAATTTATCTGAACTTTTACAAATGCAAAGATATAATTTGTTTTTAAATTTGCACCTTCTGTTTGTATTTGCAAACTGGACTTATTGAAGGGAGGGGGGGTTGTTTTTTTAAAAAAATCATAATAAAACAGATCAACGTTAAACTGTGTGATGGTGTGATGTCTCACGTTCTCGATCAGCTTTGTTCGCAATGTAGCTCTCATGTCAGGTAATCAATAACGCAAAGGACTCAGGCTACTGTTCAAGGGTATTCCTTTGGAATAGTTTGATCTCCAAGCCAGGAACCTGAGGAAATTACTGTCCTGGAGATCCCAAGAGGTTGATACTAGTGCTTAATCACTGGTGAAATTAAGCTTTAGTTAAGTCAACAGTTAACTGGGTATTGTGCAAATGGGCCGGTCACAGGTTTCAGGGCCCTACAATGAACGTTTCCCATTGTCGTTTGCAGTTCTGAGTCACAGCCTTAAGGAAGATGCAGTTCGTGCACAATAGGGAAGTAGAGAGCATATACACTTTAGCGCAAAGCTGTGCTGTTGCAACTACTCCCACAAAGCCTGGTACTGACTAAGATCCTTTCTGACAACTTTGCTGCAGTGATGTTGGCTGGCAAAGTTCCATTGACTGGTAATAAATCTCCCTGGTATTTTCACTGGGGAGATTTGGAACTTCTCCAAAGTCAACCTAGAGATTAGCGCCTTTGGGCTAGTTCTTTTCTCTTATGTTTGGCTGCCAAAACTGTGATCCTACTCCCACCTGACTGTAGATTCCTTTACGGGCCCATGGAATGAGCAGCCTTGTAGAAGAGATCCTATAGCTAGAGGGAAGGGTACAAGCAGCGGCTAATAACAATTTGTCAGGGATACCAAATCTGTCACTGTATTTACAGGCTAGGACGGATGCCACAAGAGTACTGAAATTTTTCAAGAGAAATGCTCTTAATGATCCCCAAGTTACATCCTTGGAATTTATTTTAGAGTCAGTTTACAAAACTGTATAGACTCTGGTTATGGGTAAGTCAGATGGGACAGGGTAGTCAACATACCACACTGCCTCCTAAGTAAAAAGACAAGCAGTCATAAGAACTGAGAGATGTCATTCAGGACTTGAAGGTATGTACAATGGCCATACTATACCACTACCACGCATTTTTGAGGAAAACTGTAGGGGTGGGGAAACTGTGGCCTTCTGGGTCCTTGGGTATGGCCTTTTGACTGAGTCCAAATTTTACAAAATAAATCCTTTTATTAAGGGAATTTGTTCTATGATGTTTGGATTCAAAGGGCTGCACTTGAGGACCTAGAGGGTTGCATGTGGCCTTGAGGCTGCAGGTTCCCCACCCCCCTACTGCAACAAGGGTCACCATTAAGACAGTGCTCATGCAAAGGAGGAAAAGAAGAGAGAGAACATAAGATGGATAGAGTTATCAGCAGTCAAGGTGGACACTGAGACACAGTGGTATTAAATGGCCACCTAACAATGGTCCTTAATATTTGTAAAGTGCTTAGCATCGTGCCTGGCATACTCGATAAATGCTTGTTCCTTTTCTTCCCTTACCTTCTTATTAATGATTAAAAATATAAGGGCATTCTTTTTCCTTTTTTTTTTAAATTTTAAATTATTTTATTTGTTTTCAGTTTTCTACAATCACTTCATATATCTTAGATTTCCCCCTCTTCCCTCCTCCCTCCCCAAGAAGGCATGCAATCTTACATAGGTTCTACACATACATTCCTATTAAATACAGTTTCACCTTAGTCATGTTGCACAGAAGAATTAAAATGAATGGGAGAAACTATAAAAACAAAACATAACACAAGAGAAAATGGTCTGCTCCATTCTGCGATCCAAATCCAAATCTTTCTCTGATGTGGAAGGTGTTTTTGCCTCGAGTCCATTGGGAATGATTTAGGTCCTTGCATTGCTATGAAGGACTAAGTCTACCAGAAAAATTCCTCACACACTGTGGTTGTTGCTGTGAACAAAGTTCTCCTGGTTCTGCTCCTTTCACTCAGCATCTGTTCATGTAAGTCTTTCCAGGCCTCTCTGAAGTCTTCCTGTTCATCATTTCCTATACCACAATAGTATTCTATTACATTCATATGCCACTACTTGTTCAGCCATTCCCCAATTGATGGGCATCTCCTTGATTTCCAGTTTTTGGCCACTACAAAGAGAGCTGCTATAAATATTTTTGTACATGTAGGACCCTTTCCCATTTTTATGATCTCTTGGGGATACAGTCCTAGAAGCGATATTGTTGGGTCAAAGGGTATGCACATTTTTGTAGCCCTTTGGGCATAGTTCCAAATTGCTCTCCAGAATGGTTGGATCAGCTCACAGCTCCACCAACAATGAATTAGTGTTCCGACTTTCCCACATCTTCTTCAACATTTATCATCTTCCTGTTTTGTCATGTTAGCCAATGTGATAGATGTGATGTGGTATCTCACAGTTGTTTTGATTTGCATCTCTCTAATCAATAGTTATTTAGAGCATTTTCTCATATGACTATAGATAGCTTTGATTTCTTCCTCTGAAAACCCTGTTCATATCCTTTGACCATTTATCAATTGGGGAATGACTTGTATTCTTGTACATTTGATTCAGTTCTCTATATATTTTAGAAATGAGGCCTTTATCATAGACAGTAGTTGCAAAATTTTTTTCCCAGTTTCCTGCTTTCCTCCTAATCTTGGTTGCATTGAGTTTGGTTGTGCAAAACTTTTCAATTTAATGTAATCAAAATTTTCCATTTTGCACTTCATAATGTTCTCTATCTCTTGTCTAGTCAAAAATTCTTCCGTTTTCCATGAATCTGATAAATACACTATTCCTTGTTCCACCAATTTGTTTTTTATACCTAGATCATGTACCCATTTGAACTTTATTCTTGTGTACAGTGTCAGGCATTGGTCTATGCCCAATTTCCGCCACACTCCAGTTTTTCCAGCAATTTTTGTCAAACAGTGTATTCTTATCCCAGAAGCTGGGATCCTTGGATTTATCAAACAGTAGATTGCTATATTCACTAACTACTGTGTCTTGGGTACCTAATCTATTCCACTGGTCTACCCTTCTGTTTCTTAGCCAGTACCAAGTGGTTTTGATGATCACTGCTTTATAATACAGTTTGAGATATGGTAAAGCTACACTACCTTCCCTAGCATTTCTTTTCATTGTTCTCTTGATATTCTTGACCTTTTGTTCTTCCAGATGAATTTTGATATTATTTTTTCTAGCTGTAGAAAATAATTGTCTGATAGTTTGATTGGAATGGCACTGAATAAGTAAATTAATTTAGGTAGAATTGTCACTTTTATTATATTGGCTCAGCCCACCCATGAGCAACTGATGTTTTCCCACTTACTTAGATCTGACTTTATTTGTATGAAAAGTGTTTTGTAATTGTGTTTGTATAGTCCCTGGCTTTGTTTTGACAGGTAGATTCCCAGATATTTTATAGTGTCTACCATAGCTTTAAATGGGATTTCTCTTTCTATCTCTTGCTGTTGGGCTTTGTTAGTAATATATAGAAGTGCAGATGATTTATCTGGGTTTATTTTGTAACCTGCAACTTTTCCAAAGTTGTTTATTATTTAAAATAGTTTTTTACTTGATTCTCTGGGATTCTCTAAGTATATCATCATATCATCTGCAAAAAGTGATAACTTAGTTTCTTCTTTGCCTATTCTAATTCCTTCAATTTAATTTTCTTCTCTTACTGATAAAGCTAACACATCTAGTACCATATTGAATAACAGTGGTGATAATGGACATCCTTGTTTCAAAGGGCATTCTTTTTCAAAGTTCCTATCTTACCAGGGTGGGGGTTCCTGTTTTCACTTTTTTTACCCCATAAACCAAATATAAAGGATCAAAAGTACCTTGACTAATAGTGTGAACTTTAAAAAGCCTGCAGACAGAGTTGATTTTTGCATCCAAGATTAGAGATGTGGGAGCTGGCACAAGCAGAGACTAGGATATTTTCACAGACAAGTGGTGATGCACTGTAATGCTGAGAGGTAATCATGATTCCCCAATAGCATGATACCCAAGGAGAGTGGGCAGCTAGGTGGTGCAGTGGATAGAGAGCACCAGTGCAGGAGTCAGGAGGACCTGAGTTCAAATCTCACCTCAGACACTTGACACTCACTAGCTGTGTGACCTTGGGCAAGTCACTTAACCCCATTTGCCTCAGTTTCCTCTTCTGTAAAATGAGTTGGAGAAGAAATGGCAAACCACTCCGGTATCTTTGCCAAGAAAACCCCAAATCGGGTCCTGAAGAGTTGAACATGACTGGTTGTTGTTGTGGTTATTGTGTTTGTCCTTCATTCTCGAAGAGGACTGTGACATCAAGATGATGACATGACTTGCACTTGACTTTGATTTGAGTGAGGGAGGGCTGTACAAGGTCACCAACATCACTTTCTTCTCCTGACCCATCTGGGTCCAGTGACCAGATATCCATCAGGATGACTGGAGATGGCCCAGGATGCAACGGGAGACCCTGGCCCTTTCAGACTAAGGTATTACAGCATTCTCTCTTTGAGTGAGATACACCCATTCAATGAATAGGCTTCTTTAAATAGTTGCTCAAGGGATGGCCCCTTTAATAAAAAAAAAAAATCAAACTGGGAGTAAAAGACCTTCAGGGTTCCTGGGTAAAAGAGAAACAATCATTATTTAGGAACTTGACTGAACAACAAAAATTTTTATTGGAATTTATATGCAAAGCATTTTATATGTATTTATTTTCATCTGGTCCTTCCAACAACCCTGTAAGACAGGTATTATTATCCTTCTTATAGGTGAGGAAACTGAGGCCAAAATGAGATAAAGTGACTTGTAAGTAGCTAAGACGGAATTCAAATGTACGTCTTCTTTACTCCTGTATTTTAGCCACTATGCTACCGAGGAACCAGGTAGGATTTGAGCCCTGACTTGGCCTGTGGGTGAAGAGGAAGATCCAGCAAGCCTGATCTCCCACTGCTGGTTTCCATTCAGGGGCTGCCTTTTGGCTCATCACACCACTCAGAAATAGCTGGGTAGGCTGCCTGACAACCATCAGTAGACAGGAAAGCAGGGTGCCCCACTTTTCCAGCATTATCCATGATCTGGGGTATCTATCCTTCAGGGAAGCAAGACCTGAGAAGCACTTCAGCCCGTGTGGAGAACCTTGCCTTCTTTAGGACAATTCTGCCATCACCCTGGGAATTTGAAGCTTTGTCTTTGATGTTGTGCAAAGTTTAATGAAGAGCTCAGATGGAGTGAATGAGCGTGGGTCCATGGTGCCCCTGAAAAGGCTGAAGCTTTGCAGCACCACCACCATCTCCCCAACTCTGACCACTGAATCAAAGACCACTGCTCTAGGAGAGCCATGCCTCAGTTCCCGCAAGAAAGATGAAATTTCAAGAACCATGATAATAGAGTAACAGACTGGAAATAAAGAGAGCCTAACACTGACTCAATCTCTGCTTCTGTCTCTCAAATAAGAGGGTTGAACAAGGTAGTTTACAGGGAACTTTCCTTCTCTGATGCCCTGATTCTATGAGATTTGGTCTTCTTTGAATTCTGTGTTAGCTCAGTCTCTATTTAATAATAAATTTAAGAAGAAGAATATATATATGTATTTAGTATATTTATATAGCACTTCAGTGCTTACAACGTGCCTAGCCTGTTACCTCATTTAATCCGCACAACAATCCTGGCAAGTATGTGCCATTATTATGATCATTATACAGATGAAGAAACTGGGACTAAGTCATTTAAGGTCACACTACTAGTGATCCTCTGAGACAGGATTGGAACTCAGATGGTAATAACTCCCAGTCTATTCCCAGCACCACCAAGCTGCCCTCAAGCTGATTGGGTCTTCCTCCGTTTCTTCCTTTGTAAAATGAAAGAACTGGACTTGACAATCTGTGAGATCCCTTCTAGTCCTATCATAAAATTTTGGTTGGGGAGGAGGGGTGGCTTCAAGGTCTCTGAGCCAGGGATGTGCTGGCAAATGTTGGATAACCAGCTCTCAAAAAGAAAAAACCTACCCTACTCAATTTCCCTGTCCTTAGAGAAAGAATTCTTGGTCCTCGGCATAGTTTATCACAGCCACATCCAACACTACAAAGCAATTTCCTGGCAGTCTTACATCTTGCTCTTCTGGAGATTCATTTCCATCTTGGCATGCAAAGGGGTCACCACTGACTCCATGCTTCTGTAGAGT
The DNA here is from genome assembly GCF_028372415.1 of Notamacropus eugenii. Taxonomy (NCBI): domain Eukaryota; kingdom Metazoa; phylum Chordata; class Mammalia; order Diprotodontia; family Macropodidae; genus Notamacropus; species Notamacropus eugenii. The sequence continues at coordinate 2,762,188 of NC_092878.1, read as the reverse complement.
TCCTGAATCCTGTTGTCCTTCCAGCCTCCTATGATAGAGTCTGAGTGGGGTGTCCCTTGTTTCCCACTTCATTCACATGAGTCAGGCCAAGACAAATGACCTGAGACTATCAAGGAGATGTTGCCAGAGGAACAGCTAACTCCATCTCACTTTGTACTTTAATGCCAAGCGTGGTCCTGAGAATGATCAGAAGGAGTGTGGTAGGGAGAGGAAAGAGCAGTGGATTTGGACATGGGAGACGTGTCAAATCACTTCCTACCTGTGTGACCTTGAGCATGTCATTTTACTTCTCTAGGGCCTAGGTTTCCTCATCTGTAAATTGAAAGGGTTGGACAAGATGACCTCTAAGTTCCCTTCCAGCTTAGATTGATGATTCAATAGATGCTAGGACCCTACTTTCAACTCTGCTACTCCTGAGCACTGGACAGAACACTTGTTTCAGCTTAATGCTAGCAGTAGCAAACATCTTGTAGTAATTACTATGTAGAACACTGGTACAGTGAAAGAAAGCCTGGATGTCTTTGGCATCTCTTAGGATTCATCACTCTTATCAAAGGATGATATATCTATGACTGGAAAAGATCTCAGAGGCCACCTCATTTGTTTTTTACAGATAAGGAAACAGGCTTAAGGACCAAGGTGGCTTGGTTAAGGTCCTAAGGAGTGTCAGGAGTAGAATTAGAACCCAGATCCTTTGACTCCGGAGCCAGACCTCTTGCCACTATATTGCCACCCTCCCACCCTCACCTTCCTTAGCATTTGATAGTTTTGCAAGTTTTACTTTTGATCTATTGATATTTCGGGAGAATCTAAACTCAAACCAAAGAAAATCCTGGCCTGTGTTCTATTGAAGATGATTGGATGCTGCTGCATCACTGGAAATCGAATCAAACTGAGTTGCGTCCTAAGCAGGAACAGTCTACACCACAAGGTCATTCAGCAGCTCAATAATCACAAAGGGGACCTTTTAGCTGAGACATGAAAATGTCCAAACTGGGACAGGGCTTGGGACCCACAGCTTCAGGGGCATGGGCACTGACTACGCTCTGGCTCCTCTGTCCTCTCCTCCTGGACTCACTAGAAATTAGCCAAGCCAAGCGTCCCTACTGTGACTGACAAGGACTGTGGAGTACCTGAATTTATATGTCCTCAGTGCTTGGTTAACTGGAGGCAGTCTAGGAAGTATCTGCTATGTGTTTATTTCAATTGCTGTAATGTATTATACTCTCCCTACAGCCACCTGGCTTCCTGCTACCAGTTAGCTCTCCCAATCCCTTCCCACTGTGGCCTGTACCACACCTGCACACCTCTCCTGACTGCGGAAAAAAAAACCTCCCGGTGGGTGTATTTGTTAACAAGACTTCCCTAAGGATGGAATACAGATTTGGAGCTAGAAGGGACCATAGGAGCCTTTAAATCTAGCTTCGTCACTTTATAGATGGGGAAACTGTGGTACAATATAGAGGTTGAGTGATTTGCCCAGAGTCATACAGCTAATAAGTCAGTCAGTAAACAATCATTTATTAAACACTTACTATATACCAGGCATGTTACTAAGCACTGGGGATACAAAGAAAGGCAAAAATGTCCTTCTTCTCAAGGAGTTGATATTCTAATGGGGAAGGCAACATGCAAACCACTGTGCACACAAGACACATTACAGAGAAAATGGGATGTCGGAGAGAAGGCCGTAGAAGGAGAGCAGGAAAGGCCTCTGCTGAAGGAAGCCAGGACACAAGGGAGAGCTTTCTAGGCATGGGGGGAAAGGCGTGGAATTGGAAGATGGTGTTTCATGAGTGAGAATTAAGCAAGAAAGCCAGAGTTGCTAGATCTTAGAGTTATGCGGAAAGGAGTAAAATGTAAGAAAAACGGAAAGGTAGGAATAGGCCTGGTTGTGAAGGGCTTTAAAAGCCAAATTTTCATTTAGAGAATTTTACATTTGATCCTGGAGGTAATAGGGAGCCACTGGAACTTCTTGAGCAGGAAAGTGACAAGGTCAGAGCTGCACGTTAGGAAGGTCACTTTGGCAGCCGAGTAGAAGATGGACCGGAATGGGGAGAGGCTTGGGGCAGGGAGGACCAACAAGCAATGCCACCATAGTTCAGGCATGAAGTGCTGAGGGCCTATTCCAGGGTGGCAGATGCATCAGAGGAAAGACGAGAATATATAGGGTGTCACAAAGGGAGAAACGCAGGAATTGGCAATCATTTGCATATGGAGGGTAAGAGAGAGAAAGGAGCCAAGGATGACCCCTAGACTGTGAGCCTTGGTGTTGAGGAGAGGGTTTGAGGAAGGGAGAAAGAAAATGAGCTCTCCTGGAGTGTGAATGCAGATCCAGGCAAACACACTCTTCTCACTTTATCTTTCGGTGCATTTTTTTCTTTTTATCCTTCTTTCATGACATGACTAATATGGAAATATGTTTTACATGACTGCACATATATAATCTATTTAAAATCCTTAGGGAGGTAGGGGAGGAGGGAGGGAAGAAGAAAATTTGGAACTCAAAAATATTTTAAACGGAATGTTAAAGGATGGCACGTACATAATCTATACCAAATTGCTTACCATCTTAGGGAGGAGGGAGGGAGAAAATTTGGAACTCAAAATTTTATTAAAAAACGAATGTTAAAAATTGTCCTTACATGTAACTGGAAAAATAAAATACTATTAAAAATGAATATTAAAATTGTCTTTATATGTAATTAGAAAAAATAAAATACTATAAAAAAAAGAAAATGAACTCTATTTGTACGTGCTGAGTTTAGGATGTCTGAGGGATGTCCAGTTCACATCTAGATGCAGAGAGAAATCTAGAAGGGGCATTGCTGGAGTAGTGCGGTTATTATACAGTGCAAACTCAAAGCACACATTTTCTGAAAGGGAAACATAAACCCAAAAGAGCCTGGAAAATGAGAGTTTCCATGGGCTTGGCTCAGTTTCAGCAATCGATAAAGTCACAAAAGAAACTGCTTCACTTCAGGGACAAGCACAGTTTATTTCTACATGCGATCTCATGCCACAAGCTGAACCACAGAAGCTGGGGGGAGACTGCCTAAAAAAGCTCACCTGGGCCCTCCTACTCCCTCTGCCCACCCGGCTGGAGGGCACTGATGCCAATGTGCTGGCTAGTTTAAACGATGGCTTGCAAGGGGCAGCAAGGCAGTTGGATCCCGCACTGGATGCTGCACTCAGGGAAGCTGGGGACGCTGTAAAACTTGATCAGCCTTTTGAAGGCACTTTTCTTCAGCAGCATCATCTCTTCGGGAAACCTCGAAAGAAGTTTAGCCCGGCCAGAGCCCCCGCTCTTCCCAGGGGCTTCAGCTGGCCCTTGCTGCTGCTGCCCCGCTGGCTCTCGAGAGCCACCCATTGGCACACTGTTGCAGCTGAGGGACCGGACAGTCTTCTTCTTATTCTGAACAGACAAGTAACTGAACAAAAAGGAAGATAACTTGTGCTTGGTGATCTCAGGACCCTCCTCCGAAAAGCAGTCATCAAGGGCATCCGCCTGATTGTCAAGAGGTTGGCTAGCTTCTCTTCTCACAGGCCTCACTCCCGCGTGCTGAGGCTGTGCCACTATCTTTCTGGACCCTGCCATCTCTTCTCGCATGTTCCCCTGGGCTTGAGGGGGCATGCCATTGACCACAGCTCTGAAACCACTGGTACCTGGGATGCTACTCCCATCCTGAGGAGCAGGCTGAGATGTGCAGTGCTGGCTCAGGATATGGGTGGCAGCGTCTCGGATGAGGTTCCAGTCTCGCAGTATATCCTCCCTGGTGGTAAACTGAGAAGTCACAGTAAAGCGGATAATAAACTTGTCCTGGATAATGGCTGGGATGAGGAAAAGGTATCCAGATTTAACAAGTTCTTTTAACACTCTTTCAGTTAGACAATTAGGACCCTGTTGGGCGATAAAGAAAAATGAAATCTATGTTAATGCACTGACACATTCCTAGAGGTACTTCTAACAGTTCTGTAACCCCCTTGTAAGGCAATGTGGCACAGGAAAAGAACAGAAGTTCTGTCTGGAGCCAGAGGAGCTGGGTTCAGATCCTTCCTTGAGTACTACCTGTGTGACCTAGGACGTCATTTAACTTACCTAAGCCCTGTTATGCTCAAAGACACTCCATCTCTCTGCTCCAGGCATTTTCTCTAGCCAGCCTCCATGCCTGGAATGCTCTCTCTCCTCCATTCCAATTCCTGATCTCCTTGACTTCTTCTCTTTGGTCGTTTCTCAATCATGTCTGACTCTTCATGACCCTATTTGGAGTTTTCTTGACAAAGATACTGGAGTGGTTTGCCATTTTCTTCTCTAGCTCATTTTACAGATGAGGAAACTGAGGTAAACAGGGCTAAGTGACTTGCCCAGGGTCACACAGCTAGTAAATGTCAGAGGTCAGATTTGAACTCAGGAAGATGGCCTCCAGACCCAGTGTTCTATCTACTGCACCACCTATCTCCCCTGGCTTCCTTTAAGTCCCATCTAAAATCTCACCTTCTAGAGCAAGCCTTTCCTAACCCCTCTTAATTCCAGTGCTTTCCCTCTTTTAATTATTGCCTTTTATCCTGTAGATAACTTGCTTTGTATATACGTTTGCCCTTTATAATTCTATAAATAATAAAGATTCGTCTCCCCCATTAGACTGTTCGATCTTCAAAGACAGAGACTATCTTTTGCCTCTTTTTGTATCAGTAACTCTTAGCCTAGTATATAGTATGTGCTTAACAATTGTTTATTGAATACTTTGGATGAATACTATCTATACTATAAACTGTGGAGGTTGAACCAGGTTCATATCTATAATTCTAAATATTCCCAGTGAAATTGTAATTGTGTTTCCAGAAAACTGAACCTCAGTCCTCACTTTGGCACATGGAATAAATTTGGTCAGTGGAGGGGTACTAAAGATAACGTTACCTTTAAGCGAAATACCACCAAGCCAAGATGTCTTTTGGCAGGAATTTCAAAGAGAGGGTCATTTCTGACCAAAGATTCAAAGTATTTGGCCATTTCTGTACCCTGGAATATCAAACAGAGAGGGCAGAAACAAGGTAAACATTTCAGGGAAACAAAAAAACACTTCATCAACTTTCACACAGTAATAGCTATTAGTTTGATCACCCTCCTGTACATTAAAATCACCTTACACAAACCCTATTTCCAGCCTCAGAAGCCTACGAAGTCCCCACCAAACACTGCATCCCAGGCTGCCATTTTGTCATAACTCTTGACCATTAGCCTTTTCCTCCAGAATCTCTTATTATCTCTCCCTTCTCCTCCAAATTCTGCCACCCTCTGCACCTGGAATACTTTTCCGATTCCTTGGACAATACAGTTGCAGTTTTGTGTGTTCTTACGTCTTTTTCATGCATGTACGGGCTAGATATCCTCTTACCTATTATGCTATAACATACTCAATTTAACACCCTCATCCATCCACTTACCCAGCCCTAGAATTTAGTATAATGCTTTAGCACAGGGAATCTCACCCTTTTCTATGTCATGGATCCCTTCAGCAATCTGCTACAGCCCATGAATCCCTTCTCAGAATAATGCTTTTAAAGGAATGAATAAAAAACTTTATTTCAGTTAGAGGTTAGTATAAATAAAGATGTAATTTTTTTCCCATCTAAGTTCATAGACACACACACATATATGTATGTATGTATGTATGTATGTATACATATGCATGTGCTGTGTATCCCGAACCTCTAGCTGAAATTTAGCATTTCCTCAATTAAGAATGCAGGCAATAAAACATTATTCTGAGAAGGGATCCGTAGGCTTCAGGAGACTTCCACACACACAAAATGAAAAACTCCTGTTTTAGAGGTTCACAGCATATACTACTGGTGAAGTAAGTCTGCAGCAAACTTCACCATGGATTTCTTTTTCTCTCTACCCCATCGTCATCCCATAACAGCCTGTTTTCTAATCTTTAGAAGCTTCTCTGACAAGAGAAGTGGATTTCTAACACATTGTTTTCAGTTGTTTCACACCCTAGGATTCATAGAAACATAGATTTAGAGCTGAAAAGGACCTCACTGAGGTCCATTCAACCAACCTCTTCATTTAACATTTAAGGAAACTGAGCCTGCAAGAGGTTATATGCCTGTATCAAGGTCATACAGTTAAGTTACTAGTAGGGTCAGGATGCAGACCAAGTTCCTCTGCTTCTTCTCCTAGCTTGTGACAGCCAAATCATTGTTAACTTTCTGCATGAGCTATTTCAAAATATGGATAAGGAATCATTAAGGTGCCTCTTCAAATAATTCAGAACTGTCTTTGGACTATATCCTTGACGATGTAGATTCTCCCCAAGTCTCCCTCTCCGCATCATTTAGAGTTCTGTTAGTACCAAGACTGTAACTGTTACACAGCTCTCTCAGACAGACTTCCCTTCCAGCTCTGGATTTATGCTCCCATGATCATATGCATCTGCCAATTCTGAAATAATATTTGTACCCAGCAACATTATTTTTGTTTTTGCACAAGACTCTATTGTAAAAGTACCCATTAATAAATGCAGGAACGAACACCTTTCTTACTCTAACCTGAGTTATTTAATTTCCTTCTCACTGTATTCTCCTGCACCACTCCCCCCACCTCCACAACAAAACAAAACAACCTACCACAAACCCTTCAAATGGTAGCAGTTGCTAGTTTTACAGGTTAGTGATTTAGAATGGAAAGCCACCTTGCTAAGGGATACTCCCATCAATCTGTAGGCTAAATGTTCTGGGGTCTTCTTTTCCTCATTGTAGTAGCAGCAGATGGGAGGAGACAGACTGTGTGCAGAGCTTCTAGTCTGTCCGGATTATATGTCAGATATAGGGTAAAAGGGCAGGTAGGGGAGGTGATGGGGTGGTGGGTAGCTGAGAATCAGGAAAGCCTAAATCTGAGGTCCTTTCTAGCTTGAAATCTGTGATATTTTTACTTTGAGTACAGCTAAGAGATAATAGCCTTGGCAAGAATCCTGAAGGTGAACGGGTACGGTACAGTCTTATCCTCCTTCCTCTCCCCTTGCCCCCAAACCCTTGTATCTGCCACACTTAGAACAGTGCCTGGCACATAGTAGGTACTGAACAAAAGCTTATTGACTGACTGAATGACACAAAGTAAAACAATGAAATGTTGATCTACGACTAAGTATTTATTGAGGACCCTTCCTCCCTGCTCCTCCCATAAAACATACATTCTGTCCTGCTCAGGATAAAAAACAAGCATTCATCCCAGTCCTGCCCTCTTGCAGAAATAGATCTAGCAGGGACCTTGAAACATTTAAGTAGTCAGCTGTGTGATCTTAGCTAAGGATAACAGGAGTTGAGAGAAGGATTGAACAGTCGGGGGACACTAATACAGAGGGTGGACCCGACAGACGGGTAAAATTTGGATCCATAAAGGCATGGAGAGAGATCATGCTGGGTAGGAGAAACAGCATGAGTAAGGGCACGCTGCCTGTTCTGATGTAACCCTTGTTCCAAAGCTTGTTGGTATGCCCAGGAAGGCCCCTACAGATCAGAACATTCATCTCTACCAATAAAGAGGGAGTTTCATACCAAGGGGCTTTGGGACAGGAGTTACACAGGGAATCATTACGGGGCAGGCCTGGCTTTAGGAAAAGGGGTTGGGATGAAATGATAAAGAGAATGGGCAGTTTGATGAAAGGCCTTGAATGTCTGGTGGAGGAGTTTGAACTTGAAGTGATACTGACTTTATGAAAGCAGTGATTTAGGGAAATGAATCAAGATGTACATGTTGATATGGGTATTTCCCACCTGAGCTATCAATATTATAGGATTATAGATTTAAAGCTGGAAGGGATCTTAGAGAGCATTGAATCCACCCCCTTCATTTTAGAGACAAGGAAAATGAAGCCAAGGGTTATTAAGCGACAGCTAGTAAGTGTGGGAGGCAAGATTTGATCTAAAGTCTTCCTGAATCTAAGGAATGGTTAGGTGGTATAGAGGATAGAAAGCCAGGCCTGAAGTCAGGAGGACTGGAGTTCAAATCTGTGATCCTGGGCAAGTCACTTAACCCTGTTTGCCTCAGTTTCCTCATCTGTAAAATGAGATGGAGAAGGAAATGACAAACTACTCCAGTATCTTTGCCAAGAAAACCCCAAATGGGGTCACAAAGAGTCAGATACAAAAACTGAAAGACTGAACAACTTCCTTAATCCAAGTCCACCAGGCTTTCCTGATTCTCAGCTACCCACCACCCCATCACCTCCCTTACCTCCCCTCTTACCCTGCATCTGACACATGATCCAGACAGACTAGAAGCTCTGCACATAGTCTGTCTCCTCCCATCTGCTGCTACTACAATAAGGAAAAAAAGAACCCAGAACATTTAGCCTACAGATTGATGGGAGTATCCCTTAGCAAGGTGGCTTTCCATTCTAAATCACTAACCTGTAAAACTAGCAACTGCTACCATTTGAAGGGTTTGTGGTAGGTTGTTTTGTTTTGTTGTGGAGGCGGGAGGACTGGTGCAGGAGAATACAGTGAGAAGGAAATTAAATACCTCCTGCATTTACCAACAGGTACTTTTACAATAGAGTCTTGTGCAAAAGTGCAAACAATACTGCAGGGTACAAATATTATTTCAGACTTGGCAGGTCATAGGATCATAGGACCACAAATCCAGAGCTGGAAGGGAAGCGTATCTGGGACAGTTGTATAACAAGCATGGCCCATAACCTTCGGATTCCCAGAGCCACAGGTTTAATTCTATTATCACATTATCCAAACTCAGTTCCCCTCCTCCCAGCCTCTTACTCCCTGTCTCTTGCAACAAACCAACCCAACCCAGACACCATGTGGCCTTTGTTTGGTGGTCAATAAGGCGCAGATGGGCAGATGGGAACAGCCCTCAGGAGAGTCTGTGACAAGAGGCAACTTGGCGCTGGGTATGGAAACAATTTGTCCACAACACTCACCAGAAGTCTGGGTGACAGAATGCTTCCTTTAATTTTCAGTACTGAGTTTCCCCTAATTTGATTAGGTATGGAAGGTACAAGACAGCAATTTTTTTGGTACCCCAAGTACAACTGTCATTTTTCTAAATGTCAATGCCCTTTGAAAATTTTATCAACAAGAAAAAGCAAAAAAAACCCAAAAAACCACAAGACCAAACATTCTAAAGGACTGTGTAAACAAACTAAAATTCTATTCTGATGCCACATGCTGCCATACAAGTGAGCCTAGGTGAATGAAAGGTATGCCAGTGGTACTCAACCTCCGAAGGGTCCTTCCAGGTTGGAAAATCTTTGAGTACAAGCCTACTCTTCGCTTTCCAAGAACCAATCTAGCTAAGATTAGAGAGGCTCACTGTTGGAATATTGCCTATAGCAACTGATAAAGATTATCTCCTGAGACACAGAAAGGCGCATCTGCATCATGGCAGGATCATACTGGCATGGATGAAATCTTAGCTCTTTTAATACACTGAAGAACAAACAACATGAGAGGAAATCTGGTGTACTTAGGAGACTAGATCTGGAGTCAGGAATCCTCCCTCTGACACACACTACAAGACCCAGGACTCAACCTCTCTGGAACTCAATGAACATCCTGGGACTTTCTAAACCATAGGGAGTGGATCTGCACCAATGAAAGATCTACCTCTCTTTTTGCTTTCATTTGTATCTCCAGGGCTGAGCACAGTGTCTGGCACATAGTAAGAGCTTCATAAATGCTTACTGAGTTGACTTGGGAGTTCCCACACTAGGAGATCTCATGAAAAGTGATACAGAAATTTCCGTCCATGCCATAATGCTGGAATTTCTAAACTACAGAAAACAGCCTACATTTTACATTTTAATTTTGTCATTGTTTCCTTAATTTGAAAAAAAAACTTAATTATAAAATTGTTGGGGATATGGTTCATTTGAATACTGTGTTTCCAAACTAAAAGAGGGAGAGAGAAAGAAAAGAGGAGAGGAGAGAGGAGAAAAAGAGACAGAGAGAGGGCTACATTGAAAAAACACATCTCAGCAGTCTTCCGACACGCCTTCTGGTTCAGCTACTTTAGTTTTCCTGGTCAGGTTGACCTACAGTCAATTTCTGATTTATTTCCATGTTAGAAAGTAATGCAACATAGAGCATCATTTATGACCGACATACATGTCTGACGTGGGCTTGGAGATTCTTCACCCCAAAGGAACGGATCACAAACCAGAGTTTGATAGAACGAAATCGCCGGCTAAGAGGAATCTGCCAGTGCTGAAAAGAAAAGAACAAGCCCCCAGGTCAGAAACAAAGGCGGCCACACCCTGGCATCAGCTGCCTTCCTGGGGCATTCACTATCACCATGACACCGGAGGCTGCTGCCTCCAGGGAGGAGGAGGAGGCTTAGCCATCCACAAAATGAACCCAAACAACCTCTCCCAGAGCACTGTGGGACTGAATCCCTCATGGCCAGTGCAAGTTGGGCCCTAGGAGCCAGGTGGAGACAGTCACTGAGACTTCTCTGAATGTCATTTTAAGGCCCCGTCCTGTTATTTTCTAAGAGCCTCTGGATTGGTGGGGCTTTGGGGGCTTTCATTCACCTCTCAGAGTCCCTCAAAGTCCCTAAGGGAATGAAGCTCAAAAGCCATAGTCTAATATTTTCTTATGTAAGATGATATATGTGGGGGAAAATATGTTGAAAAGTACAAAGTATTATACAAATACAAGATGAAATTGGGCTACATTAAATGGGGCAGCTGGGTGGCACAGTGGCTAGAGCACTGTGCCTTCCTGAGTTCAAATCTGGCCTCAGACACTTCCTAGCTGTGTGACCTGGGCACTTCACTCTGTTTGCCTCAGTTTCCTCATCTGTAAAATGAGCTTGAGAAGGGAATGATAAACCACTCCAGGGTCTTTGCCAAGAAAACCTCAAATGCGGCCACAAAGAGTCAAACGTGACTAAAAAAAGGCCGAATACAAAACAACAAACTTGAGATTGGACCTGTTGTTTAACTGATACCGGGAACTTCCAGATGAGGAAACCCTCTACCAAGGCAGAAGGGCACCTTCTCTGCGATTTACCACCTCAGAGAGCTGCCTGGGGACTGAGATGAAGTAACTTGCTCAGAGGCACTAGCGTATAATGGAAGCAATACCTGAACCCAGCTCCTCCTGACTCTGAGGCCATCCGTTGTGCCATGCTGCCTCCAAGATCAAATAATGATATTTAAATCTCTGTGTCTGGGCTTGTCATCAAAGAACTCTGCTCCTCAAGAACAGGAATAGTGTCATTTCTTTGCAATCCCTAGCACCTAGCACATTGCTTGGCACACAACAGGCGCTTAACAAATGCTGACTGGGCAGCTAGATGGCAGTGGCCTGGAGTCAGGAAAATCTGAGTTCAAATTCAGTCTTAGACACTTACTAGCTGTGTGACCCTGGGCAAGTCATTTAACTTTATCTGCCTCAGTTTCCTCATCTGTAAAATGATCTAGAGAAGACAATGGCAAACCACTCCAGTATCTTTGCCAAGAAAACCCCATAGATTCACAAAGAGTCTGATGTGACTAGATAACAAATGCTGACTGACGGATTACTCAACCCATTCCCCACAATGATTTTCCCTTTGGTCTCTCTTTGAAGTTAACTTTTCTTAAGGCTTCCAGATCCTTAGGACTTTAGCCTTCTGTGCTTTAGTTTGTCTTAGAGTTTACTAATAACACAGCAAACTGTCCTTACGATGGCCAAAATCAACATAGCTGAAAGTTCAAGGGTAGTCCCTCTAACCTAACAGGTCATTTAACAGGGAAGATACAGCAAACCAAATGGGTCAAAGGCCTCGAAAACATTTGCAGATCCTTTGATAAGTAACAAAGCAGCTATAGCTGGATCAATGGTTCCCAGGAAGCACCCTCCAACTAGCATCCATCTGTCCCTCATCTGATCCCCATTGCTTCCAAGAAAATATTTGTATTGTCAAATAGCAGTGGAAGTCTGCAAATATAATTACCCAATCCTATCCCAGTTTTCTCACCTTTGTCCCTGGCTCCTTATTTCCTAACAGGCAAGTGGTTATGACATCTCTGCTTTGATTTAGAATGCGCTTATCAAGGGCAGTCAATATTGGGGTTCTAAGGAAAATTCAGACACCATAAATTCTCTATCCAGGGGCAAGCCAGTAGAGGGAGACAGAGAACGAGACTAATCCAAAAGGCTAGCCTTTTCTAACAAGTAAAATTGATTCTTAAATCTCGTTTGTACAGGGATGAAGCGAACATTCCAATTTCCAAATGGGTACAGTTTGCTGTGCTGCTTTAATTTAACAGCCATAGAGATATAAAGGATGTTGACTTTGCTTTCTTCACAATAGGCTCTGCTCCAAGAGCATCCGAACTGTAACTAGGGCAAATTGAGTGGAGCTTTTTCCCAGGACATTAAAATAAACATTTATTTTTAAAGATTCTGCAACTTGCAAGTGTGTTAGTTGTATACTGAGATATCATCTTTGATCTTTCAGTAGCATGGAAACTAATAAAGCTAGCACCTAATTTGAGAGGACCCCATGGGTAGTTTAACTGGCATAGGGAATTTCCAATGAAAAAACTCCCTCTGTCAATGCATATTGGTACCTACTCTGCATTGCAGTCTTAGAAAATTGCCTGGTCTGCTCAGGTTCACATAATCAATACATGTCTGAGCCCAGGTCCTCCTGACTCCAAGGCAGAATTTATCCAGTGTTACATGCTGGATAACAAGAAAAATTACTTAAAATAGGAAGCTACTAAATGGTGACTTCCTCCCCTCAGCCCCTGACCTGACCCTACACTGCTCTCCTAGAGGTGACAATCTTCCTCATACCAACCTGGTGAAGTTGTAGGGTGGGATGTATAACTTTAAAAAGGGCAGCTAGGGGCTTTATAAAAGGCACTGACATGGAGAAATGGACTTCCCCTACTCCCTCCTCTGTGGTAATCTAGAACATGGTACAAGGGAAAAGATAATTGAGTTGGACACAGAGAACCTAAGTTCAAATTCTATCTACACAACTTACTACTTTGATTAAGTTACTAATGTTCTATGTTCCTGAGTCTTCTCACCTATTAAATGATGAGACTGGACTCAATAACCTCTAAGTTCCCTTGCCCATATAACCATTTTTGCTTCTGGTTTAAAAAAAATTCTAGTTGTAGTTCTGCCTGGGGTATCTCCCAACAGAGAAGCAGGGACACTGGCCTCTGTTTTCCTTCCATGAGTCAGGGTCCTGAACTTCCTCTCCTGCTCAGCTGAATTTATTTTTTACATTATTCTGATACCATAAACTATAAAACTACTCAGAGAGCAGGTACAGTGCTGTTTACCCTAAGTGTCATTTCAAGCTGACTGTCCTTGGCACCAACATTGCTAGTTAGAACTCTGACCAGCATGACAAATTTGTTGTTTTTAACCTGAAATTAGCCCATGCTGATTCAACAGGATGGTTCTACAAACAAATCTTGGAGCCTGGAGCATGGATGAACAGATGGTTTTACCAAGGCTATTCCAGGTCTAGCTCTTCTTTGGTTTGAGTTGTTATGGGGTTTTCTATACCCCTTGTGAAACACAAGCACTCTTACACCAAAGGTCACTGGCCTGTGACACTCTTTTATGGGTACAAATCATCCCCCAAAGGCTTAGCTATGGTGCCTGCAATTCATTACTGCCATAGTGCCATAGTCCCATGGTGAGTAATGGGGTTTTTTTGATGTCAGAATACTCAGCATCAATCTTAGGGTGATAAGATACACTCTGTGGTCCCAGGGAAGCAAACTCATTGGACCATTGACATAAAGATGCAACTCTGAGCCTGTCCATATTGATCTACTTCAGTTCAACCATCTGAGTTTAAAAAGGAGCTCAGGACATTAATGAAAGCACCTATGGTAAAAGGTAAAGAAAACAGCTGTATTTTGCCCTGATCTGGGAATAGGAGCTTCATCCTAGAAGGAAGCCTGAGTGCCCACTTTCATTAACTCACTAGAGCAGAGGGTGATAGAATCATAGATTTAGAGTTGTTAGTTGTGGGATTGAAGGCAAGTATAACCTAATATTTTAAAATAAATACACAAATTATATGTAAGAAGGAGCACGTTGAAAATACTCCCAATTTGCCAGTTCAGTGTGGGCAAGTGTATGTTACTGAGTGAACGAATGTCTAGAAACACAATCCACATGCAGGGTCTAAGTTCCCTCATGGAGAAAATGACAGTTGAACTAGATCTCTGAGGTTGCTTGTGGCTCTAGAATTCTTACCATAAAGTCCGTGGCTGCTCCAGAGTTGGCGTGCCTGAGGTAGACGGGATTCACACTGAAGGTCTGCTGCAACTTGTACTTGTCTTTGACCCTGTAGGTAGTAAAAATGGCCATTGCTGGCTGAGGCCTCTTCAGAGGCAAATAATGATGCTGCCTACGGGGCTTGGCAAGCTGCACTCACCAGAAACCAGTACAGTCAAAGTGAACCATCATCCACTTGGAAGGATTGAAAGTGAACGAATCTGCGTACTCAACACCCTTCAAAAACACTCGGAATTCAGGGCAGAGGAAAGCAGTTCCTGCATATGCAGCGTCAACATGGAGCCATAGGCCCTCACTAGCACCTGTTGAAGCAAAAACTTATGTGACTCCAAAAATTCTTGAAATAAGTTATCATGGGTAATTATGGGTAATGCTACTATCAATATGATCTGTTTCTAACTTCAGCTCAACCATCTGAATTAAAAGGGAGCACACAGCGCAGGGCTCAGGACAAGACAGTAATGAAATTACCTATGGAGAGAGATTAAAAAAATGGCAATTTTTTGCTCTGAGCTTGGAATAGGAGCATCATCCTAGAAAGAAGCCTGAGTGCCTAGTGTCTTCAGTTCACTGGGGCAGAGGGAGACAGGGTCATAGATTTCGATTTGGGATCTTGGAAGTCATCAGAGTCCTGGTTTCACAGAGGAGTTTAAGGATTTCTCTCTTCTGAGGTTTGGACTTGGCTGAAATTTGATCATGGTCCAAAGTGGAAAGTGGAGCCCAACATATGTGTTGACTAAGACATTTTCAATTTGGGTCTGAAGCCAGAAAAATAAAGAGAAGGGTGGCAGTAGGGTAGAGGAGACATGATGCCCTCCTTTTTCTTCTTTCAAGAAGAACTTGAAATCATCCCTGCTTGAATCCCAGGGAGAAGACAGCCTACTTCCTTACTTCTTCATTTGAAATAACCCATAAACCATCTCACTGGGGAAAGACACCTTTAAGCATGGTCAGGGAGCCTCCTGGCCTGGGTTAGGACCTCCCTGGCAATGCCTACCCAACTCAAACCATTGTTGGTAGGAAAGTGCTTTAAAATATCATGTCAATATGATTTTTATTATTGCGATGATCTGTTCCTCCATTCCAGGGAGCAGAGGGTTAACACATCGAGTGGACCCTAACTTAAAGCACAGGAGAAATGTTAGTTAGCCTTCTCTCAGACAATCAAATTCTGAAGTCCAAACAGTGACATTTGGAGTTCCTCTCACTTTGCTCCTTTCCGTTCTCCCTTCCACCTCTACCTTCCTCTCGAATTGGCTTCAAATGAAGATTTATTCACTGGAGGCCCCATATACCTTAACCACTGGGGTTGGGCTCACTCAGGTGGAGGCACAGAAGTCCCTGAGAAGGGAACAAGGTAGGACAAAGCTAAAATTTCGTTCCTTTCAGCAATATTCACTGAGAGAACAACAATACTGGCTAGTTTAGCTACCCTCTGTGATCCTTCTGCCCCATGTTAAACAGGTCTTGGCTGGTCAAGGACAGGGAGGAGTAAAGCAGTTCCGCACTGACTATATTTCAGAGGGCTGTAATTTTGTTGGTGTGTGTAACTCCCCTCACGAGTTGAGACCACAACCCCTCCAGACTTAAATCCATAGTCTTGGTGAATTGCTATAACTCCTCTCCTCCCCACCCCCACCCCATTCAAAATAAATAAATACCAGTAATGTCTCTCTGAATTTAAGTAAGCTGGGCCTTGGACAACATCCATACAATGTGTCACCAGGGCCATACTCAAAGTCTTCCCAGCTTGGTAAGATCTTTTAGATCTAGTACTCCGCTAGCACAGCCTCAAGGAATCCAAGGTGACCTCCAACTGGTTAACAAATGTAGAAAATCATTGGATAAATTGTCTTAGCCAGACAGGACATATACTTACAAATAGGCCCCAGCTCTGCCAAGCAGTCAAATGCACAGACACCAGTGGTCCCTAAGGTAGCACACACCTGAAAAGAAAACAAAGTTAGGTTACCGGGGTAGGGGAGCTCAACGTATGAATCTGATTTTTTTAAAATGAAGCTCTACCCACAAATATTAATCTACCGGCTACTCTAGCATCACCCATGAGACTCAAATATCATTTCCATTCCTTTTTTTAGCAAATCACCTACGTTCTCTCAACCAAAGCCCCTTCCCCACATTCATTTCCTTTCATTCAAAATCAATCAAAGTATTTCCCTTTCATTCTCACGAAGTACATCCATTCGTTCCCACTTACAAAAATCGGCACCAGGCCCCGTTTTCTATCCTCTTTAATAGCTTTCTCAAGAGTTTCACCACGGAGAGAGAAATTTTTATCCACGGGTAGGAATTTCATCTTCACAAGCGAAATCAGACCAGCCTTTTCAACTGAGGAATGGGCCTAAACAGAGGGGGAATAACACGAACTCCTGAAACTTGGCATTTACGTAAGATCACAGATTTAGAGTTGGAGGGGACCTTAGAGCCCATTTCATCCAAACCCCACCACACCCCATTTTGTAAATGAGGAAACAGAGAGTCCAGGAAGGTTAAATGACCTGTCTGAGGTCACACAGCTATAAAGCTGCAGATGAAGGATTTGAATGACTCCATAGCCACTCCTTTCCACTGGACTACTTTACATGTTGTATGTACTTTCTTTACATATTTATATATTCAACATATTTGGTTATATGTAAAGTGGCTCCATGGATTTCTGCAAAGGACTTTACATACTTTAGCTCATGTGAGCGTCACATCACACACTCCGAGGTAACTTTCAACTACTATTATACCCACTTTATAAACAAGGAAATGGGCTGAGAGAGTTTAAGGTCTTACAAGCATTAAGTGGATTTGAACCAACTCTAAATTAGGGACTTTCCTGGGACCAGCTCACAGCAGAGTTGTACAATAACACATACACGTAGTCCTTTAAGGTTTGCCAAACACTTCACATATGTTAACTCACTTGATCCTCACAGCAACTCTGTAAGGTAGGTGCTATTATCCCCATTTTACAGGTGAGGAAATTGAGACACAAGGAGGTCAAGTGACTAGTACAGAGTCACACTAAGAAACGTCTGAGGCAGGTTTTAAAGGGAATTAAATGCCAGTTCAGAACACAGAATCTTGGGAATGTCAAATATTGGCTTAAAAATTCATCTGGAGCCAGAATGATAACTTGGAATTTCTGTGCCTGGGACAAATTCAGTTGAGTACAGGATGAGTGATGAAGGGTGGAGTAGGGCAGAGGAAGAGAGGAGGAACAGGAATTGGCAAATTCTACGTATAAGCAAACCAGGAGACAAGAAAGGCCAACATCTGAGAGTCTAGTCTTCATCCTCCATGGAGGTTTTTCATAGAAAGGGTATGACAAGGACTCTAGAGCAAAGACAACCAGCTATGGCCCAATCCAAATCTTGCTGGTTGTTTTAATACATATTTTAAAATGTAAAAACCATTCTCAGCTCACAACAAAAACAGACAACTGACCAGAATTGACCCTCAGACCATAGTTTGCTGACCCCTGCCCTAAAAGTCTCGGTGTAAGTCAAGAGAAGACCATGAGGCAAAGTATAAAGATGACAGTCATGGTGGGAAGGAAGGATCCATTCTCTCCTCCAGATGTGGGCTCCCAAAAGCAAAGCCAACAATGCCATTGGGGCCTATACCCCAATGATGTCAGAAAAAGAAGGAAAAGATTCATATTCAAGATATATATAAGAACATTTTCTGTTGTAGCAAAGAACTAGAAACTAAGGGTGTGCCCATCTACTGGGGAATGGCTGAGCAAATATAGAATATGAATAAAATAGAATATTACTGTGTCATATGACAAAAAGTGACCAATGACAGTGTGACAGATTCAGAGAAACCAGGGAAGATTTATATGAATTATAGGGAGTGAAATAAGCAGAACCAGAATCATTTATTACAAAGACTACAACACTGTGAAGGAAAACAACTCTGTAAGGCCCACAACCCTTGATCAGTACAATGACCAACTAAGGCTCCACAAGACTCGTTTTGTATGGGGTTTTTTTTTGCTTATTTGTTTTTGGGGCAACTGAGATTAAGTGACTTGCCTAGCAACTGCTGAGGAAGACTGACTTTAAATCAGACAGATGATGGATGGGAGGTGCAGAATTAGACATCCATCTTCAGACATGACCAGCACGTGCATTTATTTTGCTTGACTGTAGGCATTTGTTTTGAGGGAAGGCTTTTCTTTTCATTTTTTTTGTCAGGGGAAAAGGATTACGGAGGAAAGAAGAGGGGAGTGACAGTGATTAAAGAAAAACTTAATAAACATTTTTAAAATACAGAGAAGAAAGAGGAAAATTCAGAAGTGGATAAAGACAAGCAAGGCAACGTTAGTGCTACCAGGTTAAATTTAATATATACTTTTTTAAAAAGCTGAATCTAATGGATACAAAGTTTCATGTACAATCCTCATTCCTTGGTATTCTTTTGTATATCAAAATATCTGTGTTTGTGGATATTTGTCACATTCATAATAGTCAAAAAGAAAAGTTATTTTTCCAAGTCCCATTCACTTCATGCTAGTTACCTCTCTCAGTATAAGAGCTCTCACCTGGTCTGAGGCGTAAGCAACAAGCCGAGAGTTCAGGGCAGATTCGTCCACATCTGGCTCAGACACTTTCATGTCCAGGATTTTGTTTTTTCTGGCTGCTAGCAAAGCTACCAAGGTGGATTCGCTGACCGTACTCTGTGAAGGAAGATAGGTCATCGCTGGCAGTCCCTTTTTTCCTCCCCTTCCAAATATTTCAGAATTTTTTTTAGTTTGTTGTTTTCTACAACTATCCCCAAGAAAGAGCACAGTCTCTGCCTCAGGCAGTTCCTCATTTCCTCACATCATTCTCCAATCTCGGTCATTTTTTCCTATTTGTCCCACATCCACAGGATACCAAGAACATGCTGAACCTGGATATCCCTCTTACTAATTTGCTAAATACACAAAGGAAAAATCGCAATGCCAAAGGGATCGTTTTGAAAGGCGTAGAAGATGAGAGGAGAACAACCGTGCCCTGGAAAGTAATGATTAAGTTTCCAGTGGCAGGGGGAGAGGGCAGCAAAGGGGTAGAGGGAGAACAAGAGGCGCGAAGAAGCACATGGAAACATATGAAAAATAAAAAAGACACAGCATAGAGCTGCAAGGGAAGCAGGAAAGTCCTTCACCCCAGCTCAGCTAATGACCTGTCTCATGATTCACTCCCCCTCTCAAGGGCTCCATCTCTCCATCTGTAAAATGGATATCTTCTCTCCTTCTCAGGTCAAAGCATATGTTAGCTAATCAGGAAGGATTAAACTATGCAAAGAAGTGAATTCCCATACTAAGGGAACATCTCCTTACATTTCATTCTCAGTTCTCATATATTTCCTCATTCAATGTTCATTTTCAGAGCTGTTTCTTAAAGTCCTCAAGTGAACGCTCTGCGTTGCCTCATGTCCCACAAAACATGTAGGCATTCAGACTTGGGGAGGACAACAGGGCCAGATTCGGATTCTCTCCAGCTGAACTGTGTCAAAACACTGATTTTTATCCTGGTGTCTTAAAAGGGTTGTTGTATCTCTGGATACTTCCCACATCAGCAGTTTAATACCCAGGCTCTAGCTCCATTATTTTTTAGTAAATTTTAGAACAAACTGAACCATTTAAGCAACTTTGGCTCAGTGGATCTTAGGAGATAGCAACACAGGCAAAGAACAGAAAGGCTACAAGCTTCTCTTGCTCCTTTCTCGCTTCTCTCCAGCTTTCTAGAAGCTGTGAATTCAGTTTTCTAAGTCACTTAATCTGCCATCTTCCCTTATCCAGTCTCACCATATGGGCAGGAAGGGGTTTGTGTCTGTGTGTGGTTTGGGGGAGGTGAGGAAGGGAAATAGAGGAAGTGAGGTTCATAAACTAAAAAGTCTAGATTGGAATGATTGTAGTAATAGGATGATTTATGGATTTTCTTTTAAGGAAAGAAGATAGGGAAAAGAAAAGGAGACAGGGATAAAGGAGAGGGCAGGAAAGCAACAAGAAGAGAGAAGAGGGGGAAGGAGAAATATGAAAGAGAAAAGGGTAGGATGAAAGGAAAAGAAAAGGAAAGGATGAAAGGGAAAGAGGATGAAGGGGAAAGGAGAAGGAAAAAAGGGGGATATAGGAAGAGGAAGAAGGAAAGGGAAAGAAGTTAGGAAAAGGAAAATAAAAAAGGACATATTATAGTGAGGGGGGCAGACGGGACATTGTTGTAGACAGCTAGGAAGGCAGATTCATCATTCTTTTCCTAAATCAGCATTTTTCAAATCCCAGATACAAAAGCACAGCATCGTCTTTGGCACCTGTAAGACACCTCCTCCCTGGCTACTTGGGTGGTGGTGTAAGAAGTGTTCAGGGAGGCCCAACATTTTCGCCAGCCAATCCATGACATTCATCTCGAGCTCAGTGCAGGCTGGGCTGGAGGCCTGAAAGAAAAAAGAAAAGTCAGAACTTCTATCCAACCTGCAAGGAATATTCCCACCCACCCATCCCTATCCCTTGAAACAAGCTGCAACTCTGCATAACCCCTAATCAAACTCCCCTCCTTTACCAGTGGGAAGCTGAGATCTCTGTGAGTAAGAGATGGGTAAGTGACAGGTCAGCCCCCAGGCTTTCTCCCACCTTCCACCCTTCTGCTCTCAGGCATGCAAAGGGAAAGGGAGAAGGGAGCTTCCTGGCAACTGATTATCTCTTGGTTAGAAGACAGCTAATTGCTTAGCCATGCTAGCCAGGGGTCACCAATTCCATCTGGCCTGCCTACAGAGAATATGCCTGAGGATGATTTAGATAAACATGCACTTTCCCAGCCAATCCCATAACAGCAGAACTGCAGAGTAGTGGGTATGTGTAACCAAAGCTTAAAGCTTGAAACTTTTAGGATGTAAAATAAAGTATCAATATATTCAGGAGGTAGAAAAATATGTTATTACTCATCTTACAGAAGGGGTTCTGAACCCTTTTTAAAATTATGAACCCCTTCTTCTAAAATGCATAAAATAAAATACATAGGATTACAAGGCAAAGCAATTATATTTAAAATAAAGCTGTCATTTTTCTCCCATCCATATAACTCCTTGAAATTTATCCACAGACTGTGGACCTCCGGGTTAAGAACCCTTGTAAGAAAGATAATATAGATAAGTTCAAGGGATATCAGGACACATTTTGGTATGATGACAAGTGACAAGTTGGGGGTGGTAGAATGACGATGCTTCTCCATAGCAGAAAGGATTACAATGCTCTCTCATAAGACATTCTTTGTGGCCATCGTCAGAGAAAGGAAACAGGAAAATCGGCCACTAGTCTGATGGAACAGCCATGATTCCTGTTCATGTTCCCCCTTCTAATACCAGCTTTCTCCCTGCTTCTGCTACTTACCCAGGTGAATCCTAAGCAGTTAATAGCATCTGCTAACATGTCTCCTAACAAAGACGGCCAGGAGGTCAGAGCTGGGAAGTAGGCATGCATATGGGGACTCTGCCAGTGGACCACCTGGGAGAGAACATGCAAAGGATGTCAGAGGAGCACTGCAGTCCAGGTTTCTTCCACAGTACAGTGCAAGGACTGGATAGGGACTCTGTTAACTCTTCCTAAGCAAAATCCAAAGAGCATTTTTCCTCCATCAATTCCAAAGTCATCTGAAACCTTTCATGTCCCCGAAAAGTCTCTGGTAAAACAGAAACAATCCTGTCCAGTCCAACCCAGAGAGAGACAGATATATGTGTGTATACATGAGAGGCAGCTTGGCATAACAGATGCGTCTTGAAGTCAGAGAGGCCTGGGAAACTTATACAAGCTGTGTGACCACGGGCAAATCAATTAACCTCTCTGAACCTTAGGAAATTCTCTAAGTTACAGACAGGTTAAAGTCTACTACTGATGTGGAGTTTCCACACCAAAGAAATTATTAATTATGTACATAACATAACAGCCTAGTTGCAATCCTTTTGCTTTACATTAGTAAGGTATATTTCTTGTGAACTGTGCCTTATTATACATCTCCCTACCTCATTATGGTATGTTTTAGAACCTCTGGATAAAATAGAAATTCCTCTCATTAACCTTCAAAGCTATTCACAACCTGGCCCATTTCTACCTTTCCAGTCTTTTGTATACATTATACTTCTCCATACATTCTATGATCTAGACATATATTGTTCCAGCCATAATATACCCCATGTCACCATACTACTAGTTGCACTAGTTTGCACTGCTAGTGGATACTCATGCCTAGAATGCACGCCCCCCCTCCACCTCCACTGGTGGAAAACCCTGGTTTTCTATAAGAATCGGTTCAAGTTTCACCTTTTACATAAAGTTTTCCTTATCACTACCACCACCATCCCCAGTTGCTAGTGTCCTTCCTCCCAAAACTGCCTTGTATTTATTTGTGTATATGCTGAATCCTCTGATAAAATGTAAACTCCTTGGGGACAAGAACCGTTACATTTTTCTCCAAACGCTCAGCACAGTGCCTGGCACACAGTAGGCATTTATTAAATGCTCATGGATTGACTGGCTGGTTGTAGCAGCACCATGGGGATGTGAAACAAATGGAAAGGGCATTAAGCAGACACACAGATGCCTTTGGGATTCCTGCATGTAATTCTCTGTGAATGACCCACAGGCACAGTGGTGTTACATTTGACATTTATATGGGGTTTTAGCTGCCCTGTGTCTTAAACTGTACAAATATAATTATTCCCATTTTTCAGAGAAGTTAAGCCGCTCACCAAACCTCACAATGAGAATGTGGTAGAGCCAATACGAAAAACAAAATCTTCTCATTCCAAGTTTGGTATCCTTTCTACTACACCATGAAAGGAGGAGTTGGACAAGACCAAAAAGGAATCATATGGCGGTTCTCTGTAATGTTTGTGTTTGCTTGTCTAGCTCCTTCACTCTCTCCAGTCTCCTCTTCCACTACTCCCCTCACCCTACCCGGATCTTCTGCTCCAGCCCAGTTTGATCTTGTCTGCAACCCTGACATTCTCACTCGTGCTGCTGTATCTTTGCTGGAGAGAGCCCCCAGATTTCTGCATCTACTTCTCTTCTACTCTCTCCTCTTCGTCTATCCAAAGTCAACTAATTTGTCAACAGCCAATTCAAATCCCTCCTCCTCAGTCCTTCTTTGATGATTCCAGTCTAGTCCCAACCACACTGACCTCCCTATCCCTTTCTAAACTCCTAGAGAACAATTTGTCTCTGTTGTCCCCTAAGCTCTAATAGCTTAAAACTAAACCAAGACTTTGGGAGCGTCCCAAATATCACAACATATATCCCGAACTTCCTAAAACACGGCTCCCTACACGCTTCCTTTCCTGTTGCCCCCAACAGTTAGCACTCTCTCCCTCTTAAAATTGCTTTGTACAGAGTTGGCATTTATTTACGTGCACGTTGTATTTGCCCTCCTTGAGGGCTCCTCCTCTTGTTTTCACTTTCTATTCCCAGGACACAGCCCCTGGTGGGCGCTTGATACAGTATTACTGAATGATAAACGTTTATTTAACTGAATCTCTTCTCTTTGCTAAATTAACCCTCAGTTTGTATAGCTACTTTTCTCTATAGGCCTTAAAATGATAATAATGGTAATAACTCACATTTATATATAGTGCTCATTATGTGCCTGGCACTGTGCTAGAGTCCAGTAAATAGTACAGTGCCTTGCACCCTGCAGTCAGGAAGACTCATTTTGAAACTTGCCTCAGAGATGTGCTCAGGGTCACACAGGTGGGACCAGAGGTGGGAATTTGACATCAGATCCTTTGACTCCATTGTCAGAAGTCCTCCTCCTATACCTCACACAGATCTTGTCTCCTTACTAGACCCTAAGCTCACTGAGAGAATGTATTTTATTACGCTTTATTCTCTACAGATGTCCATAACAGTGCAGTTCACATAGCAGGCATTTAATGAA
This sequence comes from Notamacropus eugenii, assembly GCF_028372415.1. Taxonomy (NCBI): domain Eukaryota; kingdom Metazoa; phylum Chordata; class Mammalia; order Diprotodontia; family Macropodidae; genus Notamacropus; species Notamacropus eugenii. The sequence goes on along the minus strand of NC_092878.1, from coordinate 2,737,982 downwards.
TTTTTGTTGGAGACAGGGATGGATGGATGGATGGATGGATGGATGGATGGATGGATAGATGATTCTAACCAAAGATATGCCTCTAAGAGTGCCAAGGAATCAAGGAACCATCGCCCTCAGATGGATTTTAAGAGGTTGGTTCAATCTTTACCATTCAAGGTTATGCCCTGTTCTTGAACAGTAACTGTTGACGGGTGCCCCCTCCCAACTGCTACCATCTACTGGCTATATCAAGACACATCTCACTAGATAAAGTATCTAATCCTGATGAGACTTTATCAGAAACAGACAGACACCTATTTCCTAAGATAAGCATCCTTGGCTCCGCCTGGCAACAACCACTGGGTTTCATTACATCAAATAAATCAGCTGTTTCCCCATCACTTTTTGACCGTTACTTTGCTTACTTCCTTTCTGGCAGGGAGGCAGGAGATGAAAGCTGCCAGATTACACTTAACGAGGGGGTCATCCTACAGAATGGAATCACGATCATTTCATCCAGAAAAAAGCTCCTTCTGATAAAGTTTCACTTGTGTTTTTTAAAAAATGGTATTTTGAAACTTGTTGGATGGTTTCAAAGCACTAGGATTATCAGAAGCTTCTTCCCTTCATTTCATTGCCATCACTCAGTTTTATTTTATAGGATTCCCTTTACTGCACTCTCTACTCTAGCCAGATGGACCACTAGCTGTTCCCAGTAAATACGCCATTTGTCACCACCCTCCTGTTGTATGGGCAGCCCCCCAAGTCTGAAAGGTACTCTTCCCCTCCAGCTGGACTTGAACTTAGCACCCTTCCCAGGACATCTCAGTTGCCACCCACTGATCTCCACTCCACCACCCACTTCAGCTATTAGCATTTGTAATTATTTTTATGCGCTTTGTATATTCCTTGTATTTACTTATCTGAGAACATATTCTCCTTCCCCATCCCACCCCAACCCCCACCACAGTAAAATGTAAACTCCCTGAGGGCAAGTACAATTTGTTAATAATCTCCAATGCCTTACTTTTGTAAATAAGGACTTTTACTAAAAGTAGGGACTTTTTGGGTCTCTATCTCTAGTACCCTTACACGCAGTAGGTGCTCTTTGTTTCTATGTTCAGCACCTTGAACATAATAGATTCTTTTTTTTTTTTTTTTTGCAGAAGGGAAGGCAAGGCAATTGGGGTTAAGTGACTTGCCCAAGGTCACACAGCTAGTAAATGTGTCAAGTATCTGAGGTCCTATTTGAATTCAAGTCCTCCTGACTCCAGGACCAGTGCTCTACTGACTGCGCCATCTAGCTGCCCCTAGATTCTTAATAAATGTTTAGGAAGTCGAATGGTTTTCCTGAGCCACATGGGATAATACTTGGATCCAAACATTCCATGTTGATAAAGCCATAGAGCCATAGAGTATTAGAGCTAGAAGAAATTTTGTTTTACAAATGAGGAAACCGAAACCCATTGGGCAGTGAAATAAAAAGTCAAGTTCACACAGTGAGTTACAAGTCTGCTGACTCCTAGTCCAATACACTTTCCACCACAGGAACTGGCCTCTATGCAGTTTAAGAAACGATCACACAACGAAGCTGAGGAACAGAAAGCGTAAGTGACTCACCCCTGGTAATACAGCAAGCGTCTGAGCAGAATTTAAACCCACATCTTAATGACTCCAAGACTAACACTACATGCTCCATATCACTGTGCCTCTCTCAAAAGAGAAAGCGCTTGAAAAGCACTTGCTTGCACACTGGTATAACACTCCATTTTTTGTTCTTGGAACATCCCAGTATCAGATGGTGACTTACTTGTGACTACTGAGATTAGTGCATTAGAACAGTGGTCTCCAAAGTGGGGCTAGGCTCCCTTGTGCAGTCTTAAGCCTGACCTCAAAAGTGTGTTATTAACCAATTGGAGAGGGGGAAGAGATATCTCAATCTACCTTCAGTACAACAGTCCTTGGACGTTGTCTCCAAACAATCACACCTATTCTTTTTACCCAACACTCCCCTAGTTTTCTCTTCCTCTCCTATAAGCTACCCACAACAGCTATGCTGGTGCCATTGGGAAAATTGTACATACACCTACCCACTGTTGTCAGATCACGTCCTTATGGGCTCTGCTTTGGAGATGATGACCAGTGAGTTAGATCCCTGCCTTCTCCCTATTTATTTTGGGTAGTACAGAGTAGGTCACGCAGATTGAGCAGGCGTGGATGGATTGCAGCTATTGTTACATTTTGATTCTCCCTAACCCTACCTCTTCCAAAACTTCTCTCTTACTATGAAGAATACCGCCATCCTTCTGGTTCATCTTCAGCTCCTAATTTTCACTCAGCCCATGTCTTCCTCAATTAGTTATCCCATTGCATCGGTCTGCCTCCCCATCCATCTCCCTCTCTCTGACACAGCCAGTTTCATCACCTCTCACCTGGACTATTGCAATAGATCTCCCTGCTTCTTCTCTTTCTCCATTCTAATCCTTGCTCCACTCAGATACCAAGTTTTTCTAAAGCACAGGTCTGATTATATCACTCAATAAAGTCTGAGGGCTCCAACGGATTCTGTAATCAAATATTTCATCTTGATATTCCTTTTTTAATCTGTATTTGGTTTTGTTTGTATTTGTTTTGTAATTACACAATTATATATTTAAATTTATTATTATATGTCATGTTTTTATAATAACATATAATACAACTTATGATTTATAAGTAAGTAAATATACACATATTGCAGATTTTGCTCAAAAATTTTTATTGAAAGGGATGTGAGATCAAGCAGTTTGGAGATCACTGTTTGAATGAAATAAAAAATCCAGGGTTTGCCACCCATAGGCCAGTTTGCTGCCCTCTATTCCACAGACACAGACTACATCCCTAACCCTGGTTCTATCACAAATATGTATTCTTTAAAAAAATAAATTAATATGGACTCTTGGACCCAAGGGAGATAGGCAAGAGAGTGTAAGATAGTGTGCTTCAGTAGGCAGTCTAACCCTGGACAAATTACTTTACTTCTTTGACCTTGGTTTCCTCACTTATAAAATGAGGGAATTGGACGAGATTAACTCCAAAGTCCTTCCAAATTCTAACATTTTCTTTTAGTATGTTGTAAAGTCTCTTCTTGCTTTGACATTCTGTGATTCTGTGGTAAAATAAAAGAACACTGACTGGATGGGGATTCAGATTCCAACTCTGTCACTTACTATCTGTGTGACTTTATGAAAACCACTTAACTTTTCATGGCCTCATTTCCCTCATCTACAAAATGAACAGTTTTCACTAGATAACCCCTGAGGCTCCTTCCTGCTCCAAAACTATGACTGAAGATGACAGAGATTATTAGCTGCCAATAATCTGTCCAGCTCAGTCCTGAAATCCAGTACCCTGAGTCACCCAGCTCAACAAGGCAAATGAAGCATGGATAGTCACTGTCAACACATCTGAAGTGCTGAAATTGTGTACACATTGTCCATCTTGAATTTCTAGAAAGTTCAAGTTTGGGATCACTCCACTCCAACCATCTGCTCCTACCTTAAAATCAGTACAACAAAATTGTCTGCCCCTTTCCCTTTGGCATTGTGTCCATTTCTTACCCCAGGCATAATGATTCTCTCAATGTCTCCAAAGATGGCATCCCAGCTGTCTGGCTCCACAGGGGCACTGTCAGGCAGCTGGCTTCTCATGTAACCTGGCTGCACATCAGGTGTAACCCGCCTCTCTCTCACAGTGCTCAGATATTGGAAAATGTAATCCACCATCTCCTTTCCTGAAAAGAGAGCAGAAGAGGGAGGCTACACTTGGTGACCTAAACAGTATTTTTTTATATCATCATCCAGGCCTCATCATACCTCTTTCTACCATCAAGAGCTTCATGGGGAGACACGCTAGAGAAGCAGACAAGAAAAAAAAAAGACGGAAGAGTGCTCCTAACCCCGTGGGACAGAAGATATCGCGTTTTTAGCTGACAATTTTTTCTTATTTTTTTATTATGGACTTTAGGCATACCAAATAAAATGGGCATTTCCACGTACTTAAATGGAACAGAAAGAACACTGTACATGAAAGTTTAGATCTCTACTCTATATGCTTGCTTTTCTTTTTAAGTACATAGTAAGTTTTACCTGTAACTTTCAATATCCATCCTACTTGCCTGCCATTCCTTTTAGCCAGCTCTTTACTCTAAATTTAAAAAAATGTTTCAATGATCCTCTTCTCTTTCTTCCTTTTTAAAAAGCTTATCCTTATTCCCCATTGGAAAATTGAAAAAGAAAAACAAATCTCATGTAACAAAAATGCAAAGCAAGGGTGAGTCAAAACAAACCCCTTCATTGGCAATGTCCAAAAATGTATGTCTTTTCTTTATTTTCGGATAGCAATGTGCTGAATTTTTTCAACAGTTCAGTCCACATGCCTTTCTCCCTTGAGGGAATATTTTCTGTGGGCCCAGTCACAAAGACCTTGCATTGATTCTGGACCACTTAAGAGAAAAAAAAATTCTGATGCAGAGTAAAGTAGAAACCATTTATACACTAAAAATTAAGAACCAGAAGAACAATTTACACAATAATAACTTGGCAAAGACAAACAATTATGTCTGATAAATGCAATGAATCCAGGACTGATGATGGCAAATGCTGCCCACCTTCTGACAGAGTCAGTGGATTAAAGATGTAGACTGAGACACACATTTTTGGACAGAGCCAATGTGGGGATTTGTTTTTCCTGACCAAATACATTTGTTGCAAGCATTTTGTTTTTCTTTTCTTTTTCCCTTAAAATTGAGAGAGTGGTATGGGAGGGAGAGGAAAAAAACTTGTTAGTTAAAAAAGAAAAAGAAAAATGCTTTAAAAGAAATACGAAAAAAAATAATCTCCCTCCTTCCCATTTCATAGAACCAACCACAAGCCATGTACTAACATAAAGTTTATACAGATTCAATTACAGAATACTTCTCAAAGAAACAAAGAATAATTTAAAATATGGAGCATATTCAGAGCTCATGACTGGTCTATGCAAATAAAATAAAAATGGCAATACTAGAATGTGATTAAGTTCATTTCTTCTCTGCTTTTATTGCCCTGAGGAGAAAGTTCAGAGTCCTGACTGCCATCTTTACCCAAAGTCATCTGAGAACAAATAACATGTAGAACAACAGCTGCACCAATTCCCACCCCCTCTCTCTCTCCCCCCTTCCTCTCTCTCTCTCTCTCTCTCTCTCTCTCTCTCTCTCTCTCTCTCTCTCTCTCTCTCTCTCCCCCTTCCTCTCTCTCTCTCTCTCCTCCCCCCCTCTCTCCCCCCTTCCTCTCTCTCCCTCTCTGTCTCTCTCTCCCCCTTCCTCTCTCTCTCTCTCTCTCTCTCTCTCTCTCTCCCCCCTTCCTCTCTCTCTCTCTCTCTCTCTCTCTCTCTCTCTCTCTCTCTCTCTCTCTCCCCCTTCCTCTCTCTCTCTCTCTCCTCCCCCCCTCTCTCCCCCCTTCCTCTCTCTCCCTCTCTGTCTCTCTCTCTCTCTTCTCTCTCTCTCTCTCCCTCTCTCTCTCTCTCTCCCCCTTCCTCTCTCTCTCTCTCTCTCTCTCTCTCCCCCCCCTCCCCCTTCCTCTCTCTCTCTCTCTCTCTGTCTCTCTCTCTCTCTCTCTCCCTCCCCCTTCCTCTCTCTCTCTCACACACACAGAGTTCTCTGACTACACTCCTCACTTTTGAAATTACAGTCATTTCTCTAAGTTCCCTGGAAGTAGATTTTAATTCTCTTATCTAAGAAGGGAAAAGAGTATATTTATTCAGCTTTCCAGAGGGTGGGGGGAAGAATTCCCCAAAGCTGAGTTTTCTGGGGCCCTGACAAATATTTCCTCTTTGCTCACCCTTATTTCTCCATGTCTGTTCCTAGTTTTCTACTTTCAAAAAGTTCTCACTGGTATAATGGTGTATATTATGCATATAATGTAATATTTAGTATAATGTCCATGAAAAATTCTCCTATGGTGGTCCTGGACAAAACTGTGAAACAGGCCAAGTTTATTCTTGGCACCTTCCCTACCTCCCCTTTCTATTTCCCTCAGTTCCTCTTAGAGGTACTCTTGCTGCCTGCCCCAGCCTCCTGAGAGCTCCCTCCCGTTCAGCACCACTTCCACAGGACTTCCCTTACTCTTTTGACATCTGAACGGATCCCCTTAGTCTCCCCTCATCTCCCATGGATTTTCTTCTCAGAACAAATGTCCACAGAGAGGCATGCTATGAGATAATTGTCTTTTTCTGAAAGAAACCTGTTAAAATGAGTTTAGACCAAGTTAGCATATTTCTATTCCTATGAGATATTTCAGCGGGGATTCCTTGGATCCAAAGGAATGACTCCCAAATAGTGGAATATCAGGCAATGAGGCAGATCAGTAAAGGAAAGGAGTGGGGTTGAGGCACTGGGGAAGGCTTTCTTAGAGCCCCATAAATTATGCAAGCCCTGAGGCAGTCATGCCATTCCTCTAGGAAGGCATCCTTAACCTGAGGCCCATTGAAGAGACAGACATAGACAGATGTGTGCATGCACATATACACACATGCATGTATACTGCACATACACTAATGTATATACATGTATATATACATATAGAATGCATACATACACATATATAACTATATTTCAATATAATTGTTTTCCTTTGAAATTTGAGGCATTTAAAAACATTATTCTGAGGAGTCCATAAGCTTCACCAGACTGCCAAAGGGTTCAATGACACAAGAAGGATGAAGAACTGGTCTTGGGGCAAGACTATACTTTGAGGAGAGAAGACAGTGAGATTGGCCCTGGGAATATACTTATATGTAGAATGAGAAGAAAGAGGAAATATTTTGTGTGGTTAAATATATATACATATATACACAAACTATATTCCCCCCATTTTTTGAGTATCTGGGATAAAATACAAATTCCTCTGCCTAGTATTCAAAGCTATTCACAACCTGGCCCATTTCTACCTTTCCAGTTCTTTGTACATATTATGCTCCATATATTCTACAATCTAGACATATGCTGCTCCAATTGTAATATACCCCACGTCTCCACTCAGGCCTTTGCACTAGCTTGTCCCCATGCCTAGAATGCACTTCTCCCTCACCTCCACCACTTGGAAACCCTGGTTTCCTTCAAGAATCAGTTAAGTCCCACCTTTTACAAGTTTTTTCTGACCACTACCACCACCAGCTGCCCTTCTTCCCAAGACTACCTTGTATTTATTTGTGTATATGTTGTCTCCCTGATAGAATGTAAACTCCTTCGGGTCAGGAACCATTACACTTTTTAGAATACTGAGCAAATAATTTTCTGTTTAGTTCATTTAGAATCTAAATCTTCCATTCTCTTTGGGAGCTGGAGAGCCAGTTATATTTGCCACAGTGAGGAGTATAGTGAAAGGAAAGAGAGAAAAAGAGAGAGTCCGATCCCACGTTACTTAGTCAAAAACAATACTGTACAACTGTAATTATACTTGCAAACTCCACTGCTGACCACTAGGAATCTGGGCTGCCCAGCAGATGACTCTAGGGGAAAGAGGCATACACAGTAATATACACAATCATTTACCTCTCTCTCGGTATTCCCTCAAGTCCATGATGTGTCCCTGAATCTTCAGTTTTGTCCCGATGTGCAGGGTCACTTGCAGGAGGCTCTGAGCAGGTGCAGTAGTACAGCTTCCTCAAGGGACTTTTCAGGTTTCTCATTCTCCAGGCAGCATTTATTCCTCCTTTATCTAAAGGACTCACGTCATAGGAGGCCACATCTCCTTCCCTCGGTATCAACCCCACCCCTCTGTCCCCTTCAAAATCTATTTGCGTGTCCTTCCAGACCTTTGATGCTTCTAGGTATATTTTTTTCCTTTCCAGTAATTTTTTCCTCTGACATTAAATAAACTCTTGCCCCACTCACCCCCCCTTCCCCATTCCACTCTCTTTTTGTAAGTAATGACCAGGATGCTGGCTTATCAAGATAAAAAGGAGTTTCTGAACTAACCAAATGATTAAAAACCAAATAGGGGCACAGTTTCCCAGTCAATGTGGGTGGACAGCCTCTCACATCATCCGGGCATGTGACTCTTATGGTCAACGGAATCTCAGTTGACAAAACATCATACAACCTTATCAATAGCCACCTGATCATTAATTTTATCACAAACTGGACCAGAAGAACATGTTGATTTCATTCATTCCATTACCCTCTTATTCTCAGCATGGAAATAGGCATCATATATTGGCACGATATATATCTGCTAACAAAGTTGTGATGGTAAAAGAACAACCTTTTCTCAAATTTACTCAAAGCTCAAACTGATTTTTGAAGTGTGGTATCTAGGAATGCTTTAGAAACCATTATACATATACATATATACATACATATTTTATATATATATGTTGTGCGTTTGAGAGTGATTTAGAAATTATAATAGCTTGAACACAAGTAAAAAAACCCAAAGTTTAGGAAAAATACACAAGATGGAACTCTTGGGTCCTCATCTCTGTTTGATATTGGAGGAGTAGCTGAGGCCTTTCCCCCAAACTGGCAACTTGTCTCAACTTTCCTATTGTCATCCAACAAATATTTTATGTACCAAGAATGAGCAAAGAACTGTTGGGCCCTAGAGAAGCAAGATACAATCCCTACCTTCCATTTTACAATCAAAGTGGAATGAACGGCCCCACCATTCTCCTAGTTACCCAGCTGCCTTACAACTTTCCATTCCTTTGTTGATTCTCTGTCCTTTATGCCTTACATCCAATTACCCAAATTCTTCCGATTCTTCCTTCCCCATGTCTCATTTGTCCCTTTCTTTCCAACCTTACCCTTGAATGTCTTCAGTAGCTGCCTATCCTCCTATTTCTCATCCACCCTACACACTATTAATTGAACAAATTTCTCAAGTTTTTACTGTGATTTTCCTTTTCCCAGCAGCATGCAGAGCTGTTGTGTTAAGTCAAACCTCACTCTGATGTTTTAGGATCTCTCTCAATTGGCCACCTCCCAACCCACCAATACCATCATCACCACATCCTTCTACGCTGCCTCTAGCGCTTCTTTATCACATCCTCCAAGCCAGCTAAAATAGTCTGCTTACTGTCCCCACTCTCATGATCTGATAAAATGGAGTAGAGTAGGATTTGTTTTCATGTTTTTCCCCTCTTGATGCAGTATCACAGTGGGAGTTCACACTGTGGGACTATACTGCTTCTTCTTAAGTCACTTCAGTAGTGTCTGTACTACTTTCCTATGCTCAATTTTTGTCAATTAGAAGACACTAACTCCTTCCCAAAATGCCCCAAAGCTCTTTTTTTCTTTTGCACTTATGTCTAACCAGTTTTTTCTCATTCTTTTTTTTTTTTTTACTGCATTTTGATCCTTACTTTTCCCCCTGTGAATATCACTGTTTTCTAGTTTTGCTGTTTTTCCCCATCTTATCAAGGTCACTTCCGACTTTGTATATATTTCCAGGGTATTTGCAATTCACCTAATTTAGTATCACCTCCATGTTCCATAAAAATGTTTTAAACTCCAGCAGGCCCCAGAATCAATCGTGAAAGATGAATCAATTGAATGCAATGAATATTTTTTAAGTAATTGCTGCATTCAGAGAACTGTGCTAGGTACGGACAAAGAACAGAACTTCAGACAAGATAATGTCCATAAGCTCATGCAGTTTACAGCCAAGTAGAGAAGTTTGACCATTTGATACTTTGATATAGGTGCTCTAATGGTACAAACCACACAAGCCTTTCTCCCTGTCCTTGCACAGATAACTAACAGCAGGTGAGCTCCTTCGAGTTTCTGATGTCTTCTTATCCTCAGTGCCTAACACAGTGGACACAGGATGCACTTAAAATTTTTTAATTATATTGTTAAGTGAATAAGGAAACTGTGAACAAAGTACTATGTTAATTCCTAGGTAGAAATGAAAAAAAAAAAGAGGAGGCTTCCTAGGAGAGCTGACATCTGAGTTGGATTCTAAAAGTTCTATGGAAATTAATGAGGTTGGGGTTGGGGGAAATAAACCACAGGGAGATGATGAGTAGACCATTGGACTGGAAAATAAAATGCATTGGGCTATAAAAAAGTAGAATGAGATAAGACTGGAAAGGCAGAGTGACATCACATTATGGAGAGCCTTGAACACCACACAAAGAAATCTTAACTTTATTTGGTTAGCATAGTAAAAAACAGCCATTGAAGGATGTTGAACAAAGAAGTGACATGTCCAGATCTGACTATGTGGCAGGGTTGTAAAAGCTAGACTGGAGCAGGGAGAGAGCAAAGGCAGGAGATCATTACGAAGCTATTTTAATAGTCCAAGTAAGTGACAAGAAGGGCCTGTGCTGGGTGTATGTATGTATATATGTGTGCATGTATATGTATGTATGTATGTATAGAGATATAGATATATATATGCACATGTATACATAATTTCTCCAGGCTAATAAAGAATCATTGTCAACCACTCTTTGGATTTTTACCTCAAATCAATTCATTCACATTAAGTCAAATAATCACTGAACTCCTAAATTAATAGGATTGTAGGATTTACAAGCAAGATCCTTTAAAGATCATATAGTCCAATTCTCACATTTTGTAGCTATGGAAAACTCTAAAAGTCAAAATCAAAGTTTCCTATTTTATCAAGGCAATCACTGAACCCTATCACACCTTTGCTCAGATCATGGCTACTTAATGGCCTTGGCCTGGAATTTAAAACATCTACAATCGAACTTCTCGTTACCATTCAAGGCCCATTTCATACCATTTCTCTTCATGGACTTCATGTTTTAGTTCTTCCCCCAAATAATCAGTCAGCAAACATTGCTACGTACCAAGCATTATGTTAAACACTAGGGAGACAAAGAAAAGCAAAAACGTTTTTCCCTGCCCTCAAGGAACTAACAACCTAATGGGGGAGAGAAGAGTGGATGGGAAGTCATCCCAGAGGACAAGTCACTGGGAGCTGAAGAACTAGAAAGACCTGCCAAAAAGGAGATGGGTTTGGAGTTGAATCCTGAAGGAAGCTGGCAAAGCTAAGAGGCAGACGTGAGGGGGCACAGGGTTCTAGGTAATGGGAGCCATAAAGGACAGAGGTGGAGCTTCACATACAGGCAGTAGGCCAGGGGAGTCAGATCACAGCATTTGTGGGAAGCCTGGGAAGAGAGAAGGGGTCAGCTTATAAAAGGCTTTAACTGCCTTTTTAACTGACTGCTAACTGGAGCTCACCGAGCAGTGGGGCGACACAGCCAGACCTGCATTTTAGAAAAATCACCTTGTTGGTTGAATGAAAGATGGATTGTAGCAGGGAGGCAAAGAGAGCAATTACCTGTTGCAAAAATTTAAGGGAATGGTGATAATGGTCTGTACTAAGGCGGTCGCTGTGTGCATGGAGAAAACAGGACATATATGAAAAATGTTGTAAAGGTAGAAACAAGATTTGACAACAGATTAGATTGTGGGGTGAGTTCAAGAGAGGTCAAGGCTGACAATGAGGTTGCATACCTGGATCACTGGGAGGATGGTGGTACCCTTGGCAGTAATAGGAAAATTGGGAAGAAGAAAGGGTTTAGAGGAGGGAGAGAAAATGAGTTCTTTAGACAAAATAAGTTTGAGATGCCCAAAAGGCAGTTGATGAAATGAGAGCTCAGGAGATGTACTAGGGCTAGATATACACATCTAAGACTCACTTCTTGCCTCTTTCTACCACCTCCCCTTAAAGTCTCAGGTCAATCCAAGAATCCATCCCACAGAGCTAGGAGACTGAAAGACTTGTCACCACCAGAAGCCCCTTCCTCCTTCACTACTCCTCACTTCTCTAGCTGCTTAACTTCCACAGGGATTAAATGAGATTTAAGCCAACAACTCTATACCTTCCAATGTGATGGAGAATCATCATCTGTCTACAGTCTTATAAGCTTTCCTATATACCCGGCTTCTATGTTCTGCAGTCCCCTAGCACTGTCACATGATCCACTGATGTCACATAAAGGTTTCTGAACTTCGTCATCCATGTTACAGCTACATTCTTGGACCCTTGGGTTTTGCCATCTTGCCTTTTTGTCTTGTATCCCCAGTACAAGCACAGTATTCAGCACATGGTAAATATTCAAATTTTTTTTATTCATTCATCTGAATAAAGATAACAGTTGAACACAGGTAGCTAATGAGTCACCAAGTAAGAGTATAAAGGAAGAAAACCAGAGAGCCCAGGACATCTCCTTGGGGGGGAGGGGCGGTACCCATACTTAATCTAGATGAAGGCCCATCATGGGATACTGAGAAGGTGCAATTAGACAGGCACGGGGAGAATCAGGAGAGAGCAGAGTTACAAAAACCTAAACAGAAGAAAGTACCCAGAGAGTAATGATGTCAAAGAATGAAGAGGGCTCAAACATACGAAAACTGAGAAAGGCCATTAATTTTTTTAAGGAAGAGTTCATTGATGAGGGAGGAGCCAAGACATCTACTCCTGGTAGAGTACCAGGAAGATGCTAGAAAACACAGGTTGATGCACAGAGGTCTTTAGACACTTGGGGCCAGGATCTACCTGGAAACAGTTGCATGGATCATTCAGTACTGGAATAAAAAGGGTCAAGACTGTGCACTCAGACCCACACAAAAAGGTCTGACCTTTTGTAGGATACAGAAAGAAGGGCTAACTGGCGACTCTGTTGCTCACTACCTAGTTCTGGGTCACAGATCCAGAACAGGCTTTGAAGAGAGGAGGAGCGTATAGGCTGCATATGGAACAAGAAGTAAGTTCAGAAATAAGCAGAAGCTGTGTAGCTCTGATCCCAAGAACTGAAAGAGGGTTTTAGTTCCAGCCTCCAGCCCAGTTGAAGCCTGGTGGAGAATAACTAGGGCAGGAAATCCAGAAGAGCTTACAGTTATGTCACACAGAACCAACGCAGCTTTCCAGTTTGATAATAGTAGTTGAGTCCAGCAGTGTACTGGATCTCCAATGAGGGGGAAGTCCACAGATATATTTGCTCAGACCCAAACCCAAGTCAGCAACTTTTGGATCTTAGTAATTGGGCTTTGCCCTAGATCAGACCACTTTGGGGGCACTCAAAGCTTACAAGCCACCATCCTGAGCTACCCTAAGATCCTGGAACAACACAATACTCAATGTCCTCAAGAAAGCAGTAGCAGCAGCAGTACTAAAGTGAACATACCAGACATCCCCTCCACAAATGCATAGCCCAGCCCTAACATAGTAAGGCTGGGATCACAAAGTTAGATGGGAGAATGAGCAAACAGACAAACAAAAAAAAGAATCCCAATACAAAGAGCTATTGTGGTGATAGAGATACTCAAAACACAAATGGAAAAGAGAATGACACCAAAACATTTGCAGCTAAAGCCTCAAAGGAAAACACACTTCAGGCACCACCAACTGTACTAAAATTCCTGAAAGATACAGCAACAGTTGTTTTTTTTTAATAAAGACTTTTAAATTGTTTTTATAAATAAAAGGAGAGCACTAGAGGGGAGAATCAGAAAAGAAATGAGAACTATAAAAGAATGGGAAAAAGAATTAACAGCTTGAACAAGAGTACGAAAATATTACTCAAACAAACTTCCTGAAAATTATATTAGACTGAATTGAATTCAAAGTCTCCATGAGACAACAAGAAATATATTTAAGTCAAAAGACTGAAAAAATAGAAGAAAAATTAAGGTATTTCATAGCAAAAACAACTGAAATGGAAAAAAATTAAGGAGAGAAAATTTAAGAATCAATGGGCTAACTGAAACCCATGACCAAAGAAAAAGACTAGACATCATAGTTGAAGGAATCATAAAAAAAAAAAACTAAGATCACTTAGAACCAGAAGTCAAAGTGAAAATAAAAAAATCCACTGATTGCCTCCTGAGACCCCAAAATTAAATTTTTTGAGAGCATTATAGTCAAATTCCAGAGTTTCCACATCAAAAGAAAAATACCACAACCATAAAGAAATAATTCAAGTATTAAGGAGCCACAGTTAGGATCACACAAGTTTTAGAAGTAATGAAGGAGTGAATAGCTTGGAATGTAATATTCCAGAAGACAAAATGTGTTTCCCATCAAGAATAACTTATCCAGCAAAACAATATAATCCAACAAAGCGGAAAAATGAATTATTAATGAAATAGATTTCTAAGCATTCCTGATTAAAAGACCAAAACTGAATAGACACCTTGAAATATAAATACAAGAGTCAAGAGAAACATAAAAAGACAAAGAGAAGCAAGTTTCATAAGATACTAAACAAGGATAAACTGTTTACCATCTAACGTGAGGAAATGATACACGTATCCCCTCAGGACACTGTCATCAAGGTTTTAAAAGATAATAACAAACACAACTGTGAATTCTTTCAGCACCCGAGGCACTGCTGCCTGACTTATCTTAGGTTTAGGATCCTAATGAATCATTTTTGTTCTGTCCTCGATTTGAAGATCATTCTCCTACGGCAAACTAAGAGTTGAGTTGTTCCATCTTCTCTGCATCATCCATTATCATCTTTTTGTCCTATTCCTTATCTGACATTCTTTCTTTCCCCCAACATGGTGCCAAGGGGAGGGAAGTGGGGGGAGCGTAGAGAGTGACAATGGTGCTTTTCCTCTAGCCTTCAGTCTACTACCTTGGATCCAGATCACTTGGAGTCAGTTTGAAATCCTATGTTAGACACTTAAGATATCTGTTTGACCCTAGGCTGTCTGAGCCTTGGTTTCCTCATCTGTAAAACTGGCATAATAATATCTGTAATACCTCCTTAGGTTTGTGGTGAGACATCAACAAGATATCACATGCAAAGCACTTTGCAGACTAAAAGCAACAGAAAATTCATAGCAGTTATATTGTGATAGGCACTAAAATATTGGTTGATTGGTTTTTGAGCTGGTGGAACAACAAACACAAAATACAGAAAAGCTTTGGGAGCTTAGTTGAGTTCAAAGTCATTTACCCTTCAGTCCTCCACTCGGAGATCTAAATGACAGTGGACAAAACTTCTGTCTTTTATCAGGAGGAAATAGAGTCAGTTCTTACAGAGTAGCTCTCTCTGCAAGGCTAAAAAAACCCCTACGTTTTAGTCGTGTGGCTTTCATAAGATAATTGCCATTTCGTGATAGCAATTTTGATAAGTGAAAGCAGTTTCAAATTTGGAACAGCAATTCTTAGATACAGAGATGATGATATGACATGGGCATAAGACATGAGATGAGAGAAAACGGATACATAAAATAACTTCCTTAATTGACTTAAAATTGGCATACAAACACAAAACTTATTAAGTGAATTATTTTTCTTTTAAAAGGTCAAGAGGCAAGTAAATTGAAATGGTAATTCAAACATATTCCATTGAACTCTACTCTAAAGGAGATAAGTTTTCTGATTTTATTATGTAGCACTTTTCATGGGTACCTATCACATACATTAGATCAAAACTATTTAAACAAAAAATTGAGCTCAGTGAGGCAGATTTCTAGTGACTAGGCCAACACTTACTCTGGAATTCATACAAGAGTCTCTTAATAAAAAACTTTTACACAAGCAAAAGAAAGTGAAAAAAATCAACAAACATCCAGGAAATTAATGTAGACAATCAAGCTGTTATTTCTTTCACCTTTTCTTTTAATGCTTTTTGGGACTTAAATTATTGAAAAATACCCTGAAAGTCCTCTCTTTATTTTAACTCATATATAGCACTACCAGGAATAAAAGTGGTTAAAATTTCAATGAAATTAACTGTCATTCATTATATTAAATAATTTTAAAGGGAGTCCTACACATCATATGTTAAGATTCTTTGAGGGGGATGAGGGAGAGGAGGAATAAAAGGAGAAGGGTTCCAAACCTGTAATTTGATTGATACAACCCAAGGAGTTTCCTTCACCAAGACACATCAGCAACTAATTTCTAATTCATAATTGAACAGAGTTGGCTTGGACCCATGATAGAACAGCTGTTATGTGTCAGAAAAAGGAAGTGAGCCCAGGTCTTTCTGACTCCAAGATGTCTTGACTCTATCCATTATACTATACCTCTCAAGACTATTAACAGTGTTAACTTTATATGACCTTTTCACGATGTATTTTGTATTATGGTCTCAGCATGACCGGGCAAAAAAATAAACAAGTCTTCTCCACATTGGAGTTAGAATTCTGATTTTGTGTCACAAGGAAATGTCAAAGTCTTTTTTAACCTACCCTGTAGAGAATTATCAACCTAATTAACTTAAATATACCTGATATCAAATTGAATCTATGGGTGGCAAGGTGTTCTCTCATCTAGTGTAGGAAGAGTAAATATGGCTCTCCTTCAGAGCTACAACAGGTATTAACTATCTATAATGAAATCCAAGAAGAGCAAATATTACTTACCAAAACAACAAATCTATCGGTGAGATCATTCCTCAATCCATCTATCTAGCCTAATGGAAGGAATATTTACTCACCGGAAATTGTATCAACAGCAAATCTTTTTTTGTTGTTGTTTGCTATATGAGCCTAACGCCCACTGCCTTGGGAACCTGCCCATGTGGAAATAAAAGGTTTCAAGAGCTGATTTATGGTTATAATGGAAAAAGTCTTCCTTGATGTGTGGCTTCATGTAGGGTCAGGGATGCTGAAGTGTTCAAGGCACTTAGAGTATGAAGAAACTCCACACTATTTTTCAGGAAATAGCTTTAGGACACTCATCCAGGAAACTTTCCTGGATTTCCTGGAGGAAAGTTTCCTGGATGGGTGTCCTAAAGGTATTTCCTGAAAAAGTGTGGACTTTCTTTCAATCAATGCACCTCCTTTCCATTGGGTCATTTTTGATTTTCAATGGGTAAGAGCACAGATGCTCATTTTGAGAAAGAGAAATTATAATGATGATAATAATAGCTAACATTTATATAGCACTGACTATGCTAAGTGTGTTACAATTAGAACCTCATTTGATCTTCACACGTCTTTGGCATCAAAAGTGACAATATTCTCATTATGTGGGATTTCCCAGCTTCTCAGATCTAGTTTGTTTTCCTATGATAATAATAAAAGTCACCAACATTTATATGGTGCCTTCAGTTTTAGAAAGTGCTTTACATCGGTCAAATCATTTAATCCTCACAACTTTGTGTGCTAAATGCCATTATGCCCTTATTTTACATACGAGGAAACTAAGGTTGAAAGAGTTTGTCACTGGAGGAGTCACACAACTACAAAGTATCCAAGACCAGATTAAGACCCAAGTCTTCCACACTCCAAGATCATATCTCTACTCTGCCACCTATGTCAAACGGGAAGTCCTTAAGAGACCAACTAGTCCAATCCACCCTAAAAAGGCATCCTTTCTATAGCATACCCAGTAAGTGTGGCAGATTCAAGGCAGTCAACATATGGAAAAGCCGCCCAACAATTACCAAAAATTCTATGAAAGTTTAATGGGTTGTTTGGGAGGTAGCGAGTTGCCTATCCCTCTGCTTGAACATCTTCAGCAATAGGGAACCAATGACCTCCGAATCACCCATCATACTTTAGGATGGTTTTGGCAATTGTGGGGAAACTTTTTCATAGGTTGCTTCTGCCTTGAATTTGCCCCTGTTATAAAATGTATCCATTGCATCCAGTTTTGCTCTTTGGCATGAACAAGTCTTGTACAGTACAGGTATAACAACAAGTACAGTAGGAAGCAGAGCACAGAGACCCTCAGAAACAGGAGTTGAGTCCTAGCTGCTCCTTTCCCTTGTTATGTGACCTTGAGAAACTCACTGTATACGTCTCATCATTGGTTTCCCTACCTGGAAAAAAAAGGGTGATTTCTTCTCAAGTTTGTTGCAAGAACTATTTGAAAAGAACAGGTGCACAAAACAGGAAAATGATCAGTGTTGGAGAAGATGTGGGAAAGTTGGAACACTAAAACATTGCTGTTGGAGCTGTGAGCTGATCCAACCATTCTGGAGAGCTGTTGGGAACCATGCCCAAAGGGCTATAAAAATGTGCATACCCTTTGACCCAGCAATATCATTTCTAGGGCTGTATCCCAGAGATCATCAAAATGAGAAAAGCCCCGACATGTACAAAAATATTTATAGCAGCTCTCTTTTGTGATGGTCAAAACTGGCAATGGAGGGGATACCCATCAACTGGTGTATGAATATAATGGAGTATTATTGTGCTATAAGAAATGATGAACAGACAGAAAAATCTGAAAAGATTTATGTGCTTTTGGGGACTTAAATTATTGAAAAAAAATTGATGCTCAGTGAAGTGTGCAGAACCAGGAGAACACTGTCCACAGTAACAGCCGCAGTGTGCCATGACTGGTTTTGATAGACTTAGCCCTTCTCAGCAATGCAAGGACCTAAAACAATCCCATGATGGAAAATGCCATCCACATTCAGAGAAATAACTATGCAGTCTGAATGCAGAGCGAAGCAAATTATTTTCTTTTTGTTGTGTTTTTTCTTTCTCATGGTTTCTCCCATGTTATAATTCTTCTATACGACGTAACTTCTGTGAAAATGCATTTAATTGGAATGTGTATGTAAAGCCTATGTCAGACTGCAGGCCATGGTGGGGAGGGAGGGAGGAAGAATAGGAAAAAATTCAAAACTTGTAGAAGTAAATGCTAAAAACTAAAAATTTTAGTTTTAAGAAAACAGGTGTACAAGTTCTTTGGAAAGATTTAAAAAGCTGTGGCAATGCAAGGAATTATTATTACTACAGTTACCAATCTTTGTGTACAGGTATTAGTTAATTCATTGTTATTTGCTCTATCTTTTCGATTAGTTGAAAGAACTGGGGATGTTTAGTTTGAAAGAAAGCAATGGGAGGAAGACATCTTTCTTCAAGTATTTAAAGGGCTCTATCGTAGAAGACCATCTAGATTTGTTCTTCGTTCTCCCTCTCGGAGGATGGGAAAGCAGAACTAAGAAAATGGATAAAAGCTGCGGAAAGAGAAAGCTAAATTTCAGCTCAATAGAAGGAAAAACAATTCTTAATAATGGCAATTATCCAGAAATAGCTCTCTTAGGAGGTGGTGAGTTCACCGTCAGTGGAAGTCTTCAAACAGAAGTTAGATGACCAATTGTCAGGGACGTTGTAGAAAGGATCTCTTTCAATGCACAAATTCTAGCTCCCTTTCTGCTAAGTATGGGAAGAGAGTTATGAAAAGTGAATAGCTTGTTAACAATGGAAGGCTCTGGAAGGAAACAGGGGACTATTCTGTCATTCAAGTAAAAAAAATGGCCATTGTGAATGAACTCCCACTACAAACAAATAAGCATCATTTACTAAGGAAGTGTAAAAATGTCTGCATCCCTGTGTATATTGTGACTCTTCTTTTCCCAAACATCCAGAGAAAACATCCTACTATTGTGTATAAGAAGAATGAACATGTGAAATCCTGGTCAGCTAGAAATGACTAACAATGCTGTAACCCCAATGCCTGCCCAATAGAGGGAAATGTAAAGAATCTCAACTCAATTCTTAAAAATATAAGAAACTTTAAATAAATAAAATCAGAATCCAAAAGGTGCTTCCTTACCTGGAAGTGAATACCACTGATTGTTGACCTCTCAACTGCAAGAAGATGGCTCAATCTATAGGCCACAACCATGATTAGGCCACAGGAAAAAAACTAGAAGTACGAAACTTCACAGCATTCACAAAAAAGAGAGACACAGTTTTGTTGAAGCCTGGTTAGGAGGCAAGGTTCTTATAGGCCAGCCTAAGGCACAGTGAAAAAAACAATCAGAACCACCTGACATTAAGTTTCAAATGTTCAAAACCCTACATGGATGCCTCTCCAAACAGGACTTTATCAAGCCTATTACACTAATGCCTATGGGAAAAAAAAAAACCAAAAACAGCCCACTCAAGGAATTCCCACACACATCAGACTCTAAATAAAAACAGAAACCCGACTTCACCACTGCTGACTGCCATTCTCTTCCCAAAGACCACTACGGCACAGGAAAAAGTAGGTAAGTTATCTCCCCCTCCTCCCCTACCTCCCTATGTTAAATGTTAAAACTAAAATAAGCGGAATAGCTAGCCTGGTGTACTTGGAATGACTTGGGTAGACTCTGCCACTTACCAACCAAATGACTGTGAACAAGTGAGTCACTGGAAATCTCTTGAGCCCCAGTTTCTTCCTATCTAGAAGAATACTACCATTAGCTACACTTCACGGAGTTGTGAAGCAAGTGCTTAGTAAGTTGTCGTTGCTGAGTTGCTCGGTCGTGTCCAACTCTTTACAACCCCATCTGGCATTTTTTTGGCAAGGATCCTGGAGTGGTTTGCCAATTCCTTCTCTAGTTCATCTATAGGTGAGGAACTGGGGTGAGCAAGGTTAAGAGATTTACCCAGGGTCACACAGCTAGTAAGTCTGTGAGACCAGATTTGAACTCAGAAAGATGGGTCTCTTCCACACTTCAGGCCTAGCCCTTTATCCACTACACCACCTAGTTGCCCCTAGTAAATATAAGGCACTATGTTAAAGATGAATGGTGGCCATTATTATAGGAGAAAATTCCATACCATGGCTTCAGTCTTTGAGATGAGTGCTCCCACAGAGCGTGTCTTAGAAGTACATATTCCAAAGCACCTGACTGCTATACCATGATTTTACTTCAAAAACAAATAACTGATTGTATGAACAAGTACTTGCAAAAAAAATTACAATCCTCACAATTGACTTTCCACTATCCTGACAGATCTGACACTACTGAAAATTGTTCAGTCATTTCAGTCATATCCAACTCTTTGTGACCCCATTAGAAGTCTTCTTGGCAAAGATACTGGAGTGGTTTGTCACTTCCTTCTCCAGTTCATTTTACAGATGAGGAAACTGAGACAAACAGGGTTAAGTGACTTGCCCCAGGAAACCCAGCTTGGAATTATCTTAGGTTGGATTTGAATTCAGGTCTTCCTGCCTCCAGGTCAAGCACTCTATTCACTGTGCCACCTAGCTGCTCCCTATTGAAAATATGGACTGGTATATACGGAATTATTATACACAATTTTAGGTAATATATAATACTAGACACGAGAAGAAGAGAAGCTGTAAGACCTCATTTATGAGGTTTGAATGACTCTGAAATTCACTCCAATCTAAAACCTTTTAAAAGTGCTTCTATAGAGCAACTAAACTTTTTTATTCATATTTCATAAATATTTTTATTAATAAATATACTGTAATTCCAGGAAAGGAACCACAACCTCCTGAGGAATGGACAGATCCAAGAAGTTACATACCTGGCATTTTTATGTGGGAGATTCTTTTAAGACACAATGTGAAAATTATACAGTATTTTAATAGAATAGATTATGATTCAGATATACAATAACATACAGCTTTTAACGTATGAAGATCAAAAGAGAATTAAGTCTACACTGAACATATGTGGAAAAAGATATTTAATTGTAAAATAGAAAAGTAGACCAGAGTACAGTTTTAAGGGTAATTTCTTTCTTATACAGTATAGGTTATCTAGAGGATTTTTAGGTTTAGATAAACATTTTCATAAAGCAGTGAAACAGAAAAGCAAAGCAAGAAAAAAAAGCCTGAACTTAAGTTTACCAGAAAAAAATCCAAAAGTGAACAATACAGTCAAAATTGAATCATTTGCCTATCATGGATTTAACAAGTTTTATGATAGAGCAAGTCACGGCATAGACAGTCTGCTTTTATAGTGAAAAGCAATAATGCTAGACAACAGTGGCATCCATGAAGTATGAAAAGTTCTTGTACTACATCCAAAAGAAAATGATTTTCCATAAGAACAGCCAAGACAACACTTGGCTCCTCTAGTTTCCTGGGGGGAAATGAGTCCTTGAGAATATTTCAGAAACCCACCTGTGTGGAGCTTTCCAAAAACATTATCCTACAATCCAGTGCCTGGAAATGTTTTCATGTGTAAGTCATGATAGAAGGCACTGAGTACAAAGTTTCAAGTCCCCTACGTGAAATTTTTAAAAGAGAGTACAGGGTTTGCAAACTTAAGTTACATTGCAAACGGCTACTTCCAAGAACACTGTCATTCCAATAGAACCAGCTGCTAGCTTACTTAATTTTAATGACCTATGGACTAGAAGTTTTTTCTTCCTAATAGCTTTCATCCTCTTTGCAAAAAAATACCTATGCAAGTGATGCACTTTGAAATTATAAAAACATGCAGAATATGTACAAACTGAAAATTTAAAAAATATTTGCTTCATATACAGGTAAATCTACTCAGATACAGTGGAAGTTAAACAAATATAAAAGTTTCACTTTCTAAAAAATGTTTTCGGATAATCTGAGACAACTACTTAAAGCTATACAAAGATTTCCTTAGAGAAATCTACTCTTTAGGTAGAGGCCTAGTTGATACCTATAGAAATTATTCCAGAATCAGTCCACCACATAATTATTATGCAATTATTTGGTCTAATCAACAAGGATCACCCTTAAAACTGTTCTGCTTCTGAGAAATGAAGATTCATACTAAAATCAAAAGGAATTCACAAAAACAGTGGCTTAGGATGTTTCTGGATCTCTTCAACCATCGTTTATCAACTCATCTTGGAACTGTAAAAAAAAAAAAAAAACAACAAAGCAACTATTTACAGAATTCAGTTTTAAATACTTTTCACACAACTTCTAAATTCATAGTTTATGTTACAAGAAAATTCCGAGCTCATGGCTTCATGGCTTAAGTCCAATTATCATCCGGCAAGTCTCTTTTGTCTGTTGGATTCCCAGGACTGCACTCGTTTGGGGCATACAGTTCAAGATTGTACTCTTTTCCTTGACTCAAGGTAAAATCAAACCACAGTTTCAATCACACTGCCTCCTTATTAGTCTGGAGACGGGTCATGGCCTCTAACTTCTGCCTGTAGGCCTCTGCTTCCTGCTCTTTCTTTAGAAGCTGCTGCCGATACTTCTGAGCTTCCCGATTTGCTTCATCCAGCTGTTTCTGAAGTGCTTCTCTCTCCTAAAAAAAAAAGTTCATCAATCTCTGTGCAAATGTTTAACATGTAAATGCAAAAGATCCAAAGCCCCAGAAATAAATACATCCAAACTAGGTTACCTAATCATTAGTGAGCACAGTACCAAGCACACCTTCACACAGATGGGCCTGATAATAGGTGGGGGTTTGGTCCAACTAAACTGATTTGACTCATAAGCAAATGCAAATGCAGGAATACTTCTCTTTTCTATCTCAATCAACAAATATTTGCTGAGCACTTACTGTGAGTTCAGTATTGTTCTAGGCCTCGTAGAAGACACAGAAGATATAAAGTGCTTACAATTTAGTTCGGGAGACAAGACTAGCAGAGATGAAAAAACAGGCCCCTGGTGAGGTATAGACTCTTGGTGCTTCAGAAGCTCAGGAGTTAAGGAGAGGATCTGTGCTACACTATGCCTACCCTACATAAAATGAGTGGGATTTGGAGAGGTACTAAGAGACAGGGAGGGGCATTCATAGTAGCCAAAAAATTGATAATTGTCCTTTACGTCACTCTTTAAGTGACATTTGCAATGCACTTTATAGACACATTATCTCACCTGTTCCATACCATGACCCTGTGATTTTTTAAAATGTCGTTACTTTGTGATTCAGACATGCACCAAACACACAGGTCCATTAATTTCTTCATAACTTTTCAGTACAAGTTTCTGAATGGTATAGTAGGGGAAAAAGCACTGGATGTGGAATCAAAGGACGGGTATTACTTTGATTACCCTTTGTTCTACAGCAAGTAGCACAATGCTTAGCATATAATAATGTTTTTCATTTCAATCATAATTGATTGAATAGCTGATAGGAAGTTAATAAGACAGCACCTACCTGTCCTTGATAAATTTAAGTCTCCTGGTCAAGATGAACTATATCCTTGGGTAATGAAAAAAATGACAGGTGTGATTGCTGAGCCAGTGGCAGTATTATTGGGAAGAACATGGAAAATAGGAGAAGGACCACTAATACTGAAGAACATGCCCATTTTCAAAAAAGGGAAGAAAACAAAGGCTTCCAACTTTGTCAGTGAATGTGCTTTTTATTCAAAGGAAAACTCTGGTATGGATCATTAAGGAAATGGCTAGTGAATGTCTAAACAGGGAACCAACAGTTACAAAAAGCCAACACAGGTTCAAGACCAATTCATTTCCTTTTCTGACAAGGTCACTAAACTTGTAGATGAGGAAGATGCTACAAATATAGTTCACTTATACATTAGTAAAACATCTGAATACATTAACTCATACTATTCTTGTGGAAAAGACAGAGATATAGAATACCAGCATAATAAGTTAGATGGATTCAGAGCTGATTGAATGGCTGGATTCAAAGAGTAGTGGTTAATGGTTAAAATCAATTTAGTAGCAAGTCTCCAGTAGGATGTTCCAGGGATTTGTTTTTGCTCCTGTGCTATCTGACATATCAACATGTTCGACGTTGCTATAGGTGGCATGCTCATCAAATTTTGAGAAGGCACAAAGCTAAGAAGGAGAAGCTAACACACTGGGTGATAGGGTCAGAATCCAAAAAGATCCTGACATACTGGGACGTTGGGCTGAATCAAATATGAAATTTAACAGGGATAAACATAAATTTTAAAGCTTGCATTTAAAATAATTTACTTAAAAAGTACAAGATAGGGGAGGCATGTTTAGAAGACAATTGGAAAGACTCAATGTGAACCAACAGTGTTATGTAGCAGGTAAAAAAGGTAATGACACCTTGGGCTCAGTAAGTCATGACTTCGGGAAACAAGGAAGGGACCGTGCCTGTTGCACTGTGTCCTATTCAGACCACATCTGCAGGACTGTCGTCAGTTCTGAGTGCCATTTTAAAAGCACACGGAAGAGGGCACCCAGGAGGATGAAGGGACCTGAGTCTATGTCATAGGAGAATTAATTGGCATTAGGGTTGTTTAGTCTGCAGAAGATTAATGTGGGACATAAAAGTATTTTCGAGTATTAAGGTCTATGAAACAGAAAAGGAAGTAGATTTGTTCTATCTGGCCTCAGAGGGCAGAACCAGGAGCTATGAGTAGAAGCTGGAAGAGACAAATTTAGGTTTAATATCAGGAAAAGCATCCTGACAATCAGAACTGGCCAGAATGGGAATGAGCTGCCTAGACAAGCGATGGGTCAGTCCTCACTCATTAGAGGTCTTCAAACAGAGAATGGATAATCATTTGACAGGTCTGCCATATTGAAGGATTCTTTTTGGGTATGGGTTTAACTAAATGGTCACTAAGAAGTCTTCCAATTCTTGAATTCCATGAATAATTGTGCGTGCCTTTGTGGGATATGTATGAGTGTGAGTGTGTGAGTGTGAGAGAGAGAGAGAAAGAGAGAGAGAGAGAGAGAGAGAGAGAGAGAGTGTGTGTGTGTGTGTGTGTGTGTGTGTGTGTATATGTGTACAAAGAATTGATACTAAGTAAATATGAAAATAATACCAGAATAGAATCTCAAAATTTATTCCATAGTTCTCATACCACTTTCCTTTAATATTGTTATATATTTTTCTTCGATTATATATAATATTTTCTTCGATACAAATTATAAGTTTTTCATTGATACAAATCAATTAAAAAATGACTTTGTTCATAAGTATCTAAAAGGTCTCAATGGACATTCACTCATAAACCTTGGGTTACTTCATATCACCTCCAAGTAACATTTAGGGTAAATATATTAACCTCGAAATGGGGGAATTTGAAATATGGAGAGTAAATAATTTCCCAAAGCCATTAAGTTTGTGACAAATAAAATCCTTCATTATCAATATCCTATTCAATGTTTTATGTACGCTAAGCTACAATGTCTCCTCTCTGTATTCAAAGGAAAGTTTTAAAAAATTAAAATCAGAATAATAATATTCATTTAAAGAGAAAATCAATATTATACTTCATTCTAAAATACCTCCAGGAAAAGTAACTTGCTGAAGTGAATGGAATTGTGTTAAATAAGAAAATCAGTCAGTTAAGAAAAAGGGTTTTTTATTAGAGAAAAAATAAAGATAGATCATGTAAACCGGCAATTTGTTATAACCACATACCTAATGAAAACTGCTCATTCATATAATTGATATGCATTATTCACAAAAATAAATCTGATATATACTATGTAATAAAAAGGCAGAAAATAATTATTTTAATAATCAGGACCCTTACATACCTATACCTTACCTAATAATATCTATTTTGAAGAAATAAAATAATCCCCTATTTGCGGCAGCTCGTTTACCTTCTCTAGGTCTCACTCTCCTCATCTGTAAAACCAGGAGGTTGGACCAGATGACCTCTAAGGTCCTCTCCTGCTCTAAATTCAATATCCTTTAAGATGAATTCTACTGCATAAACTTCTATACTGAAAGTAACTTATTTAATTCAGTTAAACAACTAGGTTAATCAAATGACTAGTGAATAATTGATCTGACAAAACTCAAGCTATCTTGGCTGTTCTCTCCAGAATTTCTCCAAAACAACGTGATAACCCACGGTGAGATGGCTCAAAGAAACCAGGGAAATATCCTGTGTGACAGGGAGAGACATCCCCTCTTGTTCACGCATGTCATGATGAATACATTTTGGATTATGAGGGAATTAATGAAGGGATGAAGTGTAGAAACCAAAGGCCACACCAAAGATCCTGTGCTAATCAACTATTGTAAATAAATTCTGTTGTAAAAAGGAAGGGCTAAATAAAGCACAGTAGAGACAGAATGACAATCTTATCAAACTTTACTTCATCGCAATAGAAAACATCCAGGGATACATATAAAAAAATAAGGAAATAAGAGACAGAGTTTACTTGTGACCACCCTAGTAAAACACACCGGGTAAAAGACTCCTTACTTCTATTTCTGCAGATTCCACCCGATTTTCTATAATTTCAATACATTGTCTCTTGACTGGTGGTTCTTCACTTATAACGGTTTCTTCAGCTATATCTGTTGCTGGTACTGTTAACACTGAAATGGAAGTAGCGCATGGTTGTTATTTTAGGGCACGTTAACCACAATATTAGTAAAAATAAAATTATTTTTAAAATTACTGAATAAATACCAAAACATTTACTCACACATTCTAGACTACACAGAAACATGCCTCAAAAGGCTGGGTTCCTGATTTAGTCTTTTACTTCCTGAATTTCCTTGTTCTCACTTACTGCAATGTACTTAGTAAAAATAAGAATGTTTTTTGTTGGAAGAAGAAAAAGAACTGGTGCCAGAGTCAGGAAAACATGGGTCCAAGTCCTAGCTCTGTCGTCAGTCAACAAATATTTACTGAGCACCAACTGCCTGCCAGACACTACAAAGAGCTGGGGACAGTCCCTGATCTCCTCAGACTAGACTTGTGACCCAGGGCAAGTCACGTAACCTCAGCACCTCCAGCAACTCTCCAGGATGGTTAAGAAGTCCACCTGTACTGGCAGAGGAAGATCCTCCCCGAGTGCTTCCTGGTCTGGCCTAAATAAAGAAATCTTCTACACCTAGAATCAGATCCTTCTCCTGGAGACGATTTCTCTAAACAGTCTAGGAAATTCATATCCAGCTACAGCCAACAGCTAACTGGTCTATGGCAAGTACTTAACCACAAAATGGACTTCTCTGCCACAAAGCACACTTCTGGGTTGACTCTTCCCTACTGTCAACATATATTCATTGAAAGAAAGGAAATTTTAAAATTACCATACAGAAGATGTAATTAGGATGTTAAAGCAGCAGAGTGCTAAACTTAGATTCAGGAAGACCTAACTTCCAATCTGGCCCCAAATACTTTTTACTAGCGAGGTGGTCCTGGGCAAGTCACTTAACCTCTGCCTGCCTTGGTTTCCTCATCTGTAAAATGAGGATAATAACAGTGTCTACTTCCTAGGGCTGTTGTGAGGAGTAAATGAAATAATATTTGTAAAGCACTTGGAAGAGTTTAAAGAGCTTATGTACAAACGTTAATAACCCACTGTCACCAAACCAGAAAAGAATACAGGGCAAGCAAAACTCCAACACCTGATTCCTGGAGCCACACCACCATTTCCCTCTTCATTCCTTACCTTGTTGTCCATCTGGCATGGTCACAATGATGGGCTGACCTATTCCGCTGGTTGGAATGGAGTGCAAATTACCAAGCTGAATTCCGTCGGTCACTATTGTGATGACTTGCTGACCCCCAGAACTAACAACTTGCTGAATCGCACCATCTACCGATTCTGCCGTCACCACCTCCTCAGTAGCCACGACTGGAGAAAGAATTCAAAAGGGTGTCAATAAACATCTAACCATCAGAAACTTAGAAAAAAAATAACTTCTTTTCAAAACCAGTGGTTTTCTTGCTATCAGATCACTTTGTTTAGATTTATATGAAGCACTTCATGGACAAAAACTTGTTCCCAAACGCAAAATACACAAATCAATTCCATTTCTAAGTGTTAACAGCTGAGATCAGAGAAGGCTTTTGAGAAAACACTGTCAGTACAATTTAAAGAATAAAAAGTACTTTATGAGCTTCCTCCAACCTCTGACAAAAGTTCAGTACTCGTCACCAGGGCCTTCCTTGTCACTAGCACTAAACTATTTTCTCACTCACTCACCATATGACTCCATCAGATGAAGGCTGTACCTCCCACCTCTGTGTCTGGGAAAGAATCTAACACACAGATTCGAATCAAGTGTAAAATGTCCAGTGACAGACTGTATATCTGTCACTTAATAAACAGCCTAGCTAAGTAGAAAGGCTTTTTACCAGGCTGTCATAAAGTCATGAAGGAGTTAGGAACTTCATCAGTGGAAAGAATACCTAAACCAATGGAATAATGAATCCTTAAAGGACTGAAGCCAATCAAAGAGCTAAGTCACAGGTACAGAGAAAGGGACTGAATCTGTGATTTCAAGGAAAAATCCTCTACCCATTCAGGTGGACAGCTTTGTAACTTTTAGTCCATACGAGCTGCCTGGAATACTGAAAGGTTGTACCTTGTCCAGGGTCAAACAGCCAAGATGTGTCAGATGACAGACTTGAACTCAGGTCTTCCTGACTTTGAGGTCAATCCTCTATCCACCACATCACACTGCTCTCTTAAATACGGAGTATACACTCTTTAGGGCAATAAGTAATTGCCCTAAATAATGTATCATTTCAAACTATAGCGCCACAGATAGAAATTTTACTCTAAGTATATGAAAAACAGTAGAACTACAGCAACTGTATTATCAATAGGCACGATAACCAAAAACTTAAAAGTACATGATCAATTTGGTGATTTACTTCCAAAAGACAGATATATCTTTAAAAACAAGTATCAACCAAAAAAAAAATTGTTACCAGACTCATTTAAGAGAACCAGCACATAAAACCATTTCCAAATAGATTTTCTTTTTCAGTGTCATGGGGCAAGATTTTATAAGAGACAAAACCTTGTGATAAACTGTGATACAGTTGGTCTGCAACATAAACTCCAAGTTGCTACTGTTTATAGCAGAATAGCATGGGTAATAACAGCTGAAGAATTTACTTCAGAAGAGAGGACCTCATATGCACTTCAAGGAAAGGAAAAAAGCAAGGTGCATTTCAACCCTGGTGTTCAAAGGAGTATCCATGGTAACAGGCTCAGCCCCAAATATGCTACTAGAGTATCTGACAACCATTAGGATTTAACTCACCAAAGATAAAACTCAAAATATTGAGTGCCTTTATAGTATGAGTTCTCTATTTTTATTTGCCCTTTAAACTACAATTAAGCTGTATCACAAAGCACTTCAGAATTTCAAGAAGAAATTCTTTTAAAAATAAAGTAATGAAATACAGGGCAGGAGTGGCCAGTTGTAAAGCTACTGAAGTTTTCATGTGCGTTTATTCATGCTTTGATTTCTTTTACATGCATATGAAAAAGGAATTTCCACTTTAGCTGGTTACAGAGAGGAAATATTTTAGAACGTCATTTTATTGGAAATTTCTGAGATCAGAAAACACACATGGAACAATTCATAAGCTTTCATCTTTGTAATTACTTATGCCACTATTTTCAATGATTGCCATTAAAATGGATACAATTCTTGCCTTTCATCTAAAGATCTTTGTTCCTTTGCAAATTGCCCTAAAAGGGATTGGAAAAAAAAAGCTACAGAATTTTTGTGTAACAAATCAAAGTGCTGCCTAGAAACAGAATAACAAATCAAAAATATGGAAAGTTATTTTTAAAAGTTGAAAAATAACTTTGTATAAACAAAATTAGAATTGAAAATTCAGGGGATGCTCATCAATAGGGAAATAGTTGAACAAGTTGTGCTATATGACTGATGGAACACTATTTTGCTGTAAGAAATGATGAGTATGATGCTTTTAGAAAAACCCAGAAAGACTTAAATGAATTAATGCAAAGTGAAGTGAGAAGAACTAGGAGAACACTATACACAGTAACAGCAATACTGTATGATGACCAAATGTGAATGACTTAGCTATTCTGAGGAATACAATGATCCAAGACAATTCCAAAGGATTTAGGATAAAAAATGTTATCCACTTTCAGGAAAACAAGTGATCTGAATACAGACTGAAGCATACTTTTTTTACTTTACTGTTCTTGGGGCTTTTTTTGGTCTGTTTCTTTTGCAATGTGGTTAATATGGAAATGTTTTGCATGACTCTACTATACAAACGATATCAAATTGCTTGACTTCTCAAGGAGGGGAATGGTGCAGGAGATGGGGAAGGAACTTGAAGCTCCCAATTTTTAAAAAACAAATATTAAAATATTTTTACATGCTATTGATAAATAAAATAAGAGAGAAAAATAAACAGATTAGATAGTCCTTTTGTTGCTTTTTTTGGAGGGGAGAAGTTTCAAAGTCAAGTCACACAACAAAAAAAGTCTAAAAATATAAACATTCACTAGCATGATTCAGTAATAAAAAGTATGAGTACCTAAAGCCAAAGACAGCCCAGGACTAGGCTAAGGAAACTAGATACACGGATTGATCCAGATACATGATTCTAAAGCTTGGTATCCCACATTAGAATATAAGTTCCATGAGCGTAGGGATTTCTTATTCTTTGTACTGTATCTCCAGCATTAGTAGGTGATTAAAAAATGCTTGTTGATTAACTGGTTATCTACATAACTGACATAGGATCTGAACTAAACAGCAACAAAACTAAAACAATGATCACCAAGGAAGAAGGAAAATTATGTCTTAAAATACTGCCAAGGGGGTGGAGTCAAGATAGCTACCTAGAAGCAGGGACCTGCTGGAGTTCTCCCCACAAATCCCTCAGAAAACCTGTAAAAAATGACTTGAAACAAATTGCAGAGCAGCAGAAGCCACAAAAGGACAGACTGAAGCAAATTTACAGCCCAATTCAATCTGGAAGATTGACAGGAAGGCTCTATCGCACCAGGCTGGGAGCAGAGCACAGCTGGCTCTGTGTGAACCAGGTACGGACAAAGCTGGAACAGGCCTTAGGGGACCGAATCACTAGTGGATGGGGCGGTTTTCAGACTTCACGATGCCAAAGATAGCTTCTAAGGTCAGTAGGAAGGGTCTCTTACCTGACTGAAAGGGGAGCAGGGTCTGGCCCTGGCCCTGGTCCCAGCCCCAGTAGCAGAACAGTGGCAGCCACTACTGACGGAGTGGCTGCTTCTGGAGCCCTACACTTAACAAAGAGCTCAAAAGTCAAGTAATCTGCTAGGAAAATGGGCAAATGGGAAAAACAAACAGACTACAGAGTCTTACTTTCTCAGTGAAGAGGCAATTTCTTATGTCATTGGAGACGAGGAAGACCGAAACATATAATTAGAAGAAGACAACAAAGCCAAAGCTCCTCCATCTAAAGCCTTCAAGGAAACTATAAATGACTCTCAGGCCATGGAAAAGCTCAAAGAGCATTTTGAAAATCAAGCAAGAAAAGTAGAGGAAAAACTGGGAAGAGAAATGAGAGTGAAAAACAACTCAAGGCTTGCTAAAGGAGACCCCAAAATGCTGAAGAAAATAACACCTTTAAAATTAGACTGACCCAAGTGGCAAAAGAGGTCCAAAAGGCCAACGAGGAGAAGAAGGCTTTAAAAAGCAGAATGGGCCAAATGGAAAAGGAGGTTCAAAAGCTCACTGAAGAAAATAATTCCTTAAAAATTAGAATGGAGCAAATGGAAGCTAATGGCTTTATGAGAAATCAGGAAATTAGGAACAAAACCAAGAAAATGAAAAAACAGAACACAATGTGAAGTATCTCAATGGAAAAACAACTGGCCTGGAAAACAGATCCTGAAGAGATAATTCAAAAACTACTGGACTACCTGAAAGCCATGATCAAAGAAGCTAGATATCATCTTCCAAGAAATTATCAAGGAAAACTGCCCAGATATTCCAGAACCAGATGGTAAAACAGAAACGGAAAAAAATCTACCAATCACCTCCTAAAAGAAATCCCAAAAGTAAAACTCCTAAAGAATATTGTAGCCAAATTCCAGGCCTCCCAGGTCAAGGAGAAAATATTACAAGCAAGCAGAAAGAAACAATTCAAGTACTGTGGAAACGCAATTAGGATAACACAGGATTTAGCAGCTTCTACAACAGGGATTGGAAGGCTTGTTACATGATATTCCAGAGGTCAAAGGAGGTAGGATTAAAACCAAGAATCACCTACCCAGCAAAACTGAGTATCATACTTCAGGAGAAAAAATAGAACTTCAATGAAATAGAGGACTTCCAAGCATTCCTGCTGAAAAGGCCAGAGTTGAACAGAAAATTTGACTTTCAAATACAAGAATCAAGAGAAGCTTGAAAAGATAAGCAAGGAAGAGAAGGGACTTATTAAAGTTAAACTGTTTACATTCCTACA
The DNA here is from genome assembly GCF_028372415.1 of Notamacropus eugenii. NCBI lineage: Eukaryota > Metazoa > Chordata > Mammalia > Diprotodontia > Macropodidae > Notamacropus > Notamacropus eugenii. The sequence continues at coordinate 2,705,185 of NC_092878.1, read as the reverse complement.
TGGAAAAATGATATTTGTAACTCATGAGACCTTTCTAAGTATTATAACAGTTGTAGGGAATATATGTGTGTATGTGTAGGGAGGGGGGCACAGGGCAAGCTTAAAGGATGATATTTGAAAGAAAAAATTAAGTGTTGAGGGAATGTACTAGGAGAAAAAGAGAGGGAGAGGCAAAATATAGTAAATTATCTCACATAAAAGAGGCAAGAAAGAGCTTTTACAATGGAGGGGAAGATGAGAGGGAATAAGTGAGGGTTCCTTTCATTGGATTTGGCTTCAGGAGGGGATAACAAACTCACTTCACTGGGTATGGAAGTTTATCTTACCCTACAGGAAAGCAGGGGGGAAGAGGAAAAGAAAAGGGGGATAATAGAAGGGACAGGAGATTGGGGGAAGGGGCAATCGGCAGGTCAAAGCAGAGAATAGAATAAACAGAAGGCAGGACAGGATATAGGGAAATATAGTTAGTCTTTCACAATATGACTGTTATGGAAGTGTTTCGGATGATTACACACATATAACCTATAACGAATTGTTTGCCTTCTTGATGAGGGTGGGTAGGGAGGGGGGAAAGGAGAGAATGTGGAACTCAAAGCTTTAAAAATGAATGTTAAAAATTTTTACATGCAACTAGGAAATGACATATAGGCAATGGGACACAGAAATCTATCTTGCCCTATAGGAAAATAGAAGGAAAGGGGATTGGGTGGGGTAGGGGGGTAGAAGGAAAGGTCAATTAGAGGAAAGGGTAATCAGAATACATAGTGTCCTAGGGTGGGAGAAGGGAGGAAGATGGGAAGAAAATTAGAAATACAAAATTTTATGGAAGTGAATGTTGAAAACTGGAAATATATTAATTTTTTTAAAATGAAATGATAAATGGATGAACTTCAGAAAAACCTGGAAAGACATATATATATATATATATATATATATATATATATATATATATATATATATATATATATATATATATATATACACACGTATATGTAAAACTTATATAAAGACTTATATGATGCTGAGTGAAGTGAGCAGAACCAGGAGAACATCATACACAGTAACAGTCACACTGTGCAAGGACTGTTTTTGATAGACAGCCCTCCACAGCAAGATGAGGACCCAAAACATTTCCAAAAGACTCATGATGCAAAATACCATCCACATCCAGAGGAAGAACTATGGAGTCAGAACGTAGAATGAAGCAGGCTATTTTCTCTTTCGTTATGTTTTTCCCATGGTTTCTCCCATTAGTTTTAATTCTTCTCTGCGACATGACTAATGTGAAAATGTGTTTAATAGGAATGTATGTGTAGAGCCCACATGAGACTGCATGCCATCTTGGGGAAGGAGGGGGGAAGGGAAGGTGAGAAAATTTGGAACTTATGGAAGTGACAGCTGAAAATTTAAAACAAATAAATTAATAATTTTTTTTAAATTGAAAAAAGACAATTAACAACAACCAAAAAATACTGCCAAGTATTAATTTTCTAACGAGAGCTCTAAGTTAATTCTCTAAACTTAACAGGCAGGGGAGAGGAAGAACTACCTGCAGTCATTTTACAATAACTGATAAAAGGCAACTCTCAATAACAGAGGAACTGAAGCAAGATGGTTTGGTAATTCCAAAGTCATACATACTGTCTCCGTAATGCATTTGGGCATTTAAATGTTAGTACTTAACTCTTCCCTACTGCTCATTCCAATTAGAAATAGAGCATTGCCTCTCACACTCTAGCAAAACGTTAGGCCAAAGCAAAGCATGTTACGGTGTGACAATAATGAAAATACTTATCATTTTAAAAGGTCCTTTTTCCCAATTGTGGCAAAAATGATAGTTCTATCAAGCAGCTAAACTAAAGCACAGTAGATGACAACATAATTAGTGAAAGCAAGGCTTCTCAGAGATAAACTTATCATTCAGATGATACACATGAAGTGATTTTACAGCATCAAAAGCTTTGCTAAATTTAAAATGACTTGTCTTCCATTCTTTATTCATTTCAAGTCCAAAAGAAGTGCGACTTCTCACCCCCGGAGGCCTCTGTTCCAGCCAAAGCTCCATTCTGCATTCTGCCTCCACAGTTCTTCCTGTGGGTGTGGATGGCATTGTGCATCACGAGTCGTTTGTCTGGCCGTGGAGGGCTTAGTCACTGCCCCTAGAACATACTTGGTACCTTCCTTTGATACGCATTTGGAAGGAAGCGAATAAAAACATTTGTACACACACACACACACACACACACACACACACACCATTTCCCTGGTTTGCACAAGTAAGTGTTGCTGCTGCTAATGAGATTTCTCTCTCAGTATGACACATCATCCCAGGCAGAGCTGCCAGCTGTTCACCACTGACTGCAAGAGGCAGTGACTACATAATGCTCACTCCTCACTAAGTAGCTCTTCCTTTTCTCTACTTTACTCTGTTTGCCTCTCACATCTTCCAAACCCAGATTAAGATGTATGGCTTTAGAGCTCCCAAAGTGCACTTAGTCGTGTTGTATAATGCTGGGGGAAGGAATCCACCAAAGGCATTTGAACCTGTAATTAGAAAGAAAATCCAACATACAAACTTCACCTCTCAGTCACCTGAAAATCACCTTTCTCTCTCACAAATCCAGTCTTAAACCTTCTAAGCAGCACTGCCCAGAATCTTAAGTAAGGCTGCTAGTTAACTTTGCCAGGGATCACTATTCTTTAGTTAGTCATTGTGACAACTGACAAGATTAATGAGGATTGTGGAGATGTCACTGGACAAAGGCATATATTCTAAAAACTTCATAACCGATCTTTTTTTTTTTTTAAGAAAAAATAATGAAGGAAAATGTGCAAATAACAATGTTACCAATGAACATCTTTCACCACAAAACTACAAATAGAGCTTTAACTAACTTACTAAAAATCTATTTCCAATTTGTGAATATTAGAGGAATACAGAAAGAGAATTTTATACCCCATCAATTAACCATCACACTTTATGTGCTGATGACTCTCAAACCTATACATCCAACTCCAGTACCTCTTTGGAGGTATATCACTCACTGCCTATTCAGTATTTGTAACTAGATGCCCCCTAATCCAAAACAGAACTCGGTATCTTCCCCTCAAACCCATCCCTCTTTCTGCCAAGGGAAGCTCCACCCTCACAGCCACTTCTGTTCACAACCTTGGTGTCATTCTCACCCCAAATATTTAATCAACTGCCAAACCTTGCTGCTTCTAACTCCAAAGCATCTCTCACCTCCATCCTTTTCTCCGTCTACACGTGACCCCTCTTGGCTATCTGGCCTCCTAACTGCCTCCTCACATTAAATCTCTCTCCTCACTCTACTCTATGACCGGCTACACCAACTGTGTAGGTCTGACCGTGTCACTGTTCAGTAAACTCTACTGATCCTCTGTTACTTCAAGGACCAAATCTAAAATCCTGTTTTGATCCTTTCTAACTTACTACCCTTTTACATTTGACACATTCTCTTTCATCGAGTGACTGACCTTGTTCTTTCCCACACATTACACTCCATCTGCTGTCTCTGTGACTTTGCATTAGTTATCCCCCATACCTAGAATACACTCTTCCTTATTTCGACCTTCTAAGATTCCTAGTTTCCTTCAAGGCTAAGCTCAAGAACCACCTTCTCCATGAAACCCTTCTTGATTCCTCAATTTGCCACCACCTTTTCCTCAAAAAGTACCTTGCATCTATTTTGTATATGCCCATATATGCAAATGTTGTCTCCCTGGGCTAGACTGTACGTTCCTTGAGGACAAGAACAGTTTCTCTTTGGTCTTTGTTATCTCCAGTGCCTCTCACTATGCCTGGCCCATAGAAAACACTTAAGAAATGCTTGTTAACTAATTATCTAGAAAGGTACACAGCCCTTAAAATCAACGCCAGTTACAAGCACAAAATTTTGCAGAACCTCAAACTGATTCAACCAGTTAAGTATCTCCTTTCCTATCCAATCTTACCTGACTACCTACTAGCTACTATTAATGTGAGTTCTGATATCCTATCACTTCCCAATACTGCACTACAAGTCTGTGTAATATTATCTAGACAAAGTAGACAAGAAGGACTACTATTCACAAAAGAAACACTTTACCTCTAACCCTATCCTTGGACATGTAAGCACCTGATCTGACTGTTAAAAAGGACACTCCAGGCACTACATGTTTGCCTTGGGACAACCAACCTGACCTATGAGTTACTCTATGATGAATCTTTTTGGCTTGCAGTGTATCTGTATTGGAAAGGCAACATCCTAAAGTATTCTCTAATATCTCCAATTTCATTTTTAGAATTATTCATGAGCATAAAGCATCAAGAATTCAAATAACTCAAATGGATCCACGAGCTCATCCATTTGGATGATCCTCTCACCACCGGACACTGTAACTCCTCTATTATCTTTCTTACACAACTCTTGCCCATGTCTTCCTACAAGTATATCACAAGGGGACTATTTAATATATCGGTGTCGTTACTCACTTCCTCCTAACATAAAGAGGATCTAAAGAGCCATACTCAGGCTGGGCACTGGTTATACCGGGCCCTGGTCACATGATCAGCCCAACCTCTTTTTCAATCACACATACATTTCTTTTACTCTAGCACTTCTTTTTAAAGGTCCTGATTTATATGATGTAGCTCACTCACCCTCACCACTTGCTTCTCCAATTGAGTTAGCCTATTTTTCAAGGTGTTATTTTCTTCAGCATTTTTTTGGGTCTCCTTTAGCAGGGAGCTGATCTGCTGTTCATGCTTTGACTTCATGTCTCTCATTTCTCTTCCCAGCTTTTCTTCCACCTCTCTAACTTGATTTTCTATGAGCCCTTCTATGGCCTGAGCCCATTGAGTGGGCTGGGATATAGAGGCCTTGACTTCTGTGTCTTTGCCTGATGGTAAGCATTGTTCTTCCTCATCAGAAAGGAAGGGAGGAAATGCCTGTTCCCCAAGAAAGTAACCTTCTATAGTCTTATTTATTTTCCCTTTTCTGGGCATTTTCCCAGCCAATGACTTGACCTCTGAATATTCTCACACCCGCCTTGCCTCCGGATCCTCCCAGCCCGCGCTTGGGGTCTGAGAATCAAATGCTGCTTGCCAGCCTCAGGGCTTTTGGAGGGGGCAGGGCTGCTATTCAGTGTGAGATTAAGTTCAGGTGCTCAGGTCGGGGCAGGGCCGCCTCACTGGCTCAGTTCCCTCAGGGGGTTTATGCAGAGACCTTCAACAATGGATCCAGGCTCCTGCCTGCTTGGGGAGCCCCGGTCTGCTCCCGTCTCCGCTGTTGCCTCCCAAAGGGGCCTGAGTTATGGGGGCACCCCACTCCCCTCTCGACCCGCCAAAGAGACCCTCTCACCGACCCCGTCACCTGTGGGTGGAGGGACCCGCGTGGCTGCTGGAGATTCTGTCCCTGAAGCCCGCTCAGATCTTTTCCTCTCGGTGCCGCAGCCGCGGCAGGGCTGCTCCCAGTCCCGGCGCCCAGTCCGTGGCGCGAAGGACCTTTTGCGAGAGGTTTGCAGGTCTCTCTGGAACAGAAATCTCCCTCGCTCCAATGTTCTGTGGCCTCTGGGTGCAGAATTCGCCGTGAGTTACTTTTTTGTAGATGTTCTGTGGGTTGTGGGTTCGGAGCTATGTGTATGTGCATCTTTCTACTCTGCCATCTTGGCTCTGCCCCCCACCACTTGCTTCTCCATTGATTTTCCTCTATGTGAAACTCATTTGCACTTCATCAGAGACTACTGTGCTCTATATTTTACACATGTTCCATATTTCCTTAATAACAACAGACAGCCTATTGATAATAAAAAGATGGGCTTTTATTCTTGGAAGAAAGTTTGAAGTCATTAAAAGATTTCTGACATTTCCTGAAGGCCATTCATCCTGCTCTTCCTCTGTTTAATTTTGTGCCAAATGCTTTGTCCATTTGTCCTGTCTGTCCCAAACATACATATTGATGGGAAAATTCTATAGGTTGTCCAATCAACTACATATCATAACCTGGAGAGAAGACAGTTTTCATCCATTTGATTTTCCTATGAAATTTCCTAAGATGAGAAAGTCATTGAACAAGTTTATTTCTGCTGTTCCATGTTGCTAGGAATAGCGAATGATTTTGATAGATGGGAGAAACTCTGGTGAAAAAAGGCTGAATACAAAACTTTTTTTAAAATTATCAACAAACAATTAGCATAGCAGGATTTTGTATCTTGAACAACTTTCAGTCAACTGTGTGATAAAAAAGGTGTGATCCACTAAAGAATACTGCCTGCAAAAACTAACCTGTTTATTACTAATATCCTTATTGAGAATGCTGAGCTCTCAATACATGTGCAGATAATGCTGCACAAATAAGTCAGTCGTCATCAGCGTCCTGTCAGGTAACTTTTCCAGTATTATTAACAACGTCCAAGTTTTTTTTCACTCCTTTGGTATCTCCCCATCCTTCAGACACACTACAAGTTAATTCCTCAATGCCCTTAAAATTGTGTTACCTTTCACACAGATCTCTACCCTGTACTACTGATCGAGCACATTTAGGGTTAGAGTTGCTTTTCTCATATCTGTTCTCCTAGTCCAATTTTTACCTCTTCTATAGGCACATTTGTGATATGATGCTACAGTCCTGTGCAAATAGCTCTATTACTTTGATGGTGAAGACAATTCATCATAAAAATCTTTTCCATTTTTCTTCCATTCATTATCCTTCATTTTGCTTAAATGGTTTTCTAACCAAGTTTTTTCTAAACTTCATTAATTCTCTGCTTTATATGACAAAACTGCTCCTAATCTTCTATCATCCTTCTTCACAAGGTTTTAGAAATGAGTTTATATTCTAAAAAAGAATTGTCTCTGAGTATCATCTCTCTCCATTTAGCAAGACAAGTGTCTTCTGACTAAAGTGCTTTTTAGGCTCTTTTGGTCTCCTTCACATGGCAATTGACTTTTATCAGTTAAACTGCCATAAGAAATTATTATAATCAGCGTCGACATCCTTACTACTATCCATTACCCATTTTTCATTTTCAATAACTTGTCTGAACAGATTAGGACTGAGTTGCTTCAACTGCATGAAACCAAAAAAAAAAAAAAAGGAGTCTAAAATACTACAACCCAAGTGACAAACAGGAATGAGGACCAGTATCGAAGTAAGTTTCCAATGTCAATGGGGAGAAAGGAGTGATGCTGAGAGATCACAGTGAAGCAGGAGCATGCACTGGAACTGAACAAGAGCACCAAACTGAGTGAGAGAGTGACAAATGGGGACTGGAAAGTCTGCTGAATGCTTCTAGATGACACTAAACCTTGTGCTAAATGACTTCTAGGCGGTCAATAGAACAGAATTGTAATTTTAAGTGTTAATTGTGAAATGTCAACACCTTTCTTGAGTTGAAAAGCATATATTCCCAAAGCCTAAAAGAAATGAGATAGGAATGAGACGTAAATCAAACCATGATAATGATGACAACGCTCTCCTCATGTAGTCCAACTGTGTTCACATTTCACAGTAATCTGAGTCTGTGGGAAATCTTGAATGTAATTATTTCAATCCTAAGTCCCACCTTCTGCTTCCACAATGATGGTAAGCTGAGTGATGGGGAAGGGACATAATAGAACAAAGATAATTCAATTTTCTCAACTGCCTAAAAACATTAATTTAACCAATTCCACAGTAAAATGTGCTATTTGCCCACCAATCATGTATACCACTGGAGAAAATTACGTTCATAATGGCCTTCTTGCTGCAAATGAAGCCAGAAAACAAAGAGCTTATAGCTAAATAAAAGAAAGAAGGCTTTCTTTCGAGAAGCGTATAATGCAGCTCATCACATCATTCACTCACAGAAAACAAATGCTTGGCCATCTCACCGTGCAACACTCACAATGTGCATGGATAAAAGGACCATGAAGTCAGTCATAGCTCACACACCAAAATCTACAGCAGAAGATCAAGAAGTCAAGAAAATCTGTTCAGAACTTAAGACCCTCCAAATAAAGCTGATGTTAACCTTGACACTGGATAATTAAAATGCAAACGTGAACAGAGAACGGGAGTATTTATAAGAAATAAAACAGGCTTATTCAGAATCTTCATGCCTGTTTATCATGAATACTTTCTTCAAAAAGTGAACTAGAAAGCACTGGGTATAGTAAACATTCAACATCACCAAAAAACAAACACAAACCAACCTCCAAAACTGACCAAGTCTTGTTATTAATATAGGAATTATTTAAGAATCAACTTTCTGAAAAAAATAAACTTTCTGAAATTTTACTCAAACATTTATTAAGAACCTAAAATGTGCAAGGTATTTGAGTACAATTACACAAAAACTGAAGAGTCCCTACACACAAGAAGATTACTATTGAGGAGGTACACTATATACACAAATAAGTACAGTACAAGGAAATAAGGCAAATAGGGAAACACAAAAGCTTCATGGAAGAGGCAGCTTCACCTAAGCCAAACCTTAAAGGAAAACAAGGACTCTAAAAGGCACAGATGGAGATGGAGGGCACTTCAGGAATGGACAATGGCTTAGAAGAATGCATGAAGACAGGTGATGAAGTGTCAAGTCCAGGGAACATCTAATCACTTTGGCTGGAATGGAGGGATCATGCAGGGGGAAGTGTATGAAATAACAAAAGGTCATTTTAAAGAAAAGACAAAAATGAAGAAAAAATGAAGACACATTATACAACTACAGAAACCCAACATGACCTATTTTCAATAAGCAGCTGAATTCTAAAAAAATGGGAAATGGAAAAAAAGTGGAGACAATGATGCAACATCATTTCTTTGAGAAGCTTAACTGAAGCAGAACAGCTGCCACAATGAGGAGGCCAAAGGAGCCCAGAAACCACCTTACCCAGGAAACACTCGATCTCCTTGCCAAGAGCAGAGACATGGCAGCCAAGGGCAATACCAGGCTAGAGTACAAGCTCATTTGCAAAATGATGGAAGACGACGACCAGTGTTGCCTCACAAAACAGCGAAAGACAGTTGAGGAGAAAACGTGCCTGTAGGGAGCTTGGCATGAGACCCAGCTAAGCCAGATCATCCGGAGAACATGTGTAGATGACACTGGAAGAAGGACAACAAATAGAAATGAAATGGAACAGATCTGCTGGCATCTCTATGGCGATCTAGTGTCATCAACAATGAAAACGGAACCACTGCATTTGTATTCCACCATCAAATACCACTGGCATTGGAGAAGATGAAGTCAGTCTGTCAGCTACTTGACTCTGGGGGCAAGTTCTTTCACCTCTCTGGGACTCAATTTTCTCATCTCTTAGGTTCCTATAGCTCTAAATCTGCGATTCTTTGACTTATGAAAAACAGCTAGACGAGATCAAATACATGCAGAAGAAATTCATGATGGAGATAATAACATTTTAAAGGTATTCAGACATCACTCTTCAAGAGCTTTCAGAGAAGGAATTTAAAGAAATAAAAAGTCATGGACAGTAGTAATAGTGGCTAGCATTTCTTATCCTCCTCCCCACCAAAAGTAACGGAAAAGATGTTAGCAACCATCGATCCATATATTACTTTCCCATCTTTATAAAAGAAGAGCACACCAGGAGCAAGCTAGTTACAGTACACACAGGAAAGGCATGGTAAGGACAGGCATGGACAGAAAAGGCAGCGGGCTGGCTCGGAGTGAGAGGAGCGACAATCGAAGGACAGATCAGATTCCAGGAAACATCTCTAGGACATGAGGCAGACTCTCCACGGAAAACTGACAGAATGACATGGACAAGACTCTCACAGAAGAACTGAACGGTTTGCAACCTACCCTAATGAAAGGAAAATACCCACCTATGAGGTCCTGGATCAACCAAAAAGAAAACATCCATTAAACAGAAAACATCCATTATTCTGTGCCAGGCACTCTGTATACAAAGATAAAACTGAAACAGTCTGTGGTCTCCTGAAGCTTCTATTCTATTAGAAGAGATACTATATGCATGTATAAATATATAAAACTATAAATAAGAGATAATTTGGGGGGAGGAGGCACTAGCAACTAGAGAAAATAAGGAAAATCTTCATGTAAGAGGTGGCATTTGAGCCGATCTGTAACAGAAACTGGGAATTCTAAGAGTTTAAGTTCAGGAGGGAGTTCATCCCAGGCTATGCAAAAGCATGGAGGAAGGTGGAATGTCGTATGTGAGGAACAACAAGAGAGCTCCACTGAAACACTGGTTATACGTTTGTGTGTGACTCACACTACTGAAATTGGGAAAGCAATGCAAGGTGGTACAGGATAGCCAGGAAAAAGAGAAGGCAGCACTAGCAGGTCAAAGGGCATGATTATGGCTACTTGGTATTAGCTAAAAACTACAGGAAAAATGGAGTTTATAAATACAATCTGACAAAGTCTTAGGAGAACCAAAATAAGGCAAAGTAAATTACAAGGAAACAAAGAAGCGTTTGTCAAGAAGTATAATCAACTGAAGGAAAAAACTTAACAGACTAAAAATGCAACATTGAAACTGGAAAATTATGAAACAGAAGTAGAAAAATTCTAATGATAATGAGTAAAGTAAAAAAGTTTTCAACAGTATTCTTAAATGGTTAATAATACACTGTCAACATGGTAAAGGGTCAGTTAATGATATATTGTCTCCCTCTACAAAGGGGCAGTTAAAAGCTAGAGCGTAGATTTTCAAGCTCTAGAATTTAGTAATATATTAAGCAATCTTGACTAGATATTCAAATACTCTCAAATGTAACTATGACCTCATTAACTCAGGAATTCTCTCCAACATGAGGACAGTCACCCATCCATTTCTGTCCACCTAGGACAGGCAGCTCTTGTCCACGTCCTCCAAAAATTTAACCATGGGGTAGAGAGGACGAAGTCCATCTAATACACTGCAGGCCTTCTTTGACTTCTCCCAATTATCAACAAGGTGGCTTTCCCCCTGTGTAACCCCTCACTATCCCAATCTGACCAACACAGTCTCTTCCTCTTAGATAATTTCTTGATGACATCCTTCACTCCTGTTCTATTTGTAGCACCTCACTGGCTCTGTGTTACAGTCTGTTCATACTCGCCATATGCTCCTCTTTGCAGGCCATGGTGTTCCCTGTCTCACTGCTCTAAAAGTATTAGTACTGAAAAGAATGGCCTTTACTTTCATTGGACACCTGAAACCATGTGTAAGTATGAATGTATGTATGAATGCATGTATTATGTATGTACGCACACACAAATGGGTGCTGAAATCTGAGCAACAGACATTCTTTATTATTTCCTGTGTGAACACACAGGCCAAAGCCCTTTAAGTGACTACTGTTTTCTTCCAGGAGGCTCTGCAGTGTTCTAGGGTTTAACGGCCATCAGCATATGCCTTCCACAAACAGGACCATCTGGTGAAAATCACCACTGATAATCACTCTTTGACCTGCATTCTGTTCTAGGTCTCCTCCATCACACTAGCAGATACTTTGGTGAGTATACCTCATCCTGTTTTATGCCTCACCTGGTATTTATTATCAGAAGATCAATGAAGAGGGTTCAATATTATATTTTCCAAATATACATATTTGGAAATAAAAATATAAATTATATTTTCCAAGTAAAACATAACTAATATTGATGTACAGTTAGGAGAAACCATCTTGTAATTTTTTTATCTAACCAAATGCTTTTTTAAATCAACAAACAGTAAGTACAATGAGATCTTATGTTTTCCACACCTTAAGTTAACCATGAAGTGGTAAGGATGTGATCCACTTTCAAACATTGCTTGGAAAAGCTTGTTCCTTCCTACACCTTCATCAAGGAAGCCCTAGATTCAGAGAGAGTTGAATCTCAGAAAGTTCTATTCTGATGCTTCACTTCCTGGTGGCAACGAGCCTGGATTCCCACAGAATACGCCCACAGCTCTGACAAGTTCTACCATGATGAAAAGCTTTCAAGAATGGCTCCAGAACGAGCATGCTTTCCCAAAACCAATGTACCTGACTATGGAGAGGCACATCATCAGCAAGCGGACTACCTGGTAACAAAGTTTTCTTGGCATAGAAACACTGAGAACAAGAAAGTGTCCCTCAGTCCCACAGTGCCAGCGGCAGAGCAGTAGGAAAGGCAACACAGAGTTCTAAGAATCACAGTTTTTAGACAATCAAACTTCAGTTTGACTTTTTCATTACTATTCAACTCTTTCAGCCTTCTCTAAGTCTTCATGACGCCGTCTGGGGTTTTCTTGGCTTTCCTTCTCTAGCTCATCCATCTATTTTTCTATCTATCTATTTGCAAATAAGGAAAATTGAAGCAAATAGCATTAAGTGACTTGCTAATAAATGTCTGAGGCCAGATTTCAGCTCACAAGATGAGTCTTCCTGATGCCAGGCCCAGCACTGTACCCACTGTGCCACTTATCTGACAAGTGATCTAAGTATGAGATCCAATAACTACTGAACAGACTCCCCACTGGAGACCATACAATTTTGATATTCTTGCTACAGAGTGTATCAAAAGAAAGAAGCTTCAAGTAGAAGAAGAGCTCACAGTGATGGAGAAGCAAAGAAAGGAGTTGGTGGACTGAGTTTCACTACACAACTATAGGAAAGAAGAAATTTTTTTTTGTGGGATATCGTCCTCACAAATTACAGTACTTAATGGAAATTATTTGCAGAAAAAACAACCATGAACATAATTCCAGTTTATGTACCACCAAAGGTCGATGAGGATGAAGTGGGAGAGAAATTCTACAAAGAACTTAGTAAGAGCCTTTCAAATTAAATCAACATACATTCTGGTACTTGATTTCAATGAAAATGTGAGAAAAGGTGAAGACGGTGAATTATATGGGAAAACGTAGCTCAAGAATGTGAGAAACAAAATATCTGTAGATATATAGTTCCTCACACCACTATGAGCATTTTCTTTAAAAAAAAAAACAAAACTGGTAGGCACCAGAGAGGGGGAGAACCCTGAAACTAACAGAGATGAAAAGAGTTCTCATTGATGTGGGAGTCACTCCTGGATCCGGCTGTTGTACATTGAGAACATCACCTCAATAGGGTAAAGACCAGAATTAGTAAAAATGAGAATAACGATAAAAAGACAATGGCACACAACTGAAATGACTTAACCCTGAATTATTTAAACATATAATTTAAAAAATCAGAAAGGAAGAAATGACATTGACACTGACTATAATAATTTCATTTAGAAGTTTAATGTAAATTGATTGGCATTACAAGGAGACCAAAAGAAGTTAAAAGGGGTATTACTCAGGAGACATCTGGTCTACTTGCCAACTGGAAAGAGATGGTTTTCCAAAGCAACAATGGGCTAGAATACAAAGTTGTTCATAAAATCTTTTGAAGAAGGATGACAGAAGAATATGAATAATGCCTTTGCATAAAGCAGAGGGAAGGAGTAGACAGTAAAACAAGCTTAAATAAAACTTGGCAAGGTATCCAGCCAAGCAGTCTTCTCAAGACCACTCAGGATAAAAACAGGACTACATACAAAGAAAAAGAAAAAGATCTGCAAAAAACATTTTTAACAAAATGTTTTTAATAGCAAGGATGATAGACTACCTGGACCTAATATTACAATCCTGGGATAGTTCACAGAAGCAACAGAAATGTCACTAAAGAGGACAAAGATGAGAAAACCAATCATGTTAGACAAAGTATGAGTGTACAGATAGACAGACAGACAGACATAGATATGTGTATGTGTGTATATACAGAGAGAGAGAGACATATCTACATAGATATAGATCCATAAATATATGTATGTGTGTGTGTGTTTATATATATACATATATATTCACACACATGCAAGGAGAGAGAGAAGTCTAGGCTGAGTATGATCCAATTGGAAGGACTTCTCTGAGAGATATAAGGCACTAAAAGAGGCAGGTATTTAACATATACAAGGTTTTTAATGAATAAGGTATTTGAAGTATGGAAAGATATTAAAGGAGAGGGGAAAAAAATCTAGGACCCTATTAATACTGAAAAATGTGCGCACCTATATGCCCATCCTTCCACCAATATCTAACTAATTAAAGTCACAAATATGGGGGGAAATATGTTACGTATGCTCTTACGAGTAATAAAAATGCACGCCAGATCTTCACATGGATAATTTTAAACTCCAATCAATCACACTCCACAGGAAGAAATGTAAAAATAGAAACAGGGATGGATAAAGGGAGTTCATATTAAGCTTGATGTTTAAGGTTATATAATAATATATACGTCACACAACTGAACATAGAATGAAGAGCATTTCCTACCTAAAATGACATAATTTACACATATACAGAGTAAAATTAACGCGAGAGAAAGTAAGCAACAAACTGTTCAAAGTAACCAGAAGGTTCAGCCTTTCCAAACTGACCTAGGCGTCTTTATTCCCAATACACCTGTCACAGCCACAAACTGGAAACGAAGTAGATGCCCCTCAACTGAGGGATGGCACGACAATGGTGCCAGAATGGAATGGACTGTCACCACGCTGTAAGGAACGATGCACATGATGAACACGGAAAGATCAACACAACCCTGCGGAGCAAAGTAAGCAAGGCCAAGAAAGCGACGCACACGGCAACTGCAACCACACAAATGGAAAGACTGGCACACCCCAAGCTCAGAAGTGAGCGTAACGGAGCCCAACGGCAAGGACCAAGCAGGACGTCCGTGACTGGACACGGGGCGGGGGGGGGGCGCTGCTACGCTGACAGTTGAGCTCCTCAGGCCGGCTCTCTGAGAGGAGGAGCAGGGATGCTTGCATAAGAACAGAAAGCATAAATGAATCCTATTTTTAAAAGCCACTCCAGGGTACAAGATTTTAAATATTTTTTGTACAGTGTTCTTCTATTACAACTTCAGCGTTTACACTCCAGTTGCTGAACCGAGTTTTTCTCAATCTACATGGGCAGGAACACTTCCGTGACCTTGTGTGGCTTCCATGCTCCCTAGACGAAGGCATTCCTGCACCTTAGGAGTCTCACAGTCAACGGCTACTTTTGGATTTCTCATTCAGAATTCAGCCACAAATGATGAAGGCTCTACTTTGTCCTCCTGATGGAATACTGCCATTTACTTCCACCTACACAGGCTCTTTTGACATACGCACATATACACATTAAACATTACTCACTCAGCACTTAATTCTCCATTAAATTAAGTTTTTAAAGTATGTTATACTGTAACTGTGGGAAAATGTTTCTTGTTCTTTTGTCAATCGTATGATCTCCATCATCTTGTCTTCACTCTTAGATAAGAAGGCATATTCCAATGCCATGAACATTTTCATTACTTACTTATTGATTCTCTCCAAGTTTTCCATGGATTTGGGCCCTTTCACGTAGTAACTATCAGAACCTAGGTTAGAGAATCAACTCCATTTGAGAAGTCAACAAGGAACCATCATAAAGTTTGCATGAATCTAAAATAATTGAAGAAGATATCTGTGGCTACAAATGCACTTATTTTCTATAGTTTCTCAGAACAACAATAAACTATGGTTTTTCTTTTGTGGATTATTTAAGAAGTAACTACTTTATTATTTAGTGTTATACTAATTTCCCAATTTTCAGAAACCCACACTCAAATACCTAGTCAATCAATAAGCACTTAATAACTGATACTGAGTGAAATAAAGAGCCAGGTAGAAATATGCATAATGACTCCAACACTGTAAGTTAAAAGATCACTAAAAGGAAACTGAAGTCGAGGACAAATGAAAGACCAAGGAGAGTCCTGGAAAACAAATAATGATGCATGTCTCCCTCTGGACATTAGAAAGGGAAGCATTTATGAAGACAGAATGCTGTATACTTTGTCAGATACTCCCTGTGCTTTTGCTGAACTGTTTTGCTTTGTTGCAAGAGGAATTCATAGTGGAAGACAGGATATAGGATGTGAACTTTTTTTATGATGGAAGGACAAAAGACACAAACAAAATCTTTTTTTTGAAAGAGTAAATGGACTTAAAAGTATTCAGTAGGTGAAACATAAAATAAACTACCATGGCTACTCCAAAGGTCAGGGACACTTTATTTCACTGGCACCTAAGTAACGTGCCCCAGCACCCTAGCAGCAGACAGTCTGCATGTGCTGTTCACCAGCCGCTGGCCAGCCTTCTGGTGATGAGCCTCCCAGATGTAGCTCATGCTGCTCTCCAGCAGACAGACAGACAGACAGAATGTACAGTATTTCTGCTCCCAAGAAGTGCTGATAACCACACCATGATGAGGCATTAGAGCAGAACTTCAGTGGAGTATCCCAACTCCAGCAGTTATTATGAATAGTAGAATAAGTTACTGTCCTTGGGAACAGGAAAGAAAGCAGTCCAATGTAATAGATAAAGAACTGGCCTCAAGGTCAAGCAGATGCGAGTTCAAAGTGAATATATGATCCTGGACAAGACAATTAACTTCTCAAGTGTTCAGGGAACTCTGAGCTGCAGAACAGTCACTGACCTGCACTGGGAGCAGGTGTTTCCTCACTGGGAGTTCTTACACTGATGGTATCATACGTCTAAACTCTACACTCCCCACTTACAAGAACAAAACCCTCAAAATTATTGGACAATCACCCTTTCATCTTTCGTGGTTTTGGTGCAGTCCTTTCTGGTCTCTTGAAGTGCTACAGCTCTGCAGAGTTACAATTGCCACAAATCACATCTGCTTTACTTAAAACCATAAAACTTGTTTCTCTAACCTGGGGTTTCTGAAGAATTGGACAACGGAGCAGAAGCTTCAGCTAAAGCAGCTAATGTAGCTAATACTGATGTTGATGAGTTTCCAAACTGAACGGCGGATACTCCCGTTTCATCTAGTAAAGGGGGAAAAGAAGAAGGTACATTAGTTCTTAAAAAACTTTAATCAAGCTTATAGCTTTGCACTATTCCCTCCTTTTGGATCAAACTGGGATTAAAAACTAAAATCTTAGTGCTCTGTCCAATGTCATCTTTATATTTCTTTTATCTGCCCAAATATTGTCGTATACCAAATATACCAAAAAAGAAAAATGCGGCTACTATGATCTTACCCTTATTGTCCAACAGCACTTCCTTAAAGTGGTGAATACCTACTAAAGCACAAAATCCCAACAGCTACCCTACATGCATCTCAATACCTGTTGCCTTGGATGAATTTTCTGAGGATACCAGACCTGTTAGGTTCACCACCCCTCCAGGTCCAATGATAAACTGTGGTGTTGCCGCATGGATCGTCACAGTGTCAGGGCTCTCTGGGTTGGTATTTATTTGGTTCTGCATTGCAATCTAGAGAACAAACCACAGCAGCTTTTTAGACAACTGTCAGAATAGCACAGGCCTTCAATATGACTCAAAAACTTTCCTTAAAGGGACTGTCGTTAACAAATTTACCATACTGAGTGCATGTCTGAATTTCAACTTCAGTCTGTTCTGTTAGGCAAAGCAAAAAATAATGACAGAAGAGAGAGCGATTAAGAGCAACGTCTGACACGGTCACCAAAACAGAGCAGAGATTTGGAGCCGTTAAGAAATTCATGACTACCCTGTGCAGGCCCTCCTGCTGTAAATTAGGGATCAGCAGAAAAACGACAGAGACACTAGCCAGCATTAAAAAACAAAAAAAGTCAAACTGAGTAAGGATAAGAGAGCAGAGAGGTCAAGGCAATGCCCAGAGAAGATCTTCATGACGAAAAGCAATCTGGAGCTACAGTGGCCGCTTCTCCCTAGAAAGGCAAAGGCCCTCAAAAGCTTTCTGAATGTGACAGAATCAGAAAGGGATATAAAGGCCAAGAGGACCCAGAAGCTAAAGAATGCTCAGTTCATTGGATAGATATTATTGTGACCGATGGAGCTACTTATTTTTGTTTGAAGTAAACACAACTCACTCTTATAAAAATCCCAAATTGGTATAAAATACCGCATCCAAATTGTAAAAGGAATTAAAAGAAAAAGCCAAGGGAATGGAAGCCCTAAAAAGGTTCAGGAACAATTTCATATCACATAAATTAATGATCAGTCCTTCTTTAGATATCGAAAGATAAGAGACTCCCTGAAATATGAAGAAATGAATAGGATGAATTAATTTGGGAATAAGAAGGAAACGAAAGGAAAAAGCCTCATTCAAAACATCTCAAAGGTAACAATCTAACAATTCACATTAGGATAAAAGCAAGTATTCTTCCGTAAGTTTTAGGATTAAAGGTAAAAAAGTTACCTGTAATATTTCTGCCAAATCTTCATTTCCATTGTCTATTGAAATATCCAAAGCAGTTTTACAAAATTTGCTTTGTGTGTGGACATCAGCACCATATTTGATTAACAGCTCTACCACCTCTTGATGGTTATGTTCTGTAGCCCAGTGCAGCGCGGTCATCTTCAGCATGTCTTTCGCATTGACATCAGCGCCATGCTACAAAATATTCCAAATCCAGAGATTAAAGTGTAAAATACAGTTCATATAAAAGATGAAATCATAACTGCTATACACATCTGCGAGCATGAATTTAACCAGCTTTCATTTATCATTACCCAGATCATCCAGATGTCTTACCACTCAGTCATTCTTGTGGTAGAATGACTTTTCTAATTGCTTTCCTTCTGATACCTAAAAAAGCCTGAATTATTCTGTTGAATTTTGTTGCTTTTGTTTTCCTGTTATCCGTTAGTAGGGGCATAAAAATTTAGGAAAGGGAGAACTGCAGGAGGCAGTAAAATCCTGCAAGTATTCCTACAAATTTCTTTTAATATTCTTAATAGGTCTAGGACTTATGTTTTCACAGATAAGTCATTCAGAAGACAAGATCAAAGACAAAAGAGTATCATTTTTGAATTTACCACTCCTGATTTCACACTTTCTCAGAGTTCTCTGAACTCTGTTCCAAAAGTTCTCTTTCTCAGTTTTCTCAATCTCTCTGAGGAGCTCTCAGACACTCAGAAAAATTCCTTTGAAAATTATTTTATTTCTTAAATTAAAAAAACTCACTCCTGCTTACGGCTATTTTTTCAATTATCAGTCTTAAAAGGATGTTAAACATATGCATGTACTCATATTTAAGACCAGAAGTCATTCTCCAATAGATAAGTAGTCAAAAGATACAAACAACCAGTTCTCAAAAGAAGTACTGTAAACGATTAAAAGCACATAAAAAAGACTCCAAATCACTAACAATAAAAGAACTGGAAATCAAAATGACCTTGAGGTTTTACCACACACCCTGCAAATTGGCCATGACGACAAGTCAAGATGGGAATTGTCAATACTGGAAGGGCTGCGGGAAGGAAAGCAAACTGGTATACTGCTAGTAGGACTGAGAATCAATCATCATTTTGGAAAGTATTCTGAAATTATGCCAACAAAGTGAACAAAACCACTTTGACCCAGAAACTTCATTACTGGGCCTATACCCCAGGGAGGCTATTCATAAGAAGAAAGCTCCTATATACTCCAAAATATTTATAGAAGCACTTTTTGTGACAGCAAAGAATTGGAATCAAAAAAATCAAAATCAAAATCACAAAACTGTGGCGCATGAGTGTGACAGAACACTCCTGTGCTGTCAGGAATGGGGAACGTGACCAATACGGACTTGCATGAAGTGATACAGCACATACAGGGACTACCACGACATAACCTGAAAGAAAACCACGCACACACAAAAACTATAAAGACCATTCACGGCATGAAAGATGAGAAGACACTTCCAACTCCGCACTCTGCGAAGGTGGGAGGGCCACAAAGGCCACACGTATGTTCAGATTTTTTTGAAGGATTCATTAGGTATGCTGTTTTCCTGTTCCTGTCTTTAAAAAATATCATCTCTTACATGGGATGACTCTTTGGGAGGGGAAAGAGATGAACTGGGGTAAACTAAAGTGATTTTTAAAAAATAAGTTTTTGCTGATTTTTTTTTAATAAGAAAACAGTACTTTTCAGAACCTAAGAATGTAGCAGAGAAAAGTTCAGTTCTAAGAGAGAGCTTTTCTTTCCACAAGCTGTGAGTATTACAGGTTTAGGTTTACTTTCAAAGTCTGGAAATAACAAACAAACCTTAAGCAAAACCTCTACTATGCTGGCGTGGCCTTCAGAGGCTGCCATGTGTAACGGAGTTCGGTCCACTTTAGTCCTGGCATCGCGGCTCACACCAGCTCGGAGTAACACTTCTGTGGTGGAATAGTGCCCATACTGTGCTGCCAGATGAAGCGGAGAGGTACCCAACTAAAATTCAAAACAAATGTAATACTGAAACTCTGATTTTCTAGTGTCATTATACACCTACTCTGTATTAAATTATAACTTTCTTAACAGGAACTCAAAACACTTTGGTAGATATCCTATTTATCTTTAAAATATTCCTATCCTGTAAAAAGAAAATTCAATAACCAATATCTCATTTTTTCCCACTTAAAAGTATTTTTCCCAATTCCATGTCAAGATAGTTTTCAACGTTCATTTTATCCAAATTTTTCTCTTTTCCCTCCCTTCCTTCCCCCCTCCCCAAGACAGCAGGCAATCTGATACAGCTATACATGTAGAACCATGTTAAACATATTTCCACATTAGTCATGTTGTGAAAGAAGAATCAGAACAAAAAAGAAAAGCCACAAGAAAGAAAAAACAAAAAAAGCTTCAATCTGCATTCAGACTCCAGGGTTCTTTCTCTGGCGGGGGACAGGATTGTCCATCACAAGTCTTTGGGAATTGTCTTGGATCATCGTCAAGCTAACAAGAGCTAAGTCTATCACAGTTGGTCATCGTGCAACGTTGCTGTTACGATGCACAATGTTCTCCTGGGTCGGCTCACGTTACTCAGCATCATTCATGTAAATCTCTCCAGGTTTTTCTGAATCTGCCTGCTCATAAGTATTCCATTACATTTATGGATCACAACTTGTTTAGCCTTTCCCCAATAAATGGGCATTCCCTCAATTTCAAATTATTTGTCAACACAAAAAGAGCTGCCATAAATATTTTTATAAATATAGGTCCTTTTCCCTTTCTCATGATCTCTTTGGGTGGTATTGCTAGATCAAAGAGTATGCACAGTTTGATATCCTCTGGGCACAGTTCCAAACTGCTCTCCAGAATACTTGGATCAGTTCACCACTCCACCAACAAAGATTAGTGTCCCAATCTTCCCATATCTTCTCAAATATTTATCATTTTCCTTTTCTGTCACATTAGCTAATCTGACAGGCATGAGGCAGTACCTCAGAGTTGTTTTAATTTGCATTTCTCTAATCAATAGTGATTTAGAGTATTTTTTTATATGACCAATATAATTTCTTCATCTGAAAACTACCTGTTCATATGCTTTGACCATTCGTTAACTGAAGAATGACTTGGACTCTTATAAATTTCACTTAGTTCTTTATATATTTGAGAAATGAGTCCTTTATCAGAATCACTGGCTATAAAAATTGTTTCCCAGCTTTCTGCTTTCCTTCTAATCTTGGTGGCACTGGCTTTGTCTGTGCAAAAACTTTTTAATTTAATGTAATCAAAATTACACGTTTCTTAATGCTCTCCATCTCTTGTTTGTCATAAATTCTCCCCTTCTTCATAGATCTGACAGGTAGTCTACTCCGTGCTCTCCGAATCTGCTTATGGTGTCATAACCTTTTAGTCTAAATCATGCACCCATTTCAACTTTATCCTGGTGTAG
Source organism: Notamacropus eugenii (assembly GCF_028372415.1). Classification (NCBI taxonomy): domain Eukaryota; kingdom Metazoa; phylum Chordata; class Mammalia; order Diprotodontia; family Macropodidae; genus Notamacropus; species Notamacropus eugenii. The sequence continues at coordinate 2,683,535 of NC_092878.1, read as the reverse complement.
GACGCCAAAGAAAAAGAAAACGAAGGCTGAGAAAGATTACCTGTCCGACCTGTGATTTTATAGTCAGTGAGAGAGCCAGAAATAATCCTGACTTCTATTCCACATGATCTACCCACTAAACCCCTACCTATTTAATAAAGTTCACTGTAAAGTTTTAATATAGCAAAAACTTATTAGCTTACTAGCACATGCAAAATTTAAAGGGTGCAAACTGGGGGTGATATTTTAGGTGAATCTGTAAGAGAAACATGGCAAACAAAGCCAATAGTAATTCAGAGTACTGTCAACGTACAAAGCAGCACAGGAAGGATGAGAGATCACAAATGGTACTGATTCACAAAACAGCAAAAAAAAAAAAAAAAAAAAAAAAGTTGAAAGGCTTAGAAATTTAAAAGAAAAATCTTTAGACAAATAGGCTATTCCAGTAACATAATCTAACTGCTCATGACTCCCATATGCTCAAATTCTAACAGATAGTCATAATGCAATTATACAAGTTAACTTGTAAAATTCCTCCAACCAAAAAATGATTAACTTTCAACTCTAAGAATATTAAAATGGATCTGTGATCTCATGTGGAGGCTCTTTCCAACAAAAGAACTCACAATCCATCCTGTCACCCAACAAGTTTGGGGTTGATGGGGTCCTAATGGGCTGGGCTCTCCTTTCCTCGAGAGCTTTTAAAACTGCCAGAGTAATTAATGTTTAGATTAATACCAGTCAATTAATGTCAGAGTAATATGAATGTTATCTCTTGTTTTTGCCACATGTTCATAACCAGCCATTATGAATAAATTCATAATGTGATTAAGTTAATTAATCAAACTGATAAATTGCTATTCAAAAATAAAGTAAAATTCACAAGGTATTTTTAAAATTTTAAACTTTTATTTACCCAATCTGTAGTAAAAGGAGCTCCATTTGCCATCAAAATCCGAACTTCATCATCTTGACCTGCTCGTGCTGCTTCTAAAAGCTTCTTTCCCAAATCTACCAGGGACATCTAGGCAAAAATCAAGGAAAAAAAAGTTCAATGCTAAATCTTAACTTAAAATTTAAAATGCATGAACATCAGTTTTTCCTTCCTGGTTCTACAATTAATTCAATTCTCAATTCTCTACTCCATACGAAAGAAAAAGTATATAGCTAATCTATCACTAAAGACAAAGCAAAATCAATATTTACTTTTAAAATATATTTCGACAAGGACAGATCCACCTTCCTATTTATGGTTTGCTTAGGATAATATGAAAATCAGTTTGTAATTCATGCACATACAAACACTACAAGGTAGGAAAAAGTAAGCTAGACTGCAAGAAAAAAATGGGTCTGAATTAAAAACGGATACCAGATATTAAGGTTGATTATAGTACATTCATCCGTAGGTCCTAATTTTCAGAAATGCTACTTATGTGCGGCACTAGAAATTTTCCTCTGATATTGATATTGCTCAAAAGGAAGGCTCTTATGCATTTACAATTACAGCGGGTTATTCTGAACCCTAAAGGAGATCGTGATCTGCATACGTGTGATCCACTTGTTAAAATTCTTCCAGGAAAGGACTAGATACTAGCTATACCAGATATTTAAGTAACCGAAGAAGAATCAGAAATCATTCTTTTAAAGATTTTACTGAAGCCTTTTGTTTTCTTACAATGTAATCATTCCTCCCCTGAAACAAAGAAAAAAGGAAGTGAAACCAGACGACACAAACATCTCCAAAGGTGTGTTCAACACGCTGCACCTTAAGTCAATGTTTCACTCTGCTCCTGGGACCAAGGCTGGCAACTGTAATCCGCCTGAGGGGAGGACCACATCAGCATTGCTTGTGCTACTGCTACTTTTCAGTAAGTTCTCTTGGTCCTATTTTCTTCACTTTGAACAGTTCATACAAGTCCTTCCATATTTCTCTGAACTCCTCATTTCTGTTTCCAAGTGCAATATAATCAATGGATTATTGGAATCCATTCGTTAAACTGTCAGTAAACGTTGAACAATGATAACAATAATGAGTATAGGGAACAGTCAGAGAAGATGCCAGGAGATAAGAGAGCCTCTGGTTTGTTTCACTTTCCTCACATATAAAAGGGGATAAAAACAGCACCTGTCTCCCCAGGTTGTTGTGAGAATCTGATGAGATCCCCATAATGTGTTTGGCGTATTGTCTGAATCGTTAGTAAGTGGGAATAAATATACCATAATGTGTTCAGGCTTTGACCCATTAATGGGCATGCGCTTTGTTTCCAGAATATTTTCTTACACATGGGATCTTTCTTTTTTGTGTCTGATATCTTGGGCAGGGCAGAAAAGAAGTTAGGCAATGAGAGGCGAAGGGCAGAAACTTTCACACAGCCATCCTCTCCAGCACTGTCTGTACTTTTTCTTGTCTCCTAGAAGGGGAGTGGACATACTCTCCCTTTAAGTCTACACAATCAAAATTTTCTGCCCAATTCAAATAATAGTGGGAGTAGAAAATCAACCCCCAGGTCATTCTCCCTTCATTCTCAAGGACTTTTAGCACATGGCTCACCATATACCTCCCCTCAATCCCTGTCCTTATACTAAGGGACCTAAATACATGCAAAGATACTTCTTCAAGTTCCCTAACTTCTCAATTCTTCAGCCTCCTTAAATGCCATGACCTATTCCTTCACTCCACCTCAGTCCTAAGTAGAGTAGATCACACAACAGATCTCACCAATACCCATAATTGTTCTCCTCTCTAATTAAAACTCAGACATTCCCCTAGCTGACCGCAACCTCTTATCATTTCACCTCTCCCTATGTCTCACTCCTCCTAAACCCCATTTTTCATCCTCACTGAGACTTCCTTCTAACCCCTCAGTACTTTCTGAGGCCATTATCCCTGCTCTAACATCTCTTTCCTCCACCTCTTATCTCAACCCAAATAATTAGCTGTTTTACCTCTACTTTCTGCTTCTAAATCCCTTTCCACTTACTTCCAGCTGAATCTCAACCCCAGATCTACCTCCTCAATTACTGGACAAAGCTGGAGGAAGTCCCACAATCATGCTGACTGCGCCCTCACATCAGCAGGACAGTTCTTTTATTTCTCCACAACTGATTTCCTATTTCACATCCCCACAGAAATTCCTCAAGTCTCACCCACACCTTCCCCCCTCTCGCTCTCCTTCCCTCCCTCCTTTACTGCCCCCACTGCCCTATCCAGAACCTTGACTCTTACTTTACCAAAAAAACTGACGCCATCTAAAACTAACTCTTCTCCACTCTCTTCGTATCAGAACACCTTGCTATCATCTTCCACACCCTCCTCCTTTCCTCTAGTCTCTGAGAGTGGATGTTCCTTCTTCTGACCACGGCCAGCTCTACCCTCACGTCTCCTTGACATCGCCCCTCCATCTCCAGCAGACTACATCCTTAACCATCCTCTTCCTCCTTCTCTCTGATGCCCAACCTTGTATATTCCTTCCCTTTCTCAGATAAACACCTTGAAAACAACTGTCCATCCTTGCTGCCTCCACCTCCCCTCCTCTCCCTACTCCTTTGCAATGTGGCTTGCAATCACATTACTAAACTGGAACAGTTCTCTCCAAAGTTAATAACAATCTATTAAGCAAATTTAAGCAAATTTTCTCAATCCTAAATCCTCCTCGATTCAGCCACTACATCTGACACTATTGGCCACTCTCTCCTCTGTGGGTTCCTGGATGCCAACACTTTCTGATTCTGCTCCTACCTGCCAGACGGCTCCTTCTTAGCTTCATTATTCACACCACTCTGTAACTGTGGGTGTTCCCTAAACACCCAGGTCCTCTACTCTTTTCCTTCTACATATTCTTTTAATAACCTCATTAGCTCCCATGGAATTAAATGCTTCCTTCTTAGAGGTGGATGAACTATCCTGCTGGTAAATCCTGTGGAGTTCTCATTTTTTATGGATTTCCCCATCATTTTCATCAAACCAGTCTTGATGTTTGCGAGTGTTCTGACCCAGATGAGCAGATGCAGTGCTGTACACCAAATCTCTGAGAGCTGCCCCCTCCTTTTCTGCTCCACTGCTGCCAACTGTGTGTTGGCTCAGCTTTCCCTCCAAGTCAGCAACAAACTGCTCATGCACAGAAAAGAGCTCTAATTTGTTGACATTAACTTTTCTGGTAGTCATTTTGCCTTGAAGGTGGTACTTTTGATGACTGTGAATATTTAGCTTGGAAAGGATAAGTATGTGATCAGTCCAGCACTCTGCACCACACTGCCTTTGTCACTCTCACATCTTGTCTGTCTCTTCTCCTTACAATCACATAGTCTGTTAGATGCTAGTCTTTGCTGTGAGGGCCCACCCATGAAGTTTTATTGTATTTAGGTAAATGGAAAACAGTGTTGATGATGAGGTCATGCAATGCACAAGTATTCAGTAGTAAATGACCACTGCTGTTGCTGTTTCCAACTCCATTCCTCCCCAGGACTCCCTGCCAAGTCTTGTCTAAGCCTACTCTGGCATCAAAGTCACCCAGAACAATAAGCTTGTCCTCTTTTGGCACACTGATGATAAGGGACTCTAGGACTTCATAAAACTTTTCTTTGACCTCACTGACTATGGTGGCATGGCGTTTTCCTGCAAGCGGCCATTGCATTGTCATGACCCTGTCATTCACTCCTTTTAGCACGCATACCAGCTTGCTGACCAGATTAGTTTTGATTGCAAAAACTATGCCAGCTTCACGGCACTCCCCTTCACTGTAGCCACTCCAGAAAAATGTGCAATTTAATTTCATCAAAAGTAAAGTACAAGTAAACCTCAAAGAGATGCAGGATTCCTGGCTCAGTAAGAAGGGATGTGAAATTCAGCTTTATGTTGATAGAAACGATCCAAAGCACTTTTATGATTCCCTGAAAGCTATTTATGGACCAAAAACCTACAGTGCATCACTACTACTCAGTGCTGAGGGAGCCATATTGATTAGTGATAAGGACATGATCTTAGAGAGATGGGCTGAACGCTTCCATAGTGTTCTCAGCAGACCATCATCAATCGATGCTGAGGCCATTTACCTTTTACCTCAAGTGGAAGTCAATCCCTCCTAAGCTGAACTTCCAACTGAAGAAGAGGTTGTGAGGGCCATTTAGGCTCCTTTCATGTGGCAAAGCACTTGGTGCTGATTATATTCCAGTTGAGATTTACAAAAGCTGACTGAAATTTTCCAGGTTACATGACAAGAGGAGGCTATCCCCCAGGAGTTCAAGGATGCCTCCATCGTCCATCTCTATAAGGGTAAAGGGAATAGATTGTCCTGCGACAATCACGGGGGGATCTCTCTCTCAGCCACTGCTGAAAAAATTCTTGCTAGAATTAATAGGTTGATCCTTCACCTAGAGGATGGTCATATACCTGAGAGCCAGTGTGGCTTCAGAAAGGGCTGAGGAACAGTCGATATGGTGTTTGCTGCCCGACAACTCCAGGAGAAATGCCAGGAGCAGAACAGAGGTCTGTACACAATGTTTGTAGATCTGACCAAGGTCTTTGACACTGTTAGTTGTGAGGGCTTATGGAAAATGTCAAAATTTGGTTGTCCAGAGAAGTTCATCAGTATTGTGCGTCAATTGTCTGGGTTCTGGATAGTGGACAATGCTCTCGTGCCTTCCCACTCACCAGTGGAGTGAAACAGGGCTGTGTGTTTGCTCCCATGCTTTTTAGCATCATGTTTTCAGCCATGTTGTCAAATGCTTTCAATGAGGATGAACATGGCATCAAGGTCAGCCACCATACTGACGGTAAATTCTTCAACCTGAAAAGCCTCCAAGCCAAGACCAAAATGGAGGGAGTGTTGGTACATGATTTTCTGTTTACAGATGATTGTGCACTCAACGCAGCCTCTGAAGCTGAGATGCAACAAAGTATGAAACAAGTCTCTGCTGCCTGTGCAGATTTTGGCCTAATTTTTGGCTAATTAATTAGTTTCCATGGGATTTAACTACTACTACCTCTATGCAGATTCTCATATCTATACATCCAGCCTAAGTGTTTCCCCTGAATTCCAGTCCTGTATCACCAATGGTCTACTGGATATTTCAAATGACATATTTGATAAGAGTACTGGACCTGGAGTCAGGAAGACCTAAGTTCAAATCTAGCTTCAGACACCAATTAGTGGATAGGGTAGTGTCTGCTTGTTTCCTCGTCTATAATAGGAGGAGATGAATAGCTTCTATCCCCCAGGACTGTTGTGAGGATCCAATATGATATTACTTGCAAAATGCTTTACCAACCTTCAAGTGCTATATAAATGCTTGTTATTGTCATAAACTGAACACGTCAGTCAATAAACTTTCATTAAGTGCTTACTATGTGCCAGGGACTGTGCTCAACAACAGAATGTGTCCAAAACTGAATTGTCTTTCCCCCCAACCCTGAAAGGCATCATCCACTTTCAGCCTATGTTGGTAACCTGCTCGTCCTGCCTCACCCCACATATCCAATCAGTGGCCAGATCCTGACTTCTCTCACATTTGACCCCTTGTCTCCACTCATATAATAACTAGCTCTGTTCAGCCCCTCATCAAATCTCCCCTAAATTACTCTAAGTTCCTTAAGTCTATCTCCATTCTAGGTAATTTTAGTGAAGCATAGATCTATTCATGTGATTTTCCTAGTCAAATTCTAGAACTTTCTAAGTGCTTCTAAGATAAACTATGAACTTCTCTGTTTACTTTTTAAAGCCCTGGCCTACCTTTCCAGAATCATCAGATATTATCCCCTTCCCATACTCTACTATCCGGTCAAACTGGCCTGCTGTCTTTTATCCCACTTGACATTCCATCTCCCATGCCCATGCTTTTGTACTGGTCATCCCCCATGCCTTGAAAGCATTTATTCTTTAACTCCATGTACACCCACAAAGTCTCTCTTTCCTTTACGACACAGCTCAAGCACCATCTTCTGCATGGGGCCTTTCTTCACCTTCCCAATTGCTAGTGTCGCACAACTATTTTGTATTGAACCACTTTCTATATGTTTGTATTTATTCACTTCAGATTTATGCTACATATGTACTTACTGTCTGTTAGAATGTAAGCTCTTTACGAGTTGGAATTGTTTCAGCCTTTTTACTCGTATCTCTAGCACCCTCATGCTTAATAAATACTTACTAATTGGATTGGTATGAGAAAAAATGTACCCTGCCTGGTATACACATAAAACATGGAATAAAAAAAGAAAACATTTATTCTTCAAGAATATATAAAAATTAAAATTTAAAGAACATTTAAAAATTTAAATCAAAATCACATGTCACATTGCTATAAAAACTAGCAAACTACAAACTCATAAACTGAAATTTACTGCAAGCTGCCACACAGGTAAAATGGAATGTATTTAAAATTAAGTGCTCACTAAGTGAACTGCTTACCGTTTTTCAACAGGTTAAATTTCTATAATTTTTATGAGATCTTGTTCACTTGAAAAATAAATTCATTATTATCAGCAATAATAATAGCAGTTAGCATTTCTGTAATGTCTACTATGTGCTAAAACCCTGTGCCAAGAGTTTTACAATTATCATTTCATTTGCTCCTCAAAATAACCCTAGGAGGTAAGCGCTATTTATCTCTCTTTTACAGATGAGGAAACTGAGGCTAACAGCAGTTAGGTCACACAACTGGAATGTTTCTGAGGTCATACTGGAACTCAGGTCTTCCTGACTCCAGGCCTGGCACTCTATCCCACTGTGCCCTCTAGCTGCCTAGAAAGAAAATATAAGGGTTTTTTTTCAACTTGTTTGGTAAAATATACATGTACATCATTTAGTTTTCTTGCAATTAAAGCATAACTAAAAATTTAAAAATATATTTTATTACAATAAAATTATACACTAAAATATAACTTTATTCAAAAAAAGCTACCCTTTTCAAACAACTGATTTTAAAAAGTTGTGGCTTTACTTTCATGCTATCAAACTTCTGAAGCGAACATCTGTACAATCAGAAATACTCAGAAATGCTTAGTTCCTGGAATGAGTTTGCAAATCATTACTTAGAACTGTTCACGCATTCATCATGAAATATATATGCATTTTAAGAATTAGATTAAAATTTAATTATGTTCAGTTCTTAATACGTAATTAGTTGTTCTGTACTAAATCAGAGTCTACATTGCCTGATAACTCTTAACATCATTTTTTTCTTTGAAATTCACTAGTTCCATAAGGAAAATTTTTTAAAAATCAACAGATATTGAAAGACAAGACAAAAACACATGCAACATACTCATGCCCTGGTCCCTCTTCCAGACCAGTTGGCCCAAGTAAACTTAACCAGTTTCTAATGGGATGGAGTGGTTAAAGGGTATGATCCTTTTAAGAACTTTCCTCATATTTTTCAAAAGTGTTTTCTTAGTCACAGCTCTAGGAACACGATATTAGTGGGACCATTTCTCTTTATAGCTCCTCCAACATTGACTTTCCTATCCCAAATTAGTCAATTTAATGGGTAAAAAAATAAAACCTTAAAATTATTTAATTTTTCCCTTTTTTATTAATGAGCTGGGGCATGTCTAATGGTTGTTGATGCCTTAAAAAGAAAGGCAAACTATCAATTCCCCATATATCTTGGATATCAAAATTCTCTTAGAAATACATAATTTGAAGACTTCCTCCTGAAAACTTTTACTCTATTTACATTTGTTTAATTCATGAGAAAGCGTTTAAATTTTATAGAATCCAAATTATTCTATCCTTTATTTGGTTACTGTTTATTACCCCAACCAAAGATCTGAAAGATCTTCATTCCTCCCATTCTCTTCTACCATTTTGTTTGTGTGAAGGTTTTGGGATGTCATCTTTTAAGACTGCTTTTTGCATGATGGTGTATAAAATTTTGGTTTAAGTCTATTTTCCGCCCCATTACTTTCCAGTTTTTCTAGCAATTTTTGTTGAATAGTAAGTCCTTCCCCTAATAGTTTGTATTCTTGAATTTATGACAAACTGGGCTACTAGGTTGTGTTCTACAGCTTGCCTATGACCTGTTCCCTTCCATTTATCTGCTTTTTAACTAGTATCAAATTGTTTTTCTAATTATTGCCTCAAAATACAGTTTAAGATCTGGTACTGCTGTGCTCCTTTCATTCCCATTTTTCCTTTTTATTTCCCTTGAAATCTTAAGTGTTTCCCTCAAAAAAAAAATCTATTTTATTATGATTTTGTATAGTTCTATAAAGCAACCAATTCCTTTGCAGTTTTCAGATAGCATTCTAAAAATCCTATTAGAAGAAGTTATTCCAGGGCAAGAGAGACTATTCTGGAAGACAAGTATCAAGAAAAGGGTTGGTGGAGAGGTTAAAGTCCTGGAATGTGTGTGTGTACATCCATACTGTATATTTTCATGTGTACTTAAGTGATGGTTATCCACAAATGAAAAAGAGTGCCACAAGAATTTTTATCCAGGGTTGTATAATAGTCCATATATAGGAGGAAATAAAAAACTGAGATATATTATTTAAAACAGTTTTTGAGTTCAAGATATACGTATCTTAAATGGGAGAAAGGTCTCACATTGGAAGACTGTTCAAGGAAGTTTCTCTCAGTTATAATTAAATCCTGAAAAAACATTAAGGGAGGAGGGACCAAAGGGACTTTATTATGTGTGGGAGGGAAAAAAAAAATACCTGGACTTGAATTTGTTCTAGAAGTATATTTCTTTAAGGGTAAGTGGAGAAGGGAAAATTAATCCCAAATAGAGTTTGCCTGATTGGAGTGACCTCATCCTATATGAACAGGTGCTCTTCAACAAACAGGTATGTGAGCTGGCAATTTGACAATTGGTATCTCCTAATTATGTTCTGGACTAGATAAATAACAAAATTAGTTTGTATTTCCTTACCGCAGACAAATGGAACAGATAAAAGTGGGAATAGAAAGGAGAAACCACTTTGAAATTTAAAACTTCTAACTTGTCTCACAAAAATTATTAATCCACCCATACATGGGATGGGCAGCTAGGGGGCACAGTGGATAGAATGTGAGGTATCTTTAGCCTTAGTTGTGTGACCCTGGGCAAGTCACTTAATCCTGTTAACCTCAGTTACTCATCTCTAAAATGAGCAGGAGAAGGAAATGGTAAACACTCCAGTATTTCCAGCAAGAAAAGCCCAAATGGGGTCATGAAGACTGAGACGCTGAAGCAACTCAACAACAACGTTCATGTGACCAGCAATTAGGTGAACAGTGAGACTGATGGCTCGCACATGCTCTTGTCTGAGAAGACTGAGGGAAAGAATTAAGCAATCTGGAGATACTGGGTCACATCTGAAGTCTAAAGCAGTACACAAATGTGACCCAGAGCCACCTGAGCCAATTCACTGAGCAGCCTACAAAGGCACAAAGTCTATATACTGAGCATGAGGTAATTCTGTCGGTTTGGTTTTTAAATGCCATGAACACATGCTTTTTTTATTTGCAGCAGTAGGCTAATGTTACTGCAGATAGACAAATGAAAGTGATAATTTGGAAATGAAAACAAGGGTTCTGTTAAACTGTCACATGACCAGAAAAAAAACCATGAAAAGTATATCTAAAACGTGGTCATCTGCTACAGCTTTCTGAAAAAACAAGCTGATTTGACAGTGGTAGAATTCATAAACCTGACCATTAGGTAACCCACCAGGTAACTCTCATCAGCTATGACTTTTATTTTTAAAAAAAAAGGCCAATCAATGAAATGCGAATTAAGTCAGCCCAAGTTTACTGCAGATCTCGACTGCTAAAGATTTCTAGTACAATCCTAACTGTTCAATACATTACAGCAGTTGGCAATAAATAGTTTACACGGCATAAAGTGGCAGGTTGCATTCTGCATTGAAACTGAGTAACTGAAAAAGCATTTAACTTTGGTTTAAACACATAAGTCAAATCTCATTTGTGCACAACTATTACTGGCTACAAGTAATAAAGGCTTTATGTTATCTATTACTATGCTTTCCTTCAAGAATTCTAAATAAATTTAATAAATATTTTAATTTTTAAAATTCGATTACCTTTTACTATGACTTATGGGCTGAATTCTGATATTTTTGAACAACAATTCAAACGATGTGTAAATACAGCAATCTAATTTTGCTTAGTAGCTCCTTACACGCTGGGAGGGCCATCTGGTGGAAATTGAAATAACTGTCAACTAAATTTTAAGTGTAAAATGTAGACTCTCATGTACAATAAAATCAGAACAAATTATCTGAATTTATATGCATATCCATATAAAAACAGGCTATTTTTACAATGTCATTCAATCAGTTATTTACTGACCTATTTTATGCAAAGTTTTATTAGGGCCTAAGAAGGGATACCAAGCGTTCAAGTCATCAACAAACCTTTATTAAGCACTTTTTCTATGAAGGGAGAACAAAGTCAGTCAGGCAATCAATAAGCATTTAATAAGTGCCTACTATATATATGCCAGTCACTAGGCTAAGTGGTAGGGATACAAAATGAGGCAAAAGAGTCCCAAACAAAAAGCAAACATGTTACAAACAAGCTATATGCAGGAGAAATGGAAAATAATGAAAAGATGGATGTGTGTCCGTCCTTCGTTGCCGAAGACCATGCCATCAGAGACATGTTGACACGATTGGCAGTTGGCTTTGTTTTGAGTGAGGGAAGGCTGTGCAGGTCACCAGCTTCACTTCTCCAGAGCCATCTGAATCCAGTGACCAGATATTCATCAGGGTGACTGCCGATGGCCCAGGATGAGGCAACTGGGGTTAAGTGACTTGCCCAAGGTCACACAGCTAATGAGTGTCAAGTGTCTGAGATGAGATTTGAACTCAGGTCCTCCTGACCACCCAGCTGCCCTCAATCAAAAGATGGAAGGCACCAGAAGTAAGAAGACTTTGCACAGAAATGGAATTTTAATAGAGACATGATACTGGGTACGAGCAGCCCTACCACCAACAGAGCATATAATCTCTTGGGATTTTGTTAGATGCTCCTGAAGAGATGCTGTGGCCAAAACATTCATTACACTGTCGCTAACCTGGTAACAAATCTCTTCAGACTGAAGCATCTATGTTGCCCTGAGACAATCGACATAAAAGTGAGTTTTCAACCCCATAGGTTCCTAAGTCAACTGAAAAGTCTATTTAGTGAACAATGTAGCTGAATTATAATACTGACTGTGTCATTTCAAGTCCAGCAAACCACTTGTTAAACTGCAGTTTCTATAGTAAAGTGCATTACAGGAATTCCTAAATTGTCTTTAACTTAGATCCCTGGACTTCTAGCTCCAGAATGTCACTGACGGCAAGAAAGATCCTCACATACAAAAAGAAATGTTCATGGCAGTGTGACTTATAAGAATCAAAGTCTGGTCCAGACAGCTGGGCAATGGCAATGTGAATGTAACAGACTATCAACCTGCTGCAAAGAATGCCAGAGAAACATGGGAAGACTGGTCTAAGGCGACACAGGGAAGAAAGCAGAGCCAAAAAGGGAAAACAAAATCACAATAAAAAACCACAACGTTGATGTTAGAGCCATACTTGTCAACGCTGAAGAGCTCACCACACCCTTCTGTAAACAAAAAATAAGCTGGCTTGGTTTTTCAGGAAATGTACCTTCTGAGAGGTTTCATTTGGTTATTGTTTGTGAAGAATCTGGCACCTCAAAGTAAGATGCACCTGAGGTGGTGGTGGTCGTTCAGTAACGTCAGACTACATGATCTCATGTACTTTGTCCATAGGGTTTTCTTGGCAAATATACTAAAGTGGTTAGCCATTTTCTTCTCCAGTGTGTCCTCATTTTACAGATGAAGCACCGAGACAAATAGGGGCTATGTGACTTGCCCAGGGTCACAAACCTAGTAAGTGTTTGAGACTGGACTTCAGCTAAGATTTTCTTGACTCCTGATGCACCACCTAGTTGTCCTGTATCTAAGACAGCTTCCCTCATAACGCAGTTTGTTTTTCTTTTGTAAAATCCTTTTAAATTTAGCTATTTTAAAAGTACTTTTTAAAAAGGAACTGCATTATGAATTCCAGTTCAAGATGCCACAAACACTTCTCCCACACATATACCAAAGAAATGGAAACCTTGGGTTCTACACAGTAACTCTAGCAATCAGAGTAGGTTGCAGATATTCCTAAGCACCAGTAACTTGTCAATAACTCTGTGTATCCTCATTAGAGAAGATCTCATAATACAAAACAACAAGTTCCTTTCTCTCTAGGTCAGTCACTTCCAGGGCATTCTGAATAAAAGGACCACAAGTAGCTGACAAAAAGTACTGGGAGGTTTTGGGGGTAAATCTGCGCGCAGCTTCTCCAGGTAGCTTTTGTGAGGAGTCAACAGTCATGCGAATGTATAAACTCTGGTCTTAAGTTTCAAGTAAACGAACATCCTGCTAGAGGAGGGAGCAGCCCAGGGTCCGTGAGCTGGGGCAAATGACCTAGCAGAGTAACAGGTGGTCTAAAATAACGTGCCTAGAATAAGTAGTGTGGAGTTAGAGGAGAAGGCAAACACTAACATTTACCTTCCTTAAATGCCACTTTCATCGTGCCTTTTCTACCCTCAAAAAACTTCCAGTTCCCTAAATGACAACCTCATTAAGTTCAGACCTTTAAAGCCCAACTCCAATGCTCCCCCATCTGCCACCTCTACTGTGGACCTCTCAAACCTCCGATCACACTGCATTTGTCCAGTAACGCTGTGTATCAAGGTCACCTGTGTCACAATCTTTTCCCCTCTGCTAGAAACATAAGCAGCCTGGGGGTAGGGATGGTGTCTTAACTGTACTTTTTATCTTCCTCAGCACCTCCTTTATGGTGCTGTCCTTGGTATGGTATTAACAGAAGATAACTGCTACTCCTATGTTTCCCTTCCTTTTCCTAATCATGAAATTCATGACTAGTTTTTAAAAAATATTTTGACAAGTACATTTCAATATCATTGATTTCCTTTGTATTTTATTTTGTGCCTTTAAAAACAGTACTTAGGCTTCACCAAGCTGACACAAAATAATAAAGAACCCCTGCTCTAGTCCATCCCTTTTCCAATATATCCTAAATACCCTAATCAGAAGAGATTCCCTAATGTACTACTATCATGTTCTATATACTCCAAACTCTGGAGGGCTCTTCACTCTCTAGTCCTGACAGTCAAGGTCATCCACAATTGGGCACACTATTCTCCTACATACACTCTATGCTCAAATTGAACTTTTTCTGAACCTGGGTCCACTAGAAATTTATGCCTAACCTCAACTAGGACTTTGCCGTCACATAGTAATCCCTTTATTCATCTCCTTTAGACTGACACAATCATCACAGGAAATCTATCCCTTCTCCATTTTCCTCAAGTCTGCAACTTCTGTGGACAGGCCCAGGTCAGCAATGCTGAATTCCCTGACCAGGTGCACTTCTGATTCCCCAGACTTTGTCTCCATCACCAGGCAGGTAGGGACCTTCTCTCATTCCCCACCCCTACAACCTCTTCAAATCCCTTTTCAAGTACAGTCTGCTACCATTAGGATGTAAGCTTCTTGAGGGCAAGGATGGTCTTCCTCTTAACTGGCATTAATATCCCCAGAGCTAAGTATAGAGTCTGGCATTCTTGCTGCCTACCACCTCAATTCCAATCCCATCTCCAAGCTGTCTCATGTATCAGATGACCCTGCTTCCCAGATTCCTTAAAAGATTAAGGCCAATTATCCAAGAGAAGTTCATGTTCAAGAACATAAACAGTCTCAAAAGAAAAAATGCAAACTATCAAAAACTACATGAAAGATTGCTCTGTCAATAGTAAGAGAATGACAGTTTAGACAATTCTGAGGTTCCCTCATGCCCATCACAGCGATACAGATTGGAGAAGCTATGGGGAAACAGACACACCAAAAATTGAGCTGGTCTGACTATTCTGAAAAACAATTTAGAATTTTCCAAGGTTCCTGAACTCTTTGTACCCTTTAACTCGGTCATCAAACTTCAGGGCGTTTCCCTAACCTGCAAGGAAGTCTATGACAAGAAGACATTCAAAAAATATTCATAGCAGCACTATTAGTAGGATCAAAACAAGACCAAAAACCACCTAACCACAAAATGGGGCCCCATCAATTAGGGAAGGGCTAAGGAAATTGGAGCACATGAATGTAATGGAATATGACTGAGCTGTAAGAAATTAGAAATATAAGGAATCTACAGAAACATGGGGAAATTCTACGAATACTGCAGAGCAAGGATACAGATAACATATGGAATATGACAACAAAAATAATACTAAAAATGTTGCAGAACTCAACTCAACTCAGCGTTGGGGTAACTCATCCTGATTCCAGAAAACTCACGATGAAACATTCAGCAGAAAGGCAGACTACTGCATGTAATGCCATACACAGTCTGGCTCCAATTTTTGAGAATTCAATGGGGGGTGTACATTGGAAAACAATCCTGAGGTTTTTAAAGAATGGGGCAAGGCCAATGCACATCACTACGGTGAATTTCCCTTTCTCCACATTTCAGAATTCCTCTTCACTTACCCTCTTTACTTTCCCTCTGGTCTCCAAGGACTATCACACCAAGGTGAACCCTTTCATTTTGTCCTGGATCCCACTCCTTCTGGGACCTTGCTCTAGCAACTCCACC
The DNA here is from genome assembly GCF_028372415.1 of Notamacropus eugenii. Lineage (NCBI taxonomy): Eukaryota > Metazoa > Chordata > Mammalia > Diprotodontia > Macropodidae > Notamacropus > Notamacropus eugenii. The sequence continues at coordinate 2,667,934 of NC_092878.1, read as the reverse complement.
TCCCCCTTCCCACTCCACTGCCTGGCTCCTTGCCTTCAACAAGTTTGCTCAGAATGCACACATGGTTTGGGGGGGGGGGATTCTTTCACTTCCTCCTGCTACAAATCCTCTCTACACTTTTCTCCCCTTCCTTTCACTGTCAAACTTCTAGCAAAAAGAGTTTACATTTGCTGCCTCTGCTTCTTTATCATACATTTTATTCCTTAACCAAATGCAATTTCGCTTTTAGTATATTATTAAAACCCCATCACTCCAAAATTACTAATCACCTCTTCCTGATCAAATGCAAAGGCTTTTTATTCCCTAATATTCTTCCCACTCAGAATAACATGACGACACTGTCTTTTATCACTCTAAGCACTCTAGCTTCCTTTGCTGACTTCTCTTCCTCCAGCACCAAAAACCTTCCTCAAGTTTGTGTCCCTGGTGTGTGTACGTGTGCGTGTGTGTCTGTCTGTCTGTCAGTCTGTCTCTCCCTCCTGACCTTATCCGCTCACTTGCCTTCAATTATTGCTTCCAACCAAATATAGGATGGCTCTATTTCCAAACCCCAATGTCTCCTCTGTTTCCCATTACTTGCTGGACACTTACTTAGATTGCTACTTAGAATGATGTGCTACACCCTCAAACAACTGAGCTCAAACTTCTTCAAGCAGCTAGGTGGCACAGAGGATAGAGCACTAGGCCTGGCAGACAAGCAGATTCCTCTTTCTGAGTCCTCACAACTTCACAAAACTTCCATGTTACATGCATGTGGAACCCAAAGCCAGAACAAGAGTTCACAGTTCTTACAGACGTTTGCATATCTATGACAGCAGGACAAAGGAGGGAGGAAGCATCGGAATCTCCACCTAAAGAGGCATTGCATGGGAGGGGAAAGGCACAGGAAAGGCATAAAGGACAAACCTCGCCTGAAGGAGAGGCGAAAGCCACATTCTTTTCTCTTGGGACCTGCTAGATATTGAAGATATGGTGGCCTCCTTATCTACAAGTGTCCCAGCTGCACAAGCCTAGGACAAACTATCTGGCACCTTTCTTGACTCCCAAGGACACACAGGGAATCAAGTTTGTCAGCTTGGGGAGAGGGAGGGCAGAAGGTGGCAAGTTCTGCACATTCAGGATCACCTGCATATTCTGAGTCCAGTTTTCTGAAAAATATGGCAACTCAAGAAGTTGAGGGGACCCCTTAATAGTCCTTCACAGTTCAAATCTGGCCTCAGACCTTGCTAGGTGTGTGACCCTAGGCAAATTACTTCACCCTCTTTGTCTCAGCTTCTTCCTCTGTAAAATGGCTGGAGAAGAAAATGGCGAACTTTAGTATCTTGGCCAAGAAAACCCCCAATGGGATCATGAAGAGTCAGACACAACTGAAAAAGACTGAACAACTTTCTTGCAAAACTCAATCCCACCATTTTCCCAGTCTCCCTCACTGGAAATCTGTCATCTTCAACTTTCCCCTCTGCCTTGGCTCTGACACTGGCCATATCCTCTTGATCTACGTTCAAAACATCTGTCATCTTTCTACTCACACTGCCACATTAGGCTCTCATTACTTCTCATCTAGACTACCCCAACAGTTTCTCCCAATTCTCCTTTCTCTAGTCAATTCATCTTTTATGAATCTTACTGATTCACAAAAATAATCTATGAATGCCCCTACTCAAAAACCTTCTAGTAGTTCCCCAGGGCCCTCAAAATAAAATAAAAACTCCCATTTAATATGATGCTTTGAGGTAAGTAGTACAAGTGGTATTATTCCCATTTTACAAAAAAAAAGGAAATGGAGGCTCAGACAGGTTAAGTAAGTTGCCCCTGGTTACAAAATAAATTCCAGTCTCAGGGCTCTAATCTAATGATCTTATTAGATCATTCCCCAGGGGTGGGGAACCTGTGTCCTGGGGGCCACATATGATCCTGTAGGTCTTCAAGTACAGTCCTCTGACTGAATCCAAACTTCACAGAACAAATCCCCTTAATAAAAAGATTTGTTCTGTAAAACTCCGACTCAGTCAAAAGGCTGCACTCCCGACCTAGAAGGCCACATGTGGCCTTGAGGGAGAAGGCTCCCCATCCATGGTCAACAATGACAGGAAGGCTAAGGTTCTTTCTACTACCCTACCCTTGTCTCCTTCATTCAGTATTCATATTCTTCTGTAATCTATTTCAATGCATTTATTTCTGTCACAGGTTACTTTAAGGTCTTAACAAAGATATGGCAGCCCCCTTGTTAGAAGAGAATCATGAAGGCTTGACTTTGTTCTGCCAAATCAAATCTTGTTTTTTAAACACCATGCAAGAAAAGATTTTACTTTCTCTATATCTCAGTCAACTATAAACTATGAATATGAAGAAGTGATTGCCTACAGAAATTAGTAAGTAACATTCTTTTTCCTTCTCATGTTTTTATCATGTATAACCCAGATGAGAATTAGGTATATGGTTCAATGGTTGCTGGTCTTCTCAATTACGTTTTTTAATAATAATTGTGATCTTCTCTACTCTTTTATAATCTTCCTCTCTTAGAGATATCCTGGAAATCTGACCCCCAACTTCCTCTAAAACTCCATCATTCTCAGCACAGGCTTCTTTTTAGATACACTCTTCCCAAATGCCATTCCCATTTCTTGACACTGTACAATGTATACTCAAGTGATGGAATGTATTTATGATCACTCTCCTAACACAGATGAAGAAAACACACTTAAGTTGACAGTAAATTCCTAGTCAAGCTGTTAACGCTTTAAGATATTAACAATCAATCACAAGCTTCTACTAACCAATCACAATACATACCAGGTACTGTGCTATTTTGTTAGCTGATGAACTTTAAAAATGTGACTTCTTGATTTTCAGGACAAAATTTCAGAAGGCTCTGATAAACTATTTTAGGAAACTGACATTTGTAAGCAGTTCTGATCACTTTGTAAAAATCTGCAAAAAAAGCAAAAACTGAATTAAATGAGACTTTATGGTTTTATGCTTCAGTATTTTGCTGTCTTTGGAGACTTTATTTTCATATACAACTTCTCACATTATCTATTTGTCCTCAGTTTCTTCATCTCTAAAATGAGGGAGTCAGGCTAAATACATCTAAGGTCCTTTCTATTTCTAAACTCCATGATAAATGACTTCTAGTTGATATCAGGTCAGAAATCCCTGAGGTTATCTACTCACATCATCAGTTTCAATGGACCAAGAAAATTTCTGGTCAGTTCTGGGGCTTCCTCTGACAAAGTGGAAAGCTATGAACATGGCACAATTCTGTAAGACTAGGAAGTTCAGTATGGTCCAGGATTATCAAAAGTGCTTGTAAACCTGCCATCTCCTCCCCATCCCAGTGATTCTGAACTCCTGGCTGTGATAGTTCAAATCTTGTTCTCCTTCCCCCACTAAAGGCTCTCTCATTCCTATCTGCCTCAATCCCACCAACATCCCATTCTAAAGCTCACCACTTCCCACTGTGCTTTTAGAATATCTGTTCCATAAGTAACAAATCTGTAAACCTTTTTCATCCTTTCCATCTTTTATACTAGAAGAGACCTGATTTCCTTTTGGTGACATAGTCCTGGTTACCACTTCTACAGCATTTGGTTGCAGTTTCATTTATACCCTAACTCAGGTTGAAGTGGGGAGTTTAAATACTCCTTGCTCCCCACTACTACTTCCAAGCTCTCCCTCTACCACCATCATTTGGCAGTGTCTCCTCCTACTGCACATTTATGACCCCATCAAGATAATGGTAGCTGTCACTGACTAAACTCCAGGGCACTCTCCTTCCTTCAAAAAGTTCAATGCCTGGTTGACAGTCTTTAGGGGCATTCCAATGAACACACTGATAAACTCCTCAAGTAACTTCACATTTCCTCAACTTAATTATTTCCATGCTACCTCAGTCACACACAGAGACGGTCAGAGCTTCGATTCTGTCATCACCTACAAGTGTTCTACTTCAAGGTTGGTGAATTCTGAAATTCTGTAATTCATGAACAAACTGCTCGGCCCTGTACATTCTGAGCACAACCTCCGATGACTTTCTCAGTCGGTCGCTCCTACGCTGACTACCTTCTCTTCCCTTCCCCATCCTGAACCTTCAAAGAACCACTTCACTTCCACACTGTCTTCTTCTCTTGAATAACCCATCAGCCAAACGTCAGCCTAGCATTGTTCCCACCATCCACTGCTTTCTCTCCTACTCACGTCCTGCTCAGCAAAGCTGGAGAAAAATCACAAAACCCTGCTCACTGGGTTCCCTCCAAATGTGTTATGCAGTCTCAACTGGGGCCTCACTGTAGCAAGACAATCCTTTCACACACTTCCCTGACTCTCTGTACCATTCACCGCAGCAACTCTTCCAAACCTTTTCATGCCTCTTCAAACCTACCATGACTTCCCCATCCCCACCCTCTCAACTAATAACCTTGCTTCATATTTCACGGGGAAAAAAATAAACCTTTTCTCCCCTCCTCTTATTTCTACCCCACTCATAGGCCTTCCCTCAGCCCTGAAGAGGTGGCCCTTCCCCTTGCCAAAGCAAACCCTTCTACATGTACCCTTGATCACATCTGTTCCCACCTTCTCTAACAGACTGATTTTCTGTCATTTCTACTCTCTCTCATCCTCAAATTCTCCCTATCTACTGGCTTGCTACTGCCTACAAACACATCTATGTCTCAAATTTTCTCAAAAAAAAAAAAAACACCTCCAAAAAACCCTTACTTGATCTAAGCATCCCTGATAGCTATAATCCTCTATCTCCTCCCTTATGTAGCTAAACTTGAGAAGACCACCTATATTAAGTGCCTCTACTTCATGTCCTCTCACTCTCTTCTAAACTCTGCAGTCTAGCTCATTATTCAGCTGAAACAGCTCTCCCTAAAGTTACTATTGCCAAATTGAATGGCTTTTTCTTAATTCTCATCCTTCTTGACTTCTTTATAGCCTTTGCCAGTGTCAATCATCCTCTTCTCCTTGAGACTCTTTTCTCTTTAGGTTTTCTTAACACTATACTCTCTCCCAGTTCTCCTACCTGTCTGATTGCTCCTTCTCAGTTTCCTTTGCTGGGTATTCATGCAAGTCACATCCACTATCCATGGATGTCCCTAGGGTTCTGTGCTGGACCCTATTTTCTTCTGTCTTCATATTATTTCAAATGTTGTTCTCATCAGTTCCCATGGATTCAATCATTACATCTTTGAAGATGATTCTCTGATCTTAGCAGTCCTAACGTCTATCCTGGCCTCCAGTCTCACGCCTCTAACTATTAGCCATCTCAAACTGGACATCTCATAAACATCCTGAAATCAACATATCCAAAGCTGAGTTCATTATGTTTACCCCCCAAGCCTTCCCCTCTTCTTGACTTTTTGACTCTTCTACTACTGTCAAGAGCATTATCATCCTTCCAGTCGCTCAGGGCTGTAATCTATGTGTCATTCTTCACTCCTCACTGTCTCTCCTCCTCCATATCCAAATCAGTTGCCCTTCTACCTTAGGAACATCTCCTTTTCTTCTCTGTCACTGTGCAGGCCCACACTATCTCATGCTAGGGTTATTGTAAAAGTGTTCTGATAGATCATCCTGCCTCATCCTTCCACTCCAATCCATTCTCCATTCAGTCGTCAAATTAATCTTCCTAAAGTAAAGATCTGACCATGTCACTACCCTATTCAATAAAATCCTGTTTGGCTTTTAAAGCCCTTCATAACCGGTCCCCTTTCTACTTTTCTGTTTTTCCAGTACCTTACTACACACACACACACACACACACACACACACACACACACACACACACACACACTTCCATCCAGTGATACTGATCTTCTTCCTTCCATATGAAACTCCAATCTTCTGTCTCACCATTTCCATTGGCTGTCCCACATGCTTGGAATTTTCTTCCTCTTCATCTCTGCTTTATGATTTCCCTGAAGTCTCAGCTAAAATCCCACCTTCTATAAGAAGCCTTTTCCAATCCTCATTAATGTTCATGCCTTCCTTCTGTGATCATCTCTAAGTAATCTGTTGTACATTTTGTTAGCATACAGTTATTTGCACGTTGTCTCCATCATTAGATTGTAAGCTTCTGAAGAGCATTCCTTTCTTTGTATTCCTAGAGTTTAAACTATAGTGCCTGACACATAGTAGGAACTTAATAAATGCTTGCACGTTCATCTGCCAAACTGGAACTCAAATCAGGGTGTTGGAATATAGAACATTCAGGGACACTGCCAACGGGAGTGACTTACACAAAAACCAATCTGAATTTTAAAGGTGTTGATACATGAGAGATCAGCAACTTTCGAAGAAAAGAGGCGTTTTTACAGTAGTTTTACAATATACCTTTTTGAAGATCATGAGATATATGTACAGTTATGTAGACTTTTTAACACTGACACCAGAAAATATTGTGTAACTTTATCTGTGCTAGGTTTACACATTTTTGTTAGTTTATTTAATTTGTAAAATTAAAGCCTGACTGAATCTGTGAGCTCAACGAAGTGAGCATTCTTCCCAGTGACATAAATGACAATCCATTCACATCTTCAATCTGTGAACATTTCTTCACAAAGTTCTCCCCAGGGGGTCCCCTCTAAGATGAAAGGGGCTTTCTTCTTGACAAAAGGATACCAAGAATACTTGAGTTGTCATCCTTCATTCTCTCTGTGGAACCAACCCATCTTCTTCCTCTTCTTTTTCTTTTTTTTTTAGTTATACATTTCTTTGATATATAACTTTATAAAGATTCTCTTGTATAATTCCTTCTTCATAACATACTGCACCTTGCTCCTGTACATCATACACCCTTCTACTACCTTCTAGGTGATTCCTCAAAATCTATAGAGTTCCATGATTTGTGGCCATACATACTGGAAGAATATTGGTGTTACATGAAGACACTTGGGGGTTGTCATTAAAAGAATTTAAAACAACTTGCCCAGGACAATCCAGACTGCTCTCTTCCTCTAAATCAGGCCTGCACAACAAAGAGCCCATGGGCTGCCAGTAAAAACTGTAGCAGATGTAAAAGAAAGAAAAGATGTAAGGAGTGCACCCCACTTAACTCATCCTCTACTGGTCACTGTGGTATCCATCATGTATTTGGTGGGTGGCTTGCCACTGCTCTCGCCTTCCTGTCTGTCACATGACCCAAGGCAACCAACCATTGTCAGTTTGTCTCTAACCTGAGGAGGAATTTCATGATAGATAAAAAATCTTAATAAATGTAATTGATATTAATTGAAATTTCCCTTTTTAAAATATAGTTTATTTGCAAAATAGTTATCATTAATTATACCTTTACTTGCAGAGTGAGTTTAGAACATTTTAATTTTGGTCCCGACTGCCAAGTTGTGCAGGGCTGCTCTAATTCATTTCTGAGCCAGCATACCGTTAACGGTCAGTACATATCTGAAACACATACATCAATGGGAAGCTCTACTTCTTATCCGTCCAATTCTAAATCATTTATTTAGACAAAAAGAACTCTTCATACCCTTGGTTTTTTCCCAGGATAGTGTTTGGCTGAACTCATTTAAGCAACAGTAGATCTCATTTAGGGAGATCTACAATGTTAGGATCTCACCAAAGTTCAGAATTCCCCTCTGCTCCATGATAGTAGCAGACATACATCTCCCTATTTTATGTCTCATTTGATATTAATAATCAAAGGTTGCCAAGAAAGACTATTTCTACTGTATCTTTCAAGTAATCTCAAAACATTTCTTAAAGAAAAGCCTTGGAGCAAGGGAGGGAAGGCTTTGTTCTATCAAATAAAATGTTTTTGGAGCCAACAAACATTGAGCACAATGGGACCTTGTATTTTCTACATCTTTCAATCAAATATGTTTCAGTAAAGTTGTGGTCAACTGCGTGATATCACTTGCAAAAGGCTGCTTGTTTCCTTCTAATACCCTCACCATATATCATCAGATAAAAGTTAATACTCTAAAGCAGAAAGACCAACTAACGAGTTTCCAAAAACCCCTTGTATCAAAGACCTGTGACCTCTGACAGGAATGCTCAAGACAATAGGAAATGAATCAGAGCATATTTTCAGTAATATAGCTGACAATGAATGACTTTGTGGAACAATTCATCATTGCCAAACTCTTTAGAATTCTGTGCCCAAGACCTTGCAGAGTTCAGCAAACAAGACTTCTCCAGGGACAACAAGATATAAGAGAATACAAAGACATACATGGAACCCACTCAATAATACTAGATACCCAACAGTCACAATAATTTTTGTTAAAAAGGGTCACATCTGGTCCTCTGTCCTCCTCCTTCATGGATAACAGTACTACAAGTGTAATATAATAGGCCGGCCTAGAACAGGAGACAAGAAATCCTGTCTGTATCTGTTGAGATGCCCTAGTCTCAAGGTGAAAGAGATGCTAACAACTTCCTCAGGGCTACTAGAAGCAATTGCTACATTACTGCCCCCCATAGCATAACATGGCCTTCTTTGTTACCCTAAAACTTACAATCTACAATGTGCCCTAGTATTTTAAAAAAGCACCACAAACTGTCTTTTTGGAAGATACCGTCATTTGGGAAAACCAAGATACAAAAGTAAGAACTATGGGATAAAAGAAAGCAAAAGTACAAAGGCATGGAATAGGAGAAAGCTCGAGGGGAGAGGGAAAAAGCATTTTAAAGTGCCTACTATGGGGCAGGCACTGTGCTAAGTGCTTTACAAATATTTCATTTGATCCAGTAGGAGCTGTGATTCACCCCATTTTATAGATGAAGAGACTGAAGTGAATCTGCCTATGGTCACACAGCTAGTAAGCATCTGAGGCTGAATTTGAATTCAGATCTTCCTGACTCCATATCCAACATTCTATCCACTGTGCCACCTAACTGCCTAGAGAACATGACAGTAATAAGCCATGTGGGAAAGCAGAGGGTGGGAATGTCAAACGGCAGTGATTAAGAAGAAGAAGTCTGTAGGCAGCAACCTAGACAGGGCTCTGTGCTTCAGTGAGTGACACAGAAACTGCATCATGGGGGAAAGGAACAGCATGTGAACTAATCTAGATTTTTTAAGCTGAGCCCCTTGTAGCTTGAGAGAAAAGTCAACATAGAGGCACAAGTATTCATTTACTTTAGTTAGAAGAGTAACATGTATGTATTTAAAAGCTGTTAACCACTATACTGGATGAATTCTCAAAACTATCCCAATCCCAAATTGTAGGATTATCTATAAAATACAGTATTACTTAGCACAATGTAATTACAATTACTTAGCACATAGCAAACATTTTTTTTAAATGCTTGATTACTACCTTCTTTAGCTATAGTCCAGCATGGTTAGTGAAGACATTAATATGCCTCCAGAAAATTTCACATTTGAAGTCAATATGGTCTCTGTGAAATCCATTTGCATGCCCCCTCAATTCCATCTTGAACATAGCTTCCAAAATAATTTCTAAAATAAACCTTTTTTCATATTACTATAGTACTTAGGACTGCACTAACACTCCTTTTGTCATATAAACTAAGTCCAAACTCAACCTGGCAACTAAGGTCTTCTATCAATAGGCCCCATCATCTCTCACTTCTTTCCAATAGGGAAAATCTCCTCTAATTAAATCCTTACACCCCACGATGCCATGAGTCTAAATCCTATTCTTAGTTCAAAGTCCATTTTAAGATATCTGCTTTTCACTGAAAGCCTTCCCTCAATCACCTCTACCCCACAATAATCTTTCCCTTTACAACTGTGACCAATTGAATGACAAACCACAATTTCAAAGGACTCATCATGAAACCTAAGATCCTCAGAAAACAGAGTGAAGCATTGTCTTTCTTTCCTCCTTCTCAACGAAGGAATTGGTTTTTGCTTGAGTATTCGTATGTTTAATGAATTTTGTTTTCTTATCTTCTCAGTGGATGGGGAAAGGGAAGATAGAGGGCAGAGAATTCAGAAATAAAATTGAATTTTTTAAAACCTCCATTCCTTAAATATGCAACCTATATTTATCCTTAGTATTGGCTTTAAATAAGTTGGTTATAAACTCCATGTGGACAAAGCTCAGGGCATATTCTTTCATATATTCAAAATGCCTTGTTTGAATCAAGGCAAAGTGTTGGATATGTACTATATAAATGGTTGTTGAACTGAAGCTATTTTATATACTACGATCACATCTTTCACCACATGGGTATATGATGGATTTATGACCAACACTGACTAAAGCAAAGTCTTACCAGACAGTCTTTCTCAAGGTACAAAAATAAATTCTCATTTCTCACCTGGCTGTACTACTTTTGGACTTATCTGACTTTTCCACCATACCCCCAAGTTGGGTGCCTTCTCTATCCTCCTCCTCTCTGTCTTCTCCTCTTTCTGGCTTCTTTTTGTGTACTCTCTTCCCGAATTAGACTATAAACTCCTTGAGGGCAAAGATTCCTTTTTTTATACTTGCATCCCCAGCACTTAGCATAGTCCTTGGAACGTAGTAGGTATTTAATAAGTGTTTCTTCACTGACTAAACCAAGCAAAAGACAATAAATGAGATGGCAAATGAATACTTCAAATTTAACCTTTAAAAAAAAAATACCCATGGAGATAATACATTTAAAGCTAAAAAGGGTTTCAGAAGTCATGCAAAACTATGCACTCTCATTTTACCACCGAAGAAACTGAGGCCCAATTAGGATTTATTCAAGGTCAACCAGGACTGGAAGAGTTAGAAAATGAAGCCGGTCCTCTGACTCTGTATTTGGTGCCTTCACACTCAAACTTCTATTTATACAACCTCAGAAAAAGAGTAGTCACATGTGAGTACAAGTCAGTCTTTCTAGGGATTAGATTTATTTCTTTGCATCTTCTCACAAGCTAGAAACCCTATAAAAGCAACATGTCTAAATTAGCCAGAAGCTACAAATTCCAATTTTACAAAGAAATTCAACAACAAACAAAACCTTAAAACTATAAACATCATAGAATCAGCTAGTGTCTGGGTTTGAAGACACGCCAACCAACTCACTATGTTACAGTGATCCCTCAATATGTGTGATGGCTTCCCCCAAATCAGGTCACCCTGATGTTAATCTGAAACTGCTAAAAAGACTTAGGTTTACACCTTACACTTATTATTTTCAGAAACAATGTCAAAACGTCCCTAAGTCATACTGTCTAAAGAAATATAATAATTTTGATTATAACTTCAGTGTTCTGTCTCTCTACTGAAAAGTCATTTTCTTTTCCATCCTTAATTCTGGTTTCTTTGAAAAATCTGATAGTAAATGTGAACTAAACTAAAACTGTGCTAATAAATTTGGCTAAAAGTTCCTACTCCACAAGTGACCTATGAAAACATTAAAATATGTCACCTTAATTACATATACTATTAGTATGTTTGCTATATATGTGTCTTACACATTCTGTTTATGGTCTGATTGTACATACCAGTCTACTCATCAATTTAAGATCATAATCTCATTCAATCAAAATTATGTAAACTCTTTAATATCCAGTATACCTTTAGTACCTATGCACCCTGTGGGCATAAAATCTGCATTAGTCATGATTGCTTAAATAATATTGTTATAAACATATCCAACTCAGATAATGGTCCAGTATCAAAAGCAAACTGACAGTTAATAAAAACCTCCCTTAGTTAAGTTGTTAAGAGGGCTTTCTGGCCAAGACTGTGAAATCAGAAGTTCAAAATGAGTCATGCCCTTCAAAAAACCCTCCAAAAACAACAAAGATTAATATTAAAGGGAAGAAAATGTTTAAAAACAAAAGACAGTAAGAAGAAATCAAAATAGAAAATGAGCATGGTGAAGTATATTAATACTACTTTAAAAAAATGAAGCCAAAATGGCCAAAATAATACAAACAAGGCAAATGGGGAAAAGCAACACAGTATTTCCTAAGAGATTTCCTCAAATGGATAAATTGAGAAAGAATTAAAACAGAAAAGAAAAAACACAAGTACAAATAAAAAAGTTCTTGTAGAGAATTTTTTAAAAAGTAGTGAAAACCAAAATTAGAACTAAAAGACAGTAAAATGATTGAAAAAGGGGAAATGAATAACTATGATAGAAAATATAAAAGTCAAAAAAATTAATATTAAAAAAACCAAGCAGACTTACTAAAGTAGAAAATAAAACCGCCAACAATGCAAGATTGGAAAAAGAAGCTTGGAAAATAAATTGCTAAAAAGATTTTGAAAACATAGAAACTCAAATGAAAAACCATGAGAATGGGTAAAAATGCAATAACTGAAGAGATGACAAACGAATTAACCAAAACTCTGAACACTATTTCAAAAACTGTTCCAGGAAACTTTCTAGAATTAACAAAGAAAAGTGATGATAAGCAAATAAAAGAATGCACAGGATTCTCCAGGGAGAATCCAAGATTAAACTCTCCTAAACACATCACAGTAAAACTCTAACATTACAATGACAAGGAAAAGCCCTAGCAAGTTGCAAGAAGGCAGCTAGCTGAAAGAGGAAAAGGAACTCTCTGACTTGACGACAGGATTGCAGAGCAAAGATCACTCTCTACTTAGAAGGGTGAAAAATGAAAAGCAGGGCCTGTTTATCCTTAACCTCCAAAAGACCCAGTGGGGATTGTAGAATGTGTAGAGCCAGCAATCTTTACTCTAGAATGGGGAAGAGATGAAAGAATTTTCCTTATTCTGAACCAGCACTAAGAAGACAGAAAAGGCCTTAAAAAAAAAAAACACCACCTAGGTCATCCTTTTGTGTGTCAGCTGAGTGTGATGTAGGTTTCTCTAACAAAAATTACAAAAGGAGGGATTAAGGGGAGAGGTGGTATTACAACAACGCAATATGGCTAAGGTAAAAACTGCAGCAGCACAGGACAGTGCCAGGCTGATGGAGAAGCACCATACAACAGTACCAGGTAGAGAGGAATGGTAGAAGGTAGAGCCACAGTGGGTGATGGCTAAAGGTGCAGGACGGAGTTAAAACAGCAAGGAAGCTCTAAGAATACATCAAGGCAGCTGCAAAAGAAAAAGGAAAATTGTCGGGAGATAGAAATATAAGCCATGTTCTGGTCACAACACAACTCTCCTTTGTGGAGTGATGCTGCATGTATCCCCTTCCCTACTGGTGTGGGAATGTGTGGGAGATTCTACCCCTAAACGTATTACGGAGGGAAAGGATGGAAGATTGACAAGGATCCCACAGACTGACGTCCCATTACTTACTTTGCTGTCCTATTCCAATTCAGTGTTTTGCAACTGATCTATACTTCTAACTCGGGCTATTGGAAGAGAATGCACTGGATGGTGATTTAAGTTTTAATCTGTTCTGCTATAATACTTGTTTCAAAAACACGAATTGGTTCCAGTATGATTGACATATTGTGAAATAATATTTTGAGCACAACATGAATTTCAAGTTTGCTTCCAGACATCTTCCTGGAGAAACTACACAGGAATGCAGAAAACTGAACCACTTCACAATAACTCATAAGCTGCGATCAAACCAATGCCAAATTCTATCGGCAATCTTCAGGTTTTTATCAAGGTAAAGTGCCACATTTATTACGTAATCTTCTGGTACAGTAGGGAACTGTGAGTAGAAAAAAGGCTGGTCCACCCCACAGACACACACATTTTCTGCCAAGAGCGTAGCCTGTTCAGCTTATGAAAGACTTTGCCAGTCTAGCCCCACAGGAATGGGGGCACAGGCAAGCAACAGGCAAAGGCCCACCATTTATTATAATATTCATTTATTACCCATCTAATATATATAAAACTGTGTTCCTACATTTATTGGGTTACTATCCTTTTTGAAATGTGTCATTGACAAGTTTTTGCATTCCTAACCCCATTTTTCCCATCAGCTCTGGGGTTTTTAATTCCACCATTTTGCCTAGCATTGTGCTTCTTGTGAACACATTTGTCAAGTTATAGCAGGACTGCACATACTTATGATTACTCAAAACATCCCACAATAAACCAAGGATAGCTACAAGTTCCACAGTTAAACATGAGATAATTTGTCCCACCCACAGCCCTGGGGAAAAAAGATCCCTGCGGATCTTACAAGATAGTTTGTTGGATATAACAATTGTGAGGATAGAACCAAATAATTTTTTAATTATATTTTTCAATCAACAAAAACCCTCTCTCCTTCTGATAGCAACCCTTCCCCACACCACACCCACACCCACACACCCCATAGGAGAATGAAAGGAAAACAAAATCCTCACTGCAAACATACAGTCAAGCAAAACAAATTTCCACACTGGTCATGTCCAAAAATATACATATATGTCTTACTCTGGGATCTAAGTCCTTCATCTATCAAGAAATGGGTAGTTTATTTCAACATTAGCCATCTAGAATTTTAGTTGAGTCATTACACTAATCAGAGTTCAGTGTTGCTTGTCTTTGTCATATTGTTGTCCTGGTAACCGTAACCCTAACCCTAACCCTAAATGCACACATATCATTCTCCCAGTTTGGTTGACTCGCTAAGTCTTCCCAGGTATCACTGAAAACATCCCTTTCATGTCTTGTAGAACAATATTGTTCCATCATACTTATATATCATAACGTCTCCAATAATCTCTAATTCCCCCTTGGATTCTTGTTCTTTGCCACCTCAAAGAGTTTTCCTGTAGCATGAAATGTATTTCTATATCCAGCTGTGTATGTGTGTGTGCGTGCATGTGTATGCGCATGTGAGGTTTGTGTCAGAACCGCTCTATTCCACTCCCTGCTTCTTTTTTGTACAGATGTCTACTTGTACAGCCTGATTACGTGTGATAACTTTCCCTAATTTTCCTTTCCCTTCCCCATTCCCAATGAATTCCTCTTCTCTTATCTTAAGATCATTAAGACAACAGAACCAATTCAGGTCTTCTGTCTAATTAGATTCCCTCTGTGATCCCTGATGTTGAAAGAATTCAACAGGATACATGTATCATCTTCTTACATTAGAATGTAAGCAATTTATCTGTTTATTTCCCTATGATTGTTTATTCAGGTTTACCTTTTTATGTTTCTCTTAACTCAAGTTTGAACTTCCAAGTTTCTTCCCAGTTCTGATCTTTTCTTCAGCAATGCTTGTATGTCTTCTATTTCATTTAAGATTCACTTTTCCAATGGGAAAAGGCCCCACATGTACAAAAACATTTACAGCAGCTCTTTTTGTGGTGGCTAAGAACTGAAAATTGAGGGGGATGCCTATCAACTGGGACATGGCTGAACAAGTTGTGGTATACGGATATAAAGGAATACTATGATGCTGTAAGAAATGACGAGCAGGTAGACTTCAGAAAAACCTGGAAAGGCTTATGTTAACTGATGCTGAGAGAAGTGAGCAGAACCAGGGCAACACTGTAACAGCAACAGTCACATTGTGAGACGACTGACGTTGACAGACTGCAATTCCAGGACCTAAAACAATTCCAAGAGCCTCAGGATGGAAAATTCCATCCACACCCAGAGGAAAGAATATGGAGTCTGAATCAGATCAAGGGATACTATTTGTTCTCTTTTCTGTTTTGTTTTTTCTTTCTCATGGGTTCGTCTTGTTCATGCTAATTCTTCTATTCAACATGACTAATGTGAAAATATTTTTAATAGGAATGTATATGTAGAGCCTATATCAGATTTCATGCTCATCTTGGGAAGGTAGGTGGAGAAAATTTAAAACAGGGAAGCGAATGTTGAAAACTAAAAATAAATTATTTTTTTAAAAAGATCCATTTTTCCCCCTCTGCAATCATACTTAATTTTGCTGGGTAAGTGATTCTTGACTGTAAGCCTATATCCTTTGCCTTCTAGAATATCATATTCTAAGCTCTCCACTTCTTGATAGTGGTGGCTGCTAAATCATGTATAATACAGCTCCTCACTGCTTGAATTCTTTCTTTGCTACTTGACATACTCTTTTCCTTTGACCTGAGAGCTCTGATTTCAGCTATATTCTTGAGAAGTGTCAGACTGGAATTTTTATCAGGTAGCAACTGATAGATTCTTTCTATTTCTACTTTTTCCTCTGGTTCTAAGAGATCAGGGCAGTTTCCTTTTTACAATTTACTAAAATCTTTCTAGGCTCTTTCATTGGCCATGGTATTCAGGTAGCCCAATGACTATTAAATGTTTTCTCCTTGATCTGTTTCGCAGGTCTCTTGTTTTTGCTTTGATTTCAGAGCATATTCATACCTCACATTTTCTTCCTTCGATTTCATTTCAGTATTTGTTTGTTTTATGGAGTCATTAGGTTTCTATTTTATTCCATTTTAATTTTTAGAGAGTTTGTTACTTGAGCAAGGTGTTGTATCTCGTGCCAAGTTGTTAATTCCATTTCCATTTCTTTCTGCCACAACTCATTTCTTTTGCATTTTCCTCTAGTACTCTCATTTCATTTATAAAAACATATCAAAGTCTTTAAAAAAAAAAATTTCTTGCTTCTACTTCTTCCAGGAATTCCAGTTAAATTTGTACCCAACCTGTATTTTCCTTTGAGGCTTTAGCTCATGCAAAGTATAACAAGAATAGCAGGATCACTGAATTGGGAGTGTGTGGAAGGAGGCAATGCATAGGACAACTGTAAAGGTAAGAATGCACCAGATTTTGAAGGGCTTTAAAAGACACAGGACTAAATATCTGATCCTAGAGGCAATATGGAAGCACTGGAGTTAACTGGGAAAGGGATCCTACGGTCAGACCTGCACTTAGGAAGGTCACTTTGGCATGGAAGTGCATAAGGTAGATTACAGTCCATCATGTCTTTTTACATTTCCCTTTGAAACATTTACAACTGAGTCTTTGGCGCTTATGGCGTTCCAAGATTTTTAATCTAATTTGTATGTATTTTCAAGACGAATCAAGTTGGCCACGTTTTCTTCCCCTCCTAGCTGCTCTGATGCTCTGGATTTCCCCATAACACAGTTGCCTTATCACTCTGGAACATTCCTTTCCCGAGCCAGCCTCCTTTTCCCAAGTAAGTTACTTCAGAGGGCTTCCATTTTGGGGCCAAGTCACAGGTTTCTTTCCGCTCCAGGAAGCACATATTTAATTTTGCCACTATTCTCCCAGTAAGTACCTGCTTTCATCTGCCTTTCCCATTTTTCAGCTACCTTTCAAGTGTCATCTTCCTCTTTAGGGCAGGGGCAGTCATTCTTTTTGCCTGACTCATGGTAAATGCTTCCTTAATGCTTGTGACCTCATTTTGCCTTATATGCCTGCATGTGGCCTATTAGGAAATTCAACTGCAAGTTATTACAGATTTTTCATCTATTTCGTTTTTTATTATTAGGCCAATCTCTTTTAAATAATCATGGATTCCACTGGAAAGGAGCCAGATTTTCTGGAACTTGCAATCAGTACAATAATCACCTACAAAAGGGGATGATATGGAAGACCTATCTTGAGTCTCTTTTCCACTTGGACCTTGGTCATGTCACTCTTTGGGACAAAGCAAACATCTACATAAAGAATAAAAAATAGTACTTAGGAAAACAAGGAAACAGTGGCTACATAAGACTCCTAGCTGCTTTATGCCTCACTTGAAAATAATCAGCCATTGAATGGTTATTACCTTTATGGCTGTATTCTTCAAAGAATCTTGTATGATCTTACTACATCATAAAAGACTCCTTGAGGGAACAGATTGAAGATTACATTTTGCTCTAGTGAGTCCTAAATATTTTTTCAAAAAAATCTGCACACAATAAACACAGCAGCATCTTGTACGCTCTGGATCTTACAGCAAACTGTAACTGTAAAGGTGAGGTTTTCTTTAGAATGTCTGCCAAAGCCTGCTCTCCCCTTCTCATGTTTCCATTGAGGACACCCTGGATACACATGCAGATTTCTCCTGTGAAGATTTTTACTAATGAATAGCACATAAGGTGGTAGTTACTGGTATTCACTTCATCCTTCGAGGGGAGCAAGGATTACTTTATCCATAATTTTTTCCCAATATTCTGTAATCTTACCCTCTCTGAGATATCTTGCAAAGCAATCCACAGTGCTTTCAAGACTGTCTCCTCCAGCACAGACTTCCTCTATGTACCTGGTCTTATCCAACCACCTCTCCTTAATCTGCCTTCTCAAGAATCATTTCTCCTTCTTCGTTTGGCACTTTGGTGCATGAGATGTTCAAATACAAATGTGATAGCCCTACAAAGCGATAAATTTGCTCTATTTTATGTCTACTTGTTGTTCTCCTGGTATGGGAGGTATGGTGAGAGGGTTTAGTTTATCTGAAAAAAAGATCTTAGTGGCTACAAGATCAATGAGTCAACCAAGGTGAGATGACAGTCAAAAAGGCTAATACTACATCAAGTCACACTGAAAGGACCTGTTTACAGTAATACGGAGGTGACTGACCTGTTATACTCCACTCTATTTGAAAAATAATGTTCAGATCTAGAGACTACAATAGGAAAGATATTGATAAATTGGAGAATATCCAGAGACGAATAACCAAGATGGTAAAAAGGGATTTGAGCCTATGCCATATGAGGAACAAGTGAAGGAAATAGGAAAATTTGGGAGGGGAAGAGACAAAAAGAAAACCAGGGTGTAAGGGAAAGCATAGGGAAGATGCTGGCTCAAGTATATGAAGGCAAAGTAGAACCAAGAGAACTTGGAAAATTATACACACACACAGAGACACACACACACTCTGTACAATGACTACAACATAAATAAAAGGAAAAATAAAATGAAATGGAATGCTGTGCAATCCTAACAGCCAATACTGACTGAAGAAAAGAAACGTACCTCCCTGGCCAAACCCCACCAGATCTAAAACTACATTACAAAGCAGCAACCATCAAAACTATTTGGTACTGGCTAAGAAACAGAGTGGCGGATCACTGGAATAGACCATGTTCACAAGGCAAAGTAGTAAATGACTACAGTAATTCACTGTTTGATAAACCCAAAGACTCCAGATTCTGGGATAAAAACTCATTATCTGACAAAAACTGCTGGGAAAACTGGCAGTAACTAGACATCAACCAACATCTCACACCACATACCAAATGGTTACATGATTTAGACATAAAGGGTGATACATCATAAATCAAGAGATTAAGGAATAGTCAGATAACTAAGATCAATAGAGAAGGGAAGAATTTATGACCAAACAGGAGATAAAGGAACATTATGAAATGGATAAATTTGATTACATTAAATTTAAAAGGTTTTACTTAAACAAAGCCAATGCAACCAAGATTAGAAGAAAAGCAGAAGGGTGGGAAAAAATTTTACAGCAAGTGTTACTGAAAAAGGCCTCATTTCTCAAACATAGAGAACTGAGTCAAATTTATAAAAATATGAGTCATTCCCCAACTGATAAATGGTCAAAGGATATGAACAGCTAGTTTTCAGATAAAGAAATTAAAGCTACCTATAGTCATATAAAAAAATGTTCTAAATAATTATTGATTAGAGAAATGCAAATTAAAACAACTCTGAGGTACCACCTCACACCTATCAGATTGGCTAACATGACAAAAAAGGAAAATGATAAATGCTGGAGGAGATTTGGAAAAATTGGAACACTAATGCATTATTGGTGGGCTTGTGAAAAGTAATGTAACCATTCTGGAGAGAACTGCGGAACTACGCACAAAAGGCTACAAATTGTGCATATACTCTCCGGCTGTGCAATACTGCGTATGCTGTCACAGGTCAAACTTGACGTCAGTTATTTTGGTTTAACTGTTGTTTTTTCTTTGTTATAGGGGAAGGCTCTTCGCAGGAGGGGATGAAGAAGAGGGAAAGAGAGTTCTATGTAAAAGTGACTATAATGATAAAATATTCATACCCTAAAAAAAGGTGACCAAAAGAATGTCAAATAATAAAACTTAAATAAAAAGTCCACAAAGGGATATCATGTAGAAGGATTAACCCTGTTTGGTTTGGCCCTAGAGGGAAGAACAAGGGGCAATGGGCAAGAAGCTGGAATGACCCAACCTGGGGATTGATGTCAGGGTTATAGCAATCAGAGCTACCCAAAAATTCAAAGCTGCCTTAGGAAGTGGTGGATTCTCCCTCATTGGGGAACTTGAAGCAAACCCTAGATCAGAGGCCCTTAACCAAGAGCCCATTAACTTGGTTTTTATTTTTTTTAAGTAAAAATTTTAAATGAATTCTTTGATATAGTTGATTTTCTCTGTAACCTTATGTATTTTATTTTATGCATTTAGAAACATCATTCTGAGAAGGGATCTACTGGATTCATTACACTGCAAAAGAAACCCAGGACACAGAGAAAGTTAAGAACTCTGGTTCTAGGTGATCATTTATCTGCCCCGTTGTAGGAAGGATTCTTTTGGGGGGAAGGCTTGATCTATGTCCCTTGAAGTCTTTTTACAATTCTAAAATTCTATGATTCATCTCTAAATGCTCCTAGGATGACATGATTTGTTTTGAGTCTCATTCCAAGTTTTCTTTAAATTTGTTTTCACTTTCATTGCTTTTCACTGTTTTGTAAGGCAATGCTAATTGTAATAATTGAACACCTTCCTCTACAGTTTTACAAATGAGTCTGAATTCTAAACTAATGTTATCCTTGGCTGTCTATCATCTCTCTACTTGGAAAGATCAAGTGTTGTTTACAACAGGGAATTCTGGGTTCTTTAGACTCCTAATGGTGATGGTTTTAAATCTGTTAAAATTTTTACAGAAATCATGACTATTAAGGACAACGGCTTTTTCTTTTTCCATTTTCTACTCTGAGGAATCAACAGATAATTTGATGTTGAAGTGTTGAAACTACAGAAGGTAGAAGAGTAGATTAGGAAAAGTCTTTGCTGACCCCAACCTTTCTTTTAATTGACAAAATAGGCAGAATACACAAGTATCATCTCAAAGTAGGACTGATCATAAAGTGATCTAAAATAGACACAGAATCATATATCTAAAAGATGGACAAGACCATATAATCCAATCCTCTCATTTTACAAATGAGGAAACTGAGCCCCTGAGATGTTACTTACCCAAGATCATATGAGGGAAGGGGGTAGAGAAGGAAGGACAACAAGGTCTGAATCCACTTCTTCCAACTACAAATTTTGCTCTCTTCGCACTGCTATGGGGTTTTTTTCTGCCTATTTTATAAATCCATGAAATTTAAAATAACTTGAAAACTATGACTTTAATTATGAACAAAATATCACAGCACAGTCAAACCTCAGTTAACTATAATCTTGGCTAGAATCCAGTTTTTAAGGAAAAGTATTGATTCAGCAGAAAAGTTCATACAAGTACCTTAAGCTAAAAGCAAAAACAAACCAAAAAAACCCAACTTCTAGAACATTACAGATTCAAACCCAAGCTCCTACTTCTTAATTATTATACAATAATCATTATATTCAGAAACATTTCTCTGATATACTACCAAATCCAGGAATCAAAGATTCAATTATTTAGGAAAATAGACTAATGTATTTTTAAAAGATTTCCAACATATGATCAAGCAAAAAGGATTTTTCTGCTTAGTTTTCAATTAAAATGAAAACTCCATCTCTTTTCTAAGAAAATGATGGTTAATTAAGGTTTTACTATAATGACCATGTTGGGTCTCAATTCCTATTTCAAAGGAATGTGCTGAGGAAAAATTATGTTACCTATGTATTAACTGGTTTAAAAAAAAAAGGTATACCCAAACTTCATCAATGAAGCATATTATCCTGATGTGTGAAAGTATTAAGCCTAAGAAAGTCTAATGAAACCTAGTAGGTGTAAAAAACCCTTTGTAATGACAAGTCAAGAGATAAAGGCATTAGCCCCCTTACTATTTGTGCTCTGAAGAAATAAAACTAGAGTTAAGCAAGAGTTTAGATTTTGTTCCTAAAATTACTTACAACTGTCCATGAAGTTGGGAATCAGAAGACCTACGTCCTCTACCAGATGTGAAATACGACGGACAGTAGAATGAAGACTCCTAGAGGGCAAACATGCTTTTGTTTGGTTCCCGGTGCCTTTTAACAGCACCTGAAACATAGTGCCTGCTTAATAAATAAATGCTTGTTGAACTGTAACTGCCTCTCGCACATTTCTTCATTTAAGTGGATGAATTAGATTTGCTCAAGGTTATGTCTAGTGCTAAGATCTGTAATTCTAGGAAGAGAAGAAACTTTCTCAAAGCTAATTGCCAATGAGCTGAAAATAAATGTACCGCTCCACCAATCACTGAATGATTATGTGAATGGATTAAGTTTTATCAGCAATATTTACCAAATTCCCGTTGTTTCAGGCGTTCAGCACTACTGGTAAGTATAGTTTTGCTTTAAACAACTTAAAATCTAAAGAGGATGATAGTTAAGAAATGATGAACAACTTTAAAAAATTTAACAAATACAATGTTAACTACGATACTCAGGGCTCTAACCACGTTGGCAGAAATTTCCCCATTTGAAGAAGCACAGGGCTCACCCACAAGCTGTGAGCTCATTTCTGGCTTCCTTACTCCCTTTTCAGAACCCCTAAGTACAAGATTTCTGCATCAGGTCTTAGAAAGCTGTACTGACTTCAGGGTGACAAACCTAAACTCTGCATGTGTCTTTTTTCAAAAAGTGTGTCAGTTAATGAAAAGGAAATGTGCAATAATAGTGAGACTGACTAAAGGGGTTCTGTGCTAAGCAATCAGTTTTTTTGAATGGATCCTGTCATCTCATTTGTATTTCCTCCGTAAGTGAACAAAGTAACCCACTCACCTATACCTTCTCAACACAGTGCAATTCTTACCTATCATCTCCCATCTCTTTATTTTCTTTGACATTTTATTGGTATCACGCAGAAATACTCAGACTGTTCATCTCTCATCCCTACACTACTGCTTCATGACCACACCACATCTTTTTCATAGTACTCACGGCACTTCAAGTTCTAAATTATGGTTAGAAAGAACTTCCTATACACTGAATTACTTTTAAAATAATCTTTAAAAAACCACTGTTCACGTGCAGATTAGACTCTCATTAAACCACTTTTTATTCATAGACAAAGCCACTCTTTCCCACAGAAGTGAGATCCAATGTACACTTCAAGGTAATTCTAACAGGTATCCACTAGATTCCACACACAACCAGACACCAGGCTTTTAAAGTAAGTTCAGGACGAACAAAGTGAAATTTCTGAACTCTAAATCCGTACCTCACACATTAAGAATCCGCCTCACACTATAAAACCGTGCACACCCTTTGGCCCAGAAAAGCCATGACTAGGCCTGTACCCCAAAGAGATCAAAGCGCCTTCTTGTGGTGGCACAGAACTGGAAACAGAGGGGCTGCCCCTCCACGGGGGAATGCCTGGGAACACTACCGGGCCGTAAGACGTGATGAGCAGGCGGCTTTCTAGGAACCGATGAGAAGAGAAGGGAGACAAGCCAAGCCAACGTTGCCCTCAGACCAAGCGTGGGCGCCCTGGCCATTCTCGAGCAGGGCGATGACCCCTAGCAATCCCAAAGGGCCTGCAGAGGAAGGCCCGGGGTCTGAGCGGGGCTCAAGCAGCGCCTTAACCTGGCTTCTCCTGAGGGGTTTGGTCTCTTCTCTTTCACGACCTGACTAGCAAGGAAACGTTTTGCGTGACTGCACAAGTGCAACCTCCATCAAGCTGCCTGCCTCCTCCGGTGGGGCAAGAGAGGGAGCTTGGAACCTGAAAACCGGGAAAATGCTAAAAACACTGGCATATGTGACTGAGAAAGATGGAGTGTTTCTACAAGAATCTGCCCGGCGCTGCTGGATGTCCCTCCTGAGAGAGGGCAGGCCACGCGCCTCCTGCTGACGGGGGTCCCGGGGCCCTGTCCCTCATCATCACCGCCTGCTGGGCTAAGGAGGAGCCTCAACGTGGTCCGGACCCTCAGCCCGGCATCACAAGCCCCGTGCCACGGTTCGGTCTGCTTAGGGGCCGCCAAAGGCCCAACTCCAAGGGGCACTCAACGGCCCAGCTCCGGGGGTACCAAGGGGCACTGAAGGGCCCGGCTCCGGGCACCCTCTGCCCATTCCTGCCCGCTCACGGACCCGCACCTGGAAGCCGTCTCGGGCACCCCTGGGGTCCCTCTCACTGAGATGGGCTCTGCCGGGCACCGGGCCCCACCCCACAGCAGGGGTCTGCGCACGGCCCGCGCTCTACATCAGAATACCTAAAAAACTGCTTCTGCAGCCGTCCACGCAATCCAGAAGCTGGAGCGTCAGGGCAGTGTAGACAGACTGCGGCAGCTGGAACAGACTCCGCGAATCCGGGGGAACAAACGCACCCTTCCGGCCCGACATCACCGCGGGGTCAGGACCCAGCAATTCGACACCGGGCGGCCCCTGCGCGGACGCCAAATGCCCTCCGCGATCCGGATACGGCGCGGAAGCAGCGCAGGGACGGCGGTGTGATCGCGGCGTCTACAGGGGCATCTTCGGCTCCAAAGCGAGCCTCCGTCAGGCCGGCGTGAGGCTGGGGCGGTGCGCGGAGGCGCTCCGTCTACGCGGGCTCCGTCTGTCTACGCGGGCTCCGTCTGTCTACACGGGCTCCGTCTACGCGGGGTCCCCGGCGCACTCACGCACGCCTCGGGTCGCTCTCCTCCACCTCTTCACAGCCCGACCGCTTCTCCTCTCATTTCAATGGAAGGCCCGGGGCCTCCCCGCGCCCACCGCCCGCAACTTCAACTTCGGAACACCTGCGGCGGCTCCGGCGAGGTCCCAGCGCGGCCTCTGCCCTTCCTCCGCACACACCACCGACAGTTACTGCGCCATTTTCCGGAGAGGGGGCGCGATGAAGTCAGCCCGCGTCCCTCGGCCCCCCTCCGATCGGAGGAGCCCTATGGGGGGGTCAGGGGGCAGCGGGGGCTCCCCCGGCCTCCGCTCGTCCTCACCCCCGTTTTTAATCACAAACGCTCCCGTACCAACAGGTTAAACCGACACGGATTGAGCCTGGGCCCCCGACCAGGGGAGCGCAGCACGGCTGCCCCCCTCCCCCCCGCCCCGAGTGGCTGCTCCTGGCCCCGCGCGGCTCCCTCGGCCGCGGCCCCCGGACGGGGCTGCGTCCCCCGGAGGCCCAGGCCCAGGCCCTCCGGGGCGGCCGCTCTCGGCTCCCCCGACCCCTCGGGAGGCCCGGCCCGGCGGGGGAGCTGTCAGTCGGGCCTTCCCGCACGGGGGGCGGGGGGAGGGGAGAGGAGGGGAGAGCTAGAGGCGAACAAAGAGGCCCCGCGGGCCCGGGAGAGCGGGGCCGAGGCCGCGCCCGCGCCCGCCGCACCCCCGCCGCCCTCGTTCCCACGGCGGGTGCGCCGGGCTCGGAACCGGCCCGCCGGACGGGGAGGGAGGAGAAGAGCGGGTCCGCCGGGGCCGGGGAGGGGGCGGCGGCCGCCACCATGTCCGCCCGCCCCTCCCCAGAAGCGGGGAGCCGGGCGGACAAAGCGCGGCGGCGCGGGCGGGCGGCCCCGACCGACCCCCGCCCCCCACCGACCCCCGCGGAATAAGCGGGGCCAGGAGCCCCGGAAACCCGGCGCCTTAATGCAATAAACAGGAAATCGCGGGGATGATCTGGGTTCCGGGGGAAGTGGAATTATTTTTTACCAGCGAAGAGATCAACTTCCACATCCGGTGGTAACAGGGCCCTGCACAGACCCGCACTGACCTGGAAAAGCTTCGGGAGCGGCGGCGGGGGAGCGGCGGGAGAGGCGGCGGGCCCCGAGGCACTGGTACCCGGCCGGGCTGGCGCGGCCCCGCTCTCAACGAAGCGCTTCACAGCCACCGGGCGCTATTTTCCGAAAATGCCGCGTCTGGTCGGCGCCCAAAAGCCCCACCGAAAAGTCCCCCGTGCTTCTCGCGGAGGGACACATGGTGTGCGAGTGAGTCGAGCTCCCAGCATCCCTCCCTCTGCCCTCGCCGCGCTCGGCCTGCCTCCCCTCCCCCCGCCGCTTTTTTTTCTTTTTTTCTGCCGCCCTCCCGGCCCAAGCTGCCTTTCCCGCGCCCTAACCCCTGACCCGGCGGGAGAGAGAGGGGATGGCGGTTGTGATGTGTAACGGAGGAGAGGGAACTAGGCCATTTCAAGGTTTTCTGCCACACAAAGAAACCGGCGGAATGATCTGCTCGTGACGAACGCGAGTCCCGGCCGGGACTGCGCCTGCGCGCCGCGAGGGGGGGCGGCGACTTGTCCATGTGGACGCTGGGCCCGAGCGCAGGCAGTTCCTGCTCCTTCCCGCCCGTTTTCGTTTCTCCGTGAATTGAAAAAAACCAACAACCGGCGGAGCCTGTCTGACCTTTATTTGCCTGTGGTGGGACCCGAGATCCGTCTGCGCCCCCAGGGCCTGCGTGTTTGGAAGGGAGATGGGGGAGGGCCAACTGCCCAGTACAACTCTGGGAGACTTGGGGGGCAGGGAGAAGGAGGGGGTGTCGTGTTACTGGGGGAGCGCCCGTGGGAAGAACTGGCTGGTGCGGTCGGGGCCAGGCCGACCGAAAGAAAGGTAACTGCACGGTGACCGGACTTTCCAGGACGGAGCGTCCAGCCCTGGCTGAGACACGTGGGCCGAGGGGTCCCCTGGGCCTCCCGGATGTAGAAGAAGCCACCAGAAGCTTGGCTTAGAAGCGTTTGTCCCTCCTTGCAAGCCCCGAGACGGCTTAGTGCCGAGGCGCCGGCCTCTGAAGGCCGAGATGACCTAGTCCGGGCGCGGAGCCGAGCGGGGCTGCGTGAGCCTGGGCCAGTCACTTACCGGTTTGCGGTCAGCCGCTCCCTGCTGACTCGTAACATTGTAGCAGTGTGTGTCTGGGGGGGGGATTCACGTACGCCCCGGAGCCTCCGGAGCAGCTGCCAGGCTGAACTGGTTGAGGGATTTTCTCATCAGGCTTAAGTGTTTTAATTCACAGATATTTGAATTCAGTTAATTTATATTTACAACCTCCTGCCCTATTTGGAAAAGGGAAAAGTTGGCAGCTCCACTGGTTTTGTTTTCTGGCTGTAGAGTCTGGCACGATCTGAACATCGAGGCAGGAAAGTTGGCTCTGTCCTTTGGACCTTTCGGGGTGATACAGCACACCTGATTTAAATACTTGTCACAGAGCCCTGAATTTTCTGGCATTAAAATTTGTTGTCGTTCAGTTCTGTTGGACTCTTTGTGACCCCGTTAGGGCTTTCCTTAGCAAAGATACTGGAGTGGTTCGCTGTTCCCTTCTGCTGACGAGGAACTGAGGCAAACTGGGTTAAGTGGGCTGCCCAGGGCCACGCAGCCAGTAAGTATCTGAGGCTGGACCTGAACTGCAGGCCCAGCACTCTATCCACTGGGCCACCGAGCTGCCTGACGTAAAAACGTGCACATCCATACGAACTGTGCCCCCCTTCATCTGCCCTCCCAATCTTTTACAGTAATCAAGCATTCGTTGAGTGCTCGCTCTGTGGCAAGTACTGCTAAGCACTGGGACTACATAGACATAAAGGCCGACCTCAGAGTGTACCTTGTAAAGGAAGGGACTCCATGTAAGTAGGTGCATGGAAGGTAACCTGGGAAATGAAAGCTCTAATAGATGGAAGAACCAAGAAAGGCTGTCTGCAGAAGATGGGATTGAAAAGTCTTGGCATGAGCAGATCTTGCAAATGCACTGAGAGAGGATGTCCTATTTGAGGGACTGCTCATAGGCCAACGTAACTGGATCATAGTGTTCTGGCAGAGGAGTAAAGTCTAAGAAAACTGGAAAGGCCAGAAGGGAGGAGGTTAGAAAGAGTTTTACATGCTAACCTTAGTCATTTCAGCATGTGCATCCGTGCCAGACCAGTCACTACTGCTCTCAAGGAGTTTACTTTCCCTAAATCTGCTTATTTCTGCTTTTACAGAATGTATGTGATACAGACTTAGCAAGTTCTTGTTTACCTTTTTTAAATTGGCATACCCAAAAAGAAGTAAATTGTAATTTTAATTGTGAGTGTTGGGTGTTTCCCTACCACTTGAGATCTTATAGCTAATAAGAGACTTGACAGGTTTGTTCATTAACATTCACTTTTTTTACATGGTTTTTGAGAAAGGGCTAACAGACTTTTTTTCATTTAAAAATATGAAGGGACAAGGAGACATAAAGGTTAGTAACAAAACTAAAAATAATATTTGTGTAAGAAAAATTCAGTGCTCATAGGAAACAATGAAAAGGACTAAATTAACAATTGAATGAAAAAGTTTTCAAGAAAATAGAAGAGTGAGTAATAAACCACAATTTTGCAACCTGGGCGTGGCTGCCTTCCTGGAAATACTTTTTAAAATCCATGAAAGATTTTTTAAAACTAAATTAAACATCAACGGCCAAAAATTCAAAAACTGATCAAGTGAAATGGCAAGAGTATATGTTTATGGTTTGAAGTTTTGATGAGCATATAATATGCAAGAGAAATATGCTAGCAGTGACAGATTGGGTGCTATTAAATGGGATAGTATTGGGGAAAGGGTGAAGTTTTATGAAAGAAGTAGGTGGCAGAATACATAATCACGTAATGTGAATGAAAAAACATTTACCACCTGGTTATGCTTTTATTAAAGAGAAAATAAGCATTTATTAGGCACCTACCGTGTACCAAGCACTTTGATAAATGCTAAACAAAGACAAGTGAAAGAATTTCTGTCCTCAAGGATCATTGATCTAGAACTGGAAGAAACCTCAGAGGTCAAGTCCAACTCTCTCAGGTTTGGAGAGATTGAATGACTGACTGAGGATCATACATCCAGTGTCTGAGGAGGCATTTGACCCAAGGTCACAAAGGCATTAAGTGATAGGCAGGATTTGAACTAAGCTCCAGTGCAAGGGCCCCTCCCAACATGCCTCCATGCTCTTATATTCCTGTTATACAGTCTATCCCTACATTCTTTTGGGAGAGACATGTACATATATGTTAAAAATTGGATAAGGTGATTTGAGAGGAAAGGTCCCAAGCACCTGTGGAATTCAGGAAAGGCCTTGTGTGTAGGTTGTACTCAAACTGAGTCTTAAAAGGGACTAGGGACTCGGAGCCAGAAGTGAGGAGGGAGTGAGGTCTAGGAACGGGGATGGCCAATGCAAAGGCACAGAAGTGAGAAATGGATTGCTATTATTAATAACTGTCCTCTATTCTTTATATGTGACAGTACATCTCATTAGCTGCCCATCTTCCACGCCTGAAATCCATACTCACCTCACTTGCACTTTATAGACTTCCTCCTTCAAGATGAAGTTCAGAAATCTCATATTTGTAGCCTTGCCCCACGACCACCAATAACTGCTAGTGCCCTCCTTCCCAACAGACTTGTAATTAACTATTTTGTACTTATATAGAGAGAGAGAGATGAGGAAACTGAAGCCTGAGTACTTACTCTCATGTGTCCTTCTTGTCTCCCCTGTTCCAATGTGAGCTTTCTGGTAGAGAGTTTCATTCTTTGTAACCCTTCCGTAGAGTCGTCACTTAATAAATACTTGTTCGAAGCCTTGAATTCACACCTCATCAGTGCTGCCTCTGGGGCTTTTTTGATTAAATTTGGTACCAAAGGAACAAAGTTTCATCTTTTGGTAATGTGAATTCATTCAGTATTTTAGTCTCTTTTTGTATCTTGTATGTTTCTGTCCCTTTGGGTTTTTTCTTTTTAATTTATGGGATAAAACAAGCATTTTCATAACATAGTACAATAAAAAGATGATTGTACATGAAATTGCAAATCTACTATGCAGAATTTGCTATTTCTTTCAAATATACAACAAAATTGTCATGTAAATTTTTTTTTCTCTTTTTCTCTATCCCTTTGGGTTTCTATATGGACCTGTCAGCCTTCTAGGAGCTCTGTTTTAATTTTGTTTGTTTGCCTGACCACTTCAGAATCCACATCTTTGCCTCATATAAGCAAAGCCTTTTGATCTGTGTCGCGCTGTGAGAAGTGCCCTGGCTCTGAAATCAGAAGGAGGAGCCATCTAGTCCCTCTTTCTAAGTTTTTTTCTAGGTGACTTTGGCAAGTTACTTAGCTTCCCTATATCGGTTCCCTCATCAAGCCTACATTTTCCTTTTTCATCTCCCCATTGTTTCTGATTCTGCCCTTTGGGGATACACAGAACAAGTTGAATCTCCTTTCCACATTACATAACTATACTGTATTCCCTGAGTCTTCTCTGCCTGCTGGACACCCCTAGGTCTTTCAGCCCCTGGTTGTTCTCTTCTGGATACTCTTCAGTATAGCAACATCTTTCTTAAACACAGTAGACAATCAACAAACGTTTAATTAAGCACTGTATATTAAGGACCATGCTAGGTGCCAGAGATGCAAAAACATATACACATATATATGCATGTATGTATGTTCATATAAATACATGTATGTATAAGTGTCTGTATATAAAATTAAGGGGGAGAAAGGTTACCTTCAGCCAAGAGAATCATGCCTGAAATACTCTTCCCTCCTCCCTTTTGGCTTCCCTTTAAATCCCAGCTAAATCTTTTCCTCACCCTTTTTAATTCCAGTGCTTTCCCTCTTAATTCCTAATTGTCCTATACCCAGCTAGCTTTGTATATTTGCTTGTTGTCTCCCCCTTTAGATTGGGAGCTTCTGGAGGGCAGGGACTGCCTTTTGACTTTTGTATCCCCAGGCACTTAGTAATACATGTTGATTGACTTTGAAAGCCAGGTTTAGGTATACCTAATTCGGCAGGCTATGAAGAGTCATTCGTTGACTGACTACCCAGTGATCCATCAGCTTTCAAAGGTTCAATGATCTACCCAGGTGATTATTTTCTTTTTTTTTTCTTTTTTGCTAGGCGGTGTAGGCAGTAACCCTATCTCTGCCTCCATCAATACTTAAATCCATTGTACCCTTGCCCTATCAGAGATCCAAATCAACAAATATTTATTAAGCATCTACTGTGTGCCAGGCATTGCATTGAGTGCTAGGGAGGCCAAGATAGGCAGAAGACCATCCCTGCCCACAAGGAGATTACAATCTAATGGTAACGATCTAAAAATCAAACCCCAACCTTGAATTTCTCCCATGTCCACAGCAGTAAGATGCAAACAAGAGTGAATAAATGCAGCATGTCCCAATAGTCTTAGTGTGATTTTAAGCTACTAAAGATTTGGGATACCCTGGATAAACTATTTTGAAAATTTAAAAACCAAAAGCTTAAAGCTGCACCAAGACTTTGGGGAACCTGAATAAACGTATTTGAAAACTTCAAAATGCTACGTAAATGTCAAGTTATTGTTTGTTTTATATACAATTTACTTTATGTAGCACTTTAAGGATGTGACAATAATTCTTTGAGGTAGATAATATAAGTATTATTACATCAACTAAAGAAAAATGACGAAACAGAGGGTTAATTGACTTGTTCCCTTCACAGCTGCTAAGAGCCTGAGCCAGGATTTAAACCCGTCTTCTGGCTCCAAATCTAGGACCCTTTCAACCTGTCTGTTTGTAACCTATGTTTCCAGTTTTATTCACATTATTCCATTACATACAATCAATACTCCAGCCAAATTGGATCATATCGCCTATTTATACCCCTATATTCACACAAATTCTCTTCCAATTCCCTCCCCAGCTCTCTGAAATTCCTTGCTTTCATTAATGGCCTTATCTTGTTTTCTTAAAGGTCATGGTCTTAAAGCAGAAAAGATTCAGGTCAACGGGAAATTGAAGCCATAAATTCACATAGGTAGTGATTGACAGCCAGGATTCAAACCCAGCCCCTCCGAGTCAAAATACAACACTCTTTCCATTGCCTTCCCTCATACTTTCACTGAATGCAATCTTTCTCTCTTCAAATAGTAACCTAGCATTTTGTCTTAACTTCTCTTTTGTGAATATTATTGTGGTGTAAGAAATTATATTTGTGAGAAATACAGAGAACCATAGAAAGAACTATAGGAACTGATGCAGAATGAAATAAGTGGACCGCGAAAACAATTTACACATTAACTACGACAAGGCAAATGGAAAAAATAACATTAAAAAATTAAAATAAATGTAACAAAATTATCAAGATCAAACAGAACTCAAATGAAGACGTGTAATACATCACTCTCAACCTTTTCCCTTTGTGGGATATTATACACTGTACCTGTTTTTAGACTTTTTCAATGTATTGATCAGTTATGCTGATTTTTTTTTCCTCTAAGAAAAATAGTTTTTGTCATATGACAGCTCTCTAGGAGTGGGAAGGGAAGAGATACTTGGGATAACTAGTGATGTAAGAAACAGAAAAATATCAATAAAAACATTTTTAAAGCACTGTAAAAATGCTATCATTATTACCTGCTAATTACCTTACAGATATAAGTATTTACATACTTCTCTCTACTGTAGGATTTAATGAACAATGGACCCTGAACTTAGATTAAACTCAGATAAGTTCAATAGTTTAAAATTTTGAAAAAAGTAAACTCAAACTTCTCCCAAGGGCCACCTCACTCTGAATATCTTCTTTTCCTTAAAAGATCAAAAGGGAAACTCAAGCCATATGTATACCTGTGGATAGATTAGTTCCTGTTAATATTCTTGAGAGTCAAAAACAGCTAGCAGCTATAGCCGTCTGTTGGACTGAGCTGTGAACACGATACACTTGAGCAGCTGTGGTTTTCTAGTTAGCAATAGTTAACACCTTATGCAGAAAACTTACTGTGGATGAGATGGTATTAGCATTGGGCAAATAGTTATCCCAGAACCTAACATCAATTTTTATCTGCCAGGTCTTAGGCAGTGGCCATGTCTCAAAAGAAAAAGCCCAAAACCTTTAGCTGAATCACATAGGGCTAATCAATGAAATTGGCCCCAGAATGGTCATATTTTTGAGTGACTGCCTAGTTTCCTTTTTGCTACCTGTGAAGTGACAAGTACTGGACCAATGATTCCTCCTAAATAAGGAAGCCAATGCAAGTTAGCTCTCTGAAGTTTAGCCTTAAGAGAGCTGCCTAGAGCACTGAGAGGGTAACTGTCTTGCCCTAGTATGTGTCAGAAGCAGATTTGAGCCCGGGTCTTCCTGACTTCCAGCTCAGCTCTCTATTCCCTATGCCACACCAGCCCACTTCTCTATTTCCTGTGCCACACTACCTCTTTGAGCTGAAAGATAACCAAATAATGTGACCAGGAATCCACGCTTCTACTTCAGGCAGGTAACTGAGAGGTTCATCTCATCTGTAAAAGCCGTGATTCCCAATTCTGGATGGACAGCACCACCTATTGTGCTGTCCCTCTACCCCTTTTGTGGATACATCTAGTTGTTCTTGTGGTAAGAAAGAAAAGGTTAGAAGTAATAGTCTAAAGGGGAACCACCATGTGATGGGGGAATGCTATTTACAGCTTTGAACCTAAAAGCTAAAACTGGAAGTGAAAATTGGAGGGAGGAATTACAGGGTTCAGAGAAACTTTATAGAAACTCTGGTTCTTGTACTTGGATGCTCAACTTTGTGGTCTGCAGCAACTGCTACTTTTTTTATGCTGCTACACCCAAGTTCCTGCTACTGTCCTTTCCCTTGGCTCCCTCCAACATCCAGGAGAATCCTAAATGTCCTTCAGAAGCTAAAAAACTGAACCCTGTTCCTTGGGTCATCAGTGCTGTGCTAACCACAAAACCGGCCATAATTCCAACTCCCAGGATGCCATGGCGCTCTCTATCTCCTGCCCAAAATGTGCTCCTTCCTCAACTTTGTCTCAGAATCTGTGTCTTCAAGATGCAGCTCAAGCACCATCTTCTTACAGGAAGCCTTTCCTGGTCCCCATAATTGCAGTGTCTTCCCTCCCAAATTGACTTGTATTTATTCTGTATGTTGCTGTAATGGGAGCAGGGGGATGTATACTGGGGACCCCATCCTCAGAGCATGCACAACATGCTCTCCTGCTGCCAGCCCCTGTGGAAGAAACTAAGGAACCTGTTTCTGGAAAGGTATGATAATGTCATAGGAGGCAGTGATTATCGACTACTGTTTCTAGAAATTTATCAGTGAAGAGGGGGAGGATTAAAACCAGAAGGGTAAGAGAGTCAAAGTAAGGTTTTTAGGGGGTTTTTTGTTTTATCATAAGAGGGATCTGAGCATGTTTATAGTCAGAGTTGGAATATTCTGTTGGATTGGGAAAGGGAGGAGGGAATGATCATCAGAGAAGCAATATCCTGGGAGGAGGGGATGGATCAAAGACATTCCTGGATGGATGAGCACTGTAAGAAAGAGGGCCATTTCATCTTCTGAGACTGGAGAAAAGAACAGATGAGTTGAAAAAAAGTTTTTGGTTTTACTTTTTTGTTTTTCCATACAGAGGGTATGGTCAGGAGTAAGGCAGCCCAAACTGACAGGGCTGAAGCATCAGGTCTTTGTCGAAGGTGTTTCATTATACACGATGTTATACATCTCCATTGATGTCTTTTTGTGAGATTTGAAAGAGGTATCCTTGGCCCAACTTCCACATTAAGAATGAGGGCAGCTAAGTGGTGCAGTGGATAGAGCACCAGTGCAGGAGTCAGAAGGACCTGAGTTCAAATCTCACCTCAGACACTTGACACTCACCAGCTCTGTGACCTTGGGCAAGTCACTTAATCCCACATGCCTCATCCTGGGTCATCTCCAGTCATCCTGATGAATATCTGGTCACTGGATTCAGATGGCTCTAGAGGAGAGCTGGTGACCTGCACAGCCCTCCCTCACTCAAAACAAAGTCAAGTGCAAGTCACATCATCATTTTTCTGATGGCATGGTCTTCTTCGGCAACGAAGGACAAACACACGTTAAGAATGACTTTGTCATTTAGGGATCATTGAGTTGTGGCTAATGTATATCTGATGAGTACACAGGCCTCTGCAGGGAAGATTCTGTGGCCCCCAAAATCCCAAGGGGGGATCCAGATGGGCCTGGAAATAACAGCAGAGTGGTGAGAATACCTTGATCAAGAGAGGTCCTGGACAATGCTTGGTACCAAGACCAAGTGGATGCGGTCCTGAACCAAGCCAATGTGCTACAAGGGATAAAACCATATTATGAAGGAGAAAACCTTGCCCTCCCTTAGGTTTATGAGTGAGGAATTCAACTCTCTGTTAACCCTCAGTTCTTTCCACTTTCAGAGTCTGTCCTCTAAGACTGCAGGATTGTAGAGGTCCCTGAAGGAGGTGGGCTTCATCATTTGGTGAGGGAGAATGGACTTTGATGGACATCTTTTGTGTTTTGCATTTTCCAAGGGTTTCAACTCATTCCAATTCCACAAACATTTATTAATCTCCTACTATCTGCAAAGCACTATACTAGCTGCTAAGGATATAAAGACAAAAACAGACAAGAAAAAAAAGCAACAGCCCCCGACCTCAAGGAGCTTACTGGGAGGATAAAACGTACACAGATTTAAATTCGAAGTATATACAAAGTAATTTCAAGAGGGAGCAAGGACTAATAGCTAGGATAATCACCTTGCAGGAAGTGGAACCTGTGGTGTGCTTTGAAGGAAACTTGGGATTCTAAGAGGTGATGAGGAGGAAGAAATTCATTCCAGACATGGGGGAACCACCTATTCGAATCACAGATACATGAGATAGAAATTTGTGTGGAGAGAACAGCTAGCAGCCCAGTTTGATTGGAATAAGGAACATGTAAAGAGGAGCAAGATAACCTAACGAGGATGTCAAAGGTTAGGGGGTAGATATATTTTGGAGGGCTTTCAATGCCAAGTACCAAATCTTGGATCTTATGCTAGAGCCATTTTCAAATCTTCCAGCAAAGTAGGAAATGGGATCACCCATTGAAAGAGGAGTAAGGGGATGCAGAGGGGAATGCAAGGAAAGTGGAGAAAGTCTGCAGGTGAGGGCCAGACAAAGTTGGGGACACAGGCTATGGATGTTTTCTGGAATTTTCCTACCAATATTCAGCTGTATGAAATAAGAGTCATCAAAGACAAGTAGTGGGAATGAACTATGTCCATGTCGGAGTTGGAAGGCCCTGATGACCTTTCCTGTCATTGATCATTTCCTCCATTTTAAGGAAGGCCTCTAAGCTCAGTTA
Organism: Notamacropus eugenii; assembly: GCF_028372415.1. Classification (NCBI taxonomy): domain Eukaryota; kingdom Metazoa; phylum Chordata; class Mammalia; order Diprotodontia; family Macropodidae; genus Notamacropus; species Notamacropus eugenii. The sequence continues at coordinate 2,632,016 of NC_092878.1, read as the reverse complement.
TGTTCACTCCTTTGGTCCTCTCTAGGCCCCACTCCTGACACTACAGCCTTCTTTCTCTATTATATTATAGCCACATTCCATACTGTGCCCCAGTAGCCTTCTCATCTTGGAAGATTCCGCCGTTCCTGCAGCCTTCTTACATAGGAAGATCCCTCTTACCCCAGAGACTCCTTCCTGTAATTGATCATTTCTTCCAAAACATCCATTTGAAGAAAGGTCAACCATATTCCCTCCATTCCTCTCTGGATCCTGCTCTTAACTCTCTAGACTTATTTTTCTGCTATATCCCTACATGGCTACCCCCACTCTTTTCAGCAACCTTTTATATATTCTCTTTTCCCATTAGAATATAAACTCCTTGAGGGAAGAGACTGATTTCATTTTTCCTTCTGATTATATCCCCAGTGCTTGTCACAGTGCCTGGAACAGTCAACATTTAATAAATGCTAGTTGGCTTGACTTTTCAAGTGAAAATTTTTATTTTTAGTTTTTTTCCAATTGCATGTAATAAAAATTTTAACTTTTTTTTAAATTTTGAGTTCCAAATTCTCTAACCACCCCCCCACCTCTCCTCCCTCCTTGAGAAGGCAATCTGATATAGATTATACACATGCAGTCATGCAAAACACATTTCCATATTAGTCATCTTGTAAAAGAAAACACAGATTCCCCCCACCCCCAAAAAAAAACACAAGAGAAATAAATTTTTTAAAAAGTAGACTTAGATCTGCATTCAGAATCCATCAGTTCTTTCTCTGGAAGTGGCTAGCATTTTCCAACCTAACTCCTTCAGAATTTTCTTAGATCTTTATATTACTGAGAGTAGCAAAGTCAGTCACATTTGGTCACCCTACAATATAGCTGCTATTGTGTACAATGTTCTCCTGGTTCTGCTCACCTCCCTTGAATGAAGGTCTATTTGAACATGTAGAAAAAACTCAAAGTGTGTGTGTGTGTGTGTGTGTGTGTGTGTGTGTGTGTGTGTGTGTGTGTTGTGTGTCTCAGTGTTGGGGAAGTGGTAATGATGAAGCCCTTGAAGGCAGTGGTGTCCCTCATTTTCAGTTGCCAGGAAAGAGATATAGAAATCCTGTACCTAACCACCGTTTGGTGTTCTCTTCTCATTCTCTAAAATTTAATAATTAAACACTCAATTCTGATACCTGATCCACACAATTAGAGGGTTAGCATTGCTTTCCCCCATCCCCTAGGACCTTGTAAAGTTAGCTGTACATGGCAATTGAGGCAATCTCCAACGTTATAGTTTTAGCCAAGGCCTCTCAAAGCAAAGCTAAACGTAACCAAAACCCGTGGAGCAGGTAGGAAAGAACAGATCAACCAAAGGAAGGCTACTGAGCTGGCCCAACAAAAGGGATCACGCAGCTCTGTCTTATAATCATCATTCCTTCCTATTCCCTTCCTCAAAGACCACATTATTCAGATAGTTAATTCAGGGTTTACATAAACCTTGTTCAGACAGCCTAAGGAATTGATATCAACACCCCTTCCTTTCCTATTGTTTCTCTGTATCTATATAACTAAAGAGTGCAAAGATTAAAAACTATGAAACTAAAAAGAGCATCAAAGACCACAAAGAATCTGTGAAAGGGATCCTCTACTAGGTGGAAAGAATACACTATATTAAAAAGTACATCATTTAGATATCCCAAGGCATAAGGTGCATAAGGGTCTAGATTTTGTCAGCTTTTTTGCATTTATCAAAAACTAATTTACCTCCTACATGAATACAAAAAAAAAAATAGAATGCCCCACAGTCACCTCAAATTATGTTCACAACTGAACTAGCTCATCTGCTTTTTAAAAAGATTCTCCTTCCCAATTCTGTCTCAACCAGTGGTAGATAGCATTCATTGTACTTCTGAAGAAACTGAGGCTCAGTGATGTAACCAGTCACACAGGTTAGTAACTGAAGGAGCCTGGATTTGAGCCTAGACCCTCTGATCCAGCACCAATTCCCCACCATCCTGTTGTCTTAAGTAATCAGAACTTTCCAAGTAAGCAGAGTAAAGCAATAGTGGAGGAGGAACTATAATTCATAGACCTCTCTCCTTTTGTTTTCTCTCCTTTTAAGGGAGGGCAGGTTGAAGTGAGAGCAGGGAGGGAAGTAGATCTGTGATTTCATTAGTATAGGGAGCTCCAGATGAGGAAAATCCCTTTTATACCTGACTCCAAGGCCCCCTTTCTAACCAATAGGCTCCTCAGTTACCCCTTAAAACCAAGCCTTAAGACTTGCACATAGCTTTTCTGCTAGATCATGAAGATGAACAAGCAGCCAGTTTCTAAATTTGAATTAAAGCATCAGAGTGAGCTCATCTACCTGCTTAATTGCCAATATAATCCTTTCCAGAAAGACTTCTAGCTGAGTCTGTAGGGTTTTGCTTAATTGTTTCCTTTTGTTTTAAGGGGAGGGCTCAATGGGGGCTGAGGGGAAAGGAGATACATGTCAGGAAATAACTTACAAAAACAAAAGGCATTAGTAACACTTAAAAATCATTTGTAATGTGATTTTTCAATGGCAAATATGAACTCTGAAGAAGCACACATTTTAATGGGGTAGACAACATGTAAATTTCATGTATGTGTGCTAAATATATGTAAGTATGTAGATGCACACATGTAATGTAAATGAAATGTAATCTCAGAGAGAAGGAACTGAGGTGAGTGGGGTGAGAACAAAAAAAGATCTCCTGCAGTGGGGATTTGAGTTGAATTTTGAAGGAAAGCTAGGGGTGCAAGAGGAAGAGGGAGAACATTTACCTCTATGGCTATGGAGGTAGCCAGAGAAAATTTGAGGCCCATGTCTTTGACTTTACTCCCCTCTACAAACTCTATCATCTAGTTATACTGTCCTATTCCTTGAACATTGCACTCCATCTCTGAACTTCATACATTTTCACCATTTATCCTCAATGCCTAGAATACTCTCCCTTCTCATAGAGTTCATGGAGGGAAGTAAAGTATAAGAAAACTGGAAAGGGGATAGGCCATAAAAAGCTTTAAAAGTCAGAAGATTTTACATTTGAGCCTGGATATAGTACAGAGCCACTGGAATTTACTGAGGCAAATTTACTGCTTCTCTTTAGAAAAATCACTTTGACAGCTGAGTAGAAGATGGTTTGGAGAAAGAGAGACTTGAGACAGAAAGTAAGAAAATTATTGAAATGGTCCAGGAGTGGGGGAATAAGAGCTCGTAATAGGGTTGTGACTATGTGAATGGACAAAAGGGAATTACATGAAAGATGGTGTGAAGGTAAGAAGGAGAAAGTTGAACCACAGATGCTGAGATGACTGGCAGTGAGGAGTCAATCATGACACTGAAGTCATGTGCCTGGGTGACTGGAAAGATGATGGTGCCTTGTAATGGTAATTTAAATGGGAAGATCTTTCCCATCCATTAATAGGCCCATGTGACCTGCCTGGGTAACGTCAAGTCTAAGTAACATGGAGCTTGTGGTGGGAGGAGTTTGCTGAACAGGTGGAGCAGGAAGGGGTGGAGCAAGAAGTGAGTTGGAGCAGTCAGAGCAGTGAAAGAGAGAGTAGGCAACAACTAGCATGAGTGGCAGAGCTGTTTGTGATTTTGTTTAAGGGAGACTGTTTGTGATTTGTCTAAGGGAGCTGGTTTGTGGGAAACCTAACAGAGGGAAGGCTTGGGGATGGTAGTGCCCCTTGCATTGCTATTGTATATAGATTTCTTTGTTGCTATGATGGATTTGGTTTTCTAGTGTTGGGATGCAGCTTTTTGATGTTTGAATAAATGTTTTGATTCTATCTTCCATGTAGATAGTCTGTTACATTTTGTGATTCAGAACTGATTCATAGCCACTGCAGGTGCTGTGAATATCTCATTGGCACTACCTACCCATAAAAGAAAAAAAAATTAGGAAGAAGGGCATGTTTTAGAGAAAAGATAATGAGGTCTGTTTTGGGTCTGTTGAGTTTTGGATGCCTACAGGACATCCAGTTTGAGATAGCTAAATTGGTGATTTAAGACTAGAGCTATGGAGAGAGAGTAGGGCTGGATTTATATATCTAGGAATGACATGTAAGAAGATGATAGTAGAAAACATTAGAGATGCCAAAGTGGGAGAAGAGAGGGGGCCCAAGACAAACCCCTGGGGTCATCCACAGTTAATAAGCACTAACTGAAGGAAGATGCTACAAAGGATTCTGAGAAGGAGCAGTCAAACAAAAAGGAAAACCAGGAGAAAATAGTGTCACAAAAACCTGGAGAGAAGAGCATATCAAAGAGAAGAAAGTGATGGACAGTTTCAAATGCTTCAGAGAGATCAAGAAGGGTGAAGACTGAGAAAAGGTCCATAGTCTTGGCAATTAAGAGATCGTTGCTACCTTTGGAAAGAATGATTTCAGTTAAATAATGTGATTAGAAGCCAGATTATAGAGGATTTAGAATTAAGAGAAGAAGAAATAAAAGTAGCAAGTGTGGACAGCTTTTTCAAGCAATTAACTGAAAAGAGGAATATAAATATAGGATAATAGCTAGTGACATGGGTATATTTGTAAGCAGCAGGGAAGGAGCTAGGAGTCAAAGAGAGACTGAAGAAAAAGAATGTATGGATGGTAGTTGGGGCAATTTGCTGGAGGAGATGGGAAAGTATGGAATTTAAAATATCCATAGAAGGGTTTGCCTTAGCAAGAAGGAGGGCTGCCTCTTGATTAGAGATAGAAGTGAAGGAAGGAATATGGGGAAAGTTATGTGAGTGATATAAGAAAAGAAAGAAGGGAGAAGAGAGGCCCTGCATCCAATATCCACCTCTGTGTGTGTGTGTGTGTGTGTGTGTGTGTGTGTGTGTGTATGTGTGTGTAGGAAGTGATGTCCTCAGCATGAGAATAGGAGGGAGTGGGTATTGTGGGAGGCTTCAGGATGGACAAAAAGATTCAGAGTAGATGCGATGGTGAGTAGGATATCAAATTAATTAGGTTTTGGGGGTTTGTTTGTTTGTTTGTTTTTACAGCTTAGTGAGTAGCACAGCAGAGAGAGTGCCAGGCCTGGGGTCAGGAAGATCCGAGTTCCAATGTGGCTTCAGATGCTCACTAGCTGTGTGACCCTGGGCAAGTCACGTAACCCTGTTTGTCTCAGTTTCTTAATCTGTAAAATGAACTGAAAGAAATGGTTAAACCACTCTAATATCTCTGCTAAGAAAACCCCAAATGGGGTCACAGAGTCAGACATGACTGAAAACAACTAAATAACAACAGTATAATTAGAGAGATATAAAAGAATTGCTTTGGTGCATTGAGGGCCCAGTTGAGTTAATGTAACATAAATTTGTAAGTGCAGTGAATCAGCAAAATTTTGTGATTTTTCTATAACAAGTGAAGAAGATGGAAGAAGGTAGATGATGGGAATAATTCAAGGTTGGAGTTTGGCAAGGCATGATTTTTGGATCTTGGATAGGATGAGGAGGCAACAGATTCAAATGTAGAGGATAGGGATGTGAGCTGATTGAACAAGGGTGGAGAAAGGTTAGAAAGGAGTAAGTTACAGCCTGGGGAAGAATTGAGAAGTGGCAGGACTGGAGGTCACAGTGAGGACACAGATCAGATTTGGGGGTTGTAAGACATAGGGAAAGAGAATTATAAAAGATTATGATCACATGAGAAAATTTGAGAGTTGATGAACCTAGAAGTAGGTCACTTGTAGGTAATGGGCAGATCAAGAGTATGATCATCTCCATGTGTAGCTAGGGGTAGAATGGAGGAATAGGTGATGGGAAATTTGCAGACGGAGGAAACCTGAAGTTGGAGCCTATACTCTTTTCATCGTACCCTATTTCAGACATGAAAAGACTAAGTTCTCACTTCATTCATAAAGTTACAAAAACTTTAAAATGTTTTCCTGTTAAAAATGAATTGGAATAATTGAGATCTACTTGATTCTATTTAAAGTGGGACTTTCATAGGTGACTTTCTCCAAGTTGTTTGAGATGTAGGATGTCTTGAGTTACAAGTGCACGTGTTCAGTGTGTCATGCTTAACATTTTGCAAATATCTTAAAATAGAGGAAGAAGAGATGCAGAATAATTTAATGTATTCTTAAACATCTTTAGTAGAAGAGTGCTTTTCTGTGAACTCCTATCGAAGTTTCTAAAATCACTTTTATGGCATTTCAGTCAAACAAGCATTTACAGAGTACCTACCACATAGTTTGTAAGAGGCAGCATAGGGTAATGGAGACAAGAGTAGGCCTGGAGCTGAGAAGAGCCATATCCATATCCTCCTCCGGACATCAACTGGCTGTACAATTATGCTGTATGTGCTTCAGACAGCTCCCTGGGATTTACTTACTAGAGTCTTAGAGGGAGTGGTACAGTGGATAGAGTGACAGAACTGAAGTCAGGAAGACCCAGGTTCAAATTCTGCCTCAGACACTAGCTGTGTGACCTGGGCAAATTACTTAACCCTGTTTGCTCATCTGTAAAATGAGCTAGAAAGAAGGAAATAGCAAACCACTCCAGTATCGTTGCCAAGAAAACCCTAAATGGGGTCATGAGAGTTGTACACTCAACTAAAATGACTTAACAACAATGAAAGAAGCAGATCCATATTGATGGAACAAATTGCCATACCAGGAGGCCTCCTTACTGATGATATCAGATTTCCTTGATGTATTTGTATGCAGTATACTTAACTTTGCTAGGCCTTTGGAAGTACAAAAGTGTCCTTACCTATCTGGGAAGACAGCCAGTAGATATTATTTGAATTTTTATCATATATAAACTCTGGGCTAGGCACTGTGATATGTCTTATTTTAATGGAAGACCTAGTGAAAGAGCAGGATATCAGATGTTTATAGAAAACTTTGTTTTTTAATAAGTCATCCATTTGCACATGTTTGGGCAGGGCTGGTCAACTCTGCATGAGAGACAAGAAGGTGAATGTCAGTTTCTCAGAGGCTGCTGTTGGCACAGTGGATAGAGCACTGGGCTGTGGGTCAGAAAAACCTGAATTCAAATCCAGTCTCAGACAAGAACTAGCTGTGTGACCCTAGGCAAGTCATTTAGCCTCTGTCTGTCTCAGTTTCCTCAAATGTAAAATGGGGATAATAATACCTTCCTTTGAGGGCTGTTGAAGGGATCCAATATTTGCAAAGTGCTTAGTGCAATGCCTGGCATATAGTAAGTGCTATGTCCATGCTTATTCCCTGTTTTTATTCTCTTCCTCTCAATAGGAAAACAATGAGGTACAGTAGAAAGATGACTAGATATGGAGTGAGAATTTGGGTTTGCAACTCAGCTTTGCTACTTAGTACTTGTATGACCTTACACAAGTCCCCTTAATTTCTCTGGACCCTAGTTTCCTCATCCATAAAATGTGGGCATGGAACTAGATTATCGGTAAGGTTCTTTCTAGCTTTAAGTCTTTATTTGTATATTCCTGTTTCTTATTACATAAATCACTTCCAATGATCACCAGAAATTTGACACACTGACATCCCCTCCCCTCCCCCAACTCAGAAGGCCTATACCTTAGCCCTTGATAACAGTACAAGAAAAAGATCTCCAGCCTAACTGCATGACAGATAAAATTTGGATGAAATTTACAACTATGGGAAAAGAATATTTTATAATTTTTAATTATCACCCTTCGGGGCACAAGTTTGGGGCAGATTCAGGTAAAGTTTTCAAATCACCAATATTTAAATTATGAAATAAAGATTCTCCTAATTGTTTAATATTTTAATGATATGATGAAAATAATTTGATCTGAAATTTTCATGTTCCCAGACATGGGAATTATAATTATAGGGAAGGAGTGTGATACCATGGAAAGAGTCATGTACTGGGTGTCAGAAGCCCTGGACTCCACCTTTGCCTCTGCCATTTACTAGCCAGCTTTGTGGGATTGAATCTCTCTCAACCTCAGTTTTCCTTACCTATGAAATGAAGTCTCTTGATTAGATGGTCTCTAAAATCCCTTCTATTTCTATTTCTTTGCTTCTGTACCCTCAGAAATTTATTTTATCAGGATCTTTCATATCAAAAGATGTTGCTATTACAATGTTCCTATCAGAATCTAAAACAATCAGTCTTTTCATACCCTGTATACCTAAAGACTGTCTTGTATATGTAGTTTCAGCCATAAGGTCTGTCTCTTGCCTTTTCGTCTTGCTATCTCATAGTTTTCTTATCACTTGTGCTCCAGATACATCACTCTTTAACTAGTGCTGTATGATAGTTGGATCTGTGTATTGTAACTGTTTACTGGTACTTTTCATCTAACCTATCTTATTGTGACAATAAGGGAATGTCACAACCCCTGAGAAGGGATTGGCTGGCCATAGACTTCCTTGGGATTTGTAGTTCTTCTCCATCTGGAAACTAACTTGCTGGGGAGAGTAGGGAGCAGCTTGTATTTGCTACATCAGTGGGTCCCTCCTTTAAGACCTTAAGAAATGACCTCTTTCTAAATGGACAAGCTAGGAGGTATGTGCGACTGTGTGTGTCTTATCTTAGGTGCTCACCTGAGGAGAATAAGCCAGCTGAGAAGAAAAGGCAGGTCTTATCCTGCCCCGTGTATTCTTTCTGATGAAAAATACATTTGCTCAATTTAAATTTATTTCTTTAATAATATTTTATTTTTCCCACTTACATATAGACAATTTTTAATATTTACCTTAAAAATACTTTTGAATTCCAAACGTTTTCATTCCCTCCCTCAACTCCCCCCTCCCTGAGTAAGCAATTTGATATAAGTTATGCATGTTTAATCATGCAAAACATATTACCATATTGGTCATGTCATGTAAGAAGACACAAACCCAAAGAAAAAAACACCAAAAAAAAAAAAGAAAAAAGTGAAAAACAATATACTTCAATCTGCATTCAGGTCCTATCAGTTCTGTCTCTAGAAGTGGATAGCATTTTTCCTCATGAGTCCTTTGGAATTATCTTGGATCACTGTGTTGCTGAGAATAAGCCATTCACAATGCATGATGGTACAGTTTTGCTGTTACTGTATACAGTGTTCTCCTGGTTCTGCCCACTTCACGTTGCATCGGTTTGTGGAAGTCTTTCCAAGTAAAGTTATTTCTTTTAAACACCTGTGGTCAAATTTGCCTTTATGCTGCTGAGTGTTCCTTTGTTTGTAGCATGAAGGCACAATGGGAGCCACAGAGGAGAAAGGGACCTTTCCTAGTGCCAGTCTGGGGGTTCAACCTCCAGTTGATTGTTAGAGACGTAAGCATGAGCCATTTTATAAGTAAGTGCAGAATCACTATAAATATACTCCCTGGGTTGAAAGAAATCTCAAGATTTGGCTTTTTCCCAGTTTCCCCTTTAGAACCTACCTACCCACAGACATCATGATATAATCTGTTTGGACAATAAAACACTTATGTTTGGGTAACCCAAACATTTCCAGTAAACTAAATTTTGCTCCAACTCCAAGGAGGTGAGGAGTCAAACTCGGCATAGATATGTAGGTAAGTGAGGCAGAAAGCCTCACCTCTCCCTAAATGTTAGGAATGTTCCCAACTGGGGGCTTGGGGCAACTGTGATTGAACTTATAACTCTATCCTGCTTGCATATGAGAGCCCTTCAAACACATGAAGGCATCTATCATGCGACATTTGTTACAGGCCCAAACTGGGGTCTGGGATCCAACCACAGAGTTTTACCTTGAGTTATCTTCCCACACTCACTTAGCCCTGGTCAGAGATAATGAAAGGGATCGAAACTGTGATTTCACTGACCAAGGGGTTTTCAGAAATAATGACAGCTTACATTTACATGGTGCTTCACTGCTAGATAGTGCTTATTGTGCACTATCTAATTTGACTTTCACAGTAACTTGTGGGGAAATATGAGGACCCGTTTTATGGATGAAGAAACTGAGGTTTACAGAGTTTCAGTGATTTGCCCAAGGAGTCAGAGCCTCTTGTCACAGCATCAGGAAACAAGGGGTTAAGCTGCCTGACAACCAAATCACGGACCAGCAGAGGGCAGATGAGCTGTGGCTATCTGGGTTCCACAGGCTGGGAGGGCAGGAGCAATGGGGACAAATCGGCAGCTTTGTGAGGAGCTACATTTGCGGTGGGTTCTGTGATCCCTGAGAGAGTTGGCTGAGTGCAGAGGAGACTGCTAGGAGACAGCAGTAATTAAGGCATGATATCCCAGGACCAAACATAAGCACATTCACATCAGAGATTCCAAGCTGAGTCAAGCCACAGTATGATACCTGTCTTTACTCAGCCCCATGTGAAGGGGAGTGGGGAGCCAAAGGAAGCCTGCGCCCAGATCCAGTAATGTTAATCAGGAACTGGAAAGGCGGGTCACTGCCCAGCCAAGTTGCCTTATGACAAAGTGGAGCTGTTGTATCCATCCCATCATCTTAAAGAAGGCATGGCTCCCTGTCCCAGGATCATGGATGACAAAACCAAGTCCAACGCTCACTTCTGTCCTGCCAGGCTTTCTCTCTGTGTGGAAAGTGGCCCCCGAGATCACTCACCCGCTGTGAACATGATATTCTCTCCATTCCCCAACATTCTCTTTCTTGTAAATCCTAGAAAATCCTAGAACAGGAGGTGATTCAATACATAATTTGGCTTAGCCTATCTGTCTTAAAGCAGTCAAAGTATTACTATTGCAATTTTGCTGATGAAGCAACTCAGGACTTACCTGAGTCCTAAGCGGCTTGTCCAGCATTTTCTTGGTACTAGCTCCACAGTAGCTTTCCACATCTGTCCTCTCTAATTTCCACTCCCCAACCCCTCATTACAGCCCAGTTAGACTCATACAAATGGCCTCCTAATCAGTCTTCCTGTTTTCATTCTTACTCTCTTTTATCTATCACTGCTGTATTCATCTTTCCAGGGGCAGGTAGGTGTTGCAGTGGATAGAGCATTGGGTCTAGAGCCAGGAAGACCTGAGTTCAAATTAATCTCAAGCACTGACTGTGTGAGCCTGGGCAAGTCACTTAACCCCGTTTTCCTGTTTACTCATTTATAAAATGAGCTGGAGAAGGAAATGGCAAACCACTCCAGTACAGATCAGGAAGAACTGGACACAGTTGAACCACAAGTCTTCCTTATATCCAGATCTTTTCAGTAGCTCCCACTTGCCTACCAAAAATATTTCACTCTTACTGACCCTTGTGCCTCCACAATCGGGTACCTACTCTATCTTTCCAGCCTCATCTCCAACTACTCCTCCCTCTCTATTTCACACTCTTAACCCCTGAGCTGCTCCACATTCCTCCAACACACTGGAAACTTTTCCTACCCTGTCTCTTTATTCACACTGTACTTCATTCACAGAATGCCCTCCTACCTTCCACCTAATGCAATCCTACCAGTCCTTTAAAGCCTTGCCCAAATGTTCCTTCTTTTGTGAGGCCTTCTCATTCTCATCATAGTCTTTATCCCTTTGAATTTCATAGAGTACTTTAATGTATATTTCTCTGGCTCTTCCTACGCATTATTTCAAATTTGCTTGTATGTGTCTAATTACCTTCTAAACTGTAAGCCGCATGAAGGCAGGGTTTATCTCATCTAATCCTTGCATCTCTTTCCAAGGTCAGCACTGTGCTCTCTTCTCATGATAGGTGTTTAATAAATATTTGATGAATAAATTTCAGACCTCATCACTGTCACTACAGGTTTTTCTGAGCTAGCTGTAATATAGGGACGGAGACCAGACCTGTTATTTCTTTGATACAAGGGGTTCTCAGATGAGGAAACTCCTGTTATGTGTATATTCCTGCAAATTATAGTCCTAGAAAGTACCTAGAACACTAAGATGTTAAGTGACAATAACTAATAATAGCATTTGTATAATATTTTAAGGTGAGATAAATTATTTTGATCTTATGTTAATGACCAATTATTAAATTAGGATCCAGGCTTTCTCCTTTTATTTTCACATGTAAGGCCCAGCCCCTGTCAAAAATCAATCTCCAAAAGACATGGCTGATTGAAGATTGTCCTAACCCTTAGGAGATATGCTCCTTGATCTCGGACTGGACCCCACCCAAGTAGGAGACTTTACTTCTGTTTAGAGTGTAAACAAAATCCAGTCTGGGTGAGTTATTGCCTCAAGGAAAACAGCCCCTATCCTTGTACCCCTCCATGGGAATTTAGATGGACTCAGCTCAAGAGGGAGGAAATCAGAGTGTCTGAATGCAGATGGATTCCCCAGTCCAGATTGCTGGAGGTGGCCAAGTTTCAAGATCAAGTCACTTTCTCAGCAAGAGGAGCTAAAGATTCTAGCCCATCCCCTTATTAGATGTCCACCAATCAGGGTTGATGTTCATTTGTCAGGGGCATCCCCTTTTCCAAAAGTGTATTAAGGTTTTCAGCCTTTCCATGGTTTTATCTTTGGTTTTCTGAGAGAAACCACTGACCACCAATTTGTTGATTATTAACTATCCTAATTAATATATTGATCATTAATTGTCCAGAAACTCTGTCTCTCAGGGGTTTTTAATTCATCACAAAAGCTTACAAAGCACTATATATGTGTTATCTTATTTAACAAATGACTTGTCCAGCCTGACACAGTCAGTATATGTTAGAGGCAGGACTTGGACCCAACTCTTCTTGGTTCCAAGGCCATCTCCCTCTATACCACATTGCTTCTCAGTTATAACATAGATTTCCAAAAATGACTACTTCATTGACTCATCATGGGGTGGTAGTGAACCTTGGTTCTTAAAGACTAATGCCAGCAGAATATGAGCTCTGGCAGATCCTACTAAACTGAAAAGAATATGGGATTAGTATTGAACAGTATATTCATTGTTCAAGATCTAGCCTAGTTAAGTTTGGAGAGGCTTACCACAGGTTAACCATAGAATGATGAATTTTTTGGCCTTGGCAACACTTAAAAACTCATCTATTAAATCACTGATGCAATCAATAAGTATTTATTAAGCACCTACTATGTGCCAACCACTCTACCAGGCACTGGGGATTCCAAAACAAAAAATGAAATAATCCCTATTCCTAAGGACCTAAAATTTTATTCAGAGATATGAGATGTATAAATATGATTTTAGATAGAATAATATGAGGTATTATTATTTTTAAAACCAAGGTTTTTAGGAAGTTGAAGGGATAAGGGAGGTTTCCATGTAGATGGTAGTACTTGAGCTGCATCTTGAAGCATAGTGAGGGACTCTATAAGGCAGAAGTGAGGGGGGAGTGCATTCCAAGGATGGACTATGGCCAGGGCAAAGGCACAGAGATATGGGATGGGTTGCCATGTCTCTCAAAAGAAGGCCAATTTGGGCTGGACCTTAGAGTCTGAGAAGGGGAGTCATGAATAACATAGCTAACAAGATAGGCTGGAGCAATATCATTAAGGGATTTAAAGGCCAAAAATATATTATACTAGAGGCAATAGGGAGCCACTGGAGTTTATTGAGTATAGGAGCTACACTGTCAAATCTGCCATTAAAGAAAATGATTTTCATAATTATAAAACACTTTTTGCACAAAGTCTAAATAATTGGGAAAAATATCAGTTGTTCATGTGTAGGCCAAGCTAATGTAATAAAAATGGCAATTCTGCCTAAATTAATTTACTTATTCAGTGTTATAACAACCAAACTACCAAAAAATATTTTATAGAGCTAGAAAATATAAAAACATACCATTACTAGGTTTGTATCCTAAAGAGATCATAAAAAAAGGGAAAAGATGACAGAACAGGAAGATGGATAAATGTTGGAGAGGATGTGGGAGAGCTGGAACACTAATTCGTTGTTGGTGGAGCTGTGAGCTGATCCAATCATTCATTTGGAACTATGCCCAAAGGGCTACAAAAATATGCATACCTTTTTACCCAGCAATATCACTTCTAGAACTGAATCCCTAACAGATCATAAAAATGGGAAAGGGTCCCACATGTACAAAAATATAATAGCACTCTTTGTGGTGGCCAAGAACTGGAAATCAAAGGGATGCCCATCAATTGAGGAATGACTGAATAAACTGTGGTATAAGGATGTAATGGAATACTATTGTGCTGTAAGAAATGATGAACAGGAAGACTTCAGAGAGGCCTGGAAAGACTTACATGAACTGATGCTGAGTGAAAGGAGCAGAACCAGGAGAACTTTGTGCACAGCAACAACCACAGGATGTGAGAGTTTTTTCTGGTAGACTTCATTGCAACGAAAGGACTTAAAAAAATTCCCAATGGTCTTTTAAGGCAAAATACCTTCCACATTCAGAGAAAGAACTACGGAATTCAATTGCAGAATGTAGCAGATCATTTTCTTTTGTATTACGTTTTGGTTTGTTATATGATTTCTTCCATTCATTTTAATTCTTCTACACAGCATGACTATAGTGAAAATGTATTTAATAGGAATGTATATGTAGAACCTATACAAAATTGTATGCCATCTCAGGGAAGGAGGGGAATGTAGGGGGGAGGGAGGGGAAAAAAAATTTAAGTTATAAGGTAGTGATTGTAGAACACTGAAAATAATTAATTTTAAAAAAGGGAAAAGGACCCACATTTACAAAAAATATTTATAGTAGCTCTTTTTGTGGTGGCAAAGAATTGGAAACTCAGGGGATGCCCATCATTTGGGGAATGGCTGAACAAACTGTGGTCTATGAATGTAATGCAATACTATTGTTCCATAAGAAATGATGAGCAGGCAAATTTCAAAAAAAAATCTAGAAATACTTACATGAATGATGCTGAGTGAAGTGAGCAGAACCAGGAGAACATTGGACACAGTAACATATTTGATGATGGTTGATGGACTTGGCTCCTCTGAGCAATGTAGTGATCTATGACAACTCCAGAAGATTCATGATGGAAATGCTATCCATATCCAGAGAAAAAACTATGGAGCCTGAATGCAGACTGAAGCAGACTATTTTCTCTTTTTCTTTTTTTTCTTTCTTGTGGTTATTCTCTTTAGTTCTAATTCTTCTTTTACAACATGATTAATGTGGAAATATGTTTAATATGATTGTACATGTACAGCCTATATCAGACTGCATGCCATCTTGGTTCAGGGTAGCAGAGGGAGGGGGAAAAATTTGGAACTCAATTTTATAAACGTGAATGTTGAAAACTGAAAATTAATTAATTAAAAAAATCATTTTGACAGGTATATGTAGGATGAATCAAAGTGAGGAGAGATTTGAATCAGAGAGACCAATTAGGAGGTTACTTGTAGTCCAGGTAAGAGGTTCTGAGGGCCTGATCAAAGGTGGTAGCTAAATGTGTGAGTATAAAGAAGGCGATGGATGTGAGAGATACTGTGGATGTGGAAACAGCAAGATTGAGCAAATATATCGCTGTAGAGTGAAGAAGTGCAAGGAATTATGGATAATATCAATATTACAAACCTGGAAGACTGGAAATATGGTCATGTGTATGAGAAAATAGAGAAGTTTGTTAGAAGGTTGCATGTTGGAGGGTGGATAATGAGTTTTGTTTCAGACACATTATGTTTGAGATGTCCCTGGGAAGAGCAGTCCAATAGGCAGGTGGTGATATGGTTGGTGTCAATAATTAGGTGTCTGCTATGTGCCAGACACTGGTATGGAAAAGAGAAGACTTGATTTGGACTGATTAGAGACATGGGTTATAATCCCTTCTTGGACATTCACTAGCTAGGTAAGCCATTTAACTTCTCTAAGACTCAAGTTTCCTTGTCTGTAAAATTGGCAAAATAATTCCTATAGTAGCTACCTCGAAGCTTAGCACAGTGCTTGGCACACAGTAGGTGCTTAATAAATGTTTGTTGACTGATTATTAACTGACTTGCAAGGTGTCCTGGGGATCAAATCAGAGCAAATACGTGTAAAAATATTCTGGAATCCTAAGAGTACTATGTACAAATCTACGTAAAGTGCTATTATTATAATAGTACATTTATCTACTAAAGTGCTATGTATAAATGACCATTATAATTTATTATGTTCATGTTATATAAATAATTATAATTGTTATAATTTATTATTATAATAATAAGTCCATTTATACAGCACTTGCAAGTTTGAAAAGCACTTTACATACTTTACCTCATTTGATCTTCTTGGCAACCCAGCTACTACTGGTCTTACTCCCATTTAACAGATGAAGAAAACTTTCTGAACCCCTAGTGCTATTGTCCTATCACTGGTACTATTCCTGGTAGTTAGTGGCATTATGATAACAAAAGCTTTCTGAATCTCAGTTAGATGTCTTATCCATGCTCATGTAGCTAGAAAATAACATTTTTTGATATTACTACTAACAATTGGAGGGAGTTGTGGGGAGAAAATAGGAACATAATCATCACAACATCTTGATGTATGAACAATGTAGAAATTTTCCAACTACCTGGAAGCCTAATAGTGGAAAGTCTCCAGCTGCTGTTGAAGGACAATTTAAATATAACAAACTATGTAGGAATATAGTAAAGCAGAGCGTCTCATCTGTTGTAACACCTGCTTGCCCTTGGTTAAGAGATACTTAGAATCTTGCCTAAATGGTTACCTCAACCCTATAGTTTTGTCTAAAAGGACTTTTCACAGATGTAAAAGTATTTAGTCACATCCCTTATCTTCTGCTTTTGGACAGAAAATGTCTTCTCATTCTAATAACAAATCTTGCCTAACATATATGCTCCCAAAAGACCCCTCCCACACTTTTTTCCTTAGATAATTCCCCTTTACTCTTCCCTCTCCAGTGAAATACTTTGCTTATCTATCCTAAGTTGCAGCAGAATGCCAGACATTGATTCTGTACGTTTAAATGGGCCTGAAAAATTATAAAAACTAAATCTCCATTGTAAGAAACCAGTCCCTATCAGTGAGAGCAATCTTCCTTACCATGCTAATAGATTGCTTTGTTTTCAGGTTGGCCTCCTATCTTTGACCTACAGTCACTGGACACTCTCCAAAGGGTATGCTTCTCTCAAGAAATCCTATTCCTCTTGGTCAAGAGCATACCGACAAAATCAAATTCTTGAAGTTTTGAAGTATGAGAAAATAGGTGGGTAGGAGAGAAGATGTTACCAGAGGTCACAAGTGCCTTAGTAAAAATACTCTTCCAATATCTCAAAAGGTCTGTTATTTCAATAATTTAGACACTGCCGCCAGAGTTTAGACTACAGCCCCTCCATGTCTTCCAATCCTGTGTAATCCTATCCACATTCTGCTACGTATTTTTCACTGGGGAATGTCCTTGAGCACCAATGTGCTTGAGACCTTCTCTAGTTCTTTTAACATTTGTAGATGTCAGCCAGATGTAAATTGCCAGAGTCTAAATGCTCATCCTAAAAATTTAACAATCAGCTCTCTTAAGTCAGTTCAGTCTGGCTCCAGTTGACACATTCCTGATACCAGTATAGCACCTGGACTCTTCATCTGTTATAATACTAATAATAACAACTGATATCTACATAGACTTTTACAATTTGCAAAGTGTGGTACATACAGTATATCTCTTTTTATAATTCCTTCCTATAATATCCTCCTTTTATAATTCAGTAATGAAGAATTGATAATGTACTATGAGCCTAGCTTTCATCATAAAATAAATGCATGTGAATCATTTCTTGGATAACATCCTTAAATACATTTCTCAATGGTTCATCAGAGTTAAGAGTTATTGGATTGGTCACTGCATGTGCCGCGCAGGGTGATGTTTGAACATCCAAACTGAAGTCATGGTCAAATTCAGGCTTATCACTGGCAGATATCTTCTATTTAGATACAATGGTCTAAATAAAGACAGTGTGAAATTCACTAAGAAGTAGTGTTCCAAAAGGTCATTTATACTTTTCCCCATGGAAATAATATGGTAAGTGCTAGTTGATTTTCAGGCCAATCCACAAAAGTCTATTCAACCCAATCCATCATCTGTCCAGCTGAAGTCCAGGACCACAGCAACATTTTCAACAAGGTTATAAAAAAGAGAATTCCAACATGGAGTGTCAATGTCGCATCTAAAGCACAGTCCTTTCAGGTGGATCATTCACAAAAATTACCCAAGTTTGAAGATACTCTCTGTGTCAACATTCAGTCAAAACCATAGTTCATAAGTTTTATATCTGGCCAGTCTCAACTCCTTTCCATCTAGCCATCCCATCAGACTGAGTTGGGTTGCCTTTCCAACTGCCCTACCAACCTCTCCTCTTCATCAGTATCCATTGAGATCTCCAGAAATCCCTTCTGATACTTCAAGGGAGGGAGTTAATCCACTCACCCACCTTGGGGAAAGGCTACACTTGTGATTTATAAAGTGAGTAAATGAAACCTATCAGAGCCATCCATATTTGGCCTGCCCCAGCGTGAATATCATGCCATTCAACTATCCCATCGGGAATCAGTGTCTAGCCAGTTTGATCATCTTGCCAACTACCCTGATACATTTGTATACCCCTTCTCTCCCCTCTTCTAGCTTTTTGTCAGGGAATCATCTAGTCAACATTACTCTTGCTACTAGGAAAGTCATGACAATCTAATGCCCTATTACTCTATGCTCCACCCAGAATTCCTATGATTCTGAATCACAGAACAAGTAGACCAGATCTCCCTTCCCTGGCCACCATTTCTCACTCATCCATATCATCTCTGTGTTTTCTGGATCCCTATCCAACTCTACCCTTCCACTGTATCTGTCTTTGCACAAGCACACCTGGAATATTCCCATACCTGGAATATTCTCCTTCTTTGTCTCTGCCTTTTGGAATCAGCAACTTCCTTCGAGCCTTAATCAAATGTGCAAGTCATGTCATCATTTCTCTGATGGCATGCTCTTCTTCAGCACGAAGGACGAATGCGATCCTGTGAGTAGATGCAGTTGACTGAATACTAGCTGGGTACCTCACCCCCTCCTCTCCTGTCTGCCTCTCCCTCCCCTTCCTTCTCCTCTCCAAAGGAAGGTAAATTTGGATGGTCAAAAGTTGCCCAGTTAACCTGGGTTTTACTGCCTCTTTCCTTTCTCCTCTCCTCTCCCCTCCCGTCTCCTTTCCCCTGTCCTGTCCCCTGTCCTCTCCCAATACCTTAAACCTACTACACTCTGGAACTGCGACTCCAAGGGGCCCCTGTCAAGGGCTCTTGGACACCTCCCCCCCCAGCTTTAGAGTGATTATCAATAGTAACTATTGCTGTTTCCCACCCAGCCTGATGTCTTTGTTTTTCTTGACCCCTTTAAAGGGGCCATGCCCTGGCTGCTTCTTAAACAGTCCTATTCAATGAATGGGTGTTGCCTCACCCTATATGAGTACCTGCAAACACCTTGGCCTAAAGGGCCACTCCCACTGCATCCTGGGTCATCTCCAGTCATCCTGATAAATATCAGGTCACTGGATTCAGATGGCTCTAGAGGAGAAGTGAAGCTGGTGACCTGCACAGCCCTCCCTCACTCAAAACAAAGTCAAGTGCAAGTCACATCATCATTTTTCTGATGGCATGGTCTTCTTCGGCAACAAAGTACGAACATGATGATCTTCTGTTTGACTAGTAGAAGGGAACATCACTAAATAGTCATGAATCAGTCCGTAAGCATTTATTAAGCACCTGTTATGTGCCCAACTCTGTGCTAGACACTTGGGAGTACTGACGTAAACCAAGTTTCTTCCCACTAGGAGTTTACATTCTATTGGAAGAAAATAACATGTGTACATGATAAATAAATGTAACATGTAGGAAATAATTTCTGGGGAGAGGCCATGAATCTCCTAAGTTTCATAAGGGAAAATTTAACAGTAGAACATGAGTTTCAGAGGGAAAAATGGGAGGTAAGGAAGAGTAGGAAAGAGACACTGGAGAGAGGGAATGCGATCTGGATGGTTAGGGCAGAGCATTCCAGCAGCAGGCTGTCTTGTCCTTCATGTGGGCAAAGGTAATACTGATTAATTATCAGTCCTTGAGAAAGAAAAGGAAAAGGGAAAAGTGGGGGAAGGATGCGTAAACATCAGGGGAAACGGTCAAAGTACGAATTGGTGAAATCCTGGGGCCAGAAGGCTTATAGAGGGGAGACAGTGGGAAAAGCCTAGAATTCAGAGTCAGAAGAGCCAGGTTCAGATTCTAGCCCTGCCACTTAGGACTCATGTGGCCTTGGATCAGTCATTTAAGTTCTCAGGCTTCAGTTTCCTCCCCCGCAAAATAAAGGGAGTTGGACTAGACCGTGGCCTCCAAGTCTTCTTCCCTCTCCAAATCTATCATCGTGCGACTCCAAGATTCCATATGCGAGCTACTGCCCCACATCCAAGTGAGGTCAGCTCAGGACTTACTCCAGCATTGGATACATTGTATCCTTTGTTTCTGGAAGGCGTCCAGCTCCTCGTTTGAGCTACTTCTCTCACGCACTTGGAGCCTAGCTCCCCTCAACCTGCTGACCCTTAAGGGAAGGGGGGCATCACGTTGGGATCCAGGGCAGACCCAGGACAAGTCCGACCTCCCAGAGCGCAGAGCAGGTGACGTCACCGCGCTGCCTGGCCCTGGACCTGCCCCGTTCTGGGCCTGACTCTCCCGGCTGGACAGTCAGGAAGACTGGACAACTGACTGAATGTTTGGGTGCGGGAGGGAGAAGTCCATCTAGGGGGTGCCAAGGCGAGGGCTGAGAAAAAGCTTCCTAACCCGGAACCCCCTTTCCTCTGGACCCTGTAGGGGCTTCTGGGAGAGTGTCCCCACAGCTGGCCGGCCAGGCTCCGAACCTGCAGCCTCGCAGGAAGGCTCGGCCCCGGCTCCGCCAGGCTCACACATCAGTCACGCGGTCCAGGCCAGGTCAGCCGCGGGCGAGCCGCCGTCCAGTCCGCCGGTTCCACTTTTCAGAATATTTGAACAATTAATTTTGTTTAAAAGGAAGGCAATCAGCCCAGTGCGGAGCGCTGTGCCCATGCCGGTGACTTACGCCCGCCAGGAAAGGCGAGACTTCTGAGCTGAACCGGGCCCGGCTTCCCTCCCTGAGCCGAGCACGCGGCCGGAGGACTGGCTTCGTGCGGGTTATTTTTTCTTCCATAATGAGCGGGGTGGAAGGGTCTTTCTTACGGGACTAACCAAAAAGAAAAAAAAACTCGGGGCCGCGGGGGAGGGGGACGCGCACTGACGTCATTGGGGCCAGCTCGCCCCCGAAGCGCGCGTGCCCTGGACGGCGCGCACGCGCCTGCGTGGGGGCGGGGGGATGGGGGAGGCGCGCCCTCGGTGGCCCGGCTCTCCTGCGGTCCTCCGGCCTCCCCCTACCGGATCCTCTCCCAGCCCTGGGCGGGGACTAGGGCCCAAGGGCGAGCCCCGCCCCTCAGGATGACGTTTCGCGCCGCGCCGCGCCGCGGTGCAGTTTGGGAAAAAGGGGACGGGCCGGGCTCGCTTCCGCCTGGACGGCGATGGCTGATTCCGCGGGTTCCCGGGAGAAGGGCCTTTGGCGAACGAAGAGGCGCTGGTGAAGCGTGGCCTCCCTCCCCACCCCACGGTAAGCGCGGGGCGAGGCCCGGCCGGGCTGCCATGACGGACGTCCACCGGGCCCGGACCCCCACCCCCGGCGCGGACCGGGAGGCAGGAGGGCGGGGCGGGGGCGCCTCGGAGCCGGGACCGGCTGGGGGGAGGTCCGGCGGCGTCCCGGGGCCTTTCCCGCGGCCAGGGCCTCGGGTGCGCGGGGCGGAGACGGCCCGCCTCCTTGGGCCTGGCCCCTCCAGGCTCCGCTCTCAGGTGTGCGGTGGGGGGGGGCCCTCTGGCCCCGGAGTCAGTTAAGGTCGCCCCTCTCGTGGGTCGCCCCCAGCCCCTGCGATGTAGGAGGGAAGCTGCGGAGCCGGAGTCCGGACGGGAGCTCATTCTCTGACCTTGAACACAAGGCGTCCGTCTGCCTCCGCCGGGCCGAAAGCCGCTACCTGAGCCCAGGTCTGCGGGCCCCTCAGCTTGGCGAGGGCAGCCTTTTAAGGGTGCCCAGGACGGCGGCTGAGTCAGTCTAAGGTACCTTGTTTCACGTAGGTCCTCGGGGATGGGTGAAATTGGGAATATTTTGTTCAGAAGTAGGTGATGTCAGGTCTCGGTAACAATCTCTGGAAATGCGCTTGAATTAACGTTGCCAAATTTAATAAGGTCTCCTTACTATGGAAAGAAAAAGCTTTAAGATAATTTTATATTGCTAGTTTTGTAAGGGATAACAAGACTATAGAATGGGATCATATTGTAAGGATGTTATCTTGAACATCATTACCCAAATGATAAGTATGGACTTGACATTGGAAGATAAAGCTCAGCTGTCACTTCAGAGAAGCTTTATATTTACCACATTTTTTCCCACAAAATTGTGCAAGCTTTGTGCTACGTTATAATTTTCTTAATGTGAGAAATACCAGAAGTTGTGTAGAAGCAAACAAACCATGCATTGAAATGTGAAAAGGCATTACTATTAAAATTATGAACTAAGGGAACACATTTCAATGTCTGGATTTGGCTGAAGAGCATTTTATGGGATTCATCTTTTTTTGTGTGTTTAGATGCAGAGCAAAATGTAGTTAAAATTTCTTAACCATAATTTTAGTTGGATGTTAGTGAATGATAATATAAGTTATTCCATGCTACCCTAACAACATTAATGAAAATTGGGTGATGTAAGGAGATAGAACTGTTTCTTAGCTTTAAATTCCTTAAGTTTCTTAACTTTTATTTCCTTAACACAAAGGAGACCCAATAGAGATTTAGTTTTATCCTTTTCCAGAGATCTTATCATTTATGTTAGCTGTAGTGTGTCTCATTTCAATTTTCAATTTTGAGATAATCTAGTCACATCAGAAGTTAAGTAGTGTTACTGAATAAATAGTTTTATGTCTAAGATTATTGCCATAAAAAAGAACATTCTGATGATGGTGGCTTATGTAGTCTACTTTCTAACTGGACATTTTGTGTACAGGATGCATACACAATACTTTTTCTAATTTCCATCCACTGGGTAACTATTGTCAACTCTCAATTTAACCTCGGGCATTATAGACAGCATATTCTACAGCTAATTTGCAAATTACTATTTATCACTTGAAAAAGCTAAGCTTTCTAATAGCTTTAGTGAAAGGAATGGGTCATAATATACATAATGAGGATCAGTTTCAAAGCAGGTTAAAACTTTAAGTTTAATGACAAATGAATCCTTTTCAAAAAGTTGTATAAACCGAATCTTAGTGTATTCTTTTAAATCTTTTTTATTTGGTGGACTTTAGAAAGAATGTGTTTCCTCACTGCAATAAAATTTTTGGTAGAAAAGGAATTATGACTCACTTAATACATTTGATAAGTTTAAAACAGCCCTGAAGTAGTGGATAGAAAGCTAGACTGAGTCAGAAAAAA
The DNA here is from genome assembly GCF_028372415.1 of Notamacropus eugenii. Classification (NCBI taxonomy): domain Eukaryota; kingdom Metazoa; phylum Chordata; class Mammalia; order Diprotodontia; family Macropodidae; genus Notamacropus; species Notamacropus eugenii. The sequence continues at coordinate 2,608,741 of NC_092878.1, read as the reverse complement.
AACCTGGGTTCAAGCCCTGCTTCTGTTTGTGTCTTTGAGCAAATTACTTAATCTCTCCATGCCCCAGGTAGCTCTGTAAATAATATGTTTAGCAGGTGCTGATCTGCATCAGTGATGAGAGTTTGCTCACGTGGAATCATAAAAAGGAATGAAATCACAGATTCCCCTCCTCCCATTATGCTTAAGTATCTTATTTGCAAGTTAGTCAAATTATCAACTCTTAACTATTATAACTATTATTAACTCTTTGCCACCTTCATGTTCCTTTGCTTCTTCCTGTATGTGTTCCTTTAGCACCTTTAAAGTACTTCAAAAAATTGAGTCACATTGCTTACTTAGTCATTGTTGAAAGCTGTCTCCTGAGTAAATGAACAACTGCCCAGCACTTTTGAACAGAGGTCATGTGAACAGACCCCTGTACTTGAAACCAACAGTTCTTTTTTTATTTCTAGTCATAGTTCCGCATTATAGACATGAGGTGCTGACCAGTTTATGCTTTCATGACACAGACACCAAGACTGAACATTTTACACTTTTTGTATGTTAAGGCCATTACATAATTTTTTAAAAGTCCACCAAACTATGAAGATTGTTTAAAAAAAAAAAGTGGGGCTACACCAGGTGGTTTTATCCACCCATTCTCTTTTTAATCTAGCTTAGGTCCTTTCCATGGTAGTGACATCAAAGTTGATGATGGCCTCCTTAGGGAATATAGTAACCTTTTCTCAGCTCTCCTACTCTTTGACTTCACTGTAGTATTTGACTACCCCCCTCCTTGCAATTCTTTCTTCTCTTAGCTTCTGTAACACTATACTTCTTCCTGCTTTTCTGATTATTCTGAGGCCTGTACTTACTGCTCCTTTTTTTTCCCCCTTCCTCATAATTGGAGTTAGCTCCCAAGATCTGTCCCATTTCTCTCCCCTCTCTCTCTCTTCCTCTTCCCCCCTCTCTCTCTCCCGCTCCCTTTTTCCTCCTATTTTGAGGGTGGGGGGAGCAGCTTGAAAAGCACCCTCAAGTCAACTTTGTAATTCATTAAGACAAATTTAGGAGGGAGAATTAGTTACTGTAATGTCTTAGAGAGGGTTGTTACTAACAGGATCCCCTACAGTGATGTGGTAGCTTCCTATTTTAATTATTCTTGTTAACTAGGTGCAAAACTCTCTTGTTTCTAGCTTCTAGTTGTTGCAGAAATGTTAAGTTCTGTGACCTTTAAGTTCATTTGCTTTGGAAAAAAATCTTTGGGAGCCCTTCTTAGTTAAAGGCTTTTTGTTTAGAGACTAATAATCTCAGAGCTTCAGCCCCTATGCAAGTGACCAGCAAATCTGCATCTCCAGTCCATACCTTGCCTGTGTTTCCATCTTCTACAGACCTCTACTTGAATATCTCCCCATTACATCACACTCAGTATGTCCACAAAAAGCTTATTGTATCAGACACTCCGTAGCCTTTCCCACCTCTGTTCCTGCAATGATTCCATCTACCTGGGACATATCCTTTCAAGTCCTGAAATCTGCTCATCCTTCAAAGCCTGTTAGATCATCCATGAACTTTTCTTTCTGTGGCCCCCTTCTTTCTGCTAGGTATTCTCTTTATCTCTGCTGCGGCAGCAGTTCCTTTTGGTCTGGTATTGTAATTATTTGTACATATCCCCACCCAGTCCAACTAGGTTATAAGCTTCTTGGGGGCAGAAACTACCTTTTCCTTATTCCTGCCTGCACCTTGCTCTCCATAGAAATCATATAAATACATACCAGATTGATTAGCATGTGATTCCCCCTTAAGGACAGAGCCAATCAATAATGCATCATTACTTTGCATCATACATCCTATAGTGCCAGTCAGTCTTGTTTTCTCACTGCTTCTCATATGTGTTATTCATTTCCAATGCCTTTGCTCATCATGTTTCTTTTGTTTTTGGAATGCATTCTTTGCATACCTTAAAGACTATTTTCAAGTCTCTCTTCAGTGTCATTAGACATTTGAATAACTGCTAGTATGTATAGCACTGGGAAGTCAAAAGAAATGTGAAACATAGTTCTTGCTACCAAATGGTATACAATTTAGGAAAGACAGTATAAGGAAGGCAAGTAGATGAAGTGAATGGTGTGAGAAATAAGTATTTAAGTAATCCAAATGAGGGGATAAATACCATAAGAGATGCTGCTCTCAGGAAAGTAATAGAGAGAAGGTTGATCTTGAAATTATCCTCAAAGAGGATATTAAACTATTAAAGTTCTCAGAAAAAGAGAAGAGACCTGGGGGCTGGGGGAGGGGGAGGTGGATGGCTGAAATATGTACGGAAAAGGGCTGGGGATGGTAAGGGAATGAAGCTGCCTCTTACTATTCCAGCCCACACTGATGTCTGCTTTGCCTGAATTCTTGTTCCTGCTTTGATTAGGAACTGTGCAGCAAAACACATCATTATTCTCACTGTATGTTAGTTTGGTTTTAAATGGATTTGAAGTTTCCTGAGGACTTTATCATATATCTCTATCTGTCAGAGGAGCTGGCACATAGCCTGTATTCAAGAAGGCTTTCCACTCTGACGTTCTTGAGATCATCATACTTCGTTTATACCTTAATAAGAATAACTATTCATTTAGAAAACTTCAGTGTTTAGGGCAAAGTTTTATCCTTAGGGATTGAATGTACAAATATGAATATAGTATAGTAGTTTATAGTCTAGTGGGGATTATCATTTAACAAGACTTGAAATGAGAAATTTTTATGGGGTTGGGAAGGAAACTTGGGGACTTTGGACAGCTAAAGTGTAGGAAGAATGCACAGGGTATCTGGGAGGGTAGGAAGAAGAGTCAAGAGGGTAAGAAAGAAAATTTTACCTTCTTCCGAAGTTTTGACTAGGACCTGGGCAATAATGTATATCAGAATTAAAGTTTCATAAAGTTAGGCAGCCAGGTGGCACAGCTGATAGAATGCAGGGCCTGGGGAGAGAAAAACCTGAGTTCAAATGCAGCCTCAGCCACTTACCAGCTGTGTGATCCTGGGTGAGTTAATCTCTACTTTAATTTCCTCATCCATAAAAGGGAGAAAATAATAGCACTTACCTCTTAGGGTTGTAGTGTGTACCAAATGAGATAATGATTGTAAAGCACTTAGCACCATACTTGGCACATAGTAAACACTATTTAAATGTTAAAAAAAAAATCCAGTTCAGCTTTTTCAGTTGAGTTCTGCATCTTCCTATCTAATTCTCTACTCTTCTACTAGAAGAAAAGGAAATGAATGGAGATTCTTTACTATGCATTGAGTATTGAGAGGTAGCATGGTATAATGGAAAGGGTATTAGATGTGAATTCAGGAGAAAAGTGTGGGAGTACATGCCTATAATCCCTACTGCTAAAGAATCAGGGCTTGGCAGAATAGTTACAGTGTCCACACTAAGTTCAGCATTAATATGGTGAGCTCCTAGGAGTTCAGGAGCACCATGTTGTCTAAGGAGGAGTGAGCTGGCACAGGGAAGAAGTAAAAACAGGTCAAAGCTCCTATGCCAGTCAGTAGAGGAATCTGGCCCTTGAATGACTGCTATACCTCTAGCCTGGGAGAATTAGGAGGACCCAGTTTGATTTATAAAATCATTTTTTGAAGATGAGAACTGGGTTTGAGTCCTATGTCTGTTGTTTACCAGGTGTTTGACCATTAGAAGGTTGCTTAACCTGTTGCAACTGGTTCCCATAATTATGCATGTAACTATACCCAGCAATTTTCTCCTAAATGAGTGTTAAAAGGATCAAATGAGAGTGTCTATAAAGCCCTTTGGGGTTTTTTTTAGATATTTATTTACTTTTAGTTTTCAACATTCACTTTTATAAGATTTTGAGTTTTAAATTTTCTCACCCTCCTTCCCCTTCCCAAGATGGCTTGCAATCTGATATAGGCTATATGTGTACAATTATATTAAGCATATTTCCACTCGAACCTAAGGGAAAACTGGGAGAAAGAAAAAACAACAAAAAAAGAGAAAATAGCATGCTTTGATTTGCATTCAGACTCAGTCGTTCTTTCTCTGGAGGTGGATAGCATTTTGCATCGTGAAGTCTTTTGGAATTGTCAGATCATTGCATTGCTGAGAAGAGCCAAGTCTGTCAAAGTTGCTCATCACACAATGTTGCTGTTACTGGATACAATGTTTTCCTGTTTTCTGCTCATTTCTCTCAGCATCAGTTCATGCAAGTCTTACAAAGCCCTTTGTAAACCTTAAGGCACTATGTAAACGTCAGCTATTAATGCTCTATAGATTTTCCCATTGGAGACCTTTAGGATCTTCTGGACTTAACGATGCACAGTGTGGTTGTCAGCTCTACTAGCAGGGAATTTTATTCTTTTCCCATGACATTGATATGTCATAGTTTTTTCAGGCATTCCCCCATTGGTGGGCACCTATTTTATTTTCTGCCATTTGAAAAGTATTGTTATGAGTATATTGGACCTTTATGTCTGTCTGTGACTACCTTGGTATGTATGCCCAGTGATGGATAAGTCTCAAGGTCCAAAGTATAAACAGTTTAATCACTTTTCTTGAGTAATTCGGCATTTAAGTCCAAAATAGCTGGTCTACTTCACAACTGTATCAGAAGGGCATATGTGGCCCCTCTCCAGCACTGAGTTCACATTTTTTTCGTCTTTGCTAATTTACATGGTATGAAGTAAAGCCTCAGATCAGTTTTAATTTGCATTTTTCTTGCTATGAGTGATTTCAAACACATTTTTATTTTTTAAATCTAATCTAGTTTTTTTAAGTTCAGTTTTATTTCATTTTCACATTTACATTGTCTCCTCCTACTCTCCGTCCCCATTAATTGAGAAAGTAAGCAAAACAAAACCTGTTAGAAACATATATAGTCAAGCAAAGTAAATTCCCCCTTTGACCTTGTCTGGAAAAAAAAGTCTCAATCTGCACTCTTGAGTTCATTAGCTCTCTATCCAGAAGTGGTGAACTTGTTTCATCATGATCCCTCTGGAATTGTGGTTGGTCATTGTGTTGGGTCCCTGAGTCTTTAAGAATGGTTTGTCTTTACAGTATTGTTATAGTGTGCCCAGTAGACATATATGTACTGAAATTGAAATGGTTGAAAGTTTCTTCTCCCATAATGTTTTCCTTCAAAAATATTATTGGTGTGGGTATTTTTCTTCAAGTAAGTAGAACAAGGAAATTGAAGGTTCAGTCAGCTTTTCTTTTTCTAACTCATTTTTTGTCAAGTACTTTAATATTTCAATAATACCTAAATATAGCAGGACAAATTACTAAGAGTGTATCGATTGGATTCTAGTGCTAACCGTAAATAGATGTGGGATCCTTTAGATGAGGTACTACATATCTCCTTAGAATAACTCATTAGAAATCTCCAACAAGGGCTAGGTGAATGTCTGTTAGAGATTTTGAAGAGATTCCTAGTCAAATATGTTCATTAGCTGAACTCTGAAGTTCCTTCTCTGAAATGCTATAAACATCTATAGCAATTAAAATCCTGCTTATATCCTTTTTTCTTTTTATCAGGCAAACACCTTTTACCTTGTGCTTTGACTTCAGCAAGAAATTAGTGCAGTTGTTTTAATTGCAACTTCACATTCTGTAATGCTTAAAATAAATTTTAGCACCAAGTAACATTACTTGTCAGCTCATCTTTAAAAATATAATCATGTTAAACAGTCATAGAAATAGAAGAGAACATTGTCCATTAAGGGACTCAAGCAGTAATCTGAGGAAGTTGTTTTTCTTTTGGGACTGCTCTTAGCCATTAACGAAGAACAAAATATATAAACTTATTCAAATTTGGAATTTAATACAGATTTCTGTTTAGTTCATTAAGCTAAATGACCTATACAACAGAAATATTTTTTGTTTTACTAATCCAGATCATTAGTCCAGTCATGAGTCAACAAAAAGTAGAATATTTAAGAATATTCTTACATTGTAACTTTTTTAGTAGAACTGTAGAGTAAACTTCAGATTATCTTTTTTCAGCCAAGAAACCTAATTGTCATGAAGTTATTCATCTTTTGCCTCCCATAGATCTCAAGGTCAGATAATGCCTAATTATTTCTATTCAGGCATATATCGAGTAGCTCATATGAGTCTTCTCTGTGGAATAAAAAAATTGGTAAAAAGTGGGCATTGGCTGGACTAGTGCCACGATCTCAGATCTGGTATTTGTTCCTTAGTGCTATAATATTGCAGCTGTGGAATACTTATAGTGTGTAGGGATTTCCCTTGTTGGAATTATGGTCCTTGTCTTGTTGTGGTGGAGCAGAATGTGACAATGGGTGGTTGTCAGAAATTACTGCCATTGCTACCCATCTTCTAAATGTACGTGTGAAGGAAGATGTTACAGTTAGATCCCTGTTCTAGTTATTAAATGTGTAAGTCAGAAATTGTGCTTAATGTTTACACCGTGTTGTTTAGTTAAACATGGTTATAGATATGTCCGTAACGGAAAAATGGTGAAAGGTAGGTTTTTGGGTTTTGGGTTTCTTTTTTAAGGAAAAAAGCATGAGAAGATCAATGATTGATGAATGAAAAAATACAGGGTGGGATTGATTGGATGATTGAATGAAAAAAAATAGAAGCCCATAGATGTTTTAGCAAAGTGTGATCAGTAGGGTTTTTTTAGACCAGATCTGTGATTTCCTCAGTGAAATCATGACAATTAGAAACTTATTTATGTGAAATAACTGTAAAATCACAGTGACTTACTCATTTAAGCCTAACTTCTCACAAATTTATTACCTTACATGAATGAGCAAAGCTTCGCTTTATTTTTACGTGGCATTTTCAGTCAGCTTATTAGTATTATGATAGCCACTAACAGTGAAACAGGAACAGTGAGAACAAAAATTACTGAGGTTTAGGCACGGTGGATAGAGTGCTGGGCCTGGAGTTGGGAAAATTCATCTGGCCTCAGACATTAACTAGCTGTTTGACTCTCTGGGTGCAAGTCTCTTAACCCTGTTTTTCTCAGTTTCCTCATCTGTAAAATGAGCTGGAGAAGAAAATGTCAGATCACTCCAGTGTCTTTGCCAGTGGAGTCACAAAGAGTAGGACCCAACTAAAATGACTGAAAAACAACAACAGGGTTTAGGGAATAGAGTTGATGGAGTAGATAGCAAACCTCTAAGCCCATACAGTTTACTAAAAGTGTTCGGGTTCCCAAGAGCCTTTGTTTCACATTTCTACATTTGCCAATTGCTTACAGTCGGGTTTGTCACTTTCAGAGATAGTCTTGTAAATGTTCTTGTGCTATGAAGGGAAAAAAAGCCATGGAGTATATTTTAAAAGATATATAATATGTCTTTAGGAAATAAATGTAAATATATAGATCAAAATTTAATGGACTACTGATTTTGAAATCAAAGGACTTGGGTTTAAATTTTAACTCTGCTTTTAATAAACCTATGTGAAACAGCAAGTCATTTAAACTTTCTGGAACTCATCCATTTGTAATATGAGGAGGCTGTATGAAATAATCTTCAGATTTTTAAAAAATTTTGATCCAATTTGAAAAATTGTATCTTTGCAAGAGCTAGCTCAAGAAAAACTAAAATTGTAATAATTCTCTAGTAGTAAAATTCAGGTTAGAATGTATTAGGTAAGTTATTTTAAATAATAGTAAAAAAAAATAAAATCAGTTTTTAATCATTGCATAATAAATAACTATAAATTCCTGAAAGAAAAATTTACAGTTTTATAATAAGAAATAGACCCTACATCAATAAGATTTCTATAGTCAGTTTATTAATATGAAAAGTGAAGCAAAAATATAATAAATTAGATTTGAATAGATTAATGACCAGCTAGATATAGAAGATGGCTCAAAAGTATAGTTACCATACAAAGATAATTTTGTGTGTGGGGGGGGAACAATAAATGCACATGCTTTTCAGGTACTCAACAGAGAATCTGCAAAAGATAAATTATATATGTGCATGCATAGAATCACCAAGCAAACTTAAATACCGAGAAATTATATCTATTTCATTCAAAATCACAGGGCTATAGCTGGAAACTAGAAATCAGTTTTAAAATTATGGCTAAAATGTATATGTTTATACTACTGAATAAAGAATCAGACTGTTTCAAGAGTTGGAAGGGACTTCATTGATATTTAGTCTCTGATCCATAAAGGAAAAAAAGTATTACCCACTGGACTGTATCCGAGTGTTCATCTAGCTTTTTCTTGAAACCCTCCAAAGAAGGAGAATCATTTCCTATCAAGACAGCCTATATCTCTTTGGGAAGAAATCATAGTCATGACTGGCATATTTTAATGGCAAAGAGAACACACATACAATACATGAGAATGTTTGGGAGGTAGCCAAGGTAGTTCTTAGGAAAATTTATACCCCTGAGTACCTTCAGTCAAATTAAAGTAAAAGAGAAATGAGACCATGTTTGAAGAAATTAGAAAAAGAACAAATTATATTTGGAAGTGAGTGTGATATAAAAACAAAAGACTAATAAAAAAAGAACAAATTGGTAAGTTGAAGGAAGTCAGGAAAAAAGATAGATAAATAATTTTAAGATCAGAGCAGAAATTAATAAAATGGAAACTTACAAGAACAATTAAAATGATAAGCCAAGGGTTTTTTTATTTAATGTACAGTAAACTTAATATAATAAAAAAAGAGAAAAAAGCTGTAATATCACCAGAATTAAGCCTAAGAGGGATGAAAACAGCAAAAGAGATTAAGAAAATATTGAGATTGGACTATATGTTGTCCAATTAGTCTGTCATTTTAATGTTTTCAGCTATAAGCCTGCAATCCAAATATCATATTCATGTAGCTTCTCACCCATCTTTTCACTTTCCAAATTCTTTTATGAAGTACTTTCCTTTGATGGGTCCTAGTGTGCTCCCAAAGGTTTCAGTTTCTTATCCAGGACTTTGAAAACTTAGAGAATATTTTCCATCCTTCTGGTAATATAATATCATTTGTACCCCCATGAATCACTAACAGTATGAAGTGAGAGGTAGCCATTGTGACAAGTGTTGTTAGGTCTTCTCACATGTTAGTGTCCTTTAAACACAGCCTCTCTCTATCATTGTGTTATCAGCTTATCAAATAGCACCGCTTAGCAGAGAGGTTCCAACCACTAGTGCTTGTGTTTCCTCCCCCTCTGAGCCTTACTAAATGATCCGTACACTCAGAGCACCTGTGCATTGGTATCATCTTTTGCAGGAGAAGCATCTGCTTTCTCTTCAGAGGACCCAGACCCCTCCCCCTTATCAGGAAGCCCCTCAAATCTGTCCCTTTGTGCCAAATGTTGTGTGTGTTTTCTTTCCCCTTCTTTATGTCATATTCTTGTACCCTCCAGTCTCTGGACACAAGTTGCTTCCCTTCTTCCTCTTCAATATTTGTACATAATCTCTTCCATTTTTTAAAATAGAAATTTTCCCTAACATCCTGTGGAGTAGGGAAACCCTCCTTGATTCCCTTTACCTTTTTCTAGGGGGGACAGTAGTTTGTTCTTTGTACATAAGTAGCAGGGACTTGATAATCAGAGAAATAAAAACAGCATATTCTATGCTAGCAATTCCAGATGCCCTCTGCTCTCCAACCTTGCTAGAAATCAGGTCCTTAGGCTTTTGCTCTTGCTTGCTAGTATTTCCCTGAGGAGCTGCTGTGGCAGACTGCCCATCTTGAAGAAATCAAGGAAGGACTAAACAGCTGGACAACTGACAAAATCTAGTCACAATGCTAGTGCATTCAGATTGATTTATAGATTCAGGGCCACACCAACACTTCGCGGAACCAATTGGACATAGAAAGACAAGCAGGCAAGACTTGAGGGAGCTGTAAAAACAGCTCCATCAGTTGGATGAAAGGGTATTTTAAATCCCCAGCTATTATTCAATGTACTGTAAGTGGTATTTATAAGAACTATCAGGTGCTAATGGGATAGATTCAGAAATAATTTCCATTTACTTATGAATGAAGGAGACAAATAGAGTAAAACAATCTCTGCTTTCAAGAAACTAATTTTTTTCCTATTTAACATAGTTTATTTTTCCCCTAATTACATCTTTGAGCAGTTTTTAAAGATTTGGTTGATTTGTTGTTTTTTTTTTTTAAATTTTGAGTTCCAAATTTCTCTGCCTCCTCCCTTCCTTCCCCCATTCCTGAGATGGTAAGTAATCAGATACAGGTTATACACCTGTGGTCATGTAAAACATTTCCATATCAGTCACTTCTTAAAAGAAGACTCAAATGAAAGAGAAAGAAGAGTGAAAAATAGCATGTGTCAGTTTGTATTCAGACAATATCAGTTCTTTCTCTGGAGGTGGATAGTATGCCTCATCATTGATCCTTTGGTATTGTCTTGGATCATCATAATGCTTAGAATAGCTAAGTCATTCATAGTTCTTCATCATATAATATTGTAGTGACTCTATACAACATTCTCCTGGTTTTGTTCACTTTGCATCACTTAATGTAAGTCCAGGTTTTTCTGAAATTCTGCTTGTCATTTCTTAGGGCACAATAATATTCCATCATGATCGTGTACCACACCTTGTTCTGCCATTCTCCAATTGATGGGCATCCCTTTAATTTCCAATTCTTAGCCACCACAAAAAAGAACTACTATAAATATTTTTGTACAGATAGGGCCTTTTCCCCTTTTATTTATTTTATGGTTTTGGGGTATAGATGTAGCAGTGGTATTGCTGGATCAAAAGTTTGAACGGTTTTATAGTCCTTTGGGCATAGTTTCAAAGAACTCATTCTCATTGGGAGAAAGAACACATGTTGAAGGGTTTAGTTTTAAGGGATATGGCAAAGCTTGATGATCCTTAACGGGCAACAAAGATGGCCCAGTGGGCTGGAGTTTGCAACAGAACAGATAATTAGATGGTCTTCTTTAGGGCACAATAGAAGGGCAGCTGATAAGGCTTGGCTTGGTGATCCTTCGTCCTTTACGTTTTTTACATATTGCTTTCTTCATATGTACTCTTTGGGGGTAAATAGCATAAGTCTTATTATCCCCATCTTATATATGAAAAAGCCTAGATTTAAAGAAATGAAACTTGCTGGGATCACACAGCAACAATGTAGTAAATCCTAATCATTTATTAAGTGCCTACTCTGTGCCAGGTACTGTGCTGAGCATCAGGGGTACAAAAGAAACTAAAGACAGTCCCTGCCCTGAAGGAGCTTGTAGTCTAATGGGGAGACAACATTCAAACAAATATATACAAGCCAGCTATGTACAGGATAAACGGACAAATTAAAGAAGGCATTGGAGTTAAGAGGGGTTGGGAATGTATCATACAATCTATCAAAGAGGAGATTTAAATCCTAGTTTTCTCACTCTAAGACCAGTACACTATGTTACTTTTCCACTGATATATCTATATTATAATAAAGTCCACTTGGGGCAATGAAATAATTATTATAGGAAAAACAATAAGATTATTAATAAATTATATGTTTGGTAAAGAAAACATTTCTCAACTATGAAGAAAATATTTTTTATCTGTCAGAAGAAAAAGGAAAACAAGGAGATGGATTCAGTTTTATTACAAGTAAAAAAAATTATTAACCACAAAAACACTTGAGCTAAATGAAAAGAAATAACAGATTGAAAAGCTTAAGGGGAGAGTAATATCACTGATAAAATCTTGACATCTAAACTCTTTAAAAGACCTAATACAAACTTTGATACTGAATCCCCCATCATCAAAGAAAAAGAGACATGGTAAAATTACCTGAAAAAATCATTTAACATTTGTAATAATCAAAGGAATACAATTTGATGACTCGTTACCAAACACCCATCTAATTGCCTGAAATAATTAAAAATAACAAAACTAAATGTTGACAGGGCAGATAGGAAACATTGTTGAATTACTAGTTGTATAAATTAATATACGTTTGCTGGAGACTAATCTGGCAACAAATAGTAAGAATTAGAAAATCTAATTCCCTTTGATCTGTGATTCCCATTGCTGAGACCATACTTTAGATGTTAATTTAAAAACAAAAAAATAGACCTGTCTTTAAACTAAGCTTAATAGTTGTTTTATTTGTAATAGTAGTAAACTAAGAATCTATGTACTCAGTAGATGAGAATACTTGGACAGATGCTCATAAATCTGTACAGAGGAAAGCTATAAAATGACAAATAAGGGACATAATGTTGGGAGAACATATAAAATAATGCAAAGTAAAGGAAAAAGCATAACAGCATGTGTATTGTCTACAACTGTGTATAAAATATAAACTGACAAATGAGAATGAAATTCATTGTTACTAGTTTGTTGAAGTGTAAAACTTACATAGTTCTGATTATGTGATATATGGTGATTTTGATTTTTTCCTTTGTTGAGATTGTGTATCATTTGAAAAATCAAGTTTGAGTTCATTTTGGGAAAAAAAAAATTTAAACTTTGGCCCCATGTATATCTTCAAATTGAAAAAAGAATCATTACACACATATGAAAATCATTCATGTTATATGTAGATTCAAATACAAATTTTAGGAGTTATATTCATTTTGGAACTCAGTTGAGTTATTTTAATAGTGGAAAAAGCTGGTATTCTGAAATTTTTTTGTTTATTTCAGAAAAGAGCTGCTTTTAAAGACATTCCACCCATTGTGAAAGGGTGAAAGTAAATACTGTTCACCATGCCTGCTGTGGCTTCAGTACCTAAAGAGCTCTACCTTGGTTCCTCATTGAAAGAACTTAACAAGAAGACAGAAGTTAAAGCAGAGAAAATAAGTACTAAGAGGTATATATGTATTTTTAATATATTTTAAAATTTTCTGTGTGATATTAATTCATCTAAAATGAGTTTACATTTCCATATTGTTAAGGATATGCCTCACCTAATACCAGTTTGAATCAGATATCACATAAATGGAATAAGAACTGAAAGAGGTTGTGATTTAATATTGGGCATTTGACTTCCTGCTACCACATGATGGCTGTCTCCAAGTATCTGCAAAGCTTTCCATCTAGAAGAGGAAGTGTGGAAGCATCAGAAAGTTAGGTTTCAATTTATCATAAAGGAGAATTTCCCAGCAACTAGAGTTGTCCAAACTGGAATGGATTACCTTGAAAAAAAAAGCTTCTTATGGCTTCAGGTATTCCCGTGGACATTGGACTCTTTGTCAGATATTGTTTAGAGGATTGTTTTTTGGGGAAGAAGTTTAAATACCATGGCCTTTAAAGTTTCTTCCAATTTTATGATTCTGTGACATTTGTTCCTATTAGGAGTTCTTTGAATACTCAAAATAAAATGAAACAATTATTCTGATAGTAAATTTTGGGTGTGTGTGTTCTGGATCAGTGAGTTCATCTTGTGGAGAATTCACAGTAAAGGAGCTCATTTTGTTGATTTAGATGGGCAGTTATCTATAATTTACATAGTTGCTTGTGATTGGGAGAGATTAGAAACTTGCCCCTAAGTCATGTAGCCCTTATGTGTTGAAAGAAGCACTTGAACCCATACAATCTTGACCTTATCCACTCTGCTTCACCAACAAGAGCAGTTTATGGGAGAAACTGAAGCACAGTTTATGTCCTTGTCATACTCAACAAATATCATTTTGATGATCAGTCCTCTAAAGAAATCAGAAATTGTCAGTTAAACGAATATGCCTTTGACTAAGAAAAAAAAATTCTAGACTAGATAAACGGAAGCATCAAGACAAAATGGAAACATAACAAAGCATCACAGATATATGGGCTGTTGAAAAGATTTTTTAAAGGTCAACATTTCTGGAAGGTTTGTGAGACCCTTCTGTAGTAGTGACTAGGCACTGATTTGCCTTACCCTGAAGTTGAACATGTTGCCTTTTTCTCTTTTAAAAAAAAATTCTTGAAATTTTAAACAAAAATCATTTGGCTCTTAAATTGGGGTAAGCAGTTAGGTATAAGCATCTTGAAGTTCTGGCCTAGCATATATTAATTGTAAGGGTAGTGATAACAAGGTTATTCTAATGTAATACGGCTTTAATTTAGATAAATTGGTCCTTATCCATGTTTGAATTACAGGCTATTTTTGTTAGATTTGGAGTCGTTCAGTAGTACGCTCTTTATGCATGTGTGCCTAAATATTCATCCTGTAATGGCTTGCATTCTTAATTTGATTAGTCAAATTTACTCTTTCATAGTTAACAGGTATATCCTGCCTTGTGTGGATTGCATGTAAAGTAGGACCTGAGGCAAAGCAGTGCTTCATTTGGCAGGGCACCTGATTTACATTTTGGATAATTGGTCAAATAATATTATAGAGTGGTTTCATGATATGGATGTGGGGTTTGTTTATGATGTCCTAATAATGCCAAAGCTGGCTGAAGTCCCTTGTAATAATGAAAAACCACGATTGTTTAATATTAATGGCATTTTGTTGAAATGAATTACAGCTTTAGAAATCACTTCCTTAACTCAGTATATAGGAGCTTTAAGATGGAGCTTAGCTATAGCACTCTTTAGAAAATTAACTTGCTGAAAAAAACATGATTCCAACCCACTAAAGAGCAAGGTGTCATGGACTTGTCTCCTTCCCTTCCCCCTTCCTCTATACTCACATACTTCCTTCTTACTAACTTCTGGATCTTGTTTTGGTATGTGGTTTAGTGATAAGGATAGATTTTGTTTAGTAGTTTTGGTGATGAAAAGTGGGGAAGAGCAAGAACCGATGGGTACTTTTACTTAAGGAAGTTTTGCTCTCTTTTTTTACATGCAGAAATTGCATATAATAAAGTTTTTATTGTAGAATGTGACCCTTATCAAAGATAGGGATTAAAGGAAGTACTTCTAGAGAATTATTCCTTGTATAGAATTTGTTTGTAATCAGATAAAAAAAATTCTCATGAACTATTTTCTAGAATGTGAAATTAATTTTGTTTCCATTAAATAAATAAACATGATTATTTATAACGGAATTTTACCTATGATAGAAAATTGTTTCTATCTACTCTATGTTCAGGATTTACCTTCTAAACTAGGAGAACCCCCAGTAATGAGGTTTTTCTGTATCAAGATATCTCTGAGTTTCACTTGCCAGTTGTTTTAATGCCACAGGCAGTGTCAGCTTAATTATTTATTTTCCAATTCAAGTTATGTGCAGAGTGCCCTGAAGATCTTCAGGACAGCAGAAGAATGCCGATTGGACCGTGATGAGGAAAGAGCCTATGTACTGTATATGAAATATGTAACTGTTTATAATCTTATCAAAAAAAGATCTGATTTCAAGCAGCAGCAGGTACGTTCTTGTTTTTTTTCCCCTATTTTCTTTGGCCATCAATTCTTATAAATAGGGGCTAAGAAAATGCCTGTAACTGGTTATTAATTTTTGAGCACATATACAGTATCACTTTTTAGAACTCATAGCATCAACTTAGTGAACATAAATTCAGTAAAAATGTAGTATGGGAAAAGGCAATTTACATGTCAATTTAATTTCATTATTTGCAAAAGTGTTGCTTTGGTTTAAGCCAAGCTGACAATGGGCTATAGACTTTTTCATCTTTTGTTACTGTTGTATTGAAATTGTACCAGGTTTTATGGGAGGGATTCAATTTTTTTTCTCATGAAATAAGTGAGAATATAATAAAAGTGTGTTACTGCTTTCATGAAATCCAAATTTAATCACAGGGGAATTAGATGTTTGTCATTGCTCATATTATGTTGTAGCCATTCTCAAGACAAATTTACTAAATTTCTAAACTATTTTTGATTGTCTTTATTGAACAAAATGTATTGCTTGCACCTAGCACAGTGTCTGACACATAGGTGCTTAATAAATGCGTGGGTTTCTTCTATGGGGCAGGGATATTTCTCTGTTATTTTGAGAATGTAGATCAATAAGAAGAAAAACATGCTAAATACAGTGACACAGAAGTACATAGTCGAGCTGGAATTGCTTTGGTCAAGCGTGTTGGAAACCTTTTCGATTATTAGAGATTATTACACCAGTTGAAAGGAGGGTTTGTTATTGTCCATTTAGAAGATTGTTTATACATTATACATTACCCGTTTTGGTAGAGAAGTCCTTTGAAAAAAAGCTAGTATTCCCTTTCAGTATTGAGATGATTATTCTCTGTGTGTAACATCTAATTTTAGTTAAAAGGCTTCGAAAAATAGCAACTTTTCTTCCTCCAAATAATTTTGTCAGCATAGAACATTGAAATCATGTGATTTATTTTGATTGTTTATTATTATAACTATTTTGAATATTATTTCATGACTGTGACTCTTTTTTAGATTTTTCTTTTTGGTTAAAATTACTTCAGATTTGTAAACTAAGTATTACACCCCGGTTTTCTAGAGGAACCCATTTTCAGTTAGTCCACGGCAATCTGCAGATGGTCCAAGTAGCCTTGCTGTAGGAGAAAAAAAGACTTCAATGCATATTTGCAAATAGGTAGAAGAGATCTGCCCAATTCAAACTTTTTATAGTCTCCATATTAATGATTTTATAACATGTATTAATATGAAATTGCCTTAATAAGAAAAGGCTTATTTCTATAAAAATTTCCTTCCTTCCCCCCTCCATTTTTTAAAGATGATTTGGGGTATTTATTATGTTTCCAGTTTACCTATCCTGGGAGACTGGGAAACTGGAAAGGTAGTATAGTGTGAGATTGCTAGATCGCTAAAAGTGTGGTTCTGAGTCCTTGTTCTGGTACTGTCTTGTATGGGCAAGTCACTTTGCTTCTGAGGAACCGAGCATCAGTTTCCTGATCTGTCAAACTGAGATGATATAGTGCTTATCACATAATAATACTGTGGTGAGATAAGGGCTTTGTGAACTTGGAATCCCCTGATAATGCCATGTCTTTATGGGTAGGCTGTTCAATCCTAATCCCAACAAAATCCTTTTGTATTTTTTCATTTACTCTTCCCAGGGTACTCTTCTTTCTTTCCTACAAACACAGCTTTCCTATTACTCTTTGTTAGGAAACATTGGCATAATTAAAATATGTGCCTCTTTGGACCTTTTGTTGTGTTGGTTTTTTTCCTTTAAAATAGGGAATGGCAACATGACCTGATCTGTCCAGTGACATATAAATTATGTAACTGTTTTTGTGGAGGAGAAGGTTTGGCCAATGTGTTAATTCTAGCTCCTGGAGAGGAGGGTACAGAGTAGAAGTTATGTTTTTACAAACTGATGAAGTATTTATGCTGTCCACCTTATTAATTTTACTGGTATTTGTCATATATTTTGTGAAAAAACGTTTGTATGTATATGAAATAAATCTCAGACTAATAAAATCTTGATTAGATGTATGATTAAAAAAAATGTTATAGCATTCTCAGTATCCCAGAATGAAATGGGCATGTTCAGATCTGTAAAATTTTTGATGGATGGGGCAGAGAACTTATTGGAGGGGGAAGGAGAGTGATGCGGACTTTTAGTGTGAGTAGGAATTGAGAATATTGGTAAGGTATGCTAGTATCTCTCTTTTTAAAATTTTATTAAAAATTTGAAGATATTTTAAAACTTTAAAACAAGCAAACAATTTAAAAATTCCTTATTAAATAAGGACAGTATTTGAAATCTAGTTTAAAATTGGAGTTATATTCTCTATTACTAATTTGTAACTGGCCCATGTATAGAAAGAAAGAAATTTTCTCAGCAGGCCTAAATTGAATGTTTTCACAAATAGGTTTTCTCATTTGCAAATAGGTGCTTTTCTAAATATGGTCTGTAACATATATCAACAAATTTATTTTCTTGAATCCTTTAGTCCAATAAATCAATAGTTTTCACAGTTGTAATATTGCTATACAAATCTTGCCCTGAAAAAGATTTTTATAACTTAAAAATAATGCTAATTTTCCTTCATGAAGCATTGAACTTCATATCAATGAACAAATTTTTTTTTTTGCCAGTTTTATTCACTCAGGATCTCATATGCCATGTGATCTTTGATAGAAGAGGGATCAAATGCGATTTTTTTCTTAGCGTAGATCCATAAGATCTCTGAGTGTAAAACAATTGAACATTGCTTCCAGGATGCTTCTTTTAACTTAGGAAGATTGCCTGGTGAGCATTGAGACAGGTTATTTCCTAAATTCTAGCCATCTGATTAAATTATTCAACAAGTATTTATTGTATCCTGTCATTCATTTAATAAGTATTTATTAAGTGATTATGTATCAGGCTGTTGTGACACATTATGAGCTGTGTTGTTACATACCTAGATGAAACCCATTTTGGTCACATCCAGCCCTTTACTAGCTGGATACATAGAAAGTTATCTGTAGCCACTCAAATTCTAATAAATTCCCTATTCTGATAGTTGCTTTTTAGTACCTTTGTGCTCATTAGCACATTAAGAAAACAGGGGTCAACAGCTTTTTATTCTTTTAGGCAAATACAACAATTAATTATTTGGGAGCAATATTTTGTGATTAAAAAATTCACACAGATCCAAAGCTTTTTTTTTTTTGAAGGCTTAGATGTTTTTCTTCATGTTAGGAAATAGATATAAAATGGTTATAGAGACAAAACTGTCTCTTTTTAAAACAAAATATGCTTTGTAGCTACACATAAGCTGCTTTTCTAATCCTAAGAATGTGTGCTCATCCTTCGTTGCCGAAGAAGACCATTGCAATTAGAGAAATAATGACATGACTTGCACTTGACTTTGTTTTGAGTGAGGGAGGGCTGTGCAGGGCACCAGCCTCACTTCTCCTCCAGAGCCATCTGTATCCAGTGACCAGATATTCATCAGGATGACTGGAGATGAGCCAGGATGAGGCAGTTGGGGTTAAGTGACTTGCCCAAGGTCACACAGCTAGTGAGTGTCAAGTGTCTGAGGTGAGATTTGAACTGAGGTCCTCCTGACTCCTGCACTGGTGCTCTCTATCCACTGCACCACCTAGCTGCCCCAATCCAATCCTAAGAACCAGAGGTAGGAAGGAAGAGTGGCTGTCAGAAAGATTTCTATTATAGAAAACAGTGCTTATTTACCCATAAAAATATAATTAGTAGCATTCTCACATTTAGTGTAAACAAAATACTAAAAGGAGATATAATTAGTAGCATTTTCACGGATAATATAAGCAAAGTTCTAAAAAGGAGCCTTAAAAACAAAAAAGATTTAGCATTCCTTATTCAACTCTTTAACCATAGGAAGAGATTAAGGAGTTATCTTTGGACTATACTTTACATTAAAAGTTTTAAATTTGAGTTAATGTAGTTTATACATTAAGAAAATATCTTTCATTTAGTCATAAGGTCTTTGATTGTAATGTGGTTTTTTCATTATTTTGTAGTGCTTGTACGCTATTTTCTTCTGGGGGATCATGGGCCAGAACTAACATCATGGGGTGGTTTTCCTACAATTTTAGGACTACTATCATTCAATGCTTGGACCTGGGAACATCAAAAAAGCTATTGAAGAAGCTGAAAGACTCTCTGAAAGCCTTAAACTCAGGTACATATATTATGAAATCTATAAAATGGTGCAACTAAAATGGATGGAAGTAATTTTTAGAATTTATCTCATCTATCTTTAACCTTAAATATAATATCTGTGGCATTTAGAAGTAATTTATAAAGTACAGAAATTCAGGTCTTCACTTAACATTAATCCTACTATAGTCAGTATTTCCTATGCTGTCATTTAGGGATCTTTACTGAATTTAGAACCATGTTGTAATTGAAAAATGGCAGATTGTAAGATTAACTCAGATTGTTGTTGGTTGTATTTATTGTATTATTTTGCCAAGTTTAGGTGGCTTAGCACCTTCTTAGCAAGAATAACTAGTGAAAAATAGGAAACTACCTAAATTTGTCCTCACCCCCATTCCACCTCCTCAATTCATCTTTGTCACCCTGGATGTGAAAATTTCTCTTTCATTACTGCCCTGCTCAGAAACCTTCGGTGATCCCCTATAGCCTCTGAGTTAAAATACAAACTGGTTAGCCTGGCATTCAAGGCTGTCCCTAATCTGGCTGTAGCCTTAAGTCAGGATATGGAGTGCTAGAGCTGAAGTTAGGAAGACCTGAATTCAGATACTTAGTAGCTTTCCGACCCTTGGCAAGTCACTTAACCTCCCTTGGCTCTGTTCCTCATCAGAAAATAGGGAGGCAGAATTTGATGGCCTTTAAGGAACCTTGCAGCTCTAAATCTATGTATCTACAATCCTTAGGAACTTTCCTTCATCAACTCTACATTCCACTCAGGCTGGGTTATTCCATTTCCTGCCTCATGCCTTTTTGACAAGTGGTCACTTAAGCCAGGAAATGTGCTTGCTTTTAACTTCTAGCCCTTAGAAATCCCTTGGCGGGGAGGGATACAGCGAGATCTTAAAAATCCCCCTAAAATTTTTTGTCCCTCTCTTCGTACCTGAATTTTTTCTTTTATGGGGTATTTACAGTATCTTATTGTAAAATTTGGGTTGAATATTTGGTCATAGGCTATATTTATGGTATTAAAAGATAAAATATGTTGATATTGTACAATACTATGCATATTTTATGCATTTCAAAATTTTTAAACTTTTCCTGTGTTGTCTGCTGGACCTTGTCTGCAGCTTCCAAAGAACTCCCCCAAAATTCCCATTTAATTTCTTATGCCAACCTGCCATATATTGAAATTGATGGGGGAAAGTCATGATGTAGAAAGGACAACTGTATTTTTGTTTTCCTGTTACTAGGCACTTAAATGTTTGAATTAAATGTATATGTCAATGTAGCATGGCTTTATTGTTAACCATTTGATTTTTTCAAAATAAAAGTCTATAAAGCTCTATAAACCAGAACGTTTTAGTGTGTGAATAAAGATCAGTTTACTAAAACATAAAAGAATTTGATTTTTCAGATAAAAAATTGAGGGGATGTTTTTTGTTTCACAATACAGATTGAACTCAGATTTATACGTTTTTAAGTTTTTCAGAAGTTTTCTGTAAAGTCAGTACTTGGATAATAACTCATTTTCCCATTGACTTCTAATTCTAAATATGTGAGATTATGGGGAAAAAATGGGAACTCACTTTAGAATTCTAACATGTACTTCCAAGAGTATCCCGCTTTTGTAGGTGCATTGTTTAATAAATGTGTTCAATTCTTTCACACAGAAGGAATATATTGTCATCTTAGCACCTAGAATACACTGGATTTGTTTGTGGCCTTCAAAGAAGTATGCACATAGCGTAACATGGCACAGTAAATCCCATTGAATTGGAAATTCTTGCTGACTAGTACTTGAAAGTTTAAGTAGCCATCTATCTACGTAGCACTTGGCTAAGGCATACAAAAAAATTTGAATATGCCCCCTGCCTGTTAGGATCGTTACAAATGAATTTGTTTTATTAAATATTATTGACTTGTTGACTAATTCTAGTGTTTTTGATTAGTACAACATGTATCTCAGTTAAGAAGATTCTGTTCTATTCCTTGGGGACAGTTAGAAAAGTTTTCCCCTCTTCCTCATAATCCTCCTCTCCTGCTGTATTCTGTATTCTTTGCTTTTTTGTGTGTCATGGACCCCTCTGGTGAGCTGGACTGCTTTGCAGAATATTTTAAATGCATAAAATAAAATACATAGGATTATAAAGGAAACCGGTCATTGAAATAGAGTTGTCAAAGTGTTCAAAACAAGGTCAGAGACCACCCAGGCCAGATATGAACCTTACTCCAAAGCTTTACTTCTGGTTCCTTTCTTTCCGTCACGTTGCTTGTAGCAGGGCTTCATTCATACCCACTGTATTGAGGTATCTTTATTGGACTCTTTTCTTTTTCAGAGCTTTTGAGGTTTTTTTTTATCCAGAGTGGTCCTGGGACATTCTAGTGTGTAATTAGCATCCTATGGTAAGATGAAAAAAGAGGCTTTGAAAATTACCTGAAATTTTTAGTTTCACCCTTTTTTTCTTTGAGAGAAATGGAGAAGGAAAGAGTTCTCTTCTTCCTTTCCGTATTTTAGCTTAGAATGTGCTGAGTTTCACTAGAAAGGAGGCAGCTGATACTTACTGCCTCAACTAAAACTCCACAATTTCTGTTTTGTAGCTTGGCTGAGGGCCAAGTTTTTTTCTCATGAGGTTTAATTAGATACCCTTTCTAGATGATAAGAGTTTGGGGAAAGCTCATTTCCTTTTTTTTTTTTTTTTAACAACTTAAGATCCAGAATGATGGTGTAACCTTTAGGCGTTGTATACTCTGACTGCAGAGTCCTAAAGTTTTTGTCTTTCTCCCTCCCCACATCCCCTTTTTTGCTATGTACTGGGGGGAACTAAATTTTGTGTCTCTTTGGGAAGGAGGAAGGTAATTCAGTCATTTTGTTTTCTTTTGCCCCATTAGATAGTAAAGAAAGTACATACTCTTTCCAGGTTAAATTTGTTCAGACTTGTGAACTGAGAGTAGTAGCATGTCCTAGTGGATAAAAGGTCAGCCTTGGAGTACAGCGCTCATAGAGCTGGAAGGAACTTCAGAGACCATTTAATTTAACTCCTTCATTTTATAGATGAGGACATTGAGACTCAGTCCGATTAAATGAGACCGAAAGCCATGAAAGTCATGTCAGAGATGGTTATTGAATTCAGGACTCCTGACTCCAGAACCATTGTTCTCTCCATTCTACCATGCTAGAGACCATCTAAGTTGTTGAAAAAAAATCATAGTTTTCAGTACTCTTCTCACAAATAATCCTTTGATATAATTTAATAAAGAGTCAAATATAAAGGAATTCTAAGTCGGTGACTTGTTATTAAGAAACAGATTTCATCATGCTGTGCTTGGTTATTTTTTTGGTTGGTTTTTTTTTTTTGGTCCTGCACAAACTTGTACTGTGGAAGAACTTGTTGCAGTTTGAGAGCAGCTCACGGTTTCTTGTTTGTAGCTTTAATCTCCTTTGTAGTTGCCCCTTCTCCATGAAACATTTGAGTTTTTTCTTCCTCCTGTTTATCTTCTAAGTAGAATTAAGTACAATATTTAAAAGTCCTCTCATGAAATTGCTTCTTCTAGAAATTTTGACATAAAGAATCCTTTCCTCAGTTTAGCCCTAAGAGTGAAAGGCAGGATTCCATTTTAGGAATATCTCCATTATTATTGCTGTTGTATTAATCATGAAAGTGAATTCACTATTCATGGCAGAGGACAGGTCATTTAAACTTTGAGATGTGTCTCTGCAAATTGTAGTGTAACTTTGAAATTTGCTTACAAAATTTCGAAGAATCCATTTCTTGCAAGGTACTACACCCTTTGCCACTAAGAATGGTGTTTGGATTCTAGGAAGGAAGGAAGGAAATAAGCATTTATTAAGTACCTACTGTGTGCCAGGTAGTACGCTAAGTGCTTTGCCCATATTATCTGTCTCATTCTGTCCTCACAACAACTCTGTGAGGTAGATGCTGTTAACCCTATTTTACAGTTGATGAAATTGAGGCAGTGAGAGATTAAGCAACTTGAGTAAGATCCCATGGTTAGTAAGTGTCTGAGGTGGGATTTGAACTCAAGTCTTTTTGATTCCAGGCCCAGTGCTCTATCCACTGCAATACCCAGATGCCCTAGGGAAAATTTTGCCATCCAGCAAGAATAGAAAAAAGGGTTGGAGGATGTGAGGAGAGAGAAGAGGAGGAGAGAATAGCCACACTGATACACTAAAAATCTGCACGGGATTTTTATTGAGGGGAGGGGGGAACATGGAATAACAAAACAGTTTACAAAAGTAAAAGTGTAAAGAACAGGTAAAAAAATGAAAATTACATAAAATATATTGTATTACAAACCACTAATTGTAGTAAATACCCTAAAGTACAACCTCATAAATTACATTTTGCAGAATGCTTTTACTCCTTGACTTTTGAGAATGTTCATTTTTTTGTGATTTTGCCATGAGGTCTTGTTTATTTAAAGATTATGAGAAACGCAAATATTTTTAAAATAATTTTTGGGTAAAATATATAGGCCATTTAATCTTTTATAAATAAGGATAATAAAATTTTAAAAAAATGTCTTTTATCACCATTAAATGAAATTGTATTCCAAGTTCAGTACACCAAAGCCCATTCAAGACCTATATAAATATAATTACAAAACATTCCTTAAACTAGAGGGATAAAAAGGTGTGTTCATGGTTGAGTTGTGCCAATATAATGAGAATGGCAAGCCTACTGCAATTAATGTACAGATTTTGTGTCATACCAATCAAACTCCCATATGTACAGAGCTAGACAAAATAATAAAATTTATTTGGAGGAACAAAAGGTCTAGAAAATCTAGAAAAAAGGAAAGAAGAAGTAGGAGTGAAGCAGGACCAGCACTTGCATAAGTCAGGTAAGTCACTTATTAAGCTCTTATTAGGAAATACGCTAAGCAGATATTAGTCAATGAACATAAAAAAGCTATTTGGTACTGATTAAAAAAACAAACTAGAACAATGGAATGTAAAGACAAAGATGAATCATAAATAGCTCAGGAACCCAGGATTCAATAAATCTGAAAACATAAATTACCTGTGAAAGATCTCCCTCTTTGACAAGAATTGATGGGGAAACTGGAAAGTGGTCTGGCAGATAGATATTAGATTGTGGCGAGTATATTACATTCAAAATGAATATACGAACTGAATATAGATTAAAAACCATATCATAAATAATCAGATAAGAACCAGGTCTTTTGTAAATTGTGCATATGACCAGTAGTTACCATGTCTCTTGTGTCTTTTTATTCACTTTTCAACAATTACTGTCTAAAGTTTTTCCATAGCATTTGCTTTGTTTGTGATTACTTCACATATGCTTAGCCAACTTAGGACATAGTTGATAGGTGGTTGATAGTTTTAACACCTTCTATCAAATTTATTTATTTTTCTTGCCCCTTTCCCTTTTCCTTTACCAATTCTTATACCTTTGCCCATGTTTAGTCATAGGTATTGGTTAGCTCTACAACTGGCACTTAGAACTAAAAAGATGGGATGGAAGCCCTCTAATAATATATCCTCTTTGATTACAGTAGCAAGTAGTTAAAAAGTTTAAGTAAATTATGAATTCTAATTCCTTGGATATAAAAATATAAAACACAGTTATGCCTTTCAATAACTAAATGTTACATAAATGTGAGTTGTCATGGTTACTGTTGGAATATCATTTAATTTTCAGTGATTCCCAAATGAGGAGTCCTTATCATCTTTCCTCACTGAATAACTACTACAAATACCAACACAAAACCAAACCACGAAGAACCTAATACCTCAGTGTGGAAACTGTGTCGGAAAAGAGCAAAAAGAGTCTTAAGTAGTTTCAGCTAAGAAAGTTCTAGGTTGTTTCCCCCCAAGGTAGTTGGGAAATTGGAATTAAGCCTCTATCTCTCTTTCCTCCAAGCAAAGTTTGTGGCTTGGAATAATATTGTCAGAAAGTGCATGTGATTTAAACTGGAGAAAGAGGATGCAGGCCACGTCTTTTTTCAAGAATACTATTGTTTTTTAATCCAGTGATTATGCAATGCGATGGGTCATTTGGTTTCTCTATTTAACTAGATATGAGGAAGCAGAAGTTCGGAAAAAACTTGAAGAAAAGGACAGAAGAGAGGAACAGCAGCTGCAGCAGAGAAAGGAAGCAGGACAAGAGGATGGAAGAGTCTCGGCCAAGAGCTCTTCAGAAAACGTGTCCGACTCCAGAGACAAAACCAGAAAGGTATCGAGTCCGTGACTTCTGAGGGCCCTTCCAGCCCTAGACCTCTGATCTTGTGATTCTAGCTGAGATTTATGTAAAGGACAAGGATGGGATCTGTGTGCCGGGAGGAGTGTGGTGCCTGGGGAGTTTTGGTTTGTGTTTGAATAGTTCAGTGTTCCTTCAGCCATTTATTTTTGTAGTATCATTTAAAAGATCATATATTTGGGAAGATATTTAGCTAATTGAAGGATCCATGACATTGTCATTAAGAGGCCTTCCTCTGTGCAGATTTCAACTCATTCTGCATTAGGAGACAGCTTCGGTCAGTCACTGCAGCCAAAAATGAGTTACATCAAAAGATAACACTCTCCCAACTTAGATTGGGCTTCAAAGGAAGCATCGTTCATTGTAGGCAGCCCTCTCTCACTGAAAACCAGTGAAATGCAAGTCATGTCATGAATTATCTGATGGCATGGTCTTGTTTGGCAACAAAGGAGGAAAACTCTCTCTCTCTCTCTCTCTTTTATTGTAGGCCTTTATTTGAAACCTTTTCAGTTTGGTAAGAACTGCCATAATGTGGCATTGATGCAAGACTTTAGATAAGGAATTAGATACTGTAGCTTCAACTAGGTTTGTGATGTTGCTATTATGTTTTAATCCTAACACACAGAAAATAGGCGATTCTGTTGTTTGTTAAGTTGGTACGTTGTAAAACTACTGGCCCAGAGTTACAGTTCTAGCCTTGCCACTGTAGCTTTGGAACCATGGCAAGTTACTTAAGCCTATACTTGCTGCTGCTTTCATATCTGCCTCAGTCCCCAGCTGCTGTCACCTCTAAATGCTCTGTTGTGGTTACTATGTTTTATACTACCAGCTCCCTCAGAATCTTTAAAGGCTTAACTCTATATTGCATAGAAAGTGGCTCTTAGAAAGGTTGCTCTTTTGTGATTCTGGTGTACTGTCAAAGTTCAAAACCATTTCTCTTTTCAGCATTCTTCGTCTTTTTCTTTATACCGTTAACCCAGTTATTAATTTTCTCACTTAAGTCTCAGATTTCAAGGCTCTCTTCTTCCTTTGTCTCCTTTCTCAGCAGTCATCCTTACAGTATCTCTTTATAGTACCTCATTGACTCATTTCCTAGAGATACCAGTTACTTCTTTTTTTTCTTTCTTTCACACCAGGACCCTGGGTTAAATTACCTTTGTGTGGTTTCATGTACTTAGTATAGTGCTAAGCATTCTCTATGTGCTAAGTACTTGTTGAGTGCCTTTTCCCTGGGGATCATCACTCGCCATCATCAAAAAGTACTGTTTGAGCTTTGTGTGATAGTGTACCAAGCACCTCATAAAGGGAAATACAGAGACTTATTTTCCTTTTAGGAGCCTCCAATCCAAGTTGAACAGTAGTATCCTTGTTTGGGACAGCAGCTAGGTGTCTTAGTGGATAGAGTGCTGGGCCTTGAGTCAGGAAAACCTGAGCTTAAATCTGGCCTTGGACACTAGCTGTGTGACCCTGGGCAAATCACTTAACCCTATTTGTTTCAGTTTCCTTCTCTGTAAAATGAGCTGGAGAAGAACATGACAAACTACTCTAGTATCTTTGCCAAGAAAACCCTAAATGGGGTCATGGAGAATTGGATGTGATTCAAATGCCTGAAGGACTATGCCCTTGTTTGGGACGGTCCTTGCTTCAGTTGACTGTTAATGAAGTCAAGTGAGCAGCTATGAATTAATGAAATGAATGAAAGAAAGAAAAATCATTTGTTATGTACCAGGGACTCTAATAAGTGTTTGGGATTGTTGTGTTTGTCCTTTGTTTTCAAAGAGGACCATGACATCAGGGAGATGATGACTTGCCTTGCAGTTGACTTTGATTTGAGTGAGGGAAGGCTGGGCAAGGTCACTAGCCTCACTTTCTCCTCCAGAGCCATCTGGGTCCAGTGGCCAGATACTCATCAAGATGACTGGAGATGACCCAGGATGCAGTGGGAGACCCTGTCCCTTTTAGTCTAAGATCTTTTCAGGTTCTCACTTTGAGTGAGGTAGTGCCCATTCAGTGAATAGGCCTCTTTAAGAAGTGAGTCAAGGGATGACCCCTTTAATTTAAAAAAAAAAAATCTCACTGGGAGGGGAAGACCTTCGGGGGTTGCTGACCAAAAAGAGAAACAGTTACCACGTACGTTCACTCTGAACCAGAAAGTGGTGCTTGGGCAGGGACCTATTTTTGTCCAGTCTATGAGCTCCAGAGTGGAATGGATTTAAGGTTTGGTCTTTGAGGAAAGGAAGGAAGGGAAGAAGGAAGGAGTGGTTGGGATACAAATGGAAACAAGACAGTTCCTACCCTCTAGGAACTAACATTGCAGTAGGGGAAGATAACACATATGGAGAAGTGGCAGCCAAGGAGAGGAGTATGAATAATGATTGGCATTATATAGGACCTTTCACATGCCTTTACCAGGAATGGTAAAGTGGATGTGATTAATGTACCTAATTAGAACTTGAGTTCAAAATGGGTTGGTAGAAAGATGATGTAATTTTTAATTTTTTTCCCTTGGAAAATTCTGTGGAAAATTATATTTTTATTCAACAATAATTATTCAGTAGTTTGAAAAATCAAAATCAAGAAAATTTAATCATGTAATTATTTTTAATTGTATTAAATTATGCTTAGTTGGAATTTAGTGCTTCGCTTTTCAAAATTTTTTGTTAGCTTTGTTCATGACTTTTTTTAGCTTTTTTATGATTTCTCAGACAAAGTGAAATGACTAACAAATGTTGAAGTGGATTGTAAAGAGCACTGGTTTTTGTGTAGAGGACATGGGGTTCAAATCCTGACTCTGCTACTTACGACAAGTATAACTAACCTTGGGCAAAGAACTTAAGTAAATTTCAGCTTTTTCATCTACAGAGTGAGGGGATTGAGCTAGATATCTTGTGAGATCTGAATCAATAATCCTAATATATTCAGGTTCAGGTTAGATAATTATGTGTATTTTAATTTCTTAATTTTATTCACTTGTCTTATGATACACAGACCAGTATTAAAAAGCATAATATAAATTAAACTTAGTGTTTTTATCACGGTATCCTATGAATATAATGCTGTGTTATTTAGAAAATGCAAATTAGGTGAAATTTTACACATTTTCTGCTGAAATGGATACTGGTTTATAGATAGTCACTTATTCCTGGATAGGAAAAGTAACAAAGCAACTCTCTCTTTGTCTGTACACTGTGAATCAACTCACTGTCCCTTAGTTCTTGAATACCCACCACTCTCCATGTTAAAACAGAAGCTCCTCCAGGTCAGGGTTTGTTTCTCTTTGTTCTTTTGTCTTTATTGCTGAGCTCTCTGTGCCTTCTACATAATAAATGTTTAGCATGTGCCTTTTGTTTTGTTCATTCAAATTTTATGGAAGGTATTTTACTTTTGATTATTTTTCTTGTAATTAAGCTGAACACTTGTAGACATTGAGTGTAACGACAGTTTTGCTTGTTGTTTTGTTATACCAAGAATATGTGTTTTAGAATGAATACAGTATTATAAATTATCACTTTTTTGTACTGCTATATAACATTTGGATTTTTGTGTAGAAAAAGAAAAGATATTAAGTTATTCTGGGATGCCTGATTTTTAACTTTTTTATTTAAATGTGGAGTCAAAAGACTTGAGTTCAAATTTTGTTTCTACCACTTAATACTTCCTATGGGCATCAGACAACTCATCTAATTTTACTGGGATTTGAGTTTTCACATCTGTAAAAAGAAGGAGTTAGACTGGGTGACTTCAACCTCTCGGAGTAATACTATTTTACCAGTGTTTTTTTAACATTCATGTAGACTTTTGTAACTTTGAATTTTACTGAAGTATGAAGCTCGAATTTCATAAATAAAATCTTTTTCTTTTATGAAATAGATTAATGGTGAAAAAGAGGAGAAGAATGAGAAAGCTAAGAAAGGTAAGCATTTGCAGCAACAGTTAGCTAGACTTATGTATCTCAGAAATCACTATTCTTTCGTACTTGTTTTTCTCTTTTTCCAGGTTATTATTGAAAGATTTTTCTATTAAGAAAAACCAACACAATACTCATTAGGTTTTGAATACACTCATTTTATTTCAATTTTTTAAGCGTCCATTTTTTTCTCCAGAAATTTTGGAATTTTAACAGACCCCCTAGGTGGCACAGTTAGCATTAGACTTAAAGTTAGGGAGACCTTGGTTTAAATCCTTGTTCAGTTACTGTCTGTGTAACATGGACAAGTCACTGAATTTTTTAGCTTAACTTTCCTTATCCATAAAGTAGGATAATAGTATCTGTTTCACAGAGTTCTTGTGAGGATCAAATGAGTTAATATATGTGAAGTGCTTGAAAAAACCTTAAGGTATTTCATAAATGCTACTATACTACTTTTTCAAACCTCTCAACCAGTACTATTTTTTCTAGTCTGAAAAAATTCACATAAAATAATTGTGTCCTCCTATCTAGTAGGCAATTAACACAATCTAGTATTTTTTTTAAAAAAAGAATTGAAACCCATGCTGGTGATTATAGTCATTTTCTAGCTTGAGACTTGTGGGTTCAGCCTCTTGAAGTTTTATTTGTCAGAATATTCAGAAACTTTGAATATATAGTTTTAGTGTGTTGCCACCAGGTGATGGGGTGGTATGTCAAACGTGGTCCTGCTGTATGTATTTTCCTGAGGTACATTTAAAAACTTAAAAAAAACAACAAAAACTGTTTAATAAAACAGTTGAGCTTAAAAATAAAGTTATTTTGTTGAGAGTTACTCTAGAACAACTTTTAACTGTGGTATAGCTAGATGCTTACCTCCCTTTATTGTTACTGGTTTATTCTAAATACAGTTTTATATGCTGCTCCTTATCAGAATGTTCTTTTGTAGCTAACTTTGCTTTTGTTTTAAGTTAAACTTGAGAAAATCTTCAGTTTTTAATCAAAAAACTCCCAAGGAAGAGTTACGAGTATTTTAGTTGTTTTAATTGCTTTTGTGACTAGCCTTTCTTATCCTGCTGTCAAATTAATTCATAAGTTTTTACCTTAGAAACAGGATAAAAAGGAATAATTATATAAAACATACTAAAGGCAGATACTCTTCTCTGAACTTTTCTTACTCCTTTTTTTTTTCTCCCAGTTTCTTTTTGGTCACATGAAGTTTTCCCACTGTTTTAGGTTAGAGTCAAAAAGCCTTCCTCCTCTCTTTTAAACTGAGAGCCACCTTAGTTGTTTCACATGGTGTACATTAGTTAGGTAACCAGCTTTCAACTAAGTATTTCTGATAATATTTAGAAACCCCAGTGTTTATGAACTTCCTCATTAAAAGAATTCTTCAAAAACTTTATCTCATAAAGAGTGTTTTGGATAAAATTTTAACAAGGTTTTTGAATAAATACCTAAATTGGTTTCACCAAAAGCCAAAAACATATAGCATACAGCATGAAGTACATTTTGCATAGAGCAAAATATCAGCATCACGTTTTCTTTAACTTAATAACATATGTATAAGATAGAATGTAGAACATTTCCAGCAGAAGTTTCTGTTTCATCTGTTTGGTAACATATAATACAACCCATTTGTTTCTTATCATGTATTCTGTCCTTCTGTCTGAAGGTGCAGTCACAGCTGAGGAATTGTTTACAATGATGGCAGATAAAAACATTAGTTTGATTATAATGGATGCTCGAAGTGTACAAGATTATCAAGATTCTTGTATTCTTAATTCTCTAAGTGTTCCTGAAGAGGCCATCAATCCAGGGTAAGCTATTATATTCAGTATGACATAGTGGACTTTTGTTTTTTAGCCTGAGTATCTAGAGAATATTTGTAATATATGTAAGAATGAATTATTTTTCTATAATCTGGAATCAATTTTTTGAACCTATAAGTATACTAAAATTTTTACTTACAAGAAAAACTTTATCAACTCTGCTCATCTTCCCAGTGTAATTTAAAAAAATATTTAACAGAAAATTACTAAAATAGTTCAGCAGTAACCCAGATTTAGTCTTCACAGGTCACCATTTTCATCAGCCATCTTTACCTGTCTGCTGACAGAGACATCAGGTTTGGAAAGTGCTTAGGTGGCCAGGAGAGCTTCCTTGCAAGGTAGACTCTTCTACTGGCCCTAACTGGCCCTGGGCACCATACATTTCATAGTATTAAAATTTTTTTCTTGACATCTTTTGTTTTTGTATCACCTTTATTTTCTTTTTTAATTTTTTTTTATATTTTGAACTTAATGAATACAAAAAAAATGAGCCTTTACAAATACAAAGTGGAACACATAAAGGGGATTACATATGAAATGTGAATCTCTTTTACATCCATCTTGATTTTTTAAAAGTATGTAATAGTTTCGACACATTTCTTTCAAGGTTGTCCTGCATGCTTGTTCTTCATTCTGAACTTACTGCTTTTCTATATACTCTTTAAAACGTTGCCTTCCCTTCACTCCCATCATCCCTACTTAAAAACAGAAAGGAAAAAATCCTTGTAACAAATAAGCATAGTCAAGCAAAATAAACTAATTCCGTGGCCATATCTAAAAGTATGTCTTCCCCCACAACTTGAATTCATTTGTCAGGCAATGGGTAACATGCTTTGTCATAGGTTCCCTAGAGAAGTAGTTGCTCCTTGATTTGATCAGAATTCTTTAGTTTTTCAAAATTGTTTTTCTTTATGTCGTTATATCATTGTATGTATAAATAAAATATATTCTGCTTAATCCACTCTGCGTCAGTTCATACTTCCCCAGGTTTCTTTGAAATTGTTTCTTGTCATTTCTTACAATGCAAATATTTCATTACTTTCATTTGCCACTATTTGACCAGACATTCCTCAATTCATAGGTATCCTCTTAATTTAATATATTTTTTCTTTCCTCTTTTTTTCCTCATATTTTCATTCTTCCCTCTAATCTCTCTTCCCCCTGCCCCGTTCTTAGGGTACAATGGCAAAGAAGATAATAATGCATCTTCTTTAATTCATTTTTACTAATAATCATCTCTGATTATCTCCTTTCGAACATATTCCTTTTACTCTCCCTTTTATTTCCCTTCTTAAAATGCTCAGAACAGAATTTTTCTTATTTAACTCCCTCAGTACACTTTGAAGACATTACAGTTCTGAAAGGAAATTTGTGTTAAAATATTTGTACTTCATCATCATATAGTCCCTTCCAGTTATTCAAGTAAATTTTTCTTCCTAGGTTTTACTGGATTCTTGTGCTTGCATTTCAGAGTTCTGACTCACCTCTGTTCTTTTAATCAGGAATTAAAAGAACTTTAAAGTTCCATTAAAAGTCCATTTTTTTTCTTCCATAAGATTATGGAAGGTTTGCAGAGTCATCAATTCTTTTGCTTTTTGGAATATTGTATTTGAAAATCTCTTGTTTATAGTAGAAGCTGCCATGTCTTTTGGGATTCACTTGTCTTGAATTCTTTTTAGCCATTGCACTATTTTTTCTTTGATTTAGATGCTCTCAATTTTAGCTGTGGCATTTGCTATGACATTGACATATTCTTTGGAAATTTCCTTCAGGAAGTGAATGACAGACCCTTTCTACCGTCACCTTATTTTTTGGTTCTAATAGAGTTGAGCAATTTTCAGAAATCAGATCTCCAGGCTTTAAAAGAAATTATGTTTTTCAGGCAGACCTGATTTTTAAATATTTTCTAGGTGAGTAGTTTCTGAAAGCAGATAACTTGCATTTTCTTCTCATTTTTTTCCAGTTTTGTGATTTTATTCTATATTTCTTGTTCTTTTATTGAGACACTCATTCTAGTTGGCCCGTTCTAATTCCCAAGGAGTCCTTTGCTTGGATAATATTTGCCAGTTTTGTTTTAAGCTGTTTATTCCATTTCTTTTCTTTAAAACTTGTATTTCATTTTTTAATCTCTTCATTTTTCTCTAGGTATTTGAATGGAAAATGCTTTTTTTTCCTCTTTCAGTCTGTGGTTACTATTAGAAATTTACTTTTTAATAGCAATTATAATTCTCTATCATGGTCTGTATATTCTTATGTTTACTTACCTCTCCCACTTTAGTGCCTCAACTAGAACTTTATGTCTGGGCCAGTCTGCTTGCAGCTGTGCTTTTGAGTGAGTAGTTGGCCTTGTTTGATCTCACTTGGTTCATATCATTTCTGAGCAGCCTTTACCTCCAGAAGGTTTTGGCCGTCCTGATTGTGTGGCTCTGACTTCTAAATCTAGAGTCTCAGGACACAATGCCAGAGACTTCAGAACTTAGGGGCCCATTGTATCTAAGTATAAGCTCTGCCATCCTTGCAGGCATACCTCACTGGTAGCTGCCTCTCTGAGTTGTTTCCAAGATTCATTCTAGGACTTTCTCTGGGGAGTCCTCTTGCTCTCTCAAACTTTGTCTTATCTTTTTGTCTGATACAGAGCCTTGCAGGGTGCAAGTTTTTCCAGACTGTCTCTGGTGGCCCTGAAAGGCTGCCAGCTTATTCATCTGGGTACAGGTGCTTGCTTTTCTGGAATACCCCTTTTCCTGTTGCCCATGGACTTTAACTTTCTATGTCATTCTGGGGTAGAAGAAATAATTTACTGTAGTTACTCTTTGGATTGTTCTTTTTATTGATTTATTTTTGATCTGGCAATAGTTTTAGCTTTATATTGGAATAAGCATATGGGAACTAGGCTGTCTGCCTCTGTTCAGGCAGCTGTCTTGAGGTATCTTTCCCCCTCTTCTCCCCAGTGAGAGCCACTCCTAATGTGGAATAAAAACGTAGCAGGAAGAGAGAAAGCAACTCATCCATCAAAGCGGTACATGACCTGAGTCTGAAAGCATATGCAATATCAAACTGTAGATCTAATAATCAAATTGTCTTTATTATGGTAGAAATGTGAAGAAGTATAATTCATTTAATGGTGCTTAAATTTAGTATATGTTAAACTAGCTATGGAATGGGTAAGACTTGAAGTTGAATAATAGAAATCGGTGGGTAAATCCAAAATCATGTTACATTTGGCTATGTTGACTTTATATTTAAAATGGAGACACAGAAATATTCATTCACATTTCTTCTCTCACAAGGCCCTCATACCTCTCCTGGTACTTTATTGCTGGTGACCCACCACAGAAAAAGGATTCCTTCCCTGTGGATAATTGCTAAAATGGGTGAAGATAGTTGTTTTATAGTTATTTTTCCCTTTCTAATAATTATCCCAGAAAATATATTCTAATTTTGTACTCTGGTAAAGGAGTTAGGCGCAAGCTTTCATTATAAAGTTTGAATTAAGATCTATACCAGTACAATGTAATAGAAAGTCTGATGTCCTTTTGCCTCAATGCATATGTTGATAAATTTCAGAGTCACTGCTAATTCGATTGAAGCAAAACTCCCAGATAATTCTAAAGATGCATGGAAGAAGCGGGGGTGCGTTGACTATGTTGTACTTCTTGACTGGTTTAGTTCTGCCAAAGATTTACAGCTTGGAACAACTCTGCAGAGTCTGAAAGATGCACTTTTTAAGGTTAGCAAGGTTCCTTGTTTATTTCCACCCTATAAGGTTAAAAAACAAAAGTTTCTGCTAATACCTTGAAGAGCAAGAAGATATGGTGCTTTGGGACTGGAGCTTCTCTTCTTCTCTTCCTGCAAATTTAAACATTTATTGTTGATTTATTGAGCTCTAGAAAGCAGCATGCTCTGTTCAGAACAGCCATAGGTATCCAAATAAATCAATATGTCAAAAGTTTAAATTGTTGGAAGAAAATATTTTTACATTTTCTATTTCAAGAACTAGACCTTTTTCTAATGGTTTTATTAACAATAAGTCATTTTTGTAATTGCTTAGAAAAATTTAACCTTGGTTTTAGAAATTGTGATTTAACACTCTGAATATCAGTGTAACATAAAATTTCAGAGATTCTGCTAGCAAACAGCTGTAAAAGAAGGAATGTTTGATTGATAATAGAAGCTGTATTTGCTGTTAAGTTACTGTTCTCTGTACCTATTAAATGACTTCTTTTCTTCTCTTTGTATTCTGTCACATGTCTCTTATTATTTCTTCCTCTTCCTCTCCTTCTTATACCCAGAACCTTAGATTCTATTAGGACTTGCCCCAGTTGCACACCTTCCTGTGGCTCACTTCTTCCAGGCTTCCTTTTACACTCCCTACTAGATGTTTAGGTGGTAACTCCTGAAGTATAACCTACCTTTCTTAATATTACTCCTTCTTCTGTCTTTCCCTCTCCCCCAAATCTCCAGATCTGTCCTCAGGTGTGGGGAGGCAGCATGAGAACAGGAATGAAGGTGGCCAGAAAGTAGAAGCAGTACAGGAATTAGAATGTATGGTCTCAAACTTCTCTTACTTAGAAATGGAATCTTCCATATTATTAAATATTTTGTAATAATTTTTTTTATCATTAGTAATACTTCTCATTGCTAGTTCTGAACAGAGCTCCAATTGATATTTTCCTTTGAAACTCAGTTAAGTCAGGCCAAAGGATTGTAGGACTGTAGATTTACAGCTGGAAGGGATCATAGGAGATCATCTAGTTCGACCTGTCATTTAAAAAAAAATTTTTTTTCCAAAAAAGTTATTGATAACTTTCTATTAGCTACATTTATTTTCCACTGTATTTCTCTCAATCCCTTCTAAGATAGCTAATCTTAAAGAATAAAAATTGAGAAATAAGGGGAAAACGTTATGTAAAATTAATATTTCAAAAGTATGATATATGTTACATACCACACATGTGGTTATTTATTCCTGCAAGAAAGCTGGAGATGGGAAGAGATATATTTTTATATTTCTTACTTGAGGCCACCTTTGGTCATTTTAATTTTGTAGTATTCAGTTTTGATTTCATCCCTCTTATTTAGCATATGAGGAAGTGAGGCCAGACAGCTTAAGGACAAGGTCATCTGAATCAAGTTTTTCAGTAAATAAAGTCTTCACTGGAGCAGCACTGGGCCTGGAGTTAGGAGGACTCATCTTCCTGAGTTCAAATCCGATCTCAGACACTTACTAGCTGTGTGACCCTGAGCATGTCACTTAACCCTATCTGCCTCAGTTTCCTCATCAGTAAAATGAGCTGGAGAAAGGAAATGGCAAACCAGTCCTGGTGGTGCCCAGGAAACCCCAGATGGGGTCACACAGAGTCGGACAGGACTGGAACAGCTGAACACCACCAATAAAAATCTTCATCTAACCTTTATGTTTTAATGGACATTAGCTCTGTGGAATACCTTGTGATAAGATGCATTCTCCATTCTAAGGGAGGTCGCTTGCAGAAGCACGCTTTGTTCCTATCATGGAATGCTTTAAGTAGCTTTCCAGCATTCATTTTTTTTCAAAGTTCTTTCAGTTCTTTTTATAGTAGACAGGGTACTACTAACTGTTCTGAATATGAACTGAATACCTAAAATGGGATCTTTCTAAAAAGAAATGCACCTATAAATATACACCAGGAAATATGCAAACTTGCCATGTATTAAGTCATTTACTGGGACATGTATTTTTTTTAAATTTCAATTTAAATAAAGATATTTTTATCATTACTATTCCTTTCTCTTTAATACTTTATCATTCTTGGGTTGTATACCAGCTAGATTTAGGAAAAACAGTTATGTCTTTTCCGTAATTCCTCCTAACTTGTGCTTTTCTCCAGCTCAAAGCCTGTTAAGATTTCTTTTGTACCAAAAGCTTGTGCATTGGGGTGTTTCCAGGAATCCAGAACAGAGATTTCCTCAGAAGCCAGTTGAGTTCGTTAGGGACTGGCCGGACACATGATGAATCCTCAAAAATGAGTCCTGAATTTAGACTTCTGGAAGATTTCCTGTATATGTTTTCCCCTTATGTTATATAAACTGTACAGGGTGTTTAAGTAATGAACTAACATTCCAGTAATGCCTTTGCCTAAAAAGCTCAGAACTCTTAATGTCTTTATCGAGTTCGCCACATCTTTGCCCTCTGTAGATGGAGCAGTAGAAATTGTCCAACATTTCCTGTTGTGGGACACAACATTTTATCTATGAATTATGTTTTCATTATGTACTGGTTTGCAGATACTGGATATGGTTTAGGTATCTGTGTTCTGGTTTAGCAGAGTGCTTTTGTTCTTTTAATAAGAGCCGAAAGACCCGCTGTGGGAAAGAGCTACTTCTTGTCAGATTAGTCATTCTAAAAAGTAACATAAAGATCACCCTCTAGAGATTACTGTCGACTTTGTGATAGGTTTCTTTATTTTGTCCTTTGCAGACCTACAGTCTCACAATCTAAGAGAATTAAGAGAAATTGATAGTTCTTATTTGGGCCAAATCTGCCCTGAATTCTAAAACAGGCTTTTAGGACTCTCTTGGTTTGTCTAAGCCAACAATTTGTCTTCTATATTCGCTGAAATTTTTATTGAAAGTAAAGACAGTTTTGTTTTCTGTGGATGGAATTTTAAATATGAATATTGTCACCAGTTATTGACAAGGGAGAATTTAATCAGTGCTTTAAAATTTCTCTTTAAAGCAAGCAATCTCTCTAACTTTCTCTAAGTAATTTGGGTTTGTTTTGACTTAATGCCACATTTTCAATTTGTTATTTATTATACATGAAAAACATGAGTTTCAAATAAAGAAGTGTGGTTTAAAAATTCAGCTTTATAGAATATTTTAAAATTCCGTGAAATTGCTTCTATTTTTAAAATAATGTTTATTTTGTTTTGTAGTGGGAAAGTAAAGCTATCCTAAAGAATGAACCTTTAGTTTTAGAAGGAGGTTATGAAAACTGGCTCCTTTGCTATCCGCAGTTTACGACAAATGCTAAGGTAACTCCACCTGCCCGTGGCAAGACTGAAGAGGTGTCTATCTCATGTACGTACCTTCTTTCAAACAGCATGTTCAAATGTTTTAAAATCAGTTGTTTACCTTTGAGTAGTGCAAGGCTGAATTCTTGATTGTATTTTCATTTGTCATTTTTAATTAAATTTTGTTTTTTTAATTAGCAGAAATCTGTTTTTCCCCAAAATTCTTGTGACAAATAATGCAGTCAAGCAAAATTGATTCTTTCATTGACTACGTGCAAAAAACTACATGCTTCTTTTTGCACCCTGAGTCCATCATCTCTCTGTAAAGAGGTAGATAGCATGCTTTGTCGTTGGCCCTCTGGAGTCGTGGATGGTCATTGTTGATCAGAGTTCTTATGGCTTTCAAAGTTGTTTGTTTTTACAGTGTGATTATTGACCACATTTAAAAAATATGTATTCTTTTCTTCATATTAGTCCATCACCTTTCTGTCAGGAGGTGGGGGTAGTATTTCTTATTTTTTTAGCTCTCTGGAAGGAATTGTAAATGATCATTGCATTGATCAGAGTTCTTCAGGCTTTCAGAATTGTTTGTTTTTACAGTAGTGATGTTACAATATAAAGTGGTTTCCTCATTCTATTCCTTTTACTCCATATCAATTCCTAGAAATTTGCCTAGGTTCCTCTGAAACTATCTCTTTGGTCATTTTTAACATATATCTTTATAGTTAATAAAAATGTATTTTCTCCTCTTCTATCTTCCCCTGCCCTTAATTGAGAAAGAAAGAAAAATAAAACCGTAGTAAAAATTATGAATAGTTAAGCAAACATTCCTGTATTTGCCTTGTCTAAAAACACGCATGTCTGTACCCTGAGTCCATTACCTCTGTTTCAGGAGACAGAAAACATGTTTCATCATGAGTCTGGAATCATAACAAACCATTTCCCTGATAGAATTCTTCACAATGTTGTTGTTACTGTATAGATTATTCTTCCAGGTCTGCTCACTAAACTCTTCATCAGATCATACAAGTCTCTTCAGATTTCGCTGAAATTGCCCCCTTCTTCTTGACTAGCCATAAAGTAGACTTCCATTATATTCATATACCATGATTTATTACACCACAAAACACCACAAAAAGAGCTGTTCTCAATGTTTTTGATATAGAGAACCTTTCCCTCTTCTGTTGTTATCTTTGGCATGTATGTATTATATAGTCAAAGGATATGCACAGTTTAGTAACCTTTTGAGGTAAGGCATATTTCCAAATTGCTTTCCAAAAATGATTAGATCAATTTACGGTTCCACCAACAGTGCATCGATGTGTCCATTTTCCTGCATCCCCTCCAATATTTGTAATTTTCCCTTTTTTGGGGGTCAGTGTTGCCAGTTTGATTTGTACAAAGTAGAACCTCAGGGTTGGCTAATTTCATTTTCTCTAATTATTAGTGATTTGGAGCATCTTTTCATATGACTATTAAAAAAACTTGGTTTTTTTTCCTTTTTGAACTGCCTATTTATATTCTTTGATCTTTTACCATTTGGGAAATTGCTCTTATTGTTACAAATTTAAATCACTTCCTTATGTACCACGGCAACAAGATTTTTATCAAAGAAACTTGCCTCAGAAATTTTTTTTTTCCACTTGTTTCCGTCCTAGTCTTATCTATATTCAGTTTGTGCAAAACCTGTTTACTTTTGTGTGATCAAGCTTGTCTATTATATCTTCTGTGATACTCACTGTCCCTTATTTGGTCATGAAATTTTCCCCTGTCTACAGATCTGAAAGGAAATTAAGCATTTCTTTAATTTGTTTATCATGTGACCTTTTATGGCTAAATCTTATATAGTCATTTGGAGTTTATCTTGGTATTTGGCATACAGTGTTGTTTTTAACCTAATTTCTGCTAGATTAGTGTCCAATTTTCCCAGTAGTTTTTGTCAAAGAGAGAGTCCTTATTCCAGTAACTGGGTTTTTTTGAACACAAAGCTGCTAGGTTGGTTTGATTTAGTATGTTTTCTACCTAACCTGTACTATTTATGGACCTCCACTTTTTTAAATCAATGCCAAATTGTTTAAGGTTATTCTTCTGTACTAGTTTGAGGTCTGGTAGTGTTGGGCCCTCTTCTTCCCCACTTTTTTTTTTCCCCATTAATTCCATTGAGTTTCATGACCTCCAAATGAGTTGTTTTGGTTTTTTTTAGATAAAATAATCCTTTGGTAGTTTGATTAGTGTGACATTGAATAAACGAACTTATTTAGCTAGGATTGTCTTAGTTACATTGAGTCAGTCTGCCCCTGAGCAATTAACTATGTTTCCAATTTTTTAAGGCTATATTTTCATAAATGTTTTATAGTTGTATTCGTATAGTCTCTGTGTGCATCTTGGTTGGTAGTT
The DNA here is from genome assembly GCF_028372415.1 of Notamacropus eugenii. Taxonomy (NCBI): domain Eukaryota; kingdom Metazoa; phylum Chordata; class Mammalia; order Diprotodontia; family Macropodidae; genus Notamacropus; species Notamacropus eugenii. The sequence goes on along the minus strand of NC_092878.1, from coordinate 2,567,982 downwards.
TCTGAAGTATTTTATACATTTTATAGTTTTTAAATTGAATTTCTCTTTCTTTCCCTTCCTGCTGTGCTTTATTGAATTAGACAGAAATGCTGATTTATGTGTGTTTTATTTAGATGAAGTTGCTGTTTCATTTAATTTTTGGCAAGTTCTCTAGAGTTTTCTGTATCATTTGTAATAATTTTGCTTTTTCTTTGCATAGATTATTCCCTCAAATTTTTTTCCTTTGTATTTTGCTATAGCAAAATATTTGCTAGCAAAATATCCCATAGCAGTGGTAAGTGAACATCCTGGATTTCCTCCCATTCTTACTGGAATGGCCTCTAGTTTCGCGTCATTACATCAGTATTGGCTCTTGGTTTAGATTGAACACAGTATTTACATGAGGTACATACTTGCTGTTGTGTATGTCGTGTTTAGTAGATACAAAAAAAGTTTTTAAAAATTAAATTCAGACTTTTATTTTTGTGGTTTCTAGTGGATTTTACATATCCTTCACTAGAAGAGCCAGTTCCTGCTCATCCTGCAACTCAGATGCAGCCTTCTTCTGTAGCTGTTAATGAAAATGCAGAATTGGGAAAGAATCAAGAGAGGATGGGATCACTTAGCATATTAACACCTGCTGGACCAGTTGCCACTGCTTCTAAATCTGATGGTTCATCTTTACCTAATCCAACGTGTATTGTGAAAAGTATTCCTCAGGTATGTTCTCAATAATCTAAGTAAGACTGTCTCATTTAGGTGACTGATAGGAATTCTTTCCTCCTATACAAAGTAAAACTGCTAAAGTGTTATGTGTGTAGATATGTAGATATCGCTAGCTTTATATTTAGATGAAACTTTTATAACTCAAATCCCTTTAATACAAATGCTATTTCTTTTGTTACTGTAGTTTTTAAATTTATTTTAAACTTGAATACAAAGTAAGAAAAGAAAAAACATTGCCCCATACACAGCAGAATATATGGTTTCAGTATAAAGCAGTAAACTTCCATTTCAAGAAAACCTGTATAAAAACATTCCCAAAGGATTCTTGAGGCAAAATGTCATCCACATCCAAAGAATTATGGAATTGGATTGCAGAATGAAGTAGAATATTTTCTCTTGGGTTATGTTTTGTTTGGGTTTTTCTCAGGGTTTCTCACTTTCATTTTAATTTTTTTGTGCAAATTCTGCCTGCCCTCTTGTGTTTAATAAGAATGTATATGTAGAACCCACATAGGAGTGCATGCCATCTTGGGGAAAGAGAGGGGAAGGAGGGGAAGAAAATATAAGACTTATGGAAGTGACTGTAGAGAACTGAAAATGAATAAATTAATAATGATAAAAAAGAAAACCTGTATAAAGGAATACTGTACAATTTCAAAGCTGTCCAACTTCACTTTCTGTTGTCCTCTACCGTGCACTTTTTACTTTATTTTTTTTTCTTCTTCTCTCCACCTGTCCCCATCTCCTCCAAGGCTACGATGAAGCACAAGCGTGTGTATTTATATTTACTTACATATTCATGTATACATACATATGCATAGATATCCATAAATATCCATATATTGCACATACGTACAAGACCATATTATGCTTATTTCCATGTGTAATCTTCCTCTTTCTTCTTAAATCCAGATATTTCCATATTTTTCTACATCCACCAGCTCATCATTTCCTATATCAGAAGAATATTCTGAGCCAATCACATTTTGTCTGGGAGATTGTCTATGACTTTTTTCCCTAATTTTCTGCATTCCCTCTATTCTTGACTACATGGGTTTTATTTATATAGGAAAATTTTAATTTAAAATAATCAAAACTATGCATTTTATACTTCAACACTACTTTCACCTTATAACATGATTTAAGGTCTGATACTTACAGAATCTAGTTCCTTCACTTCTTTTTCTCTGGTTTCCTTGAAGTTCCTGATACAGTGCTCTTCCAAATGAATGCTGTTGTTATTTTTCTGACTCAGTAAGATAATTTTTTAGTAATTTAATTGGCATGACATCACATAAATATCAGTTTAAAAAGGCTATCAATTTTTTTTTTATTAGCTGTCTCTACTTGTGCAGAGTAAATATTGCTTCAGTTATTTAGATCTAACTTTGTATAAAAGGTGTTTTGTGTTTATATTCATGTAGTTCCTATGTCTGTTTTGGCAAGTATTCTCTCTTTATACTGTCCGGATATTTTATATGGCTTAGAATTATTGGTTAATATAACTGACAATGTATTTTTTCTATTTTTCTCTTTTGATTAAATCTTATTTTAGCTTTAACTTGATCTGAGATTGATTACTATCCCTCCTTTTTTTTACATAATTAATTCTACCCCTGACTTTTATATTTGTGTATATCTCAAATTTTTATAGTATTTCCTGAAAGCAGCGTATTGTTGAACTCAGGTTTTAAATGTGCTGTTAATTTCCACTTTACAGGTGAATTCATCCCATTCATATTCTAAATTATAATTAATTGTATATTTTCCTCCTTCCTGTTTTCACCCCTATCCTTCTCACCCTATTCCTATCCCTCCTCTCTCTTCTACTTTACTTCTGTTCAATACCTTGCCCTCCTATTCCTTAACCTGTCCCCCTTCAAGAATCCTCCATTGTCCTCTCCCTCCACCCTATCCCCTTACCCTCTTATTTCTTTCTGAATTTAGAAGATTTTTATACCCATATGTAGAAATAGATATAGATAACGTGTATTGTTCCCTCTTTGACCTCTTCTTGAATAGAGTCGATTTCCAGAGCTGCCTGCCCTCTTGTAGCAGTAAGCCCTCCAGCATACACAGGAGGGCCTGCTGCAATTAGATGCGCTTTTCTAAAAGTAAAGCAACTTTGGAGAGGTCAGCAATCACTTGAATGAAACATATACTAACAGAGAAAATAAAAGCAAGCCCAACAGACAGGGCTTCCAGCCGTCTGACCCTAGACAACACATACATTATTACCAGAGACAGAAGCACCAACATCTGGGTTTTCAAAACCAAGGGCTCCTTAGTGGCTGCTCAGTCTCATCTGGCACAAGAACCTTCTTCCAAAAACTAAGCACCTTGGAGTATATATACTCTTTCCATACCTGGTGCCTTATTAGCAATCAGCAAAAGGTGTGAATCCCCATGCAAAACAAATCTCCCCCAATCAAGTCTCCCTCAGTAGCACCACCTGAGTCCTGTCAGTGGGCAGGGAAGATTTTTAACTCTAGTTACACCTCCTCCCCATCTAATTCCTCTGTATCAGTTCTTCCTCTTGCACTTACCTTGTATGTGTGAGATAATTACTCTTTTTCTCATATCATTTCTTTTTAGAATCTCATCATACTCAGCATTACCTCCTTTCTTTTGAACTTCCCAATTACCAGTGATAATCTTAGACATAGTTTTACATTTCTACATATAAAAAATAAGCAATTTGTCCTTATTGAGTCCCTTGTAATTAGTCTTTAACGTTTACCTCATAGTTGTTTTGAATCTTGTATGTCACATTTTCTGTTAAGTTCTGGTCTTTTTGCAATAAAATTCTGAAAGTCTATCAGTTCATTGAATGGCTTTGTTGTTGTTCAGGATTATACTTAACTTTGCTGGGTATAATATCTTTGGTCATAACCCCAGTTCTGTTGCTCTTTATAGTGTTCCAAGACCTATGGTCTTTTGTTGTAACTGCCTCTCAGTCTTGTGTAATTCTGATTGTGGCTCTGCCATATTTGAATTGGGTTTTTCTTGTTGCTCTTAATATTTTCTCCTTAGTGTTGGGGTTTTGGAATTTGGCTGTGATATTCCTGTAGGTTTTCCTCCGAGGATCTCTGTCACCTGGTGATCAGTGGATTTTTCATTTTTATTCAACCTCTCATTTGATTTTTCAAGTCTTAGTTGAGTTCTTCTGTGAATTCTTTGTTGGGCAGGTGACTATTTGACGTTACTCTTTGGAGTAGGGCAGGCTCTTTTTGCTTCAGTATCTTTCTCTGAAGGTGAACCCCAGTCTTCTTTTCTCCCGTAGTAGCTGTCTATGATTGAGTTCTTTCTCCTTTGCATGCCCATTAAAAAAAAGTAGCAGCTTGTTATTATAGTCGTCTCTAATCTTGGAGTGTGGGGGTGGTGCCTCTGGCCTCCAGTCCTTTTTGCTGTTATTTCTGAAGCTTTGTCCTGGGCTCAACCTCTACATTCCTTTCCCCCTCCAAACCACAGCTAGGACCCTCTGCACGCTGTGCTAGAAATGCTTTGGCTTCCTGAGAAGACCTTCAGTCTTTCCCTCTGATCTGGAATCGAGACCAAGAACTCCGCTGTCCCGTGAGTGTCCACAGCCAGCAATGCGGTTGCTGCACTGCTTCTGTACTTACTGGGCGTGTGCCCAGGACCACATCTTGGTGGCACAACTAGGCCCAGCATCCCTTGTCAGCGGAAGCTCCCTCAGTCTTCCTCTGCATAGACCCCCAACTCCCCACAGTGCTGGGAAGTTGGAAATTCTGGTTGCTGAGGTTGAGGCTACCTCCCAGCTCAGCTGCTCCCACGGCTCACCAGCCTGGAGGTGTTTATACTTCATTCAGGCTGAACCTCCCTCCTGGGATCATACTTCAGATCTTCTCCAGTTGTCCCAGGAGGACCGCTGTTCTGCCCCAACTCTTCTTTATTTTTGCTGCTCTGTGTTCATCCTGAGGTGCTCTTTTGTTTTGTTTGTGGAGGAAATCGGGAGACCTTGCAGTTTTCTGACCTACTCTGTCATCTTCCCAGAATCCTTGATGTAAGGGATCTACAAATGCTCTTTCAGTAAAAGTATAACAGAGCTGTTAGAGTAAGCTTTAGTTGTTGGTTCACTTAATTACAATAGTGATGATGAGGTTTGTCTAGCACTTTAAGGATTGCAGCTTATAATCATTTGATCTTCACAGCAATACTCAGTGTGATGCTGGTGGAAGAAAAGAATTGGATTTAGTGTTAGAGAACTTGCTTTCAAATCCACACCTTGCCACTATCTGTATGACCTTGGGCAAGTCACTAATATTCTCTGTTTCTCAGTTTCTTTGACTATAAAATCAGGGAATTGGTTAGATGGCATTTGAAGTCACTTCCATCTCTAAATCTAGGGTCCTGTGATTCTCACTTTTCAGATAAGGAAACAATGGCAGTTTCTTTTTGATAGAAATTGAGAACATCTGTTTCTTTTCTTTTTTCTTTAAAAAGACAGGCAAAAAATGGGCATTGATGGTAATTTAATAGAGCATTGCTCAGAAATGAATTTTAAATTCTAGAAATATTAGTAATATTCATTCAGTCATAAGGATTGAAAATTAGCAATTTTTTAGTACCAAAAAACAAATTTTTTAAAACTTTGACCCTTTTGGGGTGCTTGCCCGACTTGACTGTATAAAGGACGAGAAGTCTATGAACAAAGTGCAGCTGTGGGTGGGGCAGACTGCTTGGTGAGGGGAGCTACTTCCTCTGTTGCCTATAGTTTGCATCTTTTGTACTCTAGGGTAGTGTTAATGTATTAATTAAAAATGGATGAAATTAATACCATGCATTTATGCATCTAAGGAATCCAGACAATTTACATGTAATTACTTGACTTGAATCCTTTGTTAAATAGTTCAGTTCATTAAAAAAAGCAGGTTTTGTAGGATATTTAGTGACTTTCTGGGTTTTATTTTGGCCAGAATACAGCAGCTTTTATCCACCCATTAAGTCAAAGGGAAGTAAGAGCCATGCCCTTAAACACTTGAGTGGTATATGAGTTTTCAGTTTAGTTTTTTCTTTCTAACCTTTTGCAAAATCACGTGTCCTGGTGACACCCGCAGCCAGCCGTCTCCTTGTGGATGATTTCAGGACCTGAAATTTCTTGAAATTTTATTAGCATTGCTGTGCACGTTGTACTTTGTTTTTCTCTCTCCAGATTGATCGTAGTAAAAAGCCGCCAACCAAATTGCCTGATGATCATGTGCCAAAATCGGAAGCGGTGGGCCTTGGTCATCAGCCTCCACAGAATGGGAAAGGCATTCCTGACCGTTCCACAAAGCCAGTATATGCTGCAGTGGTAGACGCTTTAACAGAGGAAGAAAAGGCTCGTATTCATGCAGAAACTGCGCTTCTGATTGAGAAGAGCAAACGAGAGAAAGAGCTTCGAGAAAGGCGGCAAGAGGAACAGAAAGAGAAACTAAAGAGGGAAGAGCAGGAACAGAAAGCCAGAGAGAACCTGGAGGCTGAGGAGAGAGAGGAGGAGGAGGAGGAGGAGGAGGGAAGTGACCAAAAGGAAGGGAAGGAAGTGGGAGGAGCAAAAGGGCCTACGAAAAGGGAGCGCGAGATGGCAGAGCCTGCCAAGCCCATGGAAGACCGAGAGAAAGGATGTCAGACGCCAGAAATCCAGAAGAAACTGGTAGCGGATGTCTCCCACTCACCTGGGCTGGCAGATCCAGGCCCAAGCAAGGTAAGTCAGCTAAAAAAAGTTCAGCACAGACTACCAGCCAAGCAAAAGGCAGATGGTGGCACCATAGTCATAGAGCAAGCACTGGGCCCAGAGTCCATCCGACTGCAGACACTTTACTAGCTGCGTGACCCTGGGCGGGCCACTTTACGTCAGTCATCTTGTTTCCTCACCTGTAAAAATGGGGTTGATGATGGCACCTTCCTCTCAGGGCTGTTGTGAAGGTCAAGTAAGATAGTGCCATGTAAATGATGCTGATGCTGTTACATTTTCAGAAGAGGACGGTGCTCCTGACAGTGTGCAGCAGAGGTACGTTTGGGCTGATAGCTTTGTGCTCTGTTGTGCAGTCACTTCTCAAGCCACCTTTTTGGAACAGGTCTTTGAAATGAGGTTTGCAGTGTGTGCCTTATTAGCAATATATTTAACCATGTGAAATAAACAACTGTAGTCTTCCTTCTTGATGTGTCTGTAAGAAAGCAGAAAACAGATTGTATGTCCTCACTTGTTAGAACAGTGGAGGAAGAGATACCTGCTATCATTTCACATGCTAAATTTAACATTCCTGCCATTCATGTATCCAGAAAGTTCATATCGAGGCATCTGGTACTATTTTTGGTGTCCCTTTTGTTGTCTCAATTTCTGCTTCGCCTGTTTTGATTCCATCAGTAACTTCTTGTAATTCAAGTGACTAATACTTTACTCTTTACATGTTGCCATGTCATTCACAAAAGCCTAAATGTATACCTAAAGAACATTTTAGGTCCAAAATACCTGTTTGCAAAATAGTACATTTTGTGAAATCCAATTGGTTTTAGGTAAATATGAACCAAAATAGTACTTTTTTATATGGTGTGAGTAACGTTAACAAGGAGGCAGAAATAACATTCTGACACAGTTGTCAACTTCTGAAGTCCCTAAAGTAGCACTTTGGACGTGTCATTGATATTCACATACAGTAACATTTCACTGGACTGCCCACTTCAGCCGTCTGAAAAATCAAAACTAGGCAGGTAACTAGAAAGGCCTCTGTCTAGCCAAAATAAATATCAGAGAATCCACATGTTAAAACTTGTCAATCATTCGATAAGCATTTTTTTCAGAGCCTGCTATATGCTAGGAACTATTAGATCCTGGGCATGCAAAGACTTAAATGAAGGAATCCTTACCCTCAAGGAGCTTCTGTTCTTTCTGGGTTGGGGAGGGAAGAATAGCAAGGATTCATATGAATCAATACAAAGAAATTGAGGGGAGGTCTTCAGAAATGGCGTCATGTTTGAAGTGCCACTTTTTCTACGCTTTGAAAGGGGCAACATGTGAGGAATAGCATGAAGATGTTGAATGTTTATATGGAGAAAAGTAAGTTAATAGTCTCTGGGCCTGAGAGTACAGAAGGGAAAATAAGATGTTATAACTCTTGGACAGATTGTAAAGGGCTTTCATTGTCAAATAGGGGAGTTTGTATTTTTTCCTAGAGGTAGTAGAAGTTACTGATACTCTTTTAACAGAGGGTTAAAGGGGTAGCATAGTCCTCCCTGTGTTTTAAGAATATCATTTGTATGTGATGGATCGAAGTGTGGGAAGACTTAAGGGAGGGAGACCATTTGGAGTCTTTTGCTTCCATTTAGGGGCTATTGCTATTGTAATAGACTGGGCAAAAAATTGCAAAGGCCTGAACAAAGGTGATGGCTGTGTCAGTTAATAAGCATTTATTAAACACCACATACTGTGCTAAATACTGGGGATACAAGGAAGTCCCACCCCCAAAAACACCCTGAAACACAAACCCTGCTCTCAAGAAGTTTGCAGTTTAATGGGGGTGAAGAGAAGGGATTGGATGAGATATGTTGTAAAGGTAAAAATTGACAAGACTTTGGCAATTAATTAAATCGGTAGGGTAGGGTGAGGCAGAATGAAAGGTTGAGGATAACTTAAAGGTTTTGAACCTGATTGGAAAGATGATTGTGCCTTTAACAGAAACAGAGAGGTTAAGAAGAGTGGTGGGCTTAGGGGGAGAAATCAATTCAATTTTGGACATGTTGAATTTGAGTTACTTACTGAACTTCCAGGAGGAAATGTCTAATAAGTAGTTAGTGATGTGGTCTGAGAGAGAGAAGAAAGAAGTGGAATCATCTGCACAGATAGGCTAATTGAACCCATGGGAGCTGGTGAAATCAATGAAAGAAAAGATGTAGAGAGAAAAAATTATTCAAGCCAGAACCTTGAGGTATACCCATAATTATGCTAGGAAATTGGATGATGATCCAGGAAAGGAGCCTAAGAGGGAATATTCTGACAGGTACAGCAGAGAGCAAAGTCGTGAAAACCCGGAGAGGAGAGAAATCAGATGCTGTAGAATGGTTTGAAGGAAATGAGGCTTGAGCAAAGGCCATTGGATTTGGCAAGTAAGAGATCATTGGTAACTTTGGAGAGCAGGTTCAGGTGAGTGACGAGGCGTGAAGCCAGTTTGCTGGAGGTTGGCAATTAAATGAGAAGAAGAGTAGCTTGTAGGCAATGAATGAAGAAAGCTATTTCTGGTGACTGGCCTGAGAAATAGGACATTAACTTGAGGGGAAATTAGGGTTAATTAAAGGGGTTTTTTGTTTTGTTTTGTTTTATAAGGATAGGAGACCTGGGCGTGTATATAAGAGCAGGGAAGGAGCCAATAAGGAAGGAGATTGACTATTTGCGAGAAAGAGGAGACATTTGTCAGGAATTCTGTCTATCCAGGATAGAAGAAGAGGTGAAATTAAGAGTACAAGCAGGGGGTTAGTCTTGATGGGCGAGAAAAAGGCCACTTCTTAACAGACTGGAGTAAAGGAAGAGAAAATAGGGGATGGTGGCAAGAGGAACTTACAGTGAGTGGCTTCTGTCTTGTTAAGTATAAGTTAGATGATCCAGTAAAAGGTAGAGGAAGGGCATTGGTGGTAAGAGAGGCTTGAAGAGTGAAAGATGGTTCAGAATTGCCAGAAGATTGCAATATAGTCAGGAAAGAGGAAATAATTTTTTTGGCACTGGGAGCTCAGTTGAGATTTTTTTCCCTTTATATTTTTGATTTCGTTAGTGTAAGGAGCTTCTTGTGAGAAAATTCTCTACCAATACAGAACTTATATTTCTCTGAAACTTTGTTGTTCAGTCATGTCTGCCTCTTTGTGAATCCATGGACCCTAGCACACCAGACACTTCTGTCCTCCTAACCCTCTTGAAGTCTGTTCAGGTTTGTTGATTCCATGGCACTATTTATCCATCTTGACTTCTGCCATCCCCTTTTCCTTTTGCTTTCAGTTTTTCCCAGCATCACTCTTTTCCATCCAGAACTCATTATGTGGCCATAGTGTTTAAGCTTCAGCTTCAGTAATCTGACCTTCCAGTAAAAGCCTGAATTAATAAGTTTTGACTGACTTGATCTCCTCGTTGTTCAGTGAACTCTCAAGTCTTCTCCAGCATCATAATTTGAAAACATGGGTTCTGTAGCACTCAGCTTTTCTTTTAGTACAGATTTTACAGCCATACATTGCTAACTGGAAAAGCCATAGCTTTGACTATATGAACCTTTTGTCAGCAAGGTGATATTTTTGCTTCTTAATATGCTATCCAAAAATGGCATAGCTGTCCTTCCAAGGAACAAGTGTCTTTTAATTTCATGACTGCAGTCGTCATCTGCAGTGATCTTGGAGCCCAAGAGCACAAAATCTGACACTGCTTCCATTTCCTTTCCCTCTACTTGCCAGAAAGTGATGGGACCCATTGCCAAAATCTTAGTTTATGGTTGTTTTTGATGTTAAGCTTCAAGCCAGCTTTTACACTCTCCTTTTTTCCTTTATCAAAAGGCTTAACTCCTCTTCTCTTTTTGCCATCAGAGTGACATCCTCTGCATTTTTAATATACAATGGTTAATATTTTTTTAGGCAAGCTTAATTCCAGCTTTTGATCGATCCAGCCTGGCATTTCACATTACCTTCTTTACATATAACTTAAGGTGACAATATGCGGCCTGTTCCTGCTTCTTTCCCAATCTTAAACCAGTCAGTTTCATGTTCAGTTCTAACTATTGCTCCTTGGCCCACATAAAGGTTTTTCAGGAGATGAGTGACGTGATCTTGTACTCCCATCTCTTTGAGGCCATGCCACATATTGTTGAGATCCATTCAGTCAAAGGTTTTAGTATAGTCAATGAAGCAGAAGTAGATGTTTTTCTGGAACTCTTTTGGTTTCTTCATAATCCAGAAAATACTGGCACTTTGGTCTCTAGTTCCTCAACCTCTTCGAAAACCAGCCTCCTCTTTTGGTAATTCTTGGTTCACATATTGCTGAATCCTAGCTTGCAGAATCTTAAGCATAACCTTGCTGGTGTGTGGAATGAGTGCAACTGTTTGGTAATCTGAACATTCTTTGGCATTGCGCTTCTTTAGGATTAGGATATAAACTGATCTTTTCCAATCCTGTGGCCACTTTTGAGTTTTCCAGATTTGTGGGCGTACTGAGTACAAACTTTTAACAGCATCACCTCTTAGGATTTTAAATAACTTAGCTGGAATTCTGTCACTTCCACTAGCTTTATTGTTAGCAGTATTTCCTAAGGCCCACGTAACTTCATTCTCCGGGCTGTCTGGCTCTAGGTCAGTTACCACAGTGTCATGGTGTTAATGTCTTTCTTGTGTAGTTGTGTGGTTCTTTTGTATATTCTGCTTCTGTTAAGTCCCTGCCATTCTTGTCTTTTATCATGCCCATTTTTGAATAAAAATTCTCTTTCTATCTCTTAGTTTTCTTAGAAATTGTCTTTCCCATTCTATTGTTTTCTTCTATTTCTTTGCATTGCTCTAAGAAAACCTTGTCTCTCCTCGTTATTCTCAGTCGGGTTTCCTTTGTAAAGCCTCACCAGACATCCATTCTGCTTTCTTGCTCTTGTTTTCCTTTGAGATGTGTTTTGTTGCTGCCTCCTCTACAGTGTTTTGGACCTCTGTCCATCTAGTAGATGGAATCATTCCTTAAATATACTCATCCCCTCTATTTCATATTCTCAGGGGATCTTATTTTGGTCAGACCTATGTAGTCTTAGGGTTTTCCCTACTTTCCTTCAGTTTAAATTTGAGTTCTGCCATGAGCAGCTCATGATCGGAGCCATAGTCAGCTCTGTTTTGTTTTAACTGACTGTATGCAGCTTCTCTCTTTGTCTGCACATTATGTCATCAGTTTCATATTGATATTGCCATTTTCCGTTTTTGTTATATTGCCAGTCTGATAGGTGTGAGATGGTACCTTAGAGTTGTTTTCTCTATTTCAGTAGTATTTCTCTAATTAATAGTGATTTAGAGCATTGTTTTCATGACTGCAGATAACTTTGATTTCTTTCTCTGAGGACTACCTGTTCATATCCTTTGACCATTTATCAGTCGGGGAAAGACTTGTATTCTTATAAATTTGGTTGAGTTCTCCATATATTTGAGAAATAAGGTCTTTATCTGAAATGCTTGCTGTAAAAAAATTTTTTCCACCTTTTTGCTTTCCTTCTAATCTTGGCTGCATTGGTTTTGTTTGTACAAATTCTTTTTATTTAGTATAATCAAAATTGTGTATTTTATATCTTGTACTGCTCTCTATTTCTTGTTTGGTTCTAAATTGTACCCTTATCCATAGATCTGACAGGTAAAACTATCCCATGCTCCCCAAGTTTACTTACGGTATCACTTTTTATGTCTGAATTTTGTGCCTATTTTGACCTTATCTTGGCATAGCATGAGATATTGGTCTATACTTAGTTTCTTCCATACTGTTTTCCAGTTTTCCTAGCAGTTTTTGGCCAATAGTGAGTATTTATCACAAAGGCTTGGATCTTTGGGTTCATCAAATACTAAATTACTATTGTCCTTTAGTACTATGTATTGTGTACCTAATCTATTCCACTGATCCACCACTCTGTTTCTTAACCAGTACTAGATTGTTTTGATGATGACTGCTTTATAATATAGTTTGAGATCTGGTACAGGTTGGCCACCTTCTTTCACTTTTTTTCCATTGATTTCCCCTTGATTTTCTTGACCTGTGTTTTTCCAGATAAACTTAGTTGTTATTTTTTCTAGCTGTGTAATTTTTTTGGTAGTTAGATTGGTATGACACTGAATAAATAGATTAATTTAGATCAAATTGTCATTCTTATTATATTGGCTCCACCTACTCATAAGCAATTAATATTTTTCCAGTTGTTTAGCTCACATTTTACTTGTGTGAAGTTACTCCATTTCTTCTAAGAGATTCTTGCCTACACTAGTGCATGTAGTGGTCATCTAAATTAAATTCACCCATTCCCATACATCTAAGTTCACTGACACCCAAAATGTTGATGTTTAATCTTTCCATCGCCCATTTGACTACATCCAGCTTACCTTGATTCACAGATCTTACGTTCCAGGTTCCTGTGCAGTATTGATCTTTACAGTCTTACCTTTCATCACCAAATACATCCACAGCTGAGCTTCCTTTCACCTTTGGCTCAGCTGCTTCATTAGTACCGGAGCTACTTAGAGTTGTTGTACACACTTCCCCAGTAGCATGTTGAGCCCCTTCCTACCTGAGGGGCTCATCTTCCAATGTCATCTCTTTTATCATGTTGGATTTTCTTGGCAATGAGAGTGGAGTGGTTTGCTGTTTTCTTCTTCACTGGGTCCCTGGAGTTTATCAGAACTCTCCACTATGACCTGTCCGTCTTCCGTAAACCTTCCCAGCATGGCTCATCGTTGTATTGAGCTATGTGTGTCCCTTTGCCATGACAAGGCAGTGATTCTAGCTTTAGAAAAGTTGTATGAGGTGCTGAGGTCCCATTAACTGTACGTGTCAGAGGCATTGTTTGAACCCAGGACTTCCCGACTTCCTTTTTCTTCTATCTACCTCACTTGGATGTAGCTGTAGTTAAGATTCAATAAGATACTTGTGTAGTGAACTCACTTCCTCTGGCAGCCTGGAGTTGGCATGCAGGAAGTGTTTGGCAGGGGTGATTCAGGTTTGTGATTTAGCAAGGCGTACTTTCTAATAGGACCAAGGGGCAAGGAATTCCAGAGGAAAGGACAGGACAAAGTTGGATTGGTTAACTATTGTGGCGAGACTGGAAAGGGAAGAAAGTCAGGGTGGTGGGAATAGCTCGATGGAAAACTAAGGAAGGAACTGGAGGTCATTCCCCTGCTGTTGTAGTACATTAGTAAATCCTGTTTTTCTGTAGAATGTACCAGGAGAAGGCAAGGAACTTCAGGAACACATTGGGAAGGGCCATAATGTAAAGCCCAGCTTAGCCTTGCACACATTTGCTCAGGTGGCTCATTCTGACAGTTGTAATGAAGACCATTCTGCTCGTCAGCAGGGTCAGGAGATTTTAGAAGGGTAAGACACAGGGAGAGATGTAATTAGTTAGAGGAGATTAAAAGCCTTCAGAATCTGGTTGAGACTATAGCAAATTAGATAGGGAACAATACTATGGGAAATATTATTGTTGGCAGTAAGGATTGATACTGAAAACCTTAGTGAATGAGAAGAGAGAAAATAAAACAAAAACAAAAAGATAGCCTTGAACTAAAAAGCCGTTGGATCTTGTTGAGGTTCATTTAATGTCATGGACAATTTTGGATCCTTTGTGCTTCTAACCCAGGCTCATGAAGAGTAGCCATATTCTTTATCCTTTAAGAATCTAGTTAAATATGTAGTAATATTTATAATGAATTCCATAAAAAATGGCTAAACTTTTTGTAGTTGGCCCTTAAAGAACTTCAGATACCTGGAAAATTCACTTATGTAGAACATTTCATTTCTTAATCCTGCCAGAGAAATGAAGCATTACTGTAGACATTTTTAAATGAGAGAGCCATAAAGTGGATTTTGAGAGAAACCTATACTGTTAAAATGTATGATACTTAATCCTACTAGTTTTTAAGTGCCTGAAATGTAGGGGTGCATCCTAATCATCTTGGCAGTATGCTCGTTAGGCTTACAACTTCTGCCAGCGAAAGGAGATTACAGATCCACTAAGATGTTAAAAAAAGAATCAATTAAAAAAAAATAATTTCCAGTGAAAAATGTGACAGCCTTGATAAAATAGCACACTCGAACTAGCTATCTCATGATGAAAGTCCTCAAGAACTTGGAAATCACAAGAGACTTTCCTAAAAAAGTGTTCAGTTGATAGTGAGTTTTGGTACCTGTACCACATGGCAGGCCCTATAAATCCTCAAAGGGATACAAGTACCTTTGAGTTGATGGGAGCTTCTATGGTTCTGGCAGCTAAATCCCAATGCTATTTATAGAGCTTTCTTTGTAATTAAAAAAAAATTTTTGGGTGTAATTGATGCAGAATGTTACCTTTTCAGTAAGATGTATTTATATGCTGGAAGAAATTGAATTTTTTTTTCACTTTTAAAATTTTAACTATTTTCCAGGCTGTTAAAATTAAAGGACAACCAGAAATTGGTGTTCCAAAGGCAGGGACCTTTACTGAAAGTACTGAAGATAACGAAAGGCCTAAAGTAAGTAAAGAAAGAAGTGGAAAGGACTACAGTGTTTAGCACCCAACATTACTGATTGTCTTAAGCCGTTTCTTTTGATTTTTAAGCTTTCCTTTCTAGGAGATTCTATCTATAACATCTATTTATGTATGACTATTAGATTACAAAGCATGTTTTCAACCTTCTACTGAAAATATTTTGTGTAATTTCTTAGAGATAACAAGTATTTTATTAATTTACAAGTAGTTAAGCTTTTTTACATTAACTTTTAACCATTTGTAAGTGATTTTTTTCTTTGT
The DNA here is from genome assembly GCF_028372415.1 of Notamacropus eugenii. Classification (NCBI taxonomy): domain Eukaryota; kingdom Metazoa; phylum Chordata; class Mammalia; order Diprotodontia; family Macropodidae; genus Notamacropus; species Notamacropus eugenii. The sequence goes on along the minus strand of NC_092878.1, from coordinate 2,552,794 downwards.
GATTTATCCCCAGACTTTTCATTTTAAAAAGTCTTTTTCTAGAATGAAACTTTTGTTGACCGTATTTTTATATTAAACTTGGTTTAAATATTTAGAATATGCAATGATTGAGGGAATAGGTTATTATAAACACTATTTACGTAAGGCTTCTCTGTCCTAAGAAAGACAACTTATGAAGCGAATGTAAGCATTTATAGTGGAGGGGATGGGGACATACTATATTTAAAGGACGTTGAGAATAGGTTGTGTTTGTCCTTCGTTCACAAAGGACCATGACATCAAGATGATGACATGACTTGCAGCTGACTTTGATCTCAGTGAAGGGGGGCTGTGCAAGGTCACTAACCTCACTTTCTTCTCCTGAGTCGTCTGGGTCCAGTGGCCTGATAGGAAGAATACTTAAAAAGAAGGCTTAGCATTAGAGGTCTCCCACATTTCATTTTCAGTCTGCTCATTGAAATGCAAAGCTTTTCTGATTAATCCCCAAGGAGTTTCTGCTCTTTTGCCATCCACATTCTCATTGTAGTTTTACATTGTCAGAAACCCCTTTTTTCCAACTAGACAGAGATTGTAATACTTAAGAAAAGGAAAAGTATCCCATCAGGAAAAATCTAGGAACTTAGTTCTCAAAAAGTTTGAAAGGCAAAGGGAGTACTCTGTTAACTATTTGTGTGTGTCTTAATTTGCATCTTTCTATATATCAAGTTTCTTTTTCTCCATCTAGTCTCAGCGAGAGCCTTTGACAAGAGCTCGAAGTGAAGAAATGGGCAGGATAGTACCGGGCTTGCCTTCAGGCTGGGCCAAGGTAAAAATAAACATTACTGCAGAGAAAACAAGAGGGTGACTCAAATGGTGATTCTCTTTGTATCTGTTCGCTGTGAACTAATGTGGCATTTTTTCCAAATTTCCAAATGTTCAGGTAGAGTTGTTCCTTTTTTCTCTAAATAAAGAGATTTTATATTACAACTTCACAACTCTTTTTCCTTATGTTAATTGGGCTTCTACTCATCCAGCATGAGAAGATCCGTTGGGATGCATGGGCATTTCTGTCATTTAGCGTTACAAAAAATTTATAATCTAAAAACCTGAATTCTCTGTGCTTAGAAGTGTCGTTGAGATACTTACTGAAGTTCTGTAGTTAGTCCATCTAGATTATGCAAAGGCAAAAGTGTCTCTAATAATAGATTAGCTTTCTGTAATGGTAGTTTGGCTTTTTTGACCTTTTGTTTTTCCTTTCCATCTAAGTTCCTTGACCCAATCACTGGAACCTTTCGTTATTACCATTCACCCACCAACAGCGTTCATATGTATCCACCGGAAATGGCTCCTTCATCTGCTGCTGCTTCCACCCCTCCGACTCATAAAGCCAAGCCCCAGGTTCCTGCTGAGCGGGACAGGGAACCTTCCAAACTGAAGCGCTCCTACTCCTCCCCAGACATAACCCAAGCCATTCAGGAAGAAGAAAAGAGAAAGCCAACAGTGACTCCAGCAGTCAATCGGGAAAACAAGTAAGTCTGTCCCATGTACCCAAAGCTGGGCCGATCATGTGACTTCAGGTCTTTGTTAGGTGTCCCCTTTACGATGAAAGAAGTATATTAGGATGAAGAGAGAAGTGCTGGTCTTGATGATGCCTTTGAGCACTTGGATCCAAGGTTTTCATGCCAGAAATAAACGTTTTATTATTGTCATTGTCGCTGTTCTTAACATTGATACAAGAAGATATTAACCATCAGACCTGGAGGTCCTCACAAGCAAACACTGGCTCCCAGGTGGAATTTTGAGGATCACTGTTTTACAGTTTTTAATCACATATTATATTTTTTACTTTGAGGATCACTGTTCAGCAGAAACGCGAATTTTTAAAAAAATTTTCAACATTTTTATTTATTGCATTAAGTATTTTCCCAAGTCTATGTAAAAAATTTTAATATTTTATTTACTTATTTTAATATTCATTTTTTTTTTCTCCTCCCTGTTTGAAGAGGCAAGCAGTTTGGTGTCACTTATACATACGAAGTCATCCAAAACATATTTCCCATATTAGCCATGTTGCAAAAGAAAACACAGACCAAAAAGAAAAATAATGTTGAAAAAAAAAGTATGCTTTAATCTACATTTAGAGTTCATTAGTTCTCTGGAAGCGGGTAGCGCTTTTTGTCACGGGTCCTTTGGAATTGTCTTAGCTCGTTGTATTGCTGAGAACAGCTCACAGTTGTTCATCATACAGCGTTGCTGTTACTGTAGACAATGTTCTCCTGGTTCCGCTTACTTCACTTTGTGTGAGTTCATGTAAGATTTCTCAGGTTTTTCTGAAAGCATCCTGTTCATTATTTCTTACAGCACATGGTGGGGAGTGGGGGTAGAGTAACCCCACAACACAACTAGATACAGAGAAGTCAGATGTCTGTACTGCATCCCGACTCCTCCTACCCTTGGGGCTCTTTCCTTGTAAATGTTTACTTCACTGCTCAGGCTGCCAAAGTTACTGCCATTTGAATCCTCACCATGGAATTTACGTATAGATTTACGTAATGTTAGCGACCTTAATTTTCCTTCCTAGGCCAGTATGCTACCCCAAAGCTGAGATCTCACGGCTGTCTGCCTCCCAGATTCGTAATCTCAACCCTGTGTTTGGAGGGTCAGGACCAGCTCTCACTGGACTTCGTAACTTAGGAAACACGTGTTACATGAACTCAATTTTACAGTGCCTGTGTAACGCTCCTCATTTGGCCGATTACTTCAACAGAAACTTTTATCAGGATGACATTAACAGGTAAAGAGTCGTTCGCTATCACTTTTCAACAATGGAGCCACATTTCACACAGACCTAGACAAGTCACGTTACAGAGCATTCTTCTTTAAAGGAGAAAAAAATGGAGTTTAATGGTGTATTTTGAACTTCATCTTTTTTCTCCCTTTTTGAGAGAGGATTAAAAATGTGGAAGAGAGGAGGATTTTGGCTGGCCCAACAGGGAACCTGTCTCTCCCCATCAAGCAGAAAGAAGGAGGGTTTGGGCCTAAGTTATTCAGAGTTAATTATACAGTGTGGTACACTAGTTCAAGTCTGTGTCAGATTGGGGTGAAAATAAAGCTTTTGTGAAATATCAGTTAAGGGAAAAGTATATTAGGAATTTTGCTTTAAAAATTACTTTTGCTCTAAAAAATCATCTGTATTGATATTGACAACTTGTTAAGGCATTTCAGTATCAGGCTTATCTTTCTTCCTCACTTGGAGATTAGGGTACTGTTAGAATCTAGAGTTGAAAGGGACTATAGTCATCAAAGAGTTAAGTTATCTCATTTTAAAGATGAGAAAGCCAAAGCCCACAGAAGTAGCCACCAGAGGTTGTCAGCAAGGAATTGGGATTCGAACCCAGGTCCTCTGACTCAGAGACTTTTCCCTTCTGTTATACCTTTGGCCAGGTTACTCCTCTGCTCAGAATCTTATAGTAAGTAGACTTTCATTAAGTGCTTACTTCCTGTATGCCAGGCACTGGGCTAAGTGCTGGGGATACAAAAAGAAGCAAAGGTCAGTCCTTGTCCTCAAGGAGCTCTCAGTGAGAAAGACGTCAAGGAAACGAATATGCACAGACACCCTATGTACTGAGATACAAAGGAAATGACTAAGAGAGGGTCGGCAGTAGCATCAAGAAGCAGTTGGGAAAGTCTTCCTTTACTTAAATCCAGGGAAGGCAGTAGGTAGAGATGACCAAGAAGAATATTCCAGACAATGGGGGATGGTCAGAGAAAAGACCCGGAGCCAAGAGGTAGAGTGTCTCGTTCATGAGAGCTAGCTTCACTGGATCAAAGAGTACATGACTCCACCATGTTGAGCTAACCGACCTCTCTGACCTTAGTGTCATCATGTCCTGTTAGGATATTAGGTTGTAAATTCCCTTTCACCCAGCACCTGGCACAGTCAGTAAGGTGGTCCGTGGATAGAGTGCCAAGCCTGGAGTCACAAAGACTGGAGTGCAGGTGTGTGTGCAAGGTGTGACTCTGGGTGAGCCACGTAACCTCTGTTCGCCTCAATAGTTCTTAGAACAACATCTACCTCCCAGAGTTGTTGGGGAAAATCACACAAGACAAAAATTATAAAATGCCTAGCTAGCAGTGACTGGTGCTCAATAAGCATGTGTGTATAAAGTTAGCCTTTTATTTCTATTATCTGCACACATAGTAAATGCTTTAAAAATGTTGACCAAATTTTTTTGAAAAATGTTAAAGTCTGTTAACAATATTTTTTGATACTTAAAGTAACCCTTTTTACTCCTGCATATTCTTTGTTTTAATTGTTATTTTTAATTCTTATTTTATTTACAAAGGTCAAATTTATTGGGGCATAAAGGGGAAGTGGCCGAGGAGTTTGGGATAATCATGAAGGCTCTGTGGACGGGGCAGTACAGGTACATCAGTCCAAAGGATTTTAAGATCACAATTGGGAAGATCAATGACCAGTTCTCAGGATACAGCCAACAAGACTCACAGGAGCTGCTTCTGTTCCTAATGGATGGACTCCATGAAGACTTGAATAAAGTAAGGAATTTTGGTTTTGAATGCTGCAGAGCGCTCCTTCGGATTGCTCAGCAGTGCTGCAGCCTTTTCCAATACTCACACGTATTTTACTTGACGGTGTCTTGACACCACTAATGTGGGGACAGGTATTACAAAAATTAACAGATCTGTCCAATACTAGAATTTATGTTTGATTGTTGAGTGTTAGAAAGTCTTACTTTTTTGTGTCTGTGAAATTTGCTGTTTCAGTGTTCATAATGTGTTTGGTTTGCTTTTTACCTGATGGGACAGTAGTCTGTTATATCCCTGTAGCATTGTAACGATGGGCAGTCATGTGGAGTGGAGAGAAGGCTAACCACAGACCCTGGGAGACCTGGGTTGGAGTCCTACTTCTGAAACCCTGGGCATGTCACTTAACTTCTCAAGGCCCCAGCAAATCCCCATGACTGTGAAGTGCCATGGCAGTGACTAATACTGCATTGGTAGAAGGACTTTGTAGGGAATTCCCTATACTAATAAAATGACAAATCAGAGGAACAGCATCTCTAGGCTGGATATCGATTTGTGGAGAGAAATACTTTAAAATCCTGAATGCAGAAAATTTTCACCAAAATCTTGGTCTTAATTGACTTTAAACTCAGTGTTTCTCTCCTCCCCTCTTTTACTTTTTCCTGAAAGCAGTTACATTCTGTGCCTGCTACATTACTTGGGTTCAGGTTTGGTTTTTTTAACTTTATACTACCTTGTATTGTTTGTTGCAATGAGATTGGGTCCTCTGTAGCATGTTTATGAAGCTTGACAGATGCACACAGAGGATCTCTTTCACCGTCCTCCTCATCATCTTTTTAAAAAGAACTTGCACTCATTTCTGCCCAGATAATTCCTGTTGCTTGATGGAGGAGCTCTCTTCACAACTCAGGCCTTTTAGATTCAGTAGGAAATTATAACAATCATTTGCTAAAACTATGATCTTAATGTACAGTATTTTTGATGACAGAATTATAAAATTGGAGGGATCCTTAGAGAACATGTCTAATCCCCTCATTTCAAATACTGAAGGATGAGCTTCTTGCTAAGTGTTTTCCACAGTGTCAGCATCTTCTGTCACCTAAGAGAGGATGGCAACGAGTCTTTGAGAACTCCTTGTGACAGTATTCAGTAGCATTTACCTACAAATTCAAGTAATAAATTAATGAGAATTTAAATATTTCATTTCCAGGCTGATAACCGAAAGAGGCATAAAGAGGAAAATAACGATCATCTTGATGATTTCAGAGCGGCCGAACATGCCTGGCAGAAGCACAAACAGCTCAATGAGTCGATCATTGTTGCACTTTTTCAGGGCCAGTTCAAATCCACAGTACAGTGCCTCACCTGTCACAGAAAGTCTAGGACATTTGAGGCTTTTATGTATTTGTCTTTACCACTAGCATCCACAAGTAAATGTACATTACAGGTAAGCCTCAGATTAAAAGATGACTTGTTAACTAAAATGCTAGTCATATCTATTTGTCTATAAATTTCTGAGGAAACTGCTTAAATCCACAAAAGTGCTACATATAGTTAAAAAGTATCTTATTTTACAAAGGCTTTCAGGCATTAGAAAATTATTTTAAGACTTTTCCTTCAGTTTGGCATATTTTTCTTATTTGGCACTTAATTTCCAAGTTTAAGACATCTGAAAACATAATCTTGATTTAGAAATTGGCGGTGTTAATTTCACATTCAGTAATTTTGAGGCAGAAGTGGTGCACGCTGGTATCTGCACTGTGACCTAGATAGCTGATAGGAAGAGAATTTTTTTTAATGATGCTTATTATTTTAAGCCTTTGAGTTGACTTCTTTTCTCCTAGGATTGCCTTAGATTATTTTCCAAAGAGGAAAAACTCACAGATAACAACAGATTTTACTGTAGCCATTGCAAAACTCGAAGGGACTCAATGAAAAAAATAGAAATCTGGAAGTTACCACCTGTTCTTCTAGTACATCTGAAACGGTAAGAAAATGAGGGCAGATTCATCCATGAGGTTAGCCAATGATACAGGTCAGAATATTGATGGCTTTATTGGGAAACTGCGTGACCAGAAAAGTGAGAATGTTTCTCTTGTGTTGACTTGAAGCTTCTAGGTGGTACAGTGGTTACAGCACCAGGCCTGGTGTCAGGAAGACCCGAGTTTCAAATCCAATCTCAGAACAATTATTAAGACTACAAGCCTGGGTTAAATAAACTCTTATATACCTCAGTTTTCTCAGCTGTAAAATGAGGATAGTAATAAGCACTGACCTCCCAGGATGGTAGTAAGGATCACGTAAGACATTTGTGAAATGTTCAGCAGAGTGCCTGCCACAAGTGCTATGTAAATGTCAGCTGTTATTGTGACATGAATTATCCTCCAGTGTGTAGACTGGTGTGGGAATTAACTGGGACAAAGTAAAATAATTGAATGTATTATTTACTTATCTAATAAACTTTGCAACTCTTTTCTACAAAAAAATTTAATGTGCAGAAAATACATCTTTTTTCTGTAATCACTTGTTTTACATGGTTTGGCATGGAGTTCACAGGATTCTGACATATATTTTAATTCTTCATCATAAAATCTTACATTTGTGTTACTTTAAATGACCAGTCCATTTTTCCAAGTCTAACTTTGAGTCTAGGATGTAAATTTAAAAACAAAAATTTTTTTCCAATTGCATGTGAAAATTTTTAGTTCCAAATTCTCTCCTTCCTTTAACTTTCTTCCCCCCTCAATGAGAAGGTTGGCGGTTTGATGTAGGTTGTACATGTGCAGTTATACAAAAGAAGTTTCCATATTAGTTATGTTGTGAAGAAAATACAGATCAAAACAGAAGTTTAAACAAAGGAATCTTCGTTGTGCGTTCAGACTCCATCAGTTCTTTCCCTGGAGGTGGACAGCATTTTTCATTCTGAGTCCTTGGAAATTGTCTTAGATCAGCGTATTGTGGAAAACAGCTAATTATTCAAGATTGATCATTGTGCAATATTGCTGTCACCGAGTACAAGATTCTCCTGGTTTTGTTCACTTTACTTTGCATTGATTCATGTAAGTCTTTCCAAGTTTTTCTGAAATCATCCTGCTCATCATAGCACGATAGTATTCCATCACAATCATATACCACAACTTGTTCAACCATGCCCCAGTTGATGGGCATCCCCTCGATTTTCAGTTTTTTGCTACCACAAAATGAACTGCTATAAATACATTTGTACATATAGGTCCTAGGTCAGATGAAATGGGCCGTTTTATAGCCCTTTGGGCATATAATGTAGATTTTCAATAGAGTTTAAATCAGGCAACTTTCTCGGACTTTGAAGCAAGTATATCTCCATAGCTTGAATGAATTTCTTTACCTTTTTATGATATGTGCCCTGGTAAAGCATCATGTTTGCAGTATTCCATTCCTGGTGGAAATGTCTATAATTTTATAACAGTTCTTCTTCCACCTGTCTATATCTATCTTTCTGTCTCTGTCTGTAATCTATACATGTAGACACACACACATATACATATATGAATTCTTCACTACTCTTACCGGGGACACTGGAAGTTAAAAATCTCACCATTTTGTGAGTGTTTTGTGGGTATGTGTTTTACAGTTTGATGAAGAGTCCCAGATTTTCGAGACTCACTCAGACTTTCTGTAACAACAGATGAAGTCTTGATTAAATAAAAATGCTTCAGCTGAATGGGGTGGCACAGCCTGGGGGCACTGTTAGCCTTACAGTGCCTTTGAGTTCAGCAGCTCTGCGTGGCAGGGGGCTGTGCCAACTGGGCATCTGCGCCAGGTTCCACATTAAATGGTGACCAGCCCCAAGAACAGGGACCCCCAGGTTTATAGTAATGTAGTGGCCCAGCTTGGAAACGGAACCTGTGCCAGTCAGTGTTAGAGTAAGAACTCTGTTCTTATTCCAATCTTGGACAGGCAAAATCAGTCTTATCTTTTAACAAATTAGTTTCATAAGTAAAAATTCCTTTTCCAATCTTCAGCATCCAGTCTTTCAGTTGATCTTGCCCATGACAGCCTTTTTTTCTTCATAACAGTGTTTAGCAGATCTTCCTTTAAACTGGTTTTCTTACTGTTTTTCCACCTCCAGGAAGCCTATGCTGAATTGTAGATGAATCGGAGTTTCCAGGTCCCTCTGGAAGTCTTTGTTTGTTTTCTAAGGATTAATTAGACTATTTTGCATCAGTAGTGTCAGTCTTTGACATTTTTTTTGTTTTATTTTTACCTATTTCCTTTCTCCTTTGACGTCATTGATCCTGTTTCATTGTGGTCTTGAATGATCCTTAAACACTTGACTTCCTCATACCAGTAGTCCCTGCAGTATCTCTAACAATAATTGACTTGTGTTTGTAAAAATAGCTTTTTTATTTTTCCTTGTAATAATATGTAACTTTATAAACTGCAGAATTAAAAACACTACGGAAGAGAGTAGTGAGACACTAGTGTATGGCATAAAATTCGGCTCTCATTTGACAGAGAACTAACAGGAGATGGGGAAATTAGCTCAGTCTTGTTTTGTCAGGTCCGGTGTTCGCTGTTAGCGTAAGTACACGTGCTTGAACATTGCCTTCACAAAATGAAATCATATCAGAATTATTGCTTGACCTATATAATTCCCACACCATTGTGCTATGCTCTATAAAGAATGCTTTATAGATGCTGAGTAAACAGTCCTTGTTATTCAAAATTTTGTGAACATCCACTAACTCTATTTTACTTGTCTATCATTTGCACTTACCTCAGTGGCTTGCCCTCTGAGTGCCCAGTGTTTATAGTATGCCTAGCAAAGCAGTTTACCTGAGGAATCATTTGTTGAATAAGGTGAACGTTTGTTAGGTGTTGTCTGAACACAGTCCACCTGCCAGCAGTTTTGGACTCTGTTATCCTGAAGAAGGAAGCTTGGGTGAGAGGCGGCCCTCAGCTCCTTCCGTTTGATGATGTTCTTGAGGTGACCAACAGTGCAGAAAATGGATCTTTCAAAATGATCTTCGAAGACTTTGACATTATGCCTAAATCTGGCTTGTAATAGAATTCAGTTCAGATAGATGAACAGGTAAAGAGTTACCAGGTGCTTGCTGCATGCAGGGCACTAAACTGGCATTGGGAAAGACAGGAAATTAGACTTTTACAGAGCATACAGTTTAATTAGGGAAAGGGGATAAGACGCAGACATAGACAACTAGACTATGGAAATAAGACATGATAAGTACATAGAAAGGCTTAAAACAATGTTCCCTCTGAACCTTAGATGCTTTATTTAACTATTAAAATGTTATGTTCTGCAGTTTTTCCTATGATGGAAGATGGAAGCAAAAACTACAGACATCTGTAGATTTTCCATTAGAAAATCTGGACTTATCACAATATGTTATTGGTCCAAAGAATAATTTGAAGAAATACAATCTGTTTTCAGTTTCAGTAAGTACCCCATTAAGTTTAAATTTAAACCCTTGATTTAAAAACAAAAGAAACCCCCAAACCCTGTTTTTAATGGTAGTGGCCATAACCATTCGTTCTTACCCCAGTGAGAAAACTCAATACTTTGAGCTGTGTTTTCCTAATTGGCTTCCTGTCTGTTTGATTCCAGAATCACTATGGCGGACTGGATGGAGGACACTACACTGCCTACTGTAAAAATGCTGCAAGACAGCGATGGTTTAAGTTTGATGACCATGAAGTGTCTGACATCTCCGTGTCCTCTGTGAGATCCTCAGCAGCCTACATCCTCTTCTACACATCTTTGGAACAGAGAGTCACGGATGTGGCCACATGAGAAGAGTGTGTAGAGAGCTAGCAGCCCAACTCTAGAAATGCATAGTAAGATGCAGAGTAGTTAGACGCAAGCATTTAAAAGACTTAAGAGTGAGAGCTGTGTTACTGAAACTCCGTATTTCAGGTCAGTGCTACTACTTTATCAGGAAGCTGACGTCATCTAATAAATATTACAGTAAGCATCCTTTATAGATTCTACTTATTTCAACACAACTTTTTTAGTCTACTCCCAAATTAAATTATAACTCATTATTTGCTGTCTATTTAAGCCTTCTTCCGGGCCCAAGCTCCATTGTATACTTTATTTTTCTTTCACTGTTATGGCCTTTTCACATTTCTAACCCTCAGCTTGATTCTACTGTGAATACTCTAGAATGATGTAAAGCAGGTAGGAATGTAAGTGTATATATTTATTGCATACTTGCACATCAGACCTATGTATATAATTTTAAAAGAAATCCTTTCGTGAAGTCTAGAACTCAGAGGATTGCTTTTTCTTTGCCTGTTCTAAATAACTAAAATGCTTTTTAGAGACACAACAAAGCAAAGCTATTTTTATGTTGGCTTTGGGATGTATTTGTGCACTTAAACTTTATTCTAAAAAAAGAAATGAAACTTTTCTTTAATTTTTTAATATATAAATTTCATGTACACCTGCATTAAAATCCCAATGAGGAAATTATTTTAAATCCCAAAATGCTGTTAAGTGTTCTGTCTTGATTGAAGTTTTCTGTTGTCTGATGTAACACAGAACAGGTACCAACTTCAGTAGATGTTTTATCTGACTGCCTTCACTGAACTAATAGTTTGTTCACACCAGAGGTATCAAAGCACACAGCCCGTAGTACTCCGAAGTACAGCCTGAACCAGATCTAAATGTAATTGGGAAATGTAAAATACAGTGACACATAGATGGTGTTACATTTTAAAACTAAATCAACATGTAACCTGAAGGGATCCTTATGTACCCTTTCGTGGCCCCCATTTCTATTTGAGTTTGACATTAATGAGACTATAATAGCAAGTCTAACTGAAAAAATCAGTGAATAAAACAATTATTTGTCTCTAAGTCAGTGGGTAAAGTCATAATATATTATCTTAAAATCAAGACTTTCCCTAGAGTGTCTCTTAGAAATGAAATGTGAAAGATAAGGTGCATTTTGATCAAGTGCTAAAAACGAGGCAGTTCCATATACTGGGCAGGGTCCTGGACTTAGAATCAAAAAGGCCCAGGTTTCAAAACCCTGTCTCAAAACCTTATTGGCTGAGTGACCCTGGGCGAACCACTCACTTTCCTCATCCACAGAATGGGAATGATAATGGCACCTCTCTCAGCTGGTTTTATTGTAAGGGTCAGTTGAGGTAAGAGATGTCTTAAAGTACCGTTTAAATGTGGTTTGATGATCTGTTATGGACACAGTGACTTATTAGTTAGTGGAACCATCTCTGGAAGAAATCAATGAGATAGTCTGTTAATGTCATTCAGTCCAAAAGCATTTATTAAGCACCTACTGGGTTCACACAGTGTGCTAACTAAACTCTAGAAATAAAGGCAGGATACATGGTGTCCCAAAAATCTTAATGTAGCTTTTAGCTTTATTAACTTGCAACTACACTAAGACTTTTGGAACACATTGTATAATCCCTGCCCTCAAGAAACTAGCATTCTGGTGAGCGAGATAAGAATACAAACAACTGTGAAACCTCCAAGATATATCTAGTATTGATGGGAGGTAATCTCAGAGGGAAAACCTGTATGGGGGGTTGGGTGGGGACAGGGGTGGGAGGACAGAACTGGGGGATGAGACCAGGAAGGGCCTCTCACAGAAGGCAGGATTTAAGCCGAGACTCTAAGGAAGCCAAGGGGTTATAGAGAAGGAGTGGGAGCATTCCAGATATAGAAGATAGCAGATAAAAAAACATGAAGTCTGGAGATGGCGTGCCTTGTATGAGTAATAAGCCAGGGTTATCGTATCAGAGTATATGGAGACATCATCCATTGGGCTGCTATAGTCCAGATGTGATGTGATGAGAGCCTGCGTCATCACAGTGGATATGTGAATGGAGAGAAGGGGAGATGTATAAGAGATGTTGTGAAAGTAGAAATGCCAGGACTTGACAACAGATTGGATATCTGGACTGCGTGTGACACTGAGGCTGCAAAGTTGGGTGGCCAGAAGAATGGTAGTGCCTTGCCAGTTATAGGGAAATTAGGAAGAGTGGAAGGTATTGGGGGAAAGACAGTGAGTTTTAAGGACAAGTGCCGGAGGGGATATAGGAAAACAGGTACACTAATGCACTGTTAGTAGAGGAATGAACTTGTTCAGCCATTCTGGAAAGCAATTTGGAACTGCACCCAAAAAAGTATTAAAAGTGCGTACCCTTTGGCCCAAAAATACTGTTACTGGGTTTATGCCCCAAGTGATATAAGAAAGAGGAAAAGTACCCATATGTACAAAAATATTTTTGTAGTGGCAAAGGACTGTAAACTAAAGGGATGTCCAAGAAGTGATGAAGGGGATGGTTTCAGAAAACCTGGGAAAACTTGTATGAATTAAGGCAAAGGCAGTGAGAAGAATCAGGAGAACGGTAGAGACAGTAACAGCCGTATTGTAAAGGTAAATCAACGGTAAAGGACTTGGTGACCCTGATCAACACAAAGGGCTCCACATGAACGAACATGCTGTCCACCTCCAGATAGAGAACTGTGGACCCAGAGTGCAGACTGAAGCATAGGTTTTTTCTTTAACTTTTTTGACATGGTTGTTGCAGAAATTTGTTTTGCTTGATTCTGTGTATTTGCAGTGGATTTTGTTTTTTTCTTAATTCAGGTGAGGGAAGGGGAAGAGGGAAAGAAAGAATTCAGAACTGAAAATAAAACTCAACTCTTAAACAAAGTATAAATGTAATGAGTTCAGTTTGGAATATGTTGAGTTTGATATGTCCATAGGACATTCGGTTTGGGTTGTCCACTAGTCAACAGTTGGTGATGTGAGACTAGTGGTCAGGGCAAAGGACTGGATGTACTGGGTATCTCAGAAACCTTAGTGCAGTTTTAAACTTTAGTATCAATTTAATAAATACTTAGTAATTTAAATTTGTAATGTCTTCACTAAGACTTTTGAGAAACCCTGTGAATCCCCTGCATATAGATGATAATTGAGCTGATGAAATCACCAAGTGTGGAGACAAAAGAAAAAGAGGACTTAGGAGACCCTTGGGAGACATCCATAGTTAATGGTTGTGACCTAGAGAAAGATCTAGCAAAAAAACTATGAAGGATCAAGTCAGACAGGTAGCAGGAGAACTGGAAAAACCTAGCAGGGAGTATCTAGAAGAGGAGGGTGATCAGCAGTGTGAAACGTCAAAGGGGATGAATTCTGAGAACAGATTATTCATTTGGCAATTAAGAAATCTTAGTTGCCAGTTTGGAGTAACTAGAAAGAGCAGTTTCAGTTGAAAGTTAGGGTTGGAATCCAAACTGCAGAATGTTAGGAGAATGAGAGAAAAGGAATTGGAGGCACTGATTGTGATGAGTTTGACTACAAAAGGGAGGAGAAATACAGGATGATAGCTAGCAGGGATGGGGGGATCAGGAGAGGGTTGATTGAAGATTAGTAGAGGGGGCAGTCTGATGGAGAAGATGGATCATTTGTGCAAGGAGAAGAGCCCTTTTCATGGGAGTTGTGCCTGGAGGAGATTTTCTAGGGGAGGCACGTGAATGATGTGAGGAGGGAGGGAAGAGGAAGCCCTTGGCAGATGGCTTTTATTTTTTCAGTAAAGTTTGAGACAGAGGTTCTCAGCTGAGATGGAGGGTGGCAAGGGAAAACTATGGAAAGTTTGATGAGGGGTGGAAAGATCTGTGATGAGTGGGATAGTGAGTCAGGAAGTTGTAAAAGAATTGCCTTGCTTCAGTGAGGCCCAATTAAGATTATGTAATATTTATAAACTTTTTTTGTTGACTTGGGTCTGAATTTGTGCACTTAAATTTTATTTTAAAGAGTGAAATGGAAACTTTTAAGATTAAACTAAAGATGTGGACTCAAGGTTTGAGAGATTAGGCCAACAATATGAAATATTTTGCATCTATTTTAACTGATGAAATTTTTCTTTTATTACTATCGAACAGTAAAGCATTTGAATCAAAACAGTGGCCCTTGATCCCTTCATAGTTTGAGCCATAACTACTTAAAGGAAAAACTAATTTGGAACGTTTAGTGCTTGCTTGTTTAGAAGGACAGTGGAGAACCAGCGTAACTGAAGTCATGCCTCTTAACCAGCTTTGCTTTAAAGGGGCCCTGAGTTGAATTCTTGTAGTGAAATTTTATGTGGGAACGTAGGTTCAAGAAACAAAATGAGGAAGTTTTCTGGTCACTCTGAGAGCACAGTTTAAGCCAGTATCCGCCAAATGAGCAGAGCCCACAGCAGCGTTTCTTAACGTCTTTTGTGTCACGTGCTCCTTTGACAGCCTACGGATTCCTCAGTATAATGTTGTGAAGTACATGTAATACACATACAAAAGAAACCAGTTCTTCTGAAATAGTTATCAGTGTTTAAAACAAAAAGTTTGCTCTCACCCCCCACTCCAGAGCTGGTTAAGAACTCTGGCTTAACGGAAGGTTCCTTGGCCAAAGTACTAACTACTAAGGATTCAGCCCATCGTGGAACCTCATAGTGAATCAGAACTTTACAGCTGTGGTTTCTGGACTAGAATTAACATAAAGGATCACAGCCACCCCAGAGGAGCTGGGTGATGCCGTAAATAGAATGCTTGCCTGGAGGCCACAAGCCCTAAACCCAAAAGTGGCCTCAGACATTTACTGGCTGCATAGTTCTGGGCAGATCACTCAACCTCCATCAGCCTCAGTTTCCTCGTCTGCAAAATGGAAACAGCCACATCCATCAAGATTGTTGTATCAGATGAGATAATTTGTGAAGCATTTAGCAGTGCCTGACACATAGTAGGTGATTAATAAATGCTGGTCTTCCCAGAAGGACTACTTCTGACCTACTCCAGGCACAGAAACCTGGATGTGATCTCTGGGAATTACAATGGGTCTGGGGCTCTCTTGGTACCAGTCAAGCATCTGGGCAAGTCCTGAACTTACCCTTGTCCCAACCACCTAGGATACTTAGGGTTAGGGTTATGCTTGGCCTGCTTGGCTATTGAAGGCCCTGCGCTAAAAAGTCAGAAGTATCAGCACTGTGCTTATACTATCTTGTCACTTAGGCCAGGCCTCGTGACTTAAAAAGACTCATAAACACCAGGGAGTCACGTCAGATGCACAGGTTTAATGTTAAGCAAAAACGGCTACCACTGTGATTTGTGATCTCTCGCTTCACAGTTCTCAGAAAACATCATTTTCCTAGCACTTGCATTTTGGGGTAGGTATAGAAAAGGGCTGACAGCTGTAGAAGAGGAGGTATGCAGCAGCAGTCTGAACAGCAGAATCTGGAATCTCACAAACTCGGGTGTCATCAAAGCTATACCAGGTCTGGTTGACTGTGTTCTTGCAGAATGCTGTGTAGTGGCCACCGTCTAGATCGCCAAAGTGGTTCTGAAGGAGAGAGAGATGTTTAGCTGGTTTGGTTTGCAGGGTTTGTTTTGTTTTATTTTCCTTGTAAAGATTCTCTCACCACTAAAGTACCAAGGAATCTAGGGGAGACTTTTTTTTTCCATAAGAGATTATTGTACTCAGTTTAGGGAATGACAGAATTTTCCAGATTTTGGATCATTCATAAAAATGAGCTGCCTTGATGTAGTTACTGTGTTCTTAGCCCGCTGGGCCTACCTCCAAACCAGGGCCATTGAGTCTATCAAGTAGTAAAAGCTTTGCAAGCAGGTTGACAACAACTGGAAATATATGGCTTCTAGTTAGTGAAAATAACCACTGTTAGAGCATGAAAGAGGGAGTTGCTTGCTACTTGCCCCACAGGAACTTGAGGTTTCACTAGGGAGAAGAGCTAATACATAAAAGGGGAAAAATCATTTACAAACAAGTGCAGGTTACTGTGGTATAAATACCACCTAGAACCTTGAGTTCTGGGAGAAAGTAGAGTAATGGTGCTGAAGTGATAAAGTACAGAGAAGTCTTACTGAGAAGGCAAGAAGCCATTTCAACATATTAAAAAACTAAGAACATTCCTAATGAGGGAAATGTCATGTTTGGATGTTAAACCAGGTGCTGGTGCTGGCATACAGCTAGATTTGTGTGGCCAAGATAGAGTATGAGGTGGAAAATGCAAATTATTTTACGTTACACATTTGTTAAAATGGATGGCCTAACAGTCATTTCAGACTGTTTTGTTTTGTCTTGACTTCTGATTGATCTTCAGTGTTCAGATGACCTAAATTTTACTAGTTCAAACCTCTTATCATATTTCCCAATAAGTTAATGCTATTTAAACATAAGTGCAAGAAGGGTATTTAAGAAATCTTAGCTAAGTTCCTTTATAAATATAAATCTTTTGATAATATAAATAATTATCCCTTAAAGTTTTGAGTACAACTTTTTCTACTTTAGAATTTCTTTAGAACAGCAACATCAGTAATGAGAAATTGGGGCAGAGGGGAGGGATGTCAGTTTGTGAAGTCTTAAAGATAAATTGAGCATATTGGATATTGGATTGTATATGATAAACAAGGAAGGCACTATAGTTTTTCAAACAGGAAAGTAAGAGTTATCTAGGACCTTTCCCAACCCAATTCACTAACTCTTAAGGTGATTCTGTGACCAAGGTGGAATGTAAATTTGGAGTTGGTGTAGATTCTGGAAACCTGAGAACAGAGTGTGCTCGAGGCCCAGTCCAGATGAAAATGAGTTGTTCCTAGTTTACACCTTGTAACAAGAGGTCATAGGGTAGTAGGTGAACCAGCAGTTTTCTTTGAAGTTCTTGGGTTACTTAGAACAATTTGACCATCTTACTCACCACCACTCCACAAAGGCTGTATTTAGGATGTTTCCGAAAAAGTGGATAAATATAAGGAGAAAGATCCAAGTTGTTGAGTGGGTAATGGATATCTGTTCTTAATTTCCTCTTCACTCTACCCTGACAGTCAAACCTAAGAAGCAGAAGGAATGGGAGATGCATGGTCAGTGCTCCATTCGGTGCTTCCCCTTTGGAGTGATGGCAGCCATATTTTTGTATATTGTTCATACAGACTTCACAGAAACCAGATGAATTTCTTTAAATAATTTACCAAAATTATGAGGGAGAAGATACTGATTCTTCCTCTGCAAAAGTCCTTTAAAAATAGGACGAAAAATAATTCCTTTGAAGTAATTCTGTTCTAGTGCAGTGGGAGGCAGTGCCAGTACAGCGTTAATGGGACCTTTTTAGGGGATATTTTCTGTCAAGGTGTAAGGTACCTGAATGCAGTTACTTTCCTTATTCAGGAGTCTAGAAAGCGCCACTACATGTTATGGAGCTTTCCATAAAAAAAGATTTAAAGAAACTCTCCAAAAGGGTGGCCCAGATCTGCTCACAACACTAAGAGGCCAGGTGACTTGCTCAGGGACACACAACCAGCTATACCTTGCTCAGAAGTTTTCAGAAAAAAATTTCCCTGGGGAAAACATCCTGTAGGGGTGTGAAGATAACGTTAGAGATCTCCTTGAGGGCAAGGACCAGTTTTGTACTCGGCATTTGTGCCTGTATGAGGAGAAGGGCCACCTCTTCTTGAGAGATGGAATTGGAGGAGATGGTAGCGAAAGGCATCTGAGTGATGTGAGGAGAAAGGGGAGCTCAGCAAGTGGCTTCAGTTCTTCAGGACTTAGGAGGAAAGTTTCTCAGATGATAGAGCAAGGGTGAGGGGTCAACTATGGAAGGTTTGAGAAGGGATGAACAGGTTTGGGAAAAGTCTGTAATGAGGTGGATAGTGTATTAAAATCTTGCTGCAGTGACCACCCAGGTGAGATTTATGTATGGATTTGTGATTTCCTTCAGCTTGCTTCTGCGGTGTGTGAGTGTGAGTGCGGGCAGCTGATGGGAGTGATGCAAGGCTACAGCTTGGTGATGCAAGATTTTTCAAGAGGATAAAAGGACAAGAGACTTGAGGAACAGTGAGGGTCAAACTGGTTTCTTTTTCTTTCCCCTTTTTCTTTTTTTTTACTAAATTATTTGTTTTCAGTGTTCCACAATCAATTCCATATATGTTAGATTTTTCTCCCTTCCCTTTCCCACCTTCCTCTCTCCTTCCTCATTCCCTCCCTGAGATGGCATACAGTTTTATATAGTTCTACACATATATTCCTATTAAATACATTTTCAGCTTAGTCATGTTGCATAGAAGAATTAAAATGAATGGGAGAAATCATAAAACGAAACAAAACTTAGAGAAAATGGTCTGTTTCATTCTGAGATCAAATTTCATGGTTCTTTCTCTGGCTGTGGAAGGCATTTTGCCTTAAGAGATCATTGGGAATTTTTTAAGTCCTTGCATTGCAATGAGGTACTAAGTCTACCAGAAAAATTCCTCACACACTGTTGTCGTTGCTGTGCACAAAGTTCTCCTGGTTCTGCTCCTTTCAGTTAGCCTCTGTTCATGTAAGTCTTTCCAGGCCTCTCTGAAGTCCTCCTGCTCATCATTTCTTATAGCACAATAGTATTCCATTGCGTTCATACAACACAATTTATTCAGCCATTCCCCAATTGATGGGCACCCTCTTGATTTCCACAAAGAGGGCTGCTGTAAATATTTTTGTGCACGTGGGACCCATTCCCATTTTTATGATCTCTTGCTGTGTCAAACGGTATGCACATTTTTGTAGCCCTTTGGGCATAGTTCCAGATTGCTCTCCAGAATGGTTGGATCCCCTCACAGCTCCACCAAATAATTAATTAATCAAACTGGTTTCATAAAGGGTTAAATGGGGAAGGAAAGAGAGTAGCCATCCCAGCTGATGGATTAGGAAAGAACTGGGGAGTGGAGGTTTCAGTGAGAATGCTGAAGAGGGTTTAGAATTGCAAGGCAGAGGGAACAGTGGAAAGACAACAGATTATGATCAGAGGAAGTCATTTCGAAGTTCATGAACATGGAATGTGGTCCTCACAGCATCTGTCAGAGGCATGGTTGAACTTGGGTCTATCCCAATTCTAAGTCCGCTCTCTGTCCACTGTGCTGCTAGCCATGGCAACAGTGTTGAAACTTACTCCCATTTATAGATGAGGAAAATATGGACCAGAAAGATTAAGTGACTTCCCAGTGTTCACACAACCAGTATTAAGAGATAGGATGTGAACCCAGATTTTTCTAGCATTTTCCAGAAATAGCAGTGAAACTTCTACTGTGGTTTGCAGATTGTTTCCCTTTTTTTTAACATTCCCATTGGACATCTTCCCTCCTCCAACTGAACCTCCACCTTCCTCATCTAGTTTTCAGCGATCATTAAGAGTAGCTCAGCAGTGACAGCAGCTAGTTCTTTTAGAATTCTAGTCTGTAATTCATATGGAGCAGGTGACTGAAGATTATTTTAGGTAAATAAGGCCCTCTCCTACCACCGCCTCACATCTTAGTTTCACCTCCTTAACTAATTTTTTCCATTTTATTCAGACTGTCGTTTTCCTTGGCAGAAAAAATACTAAATTAGAGTTGAATAGTTCTCCCTTTTCTCCGTTTCCATTTATCCTCTCTCTTCAAAATAATCCTCTCTTCTTTTCCCTGCTTTGATGATCTTCTTCTGTTTCCCCATATAGCTAATACCACTTTCTCTTCCTTGGCATTCATCAGTCTTAATTTATCTTCTTATATGCTGGCCATTGAGTTCTCTGCACATCCTCATTGATCTCTTTAGATAGCCCTCTCTTCCTTTTGTAGTCGTTTCTGGTTTTTACTTGAGAATTTCATTCTTGAAGGCAACTCCCATAGAGGAGGGCAGCTTTCCCTGTGGAATTTTAAGCGATGGTATTCTACTTTGCCTTTCAGCTCTCCCAAAATCTAGGATGCATTTCAGACCATTTCCTCTCTATCACAAATTCTAACACATTACGGTCATTTCCTCTCAAAGGTTTCATTTCTCTTCTAGCAGCCAGTTCCATTCCACCCCCATGCCTGCCTTTGTTAGGTGCAGAAGCAGCACTGACCCTGGTTCCTTGCTCTGCCTTTTGAAGAATGATATATTAGCTCCTCTGCAGCAGATTCCAAATAATTGAAGAAACCCACCACTACTCTATCAGGCCCTTGTGTCCAGGCTTGTTATCTGTTTCATAAACTCATCCTTCTTCGTTTTTCTAGATAATCTCTAGCATTTTCCCACAGCAATGTTACTTCTACCGTCCACTCTTTTGACTTTGACCCAAATGCTTCTCATCATGCCCTCTGGATTTCTTTATGAGTAGGTTGTCCTAAAATACAATGCCATTAGCGCCTTTTCTTTATGTATTGTTAGCTTTTCTCTTCCTTATGAATAATGTATATCCTTGTAGAGCCATCTTTCAGTTGAGTTCCATCTCACTAAATCCCAGTGATACCTATGATAGCGTTTATCTTCATTCTCCTTGTTAAATACCTATGCTTTGTGTATTCGTTGGCTAAACAGCTGAGACACTGGTTCTAATGCCAGCAGACTTCTTCAGCTTTGTCTCCCACAAATTATCGGTTGTCTCTCCTGATATTTTTCTTCCCATGCTGTAGCTGCTTAGTGTGTCATCTAGCTTGGTAAATAAAAAAGCACTTTTCTTCCTACTCTATCCATTTTCAGTTGAAGTCTTTCTTAATCAGATTTGCACAAGTCTAGGCAAATACATATTTTACTCATTCTCATTTGGTGCACTCCATGGTTGGTGACTTTTACTGAGTGGTAATCTTTCTGAGTGGGTAGTGATATTTAAAGACTCTTCCGTATTGGAACTTGATCTCTTTATATTTGCTTAAAATTGTTTCACCTTCCCCCCATTCTTGGATTAACTGTAGCCCTCTGCCATCATTCTGGGAAAGAGCTATGTGTAATTTGTGGCGTCAAAGGAATGGTCTGGGGAATTGTGGTGATAGGGCAATGGGATTTAAATGATCAGTCAGTTACGTAACAGATCTTTTACCTTAAGGTAGGACTTCCTCTAGATAAATATACTCAATTCCAAGAATCAGTGAACTACCCCAGGACATGTCTCATACAACTGTCCAGACTAACAGTGATGCTAGTTTTCTGGTCCATTCCATTTTTTGAACTCTGCTAACATATGGGTAAAAATCCATACCTTTTTAAGTGAAAAATAACTGTCTTTGGTGCTTTGGCTATGCTAGCTCTGACAGCTGCATCTTGCTTGGATTCGCAGAAAGCACAATGAATTTGGTTATTCCAGGTGAGTGTATCTTGTTGAAAGAAACATCCAAGACATTCCTGTTGAGAGAAAAGCATTTGGTGACCAAACCAGATAAAGGGAACCTGTTCCCTCTTCACGTTAGAGCTTTGTTAACTGCCAAGGAAGCAGCCATATTACAATATGACTGTGAAACCCCAAGACAGGCTGACTTGAGGGTTTAAGGCAAGGAGTGAGTACCTAGAAACACAGATCTGGAGCATTTCATTTGTACTACCACCAACTGGAAGCTGCTTCAGAATTGTACAGAGTATGAGTTCATGTAAATATATGGAATTCCAATCTCCTTTCCTCTCATACTAACGAAAAAGATGAGTGAATAAGGAAAATCAGCTGCAGATTGTTTAAATCAATCTTGGAATTAGCTCTTCAACTGTCACCCAACTTATGTCAAATAAGTGGCACAAAAAAAAAAAAACCACCTGATTTCATTTATTTTTCTAGATTTATAATTACTATGCAGAAATCAGACTGACCACAAGCTCTAGGTGAGCCCATTAGCTTGGGAATACCTAATTTACAGAACTACTTTATGGGGTTAAAAAATGGGGGTGCGGGTGCAGGTGGGGGGAATAACAAATGTGTTGGAACCAGGATTCAAAAAGATTTCAGTAAGCTGGTATGCTGGTCCAGAAGTTTAACAGCCACAAATGTAGAGTGTCCTGGTAAAGTTAAAAACTCAGTAATAACTGCAGAACAGAGATGTGGTTATCTAACAGTAATGCTCAGTATGATTTAGAAATTTGGTGATATGGCCACCTCCTCCTAATTCCCCCACCCCCCAAAAAAATAAAAAGAAAAACAAAGCTAATATGATATCAGGCTTTCTTAATAGAACTTGAGTGCTTACCAACAGAAAGAGTAGTCTTACTTATCCCAACCTGGTCAGGCCACAGCTGGAGTTTGGTGTTCCAGCCCCTACATTCCAGTTATGGTCCTGCTGCAGATACTTAGGGGATGTATGACCCTGAGGATAGCCCTTAGCCACTGCCTGCCTCTGTTTTCTCATCTGTAAATGGGGATCATAGTAGCACCTACTTTCCCAGAGCAGTTGTGAGGATAAAGTGAGATAGCCCTTGAAAGGCCCTTTGCAAACCTTCGAGCACTATCTAAATGGTGGCTTCTATTAATGATTGCTGTACTACAACTACTACCTACTACAGCGTACTATTACTACTACTACTTCTTCCTATCGCCACTATTCATTCAGCAGGGCCATCTCCAGTCGTCCTGATCTGTGTCTGACCACTGGAGCCACGGGGCTCTGGCAGAGACAGTGAGGCTGCTGACTTGGCACAGCCCTCCCTCACTTACATCCAGTTCGCTTGCCAGTCATGGCATCACCTTCGTGATACCGTGGTCCTCTTCCAGAATGAAGAACGCACAGCAGCTACAATTACTTGCTATTACTACCACTATTTACAATGTACTACTACTAGTAGTAGTAGTGATAAACTGGAGGATGAGAAATCCCATCATGTTATTGTTGGAAAGAACCAGGCATGCTTAACCTAGAAAAGATGTCAGGGTGGGCATGACTATTGCAGTCTGTCTGAAGCCTTGTCGGAGATTTATTGTTTACACATAAAGAGCAAAAGTATAGCACAAAATGAGGGATGGTGAAGTTACAGGAAGACCGGGGGAGCATCTTCCAAACCATGACATGGTTCCAAAATGTCATCAGATGCCTCAGGAAGTAATACATTCTGTTACTGGGATTCTTCAGCTGAGGGGTTTTATGCTAATACGAGACAGATCTAGAGTCAGAGAAGAAATTCTCTGATGGTTCTATGTCTAAAAAGTTGTTATTTGGATAGCGTGTGAAGTTGTTAGAATTGTCTGAAGTTAGATGCTGAAAACAAGGTGATCTGCTTCTCATGGTCCTATGACGTCTTGGAGGGAGGAGCTACACCGCTCAGTTTCACCTGTCCTTGTTCCTGGGCCTCAAGGGAAACCTGACTTGGATGGCTGAGTCTGCTGGGGGAAGAGAGAGGAAGAGGAGGAGGGAATGCTAAGTAGCAACTTACTGTAGCATGTCACAAGCCAGTCAGCAATAAACTTCAGCGTGTCTCCTCGGATTTTCTCTGACTTGGGGGTGGAAACTGAGCCAAAAGTGCTTATTTTGCCTATAACTGTTTCAGATCTGGGCATCAGCAGTTTGTGTTTTCAGTTCACTGCCAACTAATGTTGACTGTGCAGTTTCTACTCAGAGAAAAACAGATGTATCATTTCATTATCAAAGTGAGTACTTGAGTGCACAGCTACACCTCTGTATCATAGACTGATCCATGATTGAGAGAACATGAGAACAGATCTATAATGGGTCTGATTTATAAAGGATCCATCCCAGCACTGACCAGTGGTCTGACTCTGCCAAGTAGTGGTGGAATAAAACCTCCTTCTGGAAGTGTTTAGAGCGGGGGGAAAGCAACTTTACCCCGGTTATGGTATTGGAAAATGGCTTCTTGAATTCCTTGGTGTTTGGAAGAAAAAAATGTTTTTATGCATTTTAATGGCAAGGATATCATTCAACAAAGCTTCTTGGACTAGCACCTTATCTGCCATCACTCTCCACCCTCATTATGCAGGAGTCCAGGTATGTGAGCACTCAAGACCCTTTAGGCAAAGCATCATGCCTTGTGATGGTGCAGAAGCCCCAGCCTG
Organism: Notamacropus eugenii; assembly: GCF_028372415.1. Classification (NCBI taxonomy): domain Eukaryota; kingdom Metazoa; phylum Chordata; class Mammalia; order Diprotodontia; family Macropodidae; genus Notamacropus; species Notamacropus eugenii. Next base: position 2,528,494 of record NC_092878.1, on the reverse strand, counting down.
GCAGGACAGATTACCTACCTGAAGGGAACATTCACATTCTGATGGGATGGGGAGGGAGAGAACAGTGAAGACTTCATTTTTGTAAGTACAGTTCTCACACTTCAAGCACACGATGTCGTAATTAAGCTGCCCCTCAAAAAGCCTAGTGATGATAGAGGACTCACTGGAAGCCACCTTCCTGTAACATTTTGTAGTAAGCCCTTTCTCCTGTGGTCTTTTCCGACGGAACTAGAGGAATCCCCCCAAAAAGAAAAAAAAGTTAGCAATTGGCAATAAAACAAAACTTTTCGTAAGTGGAATGAATGATTTGCTGTCAGCGTAATAGGAACCCCTCCATTTTGATTTCTAGCAACGATTTCTAGAGATTTTTCTTTTAGAAGACACTCCTCATGAGCTTATGTGTGGTTTGAGTCACAGTCTCCTCCTTCTGAAGTTCATCGTCTTAGATTAAGGAAAGAGAAAAAGAAAGGTCAGTAGAGGCAGCCAGATGCCAGATCAGAGCAGAAGGTCTGGAGTCAAATGTGGTCCCACACTGTACGACTCTGGGTGAATCGCTTAACCTCTGTCTGCCTCAGTTCCCTCAGCTGTAAAGTAGGATCAAAACAAGCCAGTTTATAGCCCGTCATTAGATGTCTTTCATCAGAACCAGGACCCTGCTGCTTACTGCGGGTTGTATATGTTTTTCTACTAATGAAAGGGCTGGGATCCCAAAATTTAGACAGCTCTACTGGGCAAGAATACAAAGCATGATCTTGCCCACAGACCTCATAAATATCGGTTCTAAACCGGCTTTTACAACATCTTACAAAATGTGTACTAGAGAAGTGGTTCATCTGTTGCATATCTTATACATGTGTGCAGTTATTTGTATATAGTAACAACCTGGATGGCGTAAAGATTTGGGAATCATATGTTGTGGATATTATGTTAAGTAAAACAGTGTGAACAGCAGTATCTGTTGCCTGCTGAACATCTCCATCCGCAGTCCCTCAGATTCCCGCGTCACCAAACTCCATACCTATTCCTAACTTCCCCGTTTCTCTTGAGGAAGTGACCATTCTTTCATTTGCCCAGGTTCACAACCCTGGAGTCGTCCTTAACTGGGTCTCCCTTATACTGACCGTGTGCAATCGGTTGTTACGTCTCCCACCTCTCCCCACTTCTCTGCACCTGTGGAGCCACCTTTCTAGCTCAGGTCATCTTCACATCTTGCCTTAACTACTGCCAGAACTCCTTGGTCATTGGCCTCCATTCTCTGTCCACTCCAGTCTGGCCATCCCTCATTCAGGTGACAAATTGATACTGTGAAAACACAGGCCTGACTCAAATATGCCAACACTTGTTTAGCACAGAGGGGTTTTTTCCCCCCTTAACAACTCTGGTATCAACATTTCTTTTCAAATTGATTTCTTATTGCCCCCTCTCTCACACTGTACATTCCAGACGAACCAGCCTGTTCTTTTCCTTGTGCATGACAATCATCTCCCGTGCCAGGATTCTTCATTCGTCTTTACCTCTTAGAATCCCTGAATTCTGCTAAGAACCGCCCCCTTCACGAGGCCTGTCTTGACCCCTCCACTTGGGAAAGCTTGCTTTGTCTGCACAGAAATGATGTGTCCTTTCCCCACTACTCTCTGCACCTCTTGTGGCTCATCAGTAAGATGGGAGTAGTTTTTGTGGTCTTTTTATGCTGCCAATTTTAACTAGTTCTTGTTCTGCAGGACAAGGATTGCATTTCCACTTGTTTACAGTACTGATAAAGTGCAGTGTTGTTCACCTCTCTCCCTCTGCACACATTCCAGTATTCAGAATGCTACTTTTAAACTGCGACTGCCTTGGCTACAGATTTGAGTCCCTCAGTTTTTGGAAAGCTGTGTGGAATGCTCTTCTGTTGTTTAGACCACCTCTTCAATGGTGGGTCCAGAAGAAGCACTTCCAGATGGGGCTGCTGCACCCCCTGGGAATCCACCAGGCGTGCCTCCTGGCATGCCCCCTGCACCCTGGTACAGGTTGGTAATGATGGGGTTGCAGACCTTCTCCAGTTCTTTCTGCGGATGCTCAAATTCTTCCTTCTCAGCACTCTGGTTCTTATCCAGCCAGTTGATTATTTCCTTACATTTGTCAAGGATCTTCTGTTTGTCTTCATCACCCATTTTCCCTGCAGTTTTTATCCTCCACCGTAGCCTTCATGTTGAAAGCGTAAGATTCAAGAGAATCCTTGGAAGGCACCTTGTCTCTCTGCTTCTCACCCTTAGCCTCCTGGACCTACGCTCAATGTCCTCCTTGCTCAGACATCCTTTATCATTGGTGACGGTGCCCTTGTTCTCCTTGCCTGTGCTCTTATCCACAGCAGAAACACTGAGGATGCCATCTGCATCAATGTCAAATGTGACTTCAATCTGAGGAACACCTCTGGGTGCTGAGGGGATTCCTGTGAGCTCAGACTTGCCAAGCAAGTTGTTATCCTTTGTCGTTGCCCTCTCACCTTCCTGAATAAGCACACCAGGCTGGTTGTCCGAATAGGTGGTAAAGGGCTGTGTCTCCTTGGTGGGGATGGTGGTATTACGTTTGATCAGAACAGTCATGACTCCACCAGCAGTTTCAGTTTCAAGGGAAAGAGGAGTGACATCCAACAGCAACAAGTCCTGCACATTCTCAGATTTATCTCCAGACAAGATGGCACCCTGGACAGCTGCCCCATAAGCAACCGACTCACCAGGATTGATACTCTTGTTGAGCTCCTTGCCATTGAAGAAGTCTTGCAGAAGCTTCTGGATTTTAGGAATTCAAGTGGAGCCACCCACCAGGACGATGTCCTGAATCTGTGATTGGCATCTCTTAGCTTGGCATCTCTTAGCTTGGCATCTCTGAAGGCCTTTTCCACAGCATCCAGCGTGCCACGGAAGAGAGCAGCATTCAGCTCCTCGAAACGGGCTTGAGTGATTGATGTATAGAAGTGAATGCCTTCATAGAGGGTGTCATCTCAATACTGGCCTGGGTACTAGAAGACAGGACATGTTTTGCACGTTCACAGGTGGTGTGAAGACGGCGAACAGCCCTCTTGTTCTCACTGATGTCCTCCTTGTGCTTTCGCTTGAACTCGGCAATGAAATGGTTGACCATTCGGTTGTCAAACTCCTCCCCACTCAGGTGGGCATCCCCAGCCATGGACTTGACACCTCAAAGATGCCATCTTCAGGGGTAACAATGAAGATGTTGAAAGTACCACCTCCAAGGTCAAACATCAACACTTTTCTCTCGGCACCAACCTTTTTGTCCAAGCCCTAAGCAGTAGCAGCAGCACTTGGCTCATTGATGATTTGGAGCATATTGAGACCAGCGATGGTGCCAGCATCTTTAGTGGCCTGACGTTGGGAACCATTGAAATAGGCTGGTACTGTGACTAAGGCATTTGTGACAGCCTTCCCAAGGTAAGCTTCAGCAATTTCTTTCTTCTTGGTCAGACCACAGAAGATCCTTCTTCTGGATAGAAACGTTTGGTCTCCCCTTTGTACTCCACTTGGACCTTAGGCCTGCCTGCATCATTCACTACCGTAACAGGCCAGTGCTTCATGTCTGACTGTACAACTGCATTATCAAATCTGCGACCAATCAGACATTTGGCATCAAAAACTGTGTTGGTGGGGTTCATTGCAACAATTCTTTGCAACGTCACGGATTAAATGTTCTATGTTGGTGAAGGCCACGTAACTAGGGGTGGTCCTGTTTCCTTGGTCATTAGCAATGATCTCCATTTTCCCATGTTGGAAGACTCCCACGCAGGAGTAAGTGGTGCCAAGATCAGTGCCATCTGTGGGTCCCTTTGACATGGTTGCTGGGGAGTTGGGGGTCGTAGCTGGCCACTGTGGAGAAAGAAGGGCTGCTGCTGCTCTGAGTAGCAAGATGTGGGTTTCTTGAGACCATTTTGGCCTCTCTGTCCCCAGGGCATAATACATGGTAGACATTTCATAAATACTTATTCAATTGAGCTGAATACTCTTATCCTTTATAGTCAAGAAGTCACGAAAGAGTCAAAGTCCACATAAGTTGGGATCCCTGTCTAATGCTTTGTATATTGAGCTGGTTACCCACGCCCGTGTCTGAGGCATATTCAGAGACTGAGTGGGAATGGAGCGGTGGATTATTTCTCCCACAAACAGGCCCTTGTGACCCTGTCTCCTAAACTCTGACTACCTTACCACTAAAATCTCCTGTACCCTTTATTGTTAGTGCCACAGGTTGCTAACCCCTGTATGCCACACCACACAAAATACTTTCTGTATTTATGTACTTTCTAGCACAATTCCTACCACTTAATTAAGTATGGAGGCAGCTAGGTGGTGAATTGGATAGAGTGCTGCAGTTTTCGTCTGGACGACCTGAGTTCATAATTCTGCCCTCTACAATTCCTAGCTGTGTGATCCTGGGGAGGTCACTACTTCTGCTTTCTTCCTCAGTTACGTAATAGCACGCATGTCCTAGGGTTATTAAGAGGATCAAATAACATGTGAAGTGCTTTGCAAATCTTTTTATTTAATTAAAAGGATTTTATTGTAAGTATGGCAAGGTAGCAGCATGTTGTTGGGCTGATCTCTTAAAGATCAGGGACAGCTTCAAGATGGAGACAGCTTTTATAGGTGTCTTTAAGACAATTCAGAGGAGATGTTGGCCCCTTGCAAGAACATGACAATTTACAGGTAGGGGTATGTGACAAAGAGCATGTAATATAAAAAAGCCAGACTTGGTGTCTCCTTCCCTCCCAGAACCTCCCCCAATACTGACTGAGAAGGAGGGCTGGGAACGATGGGATACTGAATCACCATAACTCAACAATTTCCCCATTTGGTGCTAACCATATATACAGAAATGACTGAATAACCAAGTCAAATAGATGTGGTTCAACCCCACATTCAAGCTCACATCACACCTGTAGCCCCAACTTCAGCATCCTAATCTCTGCTGCCAGTTATGCCAGATTAGTAGTTATAACCTTAGGAATTTAAAGTCTCATAAAATTGAATAAACTTAGATAGTTATAATCTCACGTATTTCCTAAGGAAACAAGCCTTGGTAAATAAGCCCTGTATGTAAACTAAGGCATGTTACAGATCAAACCACGATCATCAATATTGAGTCACAACAGTCCTTGAGATAACCCATCACATCTCATTTGGAGTCCCAGAGGTCCCATGCAGTTATCTGGTCCCTGGACTTCCCGGAGTAGGCAGCTCGGTAACGGTCTCCTTCCATTGGATTTGCTTCTCTGGCTCTAAGTCACCTGTAGCGTCTTAGGTGATTCTAAGAAAATATTGCGTAAAAACAGATCTTGGTACATTTAGAACACTCTCCTAAATTCGCTTTTTCCAGTAATGAGGTCATGACGTGGTGAAAACCAGCTCAAGCATCATGATTCTGGTCACGTTAATCATAAGGATGTCAAATTTAAGAACTAATCTTTCACTTGAAACTTAAATTTCTGTTATCATCCACCGTTGCGATTTCTCTCTCCTTAGGGTATCCGCACAACTTTGTATGTAAAATCCTACACCCAGTTTCCAGAACTTAGTATTATTTCATGTGCAAGGCCTTTTCAGAATTTGTTATTAGAACATGCTCAGGGACTATATATTTGTCATATAAATTATCTCAGGTTGCTGCTTTCTTAACACTGTCCACTCCTGCTAATTTCCCCTTTAGGAGTAAGAGATACTTTAAGAATCTAATCCCATGCATGAACATATAGCTACTGGAACTCATGGCAAGTAGACACATTTTCATCCCTAGGTTCAACACTCCACAAATGAATTTGCTTTAAAATGCTTCATAACGACAAAAGACTTGTGATGATACGTGTGTATCAATGTAATAATCCTGTGCTTTTCAAATAAATAAAGCGCACTATATGAAGGTAAACGATTGTGACCACTAAGAGTAATCCTGATGCCTGATGACTATTTGGTTGATTGATAGCAATTACATGGTGACCCAGATGAAATTAGATGTTGTACAGGAAGACTTTAAAGCAATAGAGCAGTATGCCTTGATGTCCTGGATCCTGAAGAATTATAGTGTTCTTAAAAAAAAGTAACAACCAATATTTCTTTGACTCGAAAGGCAATTTCCCTCTTCTTGTGAGTACAAGAAGCTCATGAACTTCCTCTTATTCATGGAATTTGACCTGCAGGGCTTTGGTGGTGAAGATTCTGAATATATTCTCCCCAAGCCTGCATCACCTACCCAACAGACCCCTTGCACCAAAATGCAAAATCTTTGGAAGATCTTGGACTTGAATCATAAAACATAGTACATGAACACAGAATTGAGCCACACCAAGTGTTTGAATGAAACCATGACCCAGGAACCATTAGTATTTATAGGATGGTAGCATCAAGTGGATCTCACATTCATTGGTGCCAAGTCAGTGGCAGCTCCACAGACAATTCTTGTCACATTATTTTGCTGCTACAGTCTACCATACAGCACTAATTCTTTTTACACCGTTCTAAGGTTGGCCCACCCAACAACCAGGAGGAGATGGTTGTCAGCAAGACACAGATGAGGGCCTGAATGGCCAAGTAATTTTTTTTTAATTGATAAAAAAAATGTGGTGGCAAATAGGAAATGTTTCTTATTGCTAAGGTAAAATGGAATTGAGAATGAAAAGTGAGAATTTTTAATAGTTGTTGTTGGAAATGCCATCATCTACATTTCCCCCACATCTTAGGATTGAAGGTTTGCACTGTTTCAACAGGGGCCTTTCATCCTTTCAGGATTTCAGACTAAGACTGGAAACCCTGGATCTGACGAATAAACTTCAGATTTTGAATTTCACAATTTATGTTGAATTTTTTTTCTAATTCAATGCAAAGCTTGTGTTGGTATGTTTGGATTGAAGATTAAATAGGAGCACGTTATATATTACACTTAAAAAGTAATCTGATAACCAAAAATATCCCATCAAGCCACTTTAGACTCAGACTCTAAAAGCTACAAAGACAATTAGGAATAATTTAATCCAATGTCATCATTGTATAAATGAGGAAACTGAGGCCCAGAGAGAGTCTCTGGCCTGGTGACAAAATATATCTTAGTGGGGTGTGCTGTATCATTAGGTATTTCCCTCCAACAAAATGTAGTTTTATTTGCTTTAAAGAAAAAATAGGAAAAGAAAGTTAGTTAATGCAATGGTCTCTTGCAAAGAGCCTTGGTTAGCGCTTTTAACTTCAGTCAAATTCCTACTCTCATGGGAGAAGAGACTGGTCCTCTTTAGAAGCTCCTGGAGCCAATCCCTTTTCCTCCTTGTCTATCAATTCCAGAGAAGGAGCCCAAGCACTTGGTGCCAGAAGTGGCATTCCCCATCCTCCTCCCCCTACTTGCCCTGAGGGCCGAGGGGAGGCTGGTGAGCACCTGTGCATACTAAAGTACTTCACTTCACGGACATCAGTAAGAAGAAAATCAATTCTCTTTTTCCAGAATGCCCTGGGCCAAAGGTAAATGAAATGGCAGAAAATGGAGATCTGAGGTTTTAAATGTAAGCCCTGTTTCATTTTTCTCCTGGTATCCCTATGGGTACCCAGCACAGTACTTGGCATATAGTTGCTGCTTAATAAAACCTTGATTGATGGAGAAAAGGAAGAAAAAAACAAGATGTCGAAGAAGGCACTTGTAGGCTAACAGTGAGTAAAGGTAATGATCCTCCCCACTCCCTTTCCCAAGAAAGTACCAAGAATTTCTAAAACGAGCAAAGGAGCCACAACCATCCACCAATGCTTATTGGCCATGGAGCCATAGACCTAGGAGGTGAAAAAAAGATGGATGACAGCAGTGCTAGCAATACTGAGGGAATGAATGGATTCCCAAGGAAGGGCTAAATGGGAACCCAGGGAGTGGGATTGGCCTTTGCCTTTGTAGCCCTAGTGCTTTTCAGTGTCTACCATATGCCAGGCATAATATAGTGTGCCTGGCATATAGTAGGTATTTGATAAACGTTCATTGACTGATTAACCCAGATCTTATGACATAGTTTCCACCTGTTCATCAGTGGACTCAGGCTTTTCCCGTGATTCTTTAAAGGGGGAGGGGGGGCAGGGCTGCAGGAGGATGTTTGCAGACTCAGACATTTTGTGGGGAAAGTGGGATAAGAATTCACTCATCAAGAAGATGGTCTTTCATATTTCTCCTTGCTTCACTGATAGGGGCTGGGATACTAGGATTCTTTGTCATTCTCCTGAGCTAATATTCCAGGTTAAAATACTCGTTGGAAGCCTTGGCTTGTTTAGAGGAGGGCTAAAAGGAGCTGGAGTCTGAGGTCCCTGAGATGGGCACGTGGGGGAGTCCAATGTCAATACACAGAGTTCTCATTGTGGGTGAGGAGTCCCCAACAGGGGAAAATCTTTTTAAAGTCTAGTCCAATGCCCATCTCATGGCATAGTGACCACTTTCCACTCACCTTCTTCAAAGCCTCATGGAGTTCATTCAGAACATAAATCAAGAACTCCTGAGCATCCTGCTGCGTCCTCTTCAGAAATGCTGGGTAAATTTTTCCAATGGCTGACCGAAACACTTCCGGTGAGACACAGTCCGAGTCTCCAAGCCACATGTCTGTCATCAGATATGCAAAAGAAGTGGCAACCTCACCACAGTCCCTTCCAAAGAAGAAAAGAATAGGCGGTGTTGTTGCATGATTAAAGCCATGAGGATGTGCTTAAATACTTGGGCACAGAGCAAGGAAGCCTCCCTTTTTCATCCTCCAGGGACTGGCTGGCCCAATAAAGTGGGGAGAGGATGATCTCTTGTGGCAAACCCAGCTGATTTAACTGGCTAGCAACAGCCTCCACCAAGTCCACCAAATTCGTGACCATTTAAAAAAGGAAGAATCTTGAGTTTCAATTAAGATTTACTTTTTTATTTAATTAAATTTGTTCCCCAAGAAAGATCCACCTTCTCTCCCTCCTACTTCCACCCCTCCCCCATTATAAAACATATAAAGTCAGGAAAAACAAATTCCTGCATTAGTCATATCCCAAATATGTATCCACACATATCCATATATCTACATACACACTTATATAGGTCTATCTGTCTACACTCTGAACCCACCACTCCTCTGTTAGGAGGACCTCTGACAGGTAGACTTACTTTTGAAGAGAAGTGATGTACTTTCCAGAAAGGAAATACTCCACCAGTGGGGTGATACTGCAGAGACATTGCAAGATGGCATTCATGTAGCATGTGTTGCCTAGGTTACGAAGACCTGTCACACCTTGAGAGTGTTGCTGGGCCATACTAGACTCTTTGACAGAGCTGGTGTCACTATAATCTGTGCATTCTGTGCTGTGTGCCACACGGAAAGAAAGAAATTATTTTGAGGGGGCAGGATGGGCACAATTCAATTCCATTGAACAACATTTAATAAGTCCCTGTTAATAGGCAGGGGGACAAAAATGAAACAGTCCCTGCTCCTCAAGGAGTTTCCATTCCATTAGAGGAATAAAACATGTATACAGATAAGAAAATGCAAAGTAAGAGAAACAGAGACGGAGGGAGTCTGCAAGTGAAAATAACAGTTATAGACTCAGTAGTGTCAAGCGTGATCCTCTGCATCTAGATAATCCTTCTCTTGACCTCTACAGTCAATCTGCTGAACCTGTCCACTTATTTCTATGCTGCTTAGACAAAATGCCTATATTTCTGCCAAAAGATACACTGACATAGATAAAATAAACCAGAATGGGGTTTCTGTCTTCCTTTAATCAAGGGAGAACTGATTGGACTGGATATAAACTCTTCTGATGCCCAGAAAGGGAAATGAAAAAATAAATGGCGACCTCAGGTCTTTAAGGGGCTCAAAGCCTAGGTCTCTGGACTTGAGTCAAGACTACGGGGCTGCTTTTCCTTCATGGGCAAGAGCCCCCCACGTGGGGAGAGGAGCCATTTGAATAGATCAAAGCTAGAGAGAAGGAAAGATCTCAACCTCAGAATGGAGATAGATGCTCATGGCCACAGTTTCAGAACTCAGAATCTGTCATTTCCGATTCTCCCGCCTACGTACACAAGGGCTGTTGAGACTGTCCTCTACCTCTCATGCCTCACTTCTCCTTTGAAACTTATCTTCACAGGGCTTTGAAAAGTACTCATATTTAGGAAAGTACTTTTAGGGGAGGAAGGGTGAGTATAGAGGGAAAAATCCCTGGTTCTAGAGTTAGATGTCCTAGGTTTCGGATCCCACTTTGGACACCTTTACCATCTGAGTGACCTTAGGCAAGTCACTTCTTTGGACTTCGATTCCCTCGTTTGTGAAATGAGGGGGTAGGATTAGATGGTCTCTGAGGTTCCCTCCTGGCTCTAGATCTCTGAACATAGCAAACAGATCATCAGTATGTCTTTTCTGTGTTTCATGACAAGGGATACCCACTTAAGCCAGATACCTTTATGGATTGCACTGAATACATTGTTCTGTTGTATCTGACTCTTCATGACCCTTGGGACCATACTGTCCATGGGGCTTTCTTGGTAAAGGCACAAGAATGATTTGTCATTGCCTTCTCTAGTGGATTTAAGGCAAGGACAAGTTAAGTGATTTGCCCAGGGTCACATAGATAGTAAGTGTTTGAGGTCAGATTTGAATTCAGGTCTTCCAGACCCAGTGCTCAATCCACTGAACCACCTAGCTACTACAGTGAGTCTCTCCCTCTCTCTCTCTCTCTCTCTCTCTCTCTCTCTCTCTCTCTCTCTCTCTCTCTCTCTCTCCCTCTCTCTCTCCCTCTCTCTCTCCCTCTCTCTCTCTCTCTCTCTCTCTCTCTCTCTCTCTCTCTCTCTCTCTCTCTCTCTCTCTCTCTCCCTCTCTCTCCCTCTCTCTCTCTCTCTCTCTCTCTCCATATATATGTTGATTTAGATATATTAATTATATGTAATATATTTCATTTTATTTCTATATTCTATATATATTTATCACTTTTCTCACTCAATTTTAGATCATCATTATCATCATTCAATGATTCAAGACACTCAGCATACACTCCCCTGAGAAAATCTTCCTAAATGTAGCCTCGAGCCCCTCCCTGTTTCTGTGACAGTCTTACCCCTTGGCTTAATCCGTTATCTAGATCACTGTAGAATAGACAGACTCACAGAACATAATAGATTTTGAAGTCATCAGGAGGACATCTGGAAGCCATGGGGAAGGAGAGTGTTGGGTTGTTACTGCTACTGAGGCTTCTCTAACCTTTTAACTTCATTTCTTTATCACACTCTCTGTTGACTTGGTTTTTAAAAAATAATTTCTATTCCCCCCCCCCCCAACAGGTAGCTCCAAACTGGTTTTCATCTGTACTTCAGGTACCATTCCAACTTGGATCTTCTGTGCATCACAATCCCTTCTCTTTCCCCTCAGGATTCTAACATGTTGCTATGAGACATCCCTACCCTGGCTGCTGTTTGTAGTTTGTAGTGTAGGAGAAGGTATTTCAATTACAAGCATAACTCCTTTCCCTAAACGGACCTATTTCTTCTTAAAGTGTATATAATTCTGACCTTTTTGTTTGTTTGTGAGTAAGTTGCTTGTCCTAGTTACAGTTCACTGATCTGGAGGAAGTGTTGTTAACTAGAGATATTTTTTTAAGGGGCAGGAGTTATACCAGGATAAAGTGGGGGAGAGTGGGGGAGAGAGGGAGAAACTTCCAGGATCTCAGATTCTAGAAGTTGGGTGGGATGGACTCCAAATACTGGGAATTAGAAAAATATTTCTTAATTTTGAAAGTAAAATATTAAAATCCTATGAGAATGAGAAAGACAGAGAGATAGATAGAGACAGAGACAGAGAAACAGAGACACAGAGAGAGAGATTAAAAAAACCAAAACCTCTGAAAAATGTTCAAGCAGAGATTTGGTCTAGAATATTGAAGGGAGAGATTTATGTGTCATGTCAAGGTTGGCCTAGTTAACCCTCAAGCTCTTTTTCCAACTAAAAGATACCATATGTTAATGGAGAGAATCAGAATATCTGAAGTAAAAGCAAAACTGAAGGAAGCGCATTGGAAAGCATGGAAAAGCAACAGGTAAAGAAGCCAGTATGGGAGATATTTGTGGGGAGAGTGGAAAGAGTCATGGATCTGGTGACAGTGTGTGACCTTGGGATAGTCCTTCAACTTCTTTCAAATGCAGTTTCCTCATTGGCAAAATATGGAAAATACACCAGCTACTTCAGGGTTGTGAATGGGGCCCATTGGTAAGCAGCAAAGCCCTCTCTGAAAGTGAATTATTGCTGCTTGATGAAACAGCATTTCCAACAGCAAAGCTAGAAATGGGCTTTTTGGAGGCTGAGCTAATTTGGAGGGAAGAGTCCAAGGCTGGGCAACCACAAAACAAACAAAAACCCGGAGAAAGTAGCACTGGATGCACAATTACTTGATCTCTAGGAATGAGCTCGTACTGCAGCCCATTTGGCATTTGGAAGATCTCAGGGCCATAAAGCTCATGAGATGCCAACTTGTTACCACTGGAGGCTAAAGAACATTCTAGAGTTCTGGAACTAGATGGGACAGTTTTTTGTCAGATGGCTTTCATGCACTTCTGCCTACACAGAGGGGAGAGAAAACTACCCATAAAATCTCACCATCACTTGCTACCTTCTGGTACACTGTACCCACTAGCTATGACAGGGGCAGACAAACATCAGGAGTCTTTGTTTCTTTGTCCTCTTGCACTCTGGTCACTCATTATGACGCCCATCCAGGTTTCCCAGAAAACTTTTGATCTCTTCTTGGCCCTGACTCAAATCATAAAGCTTAGGCTTCAAACCTGAGTTAGCTGTTCTTCCCTCTCTCTTTCACTTTCTGGTAGCATCTGTATCCCAGAGTTGTGAGAATAAAATGAGATATTTGTAAAGTGCTTTGCAAGCCTTAAAATGCTGCATATTATGTCCTGGTTTTTATTTATTAATTTCCATTCTGTTTTGCCCGCACATAGCTTACCAGCTAGTAGTGTAATCCTACACACACACGTCTCAAACTTATTAGAAGCAAAGGTCCAACATCTGGAGTTCCTTGCACTCCCCAGTCAAACCATGTCCCAAGGCTGACTAAAGCTTCCTTTGCTCATTTTCTCATGTTACTAATTCCCCCTTCTATCCAATATAATCAAACAAACATTCATCGTGGGCTCTGTGTAATTAGGCACTCATGTAAGGTGGCAGAGATTAAAGTGAAAACCAGCAACAGTGGCCCAGTCAAGGAGTGTACATTCTACCAGGGAAGGGGGATTCAGACTATAAAGAATCATGGAGCCGTTGAAGGCTCTCAGTCAAGGCAGTGACATGCTCAGACTTGAGGGTTTAGGAAGACGATTTTAGCCGCAATGTGGAAGGAGGATTGGAAAGGAGTCTAGTTAGGAGTCTGTTGGAATAAACCAGGCTAGAGATGGTGAGGGTCTGAACTGTAGTAGAGAGTATGATTGGGAAAAAAAGGGTGTCTGTGGGAGAAATATATTGTGAAGGAGAATTGATATGATTCAGCAACTGATAAAGGTTTGTAGGGAAAAGGACAGGGACAGTTAGGGATGACTGGATCCCAAGGTTTTGAACCTGAACAAAATTGGAGGAGAGGTGGACTTAGGAAGAAAAGTTAATGATTTTGATTTTTGCATGTAGACCTTAAGATAAATATACTTGCTAAGATTTGTAAAATCTTTTTGCCAAGCACTTTATTATCTCATTTGAGTGTTACAGTTCTGTGAGGATATGATCTTATCCCCATTTCACAGATGAGGAAACGAGATTAATGAGAGAGGTTAAGATACTTGCACAGAGTCACAGTTCAAATCCTACTTCACGATTTGAATTCAAATCTTCATAACTGCAAATTCAGTCTTCTTTCCCATCAATTACCCAGTGGTCTTGGAGAGGGTTCAGTTAGACACTTGTTAATTCAGAACTGGAGTTTGAAAGAGAGAGTAGGTCTGGATACATAGATCTGGGGGCATCTGCATAGATGATAATTGAACTCATGGGAACTGTTATGAGATCCCTGAGACAAGGAAAGATGAGAGCCTACGAGAAGCCCTAGGAGAAGATACCCAAGATTTGGGGCAGGGGGGATAATAAGACATAGATGTTGGATTCAGCAAAGAAGAATGAGAAGCAGTCATACAGGTAGGAGAACCAGGAGTGCCAGTGTTGGGAAAACTCAAGGAGGATGGAAGGATGACAGTGAAAACTGATCTTTGCATTTGAAGAAAGAAATTTCAATTGAGCGGTGAGGACAGAAGCCAGGTTATAAGGGGTTGAAAAGTGAGGGAGAAGAGAAGAAATCTATGATTCTTTTTTCTAGGAGTATGGCTTCAATAGGGAGAAAATAGGAAGATTTTTCAAGGACAGGTATGTTTATAGACAACAAGGAAGGAGCCAGTAGAGAAGGAGAGAATGGAGGTCAGAGGAAGAGGAGATAATGGAAGGTGCCAACTGCTGGAGCTGTGAGGGATCAGAGCAAGGACGTAAGTGGTGGGGTTAGCACTGGAAAGGGGAAGAGCCAAAGAAACAATGTGGGGGCTGTTGAGGAGTTTGGGGGGTAGAGAATAGGGAAAGGGAACTTACAGCTGATGACTTCTGTTCTCTTGGTAACATTGTTGGGTTGATCCCCTCTCCCTGGCTGAATGGACCAGTCCTGCATGTTGTGGGAACGTGCTCAAGGCAACAGATGGGTCCTGTGGGCCATGACCCTATAGCTGTGACTGTCCTCAAAGTCAACAACATAATAGCCACAGTAAAGGAAGGTGGACAGTAGAAATACCTAGGCTGCTGAGAAAAGGGTAATTTCTTTATTTATTTGTTGGGTAGCCCTAGCTGCTGGCACAGTTGCCTGATGAAGAGAAGGCATTTAATGAATAGATAGATGTTTGCTGTCATTCACCTCCTGGTTCTCCTGACTTTCCAAACTTGGCTACTTCAGCCTCTGCTACCTTTTCATCATGGAACACCCTTTGTCACACTGATAAGTGCCTTTCCCCAATGGTGAGTTCCTTCTGGGGCCTTCATTTTGGGGAGGGACTTAGGCCACCCAGCTTTCATTCCCCTCGTGCCTCTCCTGACTTTCCAGACTTGGACACAATGCCCCCATGTGATTCCTCCCTCCATCTAATCCTTTCCAGGCCCCTCATGTGTATTATCTCACATTGGTGTGTAAATTCCTTGAGGACAGGGACTTTTTCCTTTCTTTCTTGTATTTGGATCTCCAGGATGTAGAATAATATCTAGCACAGAGTAAACATTTAATAAATGTTTGTTGTTATATCTTACCTTGCTTGTGAATGGGTTGTAAACGCCTTGAAGACAGGAATTGTATTTTGTATCCCCAGTGCCTGCCAGTGTCTACCACATAGACATACCAGATAGTGGCTCAATGCTAGCTGAGTTGAATTTAGAAGACATTGTCTGCTCTGCTGTTTCTGTGTTTATAGATGCATATTGCCCATCACCACCAGAGTTGCTCTAGTAGTAAAAAATAAATAAACACAAACAAAACCCCCAGACTTTCCAGACTCATCATCCATCTTTGGGAGTCATTTAGCTTCTATTCCTTCCTCTTCCATAGCTGCCCCGCTGGTCTCGGCTCAGTGATGAACGCTTGGGTCATCTCTTTATAGCATGACCCTCGTTTCATCTTTTACTTCTTCAAGAGGATGTTCCACAAAGGAGGAACTGGCCACATTTCTTCACAATTCTGACAATGACCAGTATTATTTTCTTTGAGCTGTGAGCGTACAAATAGAATCTTAGGAGTTGCTAGTAAACTCAAACATGATCCACAAATGGACATCCAGCCTTTGAAGACTTCCAGCGGAAGGAAGCCATACTTTTGGAAAAGTCATTCTTTCGAAGGTTTTCCATATATTATCTACTCACTGATTCTTGTTCTTCCTCCAGGACCAATAAGAACAAGTGGGATTATGTTTCATTGTCACAAAACTTCAAGCATCCTTTGGATCACTCACTATCCTGTTCCCTGCTTCCCAATCCCACCCCCTCCACTTTGGGCTCAGTTTTCCTAGTTTCATTAGAATGTGATCTCTGAAAGGCTGGGATTGTCTTACCTTTCTATTTGTATCGCCAGTGTTTAGTACAATGCTTTGCATGTAGTGCTTAATAAGTGTTCCATCCATTCATTCTAGCCAGTCTTTATATAGCATGAAGTCAAGAATTTCCATCCTCAAGTTTCCCTTCTCTGGCCATTTTCCACCTTATCAGTGTCTTTCTTAAAATGCGGTGTTGAATTGAACAGATTACCCTAGATGAGGTCTGACTAGGGCAGAGCCCATCTCCCTAGTTCTGTTAACGCAGCCTAAGATCTCATTGGCTTTTTTGGTGGCCATATTGTTGACTCACAATTGACCCCTAGGTGGTGGTAGTGGTTGTTTTCCTGATCAATTGCTGTCCAAGTGCAATCTTCCCACTTTGTATTTGTTAAATTGACTTTTAGAACCAAAATATAAAATTACATATTTATTCATATTAAATTAGATGCTCTTAAGGTTTGGTGCAGTGTTCTTTCATGTCAGGATCTTTTTGGATCCTAACTACTATCAAGTGTGTAAGCTACTTCTCCCAGTTTCGTCATAAACAGAATTGATATGTGTGCTATGGATCATTGATAGATATGTTCAACATCCTAAGTGTTTGGGACATTTTAGTATTGCTTTGGGCTTGGCTGTTGGACCAGTTCTGAGTCTATCTATTTGCTTAGCCCACATCTCTACACCCATCAATCAAGTATTTATTTTAAAAAAATTTTAAAATACCTATTTTAAATTCTTTAAAAAAATTTGTATTCCAAATTCTCTCCCTCCTGCACCTCCCCTACCCACTGAGAAGTTATGCAGAAAACATTTCCATATTAACCATATCATGCAAATAGAAAAGGCAAGGAATTGCTGAACCATATCATGCAAATAGAAAAGGCAAGGAATTGCTGGGTCGAAGGGTATGTTCAGTGTATTAGTATAGTTCCAAATTGTTCTCTAGAATGGTTGGACTAGTCCATTACTCTACCAGCAATTCATTAGTGTAACTATTTTCCTTCATCCCTTCCAGCATTTAACATTTGTATGTGAAATACTTAAAAGTTGGCTTGATTTCCATTTCTTCATCAATAGTAATGTAGAACATTTTTTCATGTGACTATAGAGAGCTTTGATTTTTTCTTCTGTGACTGATCACAAGCACTCCTTTTCTCCTTGGAAGTGCCAGCAAATGATGCCCTGTAGTTGGCTGACCCTCCTTACTATGTCTAGTCCAATAACTCCTGAAGCTGCTACTGCCACGCCCCTCTGGCCCACAGGTGGTATTGTGATATGGGCACTCTGGGCTGGCATACATACCACACACCATTATCACAGATGTTTTCTAGTTTACCTAATTTGTCTTAGGCTAGAAAAATATCTCCCCCTGACCTTTTTGGTTCTATGGCACTAAAATTTTATTTGAGGCATAATTATAAGGTTGTTTGGGGGGAAATGCTGGGAGAGTTCAGCTGGGTGGCTGCCTCTTCTTCACTATCTTGACTGCCCCCCCTCAACAAGTATTTATCAAGCAAATCACTATGTGACAGGCACTATGTTAGGCTCTGAGGGTATAAGCACAGAATGAAACAATCCTTACTCTCAAGGAAACTTACATTCTAATGGTGGAATTAAACATCTTTTCCATAAGGATAGCACCAGTGTTGGTCAAATGCTTTCCTAAAATCTGGGTGTGTGCACTGAATTAACCAGAGGACTTGATTTCAAATCATACCTTTGATGCTTTTGTGATATTGGGCAAACTGGTCCCTTCTAACTGTAGATCTAAGGTACGCTGCCTCTTTCTGACAACCATTTCCTTTTGGAGATATTTACTCACCATTTCTTTAAAAATATTCTAAAATAGGGGTGGAGTCAAGATGGTGGAGTAAAGGTTAGGGACTCTCTTGAGGTCTCCCCTGAATTCCTCCAAATACCTGTAAAAATGACTCTAAAAAATTCTAGAGCAGCAGGTCACAAAAACACAGTGAAATGGTTGACAGGAAAGATCTGTTGCACCAGGCTGAGAGAGAAACGCAGTCCAGTGCAGGATTTGCCAGCACAGATCAGGCCCCAGCAAACCTGGAGCAGGTCTCAGGGGACTGAATCACTGGCAGCTGTCGTGGTTTCCAGATTTCTCAAACCATAAATACCAGAGACAACTTAGAAGACCAGTAGGAAAGGTCTATGGGACATGGGTGAGAGAGGAATGCAGTCCAGCCCCCAGCACAGCCCCAGATGAGTGGCAGCAGTGGTTTCATTTTGAGCTCTCAGATGGTCAGAGGCTTGAACAACTAATCAGAAGTGGATTAGAGGGCTCTTTGCTGGTACTGAGGCAGGACTCTGTTGCTTTGCCCATACTTGGATCTGGGTGAGTCCCGGAGTGAGAAGGAACACTGGCATAGCAGAATCTGTGGCAGTAGTGGAGAGGGAACCCTCTTCACAGTTCCAGGGTAGAAAAGAGTGCTTATGGTCACTCACAGACCAAAGCACAGGACAGGAGAGGAATAAACACCTCTCATTAGATCCTGGAAGAACTAAAAACTTACAGGTCCTTGAAAGTATCTCTGAAAAGAGTTACACAAAACCCCTGAAACTTGGGACAGTATGCCCTCCATACTGGAAGCACAGCTCTACCTTAACAAAGAATTAAAAAGTCAAATAATTGGCTGGGAAAATGTGCAAACAATGGAAAAAACTCATACTACAGAAACTTACTTTGGTGACAAGGAAGATCAAGACATACACTCAAAAGAAGACAACGAAGTCAAAGCTCCTACATCCAAAGCCTTCAAGAAAAGAATATGAACTGGTCTTAGGTCATGAAAGAGCTCAAAAAGGATTTTGAAAATCAAGTAAGAGAAGTAGAGGAAAAATTGGGAAGAGACATGAGAGTGATATAAGAAAAATAATGAAAAATGAGTCAACAGTTGCTTGCTAAAGGAGACTCCAAAAAATGCTGAAGAAAATAACACCTTAAAAAATAGACTGGACCAAATGGCAAAAGATCTAAAAAGCCAATGAGCTAATGCTTAAAAAAGCCAATGAGTCAATGCTTAAAAAGAAGAATTGGCCAAATGAAAACTAATGACTCTGAGAAATCAAGAAATTATAAAACAAAACCAAAAGAATGAAAAAATAGAAGACAATGTGAAATATCTCACTGGCAAAACAACTGACCTGGAAAACAGATCCAGGAGAGAGATAATTTTACAATTATTGGACTACCTGAAAGCCATAATCAAAAGAAGAGCCTAGACATCATCTTTTAAGAAATTATCAAGGAAAACTGCCCTGATATTCTAGAACCTGAGGGGAAAATAGAAATTAAAGAATCCACTAATCACCTTCTAAAAGACATCCCAAAATGGAAACTCCCAGGCATATTATGGCCAAATTGCAGAGTTCCCAGATCAAGGAGAAAATATTGCAAGCAGCCATAAAGAAACAATTCAAATATTGTGAAAACACAATAAGGGCAATACAAGATCTAGCAGCTTCTACATTAAGGGATCAGAGGGCTTGGAATATAAAATTATAGAGGTCAAAGGAGCTAAGATTAAAACCAAGATTTTGCTACCCAGCAAAACAGTGTAATCAATGAGGGGGAAAAATTGACATTCAATGACATAGAGGAATTTTATGCATTCTTGTATTGGAGAGAGAGAGAGAGAGAGAGAGAGAGAGAGAGAGAGAGAGAGAGAGAGAGAGAGAGAGAGAGAGGAGAGAGAGAGAGAAAGAGAGAGGGAGGGAGGGAGGGAGGGAGGGAGGGGGAGAGGCAGCGGGCACAAGGTGAAATGAATATGAAACGATATCTAAAAAATAAAATTAAGGGGTGAGAGAGAGGAATGTACTGAGAGGCGAAAGGGAGAGGTAGAATGGGGCAAACTATTTCACATAAAAGAGGCAAGAAAAAGCTTTTACAGTGGAGGTAAGGAGGAACTTTATTCTCATTGGAATTGGCTTAAGGAGGGAATAACACACACTCAATTGCATATGATAATCTATCTTACTCTACAGGAAAGTAGGGAAGAGGAGGAGATAAAGGTGTGTGATGGAAGGGAGGGCAGATTGGGGGAGGAGGTAATCAGAAGCAAACACTTTTGAGGAGGGACAGGGTGAAAGGAGAGAATAGAATAAACAGGGCAGGATAGGATGTAGGGAAATATAGTTAGTCTTTCACAACATGACTATTAAGGAAGTGTTGTGCATGACTACACATATAAAGCCTATATTGAATTGTTTGCCTTTTCAATGAGGGTTGGTGGGGAGGGAGGGAGAGAATTTGGAACTCAAGAGTTTGAAAAACTGTTAAAACTTGCCTTTACATGTATTGAGAAATAAGATACACAAGCAATGGGGCATAGAAATCTATCCTACTCTGCAGGGAAATAGAAGGGGAAAGGAATAAGAGAACATATGGGTGTGACAGAAAGGAGGGCAGATTGGGGGAAGGGGTAATCAGAAGCAAACTCTTGAGGAGGGACAGGGTGAAGGGAGAGAGAGAGAATATAATTAATGGAGGAAGGGGGAATAGGATGGAGGGAAACAGAGGTAGCAATTGTGAAAAAAAATTTCCTGAAGCAAAAAAGAATGATAAGCAGGCAGACTTCAGAAAAACCTAGAAAGACTTGCATGAACTGATGCTGACTGAAGCGAGCAGGATCAGAACACTGTACACAGTAACAGCAACTTTGTTTAATGACTTTCATAGACTTGGCTCTCATCTAGGACAACTCCCAAAGAGTCCTGATGGAAAATGCTATCCACATCCAGAGGAAAAAACTGTATGGAGTCTGAATGCAGATGGAAGCAGACTATTTGCTCGTTTTGTTGTTTTGTTTCTTTTTTCTCGTGGTTCCTCCCCTTGGTGCTAATTCTTCTTTACATCATGACTAATGTGAAAATGTTTAATATGAATGTATAAGTAGAACCTATATAGGGATTTTATGCCATCTTGGGGAGGAGATAAGAGAAGGAAAGAGGGGGAGAAAATTTAAAACTCAAAAGCATATGGAAGTGAATGCAGAAAACTAAAAATAAATAAATAAAGTACATTCTAATATACTTGCTAAAAACTAGTCAGCAAATTCCCTGGGCTAAATCTTGCTGACTATTTTTTTCACTTTTTGGTTCAACACACCCTGTACTCTCTATCTATATATGTGTATGTGTGTGTGTGTGTGTGTGTGTATGTACAATCTCTCCACCTACCCAAATACTGAGAAAAGATTCAAGAGTTATAAATATTTTCTTTCCATGTAGTTCTTTCCATGTAGTAAGGTAAACAGTTTAGCTTTAGAAAGTCTTTTATGATTTTTATTTCCTGTTTACCTTGTCATGCTTCTCTTGATTCTTGTATTGTAAAGTCAAATTTTTCTATACAGATCTGGTCTTTTCCTCAATATGAATGATTGAAAGTCCTCTATATCACTGAATGACCATTTATTCCCTTGAAGTATTATACTCAGTTTTGCTGGGTAGGTGATTCTTGGTTTTAATCCCAGTTCCTTTGACCTCTGGAATATCCCATTCCAAGGCCTTCGATCCCTTAATGTTGAAGTTGCCAGATCCTATGTTATCCTGATTGAGTTTCCACAATACTCAAATTGTTTCTTTCTAGCTGCTTGTGGTATTTTCTCCTTGATCTGGGAACTCTGAAATTTGGCCACAGTGTTCCTAGGAGTTTCTCTTTTTGGGTCTCTTTCAGGAGGTGATTGGTGAATTCTTTCAATATTTATTTTGCCCTCTGGTTCTAGAATATCAGGGCAGTTTTCCTTGATAATTTCATGGAAGATAACGCCTAGGCTCTTTTTTTGATCAAGGCTTTCAAATAGTCCCATAATTTTTAAATTGTTTCTCCTGGATCTATTTTCCAGGTCAGTTGTATTTCTAATGAGATGTTTCACATTATCTTCTATTTTTTCAAACTTCTGGTTTGTTTTCTAACTGCTTGGTTTATCTCATAGTCATTCACTTCCCTGAACTCAATTCTCTCTTTTAATGAATTATTTTGTTAAATGAGCTTTTGAACCTTCTCCCCCATTTGGCTAATTCTGTCTTTAAAGCCTCCTTCTCCTCATTGGCTTTTTGGATCTCTTTTTCCAATTGAGTTAGCCTCTTTTTAAAGCTGTTATTTTCCTCCCATTTTTTTGGCTCTCCTTTAGTAAGCTGCTAACTTGTTTTTTAAGGTCTTCTATTGCCTGAGCCCAGTTTAAGTTCCCTTTGGAAGTCCTGATGTCAGGAGCCTTGACTTCCTCTGGCAGTATGCCTTATTCTTCCTCATCTGAAAGGATGGGGGGAAACACCTGTTCCCCAAGAAAGTAACCTTCTATGATCTTATTCTTTTTTGGGCATTTTCCCAGCCAGTTACTTGACTTCTGAGTTTCCTCTTCACAACCACCTCGCCTCCAGTTCTGCCAAGCCAGCACTGGGGGCTGAGATTCAGATGAGCTGCTCCAAAGCCTCAGGGGTTTTAGGTGGGGGCAGGGCTGTTATTCAGTGTGAGATTAAGATCAGCTGCTCAGGAGAGGGCAGGGCCACCACACTGGGCTGTTGCCTCAGGGGGTTTACGATGAGATCTTCAACAATGGATGAGGGCTACTGCCTGCTTTGGGAGCCCCTGTCCACTGCTGCCACCTGAGGAGGCCTGAGTTATGGGGACACCCTGCTCCCTTCTGGGCCAGCCAAAAAAACCTTCTCACTGACCTTTAGTGCCTCTGGGTTGAGGGATCTGCACTGCAACTGGAGATTCTGTCCCTGAAGCCTGCTGGGTTCTGCTCCTCTAGGTGCCTCGTGGCCAAGGATGGGCTGGGCTCTGCTCCGCGTCTGGTGCGACAGACCTTTCCCGTAGATCTTTCAGGTCTCTCTGGGATAGAAATCTCCTCCACTCTGTTGTTCTGTGGCTTCAGCTGCTCTACCACTTGTTGTGAGTTCTTCTTTACAGGTATTTTATGGGCTGTGGGGTAAGAGCTAGTGTATGTGCATCTTTCTACTCTGCCATCTTGGCTCCACCCCTTTTTTCACTTTTTGGAAAACTGGGACATTTCTGTGGCACTTTTCTTACTCTCCAATCTCAGACTGCCAACCATGGGTGGGCAAATACATCTGCAAGGTTTTCAGTCCCCTCAGTCAGAGTTCAAGTTGATTTCCATTCATCAGGATTGCCAGGTGCTCTATCACTCTCTCCCTATCTCAGGTACCTGCACCTTTTTACTCATTTTTGTCCTGTCTTTTACAGTGCAAAGAGCCTTTGATAAACAGAAGCAAAAGTTAAGCCCTTTATTCCTCTATTTTCCCCACCTCGTACATAGACTTTATTACTTGATTCTCCACTTTTTAAAAACCCTCAAAACCTCCCTTTTCCCTTCTCGGTAGCTTTGCTTATGAACCTCAGAACTAATTACATTACTTTCATGGAATATTTCCTCCTATACTTCTGTATGCATCCTGTTGCTTGACTTGGCCGCCTCCTTTAGTCAGCCTAAGGGGAAATGGTGGCAGTAAGGGTGTCAACTCAAGATTAGGTGGACTGTGATAGGTGCTCTGCTGCACCTTGCTTAGGAGACAACTGAAACCAATTTTTAACATGTAAATTGGGGACTGGGAAATGGGCTTTACTACAGAAACTTGGTAAGTGAATGAAGTGATATCTTCATAATTCATTGGTTTAGTAAGTTTCACTGTTGATCTCCTGAATGGGATGATGAAACTGAGATGGGAATGTTAAATGGGATTCGCAGAAGATATAAAATTAGTTCAGGTAGCAAAAATGGCAGTAGGGGATTGGACTTCAACTGCCCACGCAAAACGAAGTTCTTTAGGAAGAAATTTATAAAGGTTTTGGATAAGACGAACAGTTGCTTCTTGGAGCTTATGAGCAAAAAAGGTAACATCTTGAACCTGTTTGTAAACAGTGACCAGGAAGTGCTAGTCACATAACTACAGACTAGCTTTCTGACCGAAGCCTGAAGACTCTTCTCTTCCCTACCTAGGGCCGTCCCGCCCTCACACAAATTACAAAGCTACTGAATTTTAGAAAAGGGTATTATAGTTAAATAGAACAATGTGAATAAATGATAAATGTAGTTGGAAAAGCAAACATGAAATTTGTGGGAAGTTCTGTTGTCCACATTCCTAGGTGATAGGGGTTGTGACCTAGCATGGACAGGTTAGAGGTCAGAGACTAATGCACAGGCCCAAGGAGCTGTGTGAGGAAGGGCCTATCAGAGAAGAGAATAGGGAGTCACATGGCCAGGGGACCATGTCGTGGGAGATCCAAAGTTCAGAAAAGAGTATAAGACGACACATATTCCTGCACGTGTTGTAATCTTCCTGTAACCTTACTGGGGAGGCTAGCTGTCCATTCAGGGGGGAATGGATGTAAAGATTAATAAAGGCCTTCCTGATTTCACAACAGGTATTTTTCTTTAATTAAGGTGAGTATGTTTCTCACTGTTGGGGGCTTGTTAAACGGGCTCACTTCTAACCAAATCATACTATGCTTGAGGTCTAAGAAAAAAAATGTGTCCTAGGTTAAAAAAAACCCCAAAACAAGTGTAGCTATGGAAATGATTCATATTTCACATCCACGATATGAAAAGTTAACAGATTCCTCCTCCAGAATAATACAACACACTTAACATCTGTAAACAAGAATAAATTTATTTAGATTCTTTTAAAGATTTAATGATACAAAATGTATACAGTATGTCTTTAAGTAATACACTTTTCATTTCTCTCTTCTCCCCATTTCCCCCCAAATCAACATAAAACACCATTTAAACAGCTATTGTGTTCTTGCCTTGTTTTTGTATCTATAAGATACACTACGAATACAAATGGAGCACTATATTGCCCCTTGGTTAAAATTACAATTAGTACCTAAGAAACAAAAGAGAAACAAAATACAATTGAAGTATGAAACTTCAGTCAGAAAACGGTTTTTCTTGTTGAATATTCAACAATATTTGGGGCAGTTACATTATATTTTCTTGGCATAAAGTTGCATTGCAATCTCCCGACATTACATAATGATAATCCAACTCAATTCATTTCTTAAATAAGTACCAAAACCAAAAGTAGTTCAAGATGTTCCTACACAATTTTAATTACAATTAGAAGTTCATGTGTACATTCTAATTTGATATACTGGTCTATGAGATCTTTGGAAAGTATGTCACTTCTGAAGTTACTACAGATAAAAAGCACTTCTAGTTTTTCTTACAAGGCAACTTTTGAACCACAAGTACTTTTCCCTTCTATACAGGTGCATCATACCAGTCTATCAATGGCTTTACCTGTGACTGTGGAACAGTGACTTGATAAAACAATATATAAAACCATTTTGCACAATTCGGGCTCTATTGACAAAAACTGGCTCTATCTTTAAACTTGGAGCCTAACCCTGATTCAGGAAGCGTCTCTATCAGAAAAATGCTCATTCTGGTCTTCCACTCAATCTCCTCAAACCCTTTGCATCTAACATTTTTCGGACTCTAGGCTATTCCAATGAGTAATTAACATCTATCTGAGAAATAGTGATTTCAGCATCTAGACATCAGTGGAACACCTGGAGGCCAGGAGGCAGGTGTGACCACTTCATTTCTCAAAGTAACTGGCAGGAAACCAGCTGCCAAACACCTTCTGCTCTGACAAAACGTGACTTTGGTTAACGGGATATTGCACCATATGAGAAAGAGGGAACTACCCCCTTCACTAGAACAAAGTCAAGTTAAATCTTCTGCTAAAAAGAGCCCTTTTATAAGTTATAAATACTAATTCTTCTTTACCTTTAAAATGTATTAACAGTCAGCTGTGTCCTGTAGAGAATGAACAGACTCACTACTTTAATCAGGCCTTGAGAACACTGACCCTCCTACATATCAAGTGTCACCAGATTTTCCGTGGACGTACCCTTCTGTATGACCACACAGCTTCCTCCTTAAGGAAAAGTGACCCATTAGTAACTATCTGTGAGGTGCAGGTAAAAGCAATCATTACAGCATCAAACGAATGGAATTAGCCGACTCTTTGGTGGAGCTTCCAGGTTCAATATTCAATTCTGGAGAATCATCCTGAGGAAACAGATTTCTATCAGGTGTGTAGTCATTCCTCTTCAGATCTACATTACCCCAAACAAAAAGAGAAGTTAAAAAAAAAGGGTCAGTATTTCTTACAACTGGATAATTAATTTTATTTTTTGTAATATATCTAATCAAGTACATAATCTTAAAAGTTCAAAGTACCAAACTGAGTCATACAATTTCAATAAATAAGAGTTCAAATGAGGCAACATGATCTTTTCACTTTTAATGAGAATAAGGCATCTCTTTAAAATAACTACACGTACATATTAAAACCATTAAAATCAGCGCGTATAACAGAGCACTGCATCAGGGAGTCAGATACCTGATAGGTTTCAATCCTGACTGACTCATTATGTGACTTTAAAAAAGTAGGTCAGGGAACCTCAGTTTGCTGGTTTACAAGATGGGCATGGAACTAGCTGTCCTGGCCTCTACATAGCTGTTATGAAGACCCAAGGACAATGTGTGCAAAGTGCTATATCAACGTAAATCCTTAGTGCTGGTGGAGCTGTTGGCACGTTCGTATGTGGTTTGATTACGCGGGTCATGTTTTGGGAGGCAAAGGAAAGACTGAAAATGTAATATGTTGGGTACGGCTAGCTGTAACTACAAAGGACTTGCCTACAGTCTGTTGGACGTCTGTTATTATTACTATTAATAATGATGATTATCAGATCATTTACATGGTATTTTGTAGTTTGTAAGTTGACTGAACGTTTAGTTTCTTCCTCGAATAAATGCAACCTTTTCTACTCTCAAATATTCACCAAGACATTAAACTTAATCTACTGCCTGCAAGGCTGCTCTTCTCTCTCACAGATCGTGCTGAGGGAACACAAACTCATTTTATGACTGACTTGACCCAAACATAAACTATTCAAAGTTAAAAAAAAATAACCTGATGATGCACAAAAAATCATAGTACAATCCAAAACCACGGTGCCAAAAATGCTTCATCTCTGCAAATGTGTTCAATACAGTTAAACCCAGAGTGAGGCTTATCCAGTTACTATGCGCAGTTCTCAGTCCCTATGGAAATTCTGATACCATAAACCTTTAAAGCTTGCATGAACTGATGCTGACCGGAGTGAGCAGGATCAGGAGAACACCGTACACAGTAACAGCAACTTTGTAACAGTAATAGAAACATTGTAACAGTAACAGCAACTTTGTAACAGTAACAGCAACTTTGTTCAACGACATTCAAGCTTTAAAATCAGCAGCTTATGCTACAACTTTTGTTAGTCTTGGCATTCTGCTGAACATAGAGATTTTTACGTGCAGAATACATGCTTTCAGGAAAATCCTAACATTCACTTTCATCAAATAATAATGCTTTATAAATCACGCAGGGTACCAATTTAATGAACATTTATTGCTGTTTGAGAACCTCAGGGCTATATCTTCATTAAAATTTTGAATTTTTAACCAACAGACTTTGACCTATCATTCTAGACTGATCTGAATATGTTCCCTGTCACAAGCCCTATAATTTAAACTACATTCATTTACTTGCTAGGCCCCAAAGACCGCATTCCGTCTTTCATCTTCAAGCCTCTGATCTTAGAATGCTCTCTCTCCTCATCTCCACCCAACAGAATCCCTATTTTTCTTTAAAACCCAGCTCAAATGTGAAAATGGTGGAGAGAAGGCAGAGACTGTCAGTCTAAAGATAGTAAGGAGTTCAGGAACCATCTAACTGCTACAGCGCTCACCCTTCCAGGAAGTACGCTGTACTCTAGTTTGCATATATCTGCCTGTATACACAATTTTACCTCCAGAAGATCCTTAAAGGCAGGCACAGTTTACATTTTGTTTCTCTCACTATAGCAATTAGTACAATACTCAGTACTCAATAAAAGTTTATTGAGCTGAATAACTGAGTGGTACAACGGCTTAAGGGTCTACCGTTCTGATTCCAATGCTACCCTTTTTATTTCACCAGACTGAATCTCATTTCCTAATGCTTTAACTTTGAATGAAAACATGTCCATAAAGCTAATGTTATGACTTTCCTCAGGAAGGTGTGGACAGACAGAGTTGACATGGTGTGACAGGTGGATAAGCCCAAGGCTGGCTTCACAGGTTACATGTGTGATAGGAAAAGAAAATTTTACCTGGAAGCTTAAGTTTCCTACAGCAGGAATTGCAGTGATGCTTTGCTCGGAAGTTCTTTATTGCGTCTTCTCCTAGGTTTGCTGGCCCAAAAACCATGTCAGATGACCTTTGAAATAATTATGCAAAGAAGTAAAGAATAAAGTTTAAATTCCTCTGCCTGATTCCAGGCTTTGCATAATCTGCCTCCTCCTCACCCCCCCCCCACCCCCCCACCCCTTCTCGCTTAATGGTTGCAGATTTGGGCCTCTGTTCATGCTGTTTCTCATCCTTGTAATGTCTTTACCTCCTGAATTTTTACCCATCTTTAAAGCCCAACTCACATCCCTCCTTTTCCATGAGTCCTTCCCTGATCCTTCCCCAGTCACACACACATTTACTGTCAACCTGTCTAATATACTTGTGTTATTTTTTGTCACAGTTACGTGTGTGCATCGTGTCCCACTAAACTTCAAGTTCCATTAAGGAACCTGTCTGAGATGGCTTAAGTTGTCTGAGTTAAACTTTCCGTCTCCCTCAACTGATAAGAGTTTTAATGTTTACTGAGCTGTCTACACATTAAAAAGCTGTTAAATCCAGTATTACCTCTTTTCTCCTGCTTTTATCACAGACGGATCTGTCAGATTCTCACCCACACCTGATATACACAAAAGAGAGACTTATATTGTAGAAGACATTTGTCACTGACATGGAACCCTACAATTTCAGTGAGTTTTTGTTCTCTACTCAGGTATAAAAGTATTCTCTTAGACAACCTGTTTTGTGCCTGACCCCCTGATGCTGCATTCTAGCATAACTAACATAATTTTTGGCATTACTGGGAATCAAACGTCGCAACTGACAGGTAGGAGGACTGGTCTTTTCCCTTTTTTTGAAGGGGAAAGGCAAAGCAATTGGGATTAAGTGACTTGCCCAAGGTCACACAGTTAGAGTGTTAAGTATCTAAGGTCAGCTTTGATCTCAGGTCCTCCTGATTCCAGGGTCGGTGCCACCTAGCTAGCCCCTGGTATCCATTTTTAGATGCAACCACAGCCAAGGAAGAAAGAACCCTGCAACTGGTCTATCCATCTTAATCATTTATCATTCATTAAAGGAAACTCAATGTTTTTAGGATAGTTTACAACCATATAGTATAAAAGCATCTGGTTTGATGCTTATAAAACCTTGAGAGAATAGGGAGCACTAACAACTAAAACGATTATTTTCCTCATTTTACCCAACTCGGGTTAAGAGGTGCAGTGACTCGCCCAGGGTGTCACAGCTCAGTGTCGGGCAGGTTTTGGACCCATATCTTTCTTCAAGTCCAGCACTCTCTCTGCTACTTCACTCCACCTCTAAAAAATCAGGGACACTAGTTTTTATTTAAGCTACAGCAAGGAAACCAAATAACTTTATTATAAATTCATTGATAATAATAATTCATCAATAATTAATGGTTTTTAACAGGGCCTTACAGATTCTGCTCAGACCTGAAAAACAACTAGCTAACTAGAATACAGTGGTGAGTCCTTGGAGAGAAGAGACAAGGTAAGGGGGAAAAACTGTGTGTCATGCATAATTTAGGTATCAGGCCTAGAGGAAAGCAAGCAGCTCAAGTGAACCTACTAGGGACAAGGGGCTTGCTAAAAAGTTATATATAAGCAAGTTTTTAGTGAGAAAACATTACATACGTAAAAGTTTTCAAGTATTCAATTATAAGGCCTCATTTCTAAACTATAGAGAGAACTGAGTCAAATGTACAAGAATACAAGTCATTGCCCAACTGATAAACAGTCAAAGGATATGAACAGGCAGTTTTCAGAGAAAGAAATTAAAGCTATCTGTAGTCATATGAAAAAGTGCTCTAAATCACTATTGATTAGAGAGATGCAAATCAAAACAACTCTGAGATATCACACCTATCAGATTGGCAAACATGACAGAACAAGAAGATGATAAATGTTGGAGAGGATGTGGGAGAGCTGGAATGCTAATTCATTGTTGGTGAGCTGTGAGCTGATTCAGCTGTTCTGGAGAACAATTTGGAACTATGCCCAAAGGGCTACAAAAATGTGCATACCCTTTGACCCAGCAATACCACTTCCAGGACTGTATCCCCAAGAGATCATAAAAATGGGAAAGGGTCCCACATGTACAAAAATATTTATAGCAGCTCTCTTTGTGGTGGCCAAAAACTGGAAATCAAGGGGATGCCCATCCATTGGGGAATGGCTGAATAAATTATGGTGTATGAATGTAATGGAGTACTACTGTGGTATAAGACATGATGAACAGGAAGACTTCGGAGAGGCCTGGAAGGACTTATATGATCTGATGCTGAGTGAAAGGAACAGAACCAGGAGAACATTGTACACAGCAACAACCACAGTGTGTGAGGAATTTTTCTGGTAGACTTAGTCCTTCACAGCAAAGCAAGGACCTAAAACATTCCCAATGGACTCTTGAGGCAAAGCACCTTCCACATCCAGAGAAAGAACTATGGAACTGGATCGCAGAATGGAGCAGACCACTTTCTTTTGTGTTATGTTTTGTTTTATGGTTTCTCCCATTCATTTTAATTCTTCTATGCAATATGACTAAGGTGAAAATGTAGTCAATAGGAATGTATATGTAGAACCTATATAAGACTGTACTCCGTTCTCAGGGAGGGAGTGGGGAAGGACAGGGGAAAGAGGGGAAGGGAGAGGAAAAAACCCTAAGATATATGGAAGTGACTGTAGAACAATGAAAACAAATAAAATAATTTAATTAAAAAAAGTATTCAATTATATAAATTGGTGTGCTCATTGCTTGCAATGTTTAGTCAGTTATAAGAGTCTGAAAACAACATTTCCTGTTCTGGTTCTACAGTTCCCTCACGCACCTAAAACCAAAAAGGGAAGGAGGTGGTACACGACTACTTGAGAAGGCTCAGCAGAAAGCAGTTTTAGTCATTTACAATACTTGTCTTTTCTCCTGAGGCAAAACTTCATTTGATTTACCTTGTAAATCAAGTACCAACAACTCCCCTCTTGTATATTCATATGTCCAGTGGCTGAAGGCCAGCATGATCTCTTCTAGAGTATTGGTTGGGATTATTTCATCACCATTGTTATTGTTATATTTTCTAAATTCTCCAGTCATACATTCTTCTACTGCAAACCACTGTCCGGCAGAATGGCAATATAGCAGGAAAACTTCTAGGAACCTTAGGAAAAATATTGATAAACATTAAGTTACCAAATAAGGTCCATTTATTTACCTGGAATTTCAAAGAACATTTACTAATATTTTAATCAAATCTTACTTATCTAGTCTATAACAAATAATCTCCCAGACACTTTGACATACTGGTACACCGACATTAATACACTGACATATTGGTATGACACTCAAATTATAAAATACTGAAAATCAACTGTGATATTAAAAAGAAACAATTCTCTCTCCAGACTGGTACAGGCTTCAGGCATTAACTGATCAAAAAGATTTACCTTGGAGAATAGGGAATAGATTTTGGCTTCATTTGGTTGAAAGCAAAGGTGAGCTTTTGTGCTGCTCTCTGTTGCTGGATTTCCTAGGGAAGAACAACTCATTCAACTAAGCTAATAAAAACAAGTTCTTCTATTTGTTATGATACTTTAGAAAGACTATTTTCTATTTCTACACAATCATTAGCACTTACTCTGAGACAGAGATGCAGCACCGTGTCTTCTTTGTAAACACTTGACCATGTATTGACCACCTCAGGAAGAAAGGATTTGATGATGTAGAGATGCCCTGATTTGAGGATTTCGTATTCTGACCAAGTACACAGGACTTTGACAGCTCTCCGTAACCCTCCTCCCATTTCTTCTTTACTTAAGAACTCTATTTTAGCGCAGAGTCCTAGCTGTGACCAAGACGACATGCTGTTGTTCAAGATGTTGGGAGAACTTTCTTCCAAACGATACACTGTGACCGGCTCACCTGCAGTTGTAAGGGAAACATGTTAACTCTCAACTAGTACTCCGATAAAGAAAAACAAGTTAATGAGATACGACTACAAATAATATCTCAAAAATGAACAAACAGAACCATCAATAAGTCTGTCCCAATATCTGGTTTTGGATTTGAAATTAATTCTTTAAGTGCTCCATTAAAACAATTTTTAAAATTAATTAATTTTTCATTTTCAACATTCACTTTCATAACTTTTAAATTTTCTCTCCCTCCTTCGCTTCCCCTCTCCCCAAGTCAATTAAAATATTTCAAAATCTATTTTCAGTCGGCCACACACACAGTTTGTACCACGCCGCTGTATATGTGGGTTAGGAAGCTTTAATGCCTCGAAGTGCCACACCACTTTTGTAGTACTGAATTAAATGTGGAAGCAATCCAAAGCACCTCTGTGAAGCCCCTCCTATCCCCATCAGCATTATGACTGTCCACTAGAACAGAACACACAGGAGAAACGATGACTGTATTATTCTTTACCTCGTGGAGGCACAGGAGTGAATGGAATGCTCTGTGATAACCTCATCAGGTTGTTTCTTTCCACAGCTGCACAAGGATACAGAAGTAAAACTTTAAATATTCATTCATTCAATACATCTTTATGAATACAAACTACATGCAAGGCACCATGCTGGCTGCTGGGGGTAAAAAGACAAAATGAAAACCTGTCCTTGCCTACAAGGAACTTGGATTCTACTTAATGAGTGGGTACCAAATGACATCTAAACAGGCGCAGTAAAATGAGAAGAAAGCAAGCACTAAAACACTCGGGCACTCTGCTGGAGGCGGCGCTGGGACTGAACCACAAAGGGCCACGGCCTAAGGGACGATCCGTAGGAAGGCGGGATGCGGAATTAGGGAAGAGCAAATAGGCTAATTTTGTTGGAACATAGTATGTGTGCAGGGAGTAACTATGTTGGAAAGGCAGGCTGGAGTCGACACAGAGGCCTTAAGATGCAAGTTTGTCTTTCATCCTGCAAATTATTAGCAGATATATCACTAGAGCAAGAATGGCGTATCTTTGCTTTCAGTTTTTGATATTACTGACCTGAATAGTAGTAATTAATATCCATAGCTGGTTTAAAAGGAGATGCTATACCTAAAAGGACAAATAAACAAGGGTGACTCTACAGAATTCACTGGCATACACGGACTTACTATGACTATCACCATTAAGGAAGGCAGTCAACAAGCACTTACTAAGTACGTGCGGTGTGCCTGGCACTGTGCAAAGAACTGAAGACACAAAGAAAGGCATAACAGCCCTCGCCCTCCAGGAAATTAAATTCAATAAAGGAGAAAAGGTGCAAACGACTCTGTATATATACAAGACACAGGGAGAACAGATGGAGAGTAATGTTCAAAATTCTCAAAGAAATTAGCTTCCATTACACATTCAAGGAAATGAAAGTCCATTTTTGAGGGGAAAAAAGCAGTTCAAGAAATCTGTCCAAAGCAAAAAATGTGAACTAAAAGAAAAATTTAAGGAAGGGATTGAATCTGATCATTTAAGGCAAGAGTACAATGGTAGTGTGTTGCTTGAAACTCCTTCCAAGCCTCTAGGCGCTGCCAAACTGCATGATGGGCTACGGAAAGAACTTACAACAGCAGAGGCAGAAGCGCATGGGGACTGGGATGTTTGCTCTAATTCTGATGAGGATGACAAATGTAATCTAAATATCAGAAAGGACAGCATTTACAAAACCAGCACCCCTGCTCGTCTCTGTGATCGGCCACCAACGTCTGCCGCCATTCTGGGGCAGGGAGGCAGTGTGCCCAGCGTGACATGTGGAGGGTCCTCATCACACCTAGCCCTCTTAGCTTTTCTAGCCTCTCTGGTACTTAACAGTTGGGGATCTAGCAGAAGCACACATCTACTTCAATATGTCAGAGCTCAGTGCTAGCCTGAGTTAAACAGAACTGCTGTTCCACGGACATGGAATCAGAACAATTGTACACCTATAAAAAGATGAACGCTGGAAATGTAAAATAGCAAAAAGGAGGCTACGTCACTTGAGGTGTGGATTTCTGACTACAATTTTAAAAAAGTATGATTGAAGAGGGTAATTTACCATCTAGGAGAGACGTAGTTTATACAGAAAAAGAGATTACAGAGGCAGAAACATAAGAAAACAGGTAAGGGTTGACAATCCCATTCTCTTAATTTTAGAAGGGAGGAAATACCTTTAAATATTAATCTCCCCAAATTACTATACCTAGGATGGTTTGGCAATGAAATCACAGGTCATATACGCTTGCTAATTTCTGTACAGTGAAGAATTTCACTCCTTACCATTTGCTGTTTCCTCTTCAGGTGGCCTGGAGAAATGGGTACACAAAAGAACAAAGTAGAAGGTGTGAAAATCTTTTCTTTAATATATATATTCTCATGTCCCATCATTTAACTTACTTTTTTGGGGAAACTTTAAAATGTAATAATCATGAATAAAATTAATAACAGACATTCTTCTGATCGCTACCTTAATATATAGTTTCAAAAATTTTCCAATTAGAAGATAAGAATACATCCATCTGGTCAATAACTTGTAGCCTTGGGGGTCTATCTATAAAATAAGTAATATTCTCTTCATATATACTTTATAATGTTTGCAAATCGTGGGGCATTCTTTGCCTACCACAGGCACAGTTTCATATTAACTGATTTCTACATTTGTAATATCTAGAATTAAACCCTTGAAAACGGGGAAGGGAATCTGCCTACAGGAGTTCATTATGCTTCCAAGATTTCCACGTTTCAGAATTTCTTAGTCCTTAAATACTGGTGACTCTATTTCATGTCTTTAGATAGACATGCACTAAATGAATATACACAAGTAGAAGCCCCCTGAATGAAGGGCATGTATTCCATTATCAATAAAACATATTTCCAGTGAGTTTCACAACATTAAAAAAAAGTGTTCCTATGGGAAAAATGTCAACTTTAAGTTAACATCTTATTAGGAAACTCTTCTGAGCCTTAAATGCTCCTTTGGTGAGTATCCTTGAGGCTGGCACTCCCACATGCAATCTTTCAACCCTTAAGTGGATGCTTTCCCTGATAGAATTTGCCCCAAAAAAACAACCCAAAAAACCCCCAACCCCCCAAAACAAAAAACCTCTAAGTTAAATGATTCAACAAAAGGAATGAATAACATCCACTATTGGTGGCTTCTAATTGGCTAGGTACAGGGGTAGGGAACCTGTGACCTCGAGGCCACACATGACCTTCCAGGATCTCGGGTGAGGGTCACATGTGGCCTTGAGTCTGCAGGTTCTCCATGCCTGGGCTAGAGTATGATCCTTTGTCCAAGGTCTTTGGCCATGGGTAGTGGTATTTCCCTTTAATGCCTGCTGTTCAGTCGTTTCAGCTGTGTCTCACTCTTCGTGGCCCATTTGGGGTTTTCTGCCATTCCTTCTCCAGATCATTTCACAGATGAGGACACGAGGCAAACAGTGTTAAGTGACTTGTCCAGGGTCACACAGCTAATAAAATGCTTGAGGCAAGATTTGAACTCAGGAAGAAGAGTCTTTCCGACTCCAGGCCCCGCCCTCTGTGCACTCCGCCGCCCAGCCCCCAACTAGTGCCTAAGGAATGGGGAATCTTCCAGTTGTTCAGTGATAGACAGCGGGTGACGATGCCGTGAAATTCTAGGTGTCCCAAAGTTCTTATCAAGCTGGGAATCCATTATTTATGACATTCTCTTGTCTTGTCTGGAGCAGGGACTGGTGATCCCCTTTTTTAACCAGTGCCAAATGGCTCTGACAACTGCTGCTCTATGATACAAGCTGATATCTGGCAGCGCTATTCCCACTTTGTTCCTTCCATTATTTCCATTATTTCCCTTAACATTCTAGAACTTTTTTTCCACCAAATGACTTTTATTATTTAATCGACTCTGTGAAGTATCCTTTGGTAGTCTGATTACACTGCATTACATCTTTAGAATAACTTTTGTTTTAGGGTATTGCAGTTTTCATTAAATCGGCACAGCCTAGCCATGAGCACTACACAGTGCTGCAGCTACTTGAGGTTGTTCTTCATTCATTTAAGGATTATTCTATAACTGAATCTATACAAATATTTTCTTTATTTTGGTGGACTGACTCTCAAATATTTCATGTATTTCGTAGTTCTTTTGAATGGGATTTCCCTTTCTCTTGGATTTTGCTATTATATAAAAATACTACTGATAAAATCTTATGAATAACCAGTTCTCAAAAGAACAACTGCAAATTACTAACAAAATCATGAAAGAATGTTCCAAATCACTAAGACAAAGAGGAATGCAAAGTAACACTGAGGTCTGGGCAGCTAGGTGCAACAGTGGATAAAGTCCTGGATTCAACAGTCAGAAAGACCTAAGTTTGTTCTGACTCTGAGCAAGCCACATAACCGCTCTCGCCTCAGTTTCCTCATCTGTAAAATGGAGATAATAATAGTACCTACCTCCCAGGTGACTATGAGGGTCAAACAAGATAATATGTAAAGTATTTTGCAAACCTTAAGGTATCATGTAAGTGCTAGCGATTATTCACCTTACCTAGCAAACTGGAAAATACAACAAAACATGGGAGCAGTCAATTGTCTGTGTCTTTAAGACAAGCACGCTACTGCATTGTTAGTGAAACTGAAGTAGTAACATTCATGAAAGCAATTTGGAATTAAGCATATAAAGCGGCTACAATATCTTTACCCATGGCTAGGCACATATCCCAAAGAGCTTGCTGACAAAAAGGGGCCATATATATATATACACACACATCCGTAGAGATACCTGCATGTAGATAGATGGACAGTACCACTTTTGATGGTAGTAAATAATTAGAAACAAATCAGACGACCATTGATTGGGGAAAGGATAAACAAACGTATAAATGAATGGAATGTAGTAAGTAAAGTGATGAACGTGACGGATACAGAATCATGGAAAGGCTTAAGGAACTAAAGCAGAATGAAGTAGATCCAGGAAAATAATATACACAATGTACATGGAAAGAACCACAACAAAAATGAAGGTAAATGTTACGAAATTTGAACGATGAAGCTTTGCCTCAAAGAAAAGTTATAAGAGGACACCTTCTTCTCCACCACTGTGCAGAGGGTGGGGCTCCAAGGCCTGAAATATTGCATAGAAGGTTGCTTTACCTCTCTTTGTCTCTTTTTCTCTTTCATTTTTTATGATGGATGGCTCTCTAGGAGGAGGGATATGGGAAAAGATACAGGAGGAAAACTAGTCAACATGAAAATAAAATTCTGATCGTCCAGGACACGTCTGACTTCCCTCTGTGGTGTCTGTTTGCACCGAATGATGGTCCCATTACTGGTCACTGGGGGAACTTATTCTTTTTTATGTAATGGGGAAACATCCAATCGCAGACTTCAAACCAACTCTCCCACAACTACCACTGAAAGAAACCTCTCTCTTACCAATCTCAGAGTCAGAGATTTTCCCTAAATTTATTCCCTATAAATCTAATCTACCACTAATTTTTTCCATTTTTTCCTGTGAAATGCCTTTCCACTTTGTTTTTTCCTCTCTGCTCCCACAGTTGCCACCTTATATTTTTGTTAGGAGTACTACTTCTAGTTCCTCCATACCACAAATCTACTTTTCATAAACTTTTGGCAGTAAACTAAAGGTACAACTTGCTAAAGAAATAATTTTGTCATTTAAAAAAGAATAGAAGTAGGAAACTAAATAAATGAGCTAGTTCCTGATTTTCTGTGCCAACAGAGGAACAGGGAAAAAATAGGAAAGAGTATAGATGCTTGACATTCCCATGAATAAACAAGTGTTAAGTGACATGCTCTACATATGAACAGATCATCCAACAGTCTGAAATTTGGTTTTATTATGCGAAAAGTCTACTCACATTTGAGTATTTGCTGTCCTATCTTGGAACCAGTCCTTTAATCAAAAGAAAAAAGAATCAAGGGTATTTTTAATAACATCAAAATAAAATACAATTGCTAGACCATTTTTTATTTCAAACATTACACTTTAAAAGCTACAATTCGAAGAGAAAACAGAACTATCATTTCACACAATTATCAATAACTAATGGGTATAATCATAGTGAAGGCATTCAAGGGAATCAGTTATTTCATGTAAAGTGGAATTTTCCAGGTAACAAAATTGTCTTTTAAAAAAATTTATTATGTTAATTATTCTGGATTAAAATAGTTTAAAAAATATATTAAATATTCCTTTGCCTGTGAGAGCATAGTGATGAGTTTTTCTTTACTTCTCAAGATTATTTATCACTGTTAACATCAAGCCCCGTATTATGATCTAAGAGTAGTTTTTCTGTTTCTTCCTCTGTACTAGGGCCAGAGAAATCCAAGAACTAAGGATGTTAGAACCGATTATAAATTAGGAGTCAACAAAACTGAGCGATGGCCTAAGGGCCTCTTTGACAGAGAACATTAATTGATGGAACTTTAATACCTAGATTATCTTTGGTTTAACAGTTATGGATACCTGAGAAGCCTATTTTGTTTAGCAGACTCTTTGTATGTTACAGGTGGGTAAGACTAGGATTGCCAGCCTGTGATTAAATGTGATATTTCTGTCTTAGGTCTACTGGAGCTTGAATTTTGTATCTCTACATTATAGTCAAATAAAGAGATTTCTTAAATAAATCTAGGTTCAATTCCTATATTACAAGAGGTTGCAATTTCTAATTTCAAAATCAGGCTTATTAATAACAATTGAATGGTTCTAAGTCATAAAACTGACTCAGTTTGCTGATGGTCAGTCCCTATAAAGTAGGGAATATTCAAAGAAATATAAATTCTTGCCTTTTTTTAAATGTAAAACTAAATAGACTGAACTGATTTTTCTTTAAAGATTTGTTGTCAGAAATTCTGCCTGTATTTCTTGCCTTCACTATTTTAATACTCACAAAACTAAAGTCTCTTACTTAAAAGTTTAATAACCAAAAGAAATTACCACAAAATATCATCACTTTTCATTTATACGGTTATTCTTCAATACAAATATTGTGTAAAGTTTTTAGCTGTTAAGCAAAATGTACAAACCGAAAGTAAGGCTGCTTTGGAATCGACATTGTGGGTGTCCTCTATGGATGCTCTTCTAGTGCTGTTTTGTACTTAAAAGAAAAAAAAAGCCTTGCAGTTAACTTGATTAAAATGCTGCATAACCAAACACTTGACTTTGTTTCTAATCATAGTATAGAACTTTACATTTTACTGAATCTGTTCTTTGCTTGTGGACTTCAAGGCCTAGCAGGAGAAAAATCAGAGTTATGATAAACTAATCTACTATAAATTCATGCTTATCTAACTTCTCTGAGCCTCCTGGGGAGCTCTCTCTGTCTCTGCAGTCATCATCCTTTGTTCATGTTCATTCTGAAATTCTTCAAATGCTTCCCCCCACCTCCCTCATGCTTCTTGTCACATGGTTTTGTCTTATACTTTACCAAGAAGACTAGAACACATTAAACATAAGTGTGCCCAGCTACTTTCCTCAGAATCAGTCTCAGCACCTATTTTTTATTCCTTTCTTTCTATAGCAGGAGGAGAAAGTATGCCTTTGATCTCAATAACAAATTAAAACATTTACCTTGGTCTGAATGAAGGGAGATGGGTGTTTTGTGACATTCAGTTAATCCAGCATAAGAACTCACATGTTTCAAGGAGTTTTCAGGAGGAAGATCACTCTGCAGAAAACATTCCAGTAATCTTTCAGAAGCTTGTTTCCACTATTATGTTTAATCTTATAAGAATTACCCTATTTGGTCAGAATCATGGCTCATTCATCAAGGTATTCCATCTACTACAGAGATATATAGGGACATATTATCAAACAACATGGTGGTTCACTCTGTAGTCAATCTCAAAGATTAGGAACTTTTCCTTAACATCTCATTATGATTCTGTTGTCTCTAAGTTTATCTGAATTAAACTGGCACGGTTAATGACTAACTATACCGAAACCACAATTACCACCTTTCAAAATCCATTTCTTCCTGACTTATCTGTTTTTAAAAATTGATCTTTCTTCCCAAAACCTAATGACAAAATCTCCTGAGTTTCTCTTACAAAAGTCCTTACTTCCATTCTTATTTCTACTACCCTAGGGCAGGCAGTCCTTATTACCTCCCAGTCAAAAGCATTTTAATAGATTCTTACTGCTCTCCCTGTTCCTAGGCTTCCCTCACTATCTTTAATGACTCCCCACTGAAGAAAAAATAAGTTTAGAATCTTATGTGACATTCAGAATAGCTCAAACCTACCTTTTAGCCTCCATTCTCAATACTACCCCACATGAACCCTGCGATAAGAACAAAACTAAAAAATTACTTATTACTGCAAAATTGAATTTTCCCCTCTCTAGCTCATGCTATTCAAGCCCATAGAACTTATTCTCTATTGCCATCTACTGAAATTCTACCAATCCACAGAAAAGAACAGAAGGAAATTCAGAAAAAAAGACAGTTATATGCAGGGCAGTGGTGGAACTGCTATGTTAAACTTAAGATACACGAAAACAAAAATAAACCCCAAGTTGTATGTAATGATTCTATTTCATACACAATGTTCTTTGTTCTTCATGTATATGGAAAATGTTCTGTTTTGTCATGCTTCTAGGTTTTTCTTAAGTGAGTAACATTTTTGTATGAAGCAGAAGGAAAAAAAGACCTCGTAAAGAAAGTTGATTAAAAAAAAAAATCACCAAAAACTCCCAGTTTAGTTTCAGTGTAAATGCCATTTCTTCCATGAAATCTACTTTTAGCTATTCCACATGAATGTGCTGTGATCTCTCCTTTCTCTAGATGTCTCAAGTATTTTCTAGTACTAGTGGTGACAGGATGTTTGGGCCCTAGCCCTAAGATCATGTCCATGGATGCCTATGCTGTGAGAAACTGGGATGCTTCCAGAGCTATGATCTTAGGGCTGGGGCCCAAGCACCCCTTCATTGGTATTTATTGCAGTTATTAAGATTACCTGTTTTGTGCACTGTTATATGGTAAATTCTATATCCTATTAGATAGTGAAGTCCTAAGAGCCATGTTCCATGTGTGACCTTAGATAAGTAACTAAATCTCAAAGCTTCCCAGTTCTCTTTCCTGGGAAATGAGGATAGACTAGATAATCAGATCCTTTCTAATGTTAAAATTATGTAAGTATACATCTATGTAGCCTCCTGACTGCTGCACAAAGTGTGTGTGCTAAATGAAGACAAACCAAAGCAAAAATCTGAAAATGGGTTTTGTTTTACCTTTTGTCAATATAACGGAAATCCACATTATGATTTATGTCTACTGAGAGTTAAAAACTCATTTAACAGTCACACATTCCCTCTTACATTTGCTCCTTTGCAACAGGGTGAAAAACTGAATGTCAAGTAAAAGTCGAGTAGAACTGTTTAATAAAAGGGTATTAGTTACTAGCACTACATTCAAAGGTAAGATCCTCATTTGACAACAACCCTGTGAGGTCGGGTTATTACATCATCTCCATTTCAGAGTTTAGGAAACAGACGTAAACAGAGGTTAAGTGACTTGCCCAGGGCCACAGGGTCTAAAATTCTTGGGGAAGTCAGTCCAAAGGTGACACAGGAAAATTAAATTCTAAAGAAATAATTATGATTAGAAAGAGGAAAATACCTAAAGAAGCTGATATAGCTGCACAAGGAAGTAAATGGCCCTCTCAGATTTTTAAAAATGGTATGCACAGAAGACAGAAGCTAGTAAATGGAAAAGGAAGCATGATCCTCTCAGAGCAGTACATGGAGCACTGGCAATATTAATGCTAATTAGGATCAACAAAATTGTTTGTTTAAAACTTTTGGGAGTAAAATACACTGAGGATGAGTAGCTGTCAAGTGGGAGAAAATTTTTGTATTACATTATTCCAGGAGCAAGAAGAAGTTCAAAGAAGGGATAAGTACAGATGAGATAATAATGGACAACAGTGTAAAAGTGCAAAGCTAAATTTTTTGTTTAGATACCTTGTTCTAAATTAAGAATAATAATATTCAGATAAGAAGGAATAGAAGTAAATGGTTAACAGAATTGGAAAACAAATAAGCAAAATTATATTATCTTGATCTTTAAAGGGCAGAATCTCGAACTATGTATACTAAGTAAAAATGCTACAAACTTGGCTTGGCTTATGAGCTATTAGAAAGAACATGTCTATGATCACTAAGAGTCAGCAGGGAGTTGATCAAGAAGGGAAGGGGAGAGGAACAAGCATTAACTGTGTGCCTGCTATGTGCCAGGCTCTGTTGTGAGTGCATTACAAATATTACAACCCTGTGAGGTCAGGTTATTACATTATTGTCTCCATCTGAGAGTTTAGGAAACAGAAGCAAATAGAGGTTAAGTGACTTGCCCAGGGTCACACAGTTGGTAAGTATCTGGGGCAGAATTTGAATTCAGGTCTTCCTGACTCCAGGCTTAGCATATTCACTGTACAACCAGATGCCTCTAGAATAGATCATACCACACTAGCTTCATTCTTTTATTTGTTACAGTATCACTAAAATTAGAAGACTCTAAGAGACACAGAAGTTTGAATTTTGGGAAATTACTTGCTGAAACTTCTCATGGCATCATTAGAAGATGGAGAATCCCGGGTTAGAGGACAGTGCAATGACATGGCTTCAAAACGAAATGAATGATTGCGCTCAAAAAGCAGTCATTAGTGGGCTCATGTTAATCTGGAGGGAGAGCTCTATTAATAGTGTTCTAGAAGTTGTCTGTGGTACTGTACAATTCAATACCCCCATCTTACCTCACTTCCACGCCCCAAGTTCCTTAAATGAAGGCATAGATGGAGTGCTCATCTAAAGAGTTTAATCAATTAAAACCATAGTCCATATTATAAAATAGAACAAAGATAAACGTAAAGTGTAACACTTAGGTTTGAAACAAGTACGGGATGGGGGAAGGTGTTACGTAGGGCTTTCAAGTGGATTGTAAACTTATTAGATAGGACTGTGACACAGCCAAAAAGAGGTTAAGATGATCTTAAATTATATATTAAAGGAATTAATAGGTCTTACTAGGCTCTGTACTGGGTCAGATTGTAATGGAAAATACTGTTTTCAGTTCTGGTGTACATTGAAAAAAAGTAGAATTCATTCACAACAGGGTCACCAGGACAGTGTGTTCTTTTTTTGCACAGTCTATCTTCTTCTTATTTCTTTCCTCACTGGGAGGTATATAGTATTTTCTTTCCTACTTCTCTTCCTGGCCGTTATTCTCATGCATTCTCCCAATGGAAAAAAGTTGGACAAGAGTGCTCCTGTCCTTTACATAATTCCAAATCTTCCTAAAAGATATGACAGGTTCACAAGATTCCTCTACAGCTAATTTTTTCAAGCTACACACAAATTTATATTTCTCCTTCTAACATATTAGCTCCTATAAGTACTCAAAGTACCAAAGGTATAATAGGACACCCTAAACTGGATATATTTTGTATATATTTTTTACTCAACATGTCCAGATCTGAACTCATTATCTACTTCCCTACCCCAAGCCCTCTCCCTAACTTTCCCATTATCACTGAGGCACCATCAATGTCCTAGTCACCCAAGCGCACCATCAACTGCTCATGATCTCTCATCCCCCATGTTCAATTTGTCACTTCTACTTTTGTAACATCTTGTACACGAAAGAACCCTTCTCCTCTGACACTGACACTGTCCTGGTGCAGGTCACCATCACCTACCTGCTTTGAGTTCTCCCCACTCCAAGTCTTTTCTCCATTCAAACTGATCTTCCTACAGCAGAGGTCTGACCATGTCACCTGCACCTCTGGCTCCTCCAGCAGCCACCTAGCACTTCTAGACTCAAATATAAAATTCTGCTTATCCTCTGAAGACCTTCATTTTTCAAACTATTTCTACCTTTCTAGTTTTCTTAAACCTTACTCACCCCTCCATCCTCTACTATCCAGTTATATTGGCCTCCTTCGTGTTCCCTGCACTAGGTTCGATGTTTCTCAACTAAGCGCTTTCACTGGTTGTATCCCATGCCTGGAATTACCTCCCTCTTCATCATCATCTCCTGGTATCCTTCACATGTCAATTAAAAATTTCACCTACTAGAATCTTTCCCAATTCTTCTTACTGCTAGTGTCCCCTCTATGTTAATTA
Organism: Notamacropus eugenii; assembly: GCF_028372415.1. Classification (NCBI taxonomy): domain Eukaryota; kingdom Metazoa; phylum Chordata; class Mammalia; order Diprotodontia; family Macropodidae; genus Notamacropus; species Notamacropus eugenii. The sequence goes on along the minus strand of NC_092878.1, from coordinate 2,484,135 downwards.
TCTCCAATTTATCTAATCCTTGTATATACATACTTACTTATCATGCTGCCTCCCCCCTTACACTGTGAGAGAAACAACTGCTTTTTGCCTTTCTTTTTATCCCCAGTACTTAATACAGTGCTGGGTACATAGCAAGCATTTATTTTTTGATTTGACTTGTAAAAGCCTTTACCTGATATCTAGGGATCTCTACATCCTCCGGGATGGTCTTCTTTATATCTTTCTGTCCTTGTTCCTATTTGAAGTAAGTAAACTGTAAACTTCTTCAAATAAGTAAAGATATAAAAGAAATATACAATAGATAATTACACATAATTCACAATTAAAGTCCCATGTACAACAAAATCAATTACCAAATGCTAAAGTGTAATCAATTATGTGACACACTAAAATGCAAAAACAAATGACATGCCATGTTCTATTTATCTCATCACCTTTGGAGTTCTTTTACTTTCTTTTACACTGATAAAGGGGCTACCAATATTCCTTTGAAGGCCTGGAGAAGAAACTTTATGATCCGGCAGTTTTTGATTATTAAAGGCAGGTTTATCAATAGCATTTCTTACGCCAAATAACATCATTATCACTTCCTTAGTTTTCTAATCAGAGAAACTTTTATCTGAATTTCTTTTTGACAACCAGTTCTAAAGAACAGGGAAAAAAAAATCCTAGATCCAGAAGGAACCTTAGGGGCCATATGGCTCAACTCATTCATTTTATGTGTGTTCGTCCTTCGTTGCTGAAGACAATGCCATTGGAGAAATGATGACATGACTCACACTTGACTTTGTTTTGAGTGAGGGAGGGCTGTGCAGGTCACCAGCCTCACTTCTCATCCAGAGCCATCTGAATCCAGTGACCAGATAGTCATCAGGATGACTGGAGATGACCCAGGATGAGGCAGTTGGGGTTCAGTGACTTGCCCAAGGTCACACAGCTAGTGAGTGTCAAGTGTCTGAGGTGAGATTTGAACTCAGGTCCTCCTAACTCCTGCACTGGTGCTCCATCCACTGCATCACTTAGCTGCTGCTCATTCATTTTATAGATGAAGAGAGAGGACTAAGGTAAGTGATTTGTCTCAGGCTAGACAGGTAATAAACATACAGCTGGATGGCTTTCTAGCCAGTAAGGAAACATGGCTAGTGGCAACAATGAACGTTATTATTTCTGCCCGTTAAAAAAGAGTTCAAAGACCTTATTCCTACCTAATCAATTTGCTATTCAGACATCTGCTCAGGTAAGTAAAGAGGACCCAATATAAATGATCACTCACTATAAAATTGAGAATTTTTTTATTTTAAGGATTCCGCTGAATAAACTAGTTAGTTACATGTTTTCCTGTTGTTCCCCAATTCATCCTGTTCCTTTTCCGGGTTATTGGGAATTTCTTCAGTCTGGATATGTCATCTCAAAGAATCTTGAAATGAGACTGAATTTTAGGAAAAATTATTATTACATCTCCTTATTCTGCTAACTCTAGGGATCCTGCTGAGAAGACAGGTTGGCAAAAAAAAAAATTCAGTCAATAGAGAATGAATGAAATAATGTGTTTGTGACACTGACAAACACCTAAGAAGCACAATTAAATACTTTATTCATAGCTATAAAAACAAAAACCGTACCTGTGAAGATTAAAATGAGCGTACTAGATCAAATCAATGTGACAGCTGAACTTAAAGGACGCCCCTGAGAAAAACAAGTCTGTTTCTACAAGTCAGGTAACAAAACTCCGTAACTCAAGACCAATTTCTTACTAATGCACTTGTTTATGCAACAAGCTGACTGCAGTGACAAGGACAAGGCTAGAGGTTGGCAGAAGGCAAAGGCGACCAATCCATCCCTCCTTGCTTCCAAGTGCACTTACTGACACAAAGGGAGTTTGAGACAGCTGGGGGCAATTCATTACCAGACAGAAATCTTAGCTGAGACCACAATTTATTTTCATAAAATTTAACATTTTAAATTCTACTTTGAATTAAATACTTTAAATTGTGAAAGTAAATCGTACAATGTACTGTACAAGATTTACCTACCAGAACATTTATAGCCAATATTTCTTTCATCTTGTATGATGCCTCTTTAAACCTCTGTAACTCCATGCTGTCTCTGTGACCTTTAGTAAAAATCAAATACAAAACATTTTAAATTATTTTCTTGTGGGTTTGTAAATGCTGTCACTGCTCTGTCCTGAGGACACAGGCTTTAAGTTGTTTTCTGAGTAATACTGAAAAATCATTGTTCTGTCCAGTCTCTTGTACAGTCCCTCTGGTGACCAATGAAAACATTTGGTCTTTGGGCCACAGACAATTTTGGCTTTCTGTGCAAAGACACATTTACTGACTCTATGCTATGAGATCTGAAGTGGTTCTTGAAACTCTTCTAGATATACAAGTACTCTGACATCTACAAGGAACTAATTATTGCAGCTGATAGCCTGGCATCAAAACTACTTAGGAAAATGAGCTTATCATCACTGCGCAGTTCAGTTTAGTGAGCTATCAGTACTAAATGACTAAAGAGTCATTCTCTCAACCAGAGGACTTTTTACTAGCTTTTTCATGTTTACATTTATTTTGAATCAATGCATTCTGAAGCTCCTGCTTTCATAATTTCAGGACCATTAATTTGATCAGTGTGGATACGCCCCCCATCTACTCCCCTACCACTTAAAAGAAGATCTTAGAGATCTGTTTTGGCTAAAACATTTATGATTCTGCAGCCAATCTGAATATTCTCTGACAACAGACATATAGTCAATCACCAGAACCATAATCCAAACATTTTCAATTTAGTAGGACTTAGCAGAGTTTGTGAATCATTGGTACAGGGTCACACACCTCCATGTCTCTGAAACTTATCAGGTGCACAGCTGCTTTTAAGTGACACAGTAAATGAATTAAGCCAAATTAGAGCAATGTAAATCTAGCTACATATATCCATTTTTGCTCTCTATTTTCAATATCAGTACTACAATGTGACTAAATAGATAAGTATCTAGCCAGGATGAATATAAAAATTTCAAGCTCTGTAACTGGTCAGCAATGAAACAGATAAAAGTTTTCAATAAATAACAAATATTTTGAAAAAACCTTATTGAGAATAATGGGACGGAAGAAGGGGAAGTGATAGGCATGATTAAAAAAAGGAAAAGAGTAATAAAACATTTTTTAAAATGAACAGAAAGAGCACAAGCAAGTTTAGAAAGAGACAAAAAAAACTGAACCAACTGAAACCAACATGATAAACTGGATACATACTTAAAAGAAACCATGCAAGAGAAAGTCAGTTTCACATACGGTAAGTACTTTGTACATGAAATGTATCTTTCCTGATATTTGTCAAATTTGTGATGAAAACTTCTTTAGAGTATACCAGCTTATAAATTTTTTTTTATTCAACTTACCTACAAATGCTCCAAATTCTACAGCGTCAGAGCCAGTACGCTCTTTGTCATGGGTTCCATTTCCCATCTGACTTGTGCAACTTGGCTGAGATGGAGTACTAACAAAAAATTTGCTTGGTGGGGATGAGGAATGTGGTGTACTATTAGATGAACTACCTAATTTCTGATTTTTGTTAATGATTTTTGAGGCCTCTGCACCATGTACTCTGTGTCGAAGTTCTGGAGGAAAAATAGCACTTGGAAATAAGGCACTGCCAGAGGAACCAGCCTCTGGAAAGTTGAATCCTTCCCTCCTAGTCATCAGATCTTCTCTCCGGGGTATCAGAGCTGAGTCCTGACCAGCCACCTTACATTGGGGATCTCTTTCATCTTTTATAAAAATGTTACAAAGAAAAGGATTATTATTTTCAAGATTTCCTTGAGGAACAGAAGCACTAACAGTGTTTCCAACACACTGTTTTTTCCACAAAGAAGATCTTACAGGTCCGTCATCAATAAGATTTTGAGCCAAATGTTTAGAAATGCTCAATTCACGTGTGATTTCATTGTGAACTTTGCTAGCTTCAGAAGCTTTCTGAGCAGTGAGTGTTTTTAATGTATCTACTGTAAGTGCAGAGAGATCCTGTAAATGCCCAATCTGAGAATCCAAAGAATGTAACGAGCGCTTGATGTAGTTTACTCGATCTCCGACTTCTTTGATCTGAATGCACATCTGTTCAACCCTGGAAGGACAAAAAAAATTGCCAACATAAAAAAGAATAAAGATTTTTGTTTTCAACACCCATAAATAGTAACGTTCAATATAATCAAGTTAAAAAGCAACGAAACAATGCCTAAGGCAAACTCTATGACATCAGACATGGTTCTTCGCACAATGTACAGCATGCATGCTTCAGGCAACATAAAATTATAGCACGTATTGTGTCAGGCACTGGGCCTTTTCTCGAGAAAAGGCAAAAATGGAGTTCTTGCCTTCAATAAGCTAACATTTTTTAAATTCTTTTTTTTACTTGTTTTCAGTTTTGAGCTCACATTTCAGTGGTGAAAATAGCACGTGTACATTATTATAAATAAGACTGTCCTAGGAACTGCTGCTGACAAAACTATGCATTTTACTTGTAGGATAGATATGTAAAAGAAATGCTTCCTGCTTCAACCTTGTTGCAAAGGATTCTGATATTCCTAGGAAGAACTCAGGAGCAGCCCAATTTACCCATGTTGCACTTGGGAGTGATCCTGGACCAGAGCTATGCCTGCATCTTCATGGATGGGGGAGCCTTCTGAGCATGGGTGATGGGCTAGCGATAGGGCTTGGTGTTGGGAGACTGAATGTTACACACAAAGCAACACAAACAGCACCACTGGAGGGTACAGTACAGGGACACTGCACTGACACAGGGTAATGCTAGAGAGATTAGGAAAGGCTCTAGAATCCAAACAGAGGAGTTTACTTTACACTCTGAAGGTCAGAGAGAGCCATGGATTGTACTGGGCAGGGGAGGAATGTGGTCAGACCTGCCCTTAGGAGGATCGCTTTGGCAGCTGAGTGGAGAGAGGAAAAGCAGGGAGAGTAATTGGCAGGCTATAGTACCAGGTGGCAGCAAGGGCACTGAGAGAAGGGGAAGGCAGGAATGACAGGACTTAGAAACAGACTGTATATCAAGAAAGTTGATTTCCTAAAAAAATAAAATCCTGTTTGGCATTTAAGATCTTCACAAAGTGGTCCATTTCCACCTTTCTAGATTTCCTGCACTTCACTTTTCTCTATGTTATATTAGCCTACTACACGACCCTCTCCAGTTTCTGTGCCTTTGATGTAGCTGTCCCCATGCCTGAGATGCTCTCCCTTCTAACGTCAGCCACTTAGAATCCCAGGCTTCCATCAAGAATCAGCTTTCAAATACCCCCTTCTGCAAAATGCATTTCATGACCCCTAAAGAGGAAAAAGCCATCCTCATGAAGTTTATCATCCACCCACTCTTTAGGTACCCATGGATAGGTTTTCTCTCTCTTAAAATGTAAAGTCCTTGAGGACAGGGACTGCTGTGGCTTTTGCCTGTATTTCCAGTGCTTAGCACATGATGCCTAGCATGTTGTAAGCATTCAACAATGCCTGCAGACTGGTGCTAATCCTATCAAAATGATGTTCGAGAAATTTTAACAATACTTCACCTTTCCCATTTAAAACAACTGCAAACTTTTACTTCTCATCTGACAACAGAGGAAGTGGAAAGAAAGAAAAATATCGCTCTAAAAACAGCAGTTCTCAATTTCCACCAAAAAGACAATTACATAAACTAGGTTTGGGTTTTTTGTAATTTTACTAGGAACACCCAGTAAGTAATTTCTCTAATGATATGCTTCTACAACTTATCTTAGATCCTCGAGGCAGCACTGAGAAATTAAGTAACTCGCTTGGGATCATACATACAGTACATGTAAGGTATGAGACTTGAATCCAGGTTTTCCTGACTCCAAAGTAGTCTCTTTATTCACTGTGCCACAACGCCATCAACCATAGTACTTAACAAAAATATAGGATGTAAAGAAGCATGTTTCCACCATATACAGAAATGTGTTACATCAAACAAGCAGGATTTTAAAAACAACTCATTTAATGTAAGTCTCTTAACCTTTCAAAAGTGACACGAATTCTCTCTTCGCTTCCAGAATGGAATTTGTCATCCTTCTCATTAAAATACATCTCGACACATTGTTCTTCAAAATCATGAAGTTTCTTTTGATCTTCTTCTGTTAAGAAAAGTTCTAAAAAAATAGCAAAACAAAGAATAAGAGAAAAGTTATCAAATATGCCTGCAGGTAACGATCAAACAAACAAGTGGTTGACTAGTTAAGAATAGAAGACTATCCATCAATCCATTAAGACAACGGTTCAAAAATTCATTCTTTCCTAGGCTACTTTAGAATGCTATTAGACGACATGGATGTGAGATGAGATCTAGTACAGCCTAAATTCTCATAATTTAAGCTAATTTCATCTTCGATATACATGAAAGACAAAACTTGGCAGTATATTTTATAAATATAATTATGTATTTGATACATTTGCATATTTATATATATATTTTGGGTTTCACTATAAAAATACTTTATATGTTTTTAAGCTAGACTTGCCCAGCTCTACTTTAAATGCCCCATTTATATTCTGCAACACAAAGCCTTACATTTTGCCCCTGAAGACATTTGGCTAACTATTGCTAAAGCCTTACTCTGGAGTAAATAAAACTAAAACCAAGCAAAACAATTAAGATCCCAATAAAGTGGGAGCCTTAGCATACTGTATAGTTCAGAATTACAATGGGGAGCAAAGCAGCTGAACTGCACGAAGAAGGGTAGGGGCATGACTCTTGCTCTGAGAGTAGTCTCACCTGTGCATCTAAGGTATTCAAGTGAGAGAAGTGATACAACCATTAATATATGTGACAGGGGTCCTTAGCACTCTGCTCTGTGGGGCACCAGAAGACAGTAGTCCTTTTATCTCTTTAATCTGTTGGACCAGATGTTCTCTCTAAGTTATCTCATTTTAACATTGTGTGAAAGACAACACTGTCTTTAGTTTGGTTTTGGCTAAAACTTTGATACGCAGATTCTTGACTCCTTTGTTTAAGGAAAAGAATGCGTTGGAAACTAATACCAATCATATACTAACACACTACACCAAAAACACCGACTGATATTCCCCATATTTTGAGCCATTGTGGACTATTTCATTATAACTCTTTCTCCTTACCTAAACCACTTGCTTTTGGGGCCAAATGATCAACAAGAATTTACTGAAAGTTTAAGAAGGCAGTATGGCCAAGTAGCTAAAGTATTGGGGGCCTAAAGTCAGGTAGACTTGGCCTTGAATTCGACCTCAATGGACAACGGGAACAATGGACAGAGGAAAATGTTGAGTCTGGCCTGATAAAGATGGAGAATTTAAGAATGGTAGGAAATAAAATTAGAAAGGCAAGATGGGACATTATGGAATATTTTGAAAGTGAAGCAGAGTGGCACAATTTGATGTGGTTGTTGCAAAAGAGGGATACTGCAAGTTCTTGAGAAAAATGGGACATGATGAAAGCATTTTCAAAAGATCTGGTAGCAGCAAAAGCACTGATTGTGTTAATGTCATACAAACAGTAGGATAAAAATATCCAACAACTACAGCAATACAAAGTTTATTCAGTACTATTTATATTTCTTATGCGACATGTTTACTTAGGCCAATAATCCAACAAAGTTAATTTAACAAATTATATCCACTGTTACAAATGTGAAAAAAAATCACCACAAAATTTTTAAGCTGTAATATTATTTAATAAATTGTGAAATGAAAAGCTTTTGCTTCAAAAAAATCTTTCTTACTTGGTCCATTTGAACTTTTGTCCTTTTTTCTTCTTTTACATATACAACAACACATGGAAGCCACATGGCTGAGGACGATAAGCGGTGGAGGCAGAACTGGCTTTTCATGATAAGCCATAATGAAATGATAACGCTGGTACTTCCAGACAGTGTTTGAAATTGCTTTTACTTGAAAATATACATTGCTATGGGACACAAAAGAAAAAACCAAACTTTAGTTGACCACATTCTTTGAAAAAATGTAAATACTAATTAAGAAAAGTTCTATTACCTTAGAGCCCTAAGCTAAGGTCACAAATAAAAAAGAAAGTACTGCTAATAGATACACATACTAACAAATGATGCAATTTACAACTTACTTGGTGTTAAAAAATTCTCATTTGCATTTTTACAGAGATATTAGTAACTTAAGAGTTGAGTCCTCATTTATCTTAAAATTTAGCAGTTCTTTTCCTTCAGAATAATTAAAAGATTTATTAAAGAGCCATCTGTATAAGGCACCATGACAGGCCTTATATATAAATTCAAAAGAAAGGCTCCTAATCTAAAGGAGCTTACCATCTGCCCCTGAAGTTTAAGAAAGGCAGCTAGGTGGCACAGTAGATAGAGAACTGGACCTGGAGAGAGAAGACATGAATTCAAATTCTGCCTCAGATCATGACTAGTTGCGTGACACTGGGCAAGTCACTTAGTCGCTGCCTGCTTCAATTTCCCCATCTCTAAAATGGGGATAATAATACTACTTACCTCTCAGGGTTGTTATGAGGATAAAATGACATATTTGTAAGACATTTTACAAACATTAAATAGCTATTATTACTATTATTTGAACCATGATGCAGCACAGAAATATATTACAGCTGCCAATGGGCATGAAGACAGAAAAATTAGTATTAATCCATGATCAGGAAATTAATAGAATGCATCTATAATGACATTTATGGTTTTGAATTAATGATCTATGTAAACGTAACAATAAAGGGCTTTTAGCAAACATAAAGGAACCAAAAAACATTTGGCCAGTATTTAGATTTGGGGCTAAAAGGATAAACAGAAGTAATAAATTATTATTGTTTTGCTGGGTTTGACATCTTAAACTTCTAACCAATCACTAGTGGTCAAACGACAAGTTTATGTAATAGGTCAGTAAGAAAATTCAAGTCTTAGCATTTCTAGTCCAGATCTACTGCCGCCAACTGGTCGTGATGGTAACTGCAGGTGGTGTAATCCACTGAGATCCAGGTTTAAATTCCTCTTCTGTTACTCACTACTTATTTCATCTTGGGCAAGTCACTTAGCTTCTGCAGGCTTCCATTTCACCATCTACTAAATCAGATGACCTCTAAATTCCCTTTGAGTTCCAATCTATGATCAACCCTCCGATGCTAGAAAATTGCAAAACCCAACTTAGTCTACCACAGAGAAGTTCATGTAGTGCTTTCCCAAGGGAATTCTCTCTGTGTGAAGCTAGAACCAGCTAGCCTAACTCATTGATGGATGAAGGAGACAGGGTAAGTACAGCAAGAGTTGATCCTAGGAAGTTGAATAACTCAAGGTAAAACACATTATGGGGCAACTCTTGGCCCACAACAGAACCTATCATTTTCTTTTATGTGAAAATTCTGAAAAACAACAGGAAGAAACTCTTAAAATGGGTTAAAATAAAGATTAATGGACAGCCAGAAATAGGAAAGAAAGGCAGTTTGAAATGCTTAGAACCTAAACTTTCTGACAGTGGGAATTTGATATTTTTTTTCCCTCTGTATCCCAAAGACCATCTCTTATAAGAAATGGTTATTTAATAAGATAGTTGGACTGAACAGTTGATTTGACAGTAGCTATGGAAGTTAGAGTCTAAGCTGAAAAGGTCCTTAGAGGCTATCTATTCCAGTTCAGAGACTACAAGGGAAAAGAATCTGAAAGTTGTAGAGTATAAAAACAATACTAAGTTTCTACTTTCAATGATGCATGTGAAAAGTTATCCTTTCCTTTCTTCCCAAGTATCATCCATAGAAGACTGTTTATTTATATAAAAAATCCGTCCAATATTCATCTTTATGGATCAAGATTTGTCTACTCTCCACTACCGGTTTCCAAAATATTGGCATTGTGGGGCAGCTAGGGGGCACAGTATCCACTATGCTGGGCCTGGAGTCAGGAAACTCATTTTCCTGAGTTCAAATCTGGCCTCAGACACTTACTAGCTGTGTGACCCTGGGCAGGTCACTTAACCTTGTTTGCTTCAGTTTCCTCATCTGCAAAATGAGCTGGAGAAGGAAATGGCAAACCATTCCAGTATCTTTGCCAAGAAAACCCCAAACGGGGTCATGAAGAGTCAGACATGACTAAAAGCAAAGTACCAAAATATGATAAGAGAAAGACAGAAATGTGGTCATAAAAATTATAGGAAATAAAGTTTTGTAAGTGACCAAAAAGACCTACAAACATGGAGTCAATCTTTTAGTATGAGTACGTAAATTTACATTAAAAATCTAATAATTCTATTTACTATTACGAACAGAATCACAACATTAGAATAGAAGGGATGCTACAATTAATCTAATTCTACTGATGAAACTAAGGTTCTGAGAGTGAGATAAAATTCTATGTACATGCTTCCAAAGTGAGTTAGTAACAGCCAGAACAAGAAATGGGTTCTTGATATTCTCCCAGTCTCTCTCCATCTTCAGTACACACACACACACACACAACTATCCCAATAATCCTCTGCTTAAGCAGCTTCTATTGCCCTGATGATGAAATACAATCCCTGCCCAGCGCTCGAGGTGCAGACACACTAACCACTTGTTGCTTCTGAACAGAGAGCATCCATTCCATCTTCTGATTCCAGGCCTTTGAAAAAGCTGTCCCTTCCTCTTCTTTGTCACGTTCTTCCTCTTGGAAGAGCGTCTCTGTTCCAGGCTATGCTCAAGCACCCCCTCTCATGAAAGGCCTTTTCAGAGTTACCTCTTATGCCCCCCACCAAGTTTCCCAGTTGTGGAAGCTTCCACACGTAAAAATTACTTCGCATTTATCTCTGTACATATATTGTATTTCTACTCCCAATCCCCAGAAGAATGCAAGCAAAGTCCCTGATAGCTGGAATTCTTTCACTTTTATCACTGTATCTGTGGCAGCAAGCACAGCCCAGGCTCTCAGTAAACACTGTTCTAGTGTACCCTTCTTCGTTAATCCTCCCAATCTCCCTCCAACGACTTCAAATCTTGTTACTTTTGAGGCCCTTGAACTGCTTAATACTTATGTTCCCTTTTCTAATTAACTGAGGGATCCTCCCATCTCTTGGAAATAAAACCAAGTTGAAAAAAAATTAAGATTAATTTATTTATAGGAACAAGTGGGAATGATCAATTTAAAGGGTAGTTTAGAAATGGTGAGGTTACTGACATTTTAAAGAGCTTGGAAAGAGTTACTAAATATACTGTTTGAACTTAAGCCTACTGAAGAATTCCATATCCACTGCACAAGTTATGTGTTTGATTTAAATAAGAAAAATACCTATCTAATTAGTCACTTTAAAATAAGGTACTTACTTGAAAAATGCAATAAGAAGATTAACCATAATTATGTACTGTACAAAGAGGTAGACTGCTTGAAGAAATGGGGTCAACCATGTTCCAGGTCCACAGAGACTTTTCACATTTCCTTCTGTATTATTTGCACACACTGTGGAGGAAACAAAGGCTTTTCTTACACGTATGTAACATTTAGCAGCTTGCAAAGATTTGGAGCTATTTTTCATAAAGCTCGCTATCTTCTAGATTAGCATAGCAGTCTAAAGGAAGGGATGAGCTTGCAACTCAGTGTTCTTCCCCAAAGACTTTCTATACCATATATGGACGAGGGGCAGGGGCAGAGAGGAAGGGCATGTTTGTGTACATATGCATGAATGAGGACGTGAATCTACTGTCTATAATCTCCCTGATGGACAGCATATCCTGGTCCTATTCTCCCAGAATACAGGCTAAATCCTGTGAATCAATCAATCAACAAACGCTTATCAAGTGCACTGAGCTAGGGACCACGAAAGACACTGAAGATACAAACACAAAGAATGAAACGTTACTTGCTTACATTTTGACGGGGGCAGACATGGCATAGAGACAACATAAATACAGAGTGAACAAGCACAAATATACACAAAGTAGTTACATACAGGGTAATTTGGAGGGAAGGCACCAACATTTTGGGAGATCAGGAAAGGTTTCATTCAGAAGACAGTGCATGAACTATGTCCTAAGGGAAAAAGAGGAATCTATGAGGCAAAGGTAAAGAGGGTGTATATTCCAGGTATGGGGTGCAAAGGCAAGGAGATGGGAAATACAGTATTATGTATAAGGAACAAGGAGAAAACCAGTTTGGCTGGAATACAGAATGGGGAAACTGGAAAAACAGGGCCAAGTTGTGATGGACTTAAAAAAGCTAAACTGAGGAGACCGAGGAGTTTCTACTTGGTCATAAATGCAACAGGAAGTAGGTGGTGACATGGTAAGATATGCACTTAAGGAAAATTGGTTTGGCTACAGTGTTTAGGACAGAGTAAAGTGGTGACAGGCTCGAGACAGGGAGACTGATGCCAAAGTCTAGGTGAGAGATGATAAGGGTCTGAACTCAGGTGGTAGCTATATGGGGGAAAATGTTGGAAGCAAAATTTATGGTGGAGGAAGAAAAAGTAAGATGTGGCAACTGCTTGCACAGGTGGAATGAGGGAGAGTGAGGAATCCAGGATGATGCCAGGGTTTCAAACCTTGGAGACTGAGAGAATGGCGGTGCCTTTGACAGAAATACAGATGTCTGGAAGAATAGGGAGTCTGGGAGACAGACTGAATTCAGCTGTAGACATGTTCAATCTGAGATGTCGCTGAGATACCTGGTTCGTAATGTCTAGGAGGTAACTGGAGATGAGGGACTGAAGTCTAGGGAAGGGACTAAAGTTATGTAAGAAAGGAGTCATTTGGATAGACTGTTAAAACCATGGGACCTTGACAAAGTTGTCCAGAGGGAGTCTGTGAGAAACTATACAAGAGACCTCCTGGCAGAGATTTGGCATTTCATGGGAGGAAAAGACAGGAAAAGTAAGCAAATGCATAGCACCCATTGGTTTTGGTTCTTCGGTGTCCATAACATCCCATAACATCAGTGAACACAGACCCAGGAGAAGACAGTTCCAATTCCTCCTAAAGAGGCTATAAGGAAAAATCCAAAATCCCCTACATAAAATGGGAGAGACGTGAGTAACTAGAAATTAATCCTTAATATTTAATGAGTGACTGAAATGAACAATCTTAGAGGTTTAATAAAAATATAATCTCCTCTATCCCATTCTGTCCCTTTAATCAATCAACATTTATTAAGCATGGCAGGTGCTGTGCACTAGGGTTACAAAAAAAGGCTAAAAACAGTCCCTGGCCTCGATGATCTTAACAGGGGAGACATGCAAATATATATACATATATATACATACATCTTTATAGCTGTCACACACTGGAAGAGAGTGAAAAATGAAAAATGAGTAAGGGTCGTGTAAACCAAGAGCGTGGCGAGGCCACTGAGAAAGTAGTTTCAACTTAATACACTGAGGTAAGCTAGGAGGCACAAAGCTAAGGCAGACAAACTGCACATGAATAAAATTAGCTCAACATTCTCTTGAGTCACTTTTCTCTAAAGAGTACACATGTAGAAAAAGACACCAAGAAAGGAATCACAAATTGGATTTGACTATGTTGAGAAAAAAATGATTCTGGGATTTTATTTCAGCTTATTAAAAATTAGAGACATTAATACCATAGTAAAGGAACACTCATACCAGATATAATCTGATGTTGCACTGTGGCATAGTAGTGACTCTGGCTTTTTGAAGTCTAATGCCAATGGAACACAAGCTTTGAAAAGACCAAAACTAACTCTTCTTTAAGTGCCAGAACTTTTAAAAGGTTAAACATTTTGCTAGGGAATGTTTTTCAAAAAAAATTCTATGAGATACCTAAAATTTTACATTTCTTGATGACTCAGAAATATTATTATAGTAACTTTTTAGTTTCTTTTTTGTTATAATGTTAGCTGCCATTATCAATATGTTTCCATCAGTCTCTCATTCCCCTTTTTTGTTTTTTTCCAGTGTAGGTGAAGACCTGATGCCTAATATGTTAGAACGGCATGTCAGATAGTTAAAGAGGTTGTGAATAAGGGACTCAAGTCCTCTCCTACATATAAAGTACGTAGATCCATAGTATTATGGTTCTGTGCTATGTTGGGTCATCTAAATTTATTTCTTGGTTCAAAGCCATGGGGCTGAAGTTGCCAGAATTCTAATCTCTAGGCAAATATGATTTTACAAAAATACCCCTTGGACCCATGAAAAAAGTCATATTTTAATATTAGATAGCACACAAATGCATTTTAAAACAAAATCTTACCATCGATTTCATATGCATAAACTTCACCAAAAATCATCCAGTATGGATTAAAAACAACATCTTTAGCAAGCCTCCAAGATGGTGGTTCATGAGGATAAAGTATTGCCTGTCTGGGAACACCAAAACTGAGCAGCACAAGTGCCATAATTACAACGATGTAAAACATGTTGGCCACCTGTTTAAAAAATGGTAACAGTAAAAATAAATGAGAAATTGAAAACAACCAATTATTTTCACCAAAAAAATTCAGTGTTAAGGAGATTTCTTACTTTCTTTTTTCCTCTAATATCATTCAACAAGACCATACTCTGTGGCCAAAGGGAATATAAACTGCAATCCATCAAGATGATCAAATTGATAATGTTTTTGAAAAAAGGCATGTATTTAAGCCAGTACTCCCAAACAGAAAAGTTACATTGACCTTGAAGTCTCTACGTTTCCCAACTAAAATTTAAAAAAAAAGATTTCAAGAAGCTTTTCTTTACCTATGGCTTATCCTTTAGTTAGAATTACATATAGAGATAATTAACAAAATTAAGTTACAATGGGGAAATGGCAAATATGTATGATCAATAAATACTAAAGGAATTCCCAAGAGATCAATATGATCAGAGAAAGGCAAACAGAAGAAAGGGTAGCTTTCAGATGATGAGAGTAAAGAAGAGAAGGATTTCTGGAGGGCTGAAGGATGGAGCTTCTAGAGAATGGTAGTGGAAAATAATGAAGTAGGTGAGGGCAGAATTTTAATGTTTTTCTTAAGTGATGGTGAGCTACCAAAGGCGTTTGATTAGTGGAGTAATATGATAAATTACATTTACAAAAAAACGTAAATTATATGGTTATTGTTTATCAGAAAAAATATC
The DNA here is from genome assembly GCF_028372415.1 of Notamacropus eugenii. Lineage (NCBI taxonomy): Eukaryota > Metazoa > Chordata > Mammalia > Diprotodontia > Macropodidae > Notamacropus > Notamacropus eugenii. The sequence goes on along the minus strand of NC_092878.1, from coordinate 2,469,064 downwards.
ACAGAACAAGTCATGGTAAATCAAAACCCTTCATCCCACTTTTGGTCAGCACTCATTCTAACGTTCTTGTTTATGTTACGTAGAAATCCATTTCCCTGTGATTCTCATTCACCAGTTTAGCCATCTAGGGCCAAACAAAATAAACCCAAGCTTCTTTTCACATAAGTCCTCAAATACTGGGAGTAAAGAGTTCTTATGCATTGATACCTTCTTCAAGCTTTCTCTTTTCCAACTGAAATGGCCCCAGTCTCGTATAAGTGGTGTCAAGCTCCTCTCTGCCCCATTTTGGACCTTCTCAAATATACTAATGTGCTTCTTAATGAAAGAACACAACGGGTATGGAAGTTTTATTCACTGTCTTAGGGTAATCTGAATGACTGAATCAGGTCAAAGCTCAATACAAATGGCACATTATTGTGATGGCCTTCTTACAACCCCTTCAATGTCAACTATTCCTATCTTTGGTTGTTACTGACAATTTGCTGCATGTGAAGTGAAGCTTCAATTGTTTTGATTTGAATTTCTATTATTACTAGCGATGATCAATCTCTGATATGGTTGTCAATGGTCTGTAAATCTTTTGAGTATTCTCCATCTTCTTTGACCACTTATCTAATGGCATATGGCTTCCAGTTTAACGTACATTTATTACCTTGTATATATAAATCTTTATCTGGGATATGTTTTTTCTCTAATTACTTTTCTTATTTTGGTTGTACTATTTTTACTAGCACAAAATCTTTTCAATACAATGTAATGAAAATTAGCTGTTTTATGTTTTGTGATTATCCCTACCTTATCTACTATCATATATAATTATGAAAAAGACTTTGATTTTATTTTCTGATTTTCTTCTCATTTTTAGGGTGTAATCTTTAAATACTCAGGTCAAGAATTCATATGAGTATATTGTGGCATACGACAAATTATAATGGTATAAACCTTTACGTCCCCAAAGTTTAGGTATTATCAAAAGTTAGGTTATTGAGTTCAAGCATTTCTGATCCATCACCATCTAGTCAATTCTACTAATCCTTTTTTATTGTTGTTAATAAATGTAATAAAATATTGCTGAAATATTGCGTATGAAGAGTACAGGGAGGCATGGGAAGATTTACAACTGATAAAAAGCAAAGAACAAAAACCAGAATATAGACAATGGTAACAGCAAAGTAGACAGAAAAGACAACAATAAAACTGAAGCTGAATCCACTTTAAGTGTACTTGTCCTTGAAGAGGAGATCAGCAGAAGTGGGAACAAAATATACACTTGACCCGTGTGTTGGTTAGGTTTGCTGAACTGCTTTTTTCCCTTTCTTTTCCATCCTTTGTTATAAGGGGTAGCTCTTGGGTGGAACAGGAATGACAGCAAATAAAGGTGATGAAAAATAAATGATATCAATAAAAAAATGTTAAAATACAACTTCCTTTCCCTTTTGAAAAACAGGGCACTGCCCGCCAAGCTCCGGCACCTGGCTCATTCTCCACAAGTTCTCAGACTACAGATGGCAACTTCCAAACGGTCACAACTGTGTGAGCCTTGAAAGATGAATTCACTTAAATTATGTAGGTTCTCTCTTACCACCTTTCCTCACATACGCGAGGCTTCAGTTTCCTTTCCACTTTGGAGACTGTTTGCACTGACATCAAAAAAAGAAGCAGAACAGGAGTGGGCTAAGTCTACTTTCTCAACGTTATCTGACAGAACTACACAACCTTCACTAGAACAAGGACGATGGCATCTCTGGCTTGAAGAAAGAGAAATTTAGAAGGTAGGACAAAATAAAGAGCTAAACTAAATCAATACGAAAGCACCCAAAATGTTAAAAGGCATAATTCTATGTACCAGGTGGGGGTAGGGCAGGGAGGAAACGCACGGTGCTGAGAACATAAAGGACGTGATATGTTCCTGGCCTTGAGAAAGTCTTTACTTTTGGGGTTGATTTTATTATAAAACTCGGGCCTTCTCACTGTTCCTTACAAACAGCATTCCCTGTCCTGGCTCTGTGCTTTTGTACAGTCTGTTACTTCTGCCTGAAATTCCCTTCTTCTTCCCTATTGCCTCTAAGAATCCCTTGTTTCCTTGAGAACTCATCAAATATAAGAGGCCTTTCAGCAAACTCTCTAAACAGCTAGTGCCTCTTTCCAGAATTACATTGTATTTATTTGCTATATAAATTCTAAGTTTATATGCTGCCTCCCATCATAGAATACAGTATATGCTCCTTTGGGTAACAGGCTATTTTATTTTTATGTATCAGCAGTACGTAGCGCTCTGATGGACACAGGAGATATTTAACCAATCGATGTTTGTTGATGGATTCTAGTATACTAATTAGTTTCTTGTTCAACAACAATCATTTACAGGTACGTCTCCTACACTAGAGTGAAAAAAGAAAGTCAATTTTCAATGTTTATTATAAAGTGTCTGTTGCATCACTTTGCCAAATCAAGATATATCAATAAATTTTAAAAATATTTAGGTCCTGTAAAATTCCAAATTTAGTGATGCACTACATTGACCATGATTTCTAAAACAAAACTTAACCTGTCTGCTAATTAATACTGAAAACAGTAAAGTGTTAGGTAAATATGTTAATAAGAAAAGATGTTAACTGTGTCCCTATAAAATATTTTTGAGAATACAGATTGAATGATCAAAAAAAGGAGGGGAGGTGACAAGATTCTGGCCTAGTTAGCATTTGCCAAATTATATTCACACATAAGGACCAGTTGCACTAAGCAGCTCCTAACTGAAAATGTTATTTCAAAAGAAGAGCAGATGTAACTTTCATAGTAGTTGGTACTAAGTCCTCACAATTCCCTGGTTTCTTACCACAGAGGCAACGAGATGACACAGTGGACACAAGGCTGGGCCTGGAATCAGGAAAACCTGAGTTCCAATGTGGCCGCACACATCTGCCAGCTGTGCGACACCGGGCAAGTCACTTAACCTGCTGGTCTCAGTTTTCTCTACTATAAAATGGAGACAATTACAGCGCGTACCTTGCCGCGTTGGGAGAATAAAATGAGATAATACATGTGAAGTGCTTAGCCCAGTACCTAGTACACAGTAGGTGCTACGTAAATGCTTATTCCCTCCCTCTCTCCCCACATCTGATTTTCAAGAATCTGGTCTCAACCTACTTCTCTAATGTGACTTCTTATTTTACAGCCTGTCTTCCCACTGTGCCCTAAACGAGCTGTTCTCAGTTCTAGCTTGGATACGTATGCTTCCCTCCATCTTTCCCAACCTTCAAAGGCATAGCATAGCTTTATAGAAATGACTTCAGGCAATGTTATTTTTATCGTCGGCATGGCGTAGCCACAACCACTGAATTATCACTCCAATTACTTGCTTTTTTCTTTAAGGAATGTTTTCTAACTTTTGTCTACTTGTTATGGTTTTGCTGATGATTAACTCCCAGATAGTTTATGCAATTTGGAGTCACTTTTGATAGGATTTTCTATCCTATATTATTCCTTCCCTCTTGTAATGGCTACATAGAAATACTGATGATTTTGCGGATTCATTATATCCTATTCTATTTATGTCATAATCTCTATTGTTTCTTCATAGATTACTGAGGATTCTCTAAACAAACCATCACGTCATCCACATGCAGGGGTGATGTCAATATTAACCAAGTCAATTTATAAATTTGGTGCTACTCCAACCAGTTATTAAAGGGACACCTCACAGAGCTAAAGAAAATAATAATATTCAGACAAACAAAGGATCTAAGATTCCAAAGGAAACACTAAGAAAATAGTGGGACTAGAAGGAATTACTCATTTCTGCACTTCCAATTATACAATAAAACAGTATTCATAAAAACTATTTGTGATTACTACAAAATAGGAAAGCAGATCAGCAGAAGAGATTAGACAAGGGATTCTACAAGTGCTGAAAGATTTCACTTCAAACGTGGCAAAGATGGGCAAAAGACGGCAACAATTAACGTTAGGGGTATGGTGGCATCATGGGCACACGAATGTCCTGTTGGTAGAACTTTATTTCCAAACTTCTGGAAATCACTACAGGATAATGGTAAGAAAGTGTCCCTGTCCCTGTTTTCTGACCCCAAGATGTGATTATCAGGCATGTACCACAAAGAGTCTCCATAACAAAGATATTTATAGCAGTCCTTTTTGTAGTAGCAAAGAATCAGAAGGTGTATGTGTGTTCATTAACTGGGGAAATGTGGATATAATGGTAGAAATGGATACAGAGAAGCATGGGAAAACTGAAATGAACTGCTTCAAAATGAAATAAGAAGAATCAAGAAAACAACATACATAATTACAAAATAATATAAACGGAAAGAACAATAAAACAACAGAATCTGAAGCTGAGAAATTATGACTAAGTGTAGCTCCCAAAAGGAGAGCTTTGAGGAGTCATCTCTTTACAGAGATTGGGAATTATTGGTGTGGAATACTACAAATCAGATGTTTTTGATGTGCTGGTTGCTTCTACTGGAATTTATCCTTTTATAAATTCCTTGCTACAGTTCATGACTCTCTAGGAGGAGCGATATGTCAGATTACGTATATATAAAAGACACAGAAAAACATTAAAAAATAAAGGTCCTCAGGCAGGTCTGGGATTAGGATTAAGAAGCACTGCTCATTTCCTTCTTGTCCTGGCCATTTCTTTACGCAAATCACATTCCAATTATTCCCTCACAACAGTCCATTTCCCATCTCCGTGTGTTTGTTCAGGTTACCCTTCGTGCCTGGAATTCATTTCCTCATCTCTGCCTCTAGGATCTTTAATTTTCTTTGAAACTTGGTTCAAACACCACCTTTTAAATGAGTCCTTTTCCTGAGACCCTCTCTCCTCAGCCACTAGTGCACTCCCTCCAAAATGACGGTTCTTAGGCATTTACTTTGAATAGACTTTTCACAGAGCAAGCTCTTTGAAAGGAGGGTCTGTTTCTATGTTGTCTCTTTATTTGTACCCAGCTCCTCACCTGAGAAATCGCGATTAATAAACATTTGCTCGATGAGTGATGAAGACTTCCCTAGCTAAGTTGTTTCTTACTTTGTCTTTGGATTTCTAGCACCTACCGTACAGAAGAAAAGGACTGAAAGGCTTGTTGGACTGGACTGAAGTCTAGACCTCAATGACATCTCCTGGGAATTCCTCTAACATCACTTTACCACAGAATTCTACATGTATGATCACTTGATGATAAATTTAGAGTTTCCTCAGAAAAGGCCTCTAAAGGAAGCCTGATCCAACCTTCTCACTTAAGGATACTGAGGGTCACAAAGAGTAAGACGCTTGCTTAAGATTATGGTACCGCTTTGGGGGGGGGGGTGGGGGGTGGGGGTGAAGGTTATCTAAGCAAGCGTTAATATCTTTAAATTTAAGAGCAATGTTTTCATACTCCTCTTTGCCTGACAACATTCAAAATAAACGATACAATGAAGGCACAATACATTGAATACTGTGTAACTGATTTAATTCCACAAGAAGATTCAGGAGGTCAAATTACAAATACATTAAATTCCCTGTTTTCCTCAGAGTGGGTTTATAGTAATATTAATATTTAATTTTTTTCTAAATTTGACCCAAAATCACCAGACCACTTGAAATTTTAAAAACATATCTATACATATCTATACACATATAAATAAAATCGGAGCACATTTAACCCTAACCCTAAATATATATACACACACACACACATATAATCAATAAGCATTTACAAAATGTGCCATGGCTAAGAGTGGGGGATAGAAGTACAAAAATGAAAAATCCCTGCCACCAAGGAGTTTACACATCCTGTTGTTAAGAAAATGTGAAAACAAATACTCCTATATAAGCTATAAACAAGATAGATTTTGTGGGTGGAGGGCACTGTTAGCTAGAGTGCTGAACAGGTGACTTGGTGCAGACATCCTGAGAAGAGGTCTGGAGGAAAGAGGATTGGAAGAAGGGGACGGGACACATTTCATGAATGTGAGCGGTGGGAGATAGTTTTGTAAACAGGCAGGGCCAAGAGCTGTATTATGTGTGAAAAATAGGCAGCCAGCGGCAATTTCTGCATAGAGTGTGGGAAAGGGAGTCATATATAAAATATTAAGGCTGGAAAAGCAGATTGGAGAAGGTAGGTGGTAAAAGGCTTTAAAAGCCAGAGAGAGGAACCTAGGAAGGGGAGGGGGCCAAAGGTAGCCTAAACCCAACCATTAGAAATAACATCAAATGTCTTCCCAATGTGCTAATAAAATGATCTAATAGATTTTTAACACAAATCAAATAAGCATTACGACACTGAGGTTTGTCATCTGGTTAAGGCAGACATGTCATTGTTCAGTTGTTTTTCAGATACGTCTGACTCTTCATAACCTCATTTAGGGTTGTCTTGGCAAAGTTAATGGAGCAAACGGTTTGCCATTTCCTTTCCAGTTCATTTTATAAATGAAGAAAGTGAGGCAAACAGGGTTTAGTAACTTGCCCAGGGTCATACAGCTGGTAAACGTCTGAGACCAGATTTGAAATTGAGATAAATGTTCCTGGTCTAGTGCTAAACAGAATTCTCTGAGCCACCTAGCTTCCTAAGGCAGATATGACAGTAAGATAAACATTTTCATTTTTAGGAAGAAAACATTTATGCACACGTGCATATTATCGACATTTCACTTGATATAAACTTACCATTTTGCCAATCATCATTACATAAGGTCCCGCTTGTTGATTTACAGCTAAAAAATCCAACAACCGGACATACCAAAAGATAATATTAAGACAGTAAATCAATCTTCCAGCAACAAATATTTTTTCATTTTCAAATTTCCATTTTGCTCCAAATCTTAGTCCAAATCCAATGAAAAAAGTCACAATGGCAATTGAATCACTGATGTTGAAGTAGTCACTGAACCACACTTTAACTTTCTGGCTTATTTTCCCAGCTTCGGACATAAAAATCTATATTAAAAAAAACCAAACACAAACCAAGTTAAACATTAGATTTTTTTTCCCCTTTACAGGATTATCTCAGTACTTTAAAAAGCCCAACATTTATTAAAATAATCCGATCCAAATATTATCTAAAAATGCATTAATATTATTAAGCGAAAGCCACTGTGCTATACCATAGGAGGACAAAAGCCAACAGCAGCACAACTCTCTAAGAGTTTACATACGACTGGGTGGGAAGGGAAGACATGTACAAGTAAATACAAGCTAACAATTTCAAGAAGGAATGTGAGCTAAAAATTGGGGGGGATCAGAATATGCTTTATGTAGACAGTACCCAAGTTATGCCTTGAAGAAAGCTACGGATTTTAAAAGTTGCAACCACTTGTGTGCAAACGCACAGAGATGAGAAGCGAATATTGCTACAAACTAAGACTAGTTTCACTAGTATAGAAATAACACAAACTAGAACTGGAAAGAAAGGTGAGAGACATATTGTAAAAGGCTTTAAAATGGTAAGCTTACGAATTTATATTTTATCCTAGTGACCAAAAGAAACTACTCTAGTGTTCTGACTAGAGGGATGATGCGCTCAGATTTGTTTCAGGAATATTTTGGCTAACTGTGTGGAAGAAGGAAAAGCAATGAGGAGGCTTGTAACAGAGCATGGGAGAAGTGATAAAGACTCGAGTCTAAAGAACAATTCAGAGGTGAGATAAGGAAAAAAGCAGAACCAGTATGACTTGGCAGCTGATCTCGACAGGGGGTCCTACCCACAGAGGAGAGTGAGGAGCTATCGACAACCATATCAAAGATGCCCCAAATCACCAATAATGACAAGAATGCACATCACAGCAACTCTGAGGTTCCGCCTCACGTTTATCACATTTGGCAAGGTCGACAAAAAAGGAAAACGTCAAATGTCGGAAGGGGGCACTGACACACAAATGACGACGGGTTGTAAACTGTGCCCAAAAGGTCGCCAAATCAATCAGCGACATATCCCAAAGTCGCAAGCACAAAAACATCCTTAGCAGTCTTTGTTCAGCTCAAGAACTGGAAACCTGGGAGTGCTCATCATTTACTGAATGGCTGAACAGAGTATGGAAGGTGAACACAACGGAATGCCATTGTGATGTAAGAGATGACAAAAGGTACGTTTTCAGCAGCATGTGGTGAGACTGGTGCGAACCGAAGCTGAGCAAGGTGAACAGAAGCAGAAAATTCTACGCATTAACACTGCTCCTCTCTCCTCTCAAGGCCTTTGCTTACTTGTCATTTGATGGGGGAATCATCCAAATACCTCTGCCCTTTTCTGAAAACCAGGCCACCACCATTTGTGAGCCCTATTCCAATCAGTCTCTCCAATCCCTCCTCCTCCAGGGAATTCCAGGTTCTCATATCCCTGCTCTTTGGACAATCCTGTGCAACGTTCAGAGTTTTGAAGCAGGTGTTATCTGATATTTGCCTTAATTGATGTATCAACTGTTCCGAAAAGAATCTTTCAAGGAATTACTGGAAAGTCTGTTCCTAGCTTGCCTTACATGTCAAAGGATTCAGCAAATGTTTTACTGTAAAAATGTTTGATTTAAAAGTTAAAGTTTTTCAATTCTAATTTTATCTTCAAATTTGCCAGTTTAATTGGATGGAAAATTCTGGGGAAATGTTTGTGATTTTCTTTACTTTTTGTTAAATTATTTAATAAAGTTATTATTAATCTGTTTATTTTCTGAGACTGACAGTATAGCTTTCTATGTTTTGTGTCAAGTGAATAATCTGTGCAATTCAAGTTGGGGTTGCTACGTAAGTGATAGGACAGTCTTTATCAACGGAGCTCTGGAATTTGACAACCAAGGGTCTTGCTGAGTTGAATCAGATTTTCTCTCTGAATTCTGGTGAAATCTGTCTATCTATGTACAGTACACCCCTATATAGTCTTGTGAATGGGGGAGGGGGTAGTTTTCCTTTAAAAATAGTTATTCGCACTTATCTTTGCATTTTGGGGGCGTAAGATGAAGACCAGTTAAAAAAGTTTTAGTGATGATTTTCACTGATGTGGACTCTATGACTGACGGTACCAGCCTCCCTGATGTTCTTTGACCAACATAATGCAATCTCCTGACTCCCACGCCTAGAATTCTCTCCCTCCTCCTCTCTACCTCTTGGCTTCCCTGGCCTCCTTCAAGTCTCAGTTCAGTTACTATCTTTACAAGAAGGTGCCCCTCCCCCCTTGATGCACCAACAGTTGTCTGCCCATTATCTACATGAAGGTGCAGTTGTTTTTGTGTTGTCTGGAGTCCTCAGGGCTTAGTGACTGGCACAGATCAGGTGCTAATTATTAATACTTATTGTCTTAAAAAAAAGTTCCTGCCATGTCCACGTCATGACGAACAGAACTCTCCATTTTAACAATTTAACAAAATAAATCAACACACCAGTACCATCAGTGAACATCTTATTCAAAATACCATGTTTTCCCGTTAGTCCTCAGGTCATAATCAGACACAGGTTTCAGAGTTCTGAAGTCTTTTAATGGTATTTTCTCACATTATTTTGGCCAATGAGTAAATTATAATAGTTCCATGTATTTTTGCTTTGGATCACTTCGTCTGAATCTCCTGTTTCTTACAGTGTCACAACAGTCCACAACATTTACAGATCACAACGTGATCAGCCGTTCAATGAGCGCTCACTTTCCTTGCAGTTCTTTGTTACCACAAAGTGAAACGACTAGAAATAAATGCCTTCAACTTTTGAATCTCCATTTTATTGATTTTTATTACCAATTTGCCTTGTGTTTTTACTGCTACACATAAAACAGAAAGACTCTAAAATGGAATGTCATTTTCCTTCTCACCAGTATTAGATATGAGAAATTTCATTTCTTGGGAAGACGGTGAAGTCAAGCTTGACATTGTCCTGGTAACTAATTCTTTTTTTTTTTTGGAGGGAGTGGGGGGAATTTTTTAATCCACAATATTTGTTCATCATGCCCCATTTGCTACTTTTTTCAACTTAGAAGTTATTTCTCTTTTTCGGCTTTCTGGCTGCTGTCCGTTATTTGTGAGTTTTTAACACGTATTATTCACAGAGGGCAGTGGGAGTGGAGGAATTGAGAAATTCACAATTTCTCAACCATCTTGCCATAACTATTAAAAATATTTCTAAATTTACCAATTTCTTTGAAAATTAATTTCCATGGACGGCTGATACATAATTTAAAGGTATAACAAAAAAAAAAAAAAAGTAAGCTACTAGGCAGCAAATAGGTATTGGCTGTTAATACCAAGGAGAGGCAAGAATTTAGGATGAAAAGATCTCTGACTTTCAGGAAGTCACTCGACTAATGAACCCCCATGAAGCTGAGTCCAAGGCAGAAACATACAACAACATACCACAGTATTATGAAAATATTATGAAAAGAATGTTCTGGCAAATCCAACCTTCCTATAATTCTGAAGTAGAAAAATTTCTCTGAATTGTGGCAGCTCCGTCCAAACCTGGTAGAAATCTTAATTACATACTTAGCTACTCAGTCATATAATCTGGCCATGTTTTCTGGTTACACAGTGGGTGCCTAAACAGTAAATTATATGGCTAACATGACAATACCTGTATTAGAAGTGCCATAAGTAAAAGGGCCAAGTCATTCACAAGAAAGGCAGGTGTTCCAAACATACCTCACGAACTTTTTCAATTGCATAGGTGAAAATGTAAGCAATAACAATCCATTCTTGAACTGAAGGTAACTGTTCCATTTCTACAAGAACCACAAATGTATAAAGCATCAGGAACCCTAAGTACGCCAGCTAAAAAAAAAAAAGGCAATTAAAAAGTTAAGTATCTGAAAACATTTATTCAATAATATGGAGTTTTAAATGGATGTTTTGGTGGTAAACATTGGTTGATATTTTTATCCTGCTACTTTCCTGAACGAAAATCTTAGAGGAACTCACTAAAGCAAACTTTATCAACGGTGTCCTGTGTCCTACACTTCCTATGAGGTGGCGCTGTGGCACAGGAAATAAAGAGCTGGATCTGGAGTCAGGAAGGTGGCCTCTGACACTCTCTGTGTGACCCTGGAAAATTGCCTCATTTCTGATCACAAAATGGGGATAATAATAGGACCTATCTGGCACAGTTATCACAAAGATAAAAGTGAGATAGTATTTCTCAAGCACTTTGTGAGCCTTAAAGGACTATAAAAGTAGCAGCTGCCATTACTATTCTTATCATTACTGATGGATTACTGATCATGACGGCCATCACTGATTGTGCCAGCTGAACTTTCAGGCCATCGCATGAGCCATTCCCTCCACTCTGCTAATCTGTCTTACCGCTTTTAACAAAACCACCTTCAGGAAAGCTTTCAAGGTTAATCTCACCGTCTTCACTGCTGTACTTCACACTGATTCGGGTTACGCAATATCAATACCTCTTCATACACTGCTCCACAAATCATTCCTTCTCATTACATCAGTTCCAATACTCTCAAGGACAAATACAAGCATTTTTGTAATTACAACAGACTGATGTGTACAGACAGAATTGTCATATATATTGGGTTAAGAACAAAAACAAAAAACACCCCAAAGATACTCACTGTATTAAACCAAAATTTCACAATTGGTGCATGATAAAAAGCATAAAATTTCCGAGTGATTGGGAGCTTTTTTGGTTTTATTTGTATGTCAATTTCAGTCTTTCCTTCATTATTTTCCAAAACTCTGATTTCTTTGAAAATTTCCTAAAATAAAAAAAAATGATTAGCTAGTTATTCATATTAAGCTTAAAATTTTGCTTCTTTTACTCATGTATGGCTTCCTTACCAAAGGAATTTCTTCTGTAATATTCTGGAAGTTGTTTTCACTGTCTTCCATAGTCATTTGATGAGCATCTTGAGACTGTGGGATGTGGGACATTTCTGCCTTGGTTTTATATTCCAGCATTAAAATGGCAGGTGGGACTAAGATGCTTAATATCACCTAGAAAAATTTAAAGACTTACAATCTGTTTGATAAAAAAGTCACTTTTAAGTAAGACCAGTAAAAGACCCAGTATAGCTTTTAACAATATAATACTAATAGGTTTGTTTGCTTTTTCCTTGTATAAACTAATTCCATCGGAGTAAGAAACTCTGGTGAAGCAACTCCCTCTACTAATGCAGTCTGGCAATTGCTCTGGGACACATTCTTAGAAAGCAATCGAGGCACAGAGAGGCTAAGTTATTTACTCATAATTTAAAAAGTGCAATGTGTGAGAGGCGGGACTTAAGCCAAGGTTTTTGTATGACCAGTCAGGGCTCCTACCATGACTACTACTAGGTAGCAGCTTTTTTTTCCCTTCTAAGTAAAATGTGAAAAAAGAAAAAGTTGGGGAAAAATTAGTTTCTGTTACTTATACATGAAGCTTAAAGAGGCCGGGGTTAAATTCTGTTATAGAGCAAACCATAAAATTCCACAGGCTTTTTCCTATCCCTCCCCTCCTCAAATTTCTGTACTTATTATAAACACAATGAAAGACCAATTATTTTCTAGACTATTTCTTCAAATATTAATCTGTATAAAGATATATATTTTGGCTTAAATTCACATATTTCCTAATCAAGGAGTTTTAAATTTAGGAATATTATTCCAACAAAATGTTCATGGTACAATAAAACAATCTCCATTAAGAGCCATTTTTCCTAATTTTAAGCTGAATCTCTTTTTAACTGCTCCACAGTATGGCTTATGCTTACTCAGCATGTGCTTCTATAAAGAAATGTAAACAATAAAGGTTTGTTTCTACAGAAAGTTTCATCTAACATTTCAAAATTAAAGCATAAAAAATTTTATGTAGCAGGTTTTTCTCTGCTAACCTTCCATCACTCATTTTAGTAACTGATTAGTAACCATTACAGATCTATCTACACGTGCCTATAATTAAGGGCTATTTGACTGTTTACTTACTCTGTACCTTATTGGGAAAAATATCACAGAGCGTCAAAAGACAAGTTTAAGATGCTACCTCCTTATAAGGCAAGAAAGAATATAAACATTTAGCCAAAATTCTTGACTTCAAAATAACCACAACAAAACAGAGCAAAAACCCACGAAAAAGGCCACAAAAGTATCACAGGGATCCATGACACCCTCTGTCTTTACAGCTGCCAGGGCAGCCAGAGGCAGTCAAGTACACAGCTTGGTGCTCCGTCCTACTTCCAGCTAGGTGCTTAAGCAGCAATCACCCTAAGTGTCCTGTTATTTACTTGAGACTCTAGTGGCTAACACAAAAGGAACATGCCATTACTGGGCACAGCAGGCTAAGTACTTCCAGGATCCTTCTCTTCTTCTAGAAAAATCAACACAGCTATCCTATTTAGTTTGATCTATCAGATAATATGGTGTTATGAAATATACCTTGTACCATGAATTTTTTCTCATGTTCAACCTTCCCATCCACATATCAGATAGGAGCATTTGTGTACAAGTATGAGCAACAAATGGTCGAAGCCTTGAAGACACTGCTAACTTAAGGCAGGTTGAATTACTCCAGTTTTTTAATTCATATGTGAGTAATTTCATGGCCATTGTTTCATCTTGTCTGAAGGATTGTTCTAGAAGCTCGACTGCCAGCTGACCAAAATCACTGTGAAAGGAAAAAAGTAGATAAAAATGATTGAGTTTCTGATTTCCATTCATGGAATTTCATTTTTTATACTATCCTACTATACCATCAATCTCCTAGGGCTATGCCAACCACTAGTCTTAACACCAGGCTTCCTACTTCTGATGAATAACACATGTCAGAATTACTCAAATGAATATAAAACTAAGAAATGTTTCCATTCCATTGAAATGTGGAGTGTACACCTTTCGGGAATTTTCACAAGTCCTAAAATTGAGATTTCCTTGTTCATCTTCCTGGGAAACAAATCTGTGGGCCTCTGGAAAAGGTGAAAAGCCAGGACAATTCTAACCAACGTTTGGTGTCTATGCAGAATCTTAAAGTGAGAATGGTATGATGCAAAAACCTACACAGACGAACTGACAGGGATCTAAATGCAAAGAAGAACAATTCATTCTGCTATTAACAATGAAAAACCCTCTGAAGAAATTACTTAATGCTTATTAAATCATGTCGAAGAGAACTCTGGGTTTCCACTGGCCACAGAATCATTTTACAAGTATACATGGACGTGTTCTAGAACGTGTGCCCATTATAAGCCCTTTACAGAACTCTCACCTTTCTTTTCATGCACAGTATGACTATAACCCTATTTCAGTCTTTTAATAATTTAATACACAGAACAGCATATAAGCTTCTTAATTGGTTACCCCAAATCTGGTCTCTCCACACTCCTTTCTATATACAAAATAAAAACCACTATGTACTTGCTTTCCAGATTAAAATTTTCAGTGACTATTTATCAGATCAAGTCCAAAAAATTATTCAGAACTTGAAAAAAATGCACAGATATTATAGAGAGATAGACTTTTATTGAACTTTTAGGAAAAACTTCCCAACAGTTAAAAGTTGTGAAAAAGCAGAATGAGCTGCCTCCAAAAATACTGAGATATCTGTCACCAGAAGTGCTTAAAGTAGATTCTGGATGACCTTCACTCACAGCTGTTCTAGAGGGGCTTCCTGATTCAGATACAAGTTGGACCAGGTGACCTCACAAGTCCCTTTCAGCATTGAGACTCTGTGGTGCTATGATACATACGATAGGCTAACTCTACATGGAATACCTTAAATCTTCCTGCTTCTGTACTCTGTGAGCAGAATGATCACTGCACCCCCTTCTGGGCCTATTAAAACATGTCCTTGAAGACTCTGAACAATCCCAGATCACCTCCTCCTCACTCACTGTCAAAGTCTCACGTGTTTCTTCTATGTTTAAAGTTCTGTAGTTATTACTGCGTAACTGTTGTGGATACGGTTTACTTAGCAATGATTTACTACTTACTTTGTAACAAATCTATCATATTGTCTTGAATTGTTAACTTACACATGCTTTCACACGCACACGTATGTTTTATCTTCACCAACTTGGCTGTAAATTGAAGTGCAAAACTTACATCCTTTACATACTCCCCACTCATCTAACATTTAAAATAAAATTTATTTTATTTATAAACCTAAACAAAAAACCTCCTTTTTGAATGCTTAGCCAAAGAAGAATATTTTTTAAAATATTTTTTAAGTGATGTCCTTTCTTCACTAGAAAAATAAAAATAAAAGCAAATTATATATTAAATAGGAGATGGCATTACATGAGCCCTTTCGGTTCTTTTATTTCTGGTTAAAAAGACATTCCATAAGCTGTGAGCTGATCCAACCACTCTGGAGACCAATTTGGAACTACGCCCAAAGGGCTACAAAAATGTGCATACCCTTTGACCCAGCAATATTACTTCTAGGGCTGTATCCCAAAGAGATCATGAAAATAGGAAAAGGACCTACATGTACAAAAATATTTATAGCAATAACTGGAAATCAAGGGGATGCCCATCAACTGAGGAATGGCTGAACAAGTGGTGGTATACAAATGTAATGGAATACTATTGTGATGTAAGAAATGGTGAACAGGCGGACTTCTATGAACTGATGTTGAGAAAGGATTATGCACAGTAACAGCCACAGTGTGCGAGGACTGATTCTGATGAACTGAGCCCTTCTCAGCAATGCAAGGGCTTAAAACAGTTCCAAAGGACTCATGAGGCAAAATGCCACCCACATCCAGAGAAAGAACTATGGAGTTGGAATGCAGAATGAAACAGACTATTGATCTTCTCTTTTGTTATGTTTTGTTTTTCTCCTAGTTTCTCCCACTTGCTCTAATTCTTCTATACAACAAGACTAATGTGAAAATATGTTTAATGGGAATGTATTTGTAGAGCTCATATAAGATTGCATGCAGTCTTGGGGAGGGGAGGAGGAAAGGGGGAGAAAATTTAAAACTTATGGAAGTGAATGCTGAAAACTGAAAACAAATAAATGAATACATCTGGTGAAAGTGTAATTTACTTGGAGTACTGCTTCAGCTCTTCTGAGGTGTCATCGACCAGGTCGCTCTGCTTCGCCTCGTAGGCCATGGAACGGTACATCTTACAGGCCACCAGCGCTTTGGCCATGGACTCTTCGCCGTGCTGCCAGAAGAAAAGGGCCATCACCTGCCTCTTCATGAGGCAGGCCCAGATCAGAAGCTCATTGAGCGGGTACGGAAACCGCCTGGTTTCAGGATCATCAATGTCAACGATTTCATCTTTGGTCTTCTTCTTCTTTCCTTCTTCTACAGAGCTATCAATCTTGGGGAAGTGAAAAACAGAAAGGGAAAACACGTACCTCAAGATTTACATGGAGATTTTACAAAACCCAATGCACTTATGTTTGCAATTTAGCATGACAGATCATGATATATCGTTTTGCCTAAGTGTGGCCAACTGTAAACACAGAATACGAGAGCTGCTCAAGGCTTTTCTTTGAAGTAGGTATCCTATTAAAATCAACCAGCCCTATTCTTAAACACTCCATTTAATAAAAAAGGCCAAATTATATTATGAAAAAATGATCATTAAACAAAACTGTCTACATAACAAAGACTCCAAGTTGTAAACTAGCACTCGTTTTAAAAACGTAGTATCAAGTAAAACAAACTGAAGCAGAACCAAAGAATTCAGACGGTCCCTGGGGAGTATTAGAATCAGAAAAGGCCTATACGTTACTTACTGATTAAAATATGAAATAAGGTCACATAAGGGTTACCCAAATATTGGGGAGAATAAATAATGAAAGTGAATTTCCACATCCATATGTATTGTCACCCATAATGTATTTTTGTCTTACCAAGTTCTCAATGCTCTATCTGAATATACTGGGGGAAAGAGGAAGAGATCAAACACTTATTAAGTGACTACTGTGTGCCTGGGAGCATTCCTAAGTGCCATTATTAACCTCCTTGTACAGCTGAAGAAACTGAAGCAATCAGAGATTCAACAGCTCACGAAGCTAGTATCTGAGGACAAATCTGAACTCAGGATCTCCTGACTCCAGGCCCCAAAGATCTATTCACTGTACTAC
Organism: Notamacropus eugenii; assembly: GCF_028372415.1. Lineage (NCBI taxonomy): Eukaryota > Metazoa > Chordata > Mammalia > Diprotodontia > Macropodidae > Notamacropus > Notamacropus eugenii. The sequence goes on along the minus strand of NC_092878.1, from coordinate 2,452,071 downwards.
AATACCTATGGTTTCTTTACATCTGTATAACGTGTCTATGAATTTATAATATTTCTGTTCATGTCTATTACCTGTCTGCAAATCAACTTTTAACGCTTTATCACTCATTTGAAAAACACGTACAAACAGTATCAGCCTGTACATCATTTGTCTTTGCATATTTATTTTTTTCCATGAAGAACCAAAAGACCTACTTTGTTATGATGTCAATGTTACATGGGAAAACAGAGATGTTCAGTGTATAAGGAAAATTCAAAACACTATTTTATAACATTAAAAAATGTCACATAGCTCTACTATACTTAATTAACATGGGTCAGGTCCAAAGAGGATGTTACTGAGACAAAAATACCTTTGGTCTGTAAGGCTGTGCGGTCTTGATGAAATGATTGTGTCGCGTTTTTTCCCTTTTGTCTTCCCTGTTACCAAAAGACTCATGACTTTTTCGCAGCTGAGGAGTGCTGCTGGAAGTGTTTCGTCCAGATCGCTAAAAATGAAAGTTTTGTTATTTTTCATAAATGTTTAATATAGTTACATTTAAAGAAAAAAAATCTCTAAAATCATATATATAAATTAGATAACATAACTGAAGTCCAGTTTAGCTGCCCTGGATTTGAACACTATTACTTTACAAGTCCAGTGGGTTTCTTACAATGCCTAACGTAGTTTTTCTTCTACGTTTACGATACTATGCACTCACTATTTCTAAAAGAAAATCCACGTACCCGATTATTCCCACCAAGGCTGTTGTATATGACTCTGAAACGCTTTCGAGTGTAAGTGCATCTGTAGGTTCCTCCCATGAGGTATTCAATGACAAGTCCTATATCGATCAGAGTTATCTTATATCCTGGAGGAAGGTTCCCCTAGAAACAAAACATTCTCATCATATCCGTACAATAACTGATAGTCATATGTGAACGATCCACAAATCAGAAGTGTTCTAAGTACAAATGGTTTATTTATATCTGTATAAGCAGGCTCAATCAGGTAATGAAAACCGGTCCTTACATTTATTAAATTCATTTATAGCCACTCAGGGGCTGAATAGGACTAGCTGCGAAGGAAGAGGAACAAACATTTCTGACTTAGTGACTCTGGAAGGGAGTGTGCGAGACCTGAGGTCTAGGTCCTATGAGCAGCCTGGAGGGCAAATCTAACCAACAAAGATCCTGCAGTTATCCTTCGTGACTACGGAATCTTCTCAGTAACCTGAAGCAAGAGTTGTGAACAGTGAAGAAAAGACACGTCTCTCCAAGTCTACAAATTCCCTTTCACCTACATTTTAGAAAACATATTTTTCCATAAGTGTTAGAAATAGCACTTAAATTCCCAGACTATTAACAACTTTTAGACAGAGCAGCACTTTATATACATGATTACTTCATCCGATTCTCCTAACAACAAACGCTATGGCCTTTGTGGGTGAGGCTTTTCAGAATCTGAAAGCTCCCCAATGCCGCCATGATGCTGACTCTGACCCACTTAACTAACTACGAAACCATGGTATTTGAAATTTCTGTAATTTAGTAGTTTAAGCTGTGCCTGGCTCTTCATGACCCCACTTGGGGTTTTCTTGGCAAACATACTGAGTGGTTTACTATTTCAACGTCTCCAGCTCTTTTTTACAGATGAAGAAATTGAGGCAAACAGGGTTAAGTCATCGCCCAGGGGCTCCCAGGCCTTCCTGATTCCAGGCCCGTTTACAATTACAGCAACACAAAAACAGAATATTTTTGACATGATCGCACAGATGGATTCTTAGGTACTAGTACAGAAACCTAACCTCCATTCATCGCATTGTTCCTACAAGTACTTAGCAGCCTCACATCCCAATTACTGCCTTACAAATGAACAGATTACAAATCTAAAGTGGGGGAGAAGCAGTGTTAGATTAGACCTACATAATTTTCATCATTGTAGTTAATATAAATCTTGATCTGGGGCACTTTCCTATTCCAGAACAAATAATAAATTAGATATGTAGGCCTGCGTCTGTACACTCAAACAGCATTATTTTAAAAATCTTTTCTTCTACATGCTTCATATTTATGACTTAATTCTGCTGTGACCTATTCTTCCCAGATGTTCTCATCCTCTTAATTTATTCCATGAGATCTGTTTTGTAGTTTAATATTTAATGTCTGTTTTTAGAATAATCTTGTTGCAGAAGTTCTCAAGAATAACACCAAAGACATTTATACTTTATTATTATCTGTCTGCCTAAAATCAAGGGTTATAATGGATAATTTCTTCATTTTAAGCATGTTTATTTAGCTCCCAAGAGAGTTCCTAAAAATAAACTAATTCATTCTGTATACTAACAAATGCAAAAAATGAATTTTAAGATCTCTGGCAATGTCCATTATCACAGGAGAATACTGGAAATGACAAACTGGTGGGGGATGAGAGGACAATCACAGGTAACAAAAATTTGAAGCAAGCAACTTCTTCCCACCCTCACACCCCTCAAAAAATTGTACTTCTTACATACACAACTTATTTTACATACTCTGGAAAATGCCCAATCCTCCTTTCGGTCCCTTTGAGTCCACACTATATATAAAGAAAAATGTACATGGCAAATTTTTTTTTTTAAATTTGGGCCTATTATCACAGCAAACATATAAAGTACAGCTGCATCAACTCACATGTCTGGTGTCAGAATCAACTGTTCCCTCTTACTAATTCACACTGCAAATATGAGGGAGAACTCCTGGACCCAAAGCTTGCCATCTTTCCTCTCATGCTAATCAATTAAATGTTTCCTTCTGAAAGAATCTTGCTAAGTGGTGCCAGTTTAAAAAAACAGAACGGAGACAATTAGAATATAATCTACACCTTTCCTACGGGATTGCCATCTGCTCAGAGTCAAATGAAAGGCACTGAAATGAGGAACCAAACAGTGAAAGATTAAAAGGGAATCGATAAAAACTAATACTTCCAAATGAAGATTCACTGGGTTAAGATGTTTTAAATAAAGCCATCTGAGTACGTGTAGACACAGCCTTCTCAACACACACGTTCATGATTTCGAGAGGCTGTCTAGAATGGCATAAACTGCAAAATGCAGGTTGGAGCCACTAACATACCCTGATGATCGTAAATACAGTGAAGTGAGCACATGTCACAGGATCCAAAAACACGATGGATTTTAAGGGGTTATATAAAACTATGAATACAGAGTATTTTGAAGACTAACGTGTCACATAAATGTACACTTTTATTTCTGAATTATTCTAATACAAGTCAACCTAAAAATCTTTTATTGTTCCTGTGGAAGGAGGGATAAAGGGGTATAGAAGAGTGACAGGACGAGTCTCTTTCAGGAGCCACTGATACACTGCAGTAACATCACAGGTCAGGACATTTTATAATTTTTAAACACAAACTTTCGTTAGCAACAACTCAAATTCATAAACAATTAAATCTAGACGGAGAGTTCTTTTGTTTTCATGACTCTCTGAAGGCACATTTACACTTCTATTCATGAACAGAGACTGCTGTGTCATGATAACGCACGTCAGCAGCTATTCTGCCAGGTGTAATCTTAGAGATGTGCCAGGGGAACTGTGAGACTACAAAGACTTATCCAGGATCACACAGTCAATATCATTTGGAGGCAGGAGCTGAATTCAGTGCTTGATTCCAAGGCAAGCTGCCTATCCACTAGGCCACTACCTAGCTTGAGGAATATTAGAGGAAATTTAAAAAATAGTTATTTTTGCCAATTAAGATAACTCTAGATATCAATTATCTGTTAAGTCCTATAAAAAAATTAAGGGTTTACTCTATTTTCAAAAAAAGTAAAAACATACCTGTTTGACATCTCGAACAAGGTGAAACAGCATTGGATTAGTTGGGCCTTGTTTCTTTTTGGAAAATGAGAAAAAAAATTACAAATATTAAAAATACTAGAAAACTATCAATGAAGCTTAGAAAGAATTCAAAACCAAACATTCACTTGCAGAAAGATTCTGAGCCATTGATCATCTATACAAAGATTTTCTCATAGACTACCAGAGTTTTTTAAAGAAGTCAAGGCAAACAGAATAAGCATCTTAGGCAAAGCTTCAATGGTATTTATAATGATCTATGTGACTAGGTCATAATATCAGTTTAATCAGTCAGTAAGGTAAGAGGGAGTTGTTACCATCCAAATATAATAGACCTTCCTGATTTCTTGACGAGTGCCTTTTCTCCTCAAATATCTCTTATCTGTATATATTTCATGTGCATCCATGTACCTGTTTCCTTACTTTGTCAGACTTTAGGCTCATGAAGGACCGGAACTATCTCATTTTCTTCCCCTTGTACTCCCCAGAGCCTAACTCATTGCTTACTACACAGCAAGCACTTAAATACTGGTAGACTAAGAAATTATAGGAATGTATCTGTTATACTACAGGGAAGAATACTTCAATATACCTAATGATTATTTTCTCAACACAACAGAGAAAAAGCTCATGAAGTAGGAGCTACTGTATTCTAGTAGAAAAAGTAAAAATTTATTTAAAAAAATAAAAAGTTATGTATAATCACAAATTCAAAAATTCTATGATTTTGTAAGTAAAGGGAATTCATCATGTAAGAACTTCTGCCAAATCTACCTCCTCTCTATATATGAGACTCAAATCAAGTTCTTCCTTATTTATTATTTGACAGTAAGTTCTCTCCCTGCATCATAAATTGTGTATTGCTAGTAATCTGTGACATCCTTTCACAATGCCCTGGCACTCTGATATCCTCTTTTCTTAGTAAAGACACCTAAGATATAAAAATTTTAAAAAATTTATTCAGGAAATACAGTTTAAGAAATCAACACTCTCTTCCTCTACATGAGCTTCAGTGTCCTCTGTCCTAGAATACCAAGAATGTCCCCAAGGTTCCTTTTTAGTTCAAAATTTTTATGAGTCCTCAAGGATAAGGACTGTTTTATTTGATCACTTTGTTTCTTTCAGTTTACCATAGTGTACTGAATAGTAGGTCCTTAATAAATGATTACTGACTCTTTAATCTCCAACTAGATTGTAAGTTTCTAGAGGTGAGGGACTTTATGCTATGCTTCAAGTGAGGCTGGTGACCTTGTACAGCCCTCCCTCAGTCACGTCATCATCTTGATGCCACGGTCCTCTTTGAGAATGAGGGGCAAACACCATAACAAGAAGTAGCTAGCACACTACAATGAATAGTACCTGCCCACTAACAGTCAAATAACTGGTTGTAGATCAAATGAAGACATTTCAGAATTCTTTATCAATGGTACAATGAGAATGAAACAGGATTCAGCATACAAACACTTCCTTTACAGACTTCCTTGAAAGTGCTGAGGCAATGGAGAATCCAATGTCCTCTTAATTAAGAACTTTAGGGAACAAAGGAAGAATATTTGAAAACTAGTCCAGCCTATTGCAATAAGCACTGGAGTGCCACTAAGGAGTCTGTGCTTCAGTAAGAATCAATGAGTTAATCTATAACCTCCTATGGATTTGTTTCTAAACAGATTTCCAAAAAATAATATTTTATCGTAGCAAGGAAGAGAAACATGAAACTAAGAACTGAAAATGTTGTAGAGATTTAAATTACATTCCAAGTTAGGCAAATATATTTTAAGTAAAGTGGGGAAAAGTAACGCTTCACACTTTTTTAAAGGGATGGGAAAGATTTTGTGGAAGGAAATTTTTTTTTTTGAAAAAAGATTTATGGACATCTTTTGATTTTTATCCATCATTCCAGGCATTTCCAGATCGAGCCTCCACCCACTGAACTTTCTCTTCTTTTGAAAAACAACAACCAACAGCAGCCGATCAAAACCAGTTGATAAATTCACCTCCTCTGACAGCGTGTGCAAAACTGCCAATGAAAGAAGGTGGACTTCCTCAAATACTCTCCAAGACCAAGGGTTTCCATTGCAATTACATAGCATTGGGCCTTTTTTCTGAGTGAATCTGTTAGTGAATAACAGATTTCGAAAGCATAACAAGGAGTGGAAAGCAGGAAATCCGGTGAGCTGGAAGAGGGGACTCACACACCAGGGATGGAATCCATAGGTAACGAGAGCACATTTAAGGAAAAAGGAAAGATACTGATGTACAACAGCAGTCCTCAAACCTTTTGGTCTCAAGACGCTTTTACAGTAAGCTCAAACATTCTCAAGGACCCCAAAGAACTCTTTATCCCTGTGACAGATTGTTCTGTTTGATATAGCCAATCCTCACTTAGATTAGGTAGACCTTTACCAGAGGCTTCCCCTTCTGCTCCAACACAGCCTCAGGGCATGAAGCAGAGGATCCCTGGCAAGGCTTCGCTGCCACTGCTGTCACTGCCCCCAGCTCCCTGAGGGAGTTGAATTGGTAGAATAAGAATTTACTTAAAGTGAGAACTGTCTATATACAAAGAAACTCAGGCCTCACACAGAGATGTACTTGGAAAAGAACACCATATGACATGAATAATGTCTTAGTATTGGTATGAGAATAGTTTTAACATGATGGACCTCCTGAAAGGATTCTGGGATTCCACTGGCATAGAGGAACTTGGTCATTACGCATGAGATGACAGAGAACTGCAAGTTAAGATGAACTCATTATCCACTCTGGTGACTCCCTGTTGCCTTCAGGATCAAATAAAAACTCCTTTCCTGGCGTTCAAAACTCTTTGTGACCTAGGCCCTCCCACTTTTCCCCACCCATTCCAGTCTTCTTACACCTCATATGCATCTACGTATTCTTCAAACTGTCGACACTGGCTTACCTACTACTCTACAAAAAGGACACTACATTTCTGGGTATTTTTTCTAGTTGTCTGCTTTTCTGTGAAACATCCTCCTTCCTCATGTCTAACTCTTGGTTTCCCTTTAAGCTAAAATATTACCTTGTCATAAATCTTTCCCAGCCCCTCAATTCTAGTGCCTCCCTCTGTTGGGTGTAAAGCTCATTTATCCATGTTTGTTTGGCGCTTGTCTTCCCCTTCAGACTGTTCACCTTTCTTTGTGTCCTCAGTGTGAGCACAGAGCCTGCACACAGCAAGCACTTAATAAATGCTTTTGGATATTTGGAAGATAGGATATAGACAGTACTATGAATCTGAACAATTCTACCTTTGACATAAATACTTACGGTGTTATAAAGCTCTTCTAGCCTAGGAATTGTAAGGAATTTGTGCATGCTCACTCCATTTTCAATAAGAAGCTTTACAAACGCAACTCTGTCCATTACAAGTGCATCCAACATAGCTTGTTCCAGAGATCCAACCTAAAAGGGGACCAAGACAAATAACATGTTGAAGCAATGTTAACTAAATGAGACTTTTTCCAGTTACCGACTCTACCCTAAATATTCACATCTAGATGGCTGAGAAGTGTAATAAGTCGTACGGATAAACTGAAAATTCAGATGATTTCAGGTGGGAAAGAAAGAAATTCTCTGAACTAACGAGACTGCAAGCAATCAGAAAGAAACCATTCAAGAATTGTGGAAAGACAGTCGGGATAACACAACATTTCACAGCCTCTACATTAAAGGATCAGAGGGCTTGGAATATGATATTCTGGAGGTCAAAGGAGCTGGGATTACAACCAAGAATCCCCTCCCCAGCAAAAGTGAGTATAAACCGTCAGGGGGGAAACAGCCATTCAATGAAATAGAGGACTTCCAAGAATTCTTGATGGAAAGACCAGAGCTGAACAGAAAACCTGACTTTCAAATACAAGACCCAAGAAGCATGAAAAGGTAAACAGGTAGTGAAATCATAAGACACTTATCAAAGTTGAACTGTTTACATTCCTATGTAGAAAGATACTCTTTGTAACTCATGAGACCTTTCTCAATATTTGGGTAGTTGGAGGGAAAATACATACACACACACACACATATATATATGGAGACACATACACATACATAGACACACATACATAGACACACAAACATGTATATATATGTATATATGTATGTATATAGACAGAGGATACAGGGTGAGTTGAATATGAAGGTATGATATCTAAAAAATAAAATTAAGGGGTGACAGAGAGGAATGTACTGGGAGAAGGAGAAAGGGAGAGGTAGACTGGGGGTAAACTGTCTCACAAAAAAGAGGCAAGAAAAAACTTACAGCGGAGGGGAAGAGGGGAGTGAGTGAACCTTACTCTTATCGGATTTGGCTTAAGGAGGGCATAACATACGCACTCAATTGGGTAACTGAGAAATCTATCTTACCCTGCAAGAAAGTAAGGGGGAAGGAAATAAAGCGGATGGTGGTGATAGAAGGGAGGGTAGATTCAGCGAGGGACTAATTAGAACCAAACACAGTGTGAAAGGAGAGAACAGAGTAAATGGAGGGAAATATAGTTGGTCTCCCACAACAAGACTACGATGGAAGTGTTTTCTATGACTACACATGTATAACGTATACCTTCCCTCCAACTACCCTAATAATCCTTGCCTTCTCAATGAGTGTGGGAGAGGAGGGAGGATGGGAGAGAAATTGGAACTCAAAATAAAAATGAAAGTTAAAATTGTTTTTACATGCAATTGGAAAACAATATAGTAATTAGGATATAGAAATCTATCTTGTCCTACAGGAAAACAGAAGGGAAGGGGGTAACAGAAGGGGAAGGAGAGGTGACAGAAAGGAAGGAAGACTGGAGGAAAAGGTAATCAGAAGGCACACTGTCTTGGTGTGGGGTGGGGGGGGTAGAGGAGAAGAAAATTTGGAACTCAGGATCTTGTGGAAGTGAATGCTGAAAACTAAAGATGATTTTTTTTAAAAAAAGAAGGAAGATGGAGTGAAAGAGATTGCAGATCTTTCATTTCTAGTGAAAGGAAGTAGTTGGGGTAGGGAAAGAGAAGTCAAAGCTCTTGATACATTTGACTACTTACAGTAATCTGACATACCTTAATTCTGATTCGTAAACTTATTTGTTGCTAAGATGCTTGTTGGAAATCATAATATTACGACATTTTAATATTGCATGAATAAATGGTAAAAATGAAAAAGGAAATGACACATTTTTTAAAAAAAGTAAATAGAATCTGAATGACTGAGATAAAAGGGAAAATGTAAAATCTGCTTATACTTATGGAATCCGTAGGCAAGATCACAGCCACTCACTTTCACTTTTTTAAAAGTTTAAAACAAAACTGGAAGAAAAATTGGTTATAATTTCAGCTAATTCTAAAGTTGTTAGATAAAGAGAACTAATGAGATCAAGACGTCATAACTATTATAATCTAAAATAAATCCACATTTATCATTTAAGCAGAAACCATACAGAAATACTAGAAGCTGTCTCTTCCAACTAAATTGTACAATCGCTAGTATTCTCTGGAAAGAAAAAAGGCAAACTCCTATAACTGAAGGTCCCTCTCTCAGAATAAGTGGAACACTTACACTTCCTATAAATGAACAATAAAGGTCTGGGAATGTAAGGAGTTCATTTTAGTCAGTACATTAATAGGCAAATATTAAGTACATACTATGCCCCAAGCACTATGCTATGTGTTAGGAATATAAAGAAAAGCAGAAATCAGTCACTACTCTCAAAGATTAACAGGGAAGCCAACATGAAAACACTTATGTACAAACAAATTGTATAAAAGATAAATGGGAGATAACCAATAATCAATAAAAGTAAGTTAGTAGCATTAAAGAGGATCAGACAAGGATTCTCAAAGAAGATGACATTTTAGCTGGGACTCAAAGTAAGCCAAGAAAGGCAAGAGATGAATGCTCACAGTCTAGAGATGGAATGTTTTATATGAGGAACAATAAAGCTAGTGTCATTGGACTGAAGACTATGTTGTGTGTGGGGGTGTAATATATATATATACACATACATATGTATATATATGTGTATATATATGAAAACAGGCAGTTGGAGATATGAAACTAAAGATTAGGCTAGGGAAGCAGATCTGAGAATAATCAGTACAGAGACTGTACAGTACAGAACCTGGGGGAGCTGAAAGCTTAGGAAAGAACCTTATGCCACAGGACTCACTCTCTCTCTCTCCCCCCCTCTTATGGGGAGAAAGACCTCTAATGAAAATGAAGACTTCCAAACATTCCTGATAAAAAGACCAAAGCTAAGGAGAAACCCTCAAATTCAAACACAGGAATGAAAAGAACCATGAAATGGTAAATAGGAATGAACATTGATAGAGGACTAGGAAAAGATAAATTTTTACATCCTAATAGGCCCATTACATGCTAAGATGATTAAAGCACAGGAAGATATGAGTTCCAACCCACCCTCAGATGCTTCTTGCTCACTAGCTGTGTGACTCTGAGCAAGTCAAAGCTACTTAGCTTCTGCTCTCAGTTTCCTCATCTATAAAATGGGGATAACAACAACTTCTACCTTACATGGTTTTTGTGAGGATCAAAATGAGATGACATCTATAAAACACTTAGCACACTGCCTGGCACACAGAAGTCACTCGATAAATACTTATTTCCTTTCCTCACCTTCCCTTAATCAGGGAGATAACATGTGTCCCCTCTGAAGCCTATCATCATCCTAGCTCATAGAGTGAGTCGAATTAGAAGGCCTGGGAGTCGTTCTATTATGTCTTCATCTTAAAAATAAGAATGGAAAGAGAAGGGAAAGTTAAAGTTAGGAAAGGTAGGGCATACAAAGAAGGAGCAGGAAGTGGGAAGGAGAAGCTGACACTTGGACTAACGCACCTAAACTGACCATAGAGAGAATGAACACACACAAGAGTTAGTACGAAGATGCATTTCACTCAAAAGGGAGAAAGGAAGGTAAGGGAGAAGGGGAAATCAGTGAAGGCAGATTAAAGAAAGGATCGGTCCTAAGTGAAACTGTACCTGCATCTTTTTGAGGTAGCCAAGTAAATGGAATGGAATGGGACTGTCTCGTAAGAAACGCTCAAAGAGAAGAATCAAGGCAGAGCAAAGTCAGTAGAAGAGACTTCCTGAAAGCACACGATTCCAGAACCAACGATGAAGCACGCTGCCTACTTCCTGAGTGAAAGTGAGGACTAAGAGCGCAGAAGGAGACACTCCCCAACCCCACCTGGTTTTACATTCACTATGCATGTTTGAACACGGATTCTTCTTCAGTTTCATGAGGGAAGGGGAGATGGCTTTTTCTAATAGGAGAAAAGTTTAATAAAAAAAGACGAGATGATGGAGGGCATGATCCGTCAGAGAAGACAGGGCAGAATAAGATTTATTATGCATGTGAGACAGGGTGGCAAAAAGCATCTCAATGGTATGAGATAAGGAGAGAAGAGAGATCTTGCATATGGCCTCGGTGATTCTCTTCCCAGCAAAATATGCAGCCCCATTCTTAGTTAAGAAGGCTTGGGGAGATAAATGCATAGGAAGTTTAAAGAGAGACAAAAAAATTTAGACTAGTGAGTTAATTAAGGAGATGTAAAGGGATTGTCTTTTTTATTTTTGAACCTTATTTAACATTTTTTCCCAATTACATGAGGAAAAAAACAATTTTAACATTCTTTCTTTTCCAGATTTTTAGTTCTAAATTTTCTCCCTCCCTCCCCCATGTCACTGAGAAGGCAAGCAATTTGATATAGGCTAACCATGTAGTCATGCAAAACACAGTGCCATGTGAAACACTCTGTGAAAGAAAACACACACACACACACACACACACACACACACACACACACGTATCTTTGTCCTGCATTCAGGCTCTCTCAGTTCCTTCGCTGGAGATGGACAGCACCTTTTATCCTAAGTCCTACAGAACTGTCTTAGATCATTGCATTGATGAGAATAGCTAAGTTATTCATGGCAGATCATCACACAAGATTACTGTTACTATGTGCAATCTTCTCCTGGTTCTGCTCATTTCACTTTGCATCAGTTTGTGTAAGTTAAAGGGACTGTCTGGCCACGATGATGGTGGCACACAGTTAAGATCACAAAGGTTGGTAGTGGACCCAGTGGACAGGGTTTTGTGATTTTCTCTAATTTCATCAGCAGGTGAGTAAGAGGGAAGGCAAAAGATGGTGGGAATAAAAAACTAAGATTAGGAGAAGTATAAGGGGCAAAAGGCCTCAAGCAGAGTGTACAGGTGAACTGGTTTACCTAAGGGTGAAAAAAGGAATATGAGGAGAGTTAATGCAGAGGTGATGGCCTGGGAAAGAATGGATGGGATGAGAGATTGGAGATTAGAGTAAAAATGAAGAACAGCGTTTGGGATAGTTAAGGCAAAAGCGAAATGAAAAATAGATTGTGATCAGATAGGGGAACATCAGAGTTCATGAACACAGAAGTAGAACACTTGCAGGTGATGGCAAAATCAAGGGCATGATTATTTTTGTGTGTAGTTGAGATACATACAGTTGAGGTTAAGGTGGTAATGAGACATGAGGGTACTTGATAGAGTATCAGTATGTATGCTAAAGTCCCCTTATATAAGGACAGGAATTGAGAAGAAAAGACTGTGAGTTAGGTACTGAACTCATTGAGGAAATAAGAGAGTATCCTGGAGACTGGCAGACAAGAACTCCCAAGATTTTGATTGGATGGTAGATACGAATAGGGCCAGTTTCAAAGGAGGAAAGATTAACGGGAGATGGAGGTAGAGAGAGAACTTGGAAATGGCACTGGAGAGCAAAGAGTATTGACTCCTCAAACAATATCAGTGAGTTGGGGGAATGAGTGAAAGTACAGTCTACTGAAAAATTGATGCTGTCAAAATATAATGATCAAGTTTAACCCAAAAGAAGTTTAAGAAGGTACCACTTCTATTTCTTTGCAGAAGGGAAAGACTATGAATGTGGAACACCAAATATAACTCTCAGATTTTAAAAATTATGTTGATTAGGTTTACTGAAACACCCTCCCCCTTTTATTTTTTATTATAAGGGATGGCTCAATGGCAAGAAAAGTAGGGATAATATGGGAAATGCAAGTGATGTAAAAACAAAAAATATCAATAAGTTTATTTTTAAAAGTCAAAACCACGCAGAAAAGATGAGTGTTCCAGAGAGAAGTGTTGATATTACTATGCTAAATAAATATTAAGATAGGTATTGGACTTGAGAGTTTATGGGTATATGGAACTCTCAGATGAGGAGACTTCTAAGACAGTGTGGCAGTTTCTTTGAGACTTATGGTTTCAGAGATAGGCCTAGGGTACTCAGTGGACCAAGGCGCAGGTTACTGATGTTATGTCAACAGTTAGTGGCACAATGATCTCCAATTCCTCCCCCAGGCTTTAGAATAAGCAAACCAGCGGTGTGAGCAACACTAGCAAGTTAGACAAATCAATGTTTTATTCTTAGCATTTTTTTCTCTACTCTAAAAGTCCACTGATTTCTATAGCTGAATAAGCCATTTTTGTTAACTCTTAGATGAACTAAAAATGTCTCATTTCTTTCCAATTTCAAATCTGAGCTACCAGACTGACCTGTCCTGGCATAAAAACATCTGTCAAGTTAGCAATTTAAAAAAAAATGTTTAAACCAATAAAATTACAGGTCTTTTGAAGAGTTCATCGTCAAATTTACTGCAAAGCTACATATGTAAATAAAAATTAATTACAGTATTATTTTTAAAAAGTCTTTTCTCATGTAGATCCTCACTATGTAAAAGACCTATTTCTTTTTCTTTATAAGTTATAAAGTTAAAATCAACTGGTAAAGTCACTGGAATGCATTATATTTGAAATCGAAGACTAAAGAATATTATTAAGGGTCAAAGTTCATTTCCAGAATTAATTTCTTCACTGGTTTACTACAGTTCTTACACTTTAAATGGAAGTTAGTTTAGAAAAACCCTTTATACCCCTTAAAAAAGAGCATGCTCTCACTATCACTACACCTTTTTAAATGAAATACTGAATAGATAACACAAACAGCTGATGAAAGCTATATTGCTATCAGCGAGAATTTTAGATATGCTATGTGCCACCAGACACAAAACAAAATGCATCTATATTAAGAGCCTACTATAGATGAAAAATAACTCCTTGAGGAGGTTACAACTCAGTAAAAGGGGTTAACAAGTACATTTTAAAATATGTAGAAGGGCAATGGAAATGTTTTGACAATTAGAAGACACACGAATAGGGAGAGATCACTTGAAGCTGGAGGAAATCTAAATGGATCTGGAGATCAAGAGGATTAATCAAAAGGTTTACCTGGACTTGTACAACCATTAATGGAAAAAAAAAAAGTTAAATCATAGGCTGAGTGGATTATGCAACTGCTCAGGTTATTACATAAACTTCCAAGTTTCATTCAGAATAAAAATTGTTTACATACCAGCCACTGTTGTCCATAAACAAACACATGATTTTTGGCAATATCAACTCTATCCCATGCCAGGGTAAGAACAAGTTGGTCAAATGCAGATGCATTAGTGCCTGAATCAAACAAGGGGATACGTATCAACATGTCAAATACACAAAATCACCATCTTTTAAAACATGAATATCTACAAGACAAGTTAAATCTGTTATCAAACTTTCCTACTCTGCCATAGGGGTATGTGAGAAAAACAGTAATAACCATCTCAACTCAATTCAAAAAAACATTAACTAAACATGTAACTACACAGAACTAACTTTTTTAAGGATGCAGAGAACACTATCAACTCAGGGATCATGAAACTTTTGCCAAAGGAAGTGACACCTGAACTGATGCTTGAGGAAACTGTGTGAGTACTTGTAAATAAAGGGATTAATATGAAATAAGTTCTGAAAGGGTTTTAAATGCCAGGCTGAAAAATCTGATTTTTTTTTCTGACAGAAAAAGGGAAGAACTGAAGCTGTGGCTTAGTTTGGCAACTCTGCACAGAACGGATCGAAGAGCTGGGAGACCACAGAAAAGGATGCAGCAACAGAACAAGAGGGGTGAAGAGAACATGCAATAGAACAGTGGACGTGTAAGTGGAGAGATGACTTGACAAGTGACTGGGTGTAGAGTTTTAGAGAAGAACATGTAGGAGAACTTCCCGTTTGTAACTTGGGTGCCCAGAAGAATGAGTATCCTCAAAACGAAACAGATGGGTCTGAATGAAAGGACAGTTTGGGGGGGAGATACTGTGCTGTTAGAGGTGCAGATTGGATAGTCAGATGAAGATGCCCAAAAAGAATAAACTAATGGGTTTAGAAGTAAAAAAATAATTAGGTTTCTCTTCTGGGTTGCCTTTGCCTGTAAGATGATGAGATTTTGAAAAGCAGGGGTTGCGATGCCTTTCTTTGATTCCTCCGTGCTTAGCACAGTGCCTGGCAGGTAGTAGACACTTAAATATTCACTGACTTTAATTCTAGATAGGAAGATTAGAAATTTTCAGCATAGAAAAAAAAGGGCCAAGAGTACTCAGAGCCAGGAGGCTAGAGGTGGGTGATCCAGAAACTGAGACTAAAATCGATGGTAAGGCCTAACGGGGCTGACCAATGCTAAATGGCTTCTTCAGCCTTAAAGGTGACTCAGTAAGAGTCACTAACTGCTTCCTTAAAAGACTCAGAACCACAAACTGACAGCTTAAATGAATCAATCACAGCTGTACTTCATAATCTCACCGATATCCAGGGCCTTGATGCCCCAATTCCTTCAATTAGTCAATACACATTAAGTTCCTACCATGTGCCAGGCACTCCTAAGCTCTGGAGATCCAAAGTAGACAAAAGACATGCCTTGCCCTCAAGGAGCTCACAATCTAAGGGTGGAGACAACAAGCAAACAAATATGCATAAACAAGTCCTATACAGGATAAATAGGAAGTAATTAAAAGAGGGAAGGTACCAGAATTAGGAGGGGTGGGAGAGGACTTCCTACGGAAATCAGGACTTACAGGAAGCCAGGAGAAGCTAGTAGGCAGAGATGAGAATAGAGAGCCCTCTGAGCGTGGGAGACAGCCAGAAAAGATGCCTGAAGCCAAAAGAATGGCTTATTTGTAGAATAAGGAGGCCGAAGTCATTGGATCAAAGAATACGTGGCAGGGAGCAGTGAACGGAGGATGGAATGAAGTGGGGAAGACTTGAGACAGGTAGACCCAGCAGCAGTCTAAAGCTGCAGGCATGAGGTGATGAGGGCTTGTACCAGGGTGGCGGCAGAGTCAGAGGAGAGAAGGCATATTTGAGAGATGTTGCAAAGGGGAAAGTGATAGGCCTTGGCAACAGACAGGATATGAGAGAGAAGAAAGCAGTTAAGTGTGACACCTAGGTAATGAGCCTGAGGAACTAAGAGGATGGCGGCAAGGGAGAAGATTCAGGGGGAAAGATAAAGAGTTTAGTTTTAGTCCTGCTGAGTGTAAGATGTCTTTCAAACAGGCAGCTTGGAGATGTGAGCTTGGAATCAGCGCAGAGATTGGGACAAGAAAGGAAGATCTGATGATAATCAGCATAGAAATGGTAATTTAAGTGATAAGAGGATAAGTGAACTACTGAGGGAGAAGAGAAGAGAGGGATAGAAGAGAACCCTGAGGGACCCCTATGGCTAGAAGGTGGGATCTGGATGAGCAGGCAAAGGAGACTGAGAAGGAGAAGTCCGACAGGTAAGAAGAAAACTGAGAGTAGTGCCCCAAAATCTAAAGAGTATCAAGGAGAAAAGGATGATCAATAGTGCCAAAGGCTACACGTAAGTGGAGAAGAATGATTGAGAATAGACCACTGAATCTGGCAAGTAACAGATCACTGGTAAGAGCGTTTTCAGTAGAATGATAAGGTCAGAAAATGGCTTAGAAAGGGTTAAGGAAAGAAAATTAAAAAGGTCATCTACAAGAGGGGCCTTGAGTTTAGCCACAAAGTGCAGAAGAGATACAGGATGACAGTTTACTGGAATGGAAAGATCACAAGCTGTCTGTTTGTTTGTTTTCAGACGGGGAGACATGTTTCTAAGCAGTAAGATATGAGCCAGGACAGAAAGAGACAATGAAAATGAATGAAAGAGTACGCATGCCAGAGGGGGCAATCCGTTGAAGGAGATGGAATGGGATTAGCCTTGGTAAGGGGTAAGCATACCTCTTCATTTGATACAGGGGCCAAGGAGGAGGTAGTGGCAGGAGGCATGTGAGTGATATAAGATGAGGAAAGGGGGGACAAGAGGAGAGCCCTCAATTTGCCAATCACACTGATGGGTTCCTGCCTACGTGCATTCTGCTGGAATTCTGAGGAGTGCTGACCCTCACTTTAAAAACTCCAGTCATCAATGCCATCTACACTGTCTATTTCTATCTGAAGAGGGAAGGATGGGGTGGGGTGGTCACATGTTAAGAACAATAGCCATGACATGCCAGGGCCTAGACAGACAACTGCACTATACTTACTGCACTAACTCCCAAAGTTCCGCTCCCTTTATTTGTGAAAGTCTCACCTTGCTAGAGAACAAAGTACCGAAGCTGACTGTTTCTAAGTCACCTACCTCATCAACACAAATAGGGAATTATTCTGCTTAGGTGAACGCTCATGCCTATCTTTTAAATGAAACTTTCAAACAGCCTTCTTGAGCAAAATATCTTTGCAAAAGATGAAGTAAGGTAAAGAAAGCATGTATCTTCTCACAAAATAAGCCATTTACATGCAATTATGATGACTGTGCTCGGTGAGAACCTTCCTGAATTCTGTGCAGAGGTGGGCAAACCCATTAATATGAAATACTGCATATGTTGGCACTGTTAATGTTTTGGTCAGCGTTCTTAAAATTCTTTTTGACCTCTAATTTTTATTCACTTATAAGGAAGGAAGAATGGAGATGGGGGTGGAGAGGGATATATTTTAAAATGAAAATGATATAAAAACAAAAGGTATAACATTTTAAACAAGGAAATATGCTATACAGCACAGAAAATTTAGACAGATCTTACCTTTCAGCAGAGCTGTAAGTATCGCCACATCAATGTCTTGATGTTCATCTGACCCAATGTGGAAAACAGTTATCTGTTGCAAAAAAAAAAAGTAATATGGACATTTATATTCACACTTTCAGTTTTAATATACCAAGTAACCTTTTATGTTATTTTAAATAGGGGATATAAAATTATTTTCGGTAGGAATTTGTATCTCAATATCATATAGAAAAATGGGACAATAATACAAATATCCAATTACAGTAACATTTCAAAGGAGTTTCTATAAGTGACAAGAAGGCAAATGACCATTTAATGTCCTGTATATCTCAACAATATGATACGATTCTGAATCCTGAATTGAATTTAAGCTATTCTAGCACCTTTGAAAAAACACATATCAATCTCCCCAAGAATGCTCAGGATTAAATATAATTAGAATCTATACTGGGTGAGTTCTCAGTCTTAATCAGACCAAAATGAAACCCAAACCATTTGGTACCTGTATCCATCAACAAATCACTATCATGTGCCACCCACTGTGCTAAGCATGTAGCACACAAAGACAAACATGTAAGTTTCCACTTGTGGACATCCAATGATGCTTCATATACTGACAACTCTACACATCTTAACTGCTCTTAAAGGTCGTAGCTTTAGAGATGGGAGGAACCTAATCCAATTCCACCATGACAAAGATTAAGAAATTAACGTCCAGGGACATTAACTTTCCTGCAATCAGAAAGATGAATCCATAAAACCTTGAAAATAAAATAGAACATTCTTCAATAAATGGTTGTATGAAGAGACAATTTTCAGAGGAAGAAATCTATGAAAAAATGCTCAAAATCACCAATAATTAAAAGAAATGCAAATTGAAGCAACTCTAAAGTTCTACAACATACTTATCAGATTGACAAAGATCATAAAAAAGTAAAAATGCAATTATTGGAGCAGCTCCAGAAAGACAGACATGCTTATGCACTGCGAGAAGAACTGTGAATTCTGGAAAGTAGTTTTAAACTATGCCCCCAAAATCACTATACTGTCCATTTATACAGTAATATGACTACTAGGTTGAGGCCTTAAAATAGAAATCCAGAGAGCAGCTTTCTACTGAGGAATGGCTAAACCAATTATGGGATACACACTGAATGGAATTGCACTGCACCATAAGAAATGATTAAAGAGGCAGTTTCAGAGGAAGCTGGAAAGCCCTCCATCAACTGATGAAGAGTAAAGTGAGGTGAGATGAGAGAACAATTTATACAATGACAACATTTTAAAGAGAAACAACTGTGACAAACTTCAGAACTCTGATCAATGCAATGACAAAGCCTGACTCCGGAAGACCAAAGAGGAAGAGCACTAACGACTTCCTCTGGAATAAGGGCTAGCCTTGATATGCAGAATAAAAAACACTTTATGGACAGAACCAGTGTGGAGATTTGTTATGTAAGTTTTGTTTTTATTATTTATGGGAGAAGAAGGAATAAATAAAGGACAATTACTTAGAAAAAACACTAAAATTTAAATTTTTTTAGAGTAATTAGATTTTGTTTAATCACAAGAGTTGCTGTCGTTTTAAAGATCAACTGGTCACTTAACTATTATTCAAATGTGGCAAAACTAGTTGGTCTTACATTATAACATCCTGAAGAGGAAAAATAATCAATCGATACTGAATGTGCATGCACGTGCACGCGCACACATACACTCTCTCTCTCTCCCTCTCTCTCTCTCCCCTAGTCACTCTAATAGATTACACAGACACGTTACCCTGAAAGAGTATATACTATGTTTGGAGATAAACAAACATGTGAGAGGGCAAACCTCTTGAATCGGCCCCGCTTCTATAAAATCTGTCTATTAGCACACAGTCACTTAGCTATTAAAATAATGCTAAAATACAATAAACTACAGAAAAACCATTTTTGATGTTTACATGCTTTTAAGCCTTCGAATGCTAATAATCGTTTGAGTGCATCTGTTTCTTCGAAGTAATCTTTCATTCCTCAGAATTCTCATAATACTTAAAATGTTCTACAAATGTAAGCTGCTACCTTTCCCGGGGCTTTCTTATATTCTCATCTAAATGAGTTTTTTTTTAAATGTCCTTCCACTGCTCCGCTAACTAGATTCCAGTCTTATTTACCGTGTATCTTGAAAGCTTAGGCACGTTCTCTTGTTTCTGACATACTTATTTAGTATGGACTTGGGATCTGATCTGTGCAGGGAGCTCTCTGAGCAGGAAGTTCTCTCTATCAATGTAGGGATGAAGGTTCCACAATTAGAACATCAGAAAGCAGCCCAGCGCCCTGACAGTTTAAGGAACTTCATCACAGGCTCTATAGTCAGTGGGGGTGGGGGTGGGGATAGGGGCTGGTTTTAAAGGCAGAACTTGAGCCCTGGTCTTTACCTATCCTACCCTTATCTTTGAATAACCTGTGATATTCAATAAATATTTCAAGACTACTACTAATAATAAAATAATTTATGTTGACAAGGGACAAGATGGAGAGAAACTGGTCTTGGTGCTGAATATTATCTTGAAGTTTATCACTGTGGCAAAATAAGTCATTGAAGTAAAGCACACAAAGGAACTTCTGGGTCACGTGAGCAGCAAATACAGGACTACACATTCTCTCCAGTTCTTAACAACCTCTCAAATCTTTCCAAAACAGAAATTACGTGCCAAGGATAAAGCGACCTCACAGTCAAGGATACCCACCGTTGAAAAGCAGTTTTAGAACAAAATACAAGCCAAACGCACTGACCCTGAAATCACTCAGTAGCCTCGCCCCCGTCTCCTACGCCAGCAGACCCAAGGATGCAACAGGGGGTTACGTCAAAATGCACCGTAGCTCTCCAAGCCCCACAGGGTTCCAGGCTGCAGAAACATGCTTAGGTGAAGGCTTAAGCCAGCTTGGGCACAGCCTGTCAGGAACAAAAGGCCGCCAGGGGCTACAACCTGGAAGCACCAGTGCTATAAAATTCTGAACTGCCAAGGTAGGAAAAACAGGCACTGCTGGCACCAGGGAAAAACTGGTTCTGAACTGCTGGTGCTGGGTCAGAGAACTAAGGAACACAGAGTAGGGGAAATCAGCAGGACAGGATGGAGTGCGTGTGGAGCGCTATGCAGCACTCCATGAAACCTAAGGACAAGAACACAGCATCCAACTAGGGTCTGTTTTGTTACCCCAAGAGTCACTTGGAACCTAGGGTGTTGAATCATGAATTGCTGAGAGTGGGAAGAGGCTCAGACGTCTAGCCCCCAAGAAAATCACAATCTGAGGGGAGTCAGGGAGAGGAATAAGGAAAATGGGGAGGGGGAAGTGAGGGGAAGGAAGGAAGGCGACAATGTTCCAAAGTTTTTTGGAAGAACTCTCAAAAACCTTGAATATAAGCTGATAAATTAACAGGAAAAACAGTCACAGAAAGAAATATGGCAACCAAATATAGTAAATAAATCAAAGTATCTATGAATAAGTACTGCAAAATAAAAAGAAAATTATTCACACTTGATGAAACAAAGGAATCTGGGGAATTTGAGAACACTGAACCACAACACACTGTTCCACAGTAGTTTAAAAGAGAAACAGGAATTATGAGAGCAAAATATACAGTCTGCACAGGAAAACCAATGAGCAGAAAATAAAAACTTGAATTTGCAATGACAAGCATCACCAAAGAAACAAAAAAGAGAATCAACAGAGTGGGGAATGTAAATACACAGAAAGGAAGGCAACCTAGAAGAAGTAAAAAAAACAAGTTTATTCAAAGAAAATATGCTCACTGCACAAAGCAAAACATGGATCTCAGCGACATGAGGTATGGAGAGCTGAAAGATCACTGAAGAAGAACAAAACAAACCAAAAAAACCTTAACGCCACAAAGAAGGAGATAATAGGAGAGAATTGCCTGGAAATTCTAAACATGGAAAATGAGGTTCCAATTGAAATAATTCACAAACAGTCTTCAAAAAGAAAAAAAACAACTCAAGGCTGCAAATTCCATGACACCTGGTGTTTAAATCTAAGAATTCAATTCAAAAACAAGTTCTGCAAGCTGCCAAGGAAAAGACTTTCAAATTCACAGGAAAGGATATTCCAATAATGCAAGACTACTCTGCACCAACTACAAAGAGTAGGAGGTTATGGAATAATGTATTCTGATGAGCACTCAAGGTCAGGGTGGAGCTCAAGGTGACCTATCCTGCAACCCTGCACTTAACCATTCAGAATAAAGGATGGATATTCAATAAAAAAAAAAGAGTTTGAAACACTTTAGGAAAAAAAAACAGAACTGAAGATATTATTTGCTTCTTGAACACCCCAAACTATAGAAATGCAGGAATGAATAGATGCAGGTAGCAACAGGGTAATAGGAGACAGACAGGTAAGAGACTTCCTTCTAAATGAATACATGTAGACAGGGATCAAAGCAGAAATCTGGTAAAGGCAACAGTGAAGAGACAGAAGGCATTATCAACAGAACCTGGCCACATCTTTTCTACAGGTAAATGCTTCTTTTGTGGAACTGCATTATAACAGGGGAGGGGACATGAAAGGGGGAGATGGGAGCAGGGGCATAACTACAAAACAAAAAAGAGTGACAGATTGGATAAGAAAACAAAATCCTGCAATGTGTTGCTTACAAGAAGACAAACACAAAATAAAATTATGGGAATAGAAAAAAATGTACTATGTATCAAGTAAATCCCCAAAACCAGAACTGCCCATCGTGTTATCAGACAAATCAAAAACATTCAGAAAATAAAAAAGGGATAAGCAAGGAAACTATACTGCGCTGAAAGGAACCATAGACAACAAGCCAGTGTCAGTAATAAATCTGTACACTCTAAATGCCATAAGGTCCAAAATCATAAAGGAAACCTCTGAGCTTCAGGAAGATACGGGAAGTTAACACAACAGCGACAGGAAATGTCAATATCCCTCCATCACTTTCAGAAAACCCTAACTGAAAGATAACCAAAAGGGAAGACATAGATTGAACAAATTCCTGGCAAAACTGGAGTTAAGAGAGTTATGGTGTCTTCTAAGTAGGACAACAAAAGAATATACATATTTCCCTGAACTACACGAAACTTTGACAAAAACTAGCCATGTGCTGGGGCACAGAGATACTGAAAAGAAATGTAGAAGGGAAGAAACAGACAATAAATCCTTTATAAACCTTAATGCAAAAAGAATAGAAACTGACAACAAACAAAAGACACAAACTGAAACGGGCGCTTAATCTTAAATGATGAGTGAATGAAAGAACGAATCATAAAAACAATAACTATGTAGAAGAAAATGATAATGAGGAAACAACGTACCAAAATTTCTGGGGTGCAGCTAAAGCAGTCCTCAGGGAGAAAATCCTATCCTTACAATACACATTAACAAAATGGAAAAACAGAAGATTAGTGAACTGAATATGCATTTTAAAAATCAGAAAATAAATGAACCCATATTAGTAAGAGGAAATATTAAAAACTGGAGGAGACATAGATAAATTGGGAAAAAGAGAAATGATGAAAGCTGGTTCTTTGAAAAAAGCAATAAAACAACTCCTCAGCCAATCTATATAAAGAGAGCAGAGAATCAAATCAATAAAATAGCAAATGAACAAAGTGGTATCACAGCAAAGGCAGAAGAAATATAAAAAATCAGAACATACTATACACAAATAAATGTTAACAAAACCGAGAACAAAAGACACAGGAATACCTCCAAAAATAGAAAATACTTACACTATCAAAAGATCAGATAAAGGTCATAAAGAATCTGACTGCAGAAAAGGAGACAGATCTAGCTAAAGAGAACTACCAAAGCAAAGAATTCCTGTACCTGATGGATTCAAAAGAAAATTCTATCAAACTTTAAAAGAACAGTTAATACCCACACCTCACAAATTATTCTCAAAAACTGAGAAAGGCATGCTACCAGAATTCTTTTATGACAACTACAGTCCTAATAAATAGGGAAAAAGAAGGAAAACTTTAGGCCAATATCATTAATAAACAACGTTTCCAAAATTTTAAACAAAATCCTATCAATATATGACAAATATTTATCCAAGAAATTTTGTATTTTGACCAGGTAGGATTTTTATCAAGAATACAAGGCTACAACATTAGGAACTTAACATAATTATATTAAAAACCGAGACATCCCAAACCATATATGATCATCTCAATACATAAAGAAAAGGCCTTTGTACAACATACTGTTTTTATGCAAAAACCATACAAAATGTAGACACACAGGAACTTTTAAAAATATAAAAAGTATCTATCTAAAACCAAAAGGAAGCATCCTATACAATGGGGATTAGACCAGAACTTTTTCCAATAAACACGAGAGTGAAGCAGGAATGCTCACTCTCCCCACTATTGTATGATACAATTTTGGAAATGCTAGCAATAGCGATTAGAGATAAGAGAAAAGAATTAAAGAAATAAATTTAGACAAAGAGGAGACAAAAGCATCACTGTTTGTTGATGATATGAAAGTTCACTTGGAAAACCCCAGTAAATCACAAAAGATACGGAGACAAAACCTTCATCAGCAAAGGAGCGGGTCACAAAATAAACTCTCAAAAATCCAAAAATAAAAAACGCAAGAAGCAATCATAGAAAGTTATTTTCCAAATAACTACAAAAGACATAAAACCTCAAAGAACACAGAAAAGACTATATTACAAAGCAGAGTCATCCAAACCATCTGGTAGAGGTTAAAGAACAGAGAGATCAGTGGAAAAGACTCGACAAGGGTGATTTAGAAACAACAGATCTCCATAACCCAGTGTTTGATTAAGTGGAAGACGTAAGTTACACAGGGGGCAAAAACACTATTGGTAAAATTGGAAACCAGTTGGGCAAAAATTATGTTTAGATCAACACCATACATGCCACTCCACAATGCATTCTAAAGTGGATGCATGACCTTAACATTAAAGATCATGCTAGAAAAAAATTAGAAGGGAAATAACAGAGACACATCTCCTACAACTATGCATTAGACATGTATTCTTAACTAAACAAGAGACGGAGGCAATTATAAAAGATAAAATCACTGATTACTTGAAGCTGAAAAACTTCTATGCAGACAACATTAAGGCATCTAGGTGAAGAAGGGAAGTGATCAAATGGGGAAAAAACCCAACAACTGCATCATATTTCTCTGATAAGAGTTTGGTATCCAAGATACATAAACAATCAGTAAACTTACATGTCACTAATAACCACTCCCCAATAGATAGCCAAGGGATATCAAAAAACAAGTTCTCCAAAGAATTGCAATGCTTTCACAACCACATGAAAAAACACCACCAGTCACTAACGGTAAGAGAAGTGTGAACAAAAGAACGCTGAGATTTCACTTCACACCCTGAAAACGGGCAAAAATGACAAAATACAGCAGCAGCCAATGTGGGAGAGCTTGCGAGGAGATAGACGTACTAGTACATCACTGCTGGGTCTGCGAAGCAGTACAGCCATTCTGAAAGCAATCTGAAATGATGCAAATAAAGTGGCCATACCCTTTGAGCCAGATCAGTTACTGAACTTGTAACCCAAAGAAGCCATCAATCGAAAATACAAGTCTCTCTATAACTCCCAATATTTACAGCAGCACGTTTTGGTGTAGCTAAGAACTGGAAACAAAGCAGACGTCCATTATGCAGCAACAGAAATTGCAATATATGAATGTCATGATATGTTATCATGTTAGAAGAAATAAGGTGACAAATACAGAAAAGCACAGAAAAGGTCTATATGAAATGATGCACGGTAAACAGCCAAGAAAACAATATACACAGTGACTACAATAAGGTAAAAAAAGAATGATGCAGCAAAAAAAATCCAAAAGCAAATAAAAGAAATTATAATGATCAAGTGGAACTCAAATGAAGAGATAGGAAAAGACACTCCCACCCCCAACCAATCCCTTGGTGGAGGTGGAACGTCCATTAGGTACTACCCATTGCATAAAAAATATTGTTTGTAAGAGGAAAGGATACGTTGGATACAGTGGTAATGTAAAAAACAGAAAATATCAATAAAAACTTTATATATTAAAACATTACAGTGGCAATCATGATCTAATGGCACAATTTTAACTTGGGTTCCATGGAGTCATTGCCAGTAGTGCACATGAAAAAAGGAATTATTAATAGGTTAACTGAAACTGACCCATAAAACCAAGTGTCTTTCAATTCAACATGGAAGTTCTACTACATTCAAGGAGTTGTGTAGGGCTTAAGGATTTAGACATAATAAGACAGACTCTTTCTCAAGAACCTTATGATACAGACGGGGGTGGGTGGAGGAGATAAGAGAGGACATTCATACAAATAACTCTGCTACAAGAATAACTATGTAAGAGAGAAGTTCATTTGAAGTATGATGAGAAATCTGAGGATACATGTGTCACCTGAGGAAGACAGGATATGATTCACTGGAAATTCAGCTTTGATGGAATGGAGAGATTCCAAAAGATGGGGCCCAGGCAGAGGTGAAAGAGTAATCAAAGTCACAGAACATAGGGAGAAATAAAATAAGGTAAGATGATGAAAGGCCATCAAATCTGTCTGAAACATGGAGTAGATCAAGGGAAGTATTAAGAAAGAAGTCAAAGGGGCTGCTAGGTGGTGCGGTGAGTAGAGCGCTGGCCCTGAAGTCAGGAGGACTTGAGTTCAAATCCAGCCTGGGACACTTGATACTTACTAGTTGTGTGACCTTAGGCAAGTCACCTAACTCCAACAAAACAAAAAAAGAAGGCAAGAAAGGTACAACGGAGTCAGACTATTTAGCCAGATTTAACACCTGAAGCAAGGTGGATCTGATTTAAAGCTTCTAATCCAGTTACTTTTTCTACATAAAGTAAATTCTAATTATTCTTCATAACAATTCAGTTCACCCCTTTTACTGTCTTAAAAGCTTTGCATATTTATTAGCGAATGATAAGGACTATTCTTTATACAAACCCACCCCAAACTGACTGAGATTATCAGGCTGTTTGTTACCTTTCCTTGACATATAAAGCCATGAATAATGACGGATGAAGTTTCACAATCTCTTATGGGAATTTAGCCTCCACAAAACATAACAGCATGACAGAAAAAACACCCTCTTACTGGGCACAAATATCTGACACTAGAGTTAAAAGATCTAAGCACCTATTTCATGTAGAAACCACTTAACTGTTGTTGTTCAATCACTTCAGGTGTGGCTGACTTTTTGTGACCTCACTTGAAGATTTCTTGGAAAAGATACTGGAGGGTTTTGCCATTTCCTTCTCCAGCTCAATTTACAGATGAGCAACGAGGTAAAACTAGGTTAACTGACTTGCCCAAGGTCACACAGGTACTAAGTGTCTGAAGCCAGATTTGAACTCAGAAAGACATTTTCTGACTTCAGGCCTGACACTCCTTCCACTGCACTATCTAGCTGCCCAGAAATCACTTAATCTTGCTCAGAAAAAGGCATGCCAACCAAGGGTAACAGCAGATTATGGTATAAATTCAGCTGTATAAGGAGAAGCCTCATTGAAGAATATGTGGATATGATCTTTTGAAACAACAAAGAAGTTGAGGAAAAAAAGGGTCCTACAAAGGGTCCTCCTGAAGCCAAGAGTATTGGTGGATGTAACTGGAAGGAAAGTAAGAGCTCTGCCAGTTACTGTATAACGATCAATTCTCAATGATAGCAATAATGTTAACAACTACCTCTAGGATTTATCCATGTGACTCACGATGTGAGCATCTCTGGATGCCTATTGGATGTCCTATAGAGGCCTAGTCTTTCCCCAAAAAACCTTTCCTCTTCTGAACTTGCTTATTACTGCTGAGGGTACCAGTATCACTCCAATGACCCAAGTGTCATCCTCGACTCCTCGCTCTCTCATCTCCCCAATCTAATCAGTTACCAAAGTTTGTCACTTCTACTCTCTCCCTCCCCCGCTTCCCTCTCATCTCTGACACCTTATAAACTCATCTTCCTTAAGGCGTAGGTCTAACCATGTCAGTTCTCTAGTCAGCTACCTAGTGGATCCCTACCATAAACTCTTGTTTGGCATTCAAAGCTCTTCACAAATTGACTTCTTCCTACCTCCCTATTCTTCTCTTCTATTACTCACTGCACATATTCTCTCCTCATACAGCATAACTAATCTCCCAATCCCAGGTATTTTTACTGATGGACCTCCATGGCTGGAATTTTCTTTGTCTTCATCTCTGCCTCCTGACTTCCTTAACATCTAGCTAAAAGCTCACCTTCCACAAGAAGCAGTTCTCTTACATTATGAAATGCAAAATGGATAATTCTGATTACACTAAATTGAAAAGTTTTTGCACAAAGTCAATGCAACTGAGATTAGGAGGGAAGCAGAAAACTGGGAAAGAACTTTTACAACTAGTTTCTGTGATAAAGGTCTCATTTCTAAAATATAGAGAACTGAGTCAAATGTACAAGAATACAAACCATTCCCTGATTGACAAATGGTCAAAGGATATGAACAGGCAGTTTTCAGAAGAAGAAATTAAAGGTGTCTATAGTTTTATGAAAAAATGCTTTAAATCACTATTGATTAGAGAGATGCAAATCAAAACAACTCTGAGATACCACATGACACCTACTGGAATGGCTAACATGACAAAACAGGAAGACGATAAATGTTGGAGAAATGTGGGAGAGTTGGAACACAAACACATTGTTGGTGGAGCTGTGAGCTGATCCAGCCATTCTGGAGGGCAATTTGGGACTATGCCCAAAGGGCTACAAAAATGTGCGTACCCTTTGACCCAGCAATACCGCTTCTAGGACTGTATCCCCAAGAGATCATAAAAATGGGAAAAGGACTCACATGTACAAAAATATTTATAGCAGCTCTTTTTATGGTGACCAAGAACTGGAAACTGAGGGGATGCCCGTCAACTGGAGAATGGCTACACAAGCTGTGGTATATGATTGGGACAGAATACTACTGTGCTACAAGAAATGAAGAACTGCTTGATTTTAGAAAGACTTGCATAAATAAAGAGTCAAATGAGCAGAACCAGGAGAACTTTGTACATAGTAACAACAGTACTATTCTAAGAACAACTTTGAATACTACGCCATTTTGAGTATTATAAATATTCAAATCAATTATAACGGACCTAGGAAGAAAAAACTGATAAATAGGAGTATGCATAGTATGGTTTTACACATATACACCTATTTGTATTTAATGGTATCCTTCTCCAGGATGGGGTGAGGACAGGAGGAAAAAAAAGTAAGCAGCAGAGAACAAAAGAAAACTAAGAAGAAAGCGCAGAAAAACAGGACAGCTTTGAAAATGATGTGTAGTATTTATTACAGTTTTTTCAAAAAAAAAGTAATGGTACGAAGTGGAAATTCATGGTTTTATACTTAATCTTCTCCTTATATTGTGCTGTGTACATGGAAATGTTTTGGGTTTTTTTTTTTTGGTCTTTTTGAATTTAAATTCAAAATGAATTAAAAAAAAAACTCAGAAGAGTAAGATTCCCAAGAATGGAAAAGCCTACAGATAATATTTAAACAGAGATGTCTACCTTTGTTACAACAGAGACAGAGACACAGGTGAAAGAGATCAGTAATTGTTATCTCATGTCCGTTAGTCAACAAGCGTTTATTTATTAAGGCCCTACCATGTCTCAGGCGCCGTCCTGAGATCTGAGTCCTTACCCGCAAGGAGCCAACATTTTAATGGGGCAGGTCACTTCCCTATGTGCATGTGTACACACACATACACACCCAGTGCAAACCAGTTAAGTAAAGAGTAAATGAAAGGTAGCTCTTGCGGGGAAGGCACCAGTAGCTGTAGGGATAGAGCAAGGCTTCTTGGAGGAGGTGGTGTTTTAGTTAAGTCTTACAGTAAAACACAATCTAGAGGTTGGTGGTACTGAGGGACAGCAAGGAGGACAGAAAGAGGAAAGACACAGAGAAAGGAGATAAAGCACTATATGTGAGAAACACTAAGTAGACAAGTTGGCTGGTCTATGGAGGATGGAAGGAATACTTTATCCAAACATTGTAAAGGACAGAAAGAGGATATAAAGAGTTTTAAATGCCAAACAGAGGAGTTTATAGCTGATTCTAGGGGTAAGAGGAAACAATGGAGTTTATTAAGGAGAGCATGACAGGGGAATACTTTAGGAAATTAACTTTGGCAACAATGTGGAGAATTAAAGGGTTAGAAAGGGAAGAGACTTGAGGCCAGGAGTCCACTATAAAGATCCCTGAAATAGTTCAGGCAAGAGGTAGTAAAGGCTTGCTTTCTCTGAGAATGGATTCTGCATGGACCATATCTTGACATATCTCACAAGGAAAAGAGATAAAGATAACGAGATGCTTCTATTTCTGTTTATTGATTTTAAAAATGCAGCTGAGTTGCTTTAAATGAAGGATTCAGCAGTGTCATGGAGGCTGGCCTACACAAACACCAAATACAAGGGCTCCCTATGACAAGATTCTCTAGATATTCTTGTTCATAGATGACATTGATGACTGCACCGAAGCCCAGACGCTACACTGTTTTTTAATGAGATCCATGGCCATTTGACAAAGATGGCCTGGTCCGGATGAAAATGCACTCTGATCAGATTATGACATGCTTCAAGACAGGTAGCTCACTGTGTTTAGAGCTCATCTGTCTATCTATAATTTAGACAGAAAGACAGATGTAGACAGGTGGATACAAAGCTTGAATGGGTGCGACAAAAAGACAATAAGCTGAAACCAGAAATAAAATGACTGAGTTGGACTATATTTGACAAAATTATATGAAAACTTTCAGTGATT
Source organism: Notamacropus eugenii (assembly GCF_028372415.1). Lineage (NCBI taxonomy): Eukaryota > Metazoa > Chordata > Mammalia > Diprotodontia > Macropodidae > Notamacropus > Notamacropus eugenii. The sequence continues at coordinate 2,421,455 of NC_092878.1, read as the reverse complement.
AAAGCTGCACTTTGTGGGGACAGGGTTTGTGAAGTGGTATGGAGGGAGGGAGAAGAAAGGAAAGGGATCCAGACCTGGAACTTGTCACAGGAACCTCCTGCCAATGAAAAGGCACCTATCAACATAGACTAGCACTTGCTCTGTCACTTATGCTCTTAGAGAGTTGTCTGGATCACTGAGATGTTAAGTGATTTACCCAACATTAAAGTCAGTTTTGTGTCCGAAGTAAAACTTAAACTCAGGTCTTCCTGACTTGAAGACAGATATCTATCTACTTCCTTAGGCTACATGGTTGTGAATCATGGACTAATACTTTGATTTAAGAAGAACCAAATTACAAGTAACATCCAAGATGACTTTTATTACAAGAAACCGAGAGACTTCCCCTAGGAAATACATTAGCAGTAAAGGAGGTGGACTGATTATGTACTTACTCTAAGACTCAAGAAAGTTAAACAGCCTGAGTGATACACTGGTACTACCAAGTCAGTAAAAATCAACCAATTAATTAAATAACAAAGGATTGCTTCCAGGGAATTGGATCAGGGTTCCATGGAGAATTTACAAAAAAGACACGTAAGATAGAAAGGGGAGGAGGGACTGTGATCAGTAGAGCTGCAGTAACATGGATGAAATCAGATCCAACTAAACATCTAGAAACTACAATCAAGAAGTTGGAGCTCTTATTTTATCAATTATTATCCCTCTGATTCAGAATGAGTTTTCATGGAAATAAAAAGCTTTCTCTGCTGAAATCCACTTACAAGTTCTTTCTTTTTCATGCATTCCATCAATGTTTGAAATAAGTGAACAGCCTCACTCTGGCCAAAATTGAATGTCTTTTTGATGGTCGAAATGATGTCAGGTTCTGCTGCATCAGGAAGATTTCTAAAACAAAGACGGCCAAAGATTTCAGTAACTACTAAATTCTCCATGCAGCCGTGTGCTTTAGGGGGGCACACAGCCAGAAATCATTCAAGACACATTTTCAGATGCTATACTAACATTTTATTTTACAAACTGGTTGAATTTCTGTCTAGGGGGATCAGGGGAAAGAATCACATACTTCAAGTTATGAGTAATAATTGAGTGGAGTGACTTTCCTCTACTAAATCTTTAAACATTTTTGAAAGATACAAGTTGACACTATTTTCCAATATTCTGAAAAATGAACACATATTGTGATGTAACAGTACCCCCAAAAGCATTCGTGTTTTAAAACTTTTAACGCAAAAATTAATCCAATTTCTCTTTTAAAAAAATCTCTCCATAAATTCTTAAATTAATGCCACCTCTCTCCACCTCCAAAAGCTTTTCTTACCCGCCTTCTTCTGTTTGTTTATGAACATGAGCCAGTATGTCTGCAGCTCGACCTGTACCTTCGCAAACCACCACTGGGACAGGTGGACTCTCTTGAAGATATTCCAATACTGTAAGGATAACATTGGGCCCTCCTTCAAAAATGAGAGCCACCACAGGAACACCTTGACCAATTCCTTTTGTAAAAATTAAAAACAAAAACCAAAACAAAGTTCAATTATCAAATTGAAGCTAATAATTCAGCTACATTCTTTCACAAAAGGGAGAGCAAAACCAACAGCAAATACGATGCACATTTTCTATATTCTATGATTTGTTTCTGAATAATGATGCATAAATTTAAATATATATCCTCATATTCACACATTTAAAACGAATGCTTGAATAAACCCTTTTCTACTGACATCCATCACATTTTCGGATATATTCCAAGTACAAGTCGATAAAATCATCTAAGTAATCTGAGTGGCTGGGCTAATGACCTCTATAAATCACAAGGACTCACTAGCATGAATTCTCTGTTGATTGATAGCCTTCTCCAGCTCTCGTCTCAGTCTCACTTCTGCACCGTACTTGCCAACAGTGCCGTTATCCACCAATATGAAATGGGAATGGAGATTATTCAGAACATTCAATTTACTCAAAGGGTTCAATAAAGTTTGATAAGGGGCAACCACCTAAAGGGGATACAAAACACAAAAGAAATACTGGGTCAAAAATTTAATTTGCTTTTTTTCTCTGTTCTTGAAGCTTTCCTTGTAACTAAGTATGAATATTGCATAAATATGAATTAAAAAATCTAGGGGGGGCGGAGCCAAGATGGAGGAGTAGAAAGACTCACGTACGCAGGGTCTCCCCCCACAGCCCATAAAATACCTGTAGAGAGGGACTCTCAACAAATTTTGGAGTAGCAGAAGTGGAGCACGGAGCCCAGCCCAGCCTTGGCTGCGTGGCACACGGCTCACGAACAGCCTTTGGGGGCGGAATCTCCAGTCCCAGCAGCAGCGGGTTTGAAGATCCCTCAACTCATAGGTGCCAAAGGTCAATGATGGGGTTTTTCCAGCTGCCCAGGAAGAGAGAAGGGCCTTCCCATAGCTCTGGCAGCAGGCAGCGGCCTCAGAGGCTACATGGCAGGCGCAGCAGCCGCATACATTTTTGGAGTGTAAAACCCCTGGGGGCACTGAAGAGCTGATTCTTGCCTCCGCCCTGTGTGGAGGCCCTGGGCCAGCTGGTCTATCTCACACTGAATGGTGGCCCTGCCCATCCAGCTTATCTGAAAATCAGCCCCCAGTGCTAACTTGGTGGAACTGGAGGACAGGTGGCTGTGGAGACATAACTGCTAAGATTCTGGGCACAAAAATCCCTCTCAGCATCCAGACCAGTATACACTTGATTGTGCCGCATTGGAGGAACTGAGATCTGACAGATTCCCAGAGTACACCCTACTCTTGACAAAGGACCCAAAAGTCAAGTAACTGGTTGGGAAAAATGTCCAAAAAAGGGGAAAAAAAATAAGACTATAGAAGGTTACTTTCTTGGTGAACAGATATCTCCTCCCATCCTTTCTGATGAGGAAGAACAATGCTCACCATCAGGGAAAGACATAAAAGTCAAGGCTTCTGTATCCCAAACATCCAAAATAAATATTCAATGGTCTCAGGCAATGGAAGAGCTCAAAAAGGATTTTGAAAATCAAGTAAGAGAGGTGGAGGAAAAATTGGGAAGAGAAATGAGAGAGATGCAAGAAAAGCATGAAAAGCAAGTCAACACCTTGCTAAAGGAGACCCAAAAAAGTGCTGAAGAAAATAACACCTTGAAAAATAGGCTAACTCAATTGGCAAAAGAGGTTCAAAAAGCCAATGAGAAGAAGAATGCTTTAAAAAGCAGAATTAGCCAAATGGAAAAGGAGGTTCAAAAGCTCACTGAAGAAAATAGTTCTTTAAAAATTAGAATGCAACAGATGGAGGCTAATGACTTTATGAGAAACCAAGAAATCACAAAACAAAACCAAAAGAATGAAAAAATGGAAGATATTGTGAAATATCTCATTGGAAAAACAACTGACCTGGAAAACAGATCCAGGAGAGACAATTTGAAAATTATGGGACTATCATGAAAGCCTTGATCAAAAAAAGAGCCTAGACATCACCTTTCATGAAATTATCAAGGAAAACTGCCCTGATATTCTAGAAGCAGGGGGCAAAATAAATACTGAAAGAATCCACCAATCACCTCCTACAAGAGATCCTAAAAGAGAAACTCCTAGGAACACTGTGGCCAAATTCCAGAGTTCCCTGGTCAAGGAGAAAATATTGCAAGCAGCTAGAAAGAAACAATTCAAGTATTGTGGAAATACAATCAGGATAACACAAGATTCTAGCAGCTTCTACATTAAGGGATTGAAGGGCATGGAATAGGATATTCCAGAAGTCAAAGGAACTAGGACTAAAACCAAGAATCACCCACCCAGCAAAACTGAGTATAATACTTTAGGGGAAAAAATTGTCTTTCAATGAAATTGGGGACTTTCAAGCATTCTTGAGGAAAAGACCAGAGCTGAAAAGAAAATATGACTTTCAAACACAGGAATGAAGAGAAGCATGAAAAGGTAAACAGCAAAGAGAAGTCATAAGGGACTTACTAAAGTTGAACTGTTTACATTCCTACATGGAAAGACAATATTTGTAACTCTTGAGACTTTTTTCAGTATCTGGGTAGTTGGTGGGATTACACACACACACACACACACACACACACACACACACACACACACACACACCACAGAGCAAATTGAATAGGATGGGATCATATCTTAAAATAATGAAATTAAGCAGTGAGAGAGAAATATATTGGGAGGAGAAAGGGAGAAATGGAATGGGGCAAATTATCTCTCATAAATGAGGCAAGCAAAAGACTTTTTAGTGGAGGGATAAAGAGGGGAGGTGAGAGAAAAAAACACGAAGCTTACTCTCATCACATGTAACTAAAGGAAAGAATAAAATGCACACTCATTTTGGTATGAAAACCTATCTTACAATACAGGATAGTGGGGGAGAAGGGGATAAACAGGGTGGGGGGAATGATGGAAGGGAGGGCAATGGGAGGAGGGAACAATTTGAAGTCAACACTCCTTGGGGAGGGACAGGGTCAAAAGAGAGAACAGAAGCAATGGGGGGCAGGATAGGATGGAGGGAAATATAATTAAGTCTTACACAACACGACTATTATGGAAGTCATTTGCAAAACTTCACAGACATGACCTATATTGAATTGCTTGCCTTCCCAAAGGGAATGGGTGGGGAGGGAGGGATGAAGAGAAGCTGGGAACTCAAAGTTTTAGGAACAACTGTTGAGTATTGTTCTTGCAACTAGGAAATAAGAAATACAGTTAATGGGGTATAGAAATTTATCTTGCCCTTCAGGACAAAAGGGAACACGGGGATAAGGGAAGGAAGGCATGTTAGAAGGGAGGATAGATTGGTGATAGGGGTAATTAGAATGCTCAGCGTTTTGGGGTGGGGGGAGCGGAGAAATGGGGAGAAAATTTGGAACCCAAAATTTTGTGAAAATGAATGTTGAAAACTTAAATAAATTTAAATACAAAAAAAAAATCTAGAATAAATAACCACAACATGGAAGAAAAAAACTTAAAACTACTGAGCTCAACTTGACTTTCAAGCTATCATTTTTTCCCCATATTTAGTGTCAGACTTGGCAGTTCAACCTCATTAACAGCTGTGGTGGGGTCTTTACAAGGCCTTATACTGTTAGACTGCAAATATTTACACATTTAAAGCAGAGAAAAGCCCCCAAGGGGTTAAGAAATAATAGCACGGAAAGGAAAAAAGTAGTCTATAGTATACAACCATTGTATACTGCAGAAAGCTCAATGTATTTTCATTCTCAGTTTAACAGTCTGTCATTTAATGTTACATTCATCTAGTCTCCACAAATCCTCAAAATTTGATGATGTTCTCCTAATCACAAAACTCAACTGAGTTTTTTCAGGCCTCACACTCCTTGAGACGTCTCCCGAGCATTTACACTGATGTGGCCAGCCTCGCCTTCTGGAGCTCTCTCCTCTTTTGGTTTCGGAAACTTAGCTCTTTTCAATTCTCCATTAACCTGTTCTGACTACTTCTTTGTCTCTTTTGTTGGTTCAATGTCATCCTATTGATCCCATAAATTAAATGACTCTAAGTTTTTATCTCCTACCTTTTCCCATTCTGTCTTTGTATATTTTCCCCCAGGCAAGATTTATATACTAAGTGGGTTTTTAAAAATTTCTCCATTAAAACAACTCTAGTATCCATTCCTCTTCTCTACTTACATTGTGATCACCTTAGTAAAGGTCTTCGTTAGTAATTTGGATGGCTGGATTAATATAATAGTCCCCTAAATGATATTCCATGCTCCAGGACTGTTTCCTTAGATTACCTGGTTATAGCATTACTCTGGTCAAAACCTAGTAGTTTAAAAGACCGTCTATTACTCATCAGAGGTCCTGAGTTCAAATACTTTCTCAGTCACTTTTTATTTCTGTGACACTTTTTCTTGTATAGGACACAATTTCCTCATCTGTAAAAGTAGGGAGTTTAATCTACATGCCATTAAATGAAAACTAGATATAATTTAAAGTCCATGGACTCTAATCAAGAAGGTTCTCTTATGATCTAGCATCCCTTTGTCCCTTTCCAATCTAGACAAATAACATAGTGCTCCAGAAATATTTTCTTCTACTCTCACCCTATCCCCACCTCCCAACCTGGCAATGTCTGTAATTTCTACCTATCTTTTAAAGTTTAACACAAATGCCACTTCCCTCTCATAATACTGTACATTATTTTATCTGTGTAGTCTTATCCTCATACTAGATTTTAGATTGCATGAAAACAAGGATTATGTCTAATCTCCTATGTATCTCTGACACAATGCAGTGTTTCTTGAAATATTGCCTGTTGTTTCAATTTTTCTATATACTATTATTGAGAGTTCCATAAGCTACCTGCTGTCACATCTGCCTGATGAAAATTTTTCTCTTGCTAAGTTTTATTTAAAATAAAATTTAAATGTTTGTAATTTTAAAAGTTCTTTGGAAAACAGCATTGAGTCAGATAATGTATTTATATTAATAGCCATCTGTGGAGGCCATTTGGGATTGCACAGAAAAGCAGAGAATTTAAAAACTTGGATAAGTTGTATTCTGCACCAATATGAGGCAATCCCATACTCATGAGATCTACTGAAATACTCAAATATAAAGAAAACAATAAATCTAAATACTGCTGAGCTTTGATTAGTGGGAAATCACACCATTCAAAGTTATAATTATATTAAACACACAAATTGGTTCCACCCCAATGGAAATATTCAGCGTAAATTCGAATAATGTGAACACTGGAGGACTCATGATTTGTATTCTCTGGCAATTTACCTTGCTCTAAGATGACAAAGTGGCTAGCATTAAAGTCTACAGAGTATTATACATTTGTCATCTCATTTGATCTTCACAATCACCCTGTGAGGTAGATACTAGCAATTTATTTTTCAACAACGATGAGGGAAACACAGTAAGGAGCACTTAACATCAGATTCTTTCTCCCAATTTATGTATTCCCCTGTTACTTTCACAAGAGGGAGAAATGAAAAATATTTGCTGATAAATGAATAAACAGTGATAATTTAATAATGTTGCAGAGAACTTTAATGCCAAAAATGAACTTCTGCTAGTTTCTGTAGGTATCAAGTAGAAGCTGTGAAACTCAGAAATTTTTAAACACATAACCTTTAATAATCACATATTCTTCTGCTCCTTTCTCATTTCCTATCTGGCTGTACTACTTTGGGAAACCCCTGATTTCTCCATCACACCCCCATATCAGGTACCTCCCTGCTCCTTCTGTCCACTCCCACCTCCCCAGCTTCTCCATTAGATTGTATGCTCCTTGAGGTCAGGGATCATCTTTTTTTTTGCCATTTTTTTTTTTTTTTTGAGAAAAGGGTGTCCCTAGCATGTATTTATTGACTACTGAATTCTTGTTTAACTAAAGTTAATTTATCCCAAATAAGTCACAAGATTCTTATCAACAAAACAATGGGTTTTTTCTCATACCATTACCAATAAACAACTTATTACAAATCCGCAAAAAGCAAATAATAAAATTTCTTCTTACATCTCTTCCAACAAGATCATTCCTGTTTTCAATAACTCCCCATGGCGCTATTCCAATAGTGCAAATCTTTCGAGATGATCTAGAAGCATGTTCTTTGAGGGCATCACCAACATGTTTTGCCACACCTATACACACAAGATTTTATTTTTAAAAGATTATTATGTATTAGTAGCATTCTATACGTTCAAAGTTCCACATAGGTCCTAATTCAAGATATTAATAAATAAAATTATATATACACACAGGTGTGTATATATATATGTAAATGTGACATTAGAATTCACAAAATACTTTCCTCACTGTAAAACCTAAGTAGTTGGTGCAAATATCATTAACCCTATTTAAAAAAAAAAAAAGCTCAGAGAGGTTGTGATTTGCCCAGAGTTACGCACCAGAAAACTCACAGAGACTCAAACCCAGACCTATGAATTTTCTTTTGAATAGACTAAGTGGCCTGCTGGAGTATACAAGAGGCAAGTAAAACCAACTACTGCTTACCCCAGTGACCTAGTTTGTAATAAATATGGAGTTTTCCCACACTCTTCAGACTGTTCAGTAATTTATAGAATGGCCCACTTAACTATGTTTAACTCTGATGCTTCCCTCTGTGCCCTGCGGATTTGTAAACTGCCAAGATCTCAAAGGAGAGAGCTGCATCATTCTATAATCTCACTTCATCCATGCAAAGATTTCATCTTTGTATGTTTTCAATTTGTGTACTTTAAAAATTTTCAGTAATAAAGGGAAAACAGGAATCAATATAACTAATTTTTAAAAATAATGAAGGGGTAATGGAAAATATTTTTAATCAAAAATAATATGCTTTTATTTTTATATTAGGTCACATTTATAGTGAATTTACTTTCCCACTTTTACTTTACTTGGGATACCAAAATAAATTATTTTGTTTTGTCCACTGAGTGTGTTTAATTGGTGAAAGCTTGGGAATGGAACGACATTAAGGGAATCCAATCAAGAAGGAAAAAGTTTGCTTAGAATTATTAAGTTGACTCTATTACGATATAACCCATATGGAAGCCTGTACATCAGAATGCAGCATGTCAGGCAGAAATCTGCCTGTTCAAAGAAATGTTGATATCGATTTGATATCACCTAGATAGCTTGCTGACACCTCAACTCATCACCTTCCCCTCCAAAGGGGAAGTCACTCTGGCTTTAAACCTTAGTCATCCAGGCTCATCTTCTACTCCATCAACCTTCACCCATATATTCAATCAGTATCCAATTTGGGTTGATTCTTTAAAAAAGAAAAGAGGTATATCAATTTATAAATGGACAGATTTACAAATTAGGTCCATAAAACATACATAATTTAACTAGAATTGTGTCTAGTGGAAAGCAGTTGGCCTGAATTCCAGTCCCAACTTAACTATATAATTCTGGACAAGAAAGTTAAGTGCCTTAACTTCCTCATCAAGAAAATGAGGAAAATTTCCCTACCCATCATAGAATTATTACGAGACTGTAACAAGATATGGCTAGGGAAAGTTTTGGAAAGGCTGAACGGAGTTATTCACATAAAAGAGATGCTAGAAATTAACCTTTTGCCAATTGTAATGATACTGGAACAGCAACAGCGATATTCCACCAACTTATCTGTAACTAGAAGTATTCTCAGATTTTCTCCTATCATCTCAGGAAAAGGAATGAATTACTATTTTGAACATCTGGATTGAGACCAAGCCCTTTTATTTTTATATGCCAATTACAGTTGTAAATTAACAAAAATGTTATTTTAACTTTGAAGACTAGACACACATACAAGCAGCACAGCTTATATAACATGCCAAGTTTAATATCCTATTTAATATAAAACTATGCATTAAAAGCTTAAAGTTTTATGAAACCCAACACAAACCCGTGTTCACTCCTCCAGTTAGAATCCAGGCTCCGGTTGTTACTGCAGCTTTAATAAGACCTTTACCAAGCAACTGCTTGATTCGTGGATGAAGTTCAAATTTCTGCATCCCGCCATGTACAGAAATAACAAGTTTGGGCAGTTCCATTTGCCATTCTTTCAGCATAAGCTGCAGAATGATTTCAGGTTTGGTGTCATACGACAGTCTCACGTACTAAAGAATACAAGAAGATAAAACAATCGATGTTGAGGTATGTATAGCACATCATACCACAATTTAAAAGGACAACGTTTTTTTAAAAAAGTAGGAAGCAGAAGTAGTACTTTTTTTAAAAGTAGAAAAAACAGGCTTTAAAACAATCTAAAATATTCACATAACTACGAACTAGCATGTGCTGAAAAATGATCAAGATACTAAATTTACAAATGTAAAAAGAAAATTAGTTGCCTTATTTCACAAATAATCATAGTTAAATATTTTTAGTCCATCACTGTTTCTTTTATCTTTGTGATTTGTGTTATTCTCTTAATTAAGATTACACTTTGAAATTGTACAAGTAATTCTGGGGAAAGATGGAATAGGAGGAGAAGACATGGTATAAAGTCAGACCAATGGCACCTCTAACTCCTTGAAAGACATTTTATTTATCATTATGAATAAAATGGGGGGACACATCACACCAAAGAATTGTTGCAAAATAGTTTTAAAATTGTTTTTAACATAAATCCAAAGCCTATTAGAATTGAAATTGCTAACGTAACAAAATATTCCTAAACAGTACTGTCTACTAATTTCAAACACCACTAAATTGAAAAGAATAAACATAAACAAAGAATCTACTCAGAAACGTTTTATTACTGGAGTTGTTTAAAAAGTACCACGCCTCTCTCTCCCTCCCAAACAAGTTCTAGGTGTTTACACTTGTCATAAGAATCCAGGTTTTATAATACAAAGGTATTATATTTTGTTGCTATGTAACATCACAATTATTTCTGAATTTTGTCTACTTCCCACAGGCTTTTGTATATAGAAAATGGTAAAAAAAAAAAAAAAAAAAAAAAGTTATTGTTCAATTGGATAATCATTACACTGCTATGACTAAATAATAAGATTTCCCTGGCCAGGGTATTCTGCCCTTTAACTATTTCATGTTATTATTAACAAAATGGGAGAAAAATATATGATACCTACCTTAGCTCTATAGGAATGAGAACCCCCTTGAAAATTGATGACACCATAAGAATCAGTGGGGCTCTGTTCTGTGTGTTTTTCCACTGACCACTCTTCTATCTCTTGATTTAAATGTTCACCCAATTTCACATCTGAGTACTTCATAGCAAGACTTGCAGTGAAACAAGCATGTTGCCTGACCAAGCGACCACAGAAGCACCTTTGAAAAAAGGAAATTATTTTTTAAGCAGCATTATCGAAAGAAAATTCAACTTAACAACAAGTTCCCTTCTATTTCACAGGAATTCGCTAAAACACATAAATATTGGGCTAAAAAGAATGAAAAATGTAATCTTTTAATCTCAGAATACGTTTAAAGAAAAACTACCAATGTATTTTCAAGATACTATATCTTTTTAGTAACTGATAAATGTTCTTAATTAATTCAGAAATCACTTTAAAAAAAAGCAGACCAAGTCTTGGAAGATTAAAAACAAACAGCCTGAGGGGCTTAAAATTCATTCACTCATCTAATTTAGATGAGTGCACAATGATTTTTAAATCACTTAAACTTATGCTAGAACAAATTATCAATTTTCAACCACCTAAAGGTATGGAAAGTAATAGTTTGTTGTTGAGATCGATTTGTGTAAGGTAAAGAGGACGTCTGATTCTGATTTATCTTTCATTGTATGGGAAACTAAAAAAGGAAAAAGCAACAAGAAGTTCTTGTAACACATGGCTTCCGAGTTCATCAACCTACATCACAACTTTACTTCAAACCCTAAAGAGAGATGACACTCCATCATCACCCCAAACTATGCTACATCCACACATCTAAACCCTGAAATTTCTCTCTCTGAACAAAAATTCTAGTTCTTCCATAATGCTGTCTATTTTATTCCTCCTGAAATGAGTCCTTCATCCTCAACATGACTCCTACTTTCTCCATCACTCCCAGTTCTTCCAGGTCACCATGACTCTGACTTCACTTCCCTTTCAAAGTCTTCATTAGCCTTGCAATCTGCAATTGTGGTGAATTCTTTAATCTACTTTCCCCACTTATGCTCCAAAGCTGGTTTAAGCAATTGTGCTGGAGGGAAAATGGATCCACTTGAAATTTATGTTCTATAAACTCAACTGGTTTCTGTTACAAAGAAATTCTTTTACTCCTTCCTGATTGACTTGCTATCATAATCTCCATAGTGAACACTCAAAACCCTCAGCAAACCATTACCCTGTCTCTTGGCAGATCATTATGCCTGCTATTTTGTGAATTCTCAAAAGTATCTAAACTTAGTATGTTTTAAATGAACCTTATCTTCCTTAATAAGTCAGTATTTCTAAACATCTCTTTTTCTGCTGGGGGCATCACCATGCTTCCCAATAACTCAGAATTATAACCTAAGATTCACTGCATATTCTTCTCTCTTCCCTAGTTTCTATACCCAATCATATGCCAAGGCCTGTCAATTTTCTGTCTACCATTTCTCTTTCATCGGTCCCCTTCAATCTAACCAAAGGATTATCACCCTAATTCAAGCTTTTATCAAATCTTCCCTAGATTATTAGACTCCTAATAGGCATCTGTGCTTCTAGTCTCTCCATTCTCCAATCCATCACCCACAAACCTTCAGCTCTACCTATGAAACCATACACATTCTGAATCAAAATCAATACCAAATCTTACTTGACAGTGTTATCATGTATATAATCCACACCTGCCTACAACACCTCAGGCATCTGTACAACTCATATGTCATGCCTGAGGTGCAATCCGTCCTCCTACCTAACTCTGAACTTTCATCTGTAAAGTCACCCATGAAACTTTCCCTCACAGCTCCAAATTTTAGGGCTTGACTTTTTCCCTCAAATTGTATTGCATTTATTTGGATTCCCCATTAGGAGAACAGAGAGTATTTTCCTTCCTATTTTCTTAAAGCCTCGTACATAACAGAACCAAAGAATGTCAAAACAAGAAGGAATACTGGGTGGAAGATCCTCTAGAGCACAAGTTCTCAAACTTACTTGGCCTACCATCTCCTTTAAAAGAAAACCACTCAGTGCTCCCCTGGAAATCTACTCTCTTTAGCCCTTTCATGTTTTAAAAAAAATCTGCATCATTTTAAGACTACATAATTTTTTTAAATGATGCAGCAAACTAATAATTTATTGTCAATTTGTGGGCTTTTTCCTGAACTGGAATTTTGATGATGCAATACTGCACCATGTGACATACAGGCTCCTACCATAAACAAATCATGACATACACATATTCCTGCTCACACAGGCTGGACTTCCTGACAACGTGACACACCTGCGCTCACCTGCCAATACTTGCCTGTTATGACCTGATGATAATACGTATTTTGTGTGTTATATGGAAAATAACGTAATCATTACAACTTTGACTCAGTCACACAACAGATGAAACATGTATGAATGGTTTTTCAAAACTCTCTTCTCTTCCTTCTTATTCTTCCACTACCCCCCAATTGTACCCTCAGCTCCTATCACCCCCTGGATCATTCTAGTGCCCCGCAAGGGGATGGTATCACCCATTTTGGGAACCTGTGATAGAGAAATTAAATGACTTACACAGATACGTTAAAATAAATACAAAAACGGATTCAAAAGTCATATACCCATGGTGACACCCACATGGTGTTAATCTCATACAAGTAAAGATTTTTTAAAAGGTGGATATCAACTTTTAAGAAATTGAAGGACAATAGTAGACTTCGTAAAACATTTTTATAAAGCTTTTAGTTATATGAAAATTTGTCAATTCCGAGTTTGCTAAAATTGTTTTAATTCTAAAAAGTATCTGAATTTCCATTTTTCAGGGTACTCATCTGCTCAAATGCCTCTGAAATAATGAAATTATAATATTCATCTAGGATAAAGCCTAAATTACCTGACAAGTTGCTGACAAATCTGACATCCTGGAAGGCATCTGTAAAACAAATTAGCACACTTCATTTTAAACAAGAATTAAAATTATTTATGTATAACTCTACACATAAAGTCAAGAGAAAGGTCATATTTAGTTACACTTATAACAGGGTGTAAATTGATCTGCACAACTGACCTCTTAATTCAAGGCTGAATATAAATCTTATTCTATTTCTAAAGTTTTTTTGAAATTTAATTTTTGGGAGGTTACATTTAACTCTGAACTACCTCCTTCCCCATCCCCCATTAGGTAAATTACATTCTCTCACACATGCATGCACACATATGTGAGTAACCATACGACACATAGTTCTATTTATCCGTTCTTTCTCTGGAGGCTAGGTCCTTTATAGTTGATTTATTTACAATACTCAAAAAAACCTTTCATTCACAGCTGTTCTTACAACGGACCTACACAACTCTGCAGCAGGTAGGGGCCAAAATTAAAATTGGCTATTCTTCTTGCTGGAGATAGGCTAGACTGGTGGCAGACTGATGATGGTTGGGTGCTGCGGGTCACGTGCACAGTTTTTGCAGGCCATCCAAAATCCTTTGGTGGGCCACAAGCAGCCCATGGGCCCTATGTTGTGTAGCTCTGTCTTAGAACAACATTGCCAAACTTTATACGAAGTTCTCATGGTTCTGCTCATCTTACTCATCATTATTTCATCCTTTTCTAAAATCAACCAGCTCATCCTTTCTTATAGCACAGTAATACTCCATCGCAATCACATACCAAAATTTGTTTAGCCCCTCCCTCATTGATGGGCATCCCCTCAATATCTAGTTCTTTGCCATCACAAAGAGAGCTACTATAAATATTTTAAAATATATAAGCTTTTTTCCTTTTTCCCTGATCACCTTGGGAAACAAAACTAACAGTGGTTTTGCTGGGTCAAAAGATATACACAGTTTTACAGCTCTTCGGACATAATTCCACATTGCTCAGTTCCACAGTGTACTGACGTGCCAGTTTTTTCATATCCCCTCCAACACTGGTTATTTTCCTCTTCTATTATTTTAATCAACGTGACAGGTGTGAGAGATATCTCAAAAATTGTTCTGATTTGTACTTCTCTAATCAATAAAGATTCAGAGCATTTTTTCATATGGCTATATATAGCTTCGAGTTCTTCTTCCAAAAACTTCCTGTTTATATTCCTTTGACCACTTGGGTCAATTGAGGAATGACTCATTCTTATAAATTTGACAATGTTCTCTCTCTCTGTCTCTCTCTCTTCTTTATCCAAGAAACTGCCTGTAAATTCCTCCCTCAATTTTTTCTCTGCTTTCCTTGTAACTCAGATTACATTGGTTTTACTTATATTAAAACTTCTAAATTTAATTTAAACAAAATTATCTATTTTACATCTCACAATACTATCTGTGTCTTTATTCATAAATTTTTCTCCTATCCATGAGTTGGACAGGTAACATGTTTTGTGTTCTTCTAATTTACTCATGCTATTCTCCCTGTACATCTAGGTCATGTGTCCATTACGACCTTAGCTTGGTAAACTGGGTAAGAGATTGGTCTATACTCCAGTTTCCGCCAGGCTGCTTTCTAGTTTTCCCAATAATTTTTACCAAATGGTGAATTCTTATCCTAAAAGCTTAAATCTACATCTGTCAAATACAAGGCTACTACAATCATTTGATACTGTGTACTGTATGGCTACTCTGCTCCACTGACCCCCCTATCTCTTAGCTGGTACCAGGTCATTTTGATACCTATTGTCTCATAACACAGTTGTGCTGCTGCGAAACCTCTTTCCTTTCCATTTTTCCCATTAATTCCTTTGATATTCTTGCTCTTTTGTTCTTCCAAATAAATTGTCATTATTTCTTTGCACTCGATAAAATAATTTTTTGCTCATTTATTGGGCTAGCATTGAATAAGTTGATTAGTTTAGGGAGAATTGTCACTGTTATTATATTGGCTTTGCTCACCTATGAAAAATTAATATTTCCCCAATTATTTCAATCTGACTTTTTCTGTATCAAAAGCACTTTCTAATTATGCTCAGGTAGTTCCTGGGTTTCTCTTGGCAGGTATATTCCCAGGCATTCATGCAGTCTACTGTTAGGAATAATGTGATTACCTCACTGGCCACTCTGATGCTTTCAATTTCTTTTTCTTCTCTTATTGCCAGCACTTCTAATACAACACTGAATGCTACTGGTGATGATGGACATCCTTGCTTCACTCCTGTTCTTACTGGGAAGGTTTCTAGCTCATCTCCATTACAAATAATGCTTACTGATGGTTTCAGGTAGATGCTTCTTTTCATCTTAAGGAAAAATCCTTTTATACCTATGCTTTTAACTGTTTTCTTTTTTTAGATAGGAAGAAGCATTCTAGTTCATCAAATGCTTTTCCTGTATTTATTGATTTCTGTTACTGATGTAATCAATTATGTTAATAGTTTTCTTTATGTTAAACCATCCCATCTTATTCTATTTTTGATCAACTAAAGGAACTTGCTTTTCAAAGTAACCTGACAATCCTTTTTTTAGTAATCGTGTTTTATAACTACAGATAGCATCATAATGTATTTTACTTAAAAACTGGCACAACTTAAGGTTTCTTTAACAACTGTTTGGTTCCAACAGCTTTGTCAAACTTGACGTGAAATGTACACCAGCTCTGTTTCCAGAAGCTCATTACTAAGGCTAATACAATCAAATAGTCGGATTTCAAAGAAGAGTCTACTAGCTACTACCCACAACAAGAAGAACACTTGTGCAGGTTAAATCATCAGTCCAACTGGGGTAGAAGAAGAGGCTGCAGTAAAGCCCTAGACAACATCAACCAAAGCAACAATCTGGGGATTCACTGAATATGAGTTGTTATGTGACTTTATATACATAGGAAAAGTTGATGTGCATTCTAAAGAGGATTATCTGTATGTATATTACAGGGTATGACCAGTGAGGTCCTATTATCTAAGAAATAGGTCAAAAATACAAGGAGCTTTGAGGAATCATCTGCTTTTCACAGAAATAAAATGTTCTTCTTCCAACACCTTAGAGCAGAGGTGTCAAACTAATGAGAGGCCAGAAACAAAATGTAATGGAGAAATAGTTAACAAAACAAATAAAAGTACAACCAATAGAGCTAATTTGTTCTTCTTCAGTCAATATGCAGTCTACAGGGAATCTTTTCTATCTGAGTCTGACTTCACTGTCTCAGAGAACTGCTGAAAGACAGAACATCATGACTTTTATACAAAGAACAACTCTTTGTTTCAGTCTTCATCATTCTTTTGAAAACTATTAAATTTCTCCCTCTTCACCCCCCACTCCTCAATCCATGCATGTTACTTTCCTCACTTTAGTCGCTTTTCATATTTTACCTCTTCTGTGTATCCTTTCTCAACAAAAGGAAAATAATTGTTCTTTAATCTCTTACTAGTGAAATATCTAACTGCGACTGAAAAACTTCTCATGAAGGCCAGAAAGTCAAGACTGCAGAGAAGGAGGAAGTAGTCCAGTGAGCTACTCCACAAAATTCCTCTAAACAAATCTAAAAAACGTGCCAGACTGAATCCTGATGAGAAAATCCAAGAAAATTCAGAGAGGACTGTGGACATCAGGGGGTGGAGGGTGGGGTGTTCTAGATAGGAATACCAAGCACGTAGGACTCAGGTACCTAGACAGATACTATGTACTAGAGGAAGAGAAGGTACCAGACCCAAGTTGGGATATTTCAGGGAGTGTGAACAGGTGCCCATTGACATCTTTGTCATTCACAGTCCCTGATCACACATGCAAATCTGGCATCTGATGTAGGGAGCAGCCTTAGGTCCAGGGCTAAGGAGGATCAAGTTTATAAGAAAACAGCAGCAGTAAGATCCTGGAATAGGAACTAAGATAGGTCAACCTATACGTTCCCTCTAGAACTCAAGACCCCAGCCGCAACATCAAGTTCAAGGTCAGGAAACAGGCTGGAAGAATAAGCAAACAACAATAAAAAAATTCCATCATTATGGGATATTATCTTATCATTATGGTGACAGGAATGCTCAAGAGACAAATTCAGAAGTAAGAGAATGACTCCAAAATATTTCTGAGGAAAAAACAACCCAGCTTTGGTACAAATTCAAATATAATTTCTAGAATTGTGAAGAAACAAAATCAATGAAGCAAGAATTTAAGATGTTTTCATAAATGAAATCAGAGTGCTAGGTGAACAATTGTTAAAGAAATGAGAGCTATGAAACAAAGAACTGGAAAGGGAATTAACAGCTTGGCGCAAGAGGTACAAAACCTCCCCCAAACAAGCTCCCTGAAAATTCAAATGGACCAAACAGAAACCAATGACTCCATGAAGCAACAAGAAATATTAAAACAGTCAAAAGACTGAAAAAAGAGAAGAAAAGGTGAGGTATCTCTCACAGTAAAAACTGGGGAAACAGATTAAGGAGAAAAAATTTAAAACATTGTATTACCTGAAAGCAATGGCCAAAAAAGGTCCTAAACATTATATTCCAAGAAATCTTAAAACTGAGCAAATCTCTTAGAATCAGGAACAGAGTGGAAACAGAAAGAATCTACCAATTACCTCCTGTTACAAATGGTCCCAAGAACATTGTAGTCAAAATCCAGAGATTCCATGTAAAAAAAAAAATTGTACAAAAAAGGCTGAGGTGCCACAGTCAGAATCATTCATATAGGTTTAAAGAAAGAGTAACCTACCCATCAAAACTGAATATAATTCTACAAGGAAAAAAAAGACCTTTAATGAAAGAGAGGACTTTCAAGCACTTCTAATGGAAAGACCAGAGCTAAAGAGAAGTTGATGACATTCAACTACAGGACTGCAGTGAAGGGTAAAAAGGAATGAACAATGATAAAGGACTGAACAAATATAAATTACTTATATTCTAATAAGGGAAGATGATATCCAGGTCCCCTCTGAACCCTATCATCCTCAGGGTAGTAAAAGAGAGAGTTTAATTACTTAAAGCCTAAAAGTGGTTTTGTTTTTCTATCTTAAGAAAAAAAAATAGAAAGACAAGGGAATACTGCGGGGAGGTGGAAGGAAAGTGAAGTAAAGAGAAGGTGGGGAAGAGTGACTGGTATCTAAACCTCATTATCATCTGAAGTTTTCAAGGGAGGGAAAAACATACACATATACAGAAATACATTACAGTCTACTGAGAAGCAGGGAAAAGGGAAGAAAGGAGCAGGAAGGATTAGAGCGAGGACAGATTAAGGGAGGGATTAATTCTAAGCCAAACAAACTAAATAAGGACATATAAACATATTTTGAGGTGGCAGGGAAAAGTCACTTTTCAATGACTTAAGGGAGATAACCATTTTACAGCAAAATGCTTTATCTTCATGGAGTTTAAGTATAGGAAGAAACCATTGTTTTGCCACCTAACATTTCTCTCTCAATAGATGCTCCAAAACAGAAAGCTGACTCAAAGTAATTAATCATGTGGAGAAATAGTGGTTCAAAATAAGCTAAAGCATCAGAAATTTGCTTGAACATTTTTAGAAATTTATTGAAGGAAACAATAGCTTGCTTACCTGTGAGGGTCTTTTGAACTTGGTATAATATAAACACATTCCCTCTTGGTCAAAGTATTTTCTATCCAGGATTTCTGGGACTAAAAAAAAAAAAAAAGAGAGAGAAGCTTCATGAAATAATTACAATAAACAATACTCTCTAAATTATGCTTCCAAAAGGGTTGTCCTTGCTAGGACTTTTGTTGATAAGAGAAATATATGGCATTAGCTTGAGGAGAGGGTATATTTTACAGGAGATAGAAGGAACCAGTAGATAATGATTGCAATTGCAATCTATAGGAAAGATGGGAACAAGTAGAGGAGCCGGCTTTGGCAAGGAAAAGGGTCACTTCACCACAGGCTGGAGTAGAGGAGGAAAGAGCAGGGGTGGATGGTCAGGAATTTTGAGATTAAAAAAAGGGGAGGGGTAGAGTAGAGACCTCTTTTCTTTAAAAATAGTAATAAGAGGTGTTGTCCTCACCTGTATGTAGGGGAATATAAAAGGACTGAAGAGATAAGAGAAGTTTTGGAATATCCTCTAATGGAAGTGTAACAACAGGCAATCAATCACAGAAGAGAAAAATGACTATCTTCCTGTTGTGAGACCACAATACAACCAAGAAGTTCCATCGCATGACTTTCTCAAGTTTGGTTTAGGAGCATGTAGAAAGGAGACAAGGAGACTGACGGGAGTTAATACAGGGCTGAGATTTGGAGAAGGATGAGAAATGACAGAACAAGGGGGCAAGATATTCCAGAATAAAGGACAGTATGGAGTTAATAATGGTGTCAGGATTGGAAAGAGAAGAAAATGAAGTTATGGCAGGGATAAGTCAAAAAAAAAATGCTGAAAGGTGAAGTGATAAGTTAAGATGAAGTTAGAGAACAGGTTTAGAATTGTTAGGTCATAGGGAGAAAAGAAATGATCAAAAGTTATGATCAAATAGAGGAATGTCAGATTTTTTTTCTTATTTTTCTTTCATTATTTTAAATCATGGCATATTTCCCATATAATGGGAAGAAGATCCAAGATGAAGTAAGGAACTATAAAGTTAAGGAGTTTAAGAAGAGTCTTCTACATTAAACATAAATTTACTGGTTAATTCCTTTTTGTGAGCAAATTTCTTTTATGTCCCCTTACTTGACCCTTGCTCCTTATTATTTAAATGCACTGAAAGCTGTCTTAAAATGTACTTCAATGTACTTTGTCCTCACTGCTTTCCACAAATTTTTTTTGCAATCTTTTTTGCAATCTTTTACTTACAAACCTTTTGGAGAAAAGTATGGCATTTGTCTAATTCTTCTACGACAAATAGTTTTAAATGCATCCTGATTGTGTATGATTGTTCACATCTTGAGAAAATGTATAAATAAGTATTACAGTGTTTGTAATTTTCTTGAAAATCATTACTTCTAGTCAGGAAGTGGGAACAATCACTGAATATCATTAGATGGAGGGATGAAAAGAAAATATGCTAAAATATTGTAGAAGAGAGAAATAGACATGATCAGATTTTTTAAAAAATTAAACTAGAAAAATAGAACCAAAAGTTCACTCTGTATTGTCTACTAAAGACAAAATTTGACTCAAAAAATTAAAATGGAAAATAAAATAAAATAGAAGGGTTGTCTGAGTTTCCCAAAAAAGAAAGAGTATACTAGTTACTTTTTAGACCTAAGAAACATAGAGTAAGAAAAGATCTTAATACTCACACATCAGTAATTCCTCTTTATTATTTGAGAGGCTTAGAAAAAGCTGGAGGCTTAGTAAAGGAAAACTAAAATGATCAAAGGAATTGGTGGGGGGAAGGAGGGGAATACTACTGTATGAGGACAGAATAAAAATACTGAGATTTTTCAGTTTCGAAACATCAAATCAGCCAATCAACAAGTATTTATGAAGCACCTATTAGATGATGGGATACAAAGTAACACATGAAAGTCTGCCCTCAAGGAACTTTAATATTATTAAGAGAGAAAAGTATCTACGTTCACCAAAGAAATGTTTACTTTCTTCTCAGTCTCCTTTGCTGGATCTTCATCTATCACTAATACAACTAACTTGGATTTCTCACAGGGTTCTATCCTAAGCCCTCTTCTCACTCTACACTATTTTACTAAGGGATCTCTTTCGTGAGATTCCATGGATTCAAATATTCACAACTATGCAGATAATTATCAAATAACTTACATAGCCCTAACCTCTTTGCTATCCTCCAGTCTCACACTTACAAATGCCTTGTAGATATCTGGAATTTGATGCCCCCTGACATGTTAATTAAACTCAATATGTTCAAAACAGAACTCATTATCTCAGTCCTGCTCTGAGAGTACTTACCACCATCCATCCTCCTAGTTACCTAGGCTCATAACCTAGGTGTCACCACCACCCCCTTCATTTCCAATCTGTTGTCAAGGGCAGCTGATTTTTATCTTTTTAAGATTTCATATGTGCTCTCCTCTCTCCTCTGACACTGTCAGCACTTTAATGCAGGCCCCTCATCATTTCATGCCTGGACATTATAACAGCCTGCTGGTTAGTGTCCCTACTATAAGTTTCTCCCCACTCCAGTCCATCTTCTACACAGCTCTCAAAGTGATCTTCCTATAAGGAGTAGGGATGACCATATCATTCTCCCTCCCTACTTACTATGCTCCAGTGGCTCCCTATCGCCCCACAGAATTAAATATAAAATCCTATCTGGTATTCAAATTCCTTCATATACCTTTTCAATCTTTTTGTGCCTCGTATTTCCATCCCTCTATATACTCTTATGATACAGTGACAGTGACTTGATATTCCTCAAATATCACACTCCATTTGCCAAACTCCAGGGATTTTTACTGTCTCCCCACACCTAGAAAGTTCTCCCTCCTCTTCACACCTCTTGGCTTCTCTGATTTCCTTTATGTGTTGCTGTTTTTTAGTCATCTCAGCTGTGTCCAACTCTTCATGTGACTTCTTTACTTTGAGGGGGGGAGATACTACAATGATGTCTGAGGCCGGATTTGAACTGTAGAAGATGAGTCTTCATGATTCCAAGTTCAATCCACTGTACTACTTAGCTGTCCAACTTCCTTTAAGTACCAGCTAAAATCTCACCTTTTACAGGAAGCATTTCCTGATCCCCTTTCATTTTAATTTCTTCCCTCTCTGGATAATTTCCAATTTACCCTGTAACTTGTCTATATATAACTGTTTACATATTGTCTCCTCTGTTAATCAGATGCAACTTGACTAGCTTTGCCTTTCCTTATATTTCCCAGTACTCCACACTTTGCCTGGCACGTAGCAGAGCTTAATAAATGCTTACTAACTGCATGACAAATGTGTGAACACTCAAAATAATTACAAGCTAAATTCTTTAGGGGCAAAGCACCAGCAGCTGGGGTTGGGGGGAAAAGCAATGATTTTTGTAGAAAGTAGGACTTGAGCTGAGTTTTGATGAAAATTAGGTATCCTAACAGGCAGCAGTGAGGAGAAAGTACATTCAGGCATGAGAAAACAGCTTGCATACAGATAGGCATATCAACTACAGACAAAGTGCTACGTATTTCTCAATTTGGCTCTCATGCACAATGTGGGAATGGGAATAAATTGTGTGCAAAGGTTAAAGAGATGAAGAGGTAGAGAAGGGTTTTAAAATGACAGAGTTCTTTGTATTTAACTTGAGCAATATCATTTTGGCAGCTGTTTGGAGAATGGATTGGAGTGAGGAGACTTGAGGCAGGAAGATCACTAAGGAAGCTATTGTCCATAGTCCAGAGCAAAGATGAAGAAGGCCTCCCTTAAGTAAGGTGGTGGCCATGTAAGAGGAGAGGAGAGAGATGCAAAAGATATTGTGAGCCAGAACAGACAAATCTATGGAAAGGGAGTAAGGTGATTCTGAGGTTGCAAATCTGGGAGATGGTAAGGCTGGCTAGTCGTGTCCTCTAGGGAATCAGAAGTTTGTAAAAAGGTGTGGGTGTAGGAGTGAGGAGAGTTCTATTTTAGATTTAATGAGTTTGGACAGGGGGAGACATACACTTCAAAATGTCTAACAGGTCGGTGGTGAGGTAGATAAAGATAAAAGCAGAGAGAAAACAAGGCAGTTATCTAGAAAGAATAAAAGATAATAGCTGACATTCTTAAAGGCACTTTGGGATCTACAAAACACTTTCCTCAATAACCTTTGAAAAGTCCAAATTTATTACACCATGAGATTATTCAGCCAATATTCAAAACAGAACTCTTTATCTTGCCTTCAAAATCACCCCTCTTTCAAGCTTCTGTAATTCATGTATAAGCTGCCACTATTTATCTGGTGTCTCAAGTTCATAACTTCAGTGTTTTCTTTGACTCCTTACTTTCCTCTGAAATTATCTGCCAAATCTATCCATTTCAACCTCTGTAGTGCCACTTGCATCAGAACCCTTCTCTCTCCTCACACAATTGCCATCTTAGATTAAGCCCATATCAACTCATGCTTAGATTTTTGCAGTAGCCTCAGTTTCCCTGCCTCAAGTCTCTCCCTACTTAAGTCCTTCTTCCACACAACTGTCCAAATAATTTTCCTTAAACCCAAACCTTGTCATACCTCTACTCAATGAACTTCAGCGGTTTCCCTATTGTCCCTGGAATAAAATGTAAACTCCCATTTATTTAGCTGCTAAAGTCTAACCGTACTCTCATTATGTATTACTGCACCTTCCTGCTTCTGAAATTCATCCAAATTGGCTTTCTCTGTTCTTCAATCAAGTAGCATTTATTAAGTGCCTATTAATTGCCAGGCATTGTGCATTTAAGTGCAGGGGACACAAAAAAGGGCAAAACGTCCCATCTCTCAAGGAGCTAATGGGTGGTGGCCAGGTGAGCAGGTAGGGATGGTCAAGTGTGACACATCTTATGGAGATAAAATCAGATTGATAAATGGAGTAATATAATACCAAAGTTATGATCCTGGGAGTTGGAAAGGCTGGTGATGCCCAAAGAAGAGGCAGGTTTTTAAAACTTTTTCTTCAATACTACTTCTTCTCATCCCTCCTCCCCAGAAATTCCATTATTTATCATGTCATCTACAAATTGAAAATTATGTATCCTTCTCAAAGACATAAAAGTCAAATTGCAACTAAATAAAAGTTCATACCATGTTTTCAGATTCAAATTCTTCTTATGCCAGTAGTACTGAAATTCTTAATAATTTATGCCATTAATATTCTCCAGTGGCTTCATTTGCATTCTTTCTGATGTTACATGAAGTTGGGAAACAAAGATCAGTATAAAAGAAGAAGCTAAACTATGAACAGGAAAAATAACAGTCCTATTTGACAACTTAAAATGAGAAAAAATTTTAATTTTTCAAAATCCTAAAACACCTTTTCATAGTTTATAAACAGTGGCACTAAAAAAATAAAACTATGACTTGCAACAAAAAAGGTGAAGAAAAGAAATTATGAAGAGGTCAGATTAGCAATTTCACTTATTGAAATAGTTGTTCATTTATTAATTAATGAGATTCATTGGGTGTAGGTGGCATGAAGTGAGAAGATAAAGAGATTTGTTTGGAATTCCTGCCCCTAAGCTACTGCTCAGTAACCTAACAGGCAGGGTTAACAGCCAAGTGAGAATTTATCACAGCTCAATCTCACGGCATATCACATGACAAGGTAAGAGCAGACCAGATCAGATACTGGAACTAAAAACATAACTTATTTAAATGACTCATTAAAATAGTGAGTAACAGTGGTACAAGATAACAGTGAACAAATTATTCTTAAGAGAAGGTTAAGCAATTAGACTGGATTTTTAAGTATTAAAATTTCAAAAAGAAAAATAGTTTGTTAAAAGGCCAGGCTAAAAATGGAACAACTATTAGAAGACTATTTGTAAGTATATTAAGAAAAACTATTCCTTATCTTTTATAGAAGTCTTTGCCCTGTTGAAATATTTGTGACAGAGCTTTGAAGAATGCTTAAATCAGGGGATCTTAACATAGGGTCCAGGTACCCTCAAGAGATCTAGAGAAAGATTTTGGGGATCTGAAATTTTTTTAAAAAGTATTTTGATAAGTGGTTTCATTTGGAATTCTATATATTTTGTGTACTTAAGATAATTATCCCAAGAATGGGGCCAACAGACTTCACCAGACTGTCAGAAAGGTCCATGACAAAAAAGAAAAGTTAAGAATCTCTGGACTAGATGAAAAAATCTCCTTCCCCAGCTATCACTCACTACTCCTCCCATCTTAGCCCTCTCACCTGCCAAAGTCTTACATCACTTTGTCCTCTGGAAGTCTTATGCTATTAAGAAACTGCCCTTCCTACTAGCATCACTTTCTTTCATAGTCTCTCCATTTTCTTGCATAATGAGAAATCTGATTCCCCTAAATCACTGTCTATCCTCCCTCCATGACTGGATGCACTACATCTCATTCTCCCCCTCACATGGAATCTCCATCTTGACTTCTGCATTTGCCTTATCTCCCTCTCCATTCTGCCCTTATATTAAAGGATTTTGAGGTCAAAAGATAAAGCAGGTTTCAGATGAAGAAATCAAAGCCATCTTTGGTCATATGAAAAAATGCTCTAAATCACTATTAATTAGAGAAATACAAATTAAAACTCTGAGGTATCACTTCATACCTATCAGATTGGCTAATAAGACAGAAAAGAAAATGATAAATGTTGGAGGGGATGTGGGAAAACTGGGACACTAATGCACTGCCTGCTGGTGGAGTGAACTGATCCAACCATTCTGGAGAGTCATTTGGAAATATGGCCAAAGGGCTATAAAACTATGCATACCCTTTGAACCTAATGTCACTACTAGGTCTGTATCCTAAAGACATTAAAAAAAGGGAAAAGAACCTATTTATACACAAATATTTACAGCAGCTCTTTCTGTGGCAGGAAAGAACTGGAAATTGAGGAGATGCCCATCAAATGGAGAATGGCTGAACAAGTTATGGTATGTCTGTAATGGACTAACATTCTGCTATAAGAAATGATAAGCAGGATGATTTCAGAAAAACCTCAAAAGATGTATATGAGCCGAGGCAGAATGTGAGCAGAACCAAGGGAACATTGTACACAGTAACAGCGATACTGTACAGTGATCAGCTACGAAGGACTGAGTTATTCTGAACATGACAGCGATCTAAGACAATCCCAAAGGATTCATGATGAAAAATGCTATCTATCTGCCTTCAGGGAAAGAACTGATGGAGTCTGAATGCAGATTGAAGCATACTATTTTTCACTTTATGGTTTTTTTTTTTTATTTTTAGTCTGTGTTTTCTTTTACAGCTTGACTAATATGGAAATCTGTTTTGCATGATTGCACATGTATAACCTAAGTCAAATTGCTTACCACCTCATGGAGGGGAAAGGGGATGGAGAGAAAGGAACTTGGAAGTCAATTTTTAAAAAAATGAATGTTAAAAAATTGTTTTTACACGCAATTGGGAAAAAAACCCAAGTATTTTTTTTTTAAAGAAAAACCATTATCAAAGATTCTCCTCTAAAAAAGCATCTCCCATGCTATACCTACAATAGTCCTTAAAAGACAACAGAAATAATTTTGTTCCATCATCTTCTGAGGACTGACATCAACAAAGGAATCAAATGGAAATGAATGCTGGCCAAAAATATTTCCCAATCATGAAGAACAGCAGAGTGTAAATGAAATAAGGATTCCATACAGTTGATAAAATCTCTTCCTTGAGATTCTTACTGGTCAATGACACGTTTTATCAACATTGCAGAACTTCCTAAATGAGATATGCAGTTCCCTCAAGACTACAGCCTACACAAGAACACGCAATAGGTTAAAGAATGCCTATAGCCCAGATTATGACAATCAGTTGCATACAGTCCCACTGAGCTGCTTCATCAATACATACATGGTTTGGAGGGTCGTATACTATATATGAAAATGAGCTGGGTCCAGAAATGAACAAAATGAGAAAAATATGGTGAGTTACATTTGGAAAATCTTGCAACGTTTCAAAAGACTCTACCTTAGGTGTGAAAACAAGAACTCTTCTAGGTTAAAAACAATACAATTCTATTGAAGGTATATGGTTGTAAATCAGAATATCACATTTTGTAGGTATTAACAGAAAGGCTTCCAGAATGGTGGTATATCCCCCTATAAAGAATTTATGAGAGGTCTCAGACAAGAATTACATGTCCATTTCACCACCACCCCCTTTCAGAAAACTTCAGTGGCTACTGAGCACCCCCTGGAATCAAATATAAAACCTTCTGTGAGGCTTTCAAAGCTCTCTACAATCTGGACCTTTCCTGCCTTTAGGGTCTTTTTTCACTTTACTCTCATCCATGTCCCCTGAGATTCTGGTCTCTATGCCGTTGCTCAAACAAGACCCTTCATCTCCCCACTGAGGAGATATTTGTCTCCCATGGCTGAAATTCTCTCCCTCCTCTACTTCCAAGCTTCCCTGGCTTCCTTTACCAGATAAAGTCTCATCTACAAGATGCTTTTCCTGATCCACTTTAATACTAATGCCCTCCCTCTATTGATTATTTCCAGTTTTTCCTAAATATATGTTGTATGTTTGGAGACAGAGAACCTGAGCCTCAATCCTACCTCAGCTCTTTAATCAATTAACAAGCAATATACCAATGTGGGGCAGCTAGGTGGTACAATGGATACAGCGCTGGGCCTGGAGTCAGTAAGACCTGAGTTCAAATACACCCTGAAACACTAGATGTGTGATACAAATCACTTAATCCTGTTTTCCTCAATTTCTTCATGAGCTGAAAAAGGAAATGGCAAACCACTCCAGTATCTTTGCCAAGAAAACCCCAAATGGGATCACAAAAAGTCAACCATGACAAATGACTGAATAATAACACCTTGTTTGTAAGCAGTTTTGGGGTTCTTTTTTGGTTAGCTTTTCTCTCTATTAGACTGTGAGATTTTTGGAGGACAAGAACTGTCTCTTGTTTTTCTTTGTATCCCCAGCACTTTAGCACAGCACACTTAATAAATGCCTGCAGACCGCATTCGTATTCTACTTCATCTCAATTTATCCTTTTGACTCTAACCTATTTTGCAATTCCGATATTATTCTGCTTACTTAACAGGGTTCCCTTTTAACACTCTAATCCAACGGTAAACATGTGATTAGGACCAACGGCATTAAGGATCTGGGGAGCCAAAAAAGATTACATGCAATGTAGACAATAACATAGTTAACTATGAAATGCCCAGACACACACACTGGTTACTAAGAATCTAGCTAGGATAAAGGCCAGGGAGAGCGAAGAAGTGAGGTGATGATAAATGATTAAAGCTGAAAAAATAATAAGACAAGTTTTCAAAGAATAAGAGCACTGTTTCACAGAAGAGAATGCCACGTGAATGTCAGAAGCACAAATAATCAATAGCTGTCTATACAGAATCATGCTTGAAGGAATCATTATGACCAAGCTGATAAAGGTGGCACTAGAGATACAAATAATACTTAATAAGGACTGTCTATTATAATCTTTATTTGTGACAGCATTTATTGCCAAAATTATTAAGAAGCATCATTTACTTACACATGGTTATTCACTCCCCGTTAATATATGTACCTAAAATATATTAAGATTTTTTGTAAAAATACAGTAAGTCATTTGCATAAATTATAGAATACTTAAAAAAACCTTGCTAATTCAGAAAACAAAGATGGTTCATAAGCTCCTTAAGACAAATTTGTCTTTGACTTTCTTTGTTAAAATGTATAAGATAAATACAATCAGGGGTGAAGCACGGATGCCCTTTATCACTTCTATTATTATTCAATACTGTACTAGAAATGTTAGCTATAGCAATAAAAGAAGAAAAAGAAATTAAAGGAATTAGAACAGGCAATGAGGAAAACAAAACTGTTACTCTTTGCAGATGATATGATGGTATACTTAGATAATCCTAGAGAATCAACTAAAAATCTACTTGAAATAATTAAAAACTTTAGCAAAGTTGCAGGGTACAAAATAGACCCATATAAATCATCAGCATTTCTATATGTTACCAACAAAGTTCAGTGGCAAGAGCTACAAAAATAAATTCCACTTAAAATAACTATAGACAACATAAAGTACTTGGGAGTCTATCTGACAAGACAAACCCAGGAGCTATATGAACACAGTTACAAAACACTTCATACAAATAAAGTCTGATCTAAACAAGAGAGGCTCATAGGTATGTTGAGCCTATATGATAAAAATGACAATTCTGCCTATTCTATTAATCCAGTGCTACATCAATCAAACTATCAAAAAAGTTATTTTACAGAGCTAGAAAAAATAATAAAATACATCTGGAAAAACAAAAGGTCAAGGATATCAAGGGAATCAATGAAAAAAAAATGTGAAAGAAAGTGGTCTAGCCATATCAGATAGCAGCAGTAATTATCAAAATAATTTGGTACTGGCTAAGAAACAGAGTGGTATAAATGGTCGATCAGTGGAAAACATTGGTTACACATTACACTATAGTAAACAACCATAGTAATTTAGTATATGATGAACCCAAAGATCAAAGCTTTTGGAAGAAAAATTCATTATTTCATAAAAACTACTGGGAAAACTAGAAAACAGTATGGAGAAAACTAGGTGGAGAACAAAATCTCACACTGTATACCAAGATAAGGTCAAAATGGGTACATGATTTACACATAAAGGATGATACCATAAGCAAATTGGGAGAGCATGAAATAGTTTATTTGTCAAATTTATGGAGAGGGAAAAAATTTAGGACCAAAGAAAATTATAGAGAGCATTACAAAATATAAAATAAATAACTATGATTATGCAAAATTTAAAAGTTTTTGTACAAATAAAACCAATGCAACCAAAATTAAAAGGGATGCAGAAAACTGGGGGGGAGAGGGGGAGATTTCTGTAATAAGTATTTGTGATGAAGGCCTTGTTTCTCAAAGATTCAGAGATCTGAGTCAAATTTATAAAAATACAAGTGATTCCCCAAATGATAAATGTCAAAGGATATGAACAGGCAGTTTTCAGACAAATCAAAGCTAGCTATGGTCATATAAAATAAGTGCTCTAAATCACAAATGACTAGAGAAATACAAATTTTAAATAACTCTGAGGTAACACCCCACACTTATCAAATTAGCTAATGTGACAAAAAAGTAAACTGATAAATATTGGAGAGTATGTGTGAAAACTGGGACACTAATGTAGAGCTGTGATCCAACCATTCTGTAGAGCAATTTGGAACTATGCCTAAAGGGCTATAAAAACTGTGCATACCCTTTGATCTAGCAATACCACTGCTAGGTCTATATCCCAAAGACATACAAAAAAAAAAAAAAGGGAGGGAGGAGAAAGACCTACTTGTACATAAATATTTATAGCAGCTCTTTTTGTGGTGGCTAACAACTGGAAATTGAGGGGATGACCATCAACTGGAGAATGACTAAACAAGCTGCGGTATATGATTGTGATAGAATATTATTATGCTCGAAGAAATGACAAGCACGATGATTTATAAAAAACTCTAGACTAACGTGAACTAACACAAAACGAGGTGAGCAGAACCAGAAGAACATTGTACGCAGTAACAGCAACATTGTGTGATGATCAACTATGAATGAAATAAAATGATGAAAGACAAGCCCCAAAGGACTAATGATGAAACATACCATTCGCCTCCAGAGAAGGAACTGATATTGCAGACTGAAGCAGGCTATTTTTCACTTTCTTTTTTTAATTTGAGTTTTCTTGTATAAAATGACTAAAATGGAAATGTTTTACATGATTGTACATGTATATCCTATATCTGATTGTGTATTGTTTCAGGGAAGAGAGATGAGAGGGGAGGGGAAGGAAGGGGAGGGGAAGATAGAACTTGGAACTCAAACTTTAAGAAAAAAATTTAAAAACTGTTTTAACCTGTGTATGGGGAAAAAATAAAATACTGTATATTTAAAAATGTGGAAGGTAATACTGTTGGTAATTATGAACTAAAGACTGGCAGACAGACTGGATGCATCAGAAAATCTTGGTGTCAATGGCTCAGTATGGCCCTAAGCTGCTATTTTGTTCAGTCAGTTTTCAGTTGTGTCTGACTCTATGTGACCCCATTGGGATTTTCTTGGCTAAAATAATGGAGATAATGGTTTGTCATTTCCTTCTCCAGTTCATTTTCCAGATGAGGAAACTGAGGCAAACAGGGTTTTGTCCTGGGTTTTATGACCTGCCCAGGGTCAGACATCCAGTGTTAATTAGCTACCTTGTCTTTACTTGAAATTATGTAGCTACAAAACAAACTTAAGGTGTTATAACGAATCAAACTCCTGGTGAAGGAACTGAGGGGCAAAAGTCCAGCAACTCCAAATACATCTCACCATAGCTAACTGTATATATATAGGAAGTCATACAACAGTGTCTCAAGTTCTGTCCAGACTTTAACATTCCATGATGCAAACTGTACTTTAAATGTGCTAAGGGAGGGAATTCATTGAGTCAGTTCTTTAGTAAATTCCATTCCTAATTTATCCAAAATAGAATTCATCACACTCCCCCTACAAACAGCACTTTCATCTTTTCAATCATTCTGCTTCCTATCCTCAGCAATCTTCAACTCTCAAAATCACTCACATTTCCAATCACCCAATCTTATTAATACTAACTCCATGACATCTTTCTGCATGTAGCACTCCTTCTCAACTCACAAGGCTAGTTCAAGACATAACCCTTCAAACAGACTTCTCTAATAGTCCTTTTATTGATCTCCAAGCTTCCAGCACCTCTCTTCTTCAGTTCACTCTGGTAAAATAACGTTCCTAGAATCTTCAATGGCTCACTATTGTCTCTAAGAAAACAATATAAACTCTTCAGCTTGACATTTAAAGCCCTTTAAACAACAAAGAAGAAAAAAAATCAGCTTGGCAAAATAACGATAGCTAACATTTAGGTATTATGGTTTACAGAGCCCTTTATATATATACTTACTCATTTGAGCCTCACAACAACCCTGTGAGATTGGTGCTACAGGTTATCATTTTACAGATGGGGAAACTGAGATTGAGAGAGCTTATGTAACATGCAGAGAATCACTCAGCTAGCTACTAAGTATCTGAGGCAAGGTTAGAATGTAGGTCTCCCTGGCTCCAAGTCTAGCACTCTATCCACTGTGCCACTTAATGAGTGAAACCAAAAAGTATCAACCAAGTCCAACAGTAAATGCTGCATTCGATAACTTTAGAAAGAGAGGGAGGGTAGGGACATTCTCACCTCTTCTCAGGGATCAAGCTTGGTCAAAATTACAAAGCATTCAGTTTAGAATTTTTTTTCTTCCCATTTACACTGTTTTAATCACTGTACACAGTTTTCCTAGTTCTATTTACTTCACTATCAATTTATATAAATTTCAGGCTTCTCTACATGCTCTACTTCTTATAAAATAATAATACTCCACTATATTCAGATATCATAAGTCGTCTGGCCCTTTCCCAATCAATGGTTATCTATTTTGTTTCCACTCTGCTGTTATTAGAAAGACTGCTGCTATTGAAATGCTGGTGTTCTGGGACCTATCTTTGACTTCCGTAGATATGACTCTCGATCTATGAGTAAGGACATTTTAGGAACTTTCTTAGCACTGTTTTCCAGACTGGCCAGGCCAATTCACAGACTTTCCCTCCAACAGTGTGCTCATCTTTCTGTAACTTCACTAAAACTGACAATTCCAATCTTTGGTCAGTTTCCAAGATGTGAAGTGAAATATCTCAGAGATGTTTTAGTATCACTATTATTAACAGCGATTTGAGGCAGTCTTTACTAATGATGTTCGTATTTTCATTTTGTCTTCTGAAACCTGCTCCTATCCACTGAAGCACATTATCTCATTATATCCCTTAAAAGAGGTATACTGAGAAATTACTGAAACCTAGAAACAACAGACAGTAATTAAAATTTAAAAGCAAATGAAGCTCTCCACAACCTGGCTCCAGGCTACCCTTCAAGACTTATTTCACATTATAAACTCTTTACTTTAAATCTCCCCAGGCACCAGTACTTCTGCATACCAAAATTATCTTGTATCTCCCTTGTGCTTGTGTCCATGTTGTGTCCCTCAACAGACTATAAATTTGTAATAATCCTGGCAGGGACTAGGGGTTGTTTATTTTTGCCTTCTATCTTCAAAAATTAGCACAGTGCTTGGCACTAGTAGGTGTTTAATGAATGTTTGATGTTTAATTGACTCACTAATTCTATGTTTCAATCATATTACATTTATGAAATGCTTTCCTTTACTGCCTCCTTGTAGAATCATTAGCTTCCTTCAAAGCTGGGATCAAATGCTAGATTCCCTTAGCTACTAGGGGCTGTAGTTATTCTCAAATGATCCTGTATTTATATGTTCACAAACAAATAAAAGTTTTTGGAAGAGTGGGCCAATTTTTCATTTCTGCTTTTGTATCTGTCACAGGATCAATTGTTTGGCCTTTATGTTCTACATAACTTGTTCCACTTCTCCCTTCACCTTCCTAGTCTTCTTACACCTAATTCACTGCTATATACCTCTGCCATCTTGTGACGCTGGCCTCCCTGAAGGGTAACTGGTAACACAGGGGATATAGCATTGAGCTGGGAAATCAGGAAGACCCATGTTCAAATTTGGCCTCAGAAACTTAGCAGCTGCGTGATCCTGGGCAAGTCTCTGACCTGTAATTGCTTCAGTTTTCTCAACTGTAAAATGAAGATAAAAAATAAAAACCTGAGAGTATTCTTTTGAGGCTCAAATAAGGAAATATTTGTTTTAAAAAAACCCAAACACTTAAAAGAGCACCTAACACTCAGGCTCTATATAAAAGCTTATTCTCCTTCTCTCTGTTCTTTCTTTCTCTTACAAGGCACTATTACCTCTTCACTCTGGGTATTCTCACTGTCTATACCTCCTGTCAGGAGTTCTCTCCTTCTTGATCGTGGAATCCTGGCTTCCTTCAAATCCCAGCTAAAACCCCACCTTCTACAGGAAGCCTTTCCTGATTCCTCCTTGATACTACTGCCTTCCCTCTGTATCTCCAATTTATCCTGTATTTGGCATCTTTGTACAAAACTGCTTGTATATGATCTTTCCTGTGAGGTCCTTGAGGGAAGGAACTGTCTTTTTTTTACTTTACACAAAGAAACCCCAGGGCTTAACAAAGCACTCAGTATTAGAAATAACTGTCTTACCAATTACACCTGGCCAGGAGTAAATTTAGGGGAAAAAAAGATTTTTATTTCACGCTATTGTCTGATGGGTGACTTGGCCTCTAGCCCCTTGTGAAAAAAGGCCTGGCACAAGCATACCTTTAGATAGTTATAAAAGCCCTTTTTAATAATCCTCCTGATTCGAATTTCCCATTGTGCTCTCCATTGGCTAGATGCAGCCTCCTGAACCTCCCATTTCATGTTTTCCTCCCCAATATGTTCCCCCCCCTCAAACAGCTTAAGTACAAACTTCTGACCTTTTACCTGATCAGAAGCCTGGTTTTGCTTTCTGATTAGAACCAGTCACCTCTGACTTGCATTCTGCTATCACTCAAAGCTAGGAGGAGCTTTATCATGTGGAAACAGAATTCCTTCCCTTGTTTCCCACATCAGTCATGTTTATTGACTAATGGACCCAGCACTTACACAGGTCTTCCTCATGATATATAAATTAAAAATTGCCTGAGTTTAAATACATTTATTCTGTTTTACAAGTTACAATTTTTGTACAACTTTTCTTAGACGTGCTTTAAAAAACTGACCAATATTACATGTTTCCAAGTTATTTATTATTTGCACCTAATTATTAAACGTTAGCCTTAAGGAAATTCATTATTGAGCAGAATCTCAGGCATCCCAGTATCTTAAATATGCACCAAAGCAATAAAAATATAGTGTGGGCTATAACTAGAAGGTATATCACAGGCCAGTTAGCCTAAAGGCCTCATGTTTTACAACTGAAAGTTGTAACTTGTGTATTGGGATTCTTTAATTATACATTGTGCAGGTGAGCCATTTGGATTTGCAGTGTTTTTCCATTCCTGCAATGTGAAGTATGTTAGTAGCATGGCTTATTTTAATGTAACTGTGATTCCCCTTTCCCTCTCCCCCAGCACACAGTTCTCAAAGTCTGCAAGACCTGTTTGAAAGACAAATCTGTTTTCATAATACTAAGACATTTTGATTTCTAATATGGTAGATATTGATAGATAAAAACCAAATAAATATCTCTTTGGGGTATTCCATAATTTTTTAAGAGTCTTTTTTTAAGAGTCTTTGGTCCTCAGACCAAAAAGCATAAGAGCTGCTGCTCTAGTACATTTTAAACTGCCACCTTCATTGATTTCTGTTGGGAAAAACTGAAAGATTTATATAGTATCAAAATCTTTGTGCAATTAATTATGAAAAGTTTTTTTTAACTACAGATAGTTTCTTTTCAGTACTGAAGTTGCATAATGGTATATATTCTATGTCATATTCACTAAATAAGGGCTTTGGGAAAAGTAAAATATTATATTTAAATTATCTTACTAGTGTTGAAAAAAAATGTAGACATCCTTACACAGCGACATATCATATCAGATATATGTTGTTACTTTCTTTTTCTTTCCACTTGACATAAATTTGGTAATTAAAGTTTATATAATAAAATTTAAGTTGAAATTTTTAAAAAGCAGCCACCTACAGCAAATAGTTATGAAAATCAAAGGAGAATGATATATGTAAAGTACTTTTCTACAAAAAAAGCAACAAAAAGAATGGAATCTGAAAATGAAGTGTATCAGAATCTGTGAACAAAAGTCACAAGTCACAAGGTTAAGGTGGTACAGAGTCAAAACCCCGTAAAAAATAAAGAAACCATTACAATTAAGGATTGAGAAGTAAAGAAATCAGAGAGAACTCCCAACCACAGCTACTGCAGAAAAATTCTGATGTTCTATAAGGTCTCAAGAAGTCCAACACAATGAAAATCTAAGATAAATCAAACAATGCTTGGGCATAAGCTAATATAATGAAACTCAAGTGAAGCTACAAGCTTCTCTGTAAAACTGGAAAATGACAGGACCAGATTAAGATACAATTATGGGATTAAATGTTTCATAGTTCTTCATGAATTTACTACAAAGAACTTTACAAGCTTGTAAGCTATCATCTAAAAAAAATAACACCAATGAGAACATCAATACAGGCCAATTATGTATTAAATCACAGCTTGAATTGTTTTTAAAAATCTACAAGCATTTTTAGGAAAACAACATATGGGCTGAGAAGCAAAAAAAAAAAAAAAAAGCCAAAAAAAAGTCTAAGAAGTATCAAGAACCACACTGATATGATAACTATTCAGCAAGCTACCTAAAAGTACAACAGTCTTACTGTCTTATCCCCAAACCTTTGGGCCTTTGTTTTAGTACCATACTCATGGTCTATACATGTATCCTAATGTATAAAATAGGCTTAAGTCAATTGAGAATGCTGGCTTATTTGATGTACACACTGAAAATTGTTTTCTATTTCTAAAGACCACAGCAGTAAGGGATTTAAAAACATGTCACTACCATAATGTTGTCAAGAACAATTGATATTTTTCAATGAGATAGTTTAAGAGGGAAGAAGAAAGGAAAGAAAGAAGGAAATTATGTAAAAAATACAAAGAAGAGTTCGGAAGGAAATTCAAAAGGGCAAAAGAGAGACAAAAAGGGCAGCTTGATCATTACAATGTTAAATGAAATAAACACCCATTAAAACAATACCCCAAGCTGTACAAGTTAGATTCAGAGGTTTCACAAGCGATCCTCTTTTTCTGTTCTTTTGTATACAAGTGAACAGCCAGGAGTCTATAGTCCAACTCTCCCAGGTATGTTTCCAGTTCTAGTTAGATGTGATTGCTGAAACTCTCCCAAAAGTCTTATAGAGACACTTAGAGACAGTTATAATTCTACCTTTTTTATCAGGAAGAGGTTTCCCTGATGTCTCTAGAAAACTCCCTTTGCTACTATATATCCCTGTTCCCTTATCCCATTGCCTTTCCAGGCACAGGGCTGCCATAGCAGACCCTTTGTTTGAAAACCCTATATAAACTGAGTCCCCAGTTCAGGGCTGGGGAACCTGCGGCCTTGAGACCCCATGTGGCCTGCTAGATCCTCAAGTGTGGCCCTTTGACTGAATTCAAACTTCATAGAACAAATCCCCTTAACAAAAGGATTTATTCTGTAAAACTTGGATTGAGTCAAAAGGCTACCCAAGGACCTAGAATGCCACATGTAGCCTCAAGGCCTCAGGTTCCTCACTGCCGCCCTAGTTTGACCTGGGCCTTCAATCTGAGCTTGTATTCCACTGACAGTCTAGGTTAACATCCCATATACACTGCCCCTGAAACAGTGGGGGCTATGATGTCTATACAGGATTTTATCTCTCTGAATTTTTGTTCATACCCTCCTATATTGTTATAGGTTCTTATTAATAAAGTATTTTAACCCATCCTAGTATTACCGCATGTCACTCACCTCAAAACTCTATTCTAAATTTTAATGGCAATGAACACATTCATGTTTATTGATGACTGTTAAGTTCATAATAAAAAAAAATTAATAACAAGGGTTAGGGTTAGGGTAAGGCTGTGGATAAATACTGAGACTTAACTGGCCTTCTGAAATCAAAGGTAATAAGAAAGCAATCAACACCTATGCTATACCAGTCTTAATATGTACTTTGAGAACTATAAAATGGACCATAATGGATTTGGAAAGTATTGTAAAAATAAATCTGCACAATATTAACAAAACACAAGGCGGCAATAGAAAAATTAATACTTTTCACCCAAAAGAATGAATAGGATTGATATTATAAGTTTGTGACAAACAAGGGAAAAAAAGTCTTTCCACAGAGACACGCATCATCAACTTGGTCAAAACATATTGGTAAAGAACACATAACAAAAAGGTTGAGTCATTCAGATTTGTTTGTGGAAATGGAGGGGATTCCAAAGGCAATTTTTCCACCAAAAATAATAGAAGTTATCTTTCATGAGCCCATATCAATGAAGATCACACAAAGAAATGGTAAAAACTACCAACATTGATCCACACAAATTTAAGAACAATGTTTTTAACAGAGAATGTCATGCCCAATACTTTCAATTTATAAGCTGCATGGAATAACAACTTTAAAAATACAGACTTCAGAGAAAAAAAATCAAAAGTTATATAGGAATTGAACGAGGTATACATATCATCCCTGCCTTCCTGTGTGCTGCTGGTATTGTACTAAGGATGCGTTCAATGACTCCTGAAAAGAGGAATTTATATTCTAATTCTTTAGCCACAATTTTTATTCAACTGTGCAATAGTCCACTAAGCATTAAAAATGAAAACACGAGCAGAACAATAACTTTTCTTGTGTCCATTTTTATCTAAATTCCATTAAAAAATGAGAATGATTTTTCTATTGTTATTATTGCTAATGATGAGGACAGTAATGATAAGTCACCGCCATCAGAAAATACAGACGGGTTATCTTTAAAGACTCTACATTCCTTGATGAGACAGCTAAGTGGCACAGTGACTAGAGTGCTGGAATTGGAAGTCAGAAAACAAAGTCTGAATCCTTTTCCAGAAGACTGCTAGCTGTGCTGATCCTTAGAAAACACACTTAAAATTCTCTGGGCTTGAGCTCCTTCATCTGTAAAATAGGGATAACAGCACCTACCTCCTAATTTTATGAGGATCAAAACCACTTTGCAAACCTTAAGAGATAATGTTAGTTCCCAGCTACAGAAGCAATAGAAATTGTTCAATCTGTAGCTGCAAGTTGCAAAAATTTAACATTTGCCAAATACTTAGCAAGAGAAAACCTGATTATCAAATTCAGACACCAAATGATCACTACACTTCATAACCAGACAGACAACAAATGCCTATATTTCAAACGAAGACCTTGAAATATTCTTGAGAAATAAAGAAATAAACTGTACGGTAAATGGAGCATCAGCATAGACAAATCTGCTGCCCATATCTGTCCACCAGATATGATATTAATTCATAAAATTTATAAACAATGTTTTTAATACATGTTGTCATGCCAAATACTCATAATCTCTAAGCTACATGGAATGAAAAGCTTGCAAAAATATAAGACACCAAGTGGAAGAAATCAAAATCATGTGGTAACAGGATAAAGTGCATCATCTTGTCTGTTGCTAGAGCTGACCTGCTACTGGAGCTGACATGAAGATGCTTTCAATGAGTCAATGTAAGATGACCTTACAGGCTAATAATATTTTTATTCAATTGTAAAAAGCAGTCATTTTATTCTCCTGTTTTCAAAATATTCAACATAAAAAAATAGCAATTACAGTGACCTATCTCAAGATCATTTCTACATGAACTACACTAGAGGAAGAGATTAGAATGACAAGGTAGTGCTAACAATAATAATAATAAATGAAAATGAGGATGAGATAAATCATAATAATAACACCAGATCATATTTCTATATGTTTTAAGATACAAAGCCCTTTACATGTCAGCTATGCATTATCCCTCTCCAGTGGATCTCACACTTTTTTTGCACACAACTGAGGAACACTGAATTGAGTTTAACAACACTACTGGAAAAGTACGGAGACTTGACTTGCACAAAGCCATTTCCCTTCAGAAATTTTTTCTTAAGTTCCTTCAGAATTTAAGGTCGGATATAAGTGCATACATAAAGAGTGACGTGAAGCATGGCTAGGATTTTCCAAAAACAGTGAGTTCATAAGTAAGTTTTATTTCTTTTACTCCTTTCTTGTTAATTGTCAACACATCCACCCCATTAACTTTTCCTGACTTCCCAGACTCTCAGATCCATACATCAAGCTCTAGTCTCTCTCTTGAACTATAACTTCAATTTCCAAGTGACTAATTTAATATGTCCAAAGCAAAACTCACTATCATCCTTCCTCCTTCCTTCCCGCCATTCCCAGTTTTTCCCTCTTCTGGAGGTCTCTATTTCTGTTTAGAGCACCATCATTGTTCCAGATACCTAGATTGGAAACTATTTTTCATCCTCTATATCTCACTTCATGCCATATCCAATCAACTGCCAAGTCTTGCTATTTAAACCTCAACAATAACTTTCCCATATGTCCCCATCTCTCCATACATACTCCAACCTCATAATTGGTCTCCCTGTCTCAATCCAATATAATCTTCCACATACTCGCCAAAGTGATTTTTCAGAAGGGAAGGTCTCACCATGTCACCCCCATCCCAAACAATAAATTCCTAGGGTTCCATATTACCTCTAGTATCAAATATAAACTCTAAATGGCATTTCAAGCTCTTCACAGCCTATCCCAATCTATCTTTCATCTTCTTACACACTTCCTCCCTTTATATGCTCCTATAGTCCAGCCCTACTGACCTACTTGCTATTTCCAATCACATCCATGATGCCTTGGACAGCAGTGGTTGCCACCCATGCCTGAAATTCTCTCTTACATATAACACCCCTGCCTCCTGGAATTCTTGGTTATCTTCAAGACTCAGTTCAATTTCTACAGTGACTTTCTATATGAGGTCTTTCCCAGTTCCCCATTACTGTCTATCTACCCCTTCAAGGTTATCTGGAATTTGATTTGTTTTTATCTGTCTTGTACATATCTATATAGGTATATGTTATCTTCCCTTATTTTTTGTATTCCCAAGGTTTACTTATTTTCACATGGTGACTGAAATGTAGTAAACGCTTAATAAATACTTACTGCTTAAATGTTGGAACTTCATATTTTATAGGAAGTAGGGAAACAATGGAATTCTTGAACAGGGGAAGGAAGTAGGGGGAGGAAAGACAGGCAAATATAACCAAGTGAGAGTTCTCTCTCTCTCTCTCTCATTTTCATTCTCACTCTTCTAGATCTGTCCAAAACTCTACAACATCTGGCCTTTTCTTCTTTTTAACAAAATAGTTATAGTCAGGGTGTATATGGCACTGATTCTACTCACTTTGCAGAGATAAACAGCAATAGGGGAGTGGTAGCCAGGGAGAAAGATAGGGACAGGGAAGGACTGACATAACTCATCCAGGAACAAAAACACAGCAGAAAAATCTAAGGGAATGGAGGGAAGGGGAGGGTATGTGCATATTAAGGAGATGGTCAGAAAGGAAGGAGTGAAGTGAAGTGAAGCATGGCCAGGATTTTCCAAAAATAATGCTCCTACAGAAGTAGCTACCAACATAATCAATTATATAATTTAATCAGCAAACATTCAGTGAGGGCCTACTTAGTAACAGTATAAAGAAAAAAACTTCCCACCCTCAAGAAGCTTACAAGGTTAGTTAATAGCCTAAGCCAAACATGTCCCTTCAAAAGTTTATATAGCCTATGAAAAATCTTCTAAATATATAAGGCAACAGTTAAAGTAACAAATCTAAGGTGAGACTTGACTACACTATCAGGCTTTCCAGAGCTATAAAAGTACCAGTTACTAACTGATTACATACACACAGCACATTATTTCAGCACACATTGAAAATTACTGCAAAGGCAGTAACGACTTCTTTGATGCTGACAGTTCTTCCTCCTTTGTACTTTACACAGCAGTTTCTTTCCTTAAAAATTTATGTATTTGTTTTTGTTGCATTTAAGTTCCAAACTGTCTCTCTCCCTCCCAGCCTTGGATTAGAGAAGGTCAACATTCGACATAGAAACATATGTGGAACCATAAATCACATACTTTCATGTACCAGTTCTTTCTCTGGAAGTGGACAGTGTTTTCCTTCATAAATCCTTCGTAGTTGATTTGAATGACCACACTACCCGGAAGAGTTCAGTCATTCACAGCTAATTTCTAACAATGTTGCTGTTACTTTATGAATGTTTTCTTGGTTCTACTGATTTCACAATGCATTATTTCATACACTTCTTTCCATATTTTTCTAAAACCAACCTGCTCATCATTCTTAATCCATAACAATATATCACAACTTATTCAGCCATTCCCCAAATGATGAGCAACCCCTTGTTTCCCAGGTCTTTGCCACCATAAAGGGAGTTGCTATAAATATTTTATAACATATAGGTCATTTTCCTTTTCCTCTAATCACCTTGGGAAATAGATCTAGTTAAAGGGTATACCCGGTTTTATAACTCTTTGGGTGTAATTCCAAATGTGTCTCCAAAATAGCTGGATCAGCTCACAAGCCCACCAACAGTATACTGAGGTTCCAGTTTTTCCACATCCTCTCTAGCATGTCATTTCCCCCTTCTATCATTTTAGCCAATCTGATACGTGTGAAATGATACCCCTGGGTTGTTTTGATTTGCATTTCTCTAATCAATAATGATTTAGAGCACTTTTTCATATGGCTATAT
Source organism: Notamacropus eugenii (assembly GCF_028372415.1). Classification (NCBI taxonomy): domain Eukaryota; kingdom Metazoa; phylum Chordata; class Mammalia; order Diprotodontia; family Macropodidae; genus Notamacropus; species Notamacropus eugenii. Next base: position 2,379,093 of record NC_092878.1, on the reverse strand, counting down.
AAAATTTTGATTTCTTCTTCCAAAAACTGCCTGTTCAATATCCTCTGACTGTTTATCAACTGAAGAATGACTCATATTCTTATAATCTGACTCAGTTCTCTATATATTTGAGACATAAGGCCTTTATGCAAGAAACTGTCTATACACACATATATGTATAAGTGTATAGGTATGTATGTATGTGTATATATATATATATATATACACACAAACACATATTTATTAGCTACAACAGTTTTATTTGTACAAAACCTTTTTAATTTAATGTAATAAAAATTATCCACTTTATATCCCTCAATGCTCTCTCTTTTGTTTTTTCATAAAGTCTTCTCTTACCCATAAATCTGATAGGTAATATATTCCACACTCTCTAATTTACCTGTATCTCCCTTTATGTCTAGGTCATGTATCCATTTTGACCTCATCTTAAGAGTAAATAGTTTAAGATGTGTCTATACCTAATTTCTGCCAAACTGCTTTCCAGTCTTCCAAGCAATTTTTACCCATTAGTGAATTCTTACTCTGAAAGCTTAGATCTCTACATTTACAAAATAAGAGGCTACATTACTGTAGTCATTTGCTATGGTGTACTGTGTCCTCTATTCCACCGATCGACCCCTCTTTCTCAGCTAGTACAAGACAGTTCTGACAATTACTGCCTTATGATACAGTTTCAGATCTGCTGCTACCAGACCTTCTTCCTTTACATTTCCCCCTCCCCCATTAATTCCTTTGATGTTCTTGCTCTTTTGCTCCTTCAAAAGAATTTTATTATTTTTTTCCTGGCTCAATAAAATGATTTTCTGGCAGTTTAACTGGGATGGCACTGAATAAGTAGATTAGATAGAATTATCATTTTTATTACACTGGGTTGGCCCACCTATGAACAATGAATATTTCTCCAATTATTTAAATCTGACTGTATTTGTATAAAAAATATTGTGTGTTATAAACACAAATATTAATTAAGCTGAGTTTGTCTTGGCAGATATTTTATATGTCTATCCCAAGTTATTTTATACTCTCTACAGTAAAATGAAATATCTCTATCTCTTCTTGCAGAACTTTGTTGGTAATACAGAGAAAAACTGATGATTTATATGAGCTAATTTTATATTCTGCTTTTTTGCTAAAAATTATTAACTGTTTCAACTATTTTTTTAGTTGAATCTAGAATTTTCAACTACACCATCATATCAACTGCCAAAAGGGCCAGTTTTATTTCCTCATTGCCCATTCTGATTCCCTCTGTTTCTTTCTTCTCTTATTGATAGTTAGCATTTCTAGTACAATGCTGAATAGTAGTGGTGATAGTGGGCATCCCACAGCATGTTCTTTTGTACCTTGCTAATTAACTTGTATCATTTTATATTATAATTACTATATCCTGTAAACTGGCAAGCTTCCTGAGAACAAGATCTTTTCTTATCTGTATTTTACATTTCCTTTATTATCTAGCACTATTCTGTACCCAAGAGCTTAATAAATGATTTTCACTTTATAAAAAGATTTTTGATCTATAGATTATATATAACCCTCTACTCTTTCTAAAATCTATAATCCCAATCAATAGCTCCAATGAGCAATGAAGAGAGGGCATGGTGGATCTAAACATTCTGTGATATGACTTTCCTGAGAAAATAGGTATCAGGGCTAGATTTCTACCAAATTCACTCCACCTATTAGAAGATCTTAGCCTTTTTTTATGCCACAGATCCCTTTTGGCATTATAGTGAAGTCTATGGACCCCATTCTAAGAATAATGTTTCTAAATGCATAAAATACACCGGATTACAAAGGAAATCAGTTATTTCTGAGCACAGTTAACAAGATTTTAGAAAAAGAATAAGAATCTCCTAATCTAGGGGAAAAAGTCTTCAGAATGTCAAATGGATTCTGCTAAATGGAAGATTTGGGGAGGGATATGGGAGTTGCATGGGTGCTGATGGGTTCTTAAAGGCACTTCTGCATAAGTAGAGGAAATATAAGATCACAGACCCACAGAAGTATCAAAGTGGAAGTTAATTCTCTAAATAAACTTTTTAGCTGGGCTAGCAGAAAAGAGATACTAGAGAACTAAAAAGTTCTTTAATAAAGATTATAGATAATTTGATTTTACAAAATTGAAAATAAACCATGCAATTAGTTGATTACTCTACTCTGAAACACGGTGCTTTAAGGCACCTATCTCAACCCTGTCTTGTATTTAACAGAAGAAAAACCAGAAAAACTAGGTTCAGAAAAGTGAAACTACAGAGAACTTGATCACTACAGACGCTGAACAAGGAAGTTACTATATGCCTCCTAACAATACATTCAAAATTATGCACCCTTTGAAACACTATAGGCTTGGTTAATTTACATGCATAAAAACCTGAAGAACTAACAATTCCAGAAGTATCTTGGTGTGAGAGGAGATCTATTTTCTTTAAAGAAAGTGGGAAGACCTAAGAAAACAAAGTTCATCATTTAACAGACTTTTCCAAATAATTTACAAATATTTATCTAACCTAATCTAGTTCTAGTGCAATTTTCCAAACTGTTTCAAACTAAATCAAAATTTAAATCTACTAATTCAAAAACAAACTTAGAAATCAATTTTCTCCTAAAGTAAAAGATATACATCATTAACTCAATATGCAAATGAGGGAAATATCCAATTCAGTATAAACTGTAATTCACCTTTACAAAAATCTTAAATCAATTTTAGGTGCTAACACTTTGAAAGGAAGGATCATTCTACAGTGAAGGTCACAGGCAATAAATAGAAAAGTTAGTCCTTATGGTGATGATAAATTATAGTGATTTACTGTTAGAAAGTTACAATTTTTTTTTTGAGGAAAGTTTTTATATTCAACCCTCCTTTACTTCCACTTCAATGCAGAGACAAAGTGAAGCCTAATTATCAATTGGTCCACATCTAAGATTTCAAAGAATCACAGTGGATACCATATAAAGTGACTTGCCTTCAAAATATTAGGCTGTCATTTCATTGTTATAGCATGCATATTTTTATTTCCATTTTACACATATTCTGTTTTTGTAAAAATGCTGGTTGAATGACTACATAAATTTCTAAATCTACTTAGGGAGAGAGGAAGAGAAGGAAAGAGAACAAGCATTTATGTAGTGCCTGGTCCTGAGTTAAGTGCTTTGCGAATATTATTTCATTTGATCTTCATAATAAACCTGCAAGACTGGTGCTGTTACTGTCCCCATTTTATAACGGAGGAATTGAGGGCAAAGAGAGGTCAAGTGACTTGGCCAGTCAGGGTCACATAGCTAGTATGTGTCTGAGACTGAACTTGAACTCGGGTCTTCCTGACTCCAGGCGAAGTGCTCTCCTACTGCGCCATCTAGGTACTATTACTGTGCATTTCCTCCCAGGCTGTAAGACTTTGGGATTCTCCAGCATGCCGCAGGAACCCATTTATCGTGGAAGATCACGTCATCCCCATAACCTCAGAAGTATCCTCTGCCTCTGAGGCCTACTTTGGATTGGAGGGTGGAGGGCTTCTCCCAGAACCTTCATGTAAGGAAAGCCCAGCTCCCTCTTCATTTCCCATGCAGTCTGCACTTCTCTGGATTTCTCCATCATTCCTTTAAACTTTATACACAGTCCCATCGCTCCTTTTTGGCTTCTTTTATGTTCTGCCTTTCCCAATGGAATGGAAATTCCTTGAGGGAAGGAATTGTCTTTCTTGTGCTTATATTTGTATTCTAAACCCTTAGAACAGTACCTGGTACGCAGTAAGTGCTTAATAAATGTTTGTTGGCTGACTACCAGAGCTTTAGGCACAGAACCTTGTTATCTCTCTACATCTCTTATTTATTCCATTCTCTCCATTTATTAAGCACTTATTAGGTGGGCAAAGCACTTAAGATACAAAGAAAGGCAAAAAATAGTCCCGTACTTAAAGAAGCTGACATTCTAATGAGTGAGACAACCTTCAAATAACGAGATACACAGAAGGTAATCTTACGTCGAGTAAGTAGCTAAATGTAATCTGAGGGCTTTAAATTTGATCCTAAAGATGACAGGGAACCACTGGAACTCAATAAACAAGGTGACATGATCAGAGATAGAATTCTGAAAAATCATCTTGTCAGCAAAACACAGGATGGATTAGAGTGGGGTAGACTTAACAGAGAACAGCCAGTGAAAATGTTACTACGCTGGGCCAGGTAGGGGGTGCTGAGGAACTAAACTGGGGTTGTGGCTATATGAGTTGAGAAAAGGGGACATATAGGAGATATTAAGGTAGAAATGAGAAGACATGGGATTCAAGTGAGAATGAAGAGTTGAGAATGATACATGTCTTCATCATCTCTCATGTGAACTATTCCATGAGGTTAAGTGGTTTCTCCTCCTCAAAGTCTCTCCTTATTTCAATTCGTCCTCCAGAGATGTCAAAAGGATTTTTCTGAAGCAAAGGCACCTCCATACTCTACTGATCACACTCCAATAACTCCAACTTCCCTGCAGGGTCAAATATTAACTCCTTTGTTTGGCACTGAAAGCCCTTCACAGCCACGTTCTTTCCTACCAAGTTAGTCTTCCTACTCTTCCCTCCCATCCAAACATTACGATTAAGCCACACTGGCCTATACAAAACACCTTTCACACAACTAGCATTTCATCTGGAGCCTCTGTCCTTACATAAAAGTCTCCCTCCTCACCTCTTCCTCTGAGAATCCCTGCCTTCTTTCAAAACTCACCTCAAACATCACTCTCTGCATAAGGCCTTCTCTCTGACCAACTGACAGTGCATTTTCTTCCAACACTATCTTTCCATCTATTCTGTATTATCTAAATGATAGCTAGCATTTATATAATGCTTATTATGTGGCTGGTACTGTGCTAAGTGCTTTTTGCAAATATTATCTTCATAAGGGTGAAGGTGTGATGGTAGAGGAATAGACCTGAAACCTAATTTCATAATACTCCACCTGTAGGTGAATCTTTGTTTTGCGTGGTGGTGGGTGGGAAGACTAAATTACAAAATAGGAGAGCACATGAAGGGAAAGGGGGAGAAATAGAGAGGAATGTGTGAGGTATCCCATTCAAGACAATATTAAACAATAAAGCGAAAATAACTCCTATAATCTCTGGAAAGAAGAATATGAGAAAGGGTAAGATGGCAAAGGAAGGGAATGAAATAGTAGAAAAGGGAAAATCTTGATTCAGTGGTGGGAAGAGATACTGGAGAGAGAGAGAGAGAGAGAGAAAGAGAAAGAGGGAGAAAGAGAAGGAAAGAGAGAGAGAGAGAGAGAGAGAGAGAATCTATAATGAGAAATGGGGATCTTACAATACAAATAATCTACAGGAATTTGGTGCTGAGAGACTGCACCGGGCCTCAATTGATAGCATCCTGTCTCAAAAGGAAAGGAGTAAGTTGATGGAGGCAACTGAAATCCAGAAGGCTGTAGGGAATGAACCAAGAGAAGAGATTTCATGGTAAATGTGAAATAAAATGACCTAGTCAAGTCAACATTCAACAATAAAGGGAAAATAACTACTGCAGTCTCTCAGGAAGAAGGCCTACATGAGAATGGGTGAGATGACAAAAGGGGCTGAAAGAGAAAGAAATCCAAGCTACTAAAAATCACATGAAAAATGTTCTAAATCACTATTAGAGAAATGCAAATAAAAGCCAAGTCTACCTCAAAGTCTATCTCAGATCCATAAGATTGACAAAATGACAAAAATAATAATAGTCGTAACTGGGAGAGGGAGGCACATTAATACTCTTCTGACAAAGCTGTGAACTGGTCCAGCCTTTCTAGAAAGCAATTTGGAACTATGCCCCAAAAGTCTCTAACCTGTGCAAACCCTCCGACCCAGCCATATGTACTATTAGGCCTTGATGCCAAAGTGATCAAAGAAAGAGAAAAAAGCTCCTTGTGTATAAAAATATTCATAGCAGCTCTTTTGGATGAACTGAAAACAAGGGGATACCCTTCAACTGGCGCTGAACAAATTATGGTATATGATTATTATGCCAATCAATAAACATTTATTAAATGCCTACTATATGCCAGGCACTATCCTAAGCACTGGCAAAACAAAAAGAGAAATGTAAAATAAGCAAACAAATAGCTCTAGGAATATAAAGAAAAGTCTTCCTCTCAATAAACATATTCTGTTGAGGGAAACTATACACATGCATGAATACACACATACACTTACATAGGTAGATACAAGGCACCTACAGAACAAATGGAAAATATCCTTAGAATGGAAGGCACTAGCAGCAGCAGGCAGTTGAAAATGCAGGATAGAATTCAGAGGAAATACTGCAGAGATGGTACAGAACTGAATCTGTATCACAGATCCTTCTTATCAAGGGATCTTAGATATTACCTCATTGATTCCTACAATATTACTGGTGGTAGTGATAACAATTGCCAGTCATTTGAAGAGGAGTAATAATTGAAATTATAGCAGTCAAGAGACCTTGGGGAACACATTTATGCATGAAGAGAAGGAAAAACTAAAAAAAGAAAAAGGAAAATCGTGAAAGCAAATTGTGTGAACCAAGGAAAAAAGACTGTTTCAGGAAATATGGGTGGGCCCAACGTCAAACAGAAGTCAAGAGAAATGATGACCTACCTACCTTACCATCTCAGTGTCATTAGGATTCAATTACTTTGTAAATCTCAAATCACCATGTAAACATGAGTTTGAATTATGAATCAGAAAAAGAACATGTTTAGTGATAAGTTGACTATTAGCTTAGAGAAAGCTATTTTAGTACAGTAATGTAGATAAAATCAGAATGCAAAATACTGAAAATGAAGTAGGGGGTGGGAAGTAGAGACTGACTAGCATCAAAGAATCCTTTTTGAGAATAAGGGAAACTGAGTATGTTTACAGGCTGAACATTTTGACTGAGTTGAGAGGAGAGGAAAAAATGACAGGCAAAACAAGGTTATCAGACCAGGGTAACTTAACTTGAAGGTACAGAGGACAAGGTTAACTTGGGCAAGAAGAGAGCAAAGAATCCTCTAGGACTGGGGAGAGGAGAGAAAGAAGAAGAACACAGTTTTCAGAGATGTGAGAGAGTTTCTATTGGATTGCTTTAATCATCTCAAACGACAAGGTCTCTCGGCTAAAAGGACTCTCTCCCTCCTTAGAAATCAACTTGATCCTTTGTATTGTACTTGTATTATATTCACGTATATATCTTATCTTTGACTCCATTAGACCAAGCAATCTAAGGATAAGGCTAAGTGAGTCTTATTTCTGTTTTTTTATTCCCCGGTAGGTTTACCAGGGTTTAATAAATGCTGGGGAAAAAAAAAAACCAGAACAAAAAGCTGGAGGTTCAGAAATACCACAAAATAGAAGGACTTAAAAAACTCAAATTTATCTATCTGACCATTTCATTTTGCTTAACTGTATTTCTTGTTACAGATTATGGTTCTCTATTCCGAGAGGTTAATATTAGAAAATGAATGATGGGAGGGAAAGGCATCAATTCAACTTTTTAAAAAAGGACTGCTTTACTCCATTCCAAATCAAATACCTACTCGCACACACACAGAAACAATCATTATCTAGAAGACACCAGTGTGTGGTAGTTCTACTATGCTCATATCAAGAAGCTAGTACATCTGAAATAAAGCTTTTCAGGTCCCAGCTATCATTATGAAAAATATGCAAAATAAGCCATAAAAACTCCATTACGATTCAAAATATGAGACAAATGTCATAATGATTTTAATATGAACTTACCCCCAAATGAGTAGTTATCTCTTCAATCTTACCTCACTAACTGGAGAAATAAACTTTTCATGAAATGATCAAGAACTATTCTCTCACTGGATGACTCAAAAGTGATGATAAGAGGAAATGTAAGTTAAAATAACTTTAAGCCTTCACCTCTCCACCGAGCAAACTGGTAAGATGATAAAAAAATGGAATATGGGTATCATAATACGCTGTTAGTGTAACTACGAATTAATCCAACTATTCTGGAAAGCAATTTGAATTATACTATATGCCAACGAAGGCAAAGACAGAAAGAATGGTCCCGTATATAGCAAAATATTTATTGCATCACTTTTTTAGGGAGCAAAAAACTGGAAAAAAAAATTAGTACCCACCTATTAGAGGTTGGCTAAATAAGCTGTAGTAAAGGAATGTCATGGAATATACTACCGTGCCATTAAGAAACATAAGAAAAATTCAGATAAGCATGGGAAGATTTGTATACATGACAAGAGTGAAGTAAGCAGAACCAGGAAAACAAAATACACCAAAATAATGCAAACTGAAAGAATAAAAAGAACCTGTATACTACATAACTATAATGTCAAAGCTTGGCTCAGGAGAATAGTTGAAAAAATAAATCTCCCTCATTTTACCGCAGAGATGGGGGAGTACAGATGTGGAATACTGCATATACCATCGGATGTGTGAGATGCCTTGGTTGGCCTACTGAACTGATATATTTTTCTTTTTCTGTGTTAATCTTTGTTATAAGGGAAAGTTCACTGGGTAAATGCTGGGAAGGGATATATTTATAAATAAATGTGATATAAAATTAAAATGCATCAAAAATAAAGATACCTCTTTACACTTCAAAAACATTTTTTTTCAAAGCAATTATGAGCAATGAAAGCAGTATTACCAAACCACATGTGGAAACAGTTTCCGAAGTTGGAAACTGCACAGAAACCACTATCTCAGCCAGAATACGAACTGAGTGATGTCTTCTAAACTGCCATAAAAATGAGAAAGGGTCCCATGTGTACCAAAATATTGATGGCAGCTCTTTTTGTGGTGGCCAAGAAACGGAAATCGAGGGGATGCCCATCCATTGGGGAATGGCTGAACAAGTGGTGGTACATGAATATAATGGAACCCTATTGTGCTATAAGAAATGATGAACAGGAGGTCTTCTACCCTGAGAATCTGGATCTATAATCTCACTGATATGGATACTACATCTCATGTTAAAAATTAATTATGCACAACTGCTGCGTATAACATTAATCTACTTGGGGGAAACTGTTCCCCCCTAAAAGGTAAAATAAATAAGGTTTAACTGAGCAAACATTTTGGAAGCTTAGCTGGGAAAGTCTTCTAGGCAGCAGGGTGGTTAAAAAGCACTAGACTTGGAAACTAATGCAATATAAACTTTTGGAGGACAGAGATTGTTTTTTGTTGTTTTCTCTAGCTCTAAGCTCTGTGCCTGGCATACAGTGAGTACAAGGATTGACTTCAAATCCCAGTTCTGCTCTTTAATGACTGCCACTGTCTACTGAACCTGTTTCCTTGCCTGTAACATGAAGGGACTGGCATACATGCCCTCTAAGATACCTTTCACGTTGAATTTTATGACACCGTGATTAAAAAAACCCACCAAAGTCAAGTTGGTGGACCTCATATCAAGTTAAAGGGCAAAGTTTAGAATGGTAAACAAATACAGGAAGCTGGGCTTTTTACAATTCAAGAGGCTAAAGGGAGATGGGTTACTCTCACTCGCCCTCTCAGGTCCTGCCCTCTAATATCTAGTTCCCTGAGTTTTATTTAAGCATCTATTTGTATCATCATGACAAAGAACCCAGAGTTAAAATACACTATCTTTGGGGAGAGTGATGCTCAGGAATGCCCTTCCCTATCTCTAGGGGGCAGAGATGCAGGAGGCATTTAACTGTGCAGCCCCAAGAACAGAAGCGACTGCCCAAGCTTGTAACATGTAAAAGGACATGGAAACAGTCCTTTTGGAAAGTGACTGTTTCTGCTTCTATTGGAGGGACCATGCAGACTTATTATAGATAGGATTCAAATAACTTATAAGACACAATAAGGGGTGTAGGGTAGGGCATTCTTTTTTCAAAACAATACAATACCCACAAAAATCAGGTAACAAGTTACAAATAAATTCCATACTGCCTGTTATCTGACATCAAAAATTATTTTAAATGCTTTATTAAATTATAAAACAATATGTTTAAGAACTCACTGATACAAAAGTTTTGTAAGGTCAACCACCAACAACCTGGGGCAACAGATACTAAGACTTAAAACAAATGTTAGAAATCGCACAAAATTTACAATGAGGAATCCCCAAAATGATAAATGAGTTAAGAATTCATTTACAAACTGTAGTAATATAATCATACTTCATTCATCAGGTATCACTGAATGAATTTATCAGATTAAGTAGACATACATTTAAAAAAAGATTAACTGTTTTTACAGATGTATAAAAGCATTACGTACAACCTAACTTCTACGAACAAGGTATAACTTAACCTTCTCTAAGGATGATGAAGAGCCATTATCCTTACAAACATAAATATTGTACTGTGTCTCAAATCAATAAAATTGTAGAACCCTTCATTTCTAATACTATATTACATATTTCCTGAATATTATGCTTTTCTAGTTGGTGTTCCTCCTATGTCTTCAATCTATGCCCAACCCCCGAACCTCTTTTCTGACACCACTACCTCCCATCCCAGCCCATTAATCCAATGATGTCTGGTTTCCAGGAAAAAACAAACAATCCATATTAACAAAATCAGTAAATTTAGTTTTACAGATAACACTAAGTCAATACATTCTACTGCCCTGAGGTTGACTATACTATAAAAATAGAATAATAATTTTAGATCTGGAAAGGATCTTAGGCATTATCTACCCCTGAGGTGCCAAACCACACTCCTGAAAGATGCCTGAACCAGATTAAAATGAAATTGGAAAATATTTAGCAAAATACATAAAAATACAATACAACATAACATTAGATTTTAAAACTAAGTCAATATGTGGCCTGCAGGGATCCGTGAGTACAGATAAATGACTCCTGTTTCTATGTAAGTTTGTCAAAACTGATGTAGCCAATCACGATCATGGTTCAGTGAAAAGACTGACAACAGCATCATAAAACCTGAGTTTAAATTTCCCTTCCAATACTTCCTACCTTGGTTGATGTTGGGCAAATCACTTAAACTCTTTTGGCAATAAGGGGCTGGACTAAAGTCCACTAAGGTCTTTTCTAGTGTAAATTTATGACCCTTTGACAATCTTATAGAAAAGAGGAAAGGAACAAGCATTTAATTAAGCATCTATGTTCCAGGTCCTGGGTTCCACACTTTGATCCTCACAACAACCCTGGGAGGTTGGTGCTATTATTTCCATTTTAAGCAGAGAAAACTAAACCAGACAAAGGTTAAATGGCTTACCTGGGGTCAGACAGTTAAGTACATGAGGCTGGATTTGAATCCAGGTTTTCCTGGCTCCGGACCCAAAAGTCCACCCACCTCCATGTGGAAATGCTCTTCTAGTAGCAGACGCTCTCAATGACCAGACCTGGTCATTGAGCAGCAACGGTGGGAATGCAATAAATACTTGTTCCTTTCCTCCCTCCCTCTCAACAGTTTTAATTCAAGCTACAAACTGATGGTGATGGGGGAAAAGAAAAGCTCAGTGGTTCCTTCCCTTCCCAAATTTTACTATGACTTCTTTTAAGCTCAATGTACCTTTATCTGCTTTCCCTACAACAGCATTCTCACTTCTTAGTCTCAAGATCCCTGTATAATCCCAAAATTATTGAGGACTCCAAAGAGTTTTTGTTTATGTGGGTTACATCTATCCATATTTACTATACTATACTATAATAAATTTATTTATTAATTCATTGAAAAATAATCCAGCAATAAAGACTGATTAAGCACCTACCATGTACTAGGCACTGTACCAGGGATACAAAAAGAAGCAAAAGACAGTCCCTGACGTTAAGGAGCTTACAATCTAATAGATGAGAAAATATCACACAGATATGCACGAAGCAAACAAATACAGGATAAACAGGAAATAATTAACAGAGAGAAGGCACTAGAATTAAGAGGGACTGGGGAAGGCTTCTTACAGAAGGTCAGATTTTAGTACAGACTTAAGGGAAGCTAGGGAGGTAGCCAAGGAGAGAGAGAATTCTAGGTGTGGGGAACAGCTAGAGAGAATTCTACACCCATCACATAAATATCTTCAGGAAAAATAACTACTTTCTAAAACAAAAGTTAGTGAGAAGAATGGCATTGTTTTACATTCTTCTGCACATCTCGTTAACGTCTGGCTTGATAGAAGACAGCTGGATTCTCCTATCTGCTTCTCCGTTCACTCTGTTAAGATAATTGCTCTGTTTGAAGTACATGAAGAAAATCCAGCCTCAAAAAAGCTATGTAGTTGGAAAAGGGTAGATTGTTTTAATAGGTAAATGGCACTGCAGTATCATTACAAAAATAGTCTTGACGACATGGACTCCCTAAAAGGTTACCCAGGGCGGCCTCCCACACACATTTTTTTGAGCTCTACAACAACCCTGGGGTAGACAGGACAAGTATTACTGTCAATACTTGTTCTACTAAGGAGGAAACTAAAGTTCACAAGGGTTAAGTAACTGCCTTATAGATTTATAGGATGTTAAGAAAATTCAAGTCTCTTAAACATTGTTTCTACATGGTGTTAGGAACAATATTAATGTGTTTGCATATTTCTTTTTATAAATGTCAACAAGAATCATCATAAAAAAGCACTGTAACTTTAAAAGTCCATTGTTGAGCAAGGTAAAGAACCAAGGTTTACTAATTTCCACGTCAACAGAGCACAGTGACTCCTACTACCATAGATCAATGTTTATTTAGTTTCCAAAATCTCTTAAGAATTAGAGAACTTAATGAACAATTGAAAAATATACCCAATTATTAGTCAATGGGGGGATAAAATGATTTTCAAAACCAAGTAAAACTATTTCAAACTAAAAATGAACTCATGTTCTAAAATTCATGAAGTACAAATCTATTCAAAATATTCTCCACATTTCATTAAGTTCAAATCACCGTAAATGACACACGTGAAAATTTTAAAAGGTTCTTTCCATGATAAAAACTCTTCTCATTTTTTGTCTCTAGACAAAAACAGTGCCAACAAGGGAGGAAACCTAAGGTGGAGACTTTTTTTTTTAGGGAGACTATAAAATCTACTAAGATTTGGTAAAGGGATCAATAAGAAAAAAAAATGAGGAAATAGGTACTAGCTTCTGCTATTAGGGAAAATCTCCTCACCCTACCCTGAAATTTAAAATTTCAAGTTCATATACATACACTCTTTAAAGTAAACATGTGTATTTAGAATATGTATGTATATTTTCTAAACTTAAATTTAAACTTGGTAAACTTAAACTTTCATATTACTAACCTGTGCCTGGTGAAATCAAATATTAGCATTAATTTTAAAATCATATCAAGTGCCTAAGGGTAGAGGGAAGGAGGGAGAATAATGCCAGAATTTTTATGCAATTTTATCAAAGGAGACTTTCCAGTGGCCTTATAGTAAGAGAAAAAAATGGGTAAAAATTCACTTTTAGAAATCTTATTTAATTCCAATCTAATAATCTATCGATCTATCTTGAAGTTTTCAAGGCTGTTGCCCTTAAGGATAATACATTTTAACCTCAAAAAAAATTGTACATAGGAACTATGATTTCTAATATATACTCCAGACACACTCAGGTAGTCTTTCTTAAAATCCCAACACACATTAAGGAAGTCTTAGAAAGTTCCCGGAGACTCCAAAGACTTAGAAAAATGCAAGAAAAGTGTACCAGGGCTCAGTCTAGAAGATAAAAATGCCGTCTTTCGTGTCTTCATTGAAAAGCAGTCTATCTCCAGGAAATAAAGTCATGAGAAAACTTTACAAGAAGATGAGAACACGTTAAGTTTCAGAAGAGGAGGAAATGCTCGGGCGAAACCGTGGGAGCCGACCAGCCCCCCAGGCTGGGGGACGGACCCCCGCGGACCCGCAAACTTCACTCCAGAATCACCCGGACTCCTCCTTCGGGCCGCCCGGCCGGCCCTGCGGGCTGCTCGGGTCAGCTGCAGCCCCGGGCCAGCCGGCTTCACCTCTCCGGGGGGTCCAGCCGCTCCCCGGCAGCCCTGCTGCCCCCGCCACTCGCCCCGGCCTCGGCGGAGCCCCGCAGGCGCCGGCCCGAGTCCCGCACACCTGCTGCAGGCGTCAGAAAGCCACGCTCGGGGACCGCAATGCGCCTCCTCCTCCTCCTCCTCCTCCTCCTCTCGGGCGCCGCGGGCTCCCTTCCGCGGTGCCCCCGCCACGCCAACCCAAATCCCCGCGAGGCTCGGGGACCGCCCTCCCGGCACCCTCCCCCGGGGCTCGCACGCGGCGGCCCTCCCTCCTGGCCGGCCCGGCCCCGGCCCCCCCGCGGCCCCGGCGGTCCCGCTCCCCCGCCAGCCCGGCCGGGCCTGTGCGGGTCCCGTACCATTCTCCTCACGGGGCGGACTCCGGAAGGGCAGCAGCTCCACCTCCTCCCCCTCCGCGGCCTGCAGCCATCTATCGGGAAGCGTCTGCGAAGGCGGCAGCCCCAGCCGCCGGACAGGAACAGCCCGGGGACGCCTCCTCACGACCAGCTCAGCTCCGGCGCTAGAAGCAGCAGCAGCAGAAGCCGAGTCTTTCATAATTGTGCGACCGACTCCTGCGGGTGACCGGCCAAGGGACGCGCCCGCGCCCGCCTCCGCCTGACGGAGCCGGAGACACCACGTGACGCGAGCGACGCGGCATGCGCGCCGCCGCCGGGCCGCGGCCACGTGGCCCCGCCCCCCGGCCGCCCGGCCCGCGGCCTCCCGACCTCGCCGCCTCGCGCCTCCGGCCGGGGCCCGCGCCCGGGACGCTGCGGGCGGGGGGGAGAGGGAGGGCGGCCCCGCCCCGCCCCGGGCTCCCGAAGTCCTGCCTCGCCCTGTCTCCTCCGGGCGCGCCGACCGCAGACGGCCGAGCTGTGGCGGGAGCCGCGCGCCCCGCTCCGCCCCGGCCCCCTCCCCGGCGGAGTGCGATGTGCGCGTGCTCAGAGCCGGTCCGCCCGGGCCCGCTCCCCTCGGGGCTCCTCCCTCCTCCCCTCCCCCTCCCCGGGCTGCCCGGCTGCGGGACCGCCCTGACTTTCCCACCACGCTCTTGTCAGTTCGATGGGGGCTTGCGTAAACCGCTCTCTTTCCCTGCGGTGGGAGGCAGACCCCAGAAAGTCCGCGGAAGGGGGGCGCTGAGCGCCCCCAGCCGCCCCGGTACCCCAGGAAGTTCATCCTCGGGGGACATGGCACCCCCGTGTAAGAGCCCTGGCCCCCCACCCCCCCGCTGTGTCTGGGGGCCCTGAACTCCGGGAGCCTCCGTGCGGAGGGGTCCGCTCACGCCTCGCTCGGGCTCGCGTGTCTGCGCCCACGCGTGTGCAGCCGAGTCACCCTCCGGGCGCACGTGCCCGCTCCGCTTCTCGTTCATCCAGCCTGCCGTGACCGAGCCCGAGAGGAAGGTCCGCCCCCGCTGCCCGCCACGCCCGGCCGCGCCGCGCTCCCTGCCCTGGGGTGACTTTAGAAAGGTCCGGTTTCCTTGTGCGCGTGTCCTGTCAGGTAGAAAACACGTGTGGTAACGGACACGTGCGTCCTTGGCCCAAGCGATGCGGAGCCTCCGGACGGGCCGGCTGCGCTCCCGCATCCCCACGTCCTCCCTCCCAGAGCTCTGAGGCAGGAACACCACCGGCCTCCGGGGTGTTCCATGAGTAAGAGGCTGGCTCTCGGACCCAGGCGCTTTCTGCTTATCGCCGGCTTCCTGTAAGTCCCAGCTAAGTCTTCCAGCCCTTCTTAGCTGGAGAGCTTGTCTGTCTGCATCAGCTTCCCCGGACATCAATAAATGCGTGTCTGCCATCGGTCCCGCTGGCCTTTCGGCCCCTTGCGCAGGATACATTTGTGTCCCTGTGTCTGCGCCTGGATACACTGTATCCTTACTGTCTCCCAGCCCCGCTTCCTTAGGAGTAGCCAAGCATCCTCTTCTGCGGAGTCTCTCTCCAAAATAGCTGGACTTCCCGGCTTCGGGTATATGCAGGCATGTTCACTTTATGCTGAATGTGTCCTTATAGATGCTTTTCTCAGAGGGTTTGTTTCATTCTCTGGGCTTGTGTCTCCTGTGCTGGGCACAGAATAGGTGTCTACTACTTGTTTCTGGCTGGCTTGCCCTATTTCTTTCCCTCGTTTATCTACCCACAGTAAACACATTCCTGCTTCTTACTGTCCCTGCCCCCAAACCTTTGTTCTGGTCATCTTTAAGCTCTAACTGGCATTTTCTCAGTAAATCTGAGTATTTAGCTTTTTAAGGAGAAAGTAGATAGGAAGCTGTGCTAAAACAAGCATCATAATAAATTACTTCACTTTTATTTTATTGATCGATAATTGATATTGATCTTCAGTTATCCAACATTTATAGTATAAGAATCCTGTATATGTAACCTTAATAGAGTCAAGAGGTCCTTTCTTGACAATTTGTTGGTCCAGGATTTAATTTCATATTATATATGTAATGTGTTTGTAAAAGTTAAAAAAAAAGCATGTAGAAATGCTAGGTTTCATTATTCAGTAAGTAGTTACAGTCAGTAACAGCCCTTTTCCTCTTAATAGACTTTGGAAAAAGAATCTAGATTCCTAGCGAGGCAGTACTTGTATTTGAAAGACAATCTCAGCTCTACCACAGAGAAAAAAACAGCCAGAGGATAGCCTCAGGCAACCACTAGGCACAGTAAAGGGATGCACCTCTCCATCAGCTCTGGCCCTCCAATCCTGCTTGGACTAAAGCCAGCCTTCACAGATTAAGGAACCAAATAAAGCAGATACTCCCATTCTTCTCACTTTTTAAAGATTTATCCTAGTAGAGATTTCTCAGTTTTTCTGAAGAGAGGGAAAGTCCAGCAAAGGCAAACAAAAACCTTTTTGTATATTGCCACAAAACAAGCTTAAAATTGTTCTTGAGGCAGCAAAAGTCATTCATTCATTTATTTAAATATTTATTTGGAGTGCCTACTATGCTAGGCATTGGGAAGGATACAAAGAGATATAAGAAAATGACAGCCTGTGCCCTGGAGGAGTTTATAATCTGTCAGGAAAGATAAAACAGATCCACAATCTGATCCTGCCTTCCAGTTGTGGTACCCAAAGGGTATAAACAAAATACTACAGGAATTCCTTGGAGAAAGAGATCCGTTCTGCTTGAGGGGATCAGTTAAGGCTTAGTAGAAGATGTGGAATTTGTTAGGCCCTAACTTAGAGTTGAGTAGGTAAAAGGGGAATGGTGAGTAGACCTTTTTAAATAGAGCATTCATTTCATCTGAGGAGGAACGGGAAATAGATGAAATTAGGCATATAGGCTGGCAATAGGTTAGAGATTTGAATGCCAGGCAAAGGAACTTAGGTTCTGTATCTGTACCCAGTTTGCTCTGGCTCACTGTTCCTCTACAGCAGATGCTCCCAGAGGCTACATCTCTCTTCAGGGCTCTAAGATACCTTGAGAGGTTTGGAAATGATTCTTCTCTACTGCCATTGGCCTAAGCTCCCACCAGCTATGGCCATCCTATTCTTAGATACCAGAAATGAGCACTCCAATTACATTTAACCACTTAATATTTAGCTTTTATAAAGGGATATTTCCTTCAAAAATACAGCAAGAACAATGGTACAAATGTTTCCCCAAACCTTAGGGACACCCTCTTCCCTACCCACCTCCTTCTTTGAGTAGAACAGGCTCTCAGCACACTTACTGCATAACTTTGGTCCCCCCACCCCATCTTCTTATCTAAACGCCATATAGCTACTTGATGAACCCTAATCTCTGTGATCCTGATTTTGTCCCAAAGCTCATTCCTGAATGTCATTCTTTACTCCTTGGAGCATGCTGAGCTGGCTACAAAAGCCCAGATTCAGGGAAAACAGCATGCTATCGTCCCCTTACCTAAAATGAAGGACAAACACTGAGGCAGGCAAAGAACTGAGAGGAGTATTCACAGGGTCACATTGAGCCCCTCCACTTACCTTGTTATCACTCACCTGATGCTATTAATAAAGGAGTCCAAAAGATACTTCAAAAGGACAGCTGAAAGGAAAATGGCCAAGGAGACTAGGCTGAGGTTGACTCAAGACTTTTTGAAGATGCCCCTAGCTCTGATTTATGGCCAGTCCAAAAATGCTTCTACTAACTATGTGGTTAGCAGACAGGAACTGACAGGGTATGAGCTCAAGCCAGGACCTTCACCCCTTACCCCAAAAGAATTTGGGTCTCATTTGTTTGGGAGGGAATGATGGAGTATGGACTCTGGAACCCCTTCTCCTTGAACTTTTCCACATGACATCACAAATGCTCAGATTCTTAAAATCTGGCCAATATGGCCCACCCCAGGTGGTGTTCTAGTAAACCTTGTCTTTGGCTGAAAGAAGACTTGGGTCAAAATCATTCCAGGCAGGACCTGTATCACTTGCCCTTGAATTTTGGGGTTCCTAGCACCCCCCTAGACCTCAACAGAACCAGTGACAGAATGTCTTTGCATACTCCATCACCAGAACTCTCTCAGATGCAAATTCCTCAGCTGTCCATGTGGGCAAACACCATCAAAACCACTCAGTGTTCATGCACTAGAACCCTCTTACATATATTAGGCAGCAAACATCTAGAATCTTTTTAAGGATTCCATTTCAATGTCATCTCTTAAACTTAATATCTTTAAAACTTAACATATCCTAAAGTATTTCCCTTCCAAGGACTTCCTCCTAATCTCTCTTTTTTTTCCCACTGATATTACCATTTAGTCCAAGAGTTGAAATTATTTTTGGCTCTTCTCCTTTCTTTACCTTCTATATATAAGCACAATTTAGTTGATTTTTCCTTTTTTAAAAAAATTGCTGATATATTTTGTTTCTGAATATAATTCCCTTTCCCAGCTTCATGCTGCACCAGGTGAGCCATTCCTTGTAACAAAGAATTTTTAATGGAAAGAAAAAAATAGTTGAGCAAAATCAATTAATTAATAAATATTAATTAAGCCCTTAATGTGCCAGGTACTGTGCTAAGTGCTGGGGATACAAAAAGAGGCAAAAGACAATCCTTGCCCTCAAGGAGCATACAATCTAATGGGAGAGACAACATGTAAATAAATATATACAAAACAAGTTGTACAGGATAAACAGGAAATAATTAACAGGTTAATTATTTAATTCACAGAAGGCACTGGAATTAAGGGGAGTTTGAGAAGGCTTCGAGTGCGACATAGGATTTTAGTTGGAAGCCAGAGAAGTCAAAAGGCAGAAATAAGTAAGGAGAATATTTGGAATATCAACTAGCTGGTCAGTGTCGCTGAATGGGGAGTAAAATATAAGGGATTGGAAAGGTCTAAGGTATAAGGGGGCTAGGTTATGAAGGACTTTGAATGCCGCACAGTATTTTGTACTTGATCCTGGATGCAACAGGGAACCACTGGAATTGATTGAGAGGGTTGGAGGGGGTAAGACCTGAATTTTAGGAAAATCCTAGTGGCTGAATGGAGGTTGAAGTGGACAGATCTGAGGCAAGCAGACCCACCAGCAGACTATGACAATAATCCAGGTATGAGGTGATGAGCCATTTTTTTTTAATGACAGGATTCTAGGGCTCCAGTTAAGAAGCTCACATCCCTGTTCTCATTGGAGCCAACCAACATTCAAATTCTCTCTCCCTTAGTCTAGATTCCCTGTGCAAAAGTAAAATCTTTTTTATATATGTGTATATATATATATATAATGTATATATACAGGCACACACATATATATACATATGTGTGTATATATAATATATATATATACGTGTGTGCATATATATATGTATGTGTATACAGGATTTTACTCTGTCTACATTGACACAGGCAGTGAAAGTTTAGGGTAAAAGACAAGGAATTGCCTTTCACGTATGGGCTACTTCAACCTGGAAAGCAGAAAGCAGAGGCAGCTTTTGGAGCGATACTATTTTACAATACCTAGCCAAACTGAGCTGCCCTTTGGACTTAACTCCTTTGCCCCATTTCTTGAATTTACTCATCCTGTATTGTAGATTTCCTGTATTATAGATTCGCCTAGATTGCCCTATAGATTCAGATTGTTCAGACTTCACACTTTATTTGCATATTTTTTAAAGACTTTAGTTTACATCCACATGATCACCCTGGACTTCCTGGTTTCAAGAGTGTTTAATTTCCTACTTTTTGTTGTAACAGTAGTGACAACCTATCCTATTGATTTTGCTCTGGCTAGGCTATTTTTTGCCCCTAGGCTTAGTACTGCTTCTAGAACTACTTCTGTCCCAAATAATTGTCCAAATGGCAGCAAAATAACTCAGTGATCCATTTAATCCAGAATATTGCCACTGCTGAGGCCCTCATTGCTATAAACCTGGATGTAAGTGGTTTTCTAGTGTCCTAATATTTCCTCACTCTGTTCAATTCACTTCAGCAAGAACTTATTAAACACCCAGTTTGTTGCATATACTGTGCTAAGGGCTGGAGATTTACATAAATAAATAAATATGAAACAGTCCCTGCCTTCAAGGACCTTTTCCTTGGGAGGATGTAGCAAGAACCCCGCCACACACAGGAGGGCCTGCTATACAGGTTCTGAGATCTGCTTTTTTAAAAGGAAAGCAACTTTTGAAGGGTCAACAATCACTTTAATCAAGCACGTGTATCATTCACTTAGTTCAGGGGAAAAAGTCAGCACCCTGAACTTCAGAGAAATACAAGCAGAAATAAAGACCAAGAAACAGGGCTTCCAACTGTCAGACCATAAGTAATGCATAGTTACCAGAGAGAAAAGAACCAAAATCTGGGTTTTCAAAGCTGGGGGGCTCCTTAGAGGCTACCCAGAGTCTCATCTGGCTAAACAAACACTTCCAGTGAGTAAACCCCAAAGTAAAACATCACCTCAGAGTATTTATATACTTTTCAGAGCTGGAGGGCAGGACCCTCTGACCCAGTGCCTCAATAGAAATTAGCAAAAGGTATTAAGGCCTATTAATGGGTGGGGAAGATCTTTAACTCTTCTCCCCACTCCCATTAACCTTGCATTAACATCATAGGAAGATAGATTGGGGCAGGAGGAACATGTACGTAGAGAAATAAATAAAAAAATATATAAAAATAAACCCCATATGTTGCTACTAGATTAATCTTCCTAACCTAGGGCTTTCATCATTTGAACTTCCCTATTTAATTTACATTATTTGTTATTTCCAAAGTCTAAATCTGATATCTTGTTATGCTATAGAAATGAGTTCTCAGAGGTTATATAGGTAGAATACAAATACTAACGGGTAGATCATAATTAATTAGAAAGACATTGTGCAAGGCCCAGTAAAGGAATGTACATCATCCAAGGACCAGACTAAGTAGAAAGGCTTATTACCAAAAGTCTGGCTCCAACATGATAATTTCTTTTGGCAACAACAACTTTAAAAGTCTATCTACTAAGCAGCAGAGAGGTTTCTATGTTCATCAATGAAGAGAATATTAATGCTGATGAAATAACAGATCTTTGGAGTTATAGTTGGTACAGATGAATTTGCTCTATTCCATGTCACCACAATCCACCGCTCCCCTCTACATGTTGTTTTCCATCTCTACAATGGAGGATTCCTAAACACAAGATTGACTTACTTGCTTATATTTATAACCTCAGACCTCACCATTGTTCCTTTAAGAAAGTAAGTATTTAATACATGTTTTATCTACTACCTATTTCCCTTTTGGATCAGTCCTGAAGTACTTACCTTTTCAATCACTTACCTTATCCATCAATTAATCAAATGATTACTCAGTATTAAATAAGTGTTATTTATTTAATAAGGAAATATTTAATAAGTCCTTTATCTTTTTTCTGTTTTGTGTCAATTGTCAAGTCTATACCTTTGTAGTCCATCCACTGACCCTACTTGCCTTATCAAATCTTCTCATTTTTTGCTAACTTTACTTCTAACTTCTCTGGTCCAGTAAAAACAACCCACTTAAATGTTCCCTCCTCTTTATTTTCATAGGATCACAGAATCATTTTTTTCATAAAATCTCATGATTTGGTGATATCTCAGAGGCTACCTAGTCCAACCTAGACTTGAACACAATGCTTGTTGAGTGTTGCTTAATTGTTGCTAAGATCTCCAGTGAGGTTTCACCTCACACCTAGCAAATTGGTAAAAATTACAAAAGATGGAATTAATCAGTTTGGAGAGATTGTGGAAATACTCACACACTCTTGGTGAAGCTGTGAGTTGGTCCAACAATTTTAGAAGACAATTTTAAATTAAACTAAAAAAGTAAGTAAGTCATCCAAACTCATTGACCCAGCAATCCCACTGATAGATGTATACTCAAAAGACATCAACGATTGAGAGAATGGCCCTATGTATGTCAAATATTCATAGCAGATAATTTTGTAGTAGTAAATACTTGGAAAGAAAGTAGATTCCTTTCAAATGGGTTATGGCTAAACAAATTAGAGTACCTGAATGAAATGGATTATTACTGCTCTTTAAGAACAATAAACATAAAGAATTCTGAAAGCATAGAGAAAATGATGTGAATTAACACAGATTGAAGAAAGCAGAACAGGGAAAATAATGTACCCAATGACTACAACAGTATAAATGGAAAAACAAAACAAACAAACCCAAATGCTACGTAATTATAATGACTAAGCTTGTCTCTGAATAAAACATGAGATTTCTATATAACATGGTGATATGAAATGTTGTACGAGTCAGTTATCTCACACACCTCCTTTTTCCTCACCAAAAAAATAGCTGAAAAGGACAACAGATATAACTGATAAAGAAGACTGCAGAGAAACTGAAGTAAGCTCCTGTATACAGTCTAGAATTGCCCAAAAAGATAGCCAGAAGTCAGTAGAGGCTGGGAAACAGGTTGCATCAGGGAAGCCAGCATGATCTCTGGAAAATGGATCTGAAGCCTGCCATCTTGGGGAAAGGGATCCTGGTGGGAAGCCCATGAGCCCTGATAAATGGACCTGTAGCCTATGAGTAATAGGAGAAGGGTTGGACCAGGGAAGCCAGCAAGTAAATGGATCAGAAGTCAGCTAGTTCTCTGAAAGAAGACACTCCAGGAAGGTTGCAAGCCAGTACAAACTCCAATAACTAGGGTCTAGTGTTAAATCCTGGCCCTGACCAATCTGAACAGAAGCAGGGGACAGAGCCAATCTTAAAGGTAATTGTGTTGGGAGACAGATCCCGCCTCTGCACACTCAAAAGACTAAGAACCCTAGCAGTAAATAAAAGTAATTTAAAACCTGAGTGACTGCCTATAAGGAAGCTGAGACAGGCACAACTGCTATCAGGGACAGAATCAACTCACAATAAGGGATGATCCAAGGAAAAGGAGACATAGGTCAGCAACCACAGGGGACTGGCAGGAGATCGAAACAAAAGTCAGGAACTAACATAGAAGATAGGGGCTAGTACCAGCCACTCTATCCAAAAAGTCAATGGTATGGCATATAGGCTACAAAGAGTCTGTCTTCCCCATCCATAAGTGTTGGATAGGATGAATCTTGGCCTTGGTACGAAGTTCCAGTTCAAGAATTGAGGCTGGAAGTATGAGTAAAAAGAAAAAATAAAAATGCCAAATCCAATGAGGAAATACTGTTAGTCAAGAGAATCCCAAGAGGAGAACCCAAAAGAAAAGAGTAACTCCACAACAAGTACAAGGTGAGCCTCAGGGGTAGAAAGGTAGCTTAATTTCAAGGTTTATGATAGAGCTGAGAAGAAATTCAACAAGAAATAAGGAATGAAATTAGAGTTGAAATAAAACTTTGTAGGTAAAAATGAAAAGAATAAATAACCTAGAATAAAAATTGGAAAATCTTAGCCAAGTAATAAACTCTCTGGAAAAAGAGAATATAACAATGACTCCATGACACAACAATAAATGATACAACGAAAAAAGATTAAAAACATGGAAGAAAATACATCTATTATTAAAAATAACTGGTCTGGGAAATGGGTTGAGGAAAGATAATTTAAGAATCAACAGGCTCCCTGAAAACAATATTAAAAAATCCCACAAAATTCCTGAATACCATGTTTGAAAAAATTCATAAAAGAGAACTGCCCAGATCTATTAGTTTCAGAGGAAAAGTGAAAATAAGAAAAATTCACAGTTTCCTGAATGAAATTCCATGTTATAAATACCCTGGAATTTGAAAGCCAAAATTCAAGGCTTCCAAACCAAAGAAAACTATTCTAAGAAGCAAGAACAAGAGTTCAAGTGCTAAGGAACCAAAATCAAGATCATATAAGACTATGTTGAAACAAGTAAGAGAAAATCTTGGAATGTGTTATCCAAAAAGGCAAAAGAAAAAGTCTTAAAACCAAGAATATCTTACAATGAAAGACCAAGCATAATATTACAATAGAAGAGAAAATGTACCTTCATAGAATAAAAGAATTTTAAGTGTTCTTGATGAAAAGACTAAGGCAAAGACTTTGAAATGCAAACACAAGTGTCAAGAGAAACCTAGAAAGGTTAAGTGCACCTGATCAATTGGAAGGGAGCAAATGATGATGTGCTTCAATTTTAATAGAGGGAGAAGAGACAGAAATCTTCTTAAAATTCCACTGTCTTCTAGGGATACAGAAAGAGTTATGTAAGATAAAAACTAGGGCTGGATGTAGTTTTCTTCTGTTTTTTTAATTTTAAGAGAGAAAAGAAAAAGAAGTGAAAAAAGGAATACATTAGAAAAGAAAAGAAAGAAGAGAGAAGAACTTATATAATAAGGGTACATGAAAAGTATTTACAAATATGGAAGGAGTTTGGAGAGAAAGCATTTAAAGAATATCATTCTTACCTGAACCAGAAAAAGGAGGGTTGGACACACATACAAATATGTACATACAGACACAGAATCTGATCTAGAAATATATTAAACTCAATAAACTACAGATAGGGACAGGGAGAAGAGAGAAAAACTTAAGAGGGAAGACAGAGTCAAGGAGGAAAAAAATCGCAAATAAAAGAAACTTCAGCTTCTGAGGATGGATCACAAAAGGGGAATTGAAAAGAGGGAAACAGAGCGTAAGAATCCAGAATGAAATTGGGTTCTGGGCTTGATGAAGTGAGCATGGACAGAGATGTAGGAACAGATTACTTCAGTTATGGACTGTTAGTTTTAATTGGATTGTTTCTCTTTTGCTGACTCCTTCTTTGCAAAGAAAAAAAAGTACCAAAGAATGAAGTAAAAGTATAAGAAGCTATGCTGGATGGAAATATACAATAAACAATTATCAGCATGAATGTGAATGACATGGATTCACCTATAAAATGGAAGAGGGTAAAAGAATGCATTAGAAAGCAGAATCCAAAGGTCCAAACTTTAGCCTTGGATTACTTCCACTCTCCAACTCTTTTGCTCATGTTTATGTGCTACTGAACTGAGATATGGAAGTTCTACAACCATGCTGTCTGGATACATATTAAATTCATGTTATTCAGCTTCAACTGGACCTTCACTGAATCAAGGCAATTCTTTTATTCCTCTCAACTTGATTCCTTATCTATTCTCCATAAAAACCATTCCAAACCCATAATTTTCTCCTTAAACCCTCCATATCTCCCTCACCTCACCCTGTCAGCTGAGAAGCTCATCTTTTTACTGAGAAAACTGAATTTTACTTTGTATGAGCTCCCTCTTCTCCCTTTCTCTTCATCTCATATTCTTCTGACATAATTCCCCACTCTCTCCTTCTTCTCCTCAGTCTCTGATAATGGACTGGCCCTTCTCCTTGCTAAGGTCAACCCTCTAAATATGTCTTGGATTTCATCCCCTCCTATCTTTTCTGGTAGATTGCCAGCCCTCCCCCCCATCCCATCTCTCTAATCTTCAACCTCTCCTTATCTACTGTTCCCTTCTCTATTGTCTCTTAACATATCCAAGTCTCTTCTTAAAAAGCCTTTACCCTCTGGGTCAGAGACCATAGGGTGGATTCCTAGATGTGGTTAGTTAGCTCCCATTCTCCTCAGGAGAGATTTCTTCACTTGCATGGCTATCAGCTCCATTAGCTGCCCCTTGACTTTCATTCCAACATCCCTGAAAGCTAAGAGCATTGTCCTTAGCTGCTAAATGCCCTGAGGCAGTTCACTTTATAGCTCAGGGATTGGTAAACTACAGCCTATTGGCCAAATATATTCCACCCCCTGTTTCTGTACATGCTGCAAGCTAAAAATGGTTTTTATGTTTTATATAAAATTTCATTGTATTAAAAAAACACAAACATCATTCTTAGCTCAAAGTTCATAAAAGAATAAGCAATAGGCCAGATTTGGCCCATGGGCTACACATAGTTTGCTGACCACTATTCTAGTCAAGCAGTGGGATGCCCTGAGGGAGAAATAACAGGCATGTCTAGATTGCAGTTAAGGTAATGGTAGTAGATTGGCTTGCTTGCCATATGCTGCCTATTCTTTGTCCCTTAGGGTTTCCCACTGCTTTGACTAGAATTGTAATCAGCAACCTATGGCAGATGGGCCAAATCTGGCCCATTGCCTGTTTTTTCACTGGACTCACTGCTTCAACACACTTTCCACTTTAATCTATCGTTCACTCAGTTGCCAAAGTGATTTTCTTACGGTATATATTTGACCATTTTACCTTTCTATTCAATAAACTCCAGTGGTTCTCTATTACTTCTAGGATCAAACATAAAATTCTCTTGCATTTAAAGCCCTTTACACTCTGACTCCTTCCTGTGTTTCCAGTCTTCTTACTCTTTACTCTCCTCCACATAATCTATCATCAAGTTACAATGATCTGATTATTATGCCTTAAAAATAACAACCCATCTCCTGACCCATATGCCTTTGCACTGTCTGTCCCCCATACCTGGAATGCTCTCCTTTCTCACCTCCACCTTCCAGTGTTCCTGGCCTCCTTCAAGACTTTAAGGGGGAAAAAAATAGACAAGAGGCCTTTCTTGCCCCAATGCCTTTCCTCTGAGATTACTCTCCACTGACTCTACATATATCCTGTATATACCTACTTATTTACATGTTGTCTCCCCTATTAATATGTGAGCGCCTCATGGACGAGGACCATGTTTTTGTCTTCTTTGTATTCCCAGGACTTTGCACAGTGCCTGGAATACAGTAAGCACTTAAAAGCCTGTTGACTGACTGACCGCAGAAATTATTTCCTATGTCAACTATAATCTAGACACCAATAGGCTGGCACAGTTTAAAATAACCTCCTTTACACAATCTTCTTTTCATTGCCTGACCCCCTCCACAAGGATCATGCTTTTCCAGAGGTCTTTTCCCCCAGAGCTCAGGACAATTTGCAGTATTCACGCTAATTCTATGTCCAGTTAAACTACCATAATCCTTTGTGATCATCTAACCATGACTTCCCTGAAAGTCTTCAAACAACAACTTGTTTTTCTGGTTCCAAATCTAGTGTTTCTTTTTTGGATCTCTCAAATTTCTGTTTCAATTCAGCCCATTTGCATAACAGAAATGAAAGACATACCTGGGGCTCCATGATTATTATTTATATGCTCTTACTAACATATTCATTCACTTTCCTGTAGGGTTTGTTTTTTTCCTTAAATTTTGATGATTCATTGGGGAGATATCTTTTCTTCTGGAAAGTGGTTCTTCACTGAGGTGAAACTCCATTTAAGTTTTACAATATCACTAACATTTTAAATACATACGTATATATATATTAATAATGTATAACTCCCATCAAGAGTAAATAAAAATGTTATGTAACCATATTACACTGTTAGCTAATTGAACTTAGGGTTTACTAAAACCCCTAGGTTTTACAAATGCATCGCATTGCTCCTACAATTGATTTTTGAACCAAAGTACATGACTTCGTAATTATTCTACTTATATCAAAATGGCATTTCTTTGTTAGGAATGTTATCCCTTCAAATGTCCCTGCAGTGTGGGGAGACATCCTTTTTTTTTTCTCTTTCAAGTGAAAGGAAGTAACAGATATGGCTTGTTATGAACGAAGGACAAACTACAACAGACAATCTCTGACATAACAACTTATACATATCTTTTAAATACATATCATCATTGTTTCCATTTGTTACTAAACACTTTCACTTCTCCACTCTTATAGGCCTATAACAATTGCCCTGAGAGCCACCTTAAAAGAAAGTTGGAACTTTCAGAGAATTTTTGGCTCATAGTAAAGAAGAGCCTATGGACTAAGACATGGTTGAAAGAATTATAGCATATGACCACAATAGAGTATTAATTTCCAGTAAAAAATGGCAGGTATGGGAAATGCAGAGAAACATAATATATGTATGAACTGATAGAGAGGGGAATAAGCAGAAACAAGGAAACCATACACACATTGGTCACAGTGATGCCAATGAACAAATCACCAAAAAAGAAGCTGAACTCTGAATAATTAAAAAACAAATGAAGATTCTAAAGAACAGATAAATATAAAACATACCTCTTGGTAGAGTGCTGGGGGACTACTAGAAGAGAATATTGTTCACATGGTCAGTTTCTACATAAGAAGATTTTGCTTAATTATTTTTCTTTGTCACAAGGAAGTGTTCAGACTGGAGTAGATGGATGAAAAATGACTGTGATGTATAGACAAAAGCTTCAATAAAACACATATTTTTAAAACAGAAAAATATAGAGAAAGAGAAGAAGCTGTGAAGATAAGGTTCAGGAGACCACAAAGTGAAGCAAGGGGATAGCAGTTGCCTTCCAGAAGAACTACTTCTAGTCTCCCCTTGTCCACTTATACATAATTGGCACATGGTAAAAGATATGAATTAAAATCCAATTCTGCTGCAGTGTATAGAAATCTATCCCTTTTTCCTTAGTGGTTCTTGCATTTTGGTGTCATATAATGATAAAGAAAAATCAATAAATCAAAAAGCATTTATTGAATGCTTGCTATATAATGGGTATAGGAACATGAATACAAAGCATAAAACAATCCCTACTCACAAGAAACTTACATCCTAATAGGATGTGTATATATATATGTATATGTATGTATATATGCACATGTGTGTACATGCATATATAAACACATACACATATGTATATGTGCACACACATATACATACACACATATACATTACATATATGTGTGTACATCTATGTATATATATTAACCCTTATATTTAGAATATTCATGATCTCTCTTTTTTCTTTAATTCTATATAATCACCATAAATCTTTCATTTTCTCTTCTTTTGCTCCAACTTCTGAGGAAGGGGTGACCTTTCTCTTGGTCAAGGACAACCTCTCTATTTGAGCCCTTGATTTCCTCATCTCATTTAGGACATGCCTGTTCTATCACCCTATCCCTTCCTCTAATTTTCAGCCTCCACTCATTGCTGCCTACAAATAGATCTCGCTCATCTTTAAAATATCAATAACAAACAAACCAAACCTCTTCACTTGACATCAGGGAGCAGTGAAAACTGTGAGATCATTGCTTATGTCTGGTGTACCCAAGGACTCTCTCCTAGGTCCTAACTATTCTTCACTGTTCTCTCTTTCTCAGTGAACTCATCAGCTCCAAGAGTCCAAATATTACCTTTCTGCAGACAAATCTACATATCTAATCTTCTACCCACTTCTAGTTTTGCATTGCCTATAGTCTCTGCCTGGAAATCCCATAAGCATCTCAAATTCAACTAAATGCATCCAAAATGGAACTCATCATTTTAAATAAATCCATAGATAGTTTAGGGCATTGTGTAGTACCATCCACAAGGATTACCATGGCTATAAGAAACGAAATGAAAATCTACTGCCCTATGACTTTAATCACAAACTTCGTGACTCCTCAGACAAAAAGTCCTTTTCCCTGGCCACTATTTTCTTTTAGGCTATATGCCTTGTATGAGAATATGAACTCTTTATTATGTATATATACACACACACACACACACACACACACACACACACACACACACACACACACATATATATGTATATATATATATAATTTATTTATTTTTCAGTTCTCAATATTCACTTCCACAAGAATTTGAATTTAAAAATTTCTCCCCATTTCTCCCCACCCCCCACCCTAGGATGGCACACACCCCATCCACTCCTTCCTCCAGGCTGTCCTCCCTTCTATTACCCACCCTTCTTCTATCCCTCTTCCCCTCTATTTTCCTATAGGGTAAAATAGATTTCTATGCTCCATTGCCTGTATAGCTTAATTTCCAGTTGCACGCTGAAACAATTTTTGACTTTCATTATTAAAGCTCTGACTTCCATATTCTCTCCCTTCCTCCCTCCCCACCCCCACTCATTGAGAAAGCAAGCCATTCAATATAGGTGATACATGTGTAACAGTGCAGAGCACTCCCATAATTATGTTACATTGTAAAAGACTAACCACATTGCCCTCTGTCCCATTCTGCCCTTTATTTATTCCATCCTCTCCCCTGACCTTGTCCTCCCACAATAGCGTTTGCTTCTGATTATCCCTTTCCCCAATTTGCTGTCCCTTCTATTATCTTCCCTCTCCTATCCCCTTCCCCCTTGCCTTCCTGCAGGGTAAAATAGATTTCCATATCCAATGGAGTGTGTGTTTCATCTCCAGGCTCTGTCCTGGAGAAGTGTGACCTTTAATTTTGGGGATTAAGCTCCATATTTTCACACTCTTCAACTTGTTAAATCCTCTACTCCAGTATGCCAGCGTAAAATCACTTCAGATATAAGTCTGAATTATTTTGGATGGTTCATGGCTAGGTCTCTCCACAAAGCAGAGGAAGAAAAGTGTCCAGTGTATTATATGAATCAATATGGGACAAGTAGTTTGTCCCTACACAGAAAGAAATGCTAACTGGAAATTGCATTAACAGAATTAACTAGATTGAGTAACAACTAGTACAATCTATAAGGAGGTTAAAATTTAAGTGTCATCAGAATCTAAAGCAGGTGACAATACTGTTAATTAGATTTTTACATTTCACAGATGCTCTGTATTATTCAGGAGGCAACATAATCAAATAGCATGACCTTTTTGTTAATTTATTAAATTTAATATATACTCTTTAAAAAGTCAAACTGTATATAACAGAAGTTCATGATTTCATATGGAATTCTTTTTTTTGTTGTCGTTGCTGTGGTTCTTTGTATGTTAAAATGCTTTTGTTTGTTGAAGGTTGTTGTGGCACAATGGATAGTGAATGTGAGCTGACCTCAGAGCCAGGAAGTGTTGGGTTCAAGTCTTGTCTCTGACACATACTAGCTAGCTGTGTGACCTTGGGAATGTCACTCAACCTTTTGGAGCTCTAGGCTAGGAGTTGTTTACCTTCTTCCTTCCTTCCTTCCTTCCTTCCTTCCTTCCTTCCTTCCTTCCTTCCTTCCTTCCTTCCTTCCTTCCTTCCTTTCTTCCTTTCTTCCTTTCTTGTCATTTACTCTTTAGCAGTCTGGTGAAGCCTATGGGCTTCTTCTCAGAATAATGTTTTTTAAAAATTCATAATTCAAGGAAATGGCAAATTTCAGTTTGAAGTTAGTGAAAGAAAAGATTGTTCAAGTTCACAGACCTCTTGAAATCTATTCACTGGCCCCTAGGTGATATGTGGACCCTAGGTTAGGGACCTTCATTTTAGACAATTCACTAAGGGTATAAATTGTAGGAAGGTGCCGAACTGAACTGGTAGAAGGAATTTTCTGACATAGGAGTTCTTTATATCAATTAAATCAAAGGTTCAGTTCCTATATCATATTCATTATGTTCAAGATTTTACTGAGTCATTTTTTTGTAGTAAAATTTGTGCCCCCATCTGGTATTTCCTTGGTAATTTGATGAGTAGAACTGCAACAAAGGTAACTTGAGGCAAGATTTCTGGGCAAGATAACACTTTATTAACAGGGACATGCATAACTATTAATAACATGGGTCATACTGTTCCCCCTCAGTCACCCTAAATGGGATTGAAAAAATATATTTATTGAGGCCCCCAAAAGGAGGGGGATCAGGGTAGTAGAAAAGCCTTACAATTATTGTGCAGCTGGGGAAAGTGGGCTGGTCTTCAGATGTAAATAATTACCTCCCTGACAATTAAAGATGCTAACTTCTTCATGAGATTCAGCTGCCTCTAGTAATCTTGGCTACAAAACCAGAACCCCTCCAATCAAGATTCTCCCCCACCTCCATTAACCTTCCCCTTGGAGACCAAGTCACCCCTAACTTTGAGGAGGAAAAGCAGGTAGCAGTTATCACCTCGCCCAAGCTGGTTCTCTCTTCATGGGGTAAATAGAAGTGATTGTCCCACTTTAAACTGGTTAGTTAGAAAATGCCTAGGGGGCTAAGAGTGATCATATTATCCAACCATACCTTAGTTCAGACTGTGAAAGACTAGCTTTTGAGCTAGACTGAGAAATGGGGTTTGACAAAATGGGGAATAAGATTATAGAATAATATTGATCATTAAATGATACAGTGAAATACTAATTTTCCTCATTCCCCCCTTTGACTGACTGAGAAATACAGTTTCCTCAGTCACTAACTAATATGCCAGTTATAAAATGGCATTCAATAATCTGCTTTTCAGGATTGGCTCACCAGGATACAAAAAGACCCGAAGGTACTAAATATTTTATCACAAGTTATTAATTATGAGGCTTACATATTTTAACATGATGGGAATAGTGTAAGGGGAAGGGAGAGAAAGGTTGACCCTATGGATGCATTGACAAGAACCATTGCATGTAGTCTCTTTTGGTAAGGAGACCTTACAAAAGCATTGCCTCATGGGAAGGAGTGAAAGGGAAGGATGAACGTTCAATCTCTCTTAGTAATCCATTGCCACTGTCCATTTCATCAATTCATTATTTTTCTGGGCTCAGACATCTCACGCAGTTATGTGGTTTCTGAAAACATCTCCCAGCGCAGTCATCTGGTCTTTTGGAAACCTCTCTGCTTAGGCACTCTGGAATGGACCTATTCTTAGAGGAGCTCTTTCTAGTAGATCTGTTTATCTGATCCAGGTCACTTGCAGAGATTCCTGGGTGTTTCTTTTGCACAATAGATCTCAAAATAATTTAATATAGTCACTTTAATTTTACTTTGCCAATAGATAAGTGACATGATGAAAAATAGCTCCTACTTTATGGTTCTAGTCTTATTAACCCAGAATTCTCTTGAAACTTCGGAGAATTTAAGTTTTCATTACTTGTAACTGCCCTGTGATCTAATTAGCAGATTAGCAAATTGTTATGTTGATGTATTTAAGAAATTCAAATAATAGCTGAGAAATCAGAACCTAACTAACCTTCTTAAACTGCTTTATTTGTGTAGAGGGTGCAATATACATTTGCATATACAGTTATTCTTTCCATATCATGGTTATCCCCATTACAATTCTGATATATCTGGGGTCATCATAAGAAATTAAATAGGAATTTGGGGGGAGTTTTGCAAAAGCTACAGATGACATGTGAAGACCAGGAGATGACACAGAGTTTATGACCAAATACTTAATCCAAATTGTAAAATAAGGTACTGTAAACATTCCATAAAAGAAAAAGAAAAAAAAATCAGACTTCTTCTCTGGTATGAAGGGAGGGCCCAAAAATTTTATGTGGATTTTCCAGATCACAGGGGTGTTGTGCCCCTAACACCTGCCTTATGGAAGGGAAAACTGTATACAATTCTAAACCTAATTTTAAGAACTTGTTTATTAGACCATACTCAAGAGCTTTGTATCCCATTAGAATCATTTGCATGTGACATATTTAATCATCTAATCTTTTTGTTTTCTCAAAAATAAATTTCACTCCAACTATTCAGGTTGAGATGCTGCTGAGGATCCAATCCTATTCATGGACACATAGGTAACAACAGTCTTTGTAAGTAGATGACTTCTCCTCCTAAGTTTAATGGCCACACAAGTGAATATATCTGAGATGCTTATTTTACTTTAATGGTAACCAAAAACCTGGAATGGGATGTGTAAATAGACTAAGCAATTAATTCCAAATTCTATCAAATGAATTGTCTGTAGTAAAACATGTTCAGTTATTAACCATGTTTAAATGACATAGAAATTACACCTACACAGACCACTACTCTTAAACACACTCTAAATGCGGGGACATATTTAAGGTAATTCTTGTGTAATTTGTTTGCATTTCAGAGCATGCTCTATATACAAGTTTATTTGAAGGACCCAACCTTACACATGAATATATAACTATCAGTAGGCAGATGACAAATCCAAGTACTCTTTAACCTAATTGTTTAGGACATGGAGAGGACGATAACTTCAGATTGAATAACTTAAATCTTATGTACTTGCATCTTACCATAGTAATTGAGATGTGTCCCCATCAGATAAAGATTTAATATTGTGTTCATATCTTCTATTGATTAGTTCCCATGATTTATAGAAATTTGCCATAAAAGGAAAAAGAGGGACATAGCTATATAGTAAGGGAAAGTGTTCCCCTAGCACTGTCTTAATTCCAGACAAGAGTCATATAGGCAGCCAATTGTATTGACAGAATGTCATAGTCAGGTTCAGAATTAGCAAGGTGGGAAATTTTCTGTTCAAGAGGAAATATTACCTTGGGGAAATAATGTTAGGGGAGGCCTATCTCAGCTCCTGCCAAAAGTTGCTCTCCCAACTCCTCCCTGAGACAAACTCACTTATAGCAGTTCACAGATGTCACCCCCACAAGGCTGCTGGCATCATGGATCATTGACTCAATGATATTTCCGGACAATCATACTTGGAATCAAACTCAGAATAATATCAATGATCATCCCTTAATATTTAATCTTTAGTAGCAAGTTTCAATAATCATAGCTTAGGCCTGGATTCAGTTATTAATATTCTCATGTTTTTGAACTCGAAATTAAGTCTCTAAGATTGGAGTCTGTTAAGGCTAGGTTGATTCAAAATGTAACTTCAATATATACCATTCCAATTATAATTTCATAACTTTAATAATCAGGAATTGTCCTATAAACTATTACTTTCCCATAAATTTCATCAAGGAGTGTTAGTAATATGAGGGGATCTCGTTCCCTCAGTAACCAAATTCTGGAGTTTCACAAGATATGGGAAAGCCCTTGCAACTGCAAACCAGTCAGTTGAGGAATGGGTAGAGGGACTAAAGATCTGGGTCCAAACACTTGGGGCCACCCCTCTTCTCTGTTCTTAAAATGAGAGGCTTACTAAAAGCCAGTAAGGCTGAGTGTTGATGCCACAGAGCACTTTTTAAGTTTATGTGATGGTTGTACTCCAAACCTCTAGAAGAGCATTTACGTTCTGTAGGTTTTTGCTACTAAGTTAAGATGTGAATTTAGTACAGCTAAATAGATTTAGGTGGAACTTACTTTCTTAATGTAATCTAACTTATAAGCTTTCCCATTCTAGCATGTCTCAAACATCCTATCAGATAAAAGACATTTTATAAAGACATTAAAAATATATAAAGACACATAAAGACATTTTTGAGATCATTATTATAATCCTAATGAAATAAAATACATTTAATAAAATAGAGGCTTTTAGACACTTCTTTAATAGCTAAGTTTGTAGCCTAACAGTATGTAGATTACAAGGGAAGTTATTTTTTTCTAACAGTATTGGTATTCTGAATATAAGAATGCAGTTAATTTTACATGGACAGTACTAGGAATTAAATTTCACAACTTTTATGACTAGGATAGCTGCGAATATGCTAGGATAAATGTTATAAGCCATTGCTGTTAAAATTTCTCACTGTAATATTCTAGGTGGAGGACTGATGGCATAGTAGGATTTTGGGCCCAGGCAAAAGGTTCTAAGGAGTTTGATCTGGTGTTGGCAGGGAATAGCCCTCCATCCTTAAGCCAAAATCCTTGAGAATTTTCACAGAACACAAAGAGAGCTAATACAATGATCCCCAATTTGCACAATATAAGGAAACACTTTAAGTATTATGTAATAGTCACATCTAAAACAGAATGGAGCCAGTAGTGGGATACAAAACAATTGTTTTATATTTTAATTATTCTCCAACCTGGCTAGGGGAAGACAAGGTGCCCTCAATTTCCCAGGCTTTGAAGAACACTGATGGAAGAACATGGTACCACTCTCCAGCTAAAAATATAGAGCTTTCTCAATTTTTCAGGCTTGGCAGAGCACCAAAAATGGTGTGAGGCCCCAATCTGGGGAGCTTCCTTGAGGAAAAAAAAGGAAATTACAAAATTTCTTTAAAGGGATTATAGATTATCTTCCTAATCCTGTTTGAGAAGAGCTTCCTTGAAATGAACCAAATTCCCTTCAAAGGATGGCCCACAGAGTCCAAAGGATGGTCTACCTGGGTTATATGGCCAATTCTGAATAAGGCTCCCCCCAAAAACTATGGCAAATAAAACCATAACAAATGTAAACTGAGGCAAGATTTCCAGGGAAGATAACTATTTATTGGCATAAAATGGGTTGGATTGTCCTCTCTCAACTAGTTCAATGACCCCAAAGGGATTGAAAAGACCATATTTATTAATATCCCAAAAGGAGGGATGGAGTGGGATAATATAAAAACCTCGTGATTAGCTGCAACTGGGAAAAGTGGGCTGGTCTTCAGGTGTGACTGATCGGGTCCCTCTCTGACAAGTGTTGTTCAGCTGTGTTTCAGTCATGTCCAACTTTCCATGATACCATTTGGGGTTTTCTTGGCAAAGATACTGGAATGGTTTGCCATTTCCTTCTGCAGCTCATTTTGCAGATGAGGAAACTGAGGCAAACAGGGTTTAGTGACTTGCCTAAGGTCACATATCTAGAAGTATCTGAGACCAGATTTGAACTCAGGTCTTCCTGACTCTCTGTCCAGCTTTCTCTGCATTGTACTACCTAGCTGCCCATGTACAAGATAAAGAAGCGGGGGGGAGGGGGGGAATGAAAAAACATAAAGAAAAACTGTTGAAGGTTTTAAAAAGGCCAGAGATTGCTGGCCTGAAGGCAGTTATTAAAAAGTACCAGTTTTGTTAAGCATTTGTTACGTATGTCTGTCCTATGGTATTTTTGTTACTGTTAGAGAGATGTCACAGAGTATTTCAAAAGGAAATGAGGGTGGACCTTAAGAGAGAAGCACTCCCTGGACACATCTAAAGAATTACTTTGAACTGAGAACATTTCTGGAATTTTTGTTTTTGTTTTTATTAGAGATTTGTTCAAAATGAACTATGTTGTCATTGCAAAGTTCCACAATTTCATCTATGGATATCTAAAAGGGAAGTATGGGAATACTATTCCAATCAAGGGTGTACCTCTTGGTATACTTTGGAGAGTATAGAAATGAAAAATGTGACCAAGTCTTCAACTACACAATTAAATGCCTCCCAGTGTTGATGTGTCTATCCAAATAAACCCTCTGCATTACATTCAAATGCCAGCCAGGATGGACTGGAAGCAGTTTTTGTCCCAGGAAACTGATGGTCACCAGAATCCTGTTGAATCTTCCAGTCAGGGATTCTTTGAATGAGATCCATCATCCTATTTATAGATTGAAGTTTTTACTCTTAAGTGGGCTGACACTGAAATGTCTTGAAACTGATGAATAAAGTGCGGTTGCAGGTATAGATCAATACTTCATTGATTTATAACCTCACAGGTGCCAAGTACTATGCTGTCAGCCAGAGATGGACCATTGCCCCAGCCAACCACAAATTCAATGTACAGACTAGGTCACAAAGTAACAATATGGATATAAATGCCCTGTACCTCATACGTTAGAGACAACGGTGATTCCTATAGAGGGGGAGGAGGAAATACGTGACTCAAAGGGGTAGGGCCTCTGACACAGGAAAATGTGGGAGAGAATCTGGGATTTCCTCCAGAAACCATGCCACAGTGGAAAACTACATAACCCTGAGTCAATTCTCCAAACCCAGGTTGATTAAGAATGGCTGGCAGTGTGTACAGCGGTAGGATGATGATATATGGGCTACATTGCTGTCCAAAGGAAAGGGATATGATCCCTAGAGAATTAGGCCTACTTTGCTTATGAAAAGCCAAACCAAATAGTAGAAGATTGAACTTATTAACACAGTATTAGATTGCATAGAATGTAAACTCTTTGAAGCAGGCCTTTTAAAAAAATTCAATTCAGCAAGGATTTATTTTTTAAAATTAATTTATTTGTTTTCAGTTTTCAACAATCGCTTCCACAAGCCTTAAATTTTCTCCTCTTCTCTTTCCCCTCCC
This sequence comes from Notamacropus eugenii, assembly GCF_028372415.1. Classification (NCBI taxonomy): domain Eukaryota; kingdom Metazoa; phylum Chordata; class Mammalia; order Diprotodontia; family Macropodidae; genus Notamacropus; species Notamacropus eugenii. The sequence goes on along the minus strand of NC_092878.1, from coordinate 2,341,025 downwards.
TCCCTAAGAGGACTTACAATCTTATATGGGTTCTACACATACATTCTTATTAAACACATTTTCACATTAGTCAAGTTGCATAGAAGAATTAAAATCAATGGGAGAAACCATGAGAAAAACCAAAACAAAACAAAACACAAGAGGAAATAGTCTGTTTCATTCTGCGTTCTGACTCCATAGTTCTTTCTCTGGATATGGATGGCATTTTGCCTCAAGAGTCCTTTGGGAATATTTTAGGTCCTTGTATTGCTGTAAAGGGCTAAGTCTATCAGAAATAGTCCTCACACACTGTGGTTGTTACTGTGTACAGTGTTCTGGTTCTGCTCATTTCACTCAGCATCAGTTCATATAACTCCTATCATGCCCCTCTGAAGTCTTCCTGTTCATCATTTCTTATAGCACAATGGTATGCCATTACATTCACATACCACAATTTGTTCAGCCATTCCCCAATTGATGGGCATTCCCTCAATTTCCAACTCTTGGAAAAGAGTTGTTATAAATATTTTGGAACATATGGGTCCTTTTCCCATTTTTATCATCTCTTTGGGATATAGTCCTAGAAGCGATATTGCTGCGTCAAAGGGTATGCACATTTTTGTAGCCCTTTGGGCTTAGATCCGAATTGCTCTCTAGAATGGTGAGATTAGCTTACAGCTCCACCAACAATGAATTAGTGTTCCAGTTCTCCCACGTCTTCTCCAGCAATCATCATCTTCCTATTTTGTCATGTTAGTCAATCTGATAGGTGTGATGTGGCACCTCAGAGTTGTTTTGATTTGCATCTGTCTAATCAATAGTGATTTAGAGCATTTTTTCATATGACTATAGATAGCTTTAATTTCTTCCTCTGAAAACTGCCTGTTCATATCCTTTGACCATTTATCAATTCAGCAAGGATTTATTAACCATCTACTATGTGCTAAGCTAGATGCTGAGGGAGAATATGGAGATGAAATGGTCCCTACACTCAAGACGTTCTCATCATAGTACGGTTCTCACACATGCACATGGAGGAGAATACCACTGGGAGAGAGCTTTGCATCTGGCATTGACGGATCTGAGTTCAAGTTTCAGCTCAGCTACTTATATAATCTTAGACAAGTTATTCTCTAGCCTAGATTTCCTCATCTATGAATGGAGGTTGAGCTTGATAATGTCTGAGGTCCCTTCTAGCTCTAAACATTGAAAGTATGAGATAAGTGACTACAAAATGCATATAAAATGAATATGAGGTAAAATCTTGAGGGCAGAACGGGAAGAGAGAGATACTAAAAACTGGAGGAATCAATAAAGCTCCCTTATAGGTGTCATCTGAATGAAGTGTTGAAGGGAGTTGGGAATTCTGAGAGGTGTGAATGAAGAGGGAGAGCATTTCAATATTCAGCCTGTGCTTTTCTATCCCCAGTGCTTAGCTCAGTGCCTCTAACGTAGTAGGCACTGAAATATTTATTGGAGACTAACAGATCCTATTCAAAACATATGAAGGAAATTAGTGCCAGCCAGAACCTCCCAGCTATGAAAGTCCTTTTTGTCTAGGATGATTTTGGACAGCTACAAGATGAGAAAGTTAGATATGCTGCAGAATGATTTGTTTTGGGGCCCATAAATGGCAGTAAGATTTGTATGTAATTTGTACAAAAGAAAGTACTGCCACCTCTAGCTGCATACCTGGTGAGCATTGTTATTGGAAATTTTCTGAGCTGCATTGTATAGATAACTTGTACATTGACTTGGTGGGCAAAGACCATCTTTGGGAAAGGTTAAAGAAGTCATAAACAATATTCGAAAAGTGATGGACCTCTTTACCCAATATTCATGGATCTACCCTGCCCTAAACCATCTGGCCTCCAAGATGGTAAAAATACTCTGGGTGAAGTATTTTTCTGAATATAGCTTCTTTACCAAAATGGACTCTAATTAGGATTGGCATTTTTAGAGAAGAAGTTTATGAGCATTTATAGTGTACCAGGCACTGCTAAGTGCTGGGGATATGAAGAAAGGCACAAACATGTCCCTGCCATCAAAAGAGCTCACCTTCTAATGGAGAAGACAACATGCAAACCACTATGTACATACAAGATACATCAAAGGTAGGCTGGAGGTCATTTCAAAGGGAAGGCACTAGAACGAAGACGAAACAGGAAAAGTCTTTTCAGAAGGTTGAATAGGAGCTAAGACTAGGGAGACCAGGAGGTAGAAATGAAGAAGGAGAGTATTCTGGGAATGCAAGTCAGTCGACATAAAGACAAGGGAAACGGGAGACAATGTCATGAGCTCGGACATGTTGGGTAAAGTGTCTACAGGATATCCAGTTTGAGACATCCAAAAGGTATAGAGATATGAGGTCAGGAGAGAGTATAGGGTTGGATAATGAGATCTGAGAATCACCTACATAGAGATGATAATTGAATCCATAGAAGATAATGAGATCACTAAGTGAAATGGAGTAGGAGGAAAAGAGAAGAGAGCCTAAGGCAGAGCCCTATGGGATTTCCACTATTAGTGGGAGTGACCTGGATGAAGATCCAACAAAGGAGCCTGAGAAGGAGCAGTCTGACAGGGAGGAGAACCAGGAAGACCAATGGCATGAAAACCTAGAGGGGAGATTATCGAAGAAAAGGTGACTGACAATGTCAAAGGCTGCAGAGAGGTCAAGAAGGATGAAGCTGAAAAGATTGACAATTAAGAGATTATGAATAACTTTAAAGAGAGCTGTTTCAGTTGAATGATGAGTTGGAAGCTAGGTTGCAGAGACTTTTAAGAGTAAGAGAAGAAGCAAAGCCATTTACTGTAGACAGTATCTTCAAGGAGTTAAGCCACAAAAAGGGGGAAAACAGAATAATAACTAGTGGGGAGGAATGCATCAAGTGAGAATTTATTTTTTTAAGAATGAGAGACATGGACATGTTTGTAGGCAGAACAGAAGCAGCCAGTACACAGAGAGAACGAAGACTGGCAAGAGAGCTGGAGTCATGGTGGAGGGGATGCAATTTGCTGGAGAAGGGACGGAACAAGATAACTTGTGCATGTAGAGGCATTTGCCTCAGCAAGGAGAGAGACCATGTATTTGTACATGCCAAGGCTGAAAGAGTATATGGTGAGGAAGTCATTTAAATGATATAGGATGAGGAAGGGAGAAGAGGGAGCTCTTGGGGAATGGCCTCAATTTTTTTTTCAGTGAAGTATGAGATAAAGTTTTCAGCTAAGAGTTGAAGAAAGGGGAGCTATGGGAAGTTGGCAGAGGGATGAAAAGGTATGGAAAGGCTTGTGGTGACTAAGCTTGTAAATCAATTAAAGAAACGTACAAGGATTGCCTTGCTGAATTTCAGGACCACTTACTCGACATGGCAGAAGTGCAGAAATGTATAATTATGCCTTGCTACCCTTCCAAATTCCCAGTCATGACACTAAAATGACATGTTAACTGACATCATAACTATTCTGGAACACTCAGGCAGGAGAGCAGTTTGGTGTAGCCAGCCTTGGACATTTCTGGCCCATGCTCATGATAGAAGGTAGAAACTGGGTCTGTGATTTCAATGATACAGGAAATTCCCACATGAAGAAACTACTTCTCCCAGTGCAGCACAGCGGTTTGTCTGCAATTTACAGTTGTAGAGAGGTGCCTGGAGCAGTGAGGGAGTTAAATGAATTGCCCAGGGTCATACAGCTGGGGCTCCATTCACTATGCCCTGTTGCTTCTCCTATGTTATGGTTCCAAAGGGAATGATGCCAGAGGATTGCCTTATGTTTGTAAATGTTTGGGAATCTTAACTGCACATTGACCTATACTTTGGAATGTTGGAAGATCGGAACTCTAGAGACCTATGACAAAGATGTCACAATTCTGACTGAATGAGGACCTTTCATCTGGTTAGGGCTTTAGCAAAGAAAAACACTAAAGGAGAATAAATAATTCTACATTGCTTAAGTCCACTATCAGGAATTCCAGTGGAGAGTCAGGGCCTTGCTTTGCAAACTCAGTACTTCTGGGAAGCACAAGATTCCAACCAATGAATGGAAGGTTGCACTACACCATATTACTTCATGGAAATACCAGAATGTCTACCAATCTATTAAACAGCAGTGGAAAGCAGAGACGATCCTACAAGGAAAGTATATCACAATTACTTGCCAAGCACATCTAGCGAGTAGCTTGCCAAGTGAACAGGAATGTAAGGACACAGAAAAATTTAGAGAATTGAACCCCAACAGCAGACTGCAGTTGGACTGCTACTGTCTTCTGAGAAGAATCAACATGGAGATGGCCGAAGCCAAGATTCTGATGAAGGTGAGATTCAATGTGGGTGTACCACTAGAGATTATGGAATGCCATTAGAGTCACCATAAGACCTGTAGGAAACCCCTGCTCTGGTAAAGAAAAGATGTTAAATCCAGAGGTAACCATCTTTTTGGAAATTTCTGTGAGACAATAGCTGCAGGTGGAACTTACCTACCTAGGGGCAGCAGATTATCCCTCGAATGTCTGTGGACCAACTGGTCAATGTGCCCAAAAAGAGCTTCAACCCAGTAGCAGCCAGGTGGCACAGTTTTAAAGCACTAGACCTGGGGTCAGGAAGACCTGAGTTTGAATCCTGCCTTGAACATTGGCTGTGTGACCCTTGGAAGGTCACTTGACCTCTGGTGGCCCCAGTTTCTTTAACTGTAAAATGAGGTAAATAATAGTACCTACCTCCCAGGGTTGTTGCGAGGGTAAAAATGAAATAATATTCATAATAGCCCTTTGTAAATCTTGAAGCATCATATAAATGTCAGCTTCAGTTGTTGCTAACACATGACAGAAGTGCTACACAGAAGTGGCCGCAAGTGACAGCAGAGGTTCTGTACTGTTCGTATGCTGCTAGTGACTACACAGGATCCTGAGGGATAACAAAAAGGGACGTCCCCTAAACAACACCTACTGACATAGGGTAGAATACTGCATGCTAAGGAGGAAGGCAGTTGAATATAGTTATAGAACATGTTCTGTATGTACTTTAGTACATAGTATATTCAAATGCATGAGTATATTACTATATATCATGTATCAACGGGGATTATATTTTGCATGAACTTTACATATGATATTTGGTATAATTTTCAGGTTCTAGAAACCTGTGCTTTAAGAACAATTGGGTTGATAGAAATCTTGGGTCATTTGCCTCTTCCCCCTCCCTTTCCCATTAAAGTGACTGGGGAAGCAATCTCTTTGGGGTGTTGCATGGATCTGGCAAATGGCAAAGGCTGAAAAGGACAAAGGGGAGAGAAGTTGAAGAAGAAGCAAAAGGGACAGAGGCGGAAGGCTCCAAAGGGTTTCTAACCCTAACTCTTTTTGGCTTTCACACAGAGGAAGCGGCAGCTTTCACAGAGTGGAGGAGTTGAAAAATTTGACAACCTTGTCTCAGAAACTGAGAGAATGTATCCTAGGAGGCTATGAAGAATGGAAGAGTGGAATGGGAGAGATGCCATCTCATCCCTTCCCTTATTCCTGCTTTTAAGCAGGCTAAGAACACATATTTGGGAAAGGATTTTTCTCCCCACCAGGAATAGGGGATAGACCTGAAATTTAATTGGTATAGAAATTTCCAAGTGAGAAAACTCCCACTATCCAGGTATGTTGGCACCTTCTTTGTAACTTACAGACTTAGAAAGTTACCTAGAGCAGTGAAGGTAAAGTGACTTCACTTATTTAACCACATAGCCAGTATATACCAGAGCTGGGATTTGAACCATGGTCTTTCTGGATTGGAGCCCAGCTCTATACCTGTGATGCCACAATTCTCTTTTCCCCCATATGCAGGTCTTTAAGTGATTCTGACCAATCCTATGCCTCTTTGGGACTAACAGTTACTCATTATAGGCGTTCTTGTTGCCTTTCCTCATTTTAATAAAATTATCCAGGGTAACATAAACTGTTTGCCTGTAAGTGGGGAGATAGTCTTAGAATATTATGGGGTATTGGAGAGATGTTTTTCCAGTTTTCCTGGGAGGGAGTCATGAACTGTGAGTGAGAGGATCTCTCAAAGCATCTCAAAGATCCTTTGGGCTATGAGTGAGTCTCTGATACAAGCAGTACACATGTAATATGTGATATCAACTTTAACACTTTAAGTCATCTGTGTCCTAATGTATAGTAAAAGCTGGTATTCATTGGTAGGCAAATCTGTGAGCATTTGTTACTATGTTATATATTCCCCAGGGTGAGATAAACTTGGATGAAGGGCTTAAGACAATGTGACAGTACTGGAGGTCTGGAAAGGGGAGCCCTTCCAAAGAGAGGGGGGCAGGGAAAGGTTATGAATAAGGGATGTCAGAGCTGAGCTTCATTCATTTCAAAATGTTACTTTGGGAAGGCACTAGACCCAGAAAGGGTGAGAAACATCTCTTCTTTCTGCCGTACCTCTAGTAAACCCTGCTTCTTCGGGGCCTCAGAACTTGAAATTTAGTCAATCAACTCCACTGTAGATTAGAAAATCATTTTGGCTGGGCCGGGTCCTATTTAAAGCATTGTGTTGAAGGGAAAATGCATTCCGAGTTTTAACAACTGATAGATACACACTTGGGAACTTTGGTGGGGGAATGTAATACTTTGTTGGCAATCCTATTTTAAGCCTTATGTTACAAACATCTTCACCTTGCTAGTGGAAAAGGGTCTCTCCTGGCATCCTTGAAATGACACTACATCTATAAAAAGTCTGTTCTTCCAGAACTGGGCATATGAATAGGTGTAGTATGTTTTCAAGGGTGCCAAGAGAATGCCTGCTATGCCTGGAATTACTTTTACTTTGATCTATGTAGCTTCTAACCAAACCATATCAAACTTCACTTTTGAAGTTTCTTTTAGCCATTAGTTTATTTCAGCTTCATAGGTATTATGGCTCATGTGTGGAAAGCTCCTCATTTGATATTATACATACCTATCTTTTAGTAATTAGGAAATCGGTCATTAAGTATTTTTTAAGCACTTTGTGTCAGACACTGTTAACCTCTGGGGATGTAAATGAATTCTGACCAATCATAAACTATTCCCACAATGCTTAAGGTTTAATGATTTGAAATCTTAACTTGGTCATTTTTGTTTTTTAAAATTGTAAACAGATCTTCAAAAAAGAAGCAGGGCTTACATAGGAAAAAAACCAGAGTTAACTGGCAGGAGTCAGGAAGACCTAGGTTCAAATCCTGCCTTGGACACTCACTAGCTATGTGTCCAATGTAAGTCCCTTAAACTCCGTGAACCTCAGTTTTTCAACTGTAAAATGAAGATAACAGCACCTGCCTTACAGGGTTGTTGTAAGGATCAAATTAGAAAATATTTATAAAGTGCCCTGTAAAGCTTAAAGTGCTATATAAATGGAAAGTGCTAACTATTATTACTATTGTAATTGGAGGAAAAGAGTAAACACTGTTGCTTCTACCTCTGGTCCTTGTTTCCTCTCTCATCTCCCAATGCCTTATTCCTGTTTAGTCTTGACCATATCCAACCACTCAACAAATCACTGCCCACCCTATTAATCTGTTCCTTTGCCCTTTGGCTATTTCCTACCCTTGTTGGTCACTCCTACTTTGTCCTGCTGCAGGAAGCTCCTGCTCTCTCACTGCTGCTGGAGGAAGTCATGGAACTATGCTGACCACAACTTCATGCTATCAAATATCAAGAGGTCTATGGTTTCAGTTCTAGTTGACTCATCACATTCTCAATGGTAGCTTTTCCAAACCTCTTAATACCTTAAGTTCTCAACTCTCCTTCTACTCCTTCCATTGCTTCCAAGATAACTTCACTTGTCTCCTACTTGACGGCTTATAGCCATCATCCATTCTTTTCCACACCCAAGGAGTTCCTTTCTGCCTTTTTTTTGTTCTTTTTTCTTTAGTCTTAGAGGACGTCTTCCTCCTTGCCAAGTCTAACTATTCCCCTTCCTTGTTCCTCAGGACTTTGCCTCATCAATCATTCCCTCTTTCTCATAGGATTAGAGGATCAAATAAGGGCCTAAGAGATCATCCAGTGACACAGTTCCTTTGTTTTAGATTTGAATCCGAAGCCTTGTTATCCTTTCTGATTTCTTTTCATCTCATTTCTCCCTCTCCCCGGATCCCTTCTCTTTACCTACAAAACATGCTCAGGTTTTCTGATCCCAAGAATCTTTCTTTGGTTCTTGCTGGTCCCACAAACCATCAACCCTCATCACTCTTCCTCTTTCAACTCAATTTTTAGAAATAAGCATCCATCCCGTTTGCTTGTATTTTCTTAATATATATCCTCATTTCTTCATTAAAGGGCCCTACAAAGTTTCTTCTAGTGAAATTGCTAATAACCTCTAAACTGTCAAATCACCAACCCTTCTCATTCCTTATTCCTTGACCTTTAGCATTTGATTTAGCATTTGATATTGCTAACATGTGACTGATAATTTGATGTTCCTCATTTTCAATATTATCTCTGTTGTGGCTTTATCCAACCTGGTTCTCCTATCTCTTCTCAGTCCCCTTCGCAGGTTCATTTTTCTCTTTCCATACTCTTCCCCTTGAGGACCTTATCCACTCTCATGACTTCATTTATCTCATCTCTAGCCAGAGGAGTCCTAAAGAATACATCTAGCCAAAATTTCTTTGCCAAACTCAATTTCTATATTTCCAGTTGTCTGCTAAGCATCTCCACCTGAATATCCCAACTCATGTTCAAAAATGAACCCATCATAATCCTCCCAAAATTTACTCTTCCTCCAAATTTTCCTATTTCTGTGGATGTTGTGAAATTCAGTCTATTCTCTCTTGGTAATTTCTTTCACATTTGTCTTCTTTCCACTCACACTGACACCACACTAGTTCATCTCTTCTAGAGTACTACAAATCCAGTTTCTCTCCTTTCCAATCCATTCTACAGAGCTGCCAAAATAATCTTTCTCATGCACAGGAATGACAATGTCCCTCCCTTGCTCAAAAACCTTCAGGAGCTTTTTACTGGATAAAATTCAAACTCACCTTACTTGAGGTGAGACTCTCAATCATTTGTGACTTTTTTGACATCATTCCTTTTTACACATTATATTTTCCAGCCAAACTGGCCCTTCTATATGAGAGGAGAACCCTCCTTCCACATCTTCCACTGTGGAAATCCTTCTTTTCTTTCTGGGTACAGCTCAAATGTCACCTTCTTCACAAAGCTTTCCATGATTTCCCAGCTGAAAGGGATCTTCTCTCACTTCTCAAAAGTTTTTACAGAAACTTGTCTAGGTCTTTTCTTTGCTTTTATTATATTTTGCATTGAACCATACTTATTTCTTTATATACTATATCTATCTTCCCTATTAAATTAAAATTTCCTTCAGAGCAGGAATCATGTCATTTTCCTTTTTTTTAAAAAAATTTTAAACTTGAACATAGCTTAAAAGCTGAATGACACAATTAGAGTTGGAAAAAACCTCAGAAACTATCTAGTACAATCCATACCTGAGAGAGAATCCCCTCTGCAACAAATCTGGACAAATGGTAAACTAGAAGATATCTAGTGAGGGCAAATCCACTACCTGACAAAGCAGTCCATTCCCCCTCCTTTTTTGGTTAAGCTGTAATGAGATCAGTAATGGACTCCTTTTCTCTCACTTTTTCCACTTTCTCCTGGATTGCCAGGACAGTTTCCAAAAAGTTATTATGAATTATTTTAAAAACACATTCAAGTGCTTTATGAGCTGTGAACTTTCCTCTGAGAAATTTGCTATTGTATTTGGATTGTGTCTCAAGGAGTGTTGAATGATGGGAAGGTGAATGTTAAATAGGATTTACTGAAGAGTCAAGATGTGAAGCATAAGCATTTATTTCTCCTTTTAACAAGTTTGTCTAAACTCATATATTGTATCCAGCTAAAATCCAAATTATTAAGGTCATTCATCCCTGAAAAATGTCACCTAAAGTAGGAGAATTCACTCAAATTGGAATGAAGTGGAAGGATTTTAGAAATCAAGAAACCAAATAAGAATTTAAAACTTTGGTATAACTTCACTTGGGTACTTTTCCTGGTGGATTCATTGAAAAAAGTTGGAAATATAACCTTGAATAACAATGCAGAGGAGAAGCTCTAAGAATTCTAACTGACAGCAATTATGTAGTGCTTTAGGGATTGCAAAAGGAAGGTACTTTTAACAACAAGTGAGAAGAGGACTAATAAACCACTATTAAGCTTTCAGATTAGTGGTCCATGCTCACAAGAAATATTTTTCCTTGTATGTGTAGATCCTATATAGAATTGTATGTCGTCTTGGGGAGGGATGGGGTAGGCAGGGAGAAAAAAATCTAAGTTTTATGGTAGTGATTGTAGAACATTAAAAATAAATAAAATGATCATATAAAAAAAAGAAATATTTTTCCTTCAAGTAGGACAAGAGAGACCACATGTGGAGAAATACATGTAGGAGGAAAATGAGACACATGTAGCTTTACACACCCAGTATGTATATTTTATAATCCATCTTCCTCATTAAGGGATTCTTGAAGAAAACTTCTCTTCATAAATAGCTTTAAGGCTCAAAACATGATAAATATTATTAAGTGGCCCCAGGGTGCTGGATTATGACATAAACTACAGTGATTTACCAGTATCCATAGAGAGCAATTCCCCTTTGAATGGAGCTAAGCCTTTGTGTTGATGAAGGGTTTTATCACTGGGACTACCAAATTAAATACTAAATTACCTCCTTTGAAGGAAATGTGAGGATATAATGAATGAAATTAACCTAGCTGGACAAAAAATAGAAGTATCATAAAACCAAACGTAGCAGCCCCTCCCCCACCCCAGGTTGTGGTTTTTTCCCCCCACTAGAAACTTGTTATGGTTCCATAATCTGCACTCAATTATCCAGAGCAATATTTTTCTAACAGAGCATGTGGAAAGATGAGATATTTGTTCTCAAAACATGAGCGTCATAGATTCCGCAGGCGAAGTCCGATAGTATTTATATAAGCGCTAACTCCCAAGTTCTCAACCTGAGATAGAAGTATTACTGTGCTTATGATCATGTTTTGAGAATTTGAGAGAACCCAGATGAGAATATTTACCCAGATTGCATTATTCACCTAAACACTTTTGGATGATAAGAGATAATAGGATGGCATGAAGAGTTGCAGTGAGGCACGTTTTCCACTGCTACATGTTTAAAAGGACCAATTGATGCCATTTAATAATGGGTTACTGCTATTCAACTCAGTGAGACCTCAGTGTTTTCTGAAAAACTTCAGAAAGTGAGCCTTAAATAGGTAAGTACATTTTCTCTTAATTTTTTTTTGCTTTTTAAAAATATTTGTATCACCTTTATTTCTGAATCTTTCTCTCCCTCTCCCTCTCCTTTCCCTACTCAGTGAACCATCTCTTGCAATAAAAAAGGAAGCAGTTTAGCAAACCTAACCAACACATCAACTGAGTCTTATTGTATATATAACATTCCACTCTCATAATGCCCTACTTCTCTATGTGAGTGGAGGGAGGTACATTTTCTAATCTCTTTTTCAGGGACAAGCTTGAAACTTTACTGAAGCATATTTAGCTTCTGAGTTTTGGCTCCTTCCATTGCATCAATGTAGTAACTGTGTACACTGTTTTCCTGGCTCTGCATCAGCTCATATAAAAAGGTGAGCACATTTTCAACATGATTCTCTGGCTTCACATTTTCTGCCTCCATTACCACTTTGTTTTAAAATGTTTTGAAGTTTACAATTATATAGAATGTTAGTTAGAAAAAAGGTGGCTAGAGCACCAGAGAAAGCTTTTATTTTGCAATTCAAATGCTATTACCTATATACCTCTAACTCAGACACTGCAACATATGCACCATCTAACCACCAAAACCCATGTTAAAATTACAACCTAGTTTAAGAAAAACCTAAAATCTAAAACAAATAGAACTGTAAATGGAAAGGTATAAAAATAAATGAGGCTTGGCTAGTCTCAAGAGATTCTCATCTTGTTTTCATGAGGATCCTAAGGGGACAGTCTTCAGCTAGCCTTAGTCTGATACAGCTCAGGGCAATTAAAAGCTAATTACAGCTCGCACAAAGATCCAGTGAAACTCACAAACATAAAATAACTATACTAGACTGGTTGACTTCCAATGATTAAGATAATTTTGACATATTGTAGGGTTCCGAAATTAAGGATAACTTTTTCTCATCTTAGTCATCACTTATTGAATTTCAGGTTTTACAAATCTATGCATATATAAATTTAAAATACTTAAAAAAAGACCTTTGATTTAATCAGTAGGCTTAGTCCCTCACACCTTAATGGACAATCTTCATAACGTGGTGTGAGCCCCTCAAATTATACTTGGTAGTTAATCTTATGGCAATAAACCTTTCAGAATTTAGATACCAGTTTGCAGAATGTTTTAGACATCTCTCTACTTCTAATCCAATGCTCTGGCATATTTTATCAAATGGGAAAGCCTTCAAGTAAGAGCCAGTCAAGGGATCAACTGCCTTTTGTTCAATGACCAACCTAGCTATCTCTAAAGGCTCATCAGCAGGTTGGCTATAATGTTGAATTTTCATGATATAAAATACTTCCCTTCTGGGTCAGAACAGTTGGCAGGGCATAAACGAACCATAATCCAAGTGATTAATATAAAATATAAACTGCATTTTTTGTTTTAATCAGAATTCTAATGTGAATAATTTTTCTGCATTGTACATGCAAATCATTTGGAAGTCTTCCACATTTGTGTAAGTGTTTGAGTCTATTAAATGAAATCCCCCTTAAGAGCATTCCCCCACGTATCCCCCCCTCTCCCCCATTTCTTGTTTCATGGACTGAAATACCTGGGAAGGAATTCAAAGACCTCATCTAGTCTCTATCCACATATTCCAGACAAGGGGAAAAGCTAAATCATCTCGGAGAAATAACTCTGCCCTTTAGAGAATAACAATGTCTTTCTTCCCCTTAAAAAAAGACAATTTGACCTGTTACAAAATTTTCAAATAGTTTATTGATGGATGATTTCCTCAGATTATTGCTTAGCCTGTTAAGAAATCTTAAGAGGAAAAAGTTACAACTCTAAAGATATTTACTGAGTTAGTCTACTGTGTGTGTGGGAGACACTAAAATGTTTATGACATAATTCTAATCCTAAAGGAGCTTATGTTCTCCACTGAGAACAAACATGCAAAACAATTAGAGAATACAGGCTAAAAAAATGAATAAGTACTGAAATATGTAGTACAGACTAAGTGAGAGCAGGATACAGAGTACTAATGTGAACAGGAATGATCAGGTTTCATGGACTTGAAGTAAAATTTTAAAGATAGATATGATTTGGATAGACAGAAAGGGAGGGAGCATTCCAGGTTGTGGGAACAGTGCAACACAGGTGGAAATAACTATGACAAGTTGGCTACAACCAAGAATGCTTCTTAATCTTAATTTTGAACATGGAGATACCAGTGTAGTCCAACCCAATCACAATTTTCATTAGAGCTGATGTCTAAGTAATCCATTAGAAATTATTTTGAATCAATTTAATTTACATATGGAATTTTGTGTTAAGTTTTGGGCACCACAGTTTAAAGAGGACATTGATAAACTTGGAAAGTGTCTAGAGGAGAATAACTGGAAGGGTGAAGGGCCTTGAGTCCATGTTGATGAGGATCAGTTGAACAAATAGATGATGTTAAGCCTGAAGAAGGCAAGACTCGAATGGGGACCTGGTACTAATCTTTAGATATCTGAAATGCTGTCAAGAGGAGGAGGGATTAGATTTATTTTATCTAGACCAAAGGAACTAAACCATGAGTAATGGGTGCAAGTTGCAGAGAAAAATTTAGGTTCAGTGTCAGGAAAAACTTTCCAACGCTGACAATTGGAGCTGTCCAACACCAGAATGAGCTGCCTGGAACTTCTTCCTTCTTCGAGGTCTTCTAGGACAGGCTGGATGACTTCTTGTGAGGTGTTATTGTGCAGACTGATACCCTGAGGTCTCTCCTGTAACTGATGATTATGTAAAAGTCGACCATTCCAACAAGGTCTCAAAGTTGCAAAATTTTTTCATAATTCAAATTATAAAACTGCCACAATAATTTTTAAAAAAGAAAATGTTTTTATTATCAAGGTTCATTAATTACAGTTAAAATATTGTTTTATCCTGTCAGTATTTGCATATCATAGTGGTAGTTCAAAGCACAATGCATAACTGTCCTAATTGAAAAAACTTCAAATTTACTTTAAAATGCCAAAAGAAAGCTAGTAGTGTTAAGTTTTAAGTTAGTATAAACACTGAAATCCAAATGATAAATATTCCATTAAATTATTAAAAAAATAAATGTCACATTAAATTAATCAAGTAGGCAATGAAAATGCAACCATTTGATATTTAAAAAACACTGATATTTTACAAATAAGTCTTTTTCTGCATATTTGAGCTGAATGATATTTTGGGCCACTTTACAAAATAAACTGCAAGTAAGAGTTAGCAGAACCTAAAGCTAATAAACTGATTTGTCTTCAGGTTAGTAAATGGTCTTAACGTTTGACAAATGTTTACCCTTGTAGAAATAAAGCTACTTACAAATGGTTTAGTGGATTTTCAAGTGGAGTAATGATTCACAGTTATATTTCCTACTATTTTTCATTACTTATCTCAGATGTTCCTTTTTTAGAGCTAACAATGATTGGCTTCTGAGTGTTCGATGAAAACTTTTTTTAAATATCTTTTTTAAATCCTAATTTTTTCCACAGAAACAAAAACATTTGTCCTAAATTATGAACTTATACCTTCTAAATGTATAAAGTACAAAAAGTTTAGCAATTCAATTCAGGCATCTTCAATATGTTTATTTTTTTGTTTGAGAAACTCCAAGTGATTTTATATATGACATATACCTATCTTTCATGGTTGTTTTGAGGAAAGCATTTTGAAAACTATGAAGAAGCATCTAAGTGGAAGATATTATTGTGCATTTTTTCCTTATAATTTTTCATTTGGTAAAGAGGACAGTAATTTTACATGAATTTTCAGAGGACCAAGCATCTACAAAATGAAAAAGAGAGCTGAACATTAAATCTGCAAGCTTGATTTGGCATTATGTAGACAAAAATAACAAAGCTGATTGAACGTGACCTTAAATCAGGCAGAAGCTGTGTTTGTGCAATACAGACTTGCCCAAGGTCATATAATCACAGTCAGTATCTGTGAGAAATAGAAAATAATCCTAACCCAATGCCTTCCACTAGAATGAAAAGCAGTCTTTTTTTTTAAAAAAAATCTCATTGGCTAAGATTAAGATAGATGTTTCACTAACTAAGCATATATACACCAATTCAAATGTTTAATATTCAGAAATACTAAAAATAACTTTTTTTCAATGCAGAAATCAGAATTCAATTCAATGAACATCTACCAAGCACCTGTTGTGTGCCCTGCACTGTGAGTAGGAAGAACTTGCAAGGCTTAGTAAAATTTAGTCCAACAGGCCAAAATTCTCACTGAAAAAAAAAAAGCCATAGAACTTACCCTCTAAGAAATAATTTAAAAGTTAAGTTTTTAGGCAAGTCGAAATAAAAGGATAAGGAAGTTAAAAAGATTCTCAAGTGCACATGTTATAATCTGATTTTAGGAAAACTAAACGGAGGGGAACGTTGGGATCCTCTCCCCCACCTCAATGGCTTCACACTTCAGTAGAATCTGAATCTAAATAAATAAAAGTTATATGCATATAAACATTTACATACATATCACACATAGAAGGAATATTCAATAATCTAGAAGTAGTTTTATATACCTCATACTAGTTACAATTTTTTGCTATTGGTGTTAAGGACAAATAAATACAAGTTTATTGTTTTATAAGACAAGCTCAAAAAGGAAACTTTGTTTCTCCTGGAACTAGCAGGGTAAAAAAAGAAAATCTCAGCCTCTAATACTAAGTCCTGTCCTCTCAGTTTTAGTCATTTGAGATTGTTTTGAACTTTGCTTTCAGTGATTAGGTCACTTTGTACAGTGCTCCTTAAAACGATCAAACTTGAGTTTTACCTTCTTTAATAACTGCACATTATTTTTACTTAACTTGTTAAGTTATATTCGAGTTCTTGCATTGATCAATCTAACTTTTTAAGAACACACTGCCTTTGATGATAGTTAAAAATAACTTCCTATGGTTAAGTTCTTTTGATAGTTTTAACTAAAAGTAAGTTTTGCCGTTGAAAGCATTGATAAAGCCAATGCTTAGAAATAAAGGAAATGGTACCAGAGGGCTCACATTTTCAAACTGGAAAACATCTCAAGAAGTAGAAAGATTATCAAATTAAAATTATTATAAATAATTACCTCAATTATATGAAACAGAATTTTTATTTTAAGGCATATACAACAGAAAAAAAATCACAAACTTGGCTTAATGTGCTAAAGCAGAAAATGATAATTGCCTATCATGTTTTTAAGGCTTTTACTGTCAGAGTTTAGATGAAATAGTGCTTTTGCAAAAGAATCTTTAGAAGGAAAATATTATTGACACTATACATCAAAATATAGATGAAGCTTCTCAAGCAATTTTATCTTAATCTTTCTTTCACTATCAGAGTATGCCAAATAAACTGGATTCTCAGTAAGAAACCATTTTAGGAAGCCAAGCTTAATTGTTCTGTCCCAGATAAGGCATTCGTTAAGAACCTACAAAAACCTAGGTTCTGGTCCCCAGTATGGCACTAACAAGCCTTAACTTGGCTCACTAACTCTCTGGACTTTAGTTTCTACATTTTCAAACTGAAGGGGACAAGACTAGAAGATTCTTAAGGGTCCCACAAGTTCTTAAATTCTGTGGCCTCTGATCATTAAATACACTAAGAAAAAATAAGCATCCTGGCATTCAGATGACTCAAAGGGAATTGTTTTAAAAAGCTATGTTTAAATCACTTTAGCCCCCTCCATTGGTAATTAACTTATGCAAAATTAAACATTAAACCAAAGAACTGAATTCCCTTATAGTACAAATTATGTGTGTCATTTCCTGATCTTTGAAAAAGAGAAAAATTAGCTATGGCTTAGTAATACTTTGTCCTTAAAAATAGAAGATCCTAGCCACATATCATACATATTTTGTAAATTATTTACTGAACTATGCTATCTTGGCAGTTGCACAATCACTTTTTGTTTAGGAATTCACAGGAAGAGCAAAAGTGAAAAAAAAAGGCATAAAGGCAATTTTTTGACTCACTGACTTCCAGGAGACCTGGATTTATGTCTTTGGATTAATTGCCAGATTCCTAATTCAATAAGCCTTAAATCATAGAATATCAGAACAAGAATGAACTTCAAAAGTTCACCTAATAGAATCCTTTCCCAGGTGAGGAAACCAAAGCAGAGAAGTCAGCGTGGCTAGAGGGACTACAGCCGAGGCTCTGGACAATTTAGTGTTCTTTCAATCACACTGCACTTTGTGTATTACCAGGCTACCGTTTGCCACCACATGATTACAGTCACCCAAGCCACATCGGATGTTCATGAAAAAATGAAAGTTACCATGTCAAGATATGACAAGCTATTAGAAAACAGATTTAATTTCTGATGTCAGTGACTAAAATCTTAGTCACCTATTTTTTCAATAGCTCTTGGAAGAAAGGTTATAACAAGATATTTTATATTAAATTCTTAACTTGGCTCCCAATTTTAAAGTTGTCTTTCTTGCACTATATTACATAAAAAAATAATATTTTGTGTATATTCCCCAAACTCTAACATTTTATGCCCAGCTTACTTGAGAGGATCAGTTATTATTAATTTAATTAAAAAATTAGGGAACTGCTTTCTTTTATATTTTAGCTATTTCTATATGTTTATAAGAACTAGTAAGATATTTGTATGATTCTTTTACAGTACAATCTGTTCAAAGGCTCACTGTGATAAAAATAGCAGTTTGTCACTAGTCATGGAACCAAATTCAAGCCAGAAGAAAAGTATTTATCCAGAGGCCTAGGGGCAAGATATGCTTAAAAAAAATATTCTGCATCCAATGCATCTGAAAATTGCACAGGCCATATGCTTTTATTTAAGGTGAAGGCACAACTAACATTTTGGCTCTTAAAATACACATTAATTATTTGTGCTGTTCTTTGAAACAGCTCATAAAAAAATACATATGCAAGCATTACAAATTATTTGAGATTCTTTCAAATTTCCCATTCAAAATTCGTATTTTTAAAAAAATCAAACTTCATTGTCTATTTGTAGAAAAACGTGTATAACAGATTATTGCAGGTTCACCTAATGTCACTGTCTGATACTCTGTTGGTCAGTTGTCCCATTTTCTTCACCAGCTCCAGAGTCCAAGTTTTCCATTATCTAGATACAAAAGAAAATGAAAAAATTTCCACATTTTCCAATTTTTCAGTGAGCTGATGTAGAAAGCCCCTACTTCCTAGAAGGACATCACATGAACCCTCAGGAATGGAAGGTGTCCCTTTGGCTAAGAGGTACAGGTAAGGAGAGAACATGTTCTAGACATGAAGGACACCTTCATGTGAGATGGAGTGCAAAGCTTGAAGCACATTTATTGAGTAGCCACCCTTTCTATTTCCTTTTTGACTGATCAGGTGCTCCTTTCAGAATGTGACCCCAACTCCCACCATCTTACCTTCTAAAAGAAAATGAATTTTCAAATGAATTTATAGAAACAAATGTTCTTTTAATGCACTTCCTATCCCTTAACATCTTTCCAACAAAAAGAAAAAAAATTCAGGTTCAAATACAAACGCTAAACTTTTAATAAGCCCTGAATATCTTATAAAATTTACAAAAGGAAACAAAATATTTTTCTTAAGTTATTACATCTTCAAAAAGACATAAAACTAATGACAATGTAGACAGAAGGAATGCAAAAAAAAAATGTGTAAAGAGACTAGCTCAAATTGGGGATTCTTCTCTGAACTTGAAAAGTGTTGATTTGGCCATTTACAGATAGCTATTCTATTTATAAATGGAGTGTTCTCAAAAAATTGGGCCATTAAATATTCAATAAAATGATAAAACTGGAAAGGTGCTGATATCAATATTTAAATGGATGTTCTGAGTGCTTTTACATTATCACTTGTTAGTTTCAGCTTGTGACTTCTAAAAATAATAGAAGTCCTTGTGACATTTAGCAGAGCCAAGATGGATGGATTGTAGGATGCTGGCCAGCTGGAAAGCTATTTCCCATTCAGATAAAAATAATGACAAAAATGGAGGCTTTTAAGCCAATGTTTCATGGACATCTTTACGACAAAAATAAAATGATTCTCTAAAATCCTTTATGGATCTCAATGCATCAACAAACCACTGATTTTTCAAAGGAAAACACACCATTATACATTATGTGAGTCAGAAACAAAGACTGAGTCAAATCAAATAAATGAAACAGAAAAAAATTGTTTTATACTTAGAAACATATTATTCCATGGCAACAAATACGTAATTTGCTTTCTCCAAGTTAAGAATGCTTCGATGAGCCTGAATTCTTGATACAGTAATTTACTACTTCTGTGCAGAAAAGACAAGATACGGTGGAGAATTAAGACTAAAGAATAAATCCCTAGTTTTTTATGCTCTAAGCACCGATGTAAGCAAAGTCTGCCCTGTGAATCACGTAGCTTACTCTCCATTGGAATGTGAGCTCCTTAAGAATAGTGCTTGCTTCATTCTTTGTACTTGTACCCTTACAGACTAGCATGGAGTTTGGCACATAGCAGGTGCTTAATAAATGCTTCTGATCAGTTGTTTGACAAGTAGGAAGCCTACATAATAGAGAAAAGTCATGGAGTATCTATCATGGAATCCTAAAATCTTACCAATGGGAGGGATCTAAATGTCATCTAATAATATAGGTGCTTCCCAAGCAGTAGCTGTCATTCACATTCAGCTCTGTATATCTATCTTTATGAATGCTTAAGAAGTGGTAAAATATTGCTGACTTTCAGCAATTTTTAAATAAGCAATATATCACTGTATTCCTTTGTGTGCTGAAGGGCTTTTGGTCTTAAAGAGTTCTTTATTAAAACAAAGATACCCAACATAGACTCTGCTTTGAGGGTAAATCTCTTCTGTTATTACTGAGTCACAAAAGGCCATTAATTTGTAAGATTCTCTCTAACTAGGAAACCTCTGTGGGTTATGAATGCAGGATAAAGATTTTGGTTAAGGATCTGAAAGACCATGACACACTACTTTACTCCTTTGTGCAACAGAATGATGACGAAAATGGTCCGAGATGAGGGTGAGTGTGATGGGAGAAACATACTGTTGGTTTGTATAAGTAATTAATATGACAGTACTGAATAAATGACTGCCACTGTAGAAGTTGGAGTAGTTAAAAAACAGAATTACAAAGATGAGTTTAAGAATTCAAAAGATAGGAAAAAAGCTGGGAGCTAAATATAGATGTTTCAAGTTGAAATTTTCTTTGTCTTAGCAAACCTGGAACATTTTTCCATTCTCTCTGATGAAGGATGGACTTCACTTGATACCAGCCAACTGTGACCTACTGGCAAATGTGACATCTGTGATGCCAGAACGCTGTCACCCAAATGAGAGTGTACATTCCTTTCATTCAACTACGCCAGAAATGTCTGTGGGGTCATTCAGCTTCTTCACAAATTATGAATTAGCACTTTATCTTTAGCACTCTGATCGCTGTTATACGTAGCAAGTAAAATACCTTTATTCCTCCAACTTCCCTTTCAAATATTTTTATTGCTTAGGTATACAAGACACAATAGTCATTGACTATAGCAATCTACTATTTGATAAATCCAAAGACTCCATCTTCGGGGGTAAGACCTCATTATTTAACAAACTACTGGGAAAACTGGAAAACTAGGCAGAAACTAGGCAAAGACTAACATCTTACACCCTATACCAAGATAAAGTCAAAATGAGTATGTGATTTAGATATGAAGACTGATACTATAAGGAAACTAGGAGAGCAAGGGATAGTTTACCTGTCAGATCTATGGATAAGGGAGGAATTTATGACCAAACAAGAAATAGAACAGGCAGTTTTCAGAGAAAGAAATTAAAACTATCTACAGTCATATGAAAAAATGTTCCAAATTACCAGTGATGAGAAAGACAAATCAAAACACCTCTGAGATACTACATCACACCTATCAGATTAGCTAACATGACAAAACAGGAAAATAATAAATACTGGAGAAGATGTGGGAAAATTGGAACACTAATGCATTGGTGGTGGAGTTGTGAACTGATCCAGCATTCTGGAGAGCCATTTGGAACTATGTCCAAGGCGCTATAAAATGGTGCATACCCTTTGATCCAGCAATACCACTTCTAAGTCTGTATCCCAAAGAGATCATAAAAATGGGAAGAGGACCCACATGTACAAAAATATTTATAGCAACTCTTTGGTGGTGGCCAAGAATTGGAAATTGAGAGGATGTCTATCAAATGAGGAATGGCTGAAGAAGGTGTGGTATATGAATATAATGGAATACTATTGTGCCAGAAGAAATGATGAGCAATCAGACTTCAGAAAAACCTCAAAAGACTTATATGAACTGATGCTGAGTGAAATGAGCAGAACCAGAAGATCATTGTACATAGTAACAGCTACATTGTGCTATGACTGACTTTAATAAACTTAGCTCCTCTCAGCAATGCAAGGACCAAGGACAACTCCAAAAGACTCATGATGGAAAATGCTAACCACACTCAGAGGGAGAATTCTGGAGTCTGAATGCAGATGGAAGCAGACTATTTGCTTTCTTTTTCTTTTGTTGTTTTGCTTTGTTTCTTCTTTCCCATGGTTCCTTCCATTAGTTCCATCTTTTTTTACATCATGATGAATGTAAAAATATATTTAATATGAATGTATAAGTAGAACGTATATCAGAATGCATGCTGCCTTGGTGAGGGAGGAGGAGAAGGGGGAAAAAATTTAAAACCCTAAATCTTATGGAAATAAATGTTGAAAACTAAAACTAAATTATGCTAAAAAAAAAATAAAGGTTGAAAAAATTAAAAAAATAAAATGGGGAAGAAGATGAGGTAAAAAGATTCTGGGTCTCATCCACATTTCCAGGAGAGAATGTTAGGTGACTTAAAGGCATTTATGTTGAGCATTTCCTATTTCTTTTTGAGTTACACTTTTAATTAATCATTTTTAAGGATATTAGAAATCATATTTGATAACTGTAAATGAATCATTAATTCATCAAAGCAGATCCAATAGGATCTCTGTTTTGAGGCAGATTAAGGTATAAATGGTATCTACAATTCTTGAAAGGTATACAGTTTATATTATATTAAGGTATATATTTTATATTAAAAAAGTTTTATAAGTTAATTTAAGTAATTTTCACTAACTCAGACTTGTGTCTCTTTCCTAAACCTCTTAGAAGGGGCTTACTGTAGTGCAGAGTAGTAGGTAGGTGGAAGGTATTTATTTCAGCTTGCGAAAAAGATGATTTACGGGGGACCCTTTCATTTCTCTATAAAGAAAGCCTCTGCACCGGATGCTCAGGCTGCCAATCACACTTCCGACAGAACTTGCC
Organism: Notamacropus eugenii; assembly: GCF_028372415.1. NCBI lineage: Eukaryota > Metazoa > Chordata > Mammalia > Diprotodontia > Macropodidae > Notamacropus > Notamacropus eugenii. Next base: position 2,318,503 of record NC_092878.1, on the reverse strand, counting down.
CAGTGTGTGCCAGCGGCAGAAACATGTACAACAGTCACAGTGAGTTACTAATCACACTTCTGGTCACTGTTCCTCTCTCTGTTCCTCCTCATCTCCTTTCCATGGATTTGGTACAATGCTCCTCTTATTTACTTTCTCTATGGATGCTATATTTGTACAGTACTACCACCTGAATTAGATATACTGATAAGTAGAGTAGATCTTAGTTCCAAAATTCATGACTAATTTTCATTAAATTCCTAAAACGCTGGGACTCTGATTCATGGCTTCCACATATATAAATAGAAACGAGGTCCGAATGTGGCTGCTTCCACCCACCTCCTTTTCTACGTCTTATGACACAGCAGATAAAGAAGACACATAATTATGGGACAGTCCATAGGAAATGATCTACAAGGTAAGGGCAAGCCTTACTCTATATAAACGGTTGCTTTTCAACATGACTTAGCAGATGCCTCAGTAATCTCCCTTTCTCACATGACAACCTTCCATGCCTTCTTATTGACTTCAAGTCTTTCCATTAATCTTTCAAATGAATGCATAAATGAAAAAATGTAATAAGTGCTTACTATATACCCAGCACTGTGATTAGCCTTGGGGGATATAAATTCAAAAGAGAGGCAGTCCCTTCCTTTATGGAGCTTACACATTAATACAAGTAGGGAGGAACATACTGCCACATAGTTTAGATTAGTTTTTCCTAACAAGGTACCGAAACTATCCTTGAGACAGGTTGGGCTAGTGGTGTCTCCTGGTAAACACAGCACACAAGACTTCTGTGTAATAAGGAGACAGGGAAGCTGAACCTAAGTAAATCAATAGTTCCTGAGTGTCCTTTCAATGCTGTGGCTAATTAAACTTCCATTTATTAATTGTTAGCTATCTATTAGTTTCTCATTTTGTTCTGAACCTGAAGCACCAGATGTTCTGGCCTATGGGGCCAGGGTGGGATTGGAACGGCTCTGAAGTGGGGAAAGGGTGATGCAGAGAAAGGCAAGCCCAGGGTGGTCTCTTTACTTATTTAAGGTGGGAATGGGTGCATATTGTGAGACAACCTTGTGCCCCAAAGGGATTACAGGGAGAGAGGGAAAGGGAGGAGGCAAGAGAGTAAACTGTGGGTATTCAGCAATTAGAGACAGATGTGAATGTGCTTTGTCTTTAGGAACCATAAATATGATAAACTATCATGTGACGAATTTGTATCATTTTTGTATTTGGGCATCCATCAGCTGTGGTAGGTCTGAGTCTTTCCCAAAGAACGGAACACAAAAACTGTCGAAGAACTGTTCTGAAGGAACACGTTCGGACTTTTACATTGTATTGGGAAATTTTTATGGGTATTCTCTGGTTAAAGGCACTGGGAGAGACACATGAAAGGATAATGCTTGATCTTCTCCAGGAGTCTAGCGATCTTTCTAGAAATCTGGGATATGGACAAATGTGCTGCATGGACAACAGCTGATTTGCTGAGGACAGGAGGCATTCTATTAATTTAAAAAGAGTAAAAGAGACTGCTTCCATTTTTGCTTCTGTGAACCATAATTTTCTTTCTCTCTGGGACTCCTAGTTAGGGATAGGTGAATCGACTCCCTGCAGAGTGGATCTTAGGACATGTTGCAGCATGGGAAGGGAAAGCATGATCACCCTCAAAAGTGTCCGGCCTAGCCCAGGGTAAAACTCAGGCTCTGGTAGTGGCAGCTACCTGGTTCTGCCATATAGAGGTAGCCCTTGGACCGCAGCATTTGTAGCAGCACTTAACCTGGCATAGGACATGGCACTAAATCTTGGCATGGGGGCGGGTACAGCCATGCCTTCCCAGAAGAGAGGAGTGGAGAGTACCAGAAGCTAAGCAGGCAATGGTGTGGGCACCAAGGAATGGGTACTGGTTTGTGCCACAGCAAAGGTAGGACCCATGAAGACCTTTCCTTACTGAATTCTAGAACAGGTTGGGCTCGCCTAGATTGCTGCCAATACCGTAATCATTAGTCACTGGTTTTTTTCTTCTTGGGGGTGACTGAGAGTAGCACTATTGTAGTGCTACTGGGAAATGTAGTGTTAAAATTTTCTCCTCAACTCCTTTGGAAGAGGGAAGCAGAGGCTTTTATAGGGACATTTATTTAGTATTCCCCATATTCTCCTCCTTTCTAATGGAACTCCCAATTCCTGGCCAGTGGATCAAGGAACATGGAATAGGAAGTGGTACAGGATGAATCTCAATCTTGAGCCTAGCACTGGGACAGGCTGCATGCATGACTTCTTAGCTACCTTTGTAGAGATGACCCTGCCCCAAGATGAGGATCAATGACTGTGCCAGAAGTCTCATCATCTGTGCTGTGGCCTTGATGTCCCTGGTGTTGCTCCTGTCCATCATCACCGCTTTCCACTGGGATTCCCACTGTGAACTGCAAAGATTTGGTATCACCCACCACATGCCCCAGATTGTTAAGATCTGGGACTTGGTCCTTCTTAGGGATGGGGGATGATGACACTTGGAATTTCTGGTCTTCATTCACTTACGGAGTCAGTCACTCCTTCATGGGCTCATTATATTATTTCTCTCTCTCTCTCTCTTTTTTTCTGCTTTTCTTTTCTCTTCATTAAGCTCTTCTTCTAATGCTACCTATAGGAGACTTCTAGTATCCCTGAAAGGAGGGCTGCCTAGTAATTAATGGCTCTAAAACCATTTAAGTGGTGGAAGATACTCTAAAAACCTTTGGAACTTTGTCACCAGGTGGTGAGGTGTGGCAGGAATATTATATGCCACTCAGACTAGATTAACTTCTCTTTCCCATACAGAAACTCTCCTTGAGCCTTAACTGACTCAGGAGACTAAGGCTCTTGCCAGTGATATAACTTCCTGGTGGCTGGGCAGAGCGGGGGGTGGGTAGGGTTGGGTGGGGCAGCACAGAGAGGCAAGAAATTTGAATGTGAATCAATGCTGTGTCCTTGCTGAGTGTTTCTACGCCGTGGTTAAAGTCACTCCCTCTTAGTAAAGGTCAGGCAGTGAAGTGTCTATGAGTGTTTTCTGTCATTCCAATTCTGAACCTGAAGCACCAGACTAGTCTGAACCAGGCTGGGCCCACCATAGGGAGACAAGGCCAAAAAATCACAGCCAAGGGTTTGCTCCTGTTGTGAATCTGGTGACTGCAACTACACAGCAAACAACTGACAGACCTCCACAAGTCACGGGATTGATGATTTGATTGCCATTCAAATGAACATCAACCCAAGCCAGAAGCTTTTTAGGTAGAATTTAATGGGGACCAGCACCATGTCTGGCCAGCCACCTGCTACTCATCATTTTCACTTTATAATAGTATGACTTATTTATTTTTTGAAGACATCCAGGAAATGCTAAGACAAGATCTGAGTTAACTCTTTCAATGTTTATTTTTTTAGCCAACAAAATATTAATTATCCTTGTTAAACTGGACTTCTTCAAAGTGATTGTACTTTGAAAAGAATCTGAACTACCAACAACTTGACAGTAATCCTTTGTGATATGACTGGACCAAGTTGTTTCTCCGCTGTGCACTAACTTTTTAAATGGTAAAGAATCTAATAAATGGGCAAAAATTCTGCAGGGTGATTCTGGGATATTAAAGTAAATCAATGCGAGGAGAACATATATTTTAACATTTAAAGAGTATAGAATATTTTATTCAATAATTTAGATTTTCCATTGGGGGATCTTAACCCCCACTTGGGAACAATGGGAACAATGGCCTTATCTGAAGCTCCATGGAGATTTCATAAAGGGATTAAACATCAAGACACGAGCAAGAAGTAATGGGAGGAGTTTTCCTAATTTTATTCATAATGGATATTGCAAATACTGATATCACAGACGTGACATGGCCCAAGGATTCTGTGTAATTAATTCTCCACTTAAGACAAGTGTTTAGCTCAGAACATTTCCAGAGAATTCTCCAACTTTTTCACCACGCCCTCATTTTTCTTTTGTGTTTTGTCTTTCCCTGTTAGTCTAGAAGCTCTTTGAGGGCAGGAGCTGTTTCTGTTTTTCCCTACACTGGTATCTGCAGCACAGCGTATGGCACACAGTAGGTGCTTCATAGATATCTGTTGACTGGCTGGCAATATAGCTAACTGGACTTGGAATATACTCATCATAACATGGACCGAAGCCATGACTTTGACCTTAGTAGCAAAGTGCTTCTATCTACAGTTTCCCAACTATTTTCAGTCATAGCACATTTGTAAACACTGTGTGGGGGAGACAGGAGAGGGAGAAAAGAGAGGACTGAGCTTCAGGGAACTCGAGAGGAATTTCATTTCAATGAAGAGACAGTCCAACACCCAACATGAACAAGTTCTGATAATGAAAATTTCTTCTGCCCCAGGAATTCACAGGCTAGCTAATATAGCACTTAAAATGGCCATCCCTGCTCTGTCTCCCTCTCTCTTTGTAACCAAACTTAGGATTTCCTTACTGTAAAAAATTCCTAGAAAGGAAAGTTGTTCTTGTCAAAGCTGGCCCATACCTGCCTAGGGCAGAGAAATTAAGTCATTTGTCCAAGGTCATTTTCTATGTATCAAAAACAGGACTTAACCCAGGTCTTCCATACTCCAAAGCTGGCTTCTTATTCACTATGCCACACTGTCTCATCCTGAAATGTTTTTATAAGCACCTTTAGGAGCTGAAGAGCAGCTAGTTTAGTTTTATAAAATGAATGCTTTGGCTACGTATGGAGCTTAAAAGTTAATTTTAAGTAAAGTTATATTTTCCATGAATCATGTTTCTGTATGTCTGAAGACATTTTTAGGAACTTGAAGTGGTTTGTTTTCTGAAGTGGTTTCCCTCCTAATCTTTACCTCCTTTCCAAAGGTACGGTTTTTTCAAAGGATCTTCTAAGATTTTGCTTTTGGCTTCAGATACAGAGAGGAAGCTATCGGAAACTGATGATGTGGCAGGCGGGCAGCCACCAGAATATTCAGCCTGTTTCTAGACCGTCTCCATGACACACCAAGTAAGCTAGGAGCCAGTGACCAGTCGATGATGCTAGCTCGTCATAAAGGTAAGTAAGTCAAAGTATCAGCACGCAAACCTAAGTACATACCTGGTAGCTGTTGCCTTTCCAGATCTTCTTCACTTCCTTACGTCTCCACGCAACAACCACAACTGTGATAAGTGTGCAAGGTACTAGGTAGAGAAGAGCTGGCTGGCCCTGCTTCATCAGCATAAGAACTATAAAAGTGAGCACCATGCCCACAGCGTAGGCTGCAGGACCAAGAATGCCACATTAGTCATTTCCAGTTTGAAAATCACTAGACTTTGTATTGAAACATCTTGAAGACCCCGGCAAACTAACTTCTGTTTACAGTTTTAAGACTGTCCTACCCCATGCTTTTCGAAAGCTAATCCCACAATCTCCTACAATTTCAGAAACTGATTAGAGTGTGTAAATAGTAAATAGCTCCATTATTCATCAGTAATGCTTCCGTTATCTGGTATCAGCAGACAAGGAATTGTTCCACAGTCCAAACAATTCAAATGTGATTATTTCATCAAGGGACAATACTTGTTTCAAGTACTTTGGATAGTTAAAAAGTACGACAGATGTGCTGACTCCTCAAATGACAGGAGAAAAATATACTGAGAAACAGTAAGCTTTTTTGGATGATCCAAAGTAACCATTTTGAACACACAATCACAGAATGTTAGAGGTGGAACAAACCTTGGAGATCATTCTAGGACAATCCCATAATTTTACTGAGGAAGAAACTGAGGCCCAGAGGAATTAAACCATTTGCCCAAGGTCGAAGAGCTCCCTAGTCTAGTGCTGCTTTCATTATATCAGAATGCTTTTTGAAATGCTATATGTGATACTCTTAGGGGTTACTGAGAGATACAGAGTTGCTTGACTCTAGACAATATTTTTAAAATTCTTTGGTTTGATGCTTTGCATTTTAATTTCCTTTAAGAAAAAGTTCTTCTTATCCTTCTTACTGTTAAGACTATTAACTATATTTTCCTGGAAGTGTGGTTGACTATAATAAAGCTCCTTCTTTGGCTTGTTTTGATTTTCTATGGGTGAAGAAACCAGATCAGGGAGTTTGTTATAACTGTACCTAAAATGAACCAAAAGGTTGTGAGTAAAGGGTAGAGGGGGCATCCTGGGAATAAAGGGTATGTACTTTATTGTACCTTGGATGGCTGTTCAGAAGCCTTCATGGGTACTTCTTGGTTGTTGCAAGTGTACTAGATAGTTCTGCAGTTCCAGGATAAGTGAATTCCTGATAAATGAGTTACTATATTTTATATTTACATGAATCTTCTTTTGCTTTCAAATCTATTTTGGGTGTGGGTAGTAAACTCAGAGTAACTTATGATTTCTTTGGCAGAAGGAACTCCCAATTAGGAAATTCTTTTTTACCAAAGAAGAGCTTGCATTTGCTCTACCAATTAATAGCTTTAGGAAGTTGCCTGGAGGCACTGAGGAGTAAGTGAAGTGATTTTCCTGGGGTCATTCAACCAGCCTCTTTGTAAGAGGCAAGACTTAAAATCAGATCTCCCTGCCTAAAAGGCTGGCTCTCTGGCCACTACACCAGGCTAGCCTTCTAAAATCTAATTTTTTGCTTTGACTTGCCTATATTCACCCAGCTAGTTATGAGCACAATGAGAACTGTAAACTGTGTGCCTTAGCACCTAGATCCCCAGACTTGCCTATACAATTGTGAGTCAAAAAAGGAAACAAAATAACTTACCAATTACACAGGAAACATAGTAGATAGAAGAACCAACATGGATATCAAATCTTCGACAATAAGCAACCAGGAGACCTAAAAAGCCCAACAAGATTAATTTCTTAAGAAAAAAAAACCCTTTAAGATGAATTAAATTATGTATGCATTTCAATATTATCATGGCAGTAAGGAATCTTGAACTCTATAGACCATAAAAGGCTATCTAAATTTAACAAAACTTGAAAACACTAACCCCTAGATCATGTTAAGCGGGTCCTCTCTCCACTGCCTTTCTAGAACTTTGTCCTCCTCTCTTGAATTGAGAATATTTTAAATTTCTGTTATATTAACTGTGACTATAGGTAATCCTTCCTTAGAGGAGGATTATACCTTATCCTCATAGGTACTAGATTATATGATAAAAAAGGCCTATGGTCATAATAGTATAAGGAAGTTGCAAGTTTTAATTTAAAAACTTAAAAGATCAGTGAAATATTAACTCTAGTTTTATAGTTGTACAGAAATAACCAGTTTCTTTTTACTTTTTTATTACCAAGATCATTTGTAAAATCGAGTCTATGAAGAATTATCAGAACTGACTGTATAATAAATATTTATACACACGAATGCTCAGCTAGCTAACGCACCCATCATGTACATCAGTGGTAGGCTTGAAATATAATTGCAATTTTATTTAGTCAAACGAATTTCCTCCTGTTGCCTGAATTCACAGAAGAAAAGGTTCACTTTTATTATTACTTAACTTATTTAGTTTTGTTCTCTGCTTAGTGAAAGAGGAAGGTTTACTGTAGCTGGCTGCCTTCTATTCTTTCAATTCTTGAATCACAATCCTACACATGCAAAAATAACAGTATTTCATCTCTTTAAAATGGGAAATTAAAATGTAAAATTAAGCCATGAATTTTTAGCCAACTCATTATTTTTGAAATTTTAAGTTGTCTTAAGGTCATACCATAGAAATGGTTCCCTACTTTTCCAGTTCTGTGAAAAGGGAATTGCCAAGTGATCATTCTAAGCAGACCTATATTGTGTTAGCTTCCGTTAAAGGAATGCCACAATCTTCTCTCTTCCACTGGCCATGCTGACAGAAGCGCTAACTAGGACCTTTCTTTTTTAGCTGAAGGGGATCACCATGGAACTAGTACCTTCTAATGGCCTGGGTTGCTTCATAGGCATCTGATGCATAGACTGCCCACGATCACACATGGGCTATACCTCTCAGGAGATGTCATTTGTTGTTCTAATACCGTGTATTCCCTATATGCCTGAGAGCGCTGTCTTTTAAGAGTCAGGCAGAGCAGTCAGAAAAAGAAAGAATAATTAGCTAATATCATCATGCAACTAATTCTTCAAGCATATTTCTCATTATTCTGCCCTGGTTATTCCAACTCTTACTAGATCTTCTAAGCCATCTTACGTTTGAAAACAGAAATCTAAAAATATAACTTGTTTTATAGGCAACCTTCAGAATAGTACCTTCTCTCTAAACCTATAGTTAAAATGTAACTTACTGAAATTCAAGGGTAATATGAAAAACAAGTTATTTAAACATCCATGTTAAAAGCAAAATAAAAAAGTTATTATAGACAACTGCTCACCTGGAACAATAATGTCTCCAAAACCCAGTATTGAAACAGGTGCTAGACATGCACTCATTGCCGAGAAATGGATCAACCTTGGTACTTTGATCACGACTGGCAACTGCAGGAGGAAATGCTGACATTAAGCTGCATCTGAATCTTTAACTATCACATTTAAAAAGCCATGTACTGCCATTAGAACTACTGTTCTACCCATTTTAATTGACATTGAAAAAGAATTTGAAATCAGAGGACACACGTTGAACACGCGCACACACGCATACATATGATTTACAAAGCTTGAAAGAAGCAGATTATGTAGTTTTATAAAATGAAACCCATCACACACATAGGACTAATCCTATGAATCCAATCGTCCCACTGTCTAACTTCAATGACCAACAAGATGACTCAGGTCGTGAAACAAGTTAGACTTTATGCTGGCCATCTGTTTTTCCCCCAAAGAAGAATCTTGGCTCAGAGGGTGTGATTTAGAATCCAGTGAACATATCTGAAATACAATCCTTACTTTCTCATGGGGAGCTGAGGGCTGAGCAGTGGCTTCCACCAAGTTTCCACCATTCTAGGATGAAACCCAAGTCAATATGTATTTAATAATTTTAAATGACTAAAAAGTGGCTATATTTTGTAAGAAAAAAATTATACCTTAATGTGCACTACATGTTCATTGAATTAAATGAGAAGACAAAATCATTAATTGCAGACACTATGGAAATGCAGCAAAATTGATTGTGCACACACACTCACTATGAATACGCATCTCTGTGTAACACATTCCTACCTTTTCACTGCTTCCAAAAGGTCCAGCTGCAACTTCGATCATGATGCTTTCTCCATTCTGTTCAATGGAAAAGAGCAAAGTTGTGCCTTCTAAATGATTTAATGATTTGCCACTGTTCTAGAACAGAGCCTCTATCTGGTTAATATTTGCTGAATGAATAACCAGGACAAAAATAATCAGTTTCAAGATAAGCCGCAAAATGCTTTTTCTCAATTCAACATTCATGGAGAACCAAACAGAATGTAGTCACTGAATACAAACACAAAAGATGCCCAGCACGCTTGTTCTTCGGACGATGGTGTTGATAAAACATCAGGGACTGACAGATTATAAAATGCACACAATTTAACAACGCAAACCTAAGTATTGTCTGTACTAACATATAATTCTGATATTCACAGTCAACTCTTCGTCATTTGCATCAATAATAATGAACAACGATAAATACAAATCTTCCATATTCACCTAGCAGACTTCATGTTTATACTTTTATTTGGGTATGTGGATGTGGTTCTCTGAAAAGTCACAACGCTTATTACATAATAAGGAAACTATATTGTACAACAATTCAATGACTTTCTACACATTTTATGTTGCACATTACGCCTTAATATTTGCTGCATATTAGCCCCAAAAGAACTGGAAAGCTCCGTAAACCTTCTGACCTTGAAAGTGCTCACTTATGCTCCTTCTCTTCCCTTTCCACACTCCAAGCTGGAATTAGCATTCTCTCCCCCCTTTTGGTCAAAGCTTCTGTCAGAGAGCTCAGGACGGAAGGGGGAGAGGAGCAAAATAAACTTGTGTAAATGGTTCCTCGAGATGGAGCTGGGCATGGAGTTGGCAAACACTCCTCAGTCACTGAGCTGAGGATGCTGTGGGATACAGGTCTCAAAGTTCTATCATGTCAAAGCAAAATAGGTTATGAAAGTAAATAGAAATTAAAAACAAAACCTATGGTATTAAAGGAAATGTTATGACAGACCAAGGGTTCTCCCTTAACTTTGCTTCCAGGATGGGAAAAGTAATGAATTGCTTTTTAAAGGCTCTTTTTGCTCCGGAGCTGGGCAGCAGGAGAAATGAAATTGCCAGCTGTAGTGACCATGGTCCTGTTCTTACACAGGAAGAGCACAGCTTAGCTTACTTCTTTAAGAAAGCTAAGGACTTTTTTCCTCTCAAAAAAATACTGACATACGGGATATCTCTCTGGGAGACTGAGGAAGACGAATACATGGGATACTATGGTGATATAAAACAAAATATCGATGAAAACTTACTAAAAAACCAAACTGAGGACATCCAAAACTCTCCATCAAACGTCCCTCTTCTATCCTTGGCACCCACTCTTTCCTCCTTCCCTCATTTTGAATCTTGGCTCAGCTAGTCATTATTTATGATGTAGGAGTTAGACTTTATGATTCCCAAGGTCCAGATCCAAGACCCAATGATTTCCAATTCACACAAGACTTTTCAACCTGCAAGTCTCACTAGTAGCTCAAAATCACTCTCTCAAAATTTTCCTTTTGAAACTTGCTTCTAGTTGCTACTTCCCTATTTTTGTCAGGGGCACCCCAATTTACTGAGTCTCCTACATCTGAAACTTGGTGTAATGGATTCTTTGACCTCCTTTACCTCTCATATCTAATCAGTTAGCACTTCATGTCTATTCTAACTACACATCACTTCTGCAATCTGCCCCCCTCCTCTCTATTCCTGCTGCTACCTAGTGTGAGGGTGCTGGTATGTACTATTTGCCTAGACTAGAGCCTCCTAACAGGCCCTCTGCCCTTCACTCATACCTTACTTCAATCCAGCCAATCCATCTCACCCTATCCAGTTAGGATGACCACCAGATTAATCTGTTATATACACAGTTCTGCTTCAATAACTCCACGGCTAAGTTTTTCAGTAGATCCTATCACTTTGGTTTCTCCATTACACCTCTCCCATATGACTGAAATAGCCTCCCATTCAGCACTCTCTCCACTCCAATTCATCTTCATTCAGCTGTCCAAGTGATTTTTCTAAGCATAAGTCTGACCATACTACTCACCTGTTCTAGTGGTTTCTCCACTGGAAATCTCTTCCAGGATTAAATATAAAGTTCTATGTATGGCATTTAAAGCCCTTGAAAACTTGGCTTCTTCTTCTGCTTTCGGTCTGATCACTTACGCCCCTCCACACACTCTGTATTCTAGTTACAGTGGGCTATTTGCATGTACACATGACATTCCATCTCTCAACTGCCTGCCTTTGCAATGGCTCTCCCTTAAACCTGAAATGTTCTTCACCTCTTCACCTTTGAGTCTGCCTGGCTTTTCCACCAAGAACCAGCTCAAATCTCATCTGCAGGAAATCTTTCCTAAGCTTGCCTTTGAGATGACCTTCTAGATAATTCCTTATATATCTTACATGCACCTAGTTATTTACGTGTTTCCTTATTGAATGGAAGGTGTGTTCCTTGTGGATAGTTGTTTTTGCCTTTCTTTATATCCTTATGAGGACTCAGCTCATCCTCTGCCTTCTGTCTCCCTCTCCCCTTCCTTTGGGGTTTACTGGTTGGATTTCCCTCCCTCTCTCCCTCCCTTCTTCCCTTCCTCCTTTCCTTCCTTTCTTCTCATTCCCAAAACCTTAAACCCAGTGCACTCTGAAGCTCATAGGTTGGACAACAATAGGTCCCTGCCCAAGCTCCACCTAATGGCTGGCTTGGAGTGATTATCAATAGTAACAGTTTCTCTTTCCCTCTCGGTATGATTTAGTTATTATTATTATTTTTTTTGGCTCATTAAAAGGGCCATTCCCTGACTACTTCTTAAAGAGGTCTGTTCACTCAGTGGGCATTAACTCTCTCAAAATGAGTATGCCAAAATGCCTAGCCTAAAAAGGCCAAGGTCTCCCATTGCATCCTGGGCTATCTCCAGTTTTCCTAATGAATATCAGGCCACTGGATCCAGATGGCTCAGCAGGAGAAAGTGAGGCTGGTGACCTTGCACAGTCCTCCCTCACTCAAATCAAAGTCAAGTGCAAGTCATGTCATCATTTCTCTGATGTCATGGTCGTCTTTGAAAACAAAGGAAGACCACAACTACAACATCCCTAGGACTTAGCACGATGCTTGGCAGATAGTAATATTGAATAAGAGCTTGTTAAAGGAGAAGGTGACAAACTAAACAGATGCTAAGGTTATTTCCTAAATCTCATTTCCACATCATAATTGAATTTCCATTTTAATGGATTTCCATTTAATGATTCAATTTGCTAGTGAATTCTGGACACCCCAAAAGGAAGTCTCTAAATACATGCAATCCTATATTCCTTCTTCTATACCTACTTGCCTACCTGCTATTAACCTATCAGGCTCATGGACATGATGTAGCACTTCCAAGGTTCAAACCTTCTACGCATAACAGCAAAAATGGAAAAGTTAAGAATGAAATGATCTGAGATTAAATGAATGGCTATGTGATGAGGTGACTTCAACAGCCTAAGAGTGTAAATTTAATCCCAATATAGAAAATTTTAACAGCATTCACTTTTTTTGTCACCTGTAATTTTATTGAAATGAATGTGTTGCTAGTAAACATTTCTAGTGTCCTGGGGCTAAGAACAGTGGAAAGCAAAAAATTCTTTACAGTTAGTAGAAGGAAGAGGGAATACTTATATATATATATATATCTGTCTTTCCTCCTCAGGGCATATGATTACAGGGTTCTAAAAGTGCCTAAGAAAAGGACCTTAGAGGTTATAAATCTGCAATCTTTCTCTGTGCGCTTTCACGTTGATTTGGTATGTGGTAGGGGGCGTGTAGAGAAATGGTTGATATGACTGAGATAAAGAAAAGTAATGCGACCTGAGGATAACAACTTATTTGGTGAAAAGGACAACACTGTAACTGTAAAAAGCTCAGCTCCGGCTCAGCTCTCCCAATGCATGCTTTGCTACATCTATCTATCCATATATCTTTCTCTCATATTAATAAGTGATGAAACGTAAGATATTCCCTTATAGAGTGAATATCATCTGACAAGACTCGAAAAAATCAACGACTGTATTGTGTTATGATGATTCAATAAAGCCCTACTCCCATAGGCCAGATATTGAAACAGCTTCGTTATTTTCAGTCTGCCACCATAATGGTATTTGCTGTAATGGGTTTGATGCTTCTTATAAATGCATGCAACAGGTTGTAAGCCCTCAGCCTGAGAAGATATGGTGGGGCTCTATTATGTCCTAGAAGATAAGAATTTTAATAAAAACTTGTATTACAAGTCAGAGCACCATGCACATACGCACTAATATTATACTGACCTAGGACAAGTGATCCTTAGCCATTGAGGCTCTAGGAAAGTTCCTTATTTTTAGTCACATTTGCACTGACGCTGTTTAAAGATCAAATGAGAGAATGCATGTTTTTCATGAACCATATAACGTTATCTAAGTGTGTTATTTTTTCCATTCAAAATGTAGCCTCATCACTGTGGTATTTATAAAAGTGAAAGATGCTAGTAAAATATTGTGGGCTGATGACAGCTTCAAAATATAATTTTTCAATTCAAAATTATTTGGAAGAGAACTGTAATTCATCACCACTAGGGCATGTCCCTGATACACATCATATGTAATAAAGACTGTCATTATAAATTAAGAGATCACTGGGAAAGAAAGAAGGAAATAATTGATGGGATAAAATGGGTTTAGAAAATCAGATGGGACGCATACGCAAAAAAATGTGTTGGAAAATTCAGGAAAAACAAACACAAATTAAGAAAGGATGAGTGACAAGGAGACAAAGTAGGAGTGATCAGGCAATGATGATCCAGTGTATTCTTAAGTTGCAGAATGAACTATGAAGAAATAAAGGAGGGAAAGTCAGCATTAGGCCTATGCGCATCTCAAACTACAGATAACGTTTTAGTTAAGAATGCACAAAAAAGCACAATTATACTCTCCATTAAATTGTCTGAACTTCTACAGTAAGACCTCCCAAAATATTTCCCAATGAGGGAGGGGATTCATAGAGGTATACAGATTTCAATTTCATGGCAAAATCCCCAAGCATGAACAATCAAATGGACTGGATAAATGTCTTATTTCTCAGAATGTTATATTCTGAAAAAATATTTCAGAAATATGACCATACCTTTGTGATGAACGGTGTTATGAAAACAAAAAATACATCATAGATGAGAAGGAGCACTAGAAGGATTACACATGCCTGTCAGAGAAAAGAAAATTAGACACTAAACTTCCTGCATCCTAAGAAAGAGCTGATAGTATTTCGAGACAATCACACATCTGTATACTCATTAAAAAAATCCCACAAACCAACCCTCACACAACTGCTATTTCTAATTTTGTCTGATAAGGCAAAAACATTTTGTTTTTCTTTCTACCATTTTCATATCTTTGAATATCATTGATTCATAGCAAAGCCCTTTATTAAATTTCTCTGTTCTCTACAAGGCTATTAGGTATGTTACCAGGTGGGAGGAAGAGCAGTGCACTGGGGCTCAACTCCCTCAGCTTACTAAGGTGGGTGACCTTGGTGAGGTCACTTCACTGTTGTGGGCCTCAGTGTCCACAAATATAAAGTGGGGAAGATCTAAGTACTTTACATTACCTACTTCACATGGTTGTTGCAAGGGTCAAGTAAGATAATACACAGAAAGTACTTTATAACCATAACATGCTTTACAAATATGATTTATTCTTTTTTTATTATTGCACATAACTAGTATATTTGGGACAGGGCAACAATATACTCTACCTTGAAGTTGGGTAATTTCAGTGTTTTAATTAGATTCAGACAGAAGGCCATTCCCAAAAGATCCTGTAAAATCCAGGCCCATCTGAAATCAGAAATTAATTTTTTAAATTAATGGATCTTTACAAAGTAAAGAGGTCACAGTGAATAATATGTCTAACAAAAATCAATGCAAAAACACAAAGCTCTTACTACTGTAGATAAAATAGTTGGGAGAAAAAGACGAACTAAAAACCAGGGAAAAGGAAGACAAATATGGGAAAGGCTTCCTGAAGAAGAATGTATTTGAGTCAGATCTTAAGAGAACGGATGGAGCTCAGTATTCAGGAGATGGCTGAGGGAAGTACATTCTCAGCATGTGAATAAAGTCACAGAGATGGGAGAAGGTAAGAAGTGACCGGGGGAAGATGGATATTCTTATTTGACTGGGATGTAGAGATTGTGAAGGAAAGTAATGTGAGATAAGGTTGGAATAGTAGGTGGGAGTCTAATTGTAGAAAGAGCTACATGCTACTCTAAAGTACTTTAATGGAAAGTTAGTGAAGGTTTTGGGGCTGAGAAGTAGCATAATATGAAAACTATTCTGGCAGCCAATGAAGGTTATATTGGAAACGAGAGAATGGAAGGAAGGCAGGAAGACTATTCCAGAAGGCATGACATCATGCCAAGAGAAGAGGGTAGTAAATTCCTGAATTAGAGGGACTACAGTTGGATTGGAAAGGAACAAGCATGAGATTGTGGAAGTTCAATGAAAAGAACTTTAGAAATGACTGTATATGGATAATAAATGCCTGGAACAGGTCAAGGATGACTCAAAGGTTTCTCAAAGTTGAAGATGGTGGTACCATCAACATCAATGGAGAATTTAAAAGAACAGGAAGGTTTTCTGGTAGAAATGAATTCATTTTCATCAGGTTAAACTTAGGGTACCAGCAATGCCATAGATAAAGTGATATCTAGCAGGTAACGGGAAATGAACTCAGAAGAGTAAGACTATGGGAAAGTCATTATGGCGCTGTTAAACAAAGATGTGGGAATGAGTGAAACCGCCAAGACAGAAAAGGGGAAAAGGTCCAGAACTTAAATCCCTGTGACGTGACTAGTGATGTAGCATCATGTAGTACTGTTGGACTTAGAATATGGAAAACATGGGTTCAAATCCTGCTTGGACATTAACTGGATGATCTTGGGCAAGTCTCTTAAATGCTCTGGACTTCAGTTACCTTCTCTATGAAAAGAGTGGGTTGGATCTGATGATCCCTAAGGTCCCTTCTGGCTCTGAATTTATGATTTTATGATTGTTTACATTACTTTTGTTAAAAAATAAGAAAACAGTATCTTCTATATGTACTATAACAATGATATGCTAGAATATTGGTCATTATGATGAGAAAAAGATGCAATAATGCTAAATTTGCTTTAAAAATGTTGCAAACTCATAGAATAACTTTCCTAAACAATAAGCTATCGAGAGCATTTTATTCTAAAATTATAAAATATTAGGTGCATCAATTTCTTTTTTCTTTTAAAAAATTATTTTCCCCCAAATTTATTAATTTATTTGTTTTCAGTTTTCCACAATCACTTCCATAAGTTTTAATTTTTCTCCCCCCCCTCCATCCCCAAGATGGCATGCAATCTCATATGGACTCTACACATACATTCTCATTAAACACATTTTCACATTAGTCATGTTGCACAGAAGAATTAAAACAGATGAGAGAAGTCATGAGAAAAACAAAGTAAAGCCTTCCTTCTGCCTTCCGACTCCACAGTTCTTTTTCTGGACTCGATGTGGATGGCATTTGGCATCCTGAGTCCTCTGGAAGTGTTTTAGGTCCTTGCATAGAGGCATCGATTTCTATCAGCCTTTAACAATATGCTAATAATTCATTAAATGACCTTTATCTTCTTTACTTTTAAGCCTACATTTAAACATGAAATGAGAGTTTCAAATGTCTTTTGTGCATTTGAATCCAAATCCAAATCCGTCTATCTGACAGGGTTTTTCCTGAAAATTCGTTCTTTAAAGACCACGATATTCTAGGATAAAAGCCATGAATTCCTCAGCCAAGTAGATGATTAACTGACTGAAATGTGTAACAATCTGCCTCTAATCTAAAACAGTGAAAACTGACCTGTCATCATTTCGAAATACAGCCCAAACCACAGCCAGGGATGCGCAAAAGGCTGCAAGAAAGAGAAGTCTCACTTCAAAGCTTTTGCTGCCACACACAATCCTAAAACAAACAAAAACAAATGGAGATACAGTTGAAAACAGGTTGGGGGATGGGGGGGATTAGGTAGGGTCAAACAGAGACAAAAGAAATATAAAAACGTCCCTTCAGGACTAAAGTTGCTGCAATAACCACGAGTTTACTTTCAAATAAAGTGACTTGTAATAAAATGTTTAAATGGGAGATCGTTTGACATTTCCACTACCTTTTTGGCACGTAGCTTAAATAGCCCATAGCAACATTATAGAGCTTCCCGGAGAACAATTCCTACCTGCATCTTCCACATGGTATTTTGCTAATCAGTGGCACAAGGCAGTTATATAAGCTCATTGAAGATGCCAAGCAGAAAATGGAGATCATAACATAGACTGGAAAAAAGGAGAAACACTGAATGAAAACCGAGGAAGATGTCAGTAATAGGCTGTTATGTGGCATAAAATCTCTGTACAAACACCGTATTTCAATTGATTTGTTTTTAAAAGCTATCTTAAATAGATGCTCAAAGAACATTCAATTAGACTGACTAGACTGCAGTGGGATGGTGTTTCCACTGCTTATTTAGGGTTTGGGAAAGGAATGGAAGAGTCACCTGGATGTCAGTAGGAAAACAGCTCATTCTAAAATTTAAGCTAACATGAACGTGTGAGATCTAATAAAATAAGTCCAACAATATTTAAGAAAGGCAAAAATGAATTTCTTCATACTGGTTGTTTGAGATACATAATAATGTATACCTAATAATCTAACAATACTGCATAAATTATTTCTGTAGATTTATATATGTTATAGGCTATAACGTGATCCATTCTATGGACATATCCATGTAATAAAGAACTTTTTTGACTCACATGTACAAAAATATTTATAGCAGCTTTTTTTTTTTTTGTGGTGGCAAAGAACTAGAAATTGCAGAAATGCTCATCAGTTGGGGAGTGGCTGAACAAGCTGTGGTATATGAATATAATGGAATACTATTATGCAACAAGAAATGATGAGTGGGAAGATTTCAGAAAAACCTGGACTCATATGAACTGACGCTGAGTGAAATGAGCAGGAGAACACTGTACCCAGTGACAGAAATAGTGTGCGATGATCTCTCCATCATACAAAGATCCAAGACAATTTTAAAAGACTCATGATGGAAAATGCTATCCACATCCAGAGAAAGAACTCTGGAGCCTGAAGGCTGATTGAAGCAGATGATTTTCACTTTTTTTTTGGTTTTTTTTCTTGTGGTTTTTCCCTTTTGTTCTGATTGTGGAAATAGGATTAATATGACTGTACCTGCATAACCCATACCAGATTGCTTGTTGTCTTAGGGAGTGGGGAGGAAGAGAGAAAGAGCAATTTGGAACTCCAAATCTTATCAAAGTGAATGCTGCAAACTATCTTTACATGTAATTGAAACAAAACACCGTTAAGTGGGGGGTAGGGGAAGAACCTTTTCCTAAGAGGTATAATATAGTTATCAATGTTTAATACTAATGTATTTTTATTTAGAATTATTAATAAAAGTTTTATTATAAAAATTACTAAGCTTAAAATATCAAGTTTTCTTTTTTCATCTCTCAGTAATTCAAAATGATAACTCATTTTAACTGAACCAACGTTTTGGAGTTTCAGCGAAACTGTGAGGCTTGTTTGCTGTTCAAGACAGGAAGACAAGGAAAAAGTCTGCAGCCAGTGAAATGTAAAAAGAGTAGTGGCTACCCTTAGAGGGGAATTGAACAGCAAATATTAAGTGCTTACTGTGTGCATTACATTGTACTAGGCACTGGGAATAAAATCTGAGATGTGGATGAGATGTATACAAATAACTGTAATACAGGCACATGAGAGGTTAGAGTTACGAGAAATTTGAGGAAGGATGGGTAATTTTAGCTCAAGGTGGGTGGAGGGATCAAAGGCTTGACTGAGAAGGTGGTATGTAGTCTGAGACTTTAAAGTGAAAAACTCAAGACAGCTAGAGATGTGGAGAGACTATTTTCCAGGGGTGAATGTATATCTGAGGCAGAGGAATGGACTAGGAAGAGGAGAAGTAGAAAGGATGACGTGTACGAATGAACACAGATAGGAAAAACGAAACCAAGAAACAGTCAGCAGACTAGCTTGTCTGAGATACAGAATATCTGAACAAGAGTGATGTTAAATAAGGAGAGAGGGAGGTTGAAATCATATTGTAGAGGGCTATGAATGCCAAGCTAAGGAGTTTGTATTTTATCTTAATAAGCAATGGTGAGCCACTGGAATGGGAGAGTAAGGTGAATTACTTTGGCAGCATGTAAACGATGGCTTAGGAAGAGAAAAAAAAAGAGACCTGGAGACAAGTACGATAGTTTATGTGAGAGATGAGGGCGAGAACTGTAGCAGTAAGCCAGGAAAAAAAGGAATGGTCAATACAGTGAATATGCTAAAAAAGCTATTGAAGAAAGCTAGGGTACAGTTGTCATAAGTTGAGAGGTTTTTTAAATAAAAACTTTCCAAAGGACAGATTAAATGAAACAGTTGGATCAAGCTGTGAGGCTTCAGGTTCTTCACTTCCACTTGATGCTAACATCCTTTGAACAGTGGCTTGGCAAAAGGTTTTTGGGCGATCTTCATGAATGCTCCCCTTTCCCCACTTCCCTTGTCTTGCCACTTTTGGCCATTGTTGGAAGACGACTACTACTACTACTACTACTAGTACTGCTACCATTAGTACTGCTACCACTGCTACCACTGCTACCACTATTACTACTACTACTACTACTACTACTACTACTACTACTACTACTACTACTACTACTACTACTACTACTGCTACTACTACCACTGGAGAATTTCCAAGAGGCCATACTGGAAAGAGGATCATTCTAGCTTTCACCTTCATCCTCAGAGTACACAAAAGTTCAGGCTACCCATAGGCCACTAGGCATATTCCTGATCCTACTCTAATACGATTGGATCCTGACCTCTAGGATAAAGGATCTAGATTAATGATAAAAGGTTAATATAGAAGGAGAGTTATTTTTAAAATAAATTTTAGATAATACCAACATCGGCATTTTAACTCCAAAATATATGGACTGCACTTTGGGGGCAGGCATTACATTTGTGATAATTCACGCATCAACAACAACAAAAAAAACCAGACTACTGTTTTAAGTACTATACAATTATGTTTTGTCTTCAGAGGAGAAAATCTAGTTATACCATAGCAAGTACTTCTGCCTTGCCAAGAATGAATTCTCTTATTGAGACCATAAGGTATCATCTAAACTAATAAGGGTAGAAGAATTTAAAATTTTGGTTGAGGATTAAAAAGTACATTAGCTAAATCGTCATCCAAGTTTTCATAATAAAAATACCTTAATTTAAAGAAAAGAAGAAATTCATGGAAGTAAGTTAGGGTAAT
The DNA here is from genome assembly GCF_028372415.1 of Notamacropus eugenii. Taxonomy (NCBI): domain Eukaryota; kingdom Metazoa; phylum Chordata; class Mammalia; order Diprotodontia; family Macropodidae; genus Notamacropus; species Notamacropus eugenii. The sequence continues at coordinate 2,298,003 of NC_092878.1, read as the reverse complement.
ATATACCAAAAGTTAAAAAAAAATAATAAAGCTAATTTCTTACCTAGCCACTTGTAGAAGAAATAAAGCAAGATCATTATAACACAACAGCCAACCACAAATATTATGACTGTAAGTGGAGTGAAAGTTAAAGTCTCTTCTTTCTTTCTTGCTTCTCTTTCTTCGGTGCTGGTCATTGCTTTCATGTCTTCCCTGCACAAATACACACAAGAGCCTTAGTCAACCTTGTTCTGCCAAACATTTACACAGATACATGAAGGATTGATGACTTTCTCAGCATAGGGAATTCCTGGTGTGAGAATCCTTTCGCCAGCAGAGATCACATCCAGCTGAGCAGATGGTAGAGTCTGAACATAAATATCATCTCTTTTATAGTTTTGCCCAGAACAATCCCTGGAGACATCAGGTGAAGTGGGATAGAGCATGAAGGGATGAGACAAAAGAGGAACAGGACTGAAGAAAGTCATGGCAGCAAACGTGATAAAAAAGACAATCTATCAACACATGAATTTATATAGGATAAAAATAAAAATTAATTCAAGTTAAGATTCAGATAAATTTCTAAATAGCCATTTTATCATCACTTATAAAGAGAAATTTAGGGATAACATTCCAAAGGCATCATAAAAGGAAATTAACCCACCTTCTCCAAACAAACCCCTAATGTCACTATTTGAAATACAATATTGGCTGACATACTGTTCTGACTCAATGTCATTTCTTTTAATAACATTTGGGACAAACTTTTGTTTCTGAAAAAGTTGACAATACTTATGACCCAAAGATTAAATGAAATCTATCATATCCTCCTTGCTGCATAAGGTTGTTAGATTTAAAATATGTTTTAACTTGAAACATATTAAAATTGAATTATTATTAATCAATGCAATAACATAAAAATTGTTGCTTTTCCTGTAGAACACTTCCTCTCCTCTCAGTAGTGTCCTCCTTAAGAGCTATTTCAGCAACAATATATAAATTTCGTCTCTTCAGTATCCACTTAAGATTCTAAATTCTTTAATAAAGGACAAGAATTGTTTCATCACATTCCTTGTATGGCTTCTAAATTTCTATTTCAGTTCCCAAACAAGAGGCTGAATGAATACTGCTAAGTTGATGCAGTTTAAAATAAGTTTAATACTTAGGAATCATGATTACCATGCCAAAAGATTAGAAATTTTAAAAAATGATATAGTTATGCCATATTTTGTAATGGCTATGTGTTAAAACTTCAATTACAGATGTGTCATTTTAGTGTCTGCAGTCAGCAAAGTCCAACGTTTAAGATGTAACCATCCTTTCTACCATTCTTGATCCATAATTATAAGGAAAGTTGGGGGAAAACAAAGCCCACCTTCTCATTAAGAATTAGATTTTTCAAAACATGAGCTCTGCTAAACCTATGACTTATTTGTGGGTACCACCCAGCTAATTAACCAGCTAACTTTATATTTTCACACTCAAAACTAAATAGTCTTCATTTTTTGGTCTCTTTCTTCAAAGCCTTCATGTCCTTTCCTGCACAGACACACCTCATTTGTTTATGCTTCACTTTACTGTGTTTCAAAGATAGTGTTTTTTTTTTAAAAAAAACAAATTCCAGGTTTGTGACAACACTGAGTCAAGTAAGTCTATTGGTGCACATCATGTCTCTGGGTCCCATTTTGGTAATTCTCACAGTATTTCAAATGTTTAAATTATTAACACATTTGTTAGGGTGATCTGTGATCAGTGATTTTTGATGTAACCAGTATAATTGTTTGGGATTCCACAAACCATGCCCATATGAGATGGTGAACTTAATAAATGTTGTGTGTGTCTTCTGACTGCTCCACTGACCAGTCTTTCCTATCTCTTTCCCTCTCCTCTGGCTTCCCTGTTCCCTGTTACACAACAATGTTGAATAGTATTACATAGACTTAGTTAATAAAGTAGTGGCAGGGTTCGAGAGGACTGACTCCAATTCTGAAAGAAGTTTATTACTAAAATGCTATGAAAAAGCATTGCATGCTACAGAGAGAAATTTTTTATGGAAGGAAGAGTTAATTAATGTGGCAAACTTGTTTTCTTAAATTGTCACAGCCACCCTAATCTTCAGCCACCAGCACCCTAATCAGTCAGCAACCATCAACACTGAGGCAAGACCTTCACCAGCAAAACAGATAATGACTTGCCAAAGGCTCAGATGATGGCTAGCATTTTTTTTTTTTAGCAATAAAGTATTTTTTAATTCAGGTATGTATACTGTCTTTTTAAAAGACATAATACTATTGTACACTTAATAGTATGCAACTACTACCGTATAGTAAAAACTTAACACACACACACACATTGAGAAACCAAAAAATTAGTGTGACTTGCTTTATAATTTATTTATTGCAACATCTCCTGGGTATGCCTGTCTATAAGAACCTCAGTCATTTTTTTTTTGCCAAACATTCACACAAATACTTGAAGGATCTATGATGATTCTTGATATAAAGACTTCCTCGCCCTTACCTAATAATAAGACAACACAGAATTGCAGGTATAGAAACTAGATCTAGTTGAAAAAAGTCTGGACCTCAGAAAGACATGTACACCATTTCTCCTACTTAATGAACAAACGGAATCTATTGTGAAAATTAGTAAATGAACCAGAGGGTGACGGTGGACAGTTTCTGGACTCAGGAGGCAGAAAGACTGGTTCAAGTCCCACCTCTGAGATTTACTACTCTGTGACCATAGGCAAATCACTTTAACATCTCTGAGTCAAAGCAACTCTAAGAGTATAAGTTAAAAATGAGTGGTCATCTATGTCCACAGATTCCAGCACAGAAAAAAAAATCCAAATCCTTTAATGTATTGATATAAATTAATTTACAATCAAATCTTCTTGCAAAAAATCTCATATGAGCAGATATTTATAAGTCTAAACTTCTGTCACTAACCATATCAACAAAGAAGAATTTTAAAAACATGTCAGAACATGTTATGTTAAATATGCGTTATTTATGTTAAATAAATATGTTAAAACTGATCAATTGGAACATCACCGACCTGAATCTTCAATGAAGGTTTGTGTGTTTATTTTGGAGGATAGAGGAAAGGAATTCGATTTCATAGCAAAACTGCTGAAACAGAGCAAGACACATTCATTTTAAGACTTTAAAACAACACCAACCTAAACCTACTGTCAGGGGATGTCCTGGAATTAATATGCATTCAGTTCAGGCCTTAAGCACAGTGTGCACCAGTGTGCAGAATGAAGACTGCCATGCCACATGCTATCCTGAATGAGTACAAAAAATCAGTGCATCCAGTGTCTTCCTCAGCATCGTGGAGAAAGCTCACTCGTTGTTACCTTTGTCTAATGCCAACTTTATAACAACCTTTACTATCTGTTCAGACATGGCTCCTGCAGTGCAAGGTCTCGGCCCTTAATTGAGAAGGCAGACTTGAGATCTGCTCATGACCCTCTTTCTGGCTCCGCAGGGAACGTACAAAAGAACTGTCACAAGAGGTGACTTTAGGAAAAAAACACATTTTGTTCATCTTTCAGTTCTCCCAAAACTGAAAATATCAAGTTCTACTACTGAGGAGAAAAAGCAAGACAAAAATCTCTCTCTCTCTCTCTCTGTCCCTCCCTCCTTCCCTCCCTCCCTCCTAAAGTCACAGGACACAGAATGATTTTTTTCTGGGATGGGTGAATCCAGGGGACTAGAAGGGGAGATGGCCAGCAAAAAACCCCAAAAACCTGTTCAACAGCAACCTGTGATAAATACGGGATAATGCAAGAGAAGTGAAAATGGAAAACAGTAGGGGGGAAAATCACTAAATTATGCTTATGATACTAAATCCACTGTTTGAATTGTTAGAAGGGATACAAGTTGACTGAATAAAAATGCTTTTTAAAGTCCCACCCTAAAAAGCAGGCAGCAGGCTTGGCCCACTCATGTGGAAAAGTGATGGAAGCTCAGTCTAAGAGAATGAACCTCAAGAAAGGAAAAGAAATATCTGATGGCAAGTATCACTTCTGCAGGAAAGAGTTCAGGAAAACAGCCTCATGAACCAATAAGCTTGGAAATGAAAGGGTCTATATACTTTCAGTCACCTTTAGAGAAGGTCCACTTGGCACTACTGTGCAGTGCATTCTTTAAAAAGCAGCTAAAGATAAAGGAAGATTAATCATACTTTTGTTTTGTTTTGTAGAGAACTCTAATTTCATCAGTGTGGAGAAGTCCTGGTGAGGAAAATCCCTCTACCAGAGTAGATCAGCAACAGTTCTGTGAATTATAGCCTTGGAGAACTGCCTAGAGCACTAGGAAGTTAGGTGACTTGCTCAGGGTCACGTAGCCAGTATATGTCAAAAGTGGGACTTGAGCCCAGATTTGTCCTAATTCTCAGCTATTATGACCATTATTAATGTCAAATTTATACACAAATCATTTCCTCGTGGCGGTCTTTTAAGGTAGGTAAATAATTACATGGGAGAAGTTTGTAACTTGACTCTTCAGGGGGACAACTATTAAAGCTGAGCTAAGTTAGGGTAAGACGGAACTCCTAGGATTCATACTGTGTATTAAGAAGTATTACAAAGATTTTATCAAAGGAAATTATCTCCATTTTCTTAGCCTGAAATCTTGGTTTTCTCTTTCAATATCTGTCCTGTCTGATTCTTCATTTCATTTCACTTCAGATTCCAGCTCTAGCATTATAAAATTCTCCTATGATCTACATTTGCTGTTGTCACTTCAGTTGTGTATGGCTTTGTTTTGCTTTTTTTTTTTTTTTGTGGCAATCAGGGTTAAGTGATTTGCCCAGGGTCACACAGCGAGGGTGATGAGGAAATGTTTGACCAAGATCTTAATCTTCATCATCCAACATATACATCCTTAAAAAAAAAATTAATCTCTTTCCTATAGCAAGGTGGCCAAGGATGGTCCTAATAAGACTGAAGGGAGAAACCTGAATCTTTTGTTCAGCTTTTTTCTAATCATTTGTTTCAGAGTTGTCTTATCCTACATATACATCACAGCCACTAGCGGATAAAGCCCTGGGCCTGGCGTCAGAAAGACTCACTCATCTTCCTGAGTTCAAATAGTGCCTCAGACAAGGACTAGTTGTGTGACTCTGGGCAAGTGATTTAACCCTGCTTGTTGCAGTTCCTCATTGTGAAATGAGCTGAAGAATGAGACGGCAAACCACGTGAGTACCTTTGCCAAGAAAACCCCAAATGGGGTCACAAAAAGTTATACATGGGGCAGCTAGAAAGCAGAGTGGATAGAGTACTGGCCCTGGAGTTAGGAGGACCTGAGTTCAAATCTGGTCTCAGACACTTACTTGCTGTGTGACCCTGGGAAAGTCACTTAACCCTGAATGCCTCAAAAAAGAAAAAAAAGAAAAAAAAAGAAAAAGTCATACATGACTGAAACGACTGAACAAGAAACATAGATCACATCAATTCCAGTCCCTTTAACTTTGATTTCCTAAATTTCATTCATTAATATCCCAACATTGCTGCTCAGATGTCTTAAGAAAAAACCTACAGTTAAATTGTCCTCAATAAAACTATTTAAACACAGATATGCCAGATACTTGACTAAAAAGCAATTCTGCCACTTAAAAACCACTGAGTCGCATGGCTGGTCATCATTTTGATCCGCTCTGCTCCTGCGATTGCTAACTGGGTTCTTGGAAGTCTCATCATAGACACTATTTCCCTCCCAATTCCAGAGCTGCACCAAATGGCAGAAAATAAAGAGAGTTTCAAGATGTTTGAAAATGGTTGTGAGCCTTTTCTGTATTATTGTTCACTGCAAAGAAACATTTTAAAAGTCATTTAAAAAAATGAATACGTGCAAAAAATTACATTTACAGTATTGTCTAGATACAAATGCCTTCAATAAGGTTTTAGGTATTTATTTCCAACATTGTAGTAAACTAAAGAACACTAGGCAGTTTTGTGGAAAGGAAATTCTTTGCCTCAATACTACATTTTAAATTGCAATTCACCTTTAAATAAAAAAATGTCTTAAATCAGCTTTATAGTCACCTGCCCAAAGAAACCAAACAGTTTCTTCCATTTCAACTTGTGTTAAAAGGATCATGCTTGAGGATGAGTGATCGGTTTATAAGGGCATTTCTTCTCTCCATCCTAAAGAAGGGTCCATGTGGAACCTGGGGATCTTTTGCTTTCATTTCCTAAAGTAACTAAAGATCTTCCATTTGACAGAACAATCTGATTTTGATCTGGCTCTGAGACCCCAGTCCATTTTTCTTTTCTCTTCATTTACTTGCTAAGTCACAATCTTTATATAGTTTATGTTTCCATTTTCTAGGAAAATCTTATACCTGGTCAACCAACCAATCAGCAAGCCAGGCACTGGGCATAAAAAGACAAAATGAAACAGTCTCTTTTTATAAGAAGTTTACATCTTAATGGCAGAGACAACACGTATGCACGCAAGCATATGCAAAAAATGTTTTTAAAGTAATTTTGGGGTGGATGTACTAGTGCTTGGGTAGGAGGTGTCGGAAAAGGGCTCATGTAGAAAGGGCTGAACTTTGAGGGAAATTAGGTGTTCAAAGAACTTGCAAAGTGAACGACACTCCAAAAATGGGGGACAGGCTCTGTAAAGGCACACAAGAAATACTTCAAACACTCTTTCAAAATAGTGTAGAAAAAGAAAGATGACTGACATCCAAGGTTTTCTCCATAAACACAATAATAATGCACATGAGTAGACGTGACTAAAAACAGTCATCACTCTTTCCAGATCCATATTCAAGTTCATTTTTCGAGAACCTTTCCTTTGCTCTCTTAAAATTTTCCTCTTATTTTGAATGAATTTTTAGTACTTACAGCCACCTGAACAAATATAAAAAAAGGATCTTGAAGGATGACCCAGACATTGACCTGAATTCAGGTGCAATGCATGGAGTAGACGTCTCAGAAATAATCCCTGACCAAGACTTCAGTATGAAGCCCAAGCTTTTAGGCCAATCTGTCACAAAGCATGGCAGTTTTATACTAATGAGCTGAGGAGAATAAGCTTATTGCTTTGTGACTCCCCTGGATTTCCCTGCACTTTTTTTATTTTCTAATGCTTGAAGTTTTGAAACAACAACTAGCAAACTGAGGGCTGATTTGTTTTGATAAAGAACATATAATTAAGTACTAATTCTCCATTGTGATGTAAGTGAGTAAGGAGGTAAATATTAAAAAGTATTTGTTCTGGAATTAGAGTTCCTACTTCTATAAAAATGATGGTGGGGGGAAGGGATCTGACGTTTTCAAAATTCATGACCCTAAAAAAATGGTGACCATTGTATGACTTAAAAAAGGAAAAAACAAGAAAGCGACTCTGTTTTCCCAAGTTGAATTCCTTTTGACTTTCCATTCCTTGCTGAGCATCCAAGTCCAAGCGGGAAGCAGAGCCATTAAGTCTATTTACAATTTTCTAGGAGAAAGTAAATTAACCAGTTTAGTTTCATCCTTTCTTGTGACTACGCTGAGCTAGGAGAGAGAAGTAAGTTATAGCTTTTGAAGTCTAACCAGGACTTAAATCAATGGAAGCAAAGAATAAAAACGAGAAAACATATCATAGAGGCAGATTTCTTGTATTATATCTTGCATTATGGTGAGATAATTTTCACATTCTTCTGAAAGAACTACGATAACGCAAGTTAATGCTACGCATTCTTTGAGATCAAGCTTTCAGCTTGTGTAGAAATCATGTCCTTTAATATTGTTACCAGTTTTTCTTCTTCTACCAAACTTTCTTCCACGTCAGTATTTTTATATTCCAAACCTGCTATTTTCTCTTTTGTTTCTTTGAAGTTCAACACTGTGGCTTTAAGTTTTTCTAATCTGCTAATTATTTGTTGGCTGGTCACATGACCCAGAAGTTTTCCACAGTCACTGTTGTCAATTTTCAATAATATTTGAGATTCCTTCCTAATTAAAATCCAAATCTACACTGGAGTATGTAACAAAATTAATTGAAATCTAATAGCATTATGCCTCCCTGTTTTGTTCTGGTTTCATAGCACCTCTGCCTAACCATGAGACGTGCCAATTTAGAGCAAGTATAAAAGCGAATCTAAGTGAGGTATTCCAGTACGTTGAGAGAAGCAGAAGGGAGAACATATTTTGCAAAGTGACTAAATGGTAGTGCTTACGTTTGGAACTGCTTTTCTTTTCCAGATTTGGCCCTGAAATTTAAGTGCCTTTTAGATAATGGAAGCCATTTTAACTGTGGTTTTCTGCTTGCAGGACAACAGTAGTTCAAGGAAGGTATAAAATGACAGAGAGAGAAAGTTGGTTGGTTAGAAAAAACAGAGTGTTGGTTTACCGGTCTTCTCCCAGCACTGCCAAGGAGAAATATCCAGGTGCTGTCTCTTCATTCAAGTGTTCTCTACTCTGATCAGAACAAAATAAACCTGGGCAAAAGTCTTCCTTAAAGGGAGAAGGCAGCTAGATGGCACAGTGGACAGAGTGCTGGGCTCAAAGTCATGAAGGCTCATGTTACTGATTTCAGATCTGGCCTCAGACACTTACAAGCTGTGTGACCCTGGGCAAGTCACTTAACTCTGTTTGACAAATGCCAAACCACTTCAGTATCTGCCAAGAAAACCCCAAATGGGGTCATGAAGAATCAGACATGACTGAAATGACTGAACAACAAAAACCAGAAGAGCTGAATATGATTCAAAAGAAGTCAGTGTTAAATGTCATTGGCCTAGTTTCAGTTTTACTTCCTTTCAGAGCTGCTAAGGGACTGTTTAAAGCCCCTAGAAGACTTGGTTACTCTTTTCTTCCCCCAAATTTATTTATTTATTTATTCATAATTTTTAACAATCGCTTCCTTTAGTTTTAAATTTTCTCCCCCTCCTTCCCCAAGATGGCATGTAATCTTCTATGTGCTCTGCACATACATTCTTATTCAACACACTTTCACATTAGTCATGGTGCATAGAAGAATTAAAACAAATGGGAGAAAGCATGAGAGAAAGAAAACAGAAGAATTGGTTACTCTTTCAAAGCAATAAATTAAATTAAAAAGGAGGAACAAGGAGAGGAGAAAAAAAGAGTGTTTATGAAAGTTTATGTTCTCCAAATGGCGCTGAGGCACTCGGTAAGGACAGTCTTGTAAGGACAGTCTTGATTATATATATTCTACTAGAATTATACTAGCCCAGTGGTAGAAAGAAATATGTTTTCATCTTTTTTTTAGCATTGGTTTGTACATACTGGTTCTCCTTATGAAGAGTCATACGCAACAGTATGGCCGAATGCCAGGTGTCTATGAGTTAACCAGTCTAAGCATCAAAGCCACAAGCTTCATTCGATCCTCTCTGGATTCCTTTCCTGGCTCTTTGGATGTCTTTGGCTACTGTTCCAGAGCAGCCTTCCCACCCTGGAAGAGCCCGCTGCCCTTGCAGTCACTTCTCTTTAAGTTCCTCCCGGAACTTCCATTTTAAGGAAGGGTCCAGACCGGCCAGATCCACTCCTCTCCAGACTTCTTTCTCTACAACACAGGCACTTTTCCACTTGCTCCTTTTTTCAGTTTCCTTTTCTGGGTTGTCTTCCTCCATTAGAGCGTAAGCTCCTAAATGGCAAGGATTGTATTTTTTGCTTCTGTTTGTATTCCTGCTACTTAGCACAGTACTTGGCACATAGTAAGAGCTTAGTAAATACTTGTTGGCTTTATTTACAACTTTGGTCTAAACTACATTGTGCTCCAAATAAAGCAAATTAACTCAGTCTATCTTTAAAAATTAGTAAAACAAACAAACAAACAAAAAACCCCCCCACATTTCTTTGTTGCCACTTACTTAAGATATATTAAATTTTAATGCAACTTACAATTCACTGACGCCACTCCAATAACCTCCTAAGGCTACACTGAAGACAGCAATTATAAAGATGACCACCATAGTATAGTCAAATTTAGGCCACGGTGGTGAATACAGGTTCACGGAAATGTTATTTCCAAGAGTCTGAAAGAAAAAAGGAAATTTTAGACATGATAATGAACACTTTCTAAGACACAAATTAATGGAGAAGCATGGAAACAACATTTTATACTTCAATCTCGAATGGACTCTTGTGATTAATACCAGACTTAGGCAACTAGAATGCCAGGGCCTAGGCTATTGGTGGGCATAATGCATTGTCTTAGGGGGAAAGCCATGCATGCCTTCTTCAGTTGAGTGTACTACACTGGTTGAGGGAGGGATCAACATTGGTCTCAAGGGAAAGTGCTAATATTGGTTGACATAAACTTGAAAGTGCATGCTTCGATGACCGCAATAACATGATTTAAAAAAAACCCTTACAGACTAGAGATTGCTGGTAAAGATAATGACCAATTATGGTTTCAGAACCTGTCTTTCCTATCTTTAGGCAGAAAGGTAGCATACTACGGATGAGGAATAAGGAATGCATTTTCAGATGTGAACCTGTTGTTTTGTCTGTTTAATTTACCAATTTATTACAATGGAGGGAATGGGATATCAAGATAATAGTTTTTAAAAGTTCACAATGTACAATACTGCATCTCATTCAGTCATTTAAGGTAAACATAATTTACACAAAATAGGAGGCTGTTAAGTGGAGTCAAAACCAACAACTACAGTCATGATCCATTCCATGCTGATAGGTTCTAACAGAACCCTTCGTCACATCACAGAACACCAGTATTACTCTGAAAACAATGTGGAAGGTGCTGTGGTAGTAGCTGAGTTCTTCATAAATTCAGATTTTCAGGATGATCTCAAATCAGCATTTCATAGGAATCCAGGGGCTTTATCCTGATTCTCACCATTTCACTGCAAAACCCAAAGTTATTGGGATAAAATAGGGAGCTCTTTATTTGAAATCAAGTCAATTTTGTTTACACTATACATGTGCAAACAAGATAAATACAGGATAAATTGGAGATAATTTCAGACGGAAAGCACCAACATTAAGGAGTTTAAGAGAATTCTCAAAGCTCGTGCAGTTCCCTTCAAAGTAGAGATTTTCTGCTCCCATGTCAAAGAGCAGATGAACAAGGTTCAGTAATGTATAATAGAAACAAAATTATAATGATTTTTCTGTGTACTCTTCCCTAAAAGTTCATTCCATGTACTGTCTCACTCCAGTTTATATTCCTACCCCATCTAACACAGTCTCTTGCCATCAGTTTCTTTATCAAGTCTGTATCTAGAGCTGATCTTGGATAACACCATGTCATGGGTCGCATTCTCTAAAAGCCCAAACAATTAATGTGACAGAGCACACCCTGGAGCCTTCTCGAGCCAGATACAGATCACCGATTTGATATTTCTTGATTTTGCCAGCTTTGTCTATCTATTTTCAAAGGATATGGTAACCTCTATGATACTGGTAGCACTGTCATAACTAGATCTGGTCTGAAGGACTCTCCAAATCTTGGAATTGTCAGTTACCTGCACCGCAGTTGTTTCTGGGACACTAAAATCTTTAACCAGGCTGTTTAAAACATCACTGTGTTATAGAGCAATACTTCACTCAGCTGAGAGCTGCAACAGCAGAGGACGTCTGGGAGTTTTTCATTTGATGCCCCACACCAACAACAGCATTAACTCTAGAGCCAAATCTCCTGGCCCCATTTAATAGGACATAATTCAGTCTGGCTCTGTAAATAAAATGCCAATCTGTGGAACAGGTAAAGGATCCCTCCCTCAGAAGTTTGAAGCCGAAACCAGAGAAGTTATGGAATCTACTTTACTCTGGTCAGGTTTGCAAACTGTTTTTTAAAATCATGTATCAATGCTTGATTTAAATTCCTATCTACTCCTAAAGCCAAGGGATGGTCATTTAGCCATAAAGACAAAACATTGTTATTTGATCTTCATTCAGTTGGAATTTTTACAGGCATTCGCTGGGAGGCTACCCATAATTGGGATTGGATATTAGATGCTGCTGTGCCTTTGTTTCCAAACTTCTCCATAGAACCATTAAAAAAATGGCAAGATCGTTGGGCTGAAGGTGTTGTTTCTATCTGACAGAATCTATAAATCTATTCCTTACTGTACTATTGAGGAAACAGTGGGAGAGAGGACCCAGACCAACTGATTTCACCCAATGAACCACCTGTACAATATCTGCTGCTACAACTAAAGGCACCCCTTCCCATTTTATACAGGGGAGCTACGGGGGCTCAATACTGGGTCCTTCGGTGTGGTACAGCTAACTCTTGGTATCATTTTAAACTGTCCTAGCAAAGAGATGGAGGGAGCTGTTGGGGCTCAGACTATTTTTAAGACAGAATGAGACATAGTGTAAGATTGAAGTATTTACTGTGTCTATTTCCTGCTGGGGAGCCCATTTCAACTCATCCACAAGGTCTAACTCTGGTCATGTTAGCTATTATGTCCCTGGAAGAGTTTGTAGAATCCACAGTGATTCTGAAGTAAGGGTAGTCATTTTCTTGGGACATCACTGAAATCTCCTGACTGCACTTGGAATTGAGGGGAGAGTACCTCCTTTTCCCAGCCATCAATTAAGAAGGACACACATTTGGAAACCATTAAAATGTGGTCCTGCTCAAGTGGCCACCTTATTAACGTTGTCCAGCATTTTGCTCAGAGAGCACGGGGTGTCAGCTACTGTGACTAAGTCATCAGCACAGAGAAGGACATTCATTTTCCTGTACTACAATTTGCCATCTTCATTGGGGAATGGATTATTAGTTCCACAGTGAGGTTAAAAATGATGAGGCTAAGAGGAAAACCCTGCCTTACTCCTGCCTGGATGGCAATGCTTAGTATAACATTATCTCTAGTGTGGACAAAAGTCCTACTACCCAAATAATCTTGTAAAACACTAATCACCTCATTGTGCAGGCTGGCCCACCTTAGCTCTGGCCAGATCACCTTCTGTGGCGTAATCATTGATCCAAGTCACCCCACATGATTTCTCTTTGTTTGGCTTGCTCCAAGCTGGATTACAATCAGAAATTATGCTTCTTGCATAATCAACAGGTAGGAAGCCCTTTGGATCTCTGCTAATACATTCATTCCTCATACTCCAATCATGAAGTCTTTCTGACAGGATGGAGGCACAGATCTTACCTAAGGTGTCATCCAGGGATATGGGTCTCCAGTGGGAGAGTAGATTCCTATTACTTATCTTACGGATTAAGACAGTAGTAGATAAGTGCCACTCCTTTGGGACATAACTATTTTTGTGTGATGTATTAAAAATGGCTGTTAAAATATGTCTCTCTGGGTCAATCTTTTTCCAGATCCAGTATCAGATGCCACCCAGTTCAGGGTCTGTGTTCCTACGTTGTTGAATTCATCTGATATTTCAACTGGGAAAATGTGACTCAGAATGGATTGCTTGTATTAGTAGAGTTTGGTATGAAAATACAGGATTTATACAAGACAAACTGGAGATAATCTCAGAGGGAAGGCACCCATATTAAGGAGTTTAAGGAGAGTTCCCAAAACGTGTAGTTCCTTCCAAAGCAGTTAGGGTTCCTGGCCCCCATGCGAATGAGGAGATTAACAAGTTCAGCAAAGCATAATGAAGAATACATTTACGTGGTGCTCTTCTCACAATAACCTTGAGACATAGGTAGGGCAAATATTTTCACTATTTTTAGCTAAAGGGAGGGTGTGAGAGGTTATATGATTGGCTTACGGTCACACAGCTGGTAAGTATGGCAGCCAAGATCCAGCCTTGGCTAAGTTCAATTTTACTACAGTTCATTGTCTCAGGGCAGATACCAGGTCTGACAACGGCCACTAAAAATTAACGAAGCTACGTTAGGTTTTATAGCTTCAGTGTCTAGTCACGTGACATGTTCAGAAAAAGGCACTTCCTTCCACATTCTTCCAATGTACTTACCTTACTGATGCTGTAACTGGATATTTTATTACACCGGATATTTTATTACACTGAATATTTCGGCCAGAGTGTAAGGTTTTGCATATTTTGATAAAATAGCGGCCAAGCAGGAGATAAAAAACAAATGAAGAAGCAGTTCAATGTAAACTGGTTTTTTTTGCCCCAAAGGGCAAAGTCCTTATTTAAAATTTTGAAAAGACAAGCCTTATGATACCCTTAGTATGATGCTCTCAGGTATGGTATCATTCCTATTACCCACAGGAATGGCGAAGGTCCAAACTCCTCCCAAGCTGTAGCATTACTTACAGAGTTCTGCAGTCACTTTAGAAGTAAAGCTTAGCTTCAAAATACAAACACTGAAGGCTTTGCAAAGCTCAGCCTTTTAGACAGAAAATTCATTGACATACAAACACTAAGATGTGGAAAGAGAACATACAGAATAACTGTGGTTGAAATTCCCTCTGTGTGTCTACACAGGTGCAGGTGGACCCACCCACACAGTCACCTATACTCTGCAATGCAAACTTGTAAACTAATTCAAACAGACATGACCAAGAAGCATTGAAATCTGTTTCCTGTTCCACGTTTCACAGACTACTCTAAACATTTTGCGTCTTCTTTAAGAGCTAGGTAGACATCTTACTGCTGATGAACCAGCACAAAGAAACTCAGTAAAAAAGGACTGACTGCATGATTCAATTTAGGATAGTCATTCATAAGAATTGTCACAATTTCCAATACAAGGAACAATTCCTCTGCTCGTCTTACTACAACATTCTTCTATCTAGTCTGGATCATCAGAAGCATTATTGTCATCTTTGGTCAAAAACTTGTACATTGTGCCTTTCATGAATTTTCAAGGCCTGGTGAATGACTGGAATTTCCCTTCCCTCTATCTTAAAGACAACAATCTCTCCTACTCTTACAGAATTTTCAATGTGATTGGTTAAACAGAAGAGGTGAAATGCAGATACTGTGCTACTATTAAGTCCCGTATCACCTGGGATTTCACATCTAGTTACTACTATTAGTCATCTTCAGTTCATTGGATCTGAGTAGACAATCACCCTAATATTTTGGGCTTGTTAATACAGTTATCACTTGTTCAAGGGTCTCACATCATTCAAGAAAGTGCAGGAAGAGCATGGGTGGAATGGAAATGAAGGTCTTAAAACTGTTCTAAGGAAAGTTTTAAGCTACTGGTAAAAAAAAAAGTATTACAGGAGAAAAGTATGGGATAACAGATCTAGAACTGGTATGAATCTTAGAGGTCATCTGTGTCAAGCACCTCATTTTATAAGTAAGAAATTGAGCCCCAGAGAAGTTAAATGACTTGCCCAAAGTCATGCAGAGTAAGGGACAGAGCCAGGATTCAGTCAGTCAAAAAGCAATGAAGGGTTTACCATGGGTCAAGTGCTGTGGATACAAAGTAAGGCAAAAAAGAAAAAATAGCCCTTGCTCTTAAGGAGTGTACATTTTAGCAGGGGAGGAAAAGACGGATGAAGGCAATTGGAAAGGGGACAGAGTTAGAAACTGGAGGGATAGGAATAGGCCTCCCACATAAACTAGGATGTGAACCGAATCTTGAAGGAAATAAGAGAAAGAAGGAGCAGAGGTAAAAGGCCAGAGCACCGCAGGCAGAGGGGACAGCAAATGCAAAGGTATGGAGTCCAGGGAGAGGTGTTGTGTGAGCACCTGCAAGGAGGGCAATGTTAGAATATGGGGAAAGGTCTAAGATGTAAGAAAGCTGGAGAGATGGAAGGAGCCCAGGTTATGAAGACATTTAAATGCCATTTTAATGGCTGAGTGGAAGATGAATTTAAATAGGAAGAGACTTGAACAATTAAAGGCAATTATTGTAGTCTAGGTGGAAAATAACAAGGGCCCAAACCAGGGCTTTGACTGCATTAAAGGAGAGAAGAGGGTGGAGACGGCAGATGTTGTCAACGTATAAATGACAACGTCCGGCAGTCGTTTGGGTATATGGGAAATGAGTAAGGATTATAAATGTCATTAAGGATGTACGCCTAGTGACTGGGAAGATGGGAATACCCTTGAGAGTTCTGAGGGAATTCAGTAAGAAAAAACAAGAACTTCTGTTTTGGTCACGTTGAACTTGAGATATCTTTGAACAATGGATTGGAAATGTCCAAGTGGTCACTGGAGATGCACGACTATAGCTCTGCAGACAGACTGGGGATAGATACAGAGATCTGGGAATCATTTGCATTAGAAATGATAACTGAACTCATAGAAGATGATAAGATTAATGAGTGAGACAATAGTAGAGCGAAAGGAAGATGACTCAGGGCAGAGCCTTGGAGGATACCCACTTAGTGGGCATGGCATGGATGAGGAATCAGCAAAGGAGACTGAGAAGGAGCATATGGATAGGTAAGAGGAGAACCAGGATACAAATGTCACAAAAGTCTATGGAGGAAAGAGTATCCAAGAGGAAAAGGAGGTCAACACCGTCAAATGGCATGGACAGGTCAAGGAGAATAAGAATTAAGAAAAGGCCGTTAGATATGCAATTAAGAGATCAGTGGTGATTTTGGAGAGGGCAGTTTTGGTTGAATGACAAGATCAGAAGTCAAATTGCAAAGGGTATAGAAGGAAGTGAGAAGAAGGGAAATTGGAGGTACAAAGTGCAGATGACTTTCTCAGTGAGTTTAGCCATGAAAGGGAAGAGATATAGGATGATAGCTAGCAGGAATGATTAAATCCAGTGAGGGCTTTTTCAAACACAGCTTGGATGACTCCAAGCTTGGTACTCTCAATTCTGTGTTGTCCCATGAATAATAATATTAATAATGCCTAACATTCATACAGCACTTTAAGGTTTGCAAAGCACTTTGCAAATATTATCTCATTTTATCCTCACAACAAGCCAAAGAGGTAGATCCTAGTATTATCACTATTTTACAGATGAGGAAACTGAGACAGACAGAGGTAAATGACTTGCCTAGGGTCACATATCTAGTAAATGTCTGAACTCAGTTTTCCTGATTCCACATCTAGTGCTTTATCTGTTGACATAAATAACAGTCTTGTTTATATTATATCACATTACCCCAATCATTAAAAATCACAGATTTGGAAAAAATATGGCTATTGAAATTAGATTCCAGTGGCATTGAAATATACATGACAACTCACCTGCTGCATATCTCTCAGGTCTTTGCTACTCATAAACGCAATCAACAGATTCACATCTGGAAACGTGGATTTGTTTCCGGATGGAGCAAACTAAAAGAGAAAATATATTACAAAAATGTAGCTGAAGTAAAGAACTAATAAAAAGCAAGTAATTAAAAATCATTAAGCAAAAATGCTTTAAAATTTGAATTAATGAAATGTTTTGCAAATGATACTTTTCTTTGAAAAAACAAAACATCAAAAAAGTAACTTCAAGTACTCTTATAACAAAAAATTATTTACATCATATGCAATGTTTATTCCAAATTTTGTTAAACTTCATATTCAATGATCTTAGGGAAATGGGCATTAAAATAAAATAGAAATTATAATCTATATTATTCTGGTACAAAAGAATTTTGTAATTATCAAGATTCTTTAGGGTCAAATGATGTATTTTGTAATCATTAAAAGTCTTATGTACCAAAAAATACACAATATAATCTCTACTCTGTGATTACAATGGGGAATGAAAAAGCCTTAGCAAAATCCTTTTTACAAAGTGGAGAACTACTATTATTCTTAGGAAAGGAGGTTGTAGTTGTATGTTAGAAACAGAAGTATTGAAGCTACAAGTGTTTTCCCAATTTTATTACCAATACTATACATGAGTTTTAATAATATAAACACCAAATCACTAAAGAGGAAATAAGTTTATTAATCAAAGTTGATACAAAATTTGATTGATTCCACAAGCACTACAACAGGTGGAAAAAATTAATCAAGGAATTTGTTAAAAATGCTCAGAATGTATACTTAGAAAACCCCAGAGAATCAGAAAAGTACTGGCTGGAAACAATCTAAATACAATCAACATTTCTATACAACTTTAACAAAAATCAACAAGAAATAGCAAATCCTATTCAAAATAAGTACAAGATGCATGAACTATCTGGGAACATACACAACATTCATATAAATAAAAGATATTCAAAACACTCAATAGAAACAAAGGATTTAAATAAATATTTGCTGCTTATGGCTGGGCTGTGTTAATACATTAAAAATAACACTATTTTAAATTAATTCACAGATTAAGGGGTTTACCAAGAAAATTACTGAGGAGATAGTTTTTTCAAACTAGACAAACTAAATTCCTGGAGAAGAAAGAAGTCTAGAATCACAAGGCAAATTCTGTGGGGAAAAATATAGATGAGAGGAGCAGAATATTACTAGACATCAAATTACAGAACAGTAGTCATTACAACTACTTGAAATTGATTAAAACAGACCAATAGGAGAGGCTAGATAAGCAAAAACAAACAAAAAAATGAAAATGGAAGGCCAGTACTTGATAAATACAAGAACATAAATTAGTTTTTTGCAGGGGAGAATGGGGGAGGAAACTTCTGGGAAAAATGGAAAGGGATTTGAGAGAAATTAGGTTTCGTCCATCATAGATCAAAATGCATAAGGCAGAATTATTAAAAAAATTAGAAGACAGTAACAGGAAGTTCCTTTTGCAAGTGAGGCTAGAGGAAGAATTATTAACCAATAAAAAAACAAAATTGGCAATTTTGATTACATAAGATTTAAAAACATTTGCATAAATAAAATGAGGATGGAATAAGAAGAGAAACTAAAGTGAGAAAAAAATCTTTGCATCAAACATCACTGATTAAAACTGAATGTAATATTGAATTGAATTGAATGTAATTGAATTGAAGAATTATACACAAATATATATGACGACTAGCCACTTCCCAATAGATAGGGGAGCAAAGAACAGAGTTGAAAAAATGCAAATGGTAAATGACCATGTGAAAACATACTCCAAATAACTAATAGCAGAATAAATTTAAATGAAAATAACTGCGATATTTCACTTCTCACCCAGAAAACTGGCAGAAATAAAAAAAAAATAAGAATGGTCAATAGTAGTGGGGGTATGGGAAGATAGTCATAACTTTTTTCATGCCACAATCCCATTACTAATCACATGCTTCAAATAAATTAAAGACAGAAAGAAAGGAACAATATATAACAAAATATTCACAGCAGATTCTTTGTAGTAACAAAGAAATATAAAATAAGTAATCACCCATTACCTAGAGAATAGCTTTAAAAACTATGATATATCATAGAATAAATGTAATGGAATTCAGGAAGAAATGATGATACGATGAATTCAGAGAAATATAGGAAGATTTATATGAACTGATACGAAATGAAAAAAGGAAAAACCAAGGGAAGAATATACACAGTTCTTATAACAATGTAAATTAATAGACAGTGAAAGGAAAATGATCTCTGAGTAAATGAAAAATTAATTATTACTTCAAAAAAAAGGCAATGAAATAAATCTCTGTCCTCATAGCAGAGAGATAGAGGACTAGTAGGCTGAATGTTATATACACTGTCTGATGGAGTTACTATGTCAGCTGACACTTTTTTTCACTCGATTATTTTCTGGCTCAATTGCTTTTTATTCCATTTATTGTTCTGAGGGAGGATTTAATCTGATGAGAAAGGGGGTCTCCTAAAAATGAGAATGATGTGAAGTTAAAAGATGTCAATAAAATGTATTTTAAAAAATGAAATGTTAAGTTATGAAATACTCTAAGGCATGAACAATCACGCTTATGTTGGCCTTTGTTTTTATCTCACATTTATTTCCTAATATATATCTTCCTTCCCCACCTAGAAGGCCATTACTTAAAACAAAGAAGAAAAGAAAGCAGTGCAGCAAAACTAATCAATACATCAACTAAGTCTGACAGTATATATAGTATTACACACCAGAGCCCTTCACTTCCCAAAAGAAGGGAGCAAGGTATGTTTTCATATCTCTTTTTTGGGCCAAACTTTGGGGCCAAACTAGTACAGCACTCACTAAATGTCACTTCTGCAAAAAGCCTTCCTTGATTTCCCCATCCCCAGCCACTAGAGCCCTCCCCTTTAAGAATACCTTCCATCTACTCTGTAAGTTTTCGGAGGGCAGGACATGTGTTTGCCCTTACTTGTATCCCTTACCACACTTAGTACAATGTAAGCACGTAGTTAAGTGCTTAATAAGTGAGAACTGATGAACTGATTTTTCTTCTTTCACCTTACATTGGTTTAGTCATCTGTACATATTGTTTGTCAGGTTTTATTTTTTGCTTATTTTTTTAAAAAGTCTATTCATACTTACATGTAAACTGCCATTGGCAACCAATAATGCTTGAGCCCCACCACTCTGGGCAATTCTGGCTTTTTCCAGAAAGTCACAGGGGCCCCATGATACCGCAACGACTTTGTTCATTATTCCAGTGGAAGGAATGTCAGACGTGTTGCAGAGTGGCGTGGTCAGGTTCTCCAAACTAAAGGAAGTCTGCAAATGGAAGAAATAGCTTTACTTTACGTGGTCATTAGTAATAGCACTCCCCCCAAAAGGCCCTACGTGGAAAGAATCAAATACATTATTTGATCTAAATTCATTCTTATAGATAGTTATAAGAAACTTCCCAAATGGTCTTTCTACAGACTACCGTTTATTATAGCCAAGAAAATAAAATAAGTAAAATCATTCACCATTGATCATCATAAATTGCTGTATCCCGTATATCATAAAACTAATCAAAATTCACTCTCAGTACCTTTATCTACTTACTGCGTTTTCTAGTGTAGTGGGAAGTGTTGTCCAGTGGGGATTATAGAGCATGCAGTAGTCCTGGGAGGGTAATGGTTTTCCGTTTCCATATGCATGTATAATGCCTTCCTGGGCAGCTGTCTAAGAACAAAAAATTCTGCATAAATAATTTTGTTTTGCTAATAATTCAAGATTTATTGGAGTTGGTACGTAAGTTTAGCTATTATATTACACAACAATATTTCCCTGAGAAGGGGCTTGCTTCTTGCTTGTGTGATATTTTAAGACAACAAAGTTATCAATCAAAAAACATTTATTAAGTGCCTACTGTATGCCAAGAACTGTGGTAAGTGCTGGGGCACAAAAAGAGGCCAGAGTTCATTGACCTCAAAGAGTTTTCTAATGGGGAGACAATGTGTAAAAAATTATATACAAAGCAACCAATATACAGGATAAATAGGAAAGAATTACAAGAGGGAAAGCACTGGAATTAAGAGGAGTTAGGGCAAGCTTGCTGAAAAGGCGAGGTTTTAGTTGGAAGGTAAGGAAAGTCAGGTAGGTCAGTAGTCATGAGAGAAGAGAGAAAATTCCAGGCACGGGAGACAGAAAATTCTTGGAGTCAAGAGATGGATAATCAGATGGATCCGTGCACAAACTATATGGAGTTTGTTTTTTTTATAATACGTATACAATCTTTTGTGCAAATACATTTGTGGGCCTTGGTAAAATTCTGGGGAAGATGGCCACAATAACATGAGAGATTCCCACTCCCTACACCACGACCACACTTTCAAACCATTTAAAAATGTTTGTGATCTTGTAGGCATTAAACAAAATGCAGTGAGAATATCTAGTCTCCCACACTCCAATGCCAACTACACATACTCTATACACCGCTAATTTCAATCTCAGTCCACAGAGTAGCATCAATGGGAAACAGGGACAAAAACTACTTGATAACTGGTCAACACCCTTGACCTTCTCATCACATATTTACAGATACCCATTCTGCTGACTTAAGTACTGAAAGAAATATAAAAGAAGTGAAGAGCTGGTCCCCACTCTCAAGAAAATGTACACATCTTATCGTTACAGAATTTCAGAGTTGAAAGGGACTATCTAGTTCAACTTGTACCTGACAAAGAATCCACTCTACCATGCTGCCAATGAGTGGTCATTAAACCTTTGCCTGAAGATCCCCAAGTGAGGTGAAGCATGCTACCTACAAGGGCAGGTCACTCCACTTTAGCAGATCTCTAATTATAAGTTCTTCTTTACACAAAGTCAAAATCAGCCTCAAATTTTATCCATTACTCCTCGTTCTGTCCTCAGGAGTCAAGCAGACCAAACCAAATCCCACGACCACACAGCAGCCCTTCACATACTTGAAGATGACCATATATTCTCCCTGAGTCTTTCAATCTCTAGGCTAAACAGTCAATTCCTTTAACTAACCTTTGTATGGTATAATCTAGAGGCCATTCTCTAGCCTAGTAATCTTTCTGTACATAACTTTCTCTCCAGCTTATCAAATGCTTTCTAAAATGTGGCACCTAGTACTTGCTGGAATAATTTTGGATAAGATACCTCTCCCAATATAGACTAAAACAGCATTATTTGACTGTCATTTCATACTGTTGGCACACACTCTGTCTGAAAAAAGATGCCACCCAATGATACCCTTGCCAACTTGCTTTGTTTTCTCTTTTCTCTCCCTTGCCAACATAAGTATAAGATACTGTTATATTTCTTGTTACTATATTTCATTTGGCCACAAATTCTAACCTATCAAAATATTTTCTTTTTTTCATCAAATATGTTGCCTACCATTCCCAGGTTAATATTGTTTGCAAACTTGAGAAGCATGACATTGATGTCCTTAACATTTTTAGCCAAGACCTGAAGGACAACAGCACTGAGACAAGAAGAGAACCCTGGGACGCTGAACTAGACACCTCCTTCCCCAGTGACATCAATATATTAATGATTACCCTTTGGGTCTAGTCATTCAAGCGATCTCGACTTCACCTGACTATAATGTCCAGTATACTTCTCGCCATCTTTTCCACAAGAATGGCATGGCTTTTTTAGATGCTTTGCTAATATCCAAGTAAACTATAATTACAACATTCTCTTCGCTTTTTGCCCTATAAAGAAAGGAAAGTCTAATGTGGCTTGTTCTAGATGAAGCCATGCTGGCTCTTTGTGATCACAGCTTCTTTTTGTAGACATTCCCTCCCTTTAAAGATTTGTTCCAGAATTTTTATCAGGAATCAGAAAAACTCAGTTCTTCTGTAGTTTTGCACCATCTCTTCCATTTTCTGCAAATGTTCAAAGGTTACTGATGGCAGATTATTAGTCACATCCACCAGTTCCTTCAATTGATTTATCTGTGCCTGATAACTCAGACTCACAAAGGGCAGCTTTATCAACTCAGCATTAGCTACTTTTGATTTGTCCTTTCCAGTCCAAAGATCATTTTCCTTGGCACACACAAAAAAAAGCCTGAAACTGTGGAGAAGCTGAAGAGTTCTGTCTTCCTTCTATCATCTACTATCATATCACCCACCATAAAGGACAATCATTTCCCTTTTTTGGATCCTCTTTTGCTCAATATATATTTTTGTTTTCTTTAGCATCCTTCCCCATCCTCATCTCATTCTGAGTTTAAGCTTTGCTGACACAATTCTTCCAGGATTGTGCTACACTTCTGTCTTCATCTCCCATTACCTTCTATTGCATCCCGTTGTTGGTACATCCCATTGTTAAAAATGAAGTCAGTCTATGAGTTGCCTAGACAGACACATTTATGTCTTTTGACAACTCTGTCTTTCTCCTCATCAGAGTTACATGTCTGTTCTCAGAATTTCTTTTATGAGAGCTTCTATCCTTCTTGAGCTTATTTTTCCTCTAGAATCCTAGGCCATTCTCCCTTGCTCCTGACCCTCTGAAATGTGTGTTTGTCCTTCATTGCCGAAGAGGACCATGATGTCAGAGAAATGATGACATGACTAGTACTTGACTTTGTTTTGAGTGAGGGAGGGCTGTGCAGGTCACCAGCCTCACTTCTCCTCCAGAACCATCTGAATCCAGTAAGCAGATATTCATCAGGATGACTGGAGATGACTCAGGATGAGGCAATTGGGGTTAAGTAATTTGCCCAAGGTCACACAGCTCATTAATGTCAAGTGTCTGAGGTGAGAGTTGAACTCAGATCCTCCTGACTCCTGTATTGGTCCTCTATCCACTGCACCACCTAGCTGCCCCTACCCTCTGAAATAGACTTTACCCAGATCTATAGGACATATCAGACTATGCCTGGCTTTTTTTCCTTTTCTGTCACAAATTCAAAAATGAAGGGTTTACTTCCCTCAAAGCAGAAAGATTACTGGAGTTGAAACCAGGAGAACTGGGTTCAAGTTCTGCCTCAGGCACTACCTATTTGTTACATATATTGCCTATCTTAGAGGACTGTTGTAAAGAAAGTCTTTTTTCAAGTTTGTTTTTTTTTAGCATTACTTTTTAAAATTTATTTTTAGTTTTCAACATTCACTTCCACACGATTTTGAGTTCCAAATTTTCTCCCCATCTCTCCCCTCCACCCACCCCAGGAGAGTACACATTCTTATCACCCTTTCTGCAATCTGCCCTACCTTCTATCATACCCCTCCCTTCTCTTATCTCCATCCCCTCGATTTTCTTGTAGGGCAAGACAGGTTTCTATAACCCATTGATCGTATATGTTATTTCCCAGTTGCATATAAAAACAATTTTTAACATTTGTTTTTAAAACTTTGAGCTCCAACTTCTCTCCCTTCCTCCCTCTCCACCCATCCTTACTGAGAAGGCAAGCAATTCAATATAGGTTGCACATGTGTAGTTATGCAAAACACTTCCATAATAGTCATGTTGTGAAAGACTAACTATATCTGCCTCCATCCTATCCTGCCCCCCACTTATTCTATTCTCTTTTTTGACCCTATGCCTCCTCAAAAGTGTTTACTTCTAATTACTTCTCCTCCCATTTGCCCTCCCTTCTATCATCCCCCACATGCCCTGCTTATCCCCTTTCCTCCTCCTTTCCTGTAGTATTAGATTTTCATACCCAATTGATTGTGCATGTTATTCCCTCCTTAAGCCAAATCCAATGAGAGTAAGGTTCACTTTTTCCCTCTTACCTCTCCCCTCTTCCCCTCCCCCCCACCTCACCACTGAAAAAGCCTTCTTATGCCTCTTTTATGGGGGAGATAATTTACCTCATTCTATTTCTCCCTTTCTCCTCCCAATATATTCCTCTCAGTCCTTAATTTTATTTTTTAAAGATATTATCTCTTCATATTCAACTTACCCTTTGCCCTCTGTTTATATGTATATAATCCCTCCAACTATCCTAATACTGAGAAGGTTCAAGAGTTACAAATATTATCTTTCCACATAAGAATGTAAACAGTTCAACTTTAGTAAGTCCCTTATGATTTTTCTTTCCTGTTTACCTTTTCATGCTTCTCTTGATTCTTGTGTTTTAAAGTCAGATTTTCTATTTAGCTCTGGTCTTTTCATCAAGAATGCCTGAAAGTCCTCTATTTCATTGAATGACCATTTCCCCCCTTGAATTACTACATTCAGTTTTGCTGGTAGGTGCTCATGTCCTCCTCCCAGAGCCGAGCTGTGCTGCCAAGGCTGGGCTGGGTTCTGCTCTGCGTCCAGTGCAACAGACGTTTCCCATCAGCCTTTCAGGTCACCCTGGGCAGGAAATCTCCTCCACTCTGTTGTTCTCCACTTCTGCTGCTCTAGAATTTATTGAGAGTCTTTCTTTACAGGTACTTTATGGGCTGTGTGGAAAGAGCTAGTATACATGTGTCTTTCTACTCTGCCATCTTGGCTCTGTCCCCCTCCATTCTAATCTTTAAGGAATTATTTTCTTCAGTGAGCTTTTGGACCTCCTTTTCCATCGGGCTAATTTTCTTTTTAAGGCATTCTTCTCCTCATTGACTTTTTGGCTCTCTGTTGCAATTTGGGTTAGTCTATTTTTTTAAAGTGTTATTTTCTTCAGCATTTTTCTTTAGATCCCTTTTAGCCAAGCAGTTGACTCATTCTTCATGTTTTTCTTTCATCACTCATTTCTCTTCCCAATTTTTGCTCTACTTCTCTTAATTAATTTTTAAAATCCTTTTTGAGCTCTTTCCTGGCCTGAGACTAATTCATATTTTTCTTGGAGGCTTTGGATGAAGGAGATTTGACTTTGTTGTCTTCCTCTGTTTGTATATTTTGGTCCTCCGTGTTGCTAAAGTAAAATTCTATAATCTGATTCTTTTTCTGGTTTTTGCTCATTTCCCCAGCCATTTACTTGACTGAACTCTGTGTCAAGGTAGTTCTCTACTTCCAGTGAGAGTAGAGGGGTATACTGTAAGCTGCTCGATCCTCTCACAATCTGTGGTCCTAGAGCTCCAGAAACAGCTGTTGTTGCAGTGGCCTCCTCCACCCTCTCCACCACCCTGGGACTGGGGCCAGACCACTCTACCCTCTCACATGGGTCCCACGGGTTTTTTTCCACTGATTCCAATTTGTCCTTGGTATTTTGGGGTTGTGAAGTCTGGAAATCACCACAGGTGCCAGAGATTCAGTCCCCTCAGGCCTGCTCAGGTCCTGTCTATGCTGATGTGGCCCCATGCTGGACTGCGCTCTTCTCCCAACGCCATGTGATAGA
Source organism: Notamacropus eugenii (assembly GCF_028372415.1). Taxonomy (NCBI): domain Eukaryota; kingdom Metazoa; phylum Chordata; class Mammalia; order Diprotodontia; family Macropodidae; genus Notamacropus; species Notamacropus eugenii. The sequence continues at coordinate 2,271,663 of NC_092878.1, read as the reverse complement.
CACTTCCCATTGACCTTCCAATACGGTTTGGGGTGGAGATTTGCTTCACTCTGTCATTCTGCTGGTTCTGCAGCTCCAGAATTTGTTCAGAGTCATTTTTTATAGGTATTTGGCTAGGCTTGGGGGGAGGGCTCTGGTGAGTCTGTGCTTTTACTCTGCCTTCATGGCTCTGCCCCCCATTTTTTCAAGCTTTAATTAACTGTATAAATAATGGCTATTACTCAGCATTGTGGACAGAGAATTGGACTTGGATTCAGAACACCTGAGTGCAAATCTCATTTCAAACACTTACTACCATAGTGATGGTAAGTTCTTCAATTTGAAAAGTTTACAAGCCAAGACCAAAGTGAAGAGAGTGTTGGTGCATGATTTTCTGTTTGCAGATGATTGTGCACTCAGTGCAGCCTCTGAAGTTGAGATGCAACAAAGTATGGATCAATTCTCTGCTGCCTGTGCTAATTTTGGCCTAATAATTAACACCAAAAAATCACAGGTGCTCCATCAGCCACCATCACACCATCCATATGTAGAACCCTCAGTTACAACAAATGGAGAAGTTTTGAATGCTGTGGATAAGTTCACTTACCTTGGTAGTGTACTTTCCAGGGATGTACACATTGACAATGAGGTTGATGTACCCATTGTCAGAGCTAGCTCAGCGTTTGAGAGGCTCCAAAGAAAAGTTTGAGAGAGAAGAGGTATTAGATTGACTACCAAACTGAAGGTCTACAGAGCCGTTGTGCTGACCTCATTGTTGTATGCCTATGAAACATGGATAGTATACCAGTGCCATGCCAGGAAATAGAATCACTTCCATTTGAACTCTATTAGGAAGATTTTGAGGATTATCTGGCAGGATAAGGTACCAGACATTGAAGTCCTCACCTGAGCTGAACTGCCAAGTATTCAAACTCTGCTTCAGAGAGCGCAACTCTGATGGGCTGGCCATGTTGTTTGAATGCAAAATGTATGCTTGCCAAAAAGACTATTTTATGGAGAACTCACATGGGGCAGGTGATCTCATGGTGGCCAGAAGTGATGCAAGGACACTCTTGAGGTCCCTTTCAAGAACTCTGGATTTGACTGTGCAATATGGGAGACACTGGCACAGGACTGCTCAGCATGGCATGCCTACATAAGAAAAGGTGCTGTGCTCTATGAGCAAAGCAGAATTGAGACAGCACAAAGTAAATGTAGGACGTGCAAATTTGGAGTATCCACCCCAAATATTCACACAGACTATCTGTGCCCAACCTATGGTAGAGCATTCTGAGCCAGTATTGGTCTGATCAGCCACAGTAGGACACACGGAAATTTCACTTTATCATAGTGATGTCATTTTGGTCCTCTTTGAAGACAAAGGACAACAACCAACCAACCAACCAAGTAGTTACATGATTCCAGGTAAGGCACTTATCTCCACATTGTTGAGAGGATCAAATGAGAAAATATACGTAAAATGCTTTGTGAACCTTAAAGAGCTGAATAAATGTTAATTGTAATTATCAAAATTAAAATTATTCTTTGAAATCTCTGATCTGATTAATACAAGCCAGGTTTCCTTGGAATGGCAGGGATCCCATTACATGGGCCATCAGGCACTGTCAACTGATCTTGCTTCCTTTTTTAAAAATTATAAATAACAAGAGAAGCTTCACTGATGGATAGTTACATAATGTCATGATACATAAATAAAACAAACCTAAAAAATTATAAAGTAGCAAATGACTTAGTGCTAAATGAATGGCAAATGTCATAGTAGCTTGGCTCACTTTCTTAAAAGGTCTCTGAGAGATTTAGGCATCTATAAGAAAACCCCCTATGACCCCCCTCCTTCTCCCACCTCCAACAATCACTTTGGAAAAGAAGGGAGAGAAGGGAAAACATAAACCAATACAATGGACATCATTCGACGTTCTGCTTGTCATAGAATGAGTTTGGAAAATGTGAATTCCCCGCTCATTACTGTATGAGACTTCTGTGCCATGTCTGTGGTTTATTTACTGGACTCATCAACTTTTCCCTCCTGGCCAGGTAGCCCTGTTATTCCCTACAACAGTATTACTTTCTCCGTTGTTTTTAACCATTAGGCCTTCTCTATCTAATTTATGAATATCTTAAAATGAGTATATATCTTCTTAATATGGAATGCTACTTTCCTGCACTCCTCCTTTTGCCCTTTCTTTCCCTGTTCTCTTCTTACTCAATAATGAATTCCCTTCCAGAGCCATATTCTGGCCATGAGGCCCCATCCCACCAATTCTCTGAGGACTCTGTTTCCTTACATTAAGATCCTCAGTTTACCTTCTGACCTACACTCTGCACATTTGTGTGGTTATCTCTTAGGCCACACCTTAAACTGAGGCCTTTAGACTAAGGCAGACGTTATCTTAGACCAGCTTCTTTCTTAAATTTATCTTTTCTGAATTACTGGGAGCTCTTACTCGTCTTTTTCTTCTCTATAGTGTCCAGTTTGGTGGATGTACATATGTAGTTTTCTCCATCTTTCCCTTCCCCTCTCCCTAGTTCTTTTGTTTAAAGCCCTTGTGAATAAATTTGTAAGATGACAAGCAAATACACTTTTTATCTGCTCATTTTAGGCATACTCTAGCCTTCGGTCACATTTCACTACGTCGATATTTTAAGCCAAAGTTCAGAAATTCATATTCTCTTCTTGGACACCATCTTCAAACTAACTATTCAGTCTCAAGAATCCTCTTTTACTGGGGACCGAGATATCGATGTATGAGATCTACTACAGTAATTCAGAAAAAAAGAGAGATGTAAGCCAGTCTGAACCAGAAATTTATGGAAATCTTCATGGAAGATTTAAAGATAGTTGTAAGGAATTACAAATGGATGGTTCTGAATCAAAGACTTTACACTTTTTAATGAAAATATAAAGGCTTTAGGTACACGAATAAGTGACTGTTTCTGGAAGTGCATGTCCATTAAAGTATAGAAACTGTTACATTAAATCAAAACGATGATCCGTCTAACCTAGCAGTGTGAGTAAACATCTAAGTATCCAGTATTATATGACTAAGGGACATGTGGCGCAAGGGCAAATTGGGTTCACAATTGTCTTCCAAGACATTCAATTTGGTAGATTCTTACTAAACGTTTTCTATATGCAAGGCTGTGTGTTAGGCACTGGGGATACAGAGGTGAATGGAGGAGATCCTGCTTTCAAGCTTCTGATTTAATGAGGGGAAACACATATACACAAATAACTATGATAGAAGGGAGAGTATGATAAGGACAAAGAAGAGGTCTATGGCAAAGTGTTTAGAAAATTTAGGAGGGAGAGATCACTTTCAACCAGTAGGCAGAGGTAGGAAAAGCAGGGTGGGTATCAGGGAAAGACTCGTGGAAGAGATGGTACTTGTGTTGTACCACAAAGGGTAAGATTTCAGTAGGTAAATGGTTGTAAAGAGAGGGGTGTCCACTTGGGACTTGGGGAATGAATGTGAGCAAAGTGAAGGTGATGTAAAGTGTTAAGTCAAGAATTAAAGATGAGGAGTAGTCTAGTTAGGCTGGAATTAAGCAGATACCAAAGGGAGTAGTAAGAGATGAGTCAAGAAAGGTAGACTGGGGCTAGGGTGCAGAGATCTTAAATGTATGGGGTCAGGAGTTTACATTATTCTGCCTAGGCCTTAGGAAGTCAATGAATATTTAAAGAGAGGAATCGTACTGTGATATGCTCAGAGTGAAAGATTATAGGATTTAGAGCTAAAAAGCACCACAGACATCTTCTCAAAGTTCTTCATTTTACATATAAGAAAACTGAAGCCCAGAGGGGTGAAGTGACTTGCTGAAGGTCACAGAGATAGGAAGTAGCAATGGCAGGCAAACCCAGGTGTCCTGACTCCCTACGCAGCACTCTCTCCACTAGACCAAGACCAGATGGAAGAAAGCACAAGACTAGAAGCAAAAACAAAGACAACTAAACCCTATTAGGAAGATAGTATAGCATGCGTGCACACACACACACAAACACACAAAGACAAAAGGGCATGAAGTACGGTGGTTACAGAACAAACAAAAGGAGTGACTAGGAGTTATAGTGAAGGCGGAATGAGTGAAAGAAAAAAAATTTAAGTACTTACTATGTGTAAAGCATTATGCTTTAGGTGTACAAATAGGGCAGTTGGTGGTGCAGTGGATATAGCACCAGGTGCAGGAGTTAGGAGGACCTGAGTTCAAATCTCACCTCAAACACTCGACACTCACTAGCTGTGTGACCTTGGGCAAGTCACTTAACCCCAATTGCCTCATCCTGGCTCATCTCCAGTCATTCTGACGAATATCTGGTCACTGGACCCAGATGGCTCAGGAGGGGAAGTGAGGCTGATGACCTGCACAGCCCTCCCTCACTCAAAACAAAGTCAAGTGCAAGTCATGTCATCATTTCTCTGATGGCATGGTCTTCTCTGGCAATAAAGGATGAACACACACAAGCAGGAAAATAAAAACTTACAGTATCTGGCAAATAATTTGACTCACAAGGTAAAGGCAGAAGGAAAAATTAAAATGACTCCAAAGTTATAAGCTTGGGTGACTAGAAGGATGGTGATGTCACCAACACAAATATAGAAACCAAACAAGAAAGGCGACTTTTGAATGAGGGAGTGGAAATGAATAATTTAGATTTGAATGCAAGAGTGTAACGTGCCAATACCAGCAGAAGGTCCAGATGGTTATATCTAGGAGGCACTTGGAAATAGGAGACTGCAGATCTGAGGGAAAGTTGGTGTGAGGAGTTACAGATCTTGATTTTTCTACATAAAAGTGATTATAAAGCGATGAGATCACCCACAAAGAGTGGGTAGAAGGAAGAGGAACACGGACAGAACTTTAGGGGATATCAAGAGATTAAGAAGAAGAATAGATGGCACCATTAAAGAAGAATAAGTATGAGGATAAAATGTAACAGAATCCAAGAGAAGACTTAACAAGGAAAAGATGACCTATAGCATGAAATGATGAAGAGAGCTTAAGGAAGTCAACACATTATAAAGTGATTTCACTCCCAAACATCCACATATCAATTAGTAAATTCATGACTTACAAGATCACATTAAGTTATATGAATCTTTTTTAAAAATGTTAATAATATTTTCAAACTGTAGAGTCTTGAAAAAAAGTCTTTTTTTTTTGGTAGACTAATTAAATATTAGGGCTTGTGTTTGTCTTTTGTTCTTCAAGATGACCATATCCTCAAGGAGATGATGACATGACTTGCAGTTGACTTTGATTTGGGAGGGAGGGCTGTGCAATGTCACCAACCTCACTTTCTTCTCCTGAGCCATCTGGGTCCAGTGGCCAGATATTCATTCGGATGACTAGAGATGGCCAGATGCAATGGGAGATCCTGGCCCTTTTAGGCTAAAGTCTTTTCAGGTTCTCACTTTGATAAGTGAGTTAAGGCCCATTAAGTGAATACTCTTAAAGTAGTTACTCAAGGGCTGGCCCCTTTAATAAAAAAAAAAAAAAATTAAACTGAGAGGGGGAGACTGTCAGGGATCCTGGCCAAAAGAGAAACAGTTTCCACTTACAGGACCTGAGATCACCTGGTTTAATTCCCTAATTTTTTTCAGATAAAGAAACGGGTAAATTAGTCTAATTTCACATGTCTGGCTAGTGAAAGACCTTCACTGCCGTAAATACATCTCATTTCAGTGTCCTGAGTATATTAGAATGCCTTAGAATTAAAGAAGGACACAGTCCTTTAATTGCATCTTCTCATCTTTTTCTCACTTCGTTACTTCTTAGATTTGGTAGATCATACCCTCTTCACTGTGTACAGACCATTCATAATTTAATAGTCTTGAGGCCTATGATCTTCTCAGCATGGTCTTTTCAGACTTTTCAGAATCCTAATGTTTCTAAGACTGTCATCATGGAGTAACCTCCCATACATTTCATCATATTCGTTACTCTTCTCAAACCGGTTCTATTTTATCTTTGGTTTAGTGGGGCTGCAGAGGAATCAGGATTTTGTATAAAGCTAAGCTTTTTATTGGTTTATTTTCAGTGCCATTCTTGGGAACAGTCAGTATTTTCTTGATCCTTTTGGATACAGTAATGCCTTGAGCTGACCTCTTCAGGGATCAGTCTACAATGATTCTTTGAGTCTCTTAGGGAATAGATTTTAGTCTTATGAATTTGTGTCAATTCCTTAAAGATTTCAGATATCAGATTTTTAAAAATCAGAATTGTTAATCACAAAGAGTTCTTAGATAGCATTTTAAAAATAATTTAAGATGTATTTTTGTTATACAAAATTTTCTTGAACTCAACAAATCCAAAACAATTCATTTTCATACCTTGGAAACCCACCCCTTTTATCTTCTGAGAAATAGAACTTCCTTATTTCTGCTGAGATTGGCATCATCCTTCCAAATGTAGAGTCATCCTATCTTTTCCCTTTCTCTCCATATCTAATCAGTCTTATATCTCCACATCTCTAAAATCTCTCCCTTTATTTCCACTCACAGGGCAATTACTTTAGTTCAAATCAAGACGTCTTGCCTGTACCTCAACAATAGCTTCCGAATTGATCTCACTCCTCCCAGACCCTTCCATCTTCAATCCATTCTTCATACAGCTACTAAAATAATTTTGCTCATGCACAGGTCAAACCAAGCCATATTTCCCTTTCCCAATGTTCCCTACCCTTCTCAAGCTTCATTGGTTCCAACTGCAACTAGAATGAAATAAACTCCCTGGCTTAGCAATTAAAGGTCTGTAAAATCTGGCTCCTGCCTATCTTTCCAAACTTATTTTATATTAGTCCTCCGTATAACCCAAGATTTTAGTCATATTTGCCTACCTCCTGTTTCCTGAACTCCACCCTGTATTTCCATGACTTTGCACAAGCTGACCTCCATGCCACACTTCTCCTCAGGCTTTTTTTTTTTTAACTGGTTCTCAACATAAGACTTTTGAGGGTAGGGACTGTTTCCCTTTTGGAGTTGTATTCTCAGAGTCTAACAATGCTTTATTACATAATGATTTTTTAATGCTTGATTCCCCCCATTTTTTAGTGTCCATCCTGAAACTTGCATGTACTCAACAGTGTCCAAAATGTCGTACTCCACAAGCAGTACATCAACTTCCTGAAGGCCAGGACTGTTTGGCTCTTGTCTTTATATCCTCTCTGCCTTGCAACCCCTAACTACTTAATAAATGCTTGCTGAATTTAACTTGTTGGGTCACAACTGAGAGATCAGAAGGCCACTTGCTCTGTAAGCTGAGTTATGTTTTTCTCTGCATGCATTATCTTGCATTTATGGTTCCTTCCTGACCGTGTCACAGCCTACCCCTCAGTATAATCCAGTACCTCCCCATCACTTCCAGAATCAAAAGGCAAAATCCTCTGTTTGGCATGCCAAAAGCCTTTTATAACCCGCCCGCTTGGCCCAGGCTTCTTCTGCTTTATAACCATCCACCACACACCAGGTCCCTACATACACGGCAATCCAGTGATACAAACCTCCTTGCTGTTCCTCATACGAGACATTCCATCTACAGACTCCAGGCATTTACTGGCAATCCCTCATGCCTGGAATGCTCTCCCTTTTCATCTCTACTTCCTTTAAGTCCTAGCTAAAGTTGAACTTTCTACCGTAAGCCTTTCCTGCACCCTCTTTATTCTGGAGCCTTGTCTTTACTGATCATTTCCAATTTATCCCCTATCGAACTAGTCTACATGTAGTTATCTGCATGTTGTCTCTCCTATTAGACAGACTTCCTCAAGCGCATAGCACAGTGTTTAGCACAATGCCCGACACACAACGGATACTTAGTAAGTATTTACTGACTGACTAACTTCATAGGATCCTAGGTTTAGAGCTCAAGGGAACTGAGTCCTCCAGTCCAACTCACTTATTTTTACAGGCAGGAAAACTGAGGCCCAAGGAGTTAAGTGACTTAGCCAAAGTCACCAAATAGTAAGCATCAGAGGTTAGACTAAAGACTTTTCAATGCCTCTCTGTTGCCTACAGTGAAACTGTTGTTGTTTTGTCATTCAATGTGACTTTAAGTTTTCTTGGCAAAGACACTGAAGTGGTTTGCTATTTCCTTCTCCAGTGTGTCCCATTTCACAGATGAAGAACTAAGGCAAATGGGGATTAAGTGACTTGCCTAGGGACACACAGTAAGTGTCTGAAGCCTTATTTGAACTCAGATCCTCCTGACTCCAGGGCAGGTGCTCTTTCCACTGTACCACTCAGCTGCACCTATAATCAAACTAACACCCCATTTTTCTTCCCACTTGGTCTCAGACATTATGGGCATAAACTTCTTTTTCTATTCAGAAGAATAAAACTTCATTTGCAAACACGAACATTTTCCTATCTAATCCTTCCTCCAAGACTTTTATAACAGTGTAAAGATTAGTTTTAGCCTAGATTTCTGAGACATTCCATTTACCAATCCACAGTAGGGCCTGCTTATCTAGACTTTTTGTTTCCAGTCTCTAAACTACTTCCCTACTCAATAAAACAATCTTCATCTCCAATTCTGAAAGAACTAAAAAGTTTAAAACAGTCTCCAGTATAGAATCTCATCAAGGGATTTTTGAAAGCTTAAATAGATTTTATCCATAATAGCTAGCTTGTGTTCTTTCTCCCACAAACCTTTAAGCCTCGCTGGTACACCTATTTAACTCCAACTGCAGGATCATTCCTGCTCCATGTTAGAAAATCATTACAGAAAGCAGACCTGGAAGAGAGTTGCCATTGAGATATTTTTCCTATACGTCCCACTATGACATTATTGACTCTATCTCACACAATCGCAGGGTCCCTGACCTTGTCATTCAGTCAACAAGCATTTTATTAAGCACTTGCTAAGAGCCAGGTTCTATGCTAAATGTTGAGGATATAAAAAAAGGCAAAAACACAGTCCCTTTCCTCAAGAAACACATTTTATCAGGGAGACAGCAAGCAGATAATCTTATATATGTATGTGTGTATGTATTATATATGTATGTATACCACACACGCACACACACATGCATACGCATACACACACACACACACACACACACATGGCACAGTCAGTATAAATGGAAGAAAATCTCAGCATCATACCCCATTGGTTTACTACTGATTTTCATTCCTTGTGCCCAAGTTCCATCTGTTATCCAGTCTCCTGCCCAATAGGACCTCTGCCACTTGTTCATCCCATCACTTAATTGAATGAGCAACTTGGATCCTGGACCCCTTGTTGACAATACCATGGCACGATACTTTCTGAGTTTTAGTTTAATTTGTTACCTGTCCTATCTATCATTTAGGATTACTTTACAGACCAAATAAATTTCACTGATTCATATCAGAAAGGAAAAAGTGTGGCTATTAGTGAAGTGAAGGTCAAGGGTGGGGCCTAAAGGGTCTGTTACATCAACTCACACAAGGAGCTTAGGAGGTCAGATGGTAGAATACAGTAATAACATTAATAACAGCAACTAACATTTCCACAGTGCTTTAGAGTTTACAAAGCGCCTTATATGCATTGTTTTATTTGATCAATGAGGGATGATATGAAATGGGAAAGATAGTAAATTGAAACTTCAGGAATAAATGAGGGGAAATAAAGAAAGATTTCTAATTATGTTGACAAAAGAAATGAAGAAGGAAAACAAAGTAACTTGGCATAAACAAGAAAGGATGAATAAAGGGAAGCATAGAAAGATTTACTTGATTTGATGTAGGTCAAGAAAACAATACAGACAATGACTGCAACAATGTAAACTGCAAGAACACAAAATATCAAAATGTTACAAATTACAAGTGGTACAAAATGTTACAATGTTACAAAATTACAAAAAGCCCACCACTCCAAAAAGAGGTAGAAGACATCCCCATCACATTCTTTGTAGAGGTGGGAGATCAGTGGGCATGGTACTTAACTTATATTTCTAGGCTTTTTGATATCCTGCTCAGTTTTACCGATATTTCTCTCTTTTTTTACTTAAAACATTTTTTTAAAAATATGAGATGGTTCTGGGAGGGGGATCTGGGGTGATGTAAAAAACTCTCAAAAGACATTAAAATGTATTTTTTCAAGTACAGTAAACATAAAGCAGGGAGAAAATAGTACCTGCTGAGCAAAGACTATAGGATGAGGATACTTCAAAGAACCACCTTATTTGAATTGGATAGAGCCCTGGGCCTGGAGTCAGGAAGACCTAAATTCAAATTCTGTCTCAGACACTTACTGGCTGTGTGAACTTGGGTAAGTTACTTAACCTCTGTTTACCTTAGTTTCCTCAACTAACTAGGGATAATAATAGTACTTACCTCCCAGCATTTTTGTGAGGATCAAAAGAGATAATGTCTGTAAAAAGTTCTTAGTACAGTGCCTGGCACACAGTAGGTGCTACATAAATGCTTATTCCCTTCCCCTCCTTTCCCCTCCTTTCAAAGAGTCAGAACAAAGAAAAGGCAGAAAGTAACCAGGGGATATAAAAGGAAAAAGGTAAAATGAAGGACAAGAAACTTTTTAAAGAAAAATAAGGAAGATTATTATTAAAGAATTATTAATGAATAATAAGAAAAAATCCATAAACAACAGGAATACAGGAAGGAGGCCAAGAAATGGGCAACAGAAAACTTGAGAGGAGAAATAAAGGTGTCAAAGGTGGTGAAGAAAGGAGAAATTGCGAGTAAGTCACAAAGGGCTAATTAAAACCAAGCAAATGGAGTAAAAAAACCCAAAAAACTAGAAATGCATAAGAAGGTGGAAGGTAAGATATACAGTTTATTGGGCTCTGAGGCACAAATAGGAAAATGAAAGAAAATTTGGAATTAAAATGTTTTGTAGAGAATTGTATTGAGGATTTTTGTGGAGAGGGGGCTTGCTGTACTTGGAAAACACTGTAACTATATATTATTTTAAATACACTTTAAATATTTTTTAAAGCCTAACAAAGGTCACATGAAAAGATTTAAAGTAATACTATGAAAAATGTGAATAGCCAGAGAACACAAGGGAATTACATCCTATTTGTACTATATTTTGTAACTATTTAATATACAGGAATGTATACTCTCCCTAACTGGATTGTCAGTTCCTTGGAGAATGTATAGGTGTATATATACATGCACATACATATATTTATAAACAATATACATATATGTGTATATGCACACACATCTCCCAGAAATAAAAGGCCACATTTTCACCAATATTATTCTAGTATTTTTTTAAATGTTTCAAATAATGGAAATTTACATTCTCCAGAAGGGTATTAAGAGAAACATGGTGGATGTGAGTAAGTGGAAATAACATAAGGAACACAGTTCAAAGACTACGGAGAAAGGGATGTGCTGGTGATGGGCTGATGACTTTGTAAGGATGAATATCGATGGATAGCCCTAGTACTTTCTGGTATTCTCTCAATATCAGAAGAAAGAGAGGTCAATAACACTTCCGATGCACCCCAGTTGTGGAACTTACAGCAAGTCAAGAGTTGCAGAGGATGGGCAGTAGTTATGGGTTGTGATCTGCACCATTAAAACATTCATGAAATCAATGAGATCATAAATCCATGTTAGTATTTCAGATATTTCATCTCATTTATATTTCCCATATAGCCCAGAATGCTTATTGGTACACAAGTATGAAATTGTGGAATTTAATTTATCTGTTAATTATGAACCTTTACCACAAGAGATGCTAAAAAGGTAAACCTTTCACCTGTGTTAGTTTTAATTGAGCCAACCTTATCAATGCAGATTTGATGTTTTAAAAATTCGTAAAATAGTATCCAGAAAAAAATGTTTTCTGCTAGGGCTGCAGTATGAATCACTTACTAGTACATTTAAAGGTCAATTTAAAGAGGATTGGATCGGATAACCTTCCTTCTAACTTTTAAATCTACTATGATCACATATCCTATTTAAAGTTACACTGCTGTAAACTTCTGAAGCGTTAAGATAAAAACAAACTGTAAAACAAAAGTGAAATCATCAGACTGCGCTGTGACCATTTCGAGTCTCAACGGCTGCCCCATGCAGTGATTTCATTTCCTTGAAGTTACACAAAAAGAGAAGGGAACCTCAGGACTGTAGTAAAGCTCTCGAGCGGTCTAAGGCTCTACTTGAACGTGGCTGACTTATGGAGAGGAGGGGACAAATGACCAGGTGCCTATCAGCGCAGCTAAAACTCAATATACGTGCAAGTTACCACACTGGGAATGTCTAACTTTCGCGGCAGGGGGGAGGGATATTAAAGTTATTCCTTTAAAGGCAACTAACTCTTCACAGTCCCGGCGCAATAAATCACTGCTCGAAATAACACAGAGAAGAACTGTAGTGGGGAGCAAGAATCAAAGGAAATGAGAGGGGGAAGGGAAGCTCCACCTCCACCCCACCAGAGGGATAAGGCATTCCAGGAGACGGCAAGTAAAGAAGTGGCATAATACAGGAGGAAAGAGGAAGAGAGAGAGAGAGGAGAAAGGGAGATGGAAGGAGGCAGGAGGAATGGAAGGAAAGGGAAACGAGGACAGAAAAGAGGGGGGATTTCAATGACTTCCAAACTGAAAATAAATTAATAAAAAAAGAAAAGAGGGGAGGAGGGAAAGGGGGACGAGGGAGACCGAACAAGGAGGAGGGGAATGCAGGGCAGAATGGGCGGAGGGCGAAGGAGGAAAGAGGGGGAGGAGAGAGGGGAGGGAAACCTGGGGGCATCCTCAGCCCCGCCCTACGGCTCGGCCCGGGAAGGCCAAATGGGAGGGAGCCAGAGCGCCGCGGCTGCCCCGGCCGTTCCGGCCGCCCCGCCCGCCGCCCCGGCGGCCGCTCCCTTACCATCTTCAGCAGAAAGCCCCAGAGCAGGGCGGCTGCGGCCGGGAGCAGCCGCCTCCTCGTCCCCATCCTCCTCGGCCCCTGGAGCGTCTGGTCCAGACGCCCTGGCTGCCGCTCGGACCCGGCTCGGAGGAGGCCGGTCCTGCCCGGTCCACTCCACTTCCTTCCGGCTCGGACCCCGGCGGGTGGCTTCAGCAGGGGCGCCTGCGGTGGAGCGGACCTCGACTTCCGCCCCGACGTGTCCAGCGGGGGCGGGGCGGGGGTGGATGGGGAGGGGTGGGGAGGACTGGAGGAAAGTCCCCACTCTGGCCACGCCCCGTGGGCGGGGCGGGCGCTTCGGCCCACCCGCTCCCCAGCCTTTCCTTTGTCGTGCCCCTTTGGGACACCTTTGCACCCTCACAACCAGCTGCCTCCTCTCTCGTCTGCCCCACGTTCCTTGCCAGGCCTGCCCCAGTCCTCACACTCCTAATCCCTCTGTGGCTCCAGGTCGTCCCTTCTAGATCTGGAAGGCATGACCTCCCCAGGGGCTCCCTGCAGCGGGGGAACCTCCAGAGCCTCCTTCGTACTGGTCCTGGAAAGGTCTCTGTGGTCGCTCGGGGCGGAATGAGGGGCAAGAGAGGACTTGGTTTTGAATGCAGACTGACTTGGGCTCTGGGATTCAATTCCACGGCTGTCAAACGAGAATAATAATGCCCTTACTATTTAATAGCAATAAGTAGCATTCATATAGCGTTTTAAAGCTTGTAAAGAACTTTTATTTGATCCTCAAAAGCCAAGGAGTGATTGCATGAACTAGTCAAAGTCATTACTGTGGAAGGTACTTCCCAGCCACCTGGAGTGGCAAGCTAGGCAATCTTTACCCCTCTCTCACTCCTCGTATCCAATCAACGTCCAAGTCCTCTGACCTATATCTAACTAATGGTCAAGTTATTCCATCCTCATAGCATCTCTACTATATGTCCCTTTCTTTTCTCTGACACTGCAACCACCTTGGCACAAGCCCTCATCCTAAAATGTAGGTCCCATATCACTCCCTATTCAACAAACTCCAGTGGCTTCCGGTTACCTCCAGGATTAACTATAAAACGCCCTTTATAACTTGGCCCCTTCCTACTTTTCCCGTCTTCTTACACCTTACTCTCCTCTCCATGCTAAGATCCAGGGAAGATGGCTTCTTCTCTGTTGCTTAAACAATCTTTGTGCTCTGGGCAATTTCACTGGCTGACACCATGCCTGGAATTCTCTCCTTCCTCCTCTCTGCCTCCTAGCTTTCCTCAAGTCACAGAGAAAATCCCACTTTCTACAAGAAGCCTTTCCCAAGTGCTCCTTAATGCCAGTGCCATACCTCTGAGACTACCTCCACTTAATATATATGCATTGTATAATATATAATATATGTATGTATATATGTGTTACATATGCACACACACACACACATATATGTTTGGGCATTGTTATTTGCTTGTGATCTCTATTACACTGTGATCTTGAAAACAAGGACTTGTTCTTTTCCCTTTTTCTTTGAATCCTCACTGCTCAGCTCATACTATATGCCTGGCATATAATAGACACTTAATAAATGCTAGTTGACGGATATCACTGATGATTAAGGTGGGATCTGAATTTAGCAATTCCCTTCTTTAAGTCCAGAGCTCTGTTCACTGACCCACACAGTTCTCTGGCTTATTGTTAAGTATCAAAGGAGAAGGAATCTAAAGAAGCTTTGAAGTCTTATATATCAATTATTATTGTTACCTGATGTGTGATGTTAAGCAGGTCATGTGTTTTTGAGCCATAGTTTCCTTATTTGAAAAAAAATGGGGACAGTATATGAGACTCACCATACCTTCCAAACCAGTTGGAAGTGGAGTAAGGAGGTGTTAATGGGAGATTATCTGGTTGCTCAGACTGGAACTTAAAGGATAGTGGTACTATGTATATCTGTGTGGGAGGGGTTAACATTCACTTATTCACTCCATACAACTACTAGGAAGTCAAATAAATGGTTGGAGCTAAGTCTGAAGTTAGGGAAGGCCTGAGTTCAAATTTGACCTCAGACACCATGTGACTCTGGGAAAATAATTTAACCTTTATTTGCCTCTGTTTCCTCAACTGAAAAACAGGGATAATAATAGAACCTAGATCACAGGGTTATTGTGAAGATCAAATGAATTAATACTGTAAAGTACTTAGCACAGTGCCTGGCACATAGTAGGCGCTATGTGAATGTTGCGGCTGTTGGGGTTGCAGCTACTCATGAACACGTGTGCTGTGAGGGATTCAAAGTTTAGAAACTTACGTTCTAGTAGTTTGCAAGTATGAGAAATATACCAAGTAGAGAGTGTGAGCATAGGCACCCCTGGGCTGGTACGTGGCATTGTACCAGCACTGCAGCTGGTGGATTTAGCTGACTCTCATTAATCAATTTATTTCAACAAGCATTTGCTATAGCTCATCAACGTACAGTTTGAGACACTGGGAATCCAAAGAAAAACTTTCTGCCCTCAAGGGGTTTGTATCCTATTCTAATCAAACCCCTATTGTTTTCAGTTATATTTGACTTTTATTTTTATTTCAGAGCCACAGACAATTTATCCTTCCAAAATGTTATTAGAAATAGAAATAAAATAGTAAATAGCAGGAGGCAAAAGTGTTTTCTTGGGCCTTTCATTTGATGTGATCGATTTTCAGTTACCATGCATTTCCATTGCTTTGCCATGGTAGTATACATGGCAGAGACTTGGGAACCCACATGCCTCTAGTTAGGTCATTCTTACGTTCCACAAATACGTTCTTCACAGGGCTGCTATTGCTACCGCAGTTATCAGTGCCCTAAATAACGATAGTGCTGGACTGCTCCCACAAAACTTTATCCCCAGTCTTCATCACAAGGAAGGCATTGCTATGTGTTCACAATCAGAGCCTCCAATCTGTAGCTCCTGGACTGGCTGACTACATGCAGCTTTTGTCACTGAAGCTTGAGATGAGACTTGAGATGTAGGGGCTGATTTCAGCCCCAGAGGATCTTGGTGGCAAGTGATGAAAAGACACATAGCTAATTTGTTTGCAACAACAGCATGGTTCTTTCTGGATTTGATCAGATGATAAGGGAACCTGCAGGTCTTGATCTGATGGTTTTTATCATATAAAAAGCTTCCCTGGATCTAAAGAAGCAACATAATTTTCTTCCATGTCCTTTGAAAAGGAAGGAGACCCAAGTGCTCTCTCAAAGCTGTGATTCAGGGAATCAGAAACAGCATCCACCGAAAGGTTCCAACTCAAAGAAACAGAGTCAAACTCAGAGCCTAGCAACACTCTTTTGTCGTTGTTTTTGCTGATTCAGGGAGAAGCTTCGAATCATCCACCTTGCTGTGTAATTCCCCAAATGCAGTCCAGCCTGTTAGCCTGTTTTCTTACTCCTATTCAATTCTGGGCTGTTGGCCATCTTTCTGTCAAGATTGATGGCATAATGAACCATTTCAATGGACTGATCACCTGTCCAACTGCATCATCCTCTTGGATGAAGAATGTTGTACTGTTTGGCCAAACTAACAGTTTGGAGCAGCTGTGAATTTTGGTTCCATAGTCATGAAGTGGGTATTTGTTGCTGTTATTGTGTCATTTCAGTGATGCCTGATTCTCCATGACCCCATTTGGGGCTTTGTTGGCTAAGATACTGAAGTGGATTGCTATTTCCTTTCCTGGTATATCCCCATTTTACAGATGAGGAATTGAGACAATCAGGGTTAAGTGACTTGCCCAGGTTCACATAGCTAGCAAGTGTCTGAGGCTGGATTTGTACTCAGGTCTTCCTGACTCCAGCCCCACTGCTCTACCCACTGTACCACTTATCTGCCCCCCAATCAAACCCCCAAAGAGGCTGATAAACCAGAGTAATGACTGAGGTTGATAAACCTGAGTAACAATCGTTTTCATCCACAATGAAAAATATAGCTGTCCAATAACCTGGATCCTTGTGTCTCCTGATCATAAAGTGGTTTTTTTTCTAAGTACGTATTTTTTTCCCCTGAAAACCAAACCCTAATAATTTTAGAAGTTCTATTTTGTTTGTGGTTTCAGAGCAAAGGGAATTGAGTGATCCTAATGGAGCAGATAGTACCATAAAACCTTATAGTCAAAAGCACTCATCTAACTTTAGGAACAGACTTACTGAATGAATTAGATACTCAAGTTGGTTCCCTTGGGACAATTCTGAGTGAGCACTGGCAAAGTCATAATATTCAGCTCTCCTTTGTCTAATATTTTTTAATAGTCATCCTGATTTTCTGGTACAGCCTCTCTTCATCTCATACCTAGACTACTACAATGAGGCATGTGGTAGTCTGGTTGATCTCTCTGCTGCAAGTCCCTCTGAACACCAATCCATCCTCCATTCAGCTTCCAAAGTGATTTTCCTAAAGTGAAAGTTTGATCATGTTGCCTTCCAATTCAATACTCCAGTAGTTCCTTATTACCTCCAGGATTAAATACAAAATCCTCTGACTTTGAAAGGCCTTCAAAATCTGGCCCTTTCTTCCTTAATAGATTTCTTGTATTTATTCCTCTCCAGGTATTTTGTAATCCACTAATTATGGACTGACATTGTCCTCCTTGTTCCTCATACTTCAACTCTGCATTCCGCCATGCTTGAAATGCTTTCTCTCCTCATCTATGCCTTCTGACTTCCTTGTCTTCCTTAAAGTCTTAAATCTTCAAATTCCTCAAATCCTGCTTCTGAGAGAGATCTTTCCCAGCAACCTCACTTCAATGCCTTCCCTATGAAATTTCTTCCAATGTATCGCACATCCAATTTATATCTACTGGAATTTGTATGTTGTCTCCCCCGCTCCCGCTTTGAGGGGAGGGAGGTTCTATTTTTGCCTTTCTTCGTATCTTCAGCACTTAGCACCCTGCCTGGCATAAAACAAGTATTTAATAAATGCTTGTCGATGACTCATAATACTTCCTTATGAATCTTAAGAGAGCAAAGTCCTGTTACAACATTATTTTACTCTATTTTAGTTCTCTTTTAAATTTGTAGTTTCTTTTTTAGCACTGCTGTCAAGACTCAATAAACTTGCTAACAACTTTACAAAATACCCTTAGGGTAGGTGTGTTACTTTTGTAACTTTCACTTCATCCAACCTGTGGGGTTGATGAGAGGCCCAAAGGTGTCATGGGTAGGGAGTTGGCCTTGGAGTCAGGAAGACTAGTGTTCAAATCCAGCCTCTAACACATGTTGGCTCTCTAGCCAAGGGCAAGTCACTTATCTATTCATACCCGAGGCAACTTCTCTGAGACTATAAATTGCAGAGCAGCTACAAATCTGCTCTGCTAGAATCTTTTCACTTGAATTTCCCATACCAATAAAGTCATAGAGTAGGACCCCCTCTCTCCTCTTCCTCACACCATCCCCCCCACCTTACCCCACCATGTCTTTTTTTTAGATGATGTTTTTTGATTTGTGTGTAAGTTGAATTTGTGAGGCAGAGTTTCATGAAGGCACCAGCCTCACTGTCTTCTCCAGAGTCATTATAATCCAGTGACAGGACAGAGTCAAGACAGATGGCAATGGCTCAGGATGCAGTGGATGACCTTGGCGTCTTCTGTGTCTAACCAAGTTATAAGTGCTCCATGCCACCTGCTTCAGCTGCCTTCATGGCCATTGGAACAAATTGTTCTCATCTGCCCATTCCACCAGATGAAGTCTTCAAATGCATGGGGCAGACATCCTTCTAACTCACCAATGGGTTTGAGATCCCTTGGTCACCCTCATGGAAAATTATGTCAAAATTTGGTTGCTCAGAGTTCATCAGTATTGCACGTCAATTTCATGATGGCATGTTTGCCTGGGTTCTGGATAAGTGGACAATGCTCTCATGTCTTCCTAGTCACCAACAGAGTGAAACAGGGCTGTGTGCTTGTCCCTGTGCTTTTTAGCATGATGTTTTCAGCCATGTGGTCAAATGCTTTCAATGAGGATGAACATGACATCAAGGTCAATTACTGTACTCATGGTAAGTTCTTCACTTTGAAAAGGCTGCAAGCCAAGACCAAAGTGGAGGGAGTGTTGGGGCATGATTTTCTGTTTGCAGATGATTGTGCACTCAATGCAGTCTCTGAAGCTGAAATGCAGCAAAGTATGGATCAATTCTCTGCTGCCTGTGCTAATTTTGGCCTAATAATCAACACCAAGAAAACACAGGTGCTCCATCAGCCACCACTATACCATTCATACATGGAACCATCGGTTACAACAAATGGAGAAGTTTTGAATGCTGTGGATAAGTTCACTTACCTTGGTAGTGTACTTTCCAGGGATGTACACATTGACAATGAGGTTGATGCACACATTGCCAGAGCTAGCTCAGTGTCTGAGAGGCTCCAAAGAAAAGTTTGGGAGAGAAGAGGAATTAGACTGACTACCAAACTGAAGGTCTACAGAACCATTGTGCTGACCTCATTGTTGTATGCCTGTGAAACATGGACAGTTTTCCAGTGCCATGCCAGGAAACTGAATCACTTCCATTTGAACTCTCTTAGGAAGATTCTGAGGATCACCTGGAAGGATAAAGTACCAGACGCTGAAGTCCTTGTTCGAGCTGAAGTAGTCAAGCATTCAAACTCTGCTTCAAAGAGCACAACTCCAATGGGCTGGCCATGTTGTTTGAATGCAAAATGTGTGCTTTCCAAAAAGACTATTTTATGGAGAACTTGCATGGGGCTGGCGATCACATGGTGGCCAGAAGTGATACAAGGACACTCTTGAGGTTTCTCTGAAGAACTTTGAATTTGACTGTGCAACATGGGAGACACTGGCACAGGACTGCTCAGCATAGTGTGCCCACATAAGAAAAAGTGCTGTGCTCTATGAGCAAAGGAGAATTGAAGTAAACATAGGATGTGCAAATTTGGAGTATCCACCCCAAATATTCACATGGACTCTCTGTGCCCAACCTGTGGTAGAACATTCTGAGCTCATATTGGTCTGATCAGCCACAGTTGGACACACTGGAATTTCACTTTATCATGGTGATGTCATTTTGGTCATCTTTGAAGACAGACAACAACCAACCAACCAATACCCTCCTCCCCCATGTTGATTTTGATTCTTATTGGATCCAATTTATCAGGGTTGCCCATAAATGCTAAGGACACAACCTATTTTGAGCCTGAAGTTTCTCTATTCAATGACTACAGTGATGATCAAAGGATAGTGAACATGCTACGTAAAGGAAAGGGCTTATTATTGTTATTTTCCCAGACAATCAGTACTGACAAGAGTCTATCTTTATAATATTTGTTCTCTTTTTCCTCTCTGGATGGCATGCAATTATAAATAAAATGTTTTTCTTTATTGGTTTCAAAATTGTCCTTTAAAATAGTACCTTTTTCTATGAATGCTGTTTTTTTCATTATGTTATAAGCAAACTTCAGTAATTCTCGTTGATGTGGGTACTGGACACTTTCTAGTGCAACCTAGCCATGCCTTTTTATCTCATGCAATTTTTGTATGCATCCTTCTATAAATCCTCAACAGAGACTCTACCCAGCGTCCTGGAAGCCTTTTCTTATTTTCTGATTACCAGCATAGTAATCTAAATGTCCATCACTTATTCCTCATGTGTAAGTGTTTCAGGTTTGTTTTTTTTTTTAACATCATTTCTCAAATTACTGTTCAGGAATAAATGGTCCACTTTGTGATCTAGACAGCAAGAGTTCTCCAAGTGTGGTTTAACACAGGGGGTCCCTGAGATCACAGGAAGTCAAAACTAGTTTAATAATAATAATACCAAGATGTTATTTGCCCATTAAAATTCTCTTCCCTTTTCCAGCTACCTATCTGTGTGAGACCAGATTTTCATTATATAATTCAAACAAAACATATCACAAAAGATCGAATGCCAAAGAAGGTACAAGAATCCAGCTATCTTCTCTTAAGCCATATACTAAAGAAATTTGCAAAAATATGTAAAACAAAAATATGTGAAACTTCTACATTTTTTATTTGGAAAATGTACTCAGTTTTTCATTAAAATATGTCATATTTCCATATAATGGGCTTGTTGTTATATTAAAGTATATTAATATGTTTTTTAAAGAACATTTCATTTTAAATTTCTAATGCAGTAATTATTGATGGAACCCAGAAAAAAACCAAAAGCTTTTTGGGGTCCTCAATAATTTTTTAAAATTTAAAGGGTTAGGGTCTTGAGACCAAAAAAATTTGAGAACTCTCTTAAGTCTGGGATATTTTACTTTTTTTCAATATAAAAGATTAAGTTTGAATGAGAACTAAGTCTCTAACTTCTAGTTGAAGAGACTTTAGAAATCATCTTGTATACCTGGGGGGGGGAGGGAAGCACCCATTTCCTAGGTGAAGAAACTGAGGCTCGGGGGTAAAGTCACTTTAAGAAGGTGGAGCCAGGATTTGAACCCAGGCCTTCTCACTCCAAGTCTAGTTTTCTAGCCAACATACTCTGCAACAAACCTAAAAGTCAAGAAACTCAAGCTGAGGAAGAATCACTTTTTCCTTTTAAGCAAAGGCATAGTTGAAAGAATCTCTGGACTCAGTTTAAACTATTCTCATGTGTTCAGGAGCTTCAGAAATTTACTCTCTTCCCCAATGGTCAAGAACTGCTTATAAATGTGAGGAATGGAATTTGGGGGAGGAGGGGAAGCTTTCTCAACACTTAATTGGTCTTGGAGAAAACTACATTTTGCATTTTCACTTTATGCCAGCACAGTTACAGATTTACCATTTCCTAATTCAGCCTCAGAGTCAGACCTAGAGGTAGGTCTGGGAAGCAGGGTATAAGAGAAAGTCTTTACGATGCCCAAGGTGACTACCATGGAGAGAGGCAATAGTTTCAGAATGCTATAGAGCCTAAGGAGCTGGAGGGTAACTCTATCCTAATTAGTTCTGTTCTTTAGGAAAGGGTCCTAAGCTCCATGATGCATAGAAACTTCAAAACACTAAGTATAGTGCTAGAATCAGTAAGACCTAGGTTTAGACCCTTGTTAGCTATGTGACTCTAGGCAAGTAACTTAGCCTCTTTGTGAATCTGTGCCTTACCTGTAAAAAAAAGTAGGGGGCGGGGGAGGGAAAGGAGTTGGACTCAAGGGTCTTTAAGTTCCCTTCCATCTCTGAACCTAGGGTCTTACATACTACCATGTTTCTTGTTTCTCTGAATATGGCAATTAAAAATATTTTACACGGTATCTAAAGCATGCTCAAGACGTTTTCTGAGATACAACTCACCAAGGACCAAAACTGAAAGACCAGACAGGTTAAAGTATCAGAGCAATTAGCATTTGAAAGTTTCCTTTTCTTTCTCCCCTGTCATATATTATGGAAGGGAAACTGAAAGCCAGAGAGGGTAAATGATGTGCCTAAGAGCACAGAGCTAGTTAGCCAGGCTTAGAGTACAGGCTTCCTACTCTCTAATCCAGTGCTCTCTCTCCCCCACATTGAATTTCCTATAATCGCTTGAGGCAGATGAGTCTTAAGCCAACATCTTTGGATCTGCTTGAGTATTCATTCATTCCATACAGGCAGGGTTGGCTGTAGGTAGAACTGTGAAGTTAGTAGGTACTTTAAAAAGAATCAATTTTATTTTATCTTCAGGTCCCCATTTTCTCCCTGAGAAAGCAAGAAAAACAAAACTCCTGTTACAAACACGTAAAGTCAAACAAAAACAGTTTTTCAAATTGGCTACATTTTTTAAAAGTCTCAATTTATACCATCACCTCTTTATCAGGAAGTAGGTAACATTTTTCATTTTGAGTCTTCTGGAAGTGTTTGGTTATTGCATTGATTAGAGTTCCTAAGTATTTCAAAGTTATTTGTACAATATTGTGATTTAATAAATTGTTCTGTTGGCTCCACTTACTTCATTTTACATCAATTCATACAAGCCTTGCCAGCTTTCTCTGAAAATATCCCCTCATTGTTTCTTATAGCACAATAATATTCCATCACAATCATACACCATAACTTGTTCAGCTTTTACCCAATTGATGGGCACCCCCTCAGATTTCCACTCTTTGACACCACAAAAAGAGCTTCCACAATTATTTTTGTACATGTGGGACCTTTTCCTTGTCCTTTGATCTCTTTGGGTTATATATCCATTTGCAGTATTTCTGGGTAGAGTAGGTACAGTTCAATTAGCTAAGTACTTTTTCAGTATCCTCATCCTTTGCTTTCTCCTTGCCCTCTTTTCCTTTTTCTCTCCCATCCAAACTGTTCTCCTGAAAGGATCTGATAAAATTATTTATGTTCACTTGGAAATGACTGTTAGAACTTCATTTTTAATGTTCTCAAGGGTGTTTATATTTTAACAGAGGAAAAATTTCTGTGCAAAGAATAATGCTTTAATTTCAGAATTAGCAAGTGAAGTGGGAGAGGTATTTTGGAACATAGAGAAGGCCTTTTTGGTACTCTTGAAATCACATTGTGTAGGTGGCTGCCTAATCTGTCTATGGCCTTGACTGTAGAGATGTAGTCAGATGTGCTCTAACTTGCTTGCCATGAACTTTGTTAATGTAATCCTCCCTCCCATTCACCTTCTTCCCTATGCTTTTATAAATTACTTCCAAATTAGAAAGTAAGGACAGACAAGGAGAAAACAATTTTTTAAATGATTGGGAATGGTATATTTTTTTCTCATCTACATTGTTATGCTACGTCATAAAATAATATAACATGGCCGTTACGTAAATATCCTTAAGAAATTTATCTGATTCCAGGTAACAGCATTAGAATGTACCTTTTATATCATAATCCTAATAACGGACATTTAAATAGCTCTTCAAAATTTTCTGAATGCCTTGTGTTTGAATTGCACATGAACATTAGAACTAGGAGGGTCTTCAAAGACCATCCTAGTCCAATTTTACTCTTTTTACCTATGAGAAAATTAAGTCTCAAGGAAATGAAGTGGCTTGTCTGAGGCCACTTAGCTGGTTAGTGGCAGACAATTAAAATCTCTGCCTCCTGGTGTTTCTCCTCAGGACTACCCAATCAGAAAACTTATTTCACCTATAAATAAATATTTTAGTAGTCATGTTTCTTTTGCAAAGCCTTCAATACATTTTATTCAGTCATTTCTACAAACAGGATCTAGAAAAGACTAAAATCTAGAGGACACCCAGGGTGGCTTAGGAGATAGAGCCCTGGGTCTCCAGTCAGGAAGACTCATTTTCCTGAGTTCAAATCTGGCCTCAGACACTTGCTAGCTGTGTACCCCTGGACAAGTCACTCAACCCTGTTTACCTCAGTTTCCTCATCTGCAAAATGAGGAGGAAATGGCAAACTGCTGTAGTATCTTGGCCGAGAAAACCCTAAATGGGCTAATGAAGAGTCA
The DNA here is from genome assembly GCF_028372415.1 of Notamacropus eugenii. Classification (NCBI taxonomy): domain Eukaryota; kingdom Metazoa; phylum Chordata; class Mammalia; order Diprotodontia; family Macropodidae; genus Notamacropus; species Notamacropus eugenii. The sequence continues at coordinate 2,247,479 of NC_092878.1, read as the reverse complement.
GACATGACTCAAAGATGACTGAACAACAACAAAAAATCTAATGGTTCTTTCTAGAATTTAAAGTTTTAGTGTTGTAGTTTTTTCCCTGGAAGATAGGCTAATGGCTAGTATTTGCCTATGGTGAGCCTTTGGGTCCTCTTCTTATCTAAGATGAACACAGAATCCTGCGTATCTAAAAAATTCATTCTCAGCTGAAATGCAAACCCCAGGGCAATTTTAAACCAGGCCCTGCCAGTTTGTAACACCTGCATGCATACAAATGTGTTTTTAAAAGAGAGAGGAAAACGTAAGTAATAAAGGCATTCTGTTCCTTTAGGGTAAATTCTTAGATAGGATCTAAACAATGTCGTTGAAATTAGGTGCCCACTTTGCACATTATTCTCAATGGACCTATGAACCTTGTTAACCTATGAAAACACTTCTACAAATATTTGGAATTACTTCAGACAGCTTATATTTTACTGAACACTTGTCTTCACTCCTACACCTAACTTACTTAAGTATACAGTCTGACACCATATTTAATTCTGATAAGCATTTGTGTGGGGGGGAAAGGTTGTCTAGACACGTTATCTAAAATGATAAAGTATATAATTGTAAATTCAACCACAACAGGAGCATTTCAAAATCTAGCTTTGATAAGTTTGCTTTGATGTATCAATTATTATGAACTTTTTCTTTCTTCTGGTTGGTTAAAAATTAAAACAATTTAACGGTCTTCATAGCAAAAGGGGTTAAATCCCAGAATTCTCAAGGTTAATCTTAAAAAAAAAAAAACACCAAAACACCCAACCTGCCAACAGTTATGCTCCTGTGTAAACATTCCTTTCCATTTATGGACATCCCTTTTTTTTTTTCCATTCCCAAAGCTAGTTTGAGAACTCGTGAGTTAGCTTTATTTATAGACTCAACACCTTAGCCATTAACTCTTTAATACTAGGAGTTGTTTTTTTAAGTAGAGACATCTTCAGTAGGTTACATTCAGCATTTACCTCCTAGTATGCCAAGATAATTACCACCAGTTACTGGCAAACTGTTAAATAACAACTTGGACTCCTCCAGTGAGGGAAGGACCTGTTTGAAATAAAGAACCAGCAGCTCTGTAGTAATGAAAAGGAAAGTTTGATATATATCATTTTGCACAGTGCTTCTGCATGACTGAGATAGTAAAGAGAGGATGAGGTGATAGTGTGGGGAAATGGAAAAACTGCTGCCTCTGCAGTCAGAGAAGCTGGTTCTAAATCCTGCTTCTGCCAACTGGCTGTGTGAACTTGAATGAGTTACCCTGTATCTCTGGTCATCACTTTGTTCATCTAGAAAAGAAGGGGGTTAGACTATTAAACCGAAAGACCTCTCAAGGCCCCACCTAAGATTCCATAAAATCTATTATTACACTGTACGATGTGTATGTAGGACATACAGTCTCTTTTCCAGACAAATTCTTCATTTCCAAATCTTCTAAAATGACCAAAGGTCTGCCAAAAATAGTTACTCAATCTGGTAATGAAAATTTAAATTCTAAACTCAGTGGCAAAAATGTACGAAAGTCAGTCAGCCAGTTAACTAGCCTTTATTAAACACTTATTATATGTCAGGCACTGGGTGAAGTACTGGAGGTAAGGGAAAAAATAGCAACTAATCCGTGCTCTCAAAGAACTCACAGTCTAGTGGGGAAGACGACATGCAAACAGTTATGCACAAGAAAATATATACAAGATAACCGCAGGAGGAAGGAGAAAAGATCAAGTGCAGGCTGACCTGCATTGGTTGTATTCTTTTCTATCCCCATTCAGTGTTCTCCAGAGATCTATCATATCTACCTTATCCAGAGTTTTATTCACCTCCTTAAATTCTTTCTTGTTTATTTTGAGGTTAGATTTATCAAGTTCAGAAAGGGGGAGCTTGAGGTCCTCCACTAGCATAGTTTTGCTGTCTATTTCTTCAGTAACTCCCTTAACTTCTTCTCTAAGAATCTGGATGCTAAGCCACTTGGAGTGTATATGTTTAGTAGTGATATTGCTTTGTTATCTGTGGTGCCTTTTAGCAGGATGTAGTTTCTTTGCTTATCTCTTTTGATTAGATCTGTTTCTGCTTTTGCTTTGTCTGAGATTAGAATTGCTACCCCTGCTTTTTTTACATCAGTGGAAGCACAATATATTCTGCTCCAACCTTTTACTTTTACCCTGTGTGTATCCCCCGGTTTCAAATGTGTTTCTTGTAAACAATATATTGATGAATTATGGTTTTTAATCCATTCTTCTATCTGCCTCTGTTTTCTGGGAGAGTTCATCTCATTCACATCCACAGTTAGGATTCCTATCTGTGTCTTTCCCTCCATCCTCTTTCCCCCTGTTTATGCTTTTAGTTCTCCCTTCTCCCTTCCCCTCCACAATAGAGTTTTAATTTTTGACCACCGTCTCCCTCAGTCTTCCTTCCCTTCACCTGTATTGGTTTTATCTGGATTATTGGCATGGCCTAATCTCCCTGACTCCACTCCAGCCTGTTCTATTTGCCATCTAGTATCCATATGGTGCCAAAAGTGTCAGTCCAGAAAAAGTGTACCTTGGATGACTAACACCTAAGAATGACTAAGTACTCCAAGGGTTCTTGGGGCAGTGGAGACATGTTATTTAGCCATATTTAATGGACAGAGATCATAGAAGAATCTAGACAAATCTAATTTCATTTCATCAAACTCTATGTTAATGTAGTTTTGTTTACTTAACAAAGTCCTGCATTCCTTGGAATTGAGTTCACAGTGCAAGTTGAACTGGAATAGGACTCGTCTTGAAAAAAATCTCTCAGAGTTTTTCGAGTCCAACATCCCTGACTACTGTCATCATCAGATCTCTGCTTAAAGATTCCTTATGATGAGGAACTCATTGCAACCCAAGGAATTTCAAAAACTGCAGAGTCCCCAGTAATATCTCTTTGACCTTGTAGTTTCCATATATCTTAAGAAGAATAGTTTTATATTGTATTTGAAAGGCATTGTTTGGCACTTATACTGAGAGTATTTACAAGAAGTATATAAAGAAGATTCCTGAAGCCATTATTTTAGCTAGAATTATAGCACTACCTTCCCAAGAACTGACAGCTTGACTTCAATGGTTTTTTTTAATTTTCCTAACTTAGTGATAGTTACCTTGAAGTTTGTTCAGCAAGACAGCAAGAGAAAATACAATAAGCTAAAAGCAAGGTAGTGTAATTCAATTTCATTTATTTCAGCAAGCATGTATTAAGTCTCTAGTGTACCTAAGAAGCTTTCAAGTCCACTGGAGAAGACAATATGTGTATAGATAAGTATAATGTAATTTGAGGATAGAGAAACACTAACATTTACAGAGAACAGAAGATGCTCTTGTTGGAGGAGTCACCTAATCTGAACAGGGAAGGAAACTAAAGAGTCTAAGTAGTAGAAGTGAGAAGATTAAGTTCCAAGCATGTGAGACAGCCTGTGCAAAAGTGTGGAGGTGGGAGATGCAGTGCTAAATTTGGAGAACAGAAATTAGGCTTATTCGGATTAAATACAAAGTGTATAAAGGGAAGGGATGTGAAATAAAACTAGAAATGTAGGTTAGAACCAGATTATAAACAACTTTAAACACCAAGCTAAAAAATTGGGTTTTTAAAAAGATCAATTTTAGTTTTTATCTTAAATGTAATAGAGAGCCATTGAAGTTTCTGGAACAGAGAAGTGACATGGTTAGATCTGTGCTTTTGGAAAATTATTTTAATAGCTGTGTGGAGGAAGGGTTGGAAAGGGGAAAGCCAGTAGAAATGAAGATAAGACAAAAATAAAGAAGAGAAAAAACCCCACAGATTAAAGTTGATTTACACAGTTAGTCTCTGTGCCTTAAATCTTTCCTCACTCCAATCCATGCTCAGGTCATAAGTCGAACTGTTCTTTCTAAAGGGCAGGCCTGACATATCTCTCCTTCCTACCCTGCCCCACATTCAGTAAAGTCTATTGGTTTTCTATTTCTTCAACATCAAATATAAAATCCTCTATTTGGTTTTTAAAGCCTTCATAACCTGGCTTCTTCCTACGTTTCCAGTCTTCTTACACCTGACTTCTTTCCACGTTCTCTAACCATCCTGTGGCAGTGGCCATCACACAAGACTCTCCATCTTCTGAGTCTGTGCATTTTCACTGCCTGTTCTATCATGCCTAGCATTCTCTCTTTCTCCCTCTTCTTCTCCTGACGTCTCTGATTTCCTTCAAGTCCCAGCTAAAATCAGACCTGCCAGAAGCTGTCCTTGAACTCTCTTAAGGCTAATTCCTTTCCTCTGTGATTATTTCTAGGTTTTACTATTTTTATCTTATTTGTTTACACGTTGTCTCCCCCTTGGACTATGAGTTCCTTGAGAAGAGGGACTGTTTTTGCCCGGCTTTATGCTTCCAGTGCTTAGTCCAGTGCCTAGCACGTAGAAAGGACTTAATAAATACTTGTTGACTTGTTTACTTGACATGTTTTCTGAGAAGGTTTCTTAGTGACCAGTGGTTAGTCATTACCAGGCACTTAGTCATCTAATGTGTTAGTGAAAGCATTGATAGAATTCCTTTAATTAAATTTAATTGATAAAAATGGTAAATTTGATACACAGTGATATTTGTATATATTATACCTTCACTAAATGAGACTAACCAATATTTAATAAAAAGCATGTCATAAAAGTATAAAGTGATTCATGAAATGAAATGATTAAAATAATTTGTCACAATAAATAACGTTCCTTAAAGGACTGTGTAGGCAGACAGGCTTTTTGCTAGTCAAAATACAGCATTAAAGCAATAGAGTTTTGCTGCAGACAGATACAGGTAATAAAACGCAAGAATGTGGTCTAGATAGATGGAGAGCAATAATTGCTTTTTTAGTTTACCTTTTATTCTGGATCAAATTCATTTCCACGTTCAGTGTTGGGAATATCTAACTCTATCTGAAGTAGTTGTCTGGAATGGAGGGATTATAATCTTTCTTCACAGATTTAGGGGTGGAAAAGAAAAGACTTAAAGATGTAATTTGAGCTTGCAGGATTTTTATTTGACATTCTTCTGTTAGGGTCCAGTGGCTAGAACACTTTTTTAACAAGGGTATGCTTGTAGCTCTGTAAGTCCTCCAATCAGCTAACCAAAGCCAGGCAAAGTACGTCCAGTCTTAGACTATATCTTTTGTTTTCAACTTCTTTTTGTTAAATGACTCTCTCTCTCAAGCCAGAATAATAATTAAACTAGGGAAGCAGGACTGTGTTCTCAGCTCACCTGCATCTATCTTTATTATGCTTAGCTTTTGCTTTGGTGCTGCATTTTGGTGACAGAAAAGTCTTCTGTCTCTCTACATGTAAACATCATCAAAGGGGAAGATGATTCCATGATAACCTCTGAAAATAACAGACCTGTAATAAAATACGTATTACTTCTGATCTGTAAAATGGTATAAGAAATGCAGCATGGTTAATGAGTCACTCTTTGCTTTACTCTTGATCCCCTAATTCCTCATGGCTGACTTGATTTTAGATCAGTTTGGGGTTATCCCTGATTAACAGTGTTCTTGGGGGGAAAATAAGAAAAAAAGATGTTTCTTTGAAGAGCTAGGATATTCTGTTTTGGGTCTAACTTGGGTCAGTTCCCTGGTGGTTTAGATTCTAGATTGGAATAAAATGAGTTACTTTAAGCCATTCAATGAATGGTGAACAAAAGGAGATTTACTTAGCCATAGCAGGAGAAGGATATGTAAAGAAATGCATTAAGTATATCTCCAAGTTGATTCAGCTGAGCAAAGCTCCCTTGTTTGAATTGCAACATTGTAGTACACCAAGCTTCACAGAGATACAGAACCTCTTCCCAGTTTTGTACTGATGTGGGGACCAGGATGTGATGCTGACAGCCCGAGCCTAAAGTTCCCTGCGCCAATCACTTCTTCAGGATGGTTTGAATACTTTTAAAGGAAAAACTAGCAAATTTGCATAAAGGGAAGGATTAGGATATTGCTCCCACCACATGTGGAGGACAGTCTATGGGTGGGGCACACTGCATGTAACATCAACATTTTTTCATTGTATTGATTGGTTTTGATAACATTTTTCTTTTCTTTCCTCCCTCCCTCCCTTCCTTCCTTCCTTCTTTCCTTCCTTCCTTCCATCGTTCCTTCCTTCATTCCTTCCTTCCTATTATTATAAGCAATAATTCTCTGGGATGGGGGAAAATGAAGGAGGAAATCTAGGTTATGTAAAACCCACAAGATATCAGTGCTCATATTGTCAGCACATATAATAAAAACAAAAGATATCCACAACAATCTATTTTTTAAAAAGTGTTCTTGGGACACTAGGTAAATTCTGATTCAAACTAAAGATCTGAGTCTATCTGAGCTCTGTGTCTATACCTCAAAATTTCATTTTGTCCCGGCATCAACCCAGACTCTCCAGGATGGTTACTACAAGTAACCTGAGCTTGAGACAAACCTCTTGGCGCCACTTGGGTCATATAGATGGATTTAAAGTCCATATGTCATAGTCTTTAAATACCAAGAGCACTTTATATAAGCTTATGGAACTACCAAATGTCAGAGTTGGTAAGAACCACAAAAGCCGTCTTGTCCAGCCAGTATCTGAATTCAATTTAATAAATACTTATTAACATCTTCTATATGTATATTGTTATGAAAAATTTAACTTCATGAAATAAATGACAGAGGTTCATACTTGGAACAAGAAACTGATTTGTTTTTATTGTAATGTGCTTTTAGGTCTTGGAATAGTTCAATGGCTTGTCAGTAAATATCTGGAAAAGTACAGGAAATTCCAGTGTTATATGTTAAACATCTGGTAAAGTGCTGTAGTCTGAGAAGCCAGTCCAGGCTCCAGAACTCTCTTTCTCTCTCTCTGTCTCTCTGTCTCTCTCTCTCTGTGTCTGTCTCTCTCTGTCTCTGTTTCTCTCTCCTTTTATTTGTCTGTCAGTTTCATTCTCTCTCCCTCTCTCTGTCTCTCTCTCTCTGTCTCTCTCTGTCTTTGTCTCTCTATCTCTGTCTCTCTCTCTGTCTCTCTGTCTCTCCTCTTTCTGTTGATAGAGCAGGGAGGAAGAGAAAAGAGGAAAAGAGACCAGTGTGGTAAGCTAAGGACTGCTTTCTGTGGCATTCATATCACTCATCTAGCTAATTCCTTTTAAAAAATTTGCATCCTCAGCCTACATCAATTCTCTTTCAACCTTTTCTTTCCCCTATTTTTCTTCTTCCTTTTTCCGTTCCTGTTATATTGTCCAAAGGATCAAGCAATTGCAGACAACATGTTAAGAGATGTGTGGAGGGAAGGGAGGAGGTGAAGGAAAGATATCTTTTGTGAACTGGTGTAAATTTGAATTCTGGGCCACTAATCAAAATTTTGCAAAGGTACCTCTCCTTACTCTCCTGTTTCCTGTACTTTCTTCCTTGGGCATCTGCCACCAGAATTACCCATACTACATATGCTGAGAAAGTGGACTCTCATCTTTTCAAACCCTCCAAGTACTTTAGGCATTTCTTGGTCACAGCTACATCTGAGAACAAAATCATTACTCATAGCATGAAGTCAGCTGTAGCCTACCATTTTCTTGTTCGATGCATGGTCTCAGAAGTGTTTAACAATAAATCTGTTGCTAGCCCAGATGGTTTTGGGGCATTCACTCTCTCCTTCTAAAGAGGCCCCTAGCTCTGGACCCAGGCTACAAACTAGGTCCAGACCTGGAAGAGCATGACCTCTAAAGAGAAGGGTCAGCTTTTTGTTTTTTAAATCTCTGACTCTTTACATTCATATCTAGAGCCCCAATAAAAATCATTGAAAACTTAGGTTTGCTTCATGTCTAGGGTGTCTACAAAAAGGGGAACTAGAAGGCAATCCCTGAATAATGTAGATGATGCATAAGGCAGTTATTTCTCTGTCACAAAAGAAATGCTAAAAGCACAAAGACATTCACATGCATAGGAGACACCTAGGTGGTGTTATGGGCAGAGTATTGGATTTTGAATCCTGCCTCACTTACTAGAGGTGTGACCCTGGGCAAATCAATTGTTATCTCAGTTTCAGTTTCTCCATCTGCCAAATGGAATTAATAATAGCATCTGTCTCACAGAGTTGTGAGAATCAAATGCACTTTGTACTTTGCAAACAGTAACAGGTCCTATAAATGCTACTTATACTAAGTTCACATTGCCAGAGACTTAAGCATGAAACAATAACATGACTGCTATTATACTCTCCCAGGAAGTTGATACTTAGAACATTAAAATATAAAGCATTTAATGGTACTGTTAAATAAACATTTCACCTTCACCTCGGCTCCATGTAAACAGCTCCCTCCAAGCCCATCTGTCCCAGGTCAGACCAAAGGTTATGCTCAACCTCCAATTGACAGCTATACATTGCCTATTTTTAATTTTTAAAAATAATGCCTCATATCAGCCCTCCCTTCAATTCTGAGATTCTCTCTGTTGGGGTAGTTTAGCTGTTTGCAGACTGAGCGTCTCTGGTGGGCACTGGTAATTCTTTTTGGGAGGCTCCTCATGCATATATCAGAGACGCTGGGGGAATTGGGGCAGGTAGTCAAGGAGAACACCAAGCAGTAGACAAACTTAGACACTGTATTCTCATGCTGGATAATTAATACTGTGTCATGTTTTTCTGTAGGCTTAAGGTAAAGGCAAGCAACATGTGGTACTTTGCACTATTACATTACTTCAGTACTTCAAGTGTAGGTTCCCTTATGGAGCACCATGTTCAGTTTTAAGAACCACAGTTTAGAAGAAACATTCATAAATGGAAAGCATTCAGAAGATGGTGAAGGATGGTGAAGAGTCTTGAGATCATGCAACATGAGAATGGGTTGGTTGGTTAGTCTGGAGAAAAAAAGACTCGAGAGATAGTCATGAAGTATTTGAAGGACGGTTATCTAAATAAGGATTCAATTTCTGCTTAGATCCAGAGAGTAGTGCTAGGAAGAAGATTAAGCTGCAGAGAAGCAAACTTATAGTTCATATAAGAAAGGGAAAAAACCCCAAACCTTTCTAAAAGAGCTATTGAAAAACAGAAGGCTATCTCAAGAAGTAGTGGATTCCCCTTTACTTGATGTCTTAGAGCAAAGGTCAGATGACCACTTGTATATGTTGTAGAAAAGATTCTTCTTTAGATACTACTTGTAGTCAGTGGACTCAGTGGAAGTTTGAGGTACACTCCAACTTCAAGATTCTTTAATTCTGTGAAACCTGTCAGGTCCAATTTAGAGAGCTACCTATCTGAACTATACCAGCTGAGCAAAACCTTGATTTTTTTCTCTCTCAAGAAGAGAATTTTGTTCCAGAACTCTGTAACAGCTTCTGGACCCCAAAGGTGTGTGTTCATCCTTTGTTGCTGAAGAAGACCATGACATCAGAGAAATAATGACATGACTTTCACTTGACTGTGTTATGAGTGAGGGAGGGCTGTGCAGGTCACCATCCTCACTTCTCCTCCAGAGCTATCTGAATCCAGTGACCAGATATTCATCAGGATGACTGGAGATAACCCAGGATCAGGCAACTGGGGCTAAGTGACTTGCCCAAGATCACACAGCTAGTGAGTGTCAAGTGTTCGAGGTGAGATTTGAACTCAGGTCCTCCTGACTCCTGGCACCACCTAGCTGCTCCTGGACCCCAAAGGGAGAGCCTATGAAAAGTACCTTAGTACATATTAACCTGCTTAGCCCAATCTATTTAGTTGGTCCCAGATCTTAGATCTTCTTTTTTGCATTTCATCCAGATATCCACCAAAGTCATTTACTATCTGCCTGCTTCTGTTTCTCCCCCTTTTCCCACGTAGAGTAACACCCTTTGTATCACATCTCTATACTCAGTTTTCAGAATTGATGTCCCCAGGCCCGAGGGAAGTTAATCTACCCATCTTTAGAATTCCTGCCCTAGCACCCAGATATTTTGATTGGCTATGAAAATGTAAAATTAGTATGTTTAGTTCACCATATCTAGTTTTTAGAGAACATTGAAGGATTTGGACTATGCCTTTGACGTAGCTCATTCTCTGTTCTAGTTGGCCTCACCCCCAAACCATACTTACACATTCCATCCATCCAAATTATCTTGCCATTTATCTGCTGGATAAGAATCCAAACAGATCTCAACCCCCTTCCCAACTACTCTCTGGAAACAATAAGAGAGTATGTCAATTGACTGTTCCATGGACCAACTCAACACTTTGCCACTCCCCAGAACAAAATAGCCTTTCCTGGACACCATTCCTCTATATATGTTGGCTCTCCCTATTAAATGTAAGTTCCTTAAGGGCAGAGACTGTCATGAATGTATTTGTATCCCCAGCACTTAATGCAATGCCCAACATATTGTAAATGCTAAATAAATGCTTTTTCACTTATTCATTAATTACCTTCCATTACCATTAATTTTCCAAAAATTGCATTCATTCAAACCCTTAGTGTATGCCTACAATGTGTATAGAGTCATAAGGAAGAAGAGGAGATGTTCAATACTCTCAAGCAGTTCACAGTATGAGTGAGAGAATAAGATGAATATGATGAGGAGACTGGGCCTTCATTGGCCACTCCCCTCCTCCTTATTCTCATGTGTGTAATATTTTGATAACAATGCCATAGACTATACCATTACGTGCCAAGATAATTGGCATATGTAAATAGTGCTATGACTTTCAGGAGGCAACAACACAGAAATAGACTGTAGAGTGGAAATGGACACCAGAGCAGGAGGATCTGGATTCAAATCTCTTCGCTGATGCTTACTGCCTCCCTTTGCATCCTGGGTCATCTCCAGTCATCTGGATGAATATCTGGTCACTGGATTTAGATGGCTCTGGAGGAGAACTGAGACTGGTGACCTGCACAGCCCTCCCTCACTCAAAACAAAGTCAAGTTCAAGTCATATCATTATTTCTCTGATAGCATGGTCTTCTTCAGCAATGAAGGATGAATACAACAACAACAACTGCCTCTGTGACCCTTGCCAAGTTACCCTAACCTCCCTGGACTTCAGTTTCCTTATTTATGAAATGAAGGGATTGGACCAGATGGCCTCTGAGGAACTTTTCAGCTCCAAATCTAAAATGATCCATGGCAATCAATGTCCATCATCCCCAATAAGGTATAACCACGAGAATAAAGAATGGACCAGAAGGCATTATCAAGGGCACAGCAGCAGCATGGTCCAGATGTGAAACTTGCCCAATGACATACAACACAAGAGAACACGGAGCTAGTGAAAGGAACTGACTAACAACAGGATCTCCCACCCCTTCAACTGCATTATGTCACTTGGAATAGATCTTGCCTGGCTCACTATCTTTTTTCTCTCACTTCCTCGGCAAAGAACTCTGTAACAACTACAGAAGGGCCAGTCAAACCAACACTAGCTCCAAAGTTTTGTGTTTCTCCTCTTTTTTCTTTTCTTTCTTTTTTTAATGAACATAACAGTCAACAAATATTCCATTTTACAAAGAAGGAGAAAAAGTGGATTGTACATTAAACTATGAACTTCACTTATAAATAATTTTAAAGGCATATTTAAAATGTATCAAGGTAGCACAAATGTTGCTGTTTGACATCTCTGAAGTACTTTTAAATGGTATTTTGTTTATTGTTTGTTTTACAGATACTCTTTTCCTTCTTTCTTTTTGCATTTTTATCACTTCCCACTAACTCTGCCCTTCCCCCCAAGCTCTCCTTTGGGATAAAGAAGTATAATTAAGCAAAGCACATCATTACATTGGCCTTGTTGGGAAGCATATGACCCATTTTGCACCTTCAATCCATCCCTCTTCTGTCAAGAAACAAGACTCATCATGAGTTTTTTGAAGTCACAATGAATTACTTCATTCATCAGAGTTCTGAAGTCTTTCAAAATTATTTTCTTTTACATTATGGTGTCATTATATAAATTATTTCCCTAGTTCTACTTATTTGACTCTGTATCAGTTCATATAAGTCTTCCCAAATTTCTAATGGCAGAATAATACTGTATGTAGGAAGGGACTGATCAAGGGTTCTCTGATCACTTATGTTCTGTTAATCTGCTTGGTAAAATTATAGGAAGCAAGTAGGAAGTAACAGAGACCATGTTACCGTGGAATTTGGTGGGTAAAGGGCCTAAACCTTGAGTGGCTCATACTCCGATTGACCTATTTACAAGCCATAATTTTATAAAACTGGGAGTGGTCCCTTCCTGTCTTGTAAAGAGTTTATCCCTTTTAGGCTTTGGTGAAACCGCATAAAGAAATGTTTACATGCCACTACTGTAAGGGTAGCTAGGTGGTGCAGTGGATAGAGTGCTGGGCCTGGAGCCAAGCAAGACTCATCTTCCCGAGTTCAAATCTAGCCTCAGATACTTACTAGCTATGGGACCCTAGGCAAGTCACTTCATCCTGTTTGCCTCAGTTTCCTCATCTGGAGGAATGAGCTGAAGAAGGAAATGGTAAGCCATTCTAGTATCTCTGCCAAGAAAACCCCAATGGGGCCATGGAGAGTTGGACACAACTGAACAACAACAAGGAGGTATAAAAAAGTTTCTCAATCAACTTGGTGGAGTAGCAGGTAGTGTGGTGGCTAATGAAACACTCGACTATGCTCCCATTGGCATTTAAAAGGATGAGCAAACTCTGAGAATACAGTGATCTCTGGAGGTTGAGAGGAGACTCAGATGCAGAAGAACTACAGCGACATCTTTTCCCGATTATGTCTTTTAGAGTGCAAGATGACATTTTCCTCTCCTTCTTCTCCTCTATAAACAGTGGTGTCTTACAGTAGGAGACATCACAACCTGCAGAGAGAAGACCCAGAACCCAGTTGACTGGGTATCCTCTGAGGTCTCTTCCAACTCTAGAGCTATGATCTTAAGTAACCGACCTTCAGAAAATCCCTACTACATTTCTCCATTGGTATTCCCCTTGCCTCATTTATAGTTGGCTTCTTTTTGTCCTCAAAAAAATATCAAACTTGACACCCTTTCTAAATAAATTGAAGTCAGTCACCATGTGTCAGTTATACCTAACAGCTACTGTAGCATAATGAAAATGGCACTGGATTTGGAGTCAGATAACTTGGATTCATAGCCCAGCTCAGACACTACTCCCTTAGGGACTTTGGCAAAGTCACTTCTCTGATTTGGACTTCAGTTTCTTCATGTGTATCAAATGAGAATCTATCGATCTTACGTGATATGGACAAGCATTTTACAGTATTTTTTAAAAAATGCCATACTGCTACCACCATCCTTCATATTCTCTTCTCTTGGTGGATTATAATTCTTGGGAAACATGAGCCCCATTTCCTGCTCTGGTTACTTTCTTTTCTTCAGGTTCTTTCTTCTTGGAATTCCAACAACTGAAATGGTGCTTTTCTCCATGCCCTGTAAGTTTCATCAGTGTACTTCTCTTTGCCTCTCACCTATTTACAGAACACAATCCAGTTTTATGAAGGTAGGGAGTTCCTACAATTGCACTGCACCTGATACAATAAACCGAGTAGCCTCCACCCTACAGTAGGTCTAGAACCTACTTTCTTAGCACACAGTGAGGTGATTATGATTTTGACTTACTAGTTTGTTTTTCCTATGATTCTTAAGCTAACAAACATTTTACAGCTCTAAGGAAATAAGACCAGGTGAACTATTTGGACAAATAAATAGCAATAGCTGGAGACAATGACCTTGAAGATTACCTGTCTCTCTCCTTCTCTGAGGTTACTTGAGGGCAACAAAGAAAAGGAGAGATACTGCTACTAGATATATATCCCAAAGAGGTCAATGACAAAAGGGAAAGGACCATATATACATAAATATATATATATAGTAGCACTTTTTTGTGACAGCAAAGAACTGGAACAAAGTAGATGCTTATGAATTAAGGAGAAGCTGAATAAGTTTTTTGAAATGAATATAATAGATTTAGTACTCTCTCTGAACTACACTCCCCGCCCCTGCACTTGCATTTACAGGATTGCTTCTCCAGGTGATGACTAACATAAGTTCAAGGTACTCTGTGTACTCATATAATTATAGCTCATGAACCCCCACCAAGTTGTTCACCTTTCATAGTCAAACAGTTGACACAATTAGCTCAAGGCAAAGGCATTTACTGAAGTGACATAGAATGAATAACAGTTACAAAATACATCCTTCATAAACCTAGGGTACAGTCTCCCACAGATACGCATAGTGTAAGTGATAGAATGGACACATACATAGAATTTACAGGTAGAGAGGCACATACATAGCTCGAGCCCACTAAAATCTCTGGATCTTTTTTTAAAAATAGGAACTTTTTTTTTGTAACTGTATCTTTTCCATACTGTACCTGTGAAGTTGATATTTGAAGCCCACATGTAGGAGTGTATATTATCTGTATTAAGTTGGCCCATCATTTTATCTCACTGAGATAGCTGAGTCTTGATTTGCTATCCAAGATGATAGGCATGTCTCCTAGTTTCATATGGAATGCTCTGTGGTACATCAGAAAGAGCACTAGCTCTGGAATAAGAGGATTTGTGTTCAAATTCCACTTCTGAGGTTTACTATCTGTGTGACTTTCGGCAAGTCACTTAACTTCTATAGGCCTTAGTTTCCTCATATAAAGTAAAGGGACTGGATCAGATGAATTCTGTGTTATATATCTCCTCTGACTGACTTCTTCACCATGCCCTAAGAAGTTTGTTATTGGGTTAACCTTATGAACCTTGGTATTCTACCTCATGGCTACCCTCTGCATCTCTCATTGGATGTCAGAGCCATGAACTTCAAATCTTCACTTAAGGAGAGAACTCAGTTCAGACATAACCTCATTTTCTGACTGCACTACTTTGGAACATTTCTGACATCTCCACCATGTTTCTTCCTCAGTACCTTTTCCTCCTCCTCTTGCTCCCTCCCTTCTCCCACACTCCAACACTTTTCAGGTTTCTTTTGTGTGTTGTCTTTCCCAATTAGACTGCAAATGCCTCAAAAACAGGGACTGTCTGTCTGTCTCTCTTTTTTTTTAAATATTTGTATCCCCAGCACTTAGCACACTGCCTGACACATAGTAATCTTGATTGATTCATTCTTATTAGGTCCCTTCTTGTTCTAGTTTATGAACTATATAAACTACATAAACCCTAGGATGAAGGACATATCTTTGGAGGTGCTACATAGGGGACCATTCTCTATGACTTACTTCCACTGATGCTTTTTGGACCAGGTTATTTAACCAGGAGTTGTGTCAATTCAGAAGTAAATGAGATGAAAAAAATTATTGGCCCCCCCTAATTAGACATTTGGAACATGTAGGAAATAATAGAAAAGTCTAACCAGAATATGGAGAGAACATGAGTGAGTCCTGTCATTCCGTGCCTACAAGATAAGGTGACGGCCACAATTGATTACATTTAGTCTCCGAAACTTGTTGGAAAGTTAACCAAGGGGATACAATGTTGCAAGACACAAAGTGCTAAAGGAAGGCTGTGGATGGGTAGAAACAAAGTTGTGTAACACTATATGTGAGGGACAATTAGAGTGTGAAACAAGCTTACCAACCTGGAAGTCTTATCTGATAAAGAAAGTGCCAGGAGATCTCTGTGGGTACGACTTTCATAGCAACAACAAAATAAGATAAAGCTACAACAGAAAGTGATAGTGACCAGAACAATGAGCAGGCAATGCTTAAAGAAACTGAGGATGTGACATTATTGGATTGTAAGGTAATAACCATGCAACATTGTTAGAATGTTTCATATGGACTTCTGGTTTCCACTCCAATGTAATGGGGAAATAACCCCACTTAATATGAGTCATAGGACCTAAGTTTCATCCTTAACTATGCTACAAATTACATGTATAACTAGGTGGTGCAGTGGATTGAGCACGAGGCCTGGAAGCAGGAAGATTTAGTTCACGTTTGACCTTAGACAGTTACCAAGTGTATGACCTTGGGCAAGTCATTTAATCTCTTGTTTGCCTCAATTTCCTCATTTGTAAAATGAGAATAATAGCACCTCCTTCCCAAGGCTGTTGTGAGATTGGGACACTAATACACTGTAAGTTGAGAACTGATACAACCATTCTAAAGAGCAATTTGGGATTGCGTTCAAAAGGTAACCAAACTGTGCATACCCTTTGATCTAGCTGCTAGGTCTGTATCCTAAAGAGATTATTAAGAAAGGAAAAAGGACCTACATGTGCAAAAATATTTATAGCAGCCCTTTTTTGTGGTGGCAAAATATTGGAAATTGGGGAGATGCCCATCAGTTGGGGAATGGCTGAATAAGCTGTGGTTTATGAATGTAATGGAATACTATTGTGTTACAAGAAATAATGAATAGGCAGATTTCAGAAAAACCTGGAAAGACTTGTACACACTGATGCAAAGTGAAATGAGCAGAGCCAGGAAAACACTGTACAGTATCAGTAACATTGTATGATGATCTACTATGAATGACTCAGCTCTTCTCAGCAGCCCAATGATCCAAGACAAATACAAAGGACTCACAAAAGAAAATGTTATCCATATCCAGATAAAGAACTGATGGATTCTGAATGCAGATGGAAGCATATTTTTTTTTCATTTCCTTTATTCTTTGTCATGATTCCCCCCCCCTTTTAATTTGTTTCTTCTTCCACAACTGTAACGAATATGGAAATATGTTTTACATGACAGCATATGTATAAACTATATCAAACTGCTTACCATTTCCAAAAGAGGGGAGAAGAGAGATGGAGAGAGAAAAACTTGGAACTCAAAATCTTGTAAAAATGAGTGTTAAATGTTTCTTGATATGTAAAAAATAAAATACTGTTTAAATCAAGGTTGTTGTGAGAATCAAATGAGATATTTGCAAAAAGTGCTTAGCGTAGTGCCTGACACATTGTGAGTGCTATATACATGTTTAAAAAATCATTTAACCTCCTTAGGTCACAGTCTCTTCATCTGTAAAATAAGGGGATTGGAAAGGATGATTTAAAAAAAATGTAACCGAATGCTGTGTAATTAAAGGACCAAGTTCAGTCTTGAGAAGTGTTGAGAAAACATATCTCCCTCCATTCATTGAAGAGATAGAGATTACTGGTATGAAATGTTACGTTTATTACCAGAGAGTCAACATATTTTTTAGTTTGGTTGAATTGACTATTTTCAAGTCTTTGCTATGAAAAATGTCTCATTGCATAAGGGAAGGATGTATAAAATGAACATGACGTAGATATAAAAGATAAGATTTTTTAAAAAGTGGTAGATGAGATAATATTTAAATTTCCTTCTAAATCTTAAGTCCTATGATTCTGAGTAATGGATAAAAATTAGGCGAATAAAAATATGATGTCACCAGGTTAATTTCAATATCTCTAGGGTTTTGTCCTAATGCTAAATCTTATGATCCTGATGAGAGATGAAAAGCCTAAAAAATTAATGATTGCTCAATTTCATTACTGAGAACTCTTGAAAAAATGGAGCCATTATTTAGGGAAGGAAAGAGAGGAATATCTATAAAAGTAAATAACCCACAGGAAACCAAGAGAATATTAAATTACTTTATTGGAGAAACAGGAAATGTGTGCTACAGATGAAAAAAATAGAGGTTTTAAAAGTGGTAAAGTGGTAAAGTAAAAGAGACCATTGTGGAGAGAAAAGGGAAGGCATCTTTTTAAACATGGGAAATAAGGATGACAAGGAAGCCCATGATAGGTAGCTTGACTAGTTTAAACTAGAAATCAGGCAAGCCAAAAAATAATTTGAGGAGCAGCTTAGAAAGGTTCCAAGGCCAGTGATAAATGGTTCCTTAAATAAATCATAGAGAGAAAGAGAATCAGTCAGACTGTTTGCTGATCATGGTGCAAAAGTGTCCTTGGATATGAAAAGGTGACAACAGAGATTCAGTGAAATCTGAGAGAGAGAGAGAGAGAGAGAGAGAGAGAGAGAGAGAGAGAGAGAGAGAGAGAGAGAGAGAGAGAGAGAGAGAGAGAGAGGAGTTTGTATTTGCAAAATGCTTTTTCAAGGAGACAGGTCAGATTTATGAGAACAGTTGTAGGACATACTCTCAATCTTCTGGGTCTAAATGTCAGACTGTATGAACCTACTGACAACTCATCCAAAGATTTTGAAGGAACAGAAGGAAAACAATAAGAAACTGTTGACCAAAAGTATGTCATCTGATATTGCCAAGTTAGAGATGGATAAATTGGTGACTGGATTTACATTCATTAGATTGTCTCCAGATCTATAGTTCTAAGGTAACAAAATATAGAAATAAAGACAGTGAAGGGAGTTGGGGTGGGGGTGGGGTAAGACAGAGAAGGCAGTATAGCGTGGTAAAAACATTGAATTTGGAGTCAGACAATCTAGATCCAAGCTTTGCCTGTTACTACCAATGTAGTACAGTGTAAATAATGTTGGTTTTCAGAGTTAGAGGATCCAGGTTGAAATTCTAGCTCTGCTACTTTCTATCTAAATGATCTTCTCAATTCATTTTATCTCTCTGGCCTTTAATTTCCTAATATAAAAGGGTTGAGGATTGAACTAGGTGACCTCTACTGTCCCTTCCAGCTATGACATAGAAATGAAATGCTTTCTAATATACCCGGTTGAAGGATTAAATGAATTTGGCATGTTCTATGTTGCCATTTCAATAAGAAAAAAAGAAAAAAATATACACACAATCTAAATATCAAGTTTTGTTTGTCCTTTTGTTTTTACATCCTAGTAATTTCCATATATTCTCTTCTTATCCAAATACTCAATGAGTCTTTCCTTGTGCAGCAAAAATTATAGGGCTGACCACACTTGCAGGTCACTGCTCAGCCTGCCATTTGATTCATTCCCATATTAATTTTATCATCTTGTGCTCTTGAGTAATCCAGTGGTATGTTTGAATATTTTCTTATTAATTAGTAAAATGTTACCTCTTTTTTAAAAATTATTTTATTTGTTTTCAGTGTTCTGCAATCACTTCCATATAGCTTAGATTTTTTTCCCCTCCCTCCCCCTCCTTCCCCCCCACCTCTCCCTTCTCTCCCTGAGATGGCATACAATTTTATATAGGTTCTACACATACAATCCTATTAAATACATTTTCACCATAGTCAGGTTGTATAGAAGAGTTAAACTGAATGGGAGAAATCATAAAACAAATCAAAATGTAATACAAAAGAAAATGATCTGCTACATTCTGTGATTGAATTCCATAGTTCTTTCTCTGGATGTGGAAAGGCATTTTGCCTTAAGAGACCACAGGGAATTTTTTAAGTCCTTGCATTGCAATGAAATTCTGAGTCTATCAGAAAAAAATCCTCTCACATTGTGGTTGTTGCTGTGTACAAAGTTCTCCTGGTTCTGCTCCTTTCACTCAGCGTCAGTTCATATAAGTCTTTCCAGGCCTGTCTGGAGTCTTCCTCTTCATCATTTCTTATAGCACAATAGTATTCCATTACATTCATATACCACAATTTATTCAGCCATTCCCCAATTGATGGGCATCCCCTTGATTTCCAGTTTTTGGCCACCACAAAGAGTGCTGCTATAAATATTTTTGTGCACGTGGGACCTTTGCCCATTTTTATGATCTCTTGGGGATACAGTCCTAGAAGCAGTGTTGCTGGGTCAAAGGGTATGCACATATTTGTAGCCCTTTGGGCATAGTTCCAAATTGCTCTCCAGAATAACTGGATCAGCTCACAGCTCCACCAACAATGAATTAGTGTTCCAACTCTCCCACATCTTATCCAACATTTATTGTCATCCTATTTTGTCATGTTAGCCAATCTGATAGGTGTGATGTGGTATCTCAGAGTTGTTTAGATTTGCATCTCTCTAATCAATAGTGATTTGGAGCATTTTTTCATATCATTATAGATAGCTTTGATTTCTTCCTCTGAAAACTGCCTGTTCATATCCTTTGACCATTTATCAATTGGGGAATAACTTGAATTCTTGTACATTTGACTCAGTTCTCTATCTATTTCAGAAATGAGGCCTTTATCACAGATACTAGTTGCAAAATTTCTTTCCCAATTTTCTGCTTCCCTCCTAATCTTGGTTGCATTGGGTTTGTTTGTGCAAAAACTTTTCAATTTAATGTAATCAAAATTATGCATTTTGCATTTCATAATGTTTTCTATCTCATTTAGTCGAAAATTCTTCCCTTCTCCATAAATCTGATAAATACATTATTTCTTGTTCCACTAATTTGTTTATAGTCTCAATCTTTATACCTAAATCATGTACCTATTTGGACTTTATTCTTGTGTACAGTGTCAGGCATTGGTCTATGCGTAGTTTCCACCACACTGTTATCCAGTTTTCCCAGCAATTTCTGTTGAACAGTGAATTCTTATCCCAGAAGCTGGGCTCCTTGGGTTTATCAAACAGCAGATTGCTATATTCATTGCCTGCTGTGTCTTGGGTACCTAACCTATTCCACTGGTGTACCCTTCTGTTTCTTAGCCAGTATCAAGTGGTTTTGATAATTGCTGCTTTATAGTACAATTTGAGATCTGGTAGAACTATGTCACCTGTCTTAGTGTTTCTTTTCATTAGTTCCCTTGTTATTCTGGACCTTTTGTTCTTCCAGATGAATTTTAATATTATTTTTCTACCTCTAGAAAATAATTATCTGATAGTTTGATTGGTATGACACTGAATAAGTAAATTAATTTTCATAGAATTGTCATTTTTATTATATTGGCTTGGCCCACCCACAAGCAACTGATATTTTTCTACTTAACTTAGATCTGACTTTCTTTGTATGAAAAGTATTTTGTAATTGTGTTCATATAGTCCCTGGGTTTGTTTTGGCAGGTAGACTCCCAAATATTTTATGGTATCTACTCTAGCTTTAAATGGGATTTCTCTTTCTATCTCTTGTTGTTGGGCTTTGTTAGTAATATATAGAAATGCAGAAGATTTGTGAGGATTTATTTTGCAACCTGCAACTTTGCCAAAGTTGTTTATTATTTCAAGTAGTTTTTTACTTGAATCTCTGGTATTCTCTAAGTATATCATCGTATCATCTGCAAAGAGTGATAACTTAGTTTTTTCTTTGCCTATTCTAATTCCTTCAATTTCTTTTTCTTCTCTTATTGCTACAGTTAACATTTCTAGTACCATATTGAATAATAGTGGTGATAATGGACACCCTTGTCTTACCCCTGATCTTATTGGAAATGCATGTAGCTTATCCCATTGCTAAAATCTGACCTCTTTATCATTAATTTATTGTCCTGAACCACCCCCACCCCAATTCACTAAATATTACTTATTGAATAAGCTAGAGAACATTCCTTGCCCAATAGCAGTTGCACATAT
Organism: Notamacropus eugenii; assembly: GCF_028372415.1. Lineage (NCBI taxonomy): Eukaryota > Metazoa > Chordata > Mammalia > Diprotodontia > Macropodidae > Notamacropus > Notamacropus eugenii. The sequence continues at coordinate 2,226,167 of NC_092878.1, read as the reverse complement.
CTTTCTGCTAAATGCTTTAATTTTCTATGATTATGTAGATATCAAAGCTGTTGAATACATGATTTATTAAAATAAAATCAATAATAAAACATACATTGATGATTACTTATATTTTGGATATGAGAAAGATAATAGCTAAAGTCACCTCAAACTCTCGCTATAACATCAGGTGATTTTTCTTCATTTCTGAATAGTTCAACTATTCAGTTTGCTCATGAAGCTGACTAAAATTTATCAAGAATCCTTTTCACATTCTAGAGAATGAACTAAAAAAGCTATCTTAAATAATTAACAACTTTTGAAAAGTTGCAGGATATAAGATAAATCCACATAAATCATCAGCATTTCTTTATTTGATCATCAAAGTCCAGCAGCAAGAGATAGAAAGATAAATTTCATTTAAAGTAATTCTAACAACATAAAACATGTAGGAGTCTACCTGCCAAGACAAACTCAGGAACTATATGAACACAATTATAAAATATTTTTCACACATATAAGTCAGAACTAAACGACTGGAAACATGTCAATTGCTCATGGGCAGTCCAAGTCAATATGATAAAAACAACAATTCTGCCTAATCTAGTTTACTCATTCAGTGCCATACCAATCAACCAAAAAAATTATTTGATAGAGATAGAAAAAATAACAACAAAATTCATTTGGAAGAACAAAAGGTCAAGATTATCAAGGGAATTAATAGGAGAAGATGCAAAGGATAGTGGCCTAGCAATACCAGATCTCAAAGTATATTGTAAAAGGAGTAATCATCAAAACTCTCTGGTACTGTCTAAAAGATAGAGTGCTGGATCAGTGGAATAGATTAGGTAAACAGACACAGTAGTCAATGACAATAACAACCTGGTGTTTGATAAACCCACAGACCCCAGCCTTTGGGATAAGAACTCACTATGTGACAAAAAACTGCTGGGAAAACTGGAAAATAATAGGAAGCAAACTAGTTAAAGACTAATAGTTCACAATGTATACCAAGATAAGGTCAAAATGGGTACATGATTGAGACAAAAAGGGTGGTTCTATAAGCAAATTAGAAGAGCAAGAAATAATCTACCTGTCAGATCTATGGGAAAGGGAAGAATTCATGACCAAACAAAAGATACAGAGCATTACAAAATGTAAAATAGATAATTTTGATTATATTGAATTAAATAGCTTTCACACAAACAAAACTGATGCGACCAAGAGTAAAAGGAAAGCAGAAAGCTGGGAAACAAACTTTGTAGCAATTGTCTCTGATAAAGGCCTCGTTTCTCAAATATATAGAGAACTGAGGCAAATTTATGAGAATGCAAGCCATTCCCCAATTGATAAATGATCAAAGGATATGAACAGGCAGTTTTCAGATAATGAAGAAATCAAAGCTCTGTATAGGCATATGAAGAAATGTTCTAAAACACTTGTGATTACAGAAAAGCAAATTAAAACAACACTGAGATACCACTTCCCCTCTATCAGATTGGCTAATATGACAAAAAGAGGAAAATGATAAATTTTGGAGAGGATGTGGGAAAATGGGGACCCTAATGCACTCTAGGTGGATTTGTGAACAGATCCAACCATTTTGGAGAGCAATTTGGAACTATGCCTAGAGGGCAATCAAACTATGCATACCCTTTAATCTAGTGGTATCACTACAAGATCTGTATCCTGAAGAGATCATAAAAAAAGGGAAAAGGACCTACATGTACAAAAATATTTGTAGTAGCCCTTTTCATGGTGGCAAAATATTGGAAATTGAGGGGATACCCATCAATTGGGGAATGGCTGAACAAACTATGGTATATGAATGCCATGGAATACTATTGTGCGATAAGAAATGATGAACAGGCAGATTTCAGAAAAACTTGGAAAGACTTGTACAAATTGATGCAAAGTGAAGTGTGCAGAACCAAGAAAACATTGTACATGGTATCAGCAACATTGTTGCTGTCTCAGCAACACAATGATGCAAGATAAAAAGACTCATGATGGAAAATGCTATCCACATCCAGATAAAGAACTGATAGACTCTGAATGTAGATCAAAGCATATTTTTTCTTTTTCATGGTTTTTTTTCCTTTTGATCTGTTTCTTCTTTTATAACTGTGGCTAGTATGGAAATATGTTTTACATGATAGTACATGTATGACCTATATCAAATTGCCTATCTTTATAGGAAGAGGGAAGGGAAAAGAGGTAGGGAGAAAAAATTTCATACTCAAAATCTTGGAAAAACAATGCTAAAAATTGTCTTGACGTGACTGGAGAAAAAAATTCTATTAAAAAAAGAATCCTCACATTTCTCCTCAAGATGAGTTAAATTCAGTCTCTCAGGAAATAAGTTTTAAAATTTTTTTTTCTTTTACTCTCTTCCGCCGTCCCTGGTAATAGTCTCTCTAGAATGCACTTAAACTTCCAGTTCCTTATAGACTCTTCACAGACTTCTGTTTATAATGTTTCTAATTAGGACTAGGTAGTTCTAACAAGGAAGAAATTTTTCTTTATATTCCTTATCTGTCTTCTCCACAGATTCCTCATTGATCCTAATCAAAATTAATTCCTATACACTCTCTTTGACTCTACAGGAAGAAGCCCCTCATAGAAAATAATTTATAATTCTATACTTCCAGCCCAAAATGCTCTTTCCTCAAGATACCATTTGGCTCTTAAAGATAAAGTAAGGGTGTTTGTAGACTCTATGGGAGAGCCTAGTGAAAGACACACATGTATATGTATGCACATATATTTGTGTGCATACAATATACATATCTATATACACATGTGTGTGCATATGTCACACTTTTAGTTTAACTAATTGTTAAGCACAAAGATCCCAGTTACTGGGCTAAGGACTCACTATCTGATAAAAACTTCTGGGAAAACTGGAAAGCAGTTGGGTCAATATTAGATTTAGAGTACTACCTCATACAACAAATTGCATTAAGTTCCAAATGGACAAATGACATAGATATAAATGATAACATTATAAACAAATTAGAAGAACAAAGAAGAAATTACCTTTCAGATTTATGTATGAAAGAAGAGTTCATGAACAAAGGATAGAGAGGATAACAGATGATAATATGATTCTGTAATATTATTCTGTAATATTAAAAAGTTTTTACACAAATCCAATGAAATGCTATTTGGAAGGGAAAGTTAACTGGGTCCCAATTGAAAAACCTAAAGGATATGAACAGGCAGTTCTTAAGGTAAGAAATCCAAACTATCTATAGACTTATGAAAAAATGCTCCAAATCATTAATAATTAGGGAAATGCAAATGAAAGCAACTTTAAGATTCCATCTCACATTCATCAGATTGGCAAAGTTGACAAATAAGGAAAAGACAAATATTGGAGGGATTCTGGGAAAGTAGCACATTCTTGGTTGGTGGAGCTGCAAGTTGACCTTCCCATTTTGGAAAGTAATTTGAAACTTTGCCCCCAAAGTTACTAAACTGTTCATGCCCTATGACCCAATGGTACCACTACTAGATTTAGACTCCCAAAGAGATCAAAAAAAGATGTACAAAAAAAAATTACAGTAGCTCTTTTTATTATGGCAAACAACTGGAAACTAAGGAAGTGCCAATTAATGAGGGAATGGCTGATCAAATTATAATAGAAGAATGTATGAAATACTATTGTGCTTTAAGAAATGATCAAGGGATTACAAAGAAACCTGTGAATTGTTGCAAGGTGAAGTGAGTAAAACAGAAAGAACAATTCACACTATAACACCAAAGTTATGAGTGAATAATTTTGAAAAAGCTAATATTGATGAATGCACAATTAATATCCCTAGCCACCTCCTGACAAAGGGATGATGGACTAACATGTAGAATAAACACATATTTTAGGTTGTGGCAAATAAGGGAATTTGTTTTGCTTGACTATGACTATTTGTTGCAAGAGTTCTGTCATTCCTTTCTTCTTTTCAGGCCATGAGGATACAGGAAAAGGAAAAAAGTAAAATTTAATTAAGAAAAGAAAAAGAATTAAGCAAAATCAGCTGACATAATAACCACATCTAACAGGACATTTTGCACTTGTTGATCCTTCCTTCCACGTAGAAAGAAAGCCTCCTCCCCTCATCTTTTCTTCAGGGACAAGACCAGTTATTATGCTCACTTAGTATGTAACTTTATTACACTGAAGAGTTAGATTTTAAAAAAATACCCACTTGTAAACAAAATAGAATTATTTTATCATAAAACTGAATATAGTAATTTCTTCTCATTTGTTCTCTTATTGTTTATTATTTCATTAATTCATCTTCCTGCCCCAGACAAATGGATACTTCTCCTCCATCCTCCCCTCCCTGAACTTAGATATCTATTGCTCACTGCTGATGGAACAGTCCTTGGACAACTTAGTTCAATGTTTTGTCCATTGTAAAACTCAGAATTGCATTCATGAAAAATATTCATTGCATTCAGGTAAACTCTTCCCAGTTGATTTGGATACACCTCTCTTACCTTGTTCCCAGAGAATGCCTGAGGCCCATGGCCAAGAAAAGTCCTGCTTCCAATGATAAAGCATTATTTGAACTGTGAGAAGAGACAGAGAATGAGACAGCATGGAGAACTGGAGGTAGGCCTGTGAATGTCCTATGAACTCTATGTCCTGAGGAGCTTGGACTAGGCAGATACAGACAGAGAATAAGCATACTTCTAAGACATAATGGTAGCAGGTTTAAAAAGAATCCAAAGGCTCCTGTGTCAACATACACACTTCACACAGCTTCTAGGCCCCCATGAAAAGATCAGCCTTGAAGAGAGAAAGAGGCAAGACAGATGAGCCCTTAATGAAGAACATTATAGCAAGGATCCTGGAGTGCATGTGTGTGTGGGTGTGTGGATATGTGTTTCTCTATGTGTATGTGTGTATATAGACAGAGAGAGACACATAAAGACAAATGTACTAAGCAGTAATGAAGCACAGATCCAGGATATGAAACCTAAATTCCTAGGGGTGGGGAACGTGTGGGCTAGAGGCTACACGTGGTCTCAAGGCAGCAGGTTCCCCGCCCCTGTGGCTTTTGCTTGTACTGAATCACGTGGATTGTGCAGGTCCCGGGGCGAATGTTAACTCTTAGCCAGTCCTAGTTCTTTACCACCTGCCAAGAAGAGGAGGTGACTGAGAGTGTATTACTGTAAGTCAGAGATAGGGGTTTCAGAGAAGGAAAAGGAACTCTTTATTGTGGTTGGTTTTACAAGTAAAGACCTTCGTGTGAGTTTGTTTGGTTTTGTTTTAACGTTTCAGCACTTGCAAGGAAAGTGAGGGCCCCTCGTACACACACACACACACACACACACACACACACACACACACACACACACGTGTTTCAGAGTCTATTTCCCTCCTCACTTTTAAAGAGATTGTTTATAACAAAGAAAAAAAGGGGAATACAATTCAGCACAACTAATTCACACATTTAAAAAGTCTGACATTCCATGCAGTGTTGCATATCTATAGTTTCCCCTAGGCAAAAAAATGATGTGTGTATGTGTGTGTGTGTGTGTGTGCCTGTGTGTACGCATGCATATTTGTGTGAAGGTCTTTTTTGCAAGAGGAAAATAAGTTAGACACTGATGTTCTCATAGTTCCCTGGGTGACGGCATGAGTCAGAGATGTTTAGTGAGACTTTCCAAAATAGTACCTGGATCTTTTGAAAGGAGCTAGAGCCCATATGACAAATTAAAGTTTTAATACAAGACAAATTGTACTGTAAAATTAAAATAATTCAATATGAATTTTGTGTATATTTTTATTCTCCCCCCAAGATTAAATCACAAAATCTCATTATGGTATGGAGGTGACCCTGTATTCCCAAAAAACCTGTATCAGTTCCACATCATACTTTACTAGGCCCCACCAAACATTAAGTACAGACCCAGTCTGTGTGCCTGATATCTGAGGGCCAGCCTCCCCAAAATTCACATTATCCACCTGTCAACAGCTGAGGGAAGGATGCTGACAAAATATAGGCTTCCAAGAGTTTCAGCAAACTGAAAGTATACATAATATGCCATCGCAGTCATCAAGTTAATGAGAACTTAGGATGTATTAAGAGAGGGAATGGTGTCCCTAATGAGGGAGCAGAAGAGTCATTCCATGCTCTGTCCTGATTAGATCACATATGGAATATGGTTCTAGGTACCACATTTTACGAAGTACGTTGACAAACTAGTGGACATCTTAGTGTTTAGTTGAGGACTGCCAATGTGGCCAGGGGACTAAAGTCCCCTAGGGATATTTGATTTGGATAAGTCTTTTAGGCTCTCTGATCTCAAGAAAAAGGGATCAGTCTTGATTTTGGTTTCTGAGGGAAAAACTAATGGCAATGGTAGAAATGAAAAAGAGGGAGAGAGTGGGGGAGAGATGGAGAGGAGGGGAGGAGAGAGAGACAGAGACAGAGACAGAGAGAACCAGTCTAACAATCAGAGCTGTCCAAAGTGTAACGGACTGGGCTTTTAAGACGGTTAGATTACTTTTTCACTAGAGGTCTTCTAGGGAAGGTTATAAATGACCATTTTAGTGTCTTACACATTATGTAGCACAGAGCAGGTATTTAATAAATGCTTACTGAGTTGCATTGGATAGTGTGAAGGGCATTGTTAGTCAGGAACTGGTTGGATTAGATGACCTTTCAGTGCCCTTCCTATCTTCGAGTTTCTATGTCTGTGATTGATTCTGTTACCCCTTGGACCTCTTTCAGCACTAGGATTTCTGAATCAGTGAATTTAAAGTTCCACATGCTTCTTAGGATCACAGTACTCGTCTCCCTCTCACAAGACCCTTTTACCCAATACTTAAGGTGATTCAATCAGTCAGTTACTTAATCTCCAAGGGTTTAAAATTCTATTACCCTAAGACTATGACTACTGGCTATAATTATATTTTCATGACGCTATTGTAAAGAGTTGCACGAATATCTGCAAACTCCTTTATTTTAACTCATGTGTATACTTCTCTGAAACTGATTTTTTGAAGGAAATTTTCAAAAACCCAAACATCTGTTGTACTGGCTGAAGAGTTGAAAGACCCATGAGCAGCTTGCTCCCAAATGAGCCTATGTTTCTGATGTCGCTATTTACTGCATAGTTAATCTTTTTACATTCTTTGTGAATTATACTGCTGGATAACGGATTTTAAATTGAATGTTTAAATAGGTTAAGAACACTATGGTTAGGGAGTTATATTTAAGTTACCACAGCAGCGATAAGACAGACAATTAAAGGGTAAGCGCCTTCCAAACCCCCTAATTTTTGTTAAAGTATTCATTTAGCACTCTCCACGGGCAAGTTTGACTTTTAATACAATAGCAATGAAGTCAGAGCGAGAAGTCTGCAGACCTTAGAATCTTCTCTACCCAAGTATTACCGAGCCCACATTGAACCAAACTGTTTACGTTTACAAGCAATTTGGGGTTATTGGAATTGAGAGGTGGTTAATCCTTGACTAGACTGAGACAATGGAGGGAGTTTGAAGATAGAAATTCATTAGAGAGTGTCTCAAAGAACCACAAAGAATGTAGGTTGACTTGATATTATTGACTAAAGAAATGTGTGATTCAGAGGCTAAAGGCACCAAGGCAGAACTAAGCAGTATCAGAAAGGTTCTATGCTTAATGAAAAAGGTTCATTAAGACTCTGTGTCAAATGCTCTCTGTGGCCATGCTTTACTTCTACTTGGAATATCATAAAATCATAGATTTAGAGCTGGAGAAACCTTGATGGCCACTTAGTCTAACCTATCCCTCCTTACATATCAGAAAACTGAGGCTCAGAGAGGTTGTAACTCGCTCATTTAATCATAATTAGTCTCTTTTAGACTCAGGATTCGAATCTAGGAATTTTTCACTCCGATCTACTTCATTTCTATCTGTGCTGCCCCTGTACTTTTTATAGAATATCAGTTTCCTTTTTCCTTGGATTCTGTATAATCATCAAAAATTATTCAGTGAACCCCACTTCATGGACACAAGGAATAATACTAGGAGTTATGAGTTTTCGGGAACATGACTTACACTAGTCTCTAAAGGAGCTTTCAAACCAAACATGTATGGAAAACTTTAAGGCTGTGAATTAAATTCAACTAGAAAAAATGAGAAAAAAACTATAAATTTCTTAGAGCCATTTTCTCACACTCTGTTGTATGTACCACTAGAGCTGGATATGAGATTTTAAATGAAAATAATATTAAAGAAGATTCATTACCATCTCTTTTGTTACCATATCCAAGAACAAAGTCCTCAAGTCAGTCTATAATACCAGCAAAATTGGCAGCCTACTCTTTTGACAATTTCTAACATTTACAAACTTCAGAACCCCTGAGGGAACCTTAAGAAATCTTCCTATTCCTTTAGTCTACTGGCAGAAATCTACCCTTTAAGAAATTGGGAAGAAGGAATCATATCTTTAAGTGAGTTAAATGGTAAACTATTGAAATTTCCACCTATAGGACTTTGATGGTCAAGAAAGATAAAAATTAGAAGGGACACAGAACAAAGTGAATATTGTTGCCCTCAAACCTCTGAATTTGGAACAGGTCCTCCAAACACGGTGGCTTAAAGTTGGGTGGTATTGAGCAAACTGGGGCTACGACTGTGGAAGAGGACAGTGTCTCTAGAGTTACGGTGAGGGGCAGACCAAAGCTAGATATGGGGTATAGTGGGGTTGGCAACATCCTTCCCCCTTGGGACTCTAAGGCTAAGTGACAAGGAGGGGTTATAAAGGGTGAGGTTGAGACTTCGGCCTTGGAACAGTAAAAAGGGGCCTCCTGTAGCCAAGCATGGGGGAGGCAGGACTTCTCATCTCTTTCTTCCTGTTTCTCTCCTTTTTTCTCACTTGCTTTCCTTTTCCTCTCCCTGAACATTTTCCTTTGCCAAGTTGTACTGTGTGTGTGGCTGATCTTGGACAGCTGCAAATGTTAAGCTTTGACAGATACTCTCAGAATATCACGGCTTAAATAGCTCTGCCTCTTCTCACACTCTAAATAAACAAACTATTAAAGGATATATAAAAATTGTTGACTTAAATCCATGACACTGAAGTACAAAAGCAGAAAGGTTCAAAGACTGGTGATTTTTGAGAGCTGTGGTTCTGGGATCTTTGAAGTAATTACAAAAAATGAAAATTTATGGACAGGTGAGAAAAAAGATCTTAGCCCTTAATGGGATCTCTGCTATGAAAGTTTAATTTTTGTAACAGATGGAAGCATTTTAAAAAGTGTTTTGTTGATTAGTTTTCTTTTCTCTTCTTTTCTTTTTACATTACCCCAAGTTCCCTGTGGTACCCTATCACCAGCCCTAGATTTCTCTCTTATTTTTTATACTTTATTTATTTTAACATTAATTTTTTTAAAATGTTGAGTTCTGTATACCAAGATAAGGTCAAAACAGGTGCATGATTTAGACATAAAGGGTGATACTATAAGCAAATTAGAAGAGCAGGAGATAGTCTCCCTGTCAGATGTATGGGGAGGGGAAGAATTCATGACCAAACCAACAGAGAGTATTACAAAATGCAGAATAGATAATTTTGATTATATTAAATTAAAAAGCTTTCATATAATCAAAACTGATGCAATCAAGAATAAAAGGAAAACAGAAAGCTGGGAAACAAACTTTGTAGCAATTGTCTCTGATAAAAGCCTCATTTTTCAAATATATAGAGAATTGAGGCAAATTTATAAGAATATAAGCCATTCCCCAATTGATAAATGGTCAAAGGATATGAACAGGTAGATTTCAGAAAAACCTGGAAAAACTTGTGCACATGGATACAAAGTGAAATGAGCAGAACCAGGAAAACATTGTACATAGTATTAGCAATATTGTGTGATAATCAGCTATGAAGACTCAGCTCTTCTCAGCAACATGATGATCCAAGACAAGTACAAAGGACTCATGAAGGAAAATGCTATCGATATCCAGATAAAGAACTGATGGATTCTGAATGCAGGTCAATGTTTTTTTCACTTTATTCTTTCTCATGATTTTTTCTCCTGTTGATCTGTTTCTTCTTTCACAATCTGTGATGAATATGGAAATATTTTTTACATGATAGCAGATGAATAAACTATATGAAACTGCTTATCATTTCTAGAGGGAGGGAGGGAGAAAAATTTGGAACTGAAAATCTTGTAAAAATGAATGCTAAAAGTTTTCTGGACATGTAACTGCAGGAAAAAATAAACGTTGAGTTCTAAATTTTCTCCCTCCCCCCAAACCCTTCTCCACCAACTGAGAAAGCAAACAGCATTGTATCAATTATACCTGTGAAGACATGCAAAACATATTTCCATATCAGCCATGTTGCAAAGAAACAAAAAGAAAACAAAAAGAAAAAAAACAAGTTAAGTGAAAAAGAGTATGTACTTACAAGTAAATCTGTACTTACAAGTACATCAGTTTTCTCTCCGAAGGTAGATAGCATTTTTTATCATGAGACCTTTGAAATTCTCTTAGATCACTGTATGAGAGTAGTGAAGTTTTTCACAGTTTATCACCATTACAATATTTCTGTTCCTTTGTATGGTGTTTCCTGGTTCTGCCCACTACACTTTTAATCAGTTTATCTAAGTCTTCCCGGCTATTTGTGAAACCATTCTTCTCATCATTTCTTGTAGTACAGTAATGTTCCATCACAATCATATATTATGTCTTATTCAGTCATTCCCCAACTGATGATGGGCATCCCCTCAATTTCCAATTCTTTGTAACCGCAAAATGGACTTCTGCAAATATTTTTGGCCATATGGATCCTTTTGAGTTTCCGTGGTATTGCTGAGTTACAGAGTATGCACAGTTTGATAGCCCTTTGGAAATCGTTCCCAATTAGAACCCCCTTCTTGTAACAAAATACCAATCAGCACATTGGCCAAGTCTGGAAGTGTGTGCCGCATTCTACACCAACAATTCCTCATCTCTCTGTTGAGACACATGCTCCTTTAGTCCTCTGCAGCCATGTTTGGATATTTTACTAGTCAGAGTTCTGAAGTTTTTTGGTGTTATTTTCTTTACATTCTTATGGTCATCATACAAGTTGTTCATCTGGCTTTGAATCAATGGAAACTTTCCCAATATGTATCATGGGGTCATAAATTAGAGATGAGAGAGACCTTGGAAGTAAATTAATTCAACCCCCTCATTTTTACAATGAGCAAACTGAGGCCCAGAGGTTATATTTTGCCTAAGGTCACATAAATAGTGGCAGAGCTAATATTCCAACCCAGGTCTCCAGGTGAAAAATCTAGCCCCCTTTTCCCCCTCCAGAAACATCTTGAAGGGATGGGGTAGGGGAGGGGGAGAGAAGAGAGGAGGATTTGACCAAAGATGATTTTTTTTTTGTTTTTTTTTTTTTATTTTGTAATGTTTAACAGTCACTGCCATACAATTGTGATTTTATCCCCCCCACCTACCCCCCACTCCCCCCCCCTCCCCACGACTGCATACAATTCTGTATAGATTCTACATATACTTTCCTATTGAGTATATTTTCACTATAGTCATGCTATGTAGTCAGACTAAGATAAATGAAAGAAATCGTATAACACATCAGAACATGATACACAAACACATACACATACACAAACATGATCTGCTACAATATGTGAGTGACTTCCATATTTCTCTCTCTGAGTGTGGCAGGCATTTTGCCTTGAGATCCTCCATTGGGATTTTTTTTTTTTTTTTGGTAAGAAGTTCTTGTGTTATTACAAAAATCTAAGTCTACCAGAAAAAACTCTCACACACTGTGGTTGTTGCTGCAAAGATGATTTTTTTAATAGTTTTACATTTCTATGGAATACTATTTTGAATCCAATCTTTCCTCTCTCCTGGAGTTTTTTTTTTTTTTTACATCCATGTGTCTCTCCCAGAGAATCTCTGGAACCAACTCAGTAAGTCCCTTACTTATCATGTGTCCTGATCATTATTCCCTCAGTCAGTCAGATGTCAGTATCCCTCCTACACTGTCACGCAATATGCTCCTGACTTGGGTGGAAGCCAGGTTACACAGGAAAAGCATTTCACAGAAGAAAACCATCTCTGCAGGTTTAAGAGCAAAGTTTTTTTAAAAAATGGTTCTTAAAAGGAATATTTTGCTGTTTGTACAGCTGATGGGAGAAAATTCTAAAGCTTTAGAAACTTCAGAGGAGCTATTGTTGATGCTAACAAAGAGTAGAAGGTTCACACCATAGCAGAAAATCTAATCGTTTGCTTTAAAAAATTAATAGCATAATTCTTGGAGGAAAAAAGAGGCCACTTCCTTTACCGAATATGGGTCTTTCAAAGTACCGTTTTTGGACAATTTGCAGGTGAAAAACCACTAATTTAGCGAATGGAATGAACAAGAACACAGGGTAAGAAGGCGGAAGAAAGTTGCATTCTGCAAGGTCAAAGAAAGAGTCCAGTGCCCACATCAAATGAGCTAGTGGGTCCTTTGGAATATTGAAGTTTGAATACAACATGATAAAAAATTTGTTCATTCAAAAAGAATGATAGACATTGTAGACAGTGTCACATAGCTATTAAGGCAGTAAAGGCAAGTTGGTGAAATGGTTAGGACATTACACCATCAGGTAACAACTGAGTTCAAATACTCTCCCAGACACTCACTAGCTCTGTGACCACAGGCAAATCACGAAATCTTGCTGTCCTTAGGTTTTCAGCTGTAAAATGAAGAGTTAGGCTTATGGCCTCTGAAAATCCATTCTAGTTCTAAATCTGTGATCCCCTTAATCTGCATGGTTGAAATCACTGAATACTATTTCCAGAATAACATTACAGATCATTATCTTAAAACCTCTATTGAATTGTGGGAGCCAACTAATTCTACACAGAGAGTGAGAGCAGGAAGAAAGAGGAAGAGTAGGTTATTCACTGGTCAGAGAACTATCTGGTGGCCAAATAATTCCACACCCCCTCAGCTGGTTAATTAGTTAATTATTGGATGAGCTAGCTAACCCTTCAGTTAAGTGACTGATTCAATTGTATCTTTGTATAGGTTGCCTCTCCTTACCTCTGCCTCCTGGAATCCCTCACTGGCTTTAAGGCTTAGGGCAAATACCACCTCCTACAAGAGGCCTTCTCTAATTCGTGCCACCCAACTACTTTGTATTAATTTTGTCTATATTTTATATTTACTTGCTCTTATCCTCCCCCTCTCACACATATACCCCTGAGTATGATACTATTGAAGAAATGGGAGAAGGGCTGGTTTTTGGGTCTCATCTCTCTCTGCCCCTTAGTCACTTTCTAGGCCACAGCCCAAGAGCAGTCCATCAAAAGTCCATTTTTGGATTGTTCTTCTGGGCATCTGTGGAGGAGAGGGTGTCCTGAACTGATACCTGAGCAGCTCAGTGAGGCAGAGGCACAAAGTCAGATCTGAAATTGTTTCTAGAGCACTGTGGGACTTGGAGAAGAGACCTGGGAAGCTGTGAATCTAAGGCAGATGAGAAGAATGGACTGATGCTGACAGGAAGAACATGATATGGCATGAAACACAGCCCAGGTGAGATCAAGCAAAATACAGTTCTGTTGCTTTCTTCTCCCTCTCCTTTTAACATCTGGATGAAGAAATTAGAGTACAGAATAGTTATACCAAGTGGAAATTCAAAAGCCTTACACTTTCTTTGGATTTATTACTTCCTGATGGTTACACTAACTCACAGCCAACAAGAGTGAATTGTTAAATCCTGTGGATCACTGGGGTCTAAATGAAGAGGAGGGAGTACAACCATGGGTCAGCTCATAGAGCAGGGATGAGAGAGATTTTATATTTTTGGTCATTTGGGGAGGCATATTGCGGATCGTATCCTTAGACTTCTATTGAACCCTGGAAGCCAGCTACCACCACACAGGTTTGGGAGACATAGCAAGTGGTAGGAGGAGAGTAGGCTGTTTACTAGTCAGAGAACCATCTGGTGGTCAAATAATTCTGTATCCTCCCAGTTGGTTAATAAGTTAATTGCCCAATAAAGTTCTGCTTTCTGTGAATGGCAGATTGAAAGTGAACAAACCAGGTGTGGGTGAGCATCGCTGCATGCAGTTCTAGCCCACCATACTCTCCACACCACCTGTTAGACTCATCTGTGTAAAAGTGGGTTGGATAGAGCATGTACAGATATTCCTTTTCCTACTTATGACTGATCATGTGGGACTCAGGGGCTTTTTCGAGTCATGGGATGACCTTTTGCTGAAAGGATTTGTTTTGCTATGATGTGAAAAAAACCCTAAAATTTCCTTTGATTCTTCCCACCCGCACCTCCATCCCATCCTGTGACAGCAGCAGGGTGGCAGGGTGTTTCATGTGCTAAAAGAAGAAACAGCTTTAAGCTCTACTCTCTTGGCTATGATAACCCTCAAGGAGGTAAAATGTGGCTCCAGGGAAGAATGGGGAAGGACAGAGTCCTTTACTCTGTTTTCTCGGTAAGCTTGCTCATGTGACTGGTAATACTGTCTCTCTTGTGCTTCCTGTGTTGAATAAATAACCTTGTGGGCTCGAAAGGTTCAGATGTCTCTGTGTACAGTAGTGGAGTAACTGGTTGAGGCTTTGGCAGTGCCAGATTGGACTGGCAGCAAGAGATATTTCTACATAGAAGCCAGGCACCAAAAAAGAAGATGAACCAAAGCTTGGCTATTTGATGAGCTAGTGCTTAGCTAAGGTTAAATATAAATTGCCCAAATAGCAGTATTGGAAAAACTGCTCTATGTTTTAATTAGGTTTAAAGATTAGAGAAGTAGATAACAAGCATGTATTAAATACTTACTCTGAAATGGGCAATGTGCTAGACCTTGAAGTTACAAATAGAAGAAAAAAGGAAGATGCCTTGCCTTCAAGGAGCTTATATTATAAATGGTGGAAGACATAAAAAGAAAGCAGAAAAGGAGGAGGGGCACAACAGAAGCAGTACCCAGGTAGTGGCATGGTACCAAAGTCTTTAGAGGCAGAAATACAGTCAGGAGGGGAATTAAGCATGGATAGTTTGGGTTCATCCACATAAAGGAGGCTCTGAAAAGAATTCGCCAATGGTGATGGCGGGGAGGGATGCAAGCATTTATTAAATACTCCCTATATGCCAGGCATTGTGCTAAGTGCTTTATGAATATCTCATTTGATTCTATTACAATTCTCATTTTACAGTTGAGAAAACAGAGGCAACAGAGATAAATGACTTGGCCAGGGTAGCACAGTGTCTCAAACACAGTATCTGAGATCAGATTTGAATTCAGGTCTTTCTGATTCCAATAAATTAATCCACATTAATCAAGTGCCTACTATATGCCAGTCACTGTGCTAAGCTATGAGAATACAAAGACGTTAAAGATGGTTCCTACCTTCAAGAAGGTTACAGTCTAATGAGGGAGACAATGTACAAGTAATTATGTATAAACAAGATATATATATATACATACATACATATATATACATATACACACACACATATACATATACACATATATATATGTACATATATATATATATATATATATATATATAGGATAAAATGGAGATGATCTCAGAGAAAAGGTGCTAAGATTAGGGAAGAGGGAGAAAAGGCTTCTGGGAGAAGGTGAGATTTTAGGTGAGACCTGAAGGAAGTCAGGAGGTTGAGATGAGGAAGGAGAATTCTGGGCAGGAAGACAGATAGTGAAAATGCATGGAGTTGGGAGATAGGGTGTTTAATGTGAACAATGGCCAGGAGGGTCCTATCACTGCGTCGCAGAGTAATGGCTGCCATGATTCTGTTATGCTTAGGAATAAATTACCTGTCATCCTCAGTTCCTACTGTATATTGCATACCTGTTATGTCCTTCCTTTTGGGAAATCCCTAGATTGTGCATTATAATTTTAATATATATTATATGTATATAATTATAAATATGATTATAATTATTGTCTCCCCAAGTAGGGGCTATTTAATGAGCCAGTGAGTGTCAGAAAAGAGGGTCCCCTCTCAACAGAAGGCAAGCTACCTAGTCCTAAACTCACCTAGTCCCATGACTGGGTATAGGATAAGAAGAGGAGAGTGTCAAAGCAGGTCTGGTCTTCAATGCTAGATGTGTGCATGTTGCAGCCCCTTCTTAACTTTTTGTTGGTGGTGGTGCATATCATGGTCTCTTTTTGTCGTTCTGGTGAAACTTGTGGACCCTTTCTTAGAATTATGTTTTTAAATGCATAAGTTAAAATTCATGGTTGTAATGTTAATGAGAGTTAAAGATTTTCCCCACCCATTAATAGGTCTCAGGTGGAGCCCATTAAGGGAAACTTGATTGGGGAGGCTTGTTTTGTAGGAAGGCCCACACCTTTTGTTAATTTCTAATGAGGTCCTGGGTCCCAGTGATGGGAATCTGTTCACAGAGGATTGTAATTCCCTCTGGCTCTGAAAAGTGTATATGTACTCTGAGGTGAGGTTTTGCTTTGAGGTTCACTCTTTGGAAGAAGGTTTGTGTGCCCGGTGGACTCTGGGAAGCTATTAAGGAGTTGCCTGGCTTTGAAAACCTGGATGTTAGTTTTTTCTTTCTGGCAACTATGTACATATGTAATGGTTAGACAGATCTGTCTGATGATCTGTGATGTATGTATTGCTTATGGTCAAACAGTTAGAAGCCCTGTCTGTTGGTTTTTATTTCTCTCCTTGTATTTTCTCTCTTGGTATATGTGATTAAAGAAGATTGTTGACTCCTCAAAAGTTGCTTTTCCTTTTAGAAAAGCAGATGTAAGAACTTATGCTAGCAGGCCATCCTGGATGTGTCAGGGTGCTTGCTGTTACAAGGATATAATGACAAATAATTCTATTAAAACACATTCGGCAAAATACTTTCCCTATCCAAGTTCGCAGTCCCCTTCAAATCTATTCACCAGCCATGGACCCCAGTTTAAGAACCCCTAATCTCATGGAATATGGACTCCTTGAGGGAAGAAGTTGTTTCATTCTTTTTGTCTTTTACTCCTCTCTAATTAAACCCCTGCTGCACGCCCAGCAGTTACTGTTCCAAACCTATGCTCCTCAAGTGTCCCACACCATTCTCACAGGTACCTAGCCTCCTATCGTACCGAGAAAGATAAAGGTGATTAACCATGAATTTCTTTTCTCCTCTGCATCTCAACCACTTGACATCACCCCCATTCTTTCTTCTTTGCTTCTAGTGTCTGATGATCTCTATGCCAACACCAGCCTCTCTACGTGTACTCTCCATCCCATCCCCTATCTCCCAAACCCCTCTCCTAGCTGATTGTCCCCACAATCATCCTGTCTGTAATGTCTCTAACTATTGATTTCTTTCCTACACAGGCCTCCCTATTCTTAAAAAAATCCTCACTAAGCTCGATTATTTTCTCAAACTGTCATCCTATATCTATTCTTCCTTTCAAAGTCAAATTCCTAGAAGTTATCTGCTCTTATTGTCTCTGCTTTTCCTTCAAAATTCTATAATTTGGCTCCTGATTTCATCATTCAAAAGAAACCAAAGTTTTCCAATAATTCAAATATGATGGCTTTTCTGGGTCCTCAAGATGTTTGATCCTGTTATAGCACCTGACACTGTGGAGCGACTTCTCCTCCACGGAACTCCTCTGTATTTTTGTGATTCTGCTTTCTCTCAGTCCTTCACCTTCCTGATGCTACTCTGGAGTTTTCTTTGCTGAATCATCATCCAGATCTTACCCCTTATGGAGGCAATTAGAAGCACAGTGGACAAGAATAAGGATTCCACACATGGAATCAGGAAGATCCAAGTTCAAATCTTCCTTAGACACCAGCTGGTAAATCCTAGGCAAATTAGTTAACCTATGTTTGCCTCAGTTTCCTCAATTGTAGAATGGGGATTATAATAGCATGTACCTCCCAGGATTGTTGTGAAGATCAAATGAGATAATATTTATAAAAATCACTTAGCATAGTGCCTAGCATTTACTTTTTTCCTTTCTCCTAACTGTGGTACACTCAAAGTCTGAGCCCTGGACTCTCTTCTCTCTTTCTTTACTTTTGATGATCTCACCAGATCCTATGACTTTAATTATTATCTCCATGCCGATGACTCACAGATATATATATCCAACTCAAATCTCTCTCCTGAGCTCTGGTCCCACATTAACAACTGCTTATTAAACCTTAGTCTGAACGTGTCACAGGCATTTCAAATATAGTATGTCTAAAGATGAATTCATTATATTGTCCCCTAAATCCATCCCTTTTCTGAACTTCCCAGTTTCTATAAAGGGTACTACCATGCTCCTAGGGACCCAGCTTCACAACCTCAGTATAGTCATAAATTCTATACTTTCCCTCTTCTCACATCCAATCAATTATTTCCACTATCACATCTCTCACATCTGTTCTCTTCACTCCATTCTTACAGTTATCATCTAATTTTAGGTCTTTAACTCTGGCCTCAGAATTGGTCTCTCAGGCTTAACATGCCCCCTTCTCTAATTCATGCTCTGTGTGTTTGTCCTTCATTGCCAAAGAAGACCATGCCATCGGAGAAATAATGACATGACTTGCCCTTGACTTTATTTTGAGTGAGGGAGGGCTGTGCAGGTCACCAGCCTCACTTCTCCTCCAGAGTCATCTGAATCCAGTGACCAGATATTCATCAGAATGAATGGGGATGACCTTGGATGAGGCAGCTGGGGCTAAGTGACTTGCCGAAGGTCACACAGCTAGTGAGTGTCAAGTGTCTGAGGTGAAATTTGAACTCAGGTCCTCCTGGCTTCTGCACTGGTGCTCTATCCACTGCACCACCTAGCTGCCCTGCAAAGGGATTTTCCTAAAGCACAAGTCTTACTATTATCCCCCTGCTCAATAAACTCAGACGTCTCCCTATTACTTCTAGGATCAATACAAATTTCACCGTTTGACATTTAAAGCTCTTACCAAACCAAGGTCCAACGTATCTTTCCAGTCCTCTTCTATTTTCCTCCACACACTCTATAGTCCAGTCAATTAACTTAGCTGTTCCTCATGCAAAAGATTCCATCTTCCTCTTCTTTACCTTTGCATATAGCCTGCCTACCTTGCCTAGAATGCATTTCCTGGGTAGTCCTCCCCCACCAAAAAAATTACATCATATTTATGCATCTATTATATATATCTATATCTTTGTATATACTTGTACATGTAACATGTCTGATAGACTGTAAACTCCTTCAAGTCAAGATGTTTTGCTATTTATTTCTCCCTTTTAATACAATGTTTGACGTAGAGGGATGGAGACTGCCCTTCTCACTTTCTTGGTATAGAGAATTTCCAGGTGAGGAAATTCCTGCTAGCAGTGTGGGATGGCAGCTTCTTTGCAATCTGTAGATCTTAGAGAATCTGTCAATAGCTAGATCTATCTAATTGATAGAATTTAGAGAATTGCCTAGAGCATTAAGAGCAGACTTGACCAAAACCACCCAACCAGTTTATATCAGATTTGGGATATGAAAGCAGGTCTTCCTAGCTCCAAGGCCAGCTCTCTCTCCACTATATCACTGTGTCTGTTTACCTGACAGCAGTTGCTGAATACGTGTTTATTGATTGGCTAATTGATTAGTATACACCTTCCTGGCACACAACAGGAACTTTATAAATGTTTTCTGCATTTAGTAAAATGTTAGCATTTAACAATATATAAAGGGAAAGAAGTAATTATTAAGCACCCATTATGTACCAGGCACTGCGTTAAACACTTTACAAATATTATCTCATTTGGTTTTCACAACAATCCGGAAATAGGTGCTATTGTAACCTCCTTTCACAGTTGAGGAAACTGAGGCAAGCAGAGGTTAATGGCTTGCCCTGGTCACATAGCCAGTAAATGTCTAAGGCTAGATTTGAACTCAGGTCTTCCTTCTTGGAGGCCCAGCGATCTATCCATATTGCCACCAAGTTGCCTGGGGTTCTGTGTTGGAGAACTAGATTGAGGAAAGACTTGAATGTGAATATAGCAAGGTTAAGATTCAGGAAAGGCCCTCTAAGGGGCAGAAATGAGAACTTGCAGGAACCCCCCGAAGTGGTATGTATTTGCCCAGGTAACTTATGGGCCCTAGACATCAATTTTCTGGCCTACTTTCTCCTATGTCTTTCCCTTTCTGAGCACAGCTGACCTATGACTGGAGTTCGTGAGAGTGGGTTTTCTCAACCTTGGGGGTTACCTGATTAGTAATCCCAAACTCAAGAATAACTAAGTTTGAGAATTATAAGGTTTCCTAACACGAGAATAATTAAAACAAACTGAAATGGAGATCATGTTGTATATGCAATATTTTGCACCTACAGTCCACCACCAGAAAGATGGAGATGTGTTTCATCATTAGTTCTCTGGAACCAAAATGAGATATTATGTATTATTTGAATTCTGGTGTCTTTTAGTTTTGTTTCCATTTATATGGCCGATGTCTTTGTACATATTGTTTTTCTGACTTTCTTCCCTCTGCATTAGTCCGTATGAGTCTTCTTGCACTGGAGTTCTTCATCTTCAGCATTTCTTACATTACAATAATACGTGATATAATATGCAATAATTACATGATATAACATAATTCATTCAGTCATTCTCTAATAGATAGGCATTTCCTTTGTCTCTAGTTTCTCATTAATACTAAAATGTTACTGTGACCTATATACAGTTATTCCTTACACATGTGAGAATTAGGGGCACAGAGCCCCTGAAATCTGGAAAAATCTGCATAAAACTTTTTGGCTTTCCCTTCATACCAGAGAAGAAGTCTGAATTTTTTTCTTTTTTTCTTTTATGGAGTATATTCAGTGCCTTATTGTCAAATTTGGATTAAGAGTTTGGTCATAGGCTCTGTGTTGTCTGCTGGCCTTTCCATGTCATCTGCAGCTTCTGATAAACTCCCAGGAAATTCCCATTTAATTTCTTATGCCATCCTGTGATATATCAAAACCACGATGGGGAAAGTCGAGATGAGGAAGGAGTAATTGTAGTTTGCTTTGTATACATTTGTGTTCATGCGATCTCCGTCATTAGATTGTAAATTACTTGAGGCTTTTACCTCCTTTTTTTCTTTTAATCTCCAGTGATTAACGCAGTGCTTGGCACGTAGCAGATGCTTAATAGACGCTTATTGATCGATTATCCTATTTGATCCTCACGGTAAGTGTGAAGAAGGTGCTATTATTATTACCATTTTACAGGAGAGGAAACTTTCTCGGGAGACTGAGAAAGCTTCAGTGATTTGCCCAGGGTTACAGAGCTAGTTAGTGCCTGGCGCTGGCTTTCAGCTTAGCTGTACTTTGAGTCCAAGTCCAGTATCCACTATGCTACATAGCTGCCTTGCCTCAGTGACATATTATTGTGCCATAAGAGATGATGAATATGAAAAGAGAAAAATGGACAGACTTATGAACTGATACAGTGAAATAAGCAGAATCAAGAGAACAATATTCATTATGATGACAATTATATAAATAAGATGACTCAAAGGAAGTCAAATTCTGGCAGATTCGGGGAGAATTTAGATCATTAGAGAGAGGGGGCTTCTGTGAGGAATTTGGGACAATTTGCTGGAACTATAAAAGGATTTGGAATAGTGTATAAATCTTCTTAGGTGTATGGGACATTTTAAAGAGAGCAGTGCTAAGAATTTCTCAAAAGAAAGGGACAGTCTGCTGGGACTTGTTGGGATGTATCACTGAGTAGTGTTCAAGGAGGAAAGTTTGACGGATCATATTCAGAAGTTCATACGCCCTGGATCCTATATTGCAGCCCTGAAGATGTCTCTTGATGCTATCAGAGCTAAAGATGTGTAGTTCTGAGAAAGTATTCTCAATGCTTGTGGGTCTGAGAACAGACGAAGATCTGCTTATGACAACATAGGCTCAGATATAAGAATGACATACTGAGGCTCGGAACCACACATTACCTCACTGGTTTCTCATCAAAAGGCACTATTCTTTGCATTAATCCTCATGTGCTCTCTCTGTCTCTTTGTCCCTCATTGTCTCTGTCTCTCAGTCTCAGTCTCTATCTCTTTGTCTCTATTTCTCCCTGTATTTTCTTCTCTCTCTCTCTGTTTCTATCTCTTTCCTCCTCTCCCCCAGCCTCTGAAAAGGAATAGATAGATTGGAATAGATGGTCCAGAAAATAATTTCGCCTTGAAATGGTCCTTGGACCAAGAAAGTTTGAGAGTAAGCATTTTGAGTGTGTTTTAGAAAGCTTAAGTACACAGGGAGGTATGGAAAATAAAATCTAGAATCATAGGGTCATAAGTAGAAAGGACCTTACAAGTTATCTGACTCATTCATCCCCTACCTGATGAATGAAGCCTTTCTCTAATAACCTTAAGGGGAAAGCTTTGATAACATATATTAGTACTACAGGTAATTGTTTCCCTATGGCTTCTTTCTACTATGACATAGTTGTGGGGATTGTGCCTTTATCATAACCCTTACATTTCATGTTGTAGAGAGAGAGAGATTGCTTTGGAAGGGAGAAAGCAAAGTTTTGAATATACCTTGCATTTCATTTTGGTAGCTTTTGAGTTCAGAAGAAATTCTTACTGGTGAACCTTTTAGTGATCCTGGTTAAGGGTCTTGGTAACACGTGCATAATGTCCTGGCTCTAGATACAAAAATTCTTGAGTTCAATTCTGGCCCCAGATACCTACCAGTTGTACGACATCGGGCAAACTGCTTTAATAGCTGTTTGCCTTAATTTCCTCCTTTGTAAAATGAGGATAATGACACTAAACTCAGGGTTGTTGTAATGAAAAAATGAGATGTTTGTAAAGTGCTTTACAAATATTGAAGTACTATAAAATGTAATCTATTATTATTTTTATGTTGACCATAAAACAGCAGACAGATAACCACAATGACCATCCAGTTCTGGACCAAAATTCTTACGTTTCTTCCATTTTTCTAGATAAGCTAAAGTCACTTAACCTATTACTGCTTTGATTTTTTCATCTGTAAAATGGGAATGTTAATAATACCTACCTCCTAGGACTGCTGTAAGGATAAAATAGGATAATATTTATAAAGTGCTTTGCAAAAGTGCTTAAGGTGCTATTCTAATGCTAGGTCTTATTATATTGATTATAAAATATTCTTATAATATTGATCATAATGACAGATAACTACCAGAAATGGTCAATCCTAGATTAAAATTCTACTGCTACTTCAACTTTTCTAGGTGAATTAAGAATGTCCTTTTCAAACTTGCCACTAAATGGTCAGAAACACCAGACCCATGTCTACGATTAGGACATAATTCCACATCCTGGGTATTTCAGGAGTAGCCAGTGAAAGAATCAAAAAAGAAAAAAAGGAACAGAATCACTGGGGTTCTCCAATGTTTTGCCTAGGCCTGTCCCTCAGATCTCAAGAACACTCAAAAAGTAAAATTATAACCCTACCTATAATTAGATAGACTTGTAGCTTGGGGCTGGATAAAAAAAAGGAGGGAGCACTTTTAATTTGGACTTTCCATTTTCTCTCCCCTTAAAAGGTGAAAGCCCCAGTATTAAGCTAATGTAAATGCCTTTAAGGTCTAAATGTCCTAAGTTTAAATATCCCAGGGCTGAGGTGAATCTGCCCTCATTTGACCTTGCATAGACTTTCCCATTACCTCCTTAATTAGAGGGCTTATAGATAAAGAAAGCTATAATACATATTATTGCAAACCTGTGTTTCTCAGGACATGATGAACACGCCAGCAATTCGGAGGTTCTTGAGGTCAACTTTTATATCCCCCTGGAGTTTGATATACCTCGCTTCAAATATCTCATTTTCTACCAGCTTCTAGCATTATCCCTTTTTTTGGAAAGAGGTCAAGTAAGCTGTATCTGGCTACACAAAAGGTTTTTTCCAATGGATTTAAGTAGTTCCAGGCACAATCCTAGGCATTCAGTAAATACTTTTGGAATTGACTTAAGGTACTTAGTATCCTACTGGACTGTAGTTTTTACTATGGTTCACTGTCCCTTAGGATATGTCATTAAGTATTTATTGCAAGCCTATAATATGTTGAGGTCTATTCGAGCTAAGTACTTTGGGGAACCACAGAGAGCTTACAAGCTCGTTAGGAGCACATACAGGTGGGGCCAGACTATTGAAGGTCTTGGAAGCTAGGCTGAGGAGATTGAACTCCATTTGATAGGGAAAAGGTAGTCATTGTGATAATGATATGACAAAAATAGCATCTTGAAATATAATTAGCATCTAATAATACAAGAATAACTCTAAATACTCTCTTCTCATCCTAACTATAGTGAGATATCTCTTATGCATATGGGTTGGAGTATTGGAATAATTTTCACCAATTTTTATAGTAAAACTTCTTTTTTTTCTTTCATTCAGCCTAGGCAGGAACTAGGAATATTTTGCCTGAGGAACACAAGGCTTGGTGAGGGGGAGACAGTACCTGTCTTCAGGTATTTGAAGGCCTAGCATGCAGAAGAGGCTTTAGTTGTCTTGTCTTGGTCCCAGAAGACAAAATAAGGAACAGTGGGTAAAAGTTGCAAAGGGGAAAATTTATTTCTGTTTGTTGAGAGAAAAAATTTCTAATAGTTATACCTATTTAAAGATTAAACTGTATGCCTTTTGGAGTGCAGGATCTCTTTTGCTAGAGGGTTTCACAAAAAGGACAGATGACTGCTTATGTAAGTACGATGGGGAATTCTATAAAGGTTGGACTATATGGACTTTACTGTCATAGTCTGTCTCTAAATTCTGTGATTTTATGACCCTAAAACAGTGACTTTCAACCTTTTTTAGAATTGGGACACCATATTGATAATTCTTCCTACCTTCCAGGAGTGCCACGTAAGTAGTCTGTGTGGTGTATTGAATAAAGCATTGGATTAGACATCAGGAAGACCTGAATTCAATCCCTTCTTAGATATTGACTAGCTGTGTGATCCTACTCGTCACTTAAAATCGCTATGCCTGAATACTTATCTGTAAATTAAAACAAAATAAAGATTTTACTGATATCTTTTGTTTTGACATTATCTTCATTTCTAAATATATACCTCCTCCCAGGATTCATTGCATATAACAAAGAATAAAAATAAGAAAAAAAACCCAGTTCATCAAACCAACCAATTATACCAATGTTGTGCTTGATACCACATGTAGTATATAACCCTCTCTGCCCCCTCCTCATCATTCCTCTAGTCTACAAAGAAGAGAAATAAGGGAAATACATTTTAAAAATTTCTTCCCTGGGGCCAATTCTGTTGTTAAAATTACACCTCTTAGTTTCATTTTCTTATTCTTTACATTGTTGTGGTCATCATGTATATTATTTTTCTGGTTTTATTTTCTTCATTCTTTATCAATTCACATAAGTCTTCCCATGCTTTTCAAAATAATTAAACTAGTTTGCAATTAATTTGCTTATTTTAAAACAGAAAGTAGATTTAAATTCAATTAAATTTTAGAATACTTGTTGAGAAAACTTGAGAGAGTCTTGGGTACCATCAAAAAAGATTGGGAATCATTGCCCTAAATTCTCCAGTGTTGTTATTGGAAGTAGTAGCAAATCGGGACGAGCCACTACGATTGTAAGTTTTGCAGCTTGAGTAGAGAGACATGCAGATCTAGTCTCCAAGGCCATTGAACATGAGATGGGCAAACCCAAGAGGACCCAGGCTGATTATTCTTTGTCACTAGATACAGAGTTTGCTTATATAGCATTTACCTTTCCTCGTGCTCCTTAGATACAATGATTTAACAATTTCCTTGAAATGCAGAATTTTTTTGTCCTCATGACTTGTTATTTGGGTCCAAAAGGAGCTTTCTCAGAGTTTGTTCATGGCATCTTTATTTGGTTCAAAGTATACATGTGTAAACTCCTTCTTTTCCCCTCTTTAACTTGTAGGTTTGCTCTTAGATATGCCTGGGTAAATACGTCCCTTTCACTATAAAGTAAGAAGGTCCATGCTGCTTCCATGTCAAGTAATAGAAAGAACAATGGTTTTGGAGTCTGGGGTCCTGGGTTCAAATCTTGGCTCTGATACTTTTTACCTCAGTGGTCTTGGCAAGTTATTTAACTTCCCTGGGCCTCAGTTTCCTCATCTGTAAAATGAAAGGGTTGGGACTAGATAATCTCTGAAGCCCCTTCCAGCTCTAGAGCTATGATCTTATCTCCAAGGATGGAGGACTTAGCCCTTGTACCCAGTTGAAATGGGCTTAGAATACCTCCCAAAGGACCCTGAATCCTGGAGATGCAGAATCTTTGGTCTTCATCCAATTGTGGCCCATCTATGTGAAGCTTCTAAAAGCCGCTGAGGAGACTCCATATGATCAAGAGTACATTTTATCACTTTGGAAACTGTTAGTAAATTATAATTTCCATTACTTGATTCATATAAAATTTATACATATTGGGATGTGTGTACTATTCAGTGATAACTAGCACTTCTGGTCTGAAGGCTTACTGAGATCTTTTCAGGGCTGCTCATCTACTTTTGGTGTCCACCTGGCACTCAACTCTCACCTTAGCTCCAAGAAGCTGTAACTTGTGTAGTGGCCACACACCAGCAAACCATCTCAGCAGATGGGCTAAAACCAGGTTGAGGGCAATCAATGGGCCTCAAACCCATTGGTATTGGGGAATATCTACCCCAGGCATGTGAAAACTCCCACCCCAATGGATGAGAACAATAACTGTGAAAGTGGCTGAAGCAGCTACTGTGGAACACTTAGAGCTTGGTCAGGCATTGAAGACGGCAAGGTCATCCATTGCATCCTGGATCATCACCAGTTGTCTGACTTTTGTCTTGCCATCAGACTTTGACAATTCTGGGAAAGTGACACTGACAACTTTGTGCAACTCTACCTCACTGAAATCCAATTCATGCCCAACTCAAAACATCACAGAGCATTTTGGAACTATGCCCAAAGGGCTATAAAAATGTACATACCCTTTGACCCAGCAATACCACTTGTAGGGCTGTATTCCAAAGAGATCATAAAAATGGGAAAAGGACCCATATGTACCAAAATATTTATAGCAGCTCTTCTTGTAGTTGCCAAGAACTAGAAATCAAGGGGATATACCCATCAATTGGGGAATGACTGGACAAGTTATGGTACATGAATATAATGGAACACTATTGTGATATAAGAAATGATGAGCAGGTAGACTTCGGGAAAACCTGGAAAGACTTATATGAACTGATGTGGAGTGAAGTGAGCAGAACCAGAACATTATACACAGTAACAGCCACAGTGTGCAAGGACTGACTTTAATAGACTTAGCCTTTCTCCACAACACAAGGACCTAAAGGATTCATGATGCAAAATGCCATCCACATCCAGAGAAAGAATTACAGAGCTGGAACACAGAATGCAGCAGACTATTTTCTCTTTTGTATGTTTCATTGTGCTTTGTTTCCATTTATTATGATTCTTTTACACACTAAAATCCTAATCTATGTTCTTGCAGGCTGTGACAGAGGAACAAGTTCTAGTAGGTGCTAAGAAATCAGAAAGGTTTTAAACCACAGTATGATGGAAGGCACACTGGCTTTGGAGTTCAGAGACCCTGGCTTAAATCCTGTGTCTGATCCTCAATGCAAATGTGATGTTCAAGTCATTTAACCTCTCTAAGCCTCAGTTTCTTCATCTGTAAATTCAGAGGGTTGGACAAGATAATGTTTGAGGTCCCTTCCAGTTCTAAGGCTATGATCCTAGGAGCCTTTCCCAGTTTCCATCTTTCTTGCCAGTCCCTTGCCCAGGGCCTTCCTTCTGAAATGGCCTTCCATTGAGGCGGTATGTAGCTTGTATGTACAAGTTTTTGTCTATTGTGTCCCTCACCATAATGCAAACTCCTTGAAGGCCCAGACTGTGTTTTTGCCTTACTTTGTGCTTTCAACTCATAGCACAAGGCCTGCCTGGCACATAATAATCACTTGATAAGTGTTTGTCATCGACTGGTAAGTACAGGCCTGGTGACAGCCCATAATGTCAGATGTCTGAGGATTTATTTTGTTAAGCTGCAAAGCTCCTTCCTAGTTTGCCTGAAGGGTGCTGTGTTGTTTTGTTTTTTGTTTTTTCCATAGTAGCTCTTGAAGACCATTATCTAGGTCACAGGAGCATTGGGATTACTTTGGGAGAAGGGAAATCCATAGGGATATTCCATCAAGTATGTATTATTCCTAGATATTTGCACTTTTTATTTTTTACTTTGTAGGATCATGGATTTAGAACTGTATAGAACCTTAGAGGCCATCAAGGCCAACACCCTTATTTTACAAATGAGGAAACTGAGACCGAAGAGGTTATGTGCGACTTCAGTCACACTGTTATTATGAATCTGAGGTGGAATTTTTTTGGGGGGGGAGGGAGGAGAAGGGGGCAGATAGTTATTTAAAAAATATATATCACTGTGAAATCTGGCAGTATCCAATCTGTTCCAATAATTACTCCCTATGGTCAGTATCCAAGCAGCCAGCTTTTTTCAGAGGAAGGTTTAGTTATCCCTATACAAGTGATACATCAAAGTTGTTTAATGAGAAGCACTAAGTTCCTTTAAATCTACTCTGAGGTAGATTTCATACCTATGTCAGACTGAAATCAACATTCGATATCTCACCAACAAAATCCTACTGTAAGAGGTAGAAAGAAGAATTCCATTTAAAAGAATTGTAGAAGAAATAAAACCCTTGGGAGTCTACCTACTAGCTTTATATTCCCAAATCCAATTAAACATATTTTCACATTAGTCATGTTTTATAGAAGAATTAGAATGAATGGGAGGAACCGTGAGAAAAAAAAACCAAAACAGAAAAAGAGAGCAAATAGTATACTTCGCTCTGCATTGAGACTCCACATTTCTTTCTCTGGATGTGGATGGTATTTTCTATCATGAGTCTTTGGGAGTTGTTTTCGGTCTTTGCATTGCTGAGAAGAGCTAAGTCTATCAAAGTCAGTCATCACACAGTGTCGCTGTTACGATGTTGCCCTGGTTCTGCTCACTTCACTCAGCATCAGCTCATATAAGTCTTTCCAGGTTTTTCTGGTCTGCCTGCTCATCATTTCTTATAGTACCATAGCATGACATTCATATACCACAACTTGTTCAACCATTCCCCAGTTGATGGACGTCCCTTCAATTTCCAGTTCTTGGCTACCACAAGAAGAGATGCTATAAATATTTTGATACATATGGGTCCTTTTCCCATTTATATGATCTCTTTGGGATACAACCCTAGAAGAGGTCTTGCTGGGTGAAAGGGTATGCACACTTTGGTTGCTCTTTGAGTGTAGTTCTAAATTGCTCTCCAGAATGGTTGGATCAGTCCACAACTCCACCAACAATGAATGTGTTCCAATTTTCCCACATCTCCTCCAGTGTTTATAATTTTTCTGTTTTGTCACATTAGCCGATCTGATAGGTGTTATGTGGTACCTAAGAGTTGTTTTGGAAGCTGAAATACTTTGGCAGCATAATAGGAAAACACTGGGAAAACCTTGATGTTGGGAAAGATTGAAGGCAAATGACAAAGGGGATAGTGGAGGAAAAGATGGATAGATGGCGTCATGGAAGCAATGAACATGAGCTTCAACAGACTCAGGAAGATAATGTAGGAGAGGAAGGTCAGGTGTGTTATGGTCCATGAAGTCAAAAAAGAGTTAGAAATGACTGAACAACAACAACGTTGTTTCCTGAGAATATGGAGGAATAAATACTCCTTCCTTTTCTTAAAGTGATCAGAGGTAGCTTGGAAGGAGAGGAGCCCAGATAGAGGCTTTTCTGGGGGGAAAAGTGTTGAGAAAACAACTCATTTTTTAACTGAAAGTTCACAGCATATCACCTCTAGTTACCATGCAATTCTAGCTCTTGCCATTTAGAGCAGGTGACTGGTTTTCCAGTAGTTTCTTCTTCTGCTCTGGTTTCTAAGAAGGATGTTTACAAGTGATCCTGGTAGTGCACGGTGCAACACAAAAGAAACCATGAACCAAACATTGGGACACCTGGGTTCTAGTCTCATTCCTGCCTTTAATTAGATGAGGTAACATTAGACATATCAATTTACCTTTGTGAACCTCAGTTGTCTCATCTGTAAAAAAATGAGCCAGTTGGGTGACTTTCTCAGCTCCTTTTCAACTCTAAAATTCTACAATTCTTCAACTTATGAATGTGTTATATTCTAAAAGTTTGTAAATCTTTCATTTTGATCTAATATTTTTCTTTAGAAACAGTGGTAGAAGTGGTGGCTTCCCAGATGATTACAGAAAAGACTACTTAATCATTAACTTGGTGGGATGAGCACACCTCTGATTTCATTGGTAAAGGGAACTCTTAGGAAACTGCTTCTACCAATTTTGTGGTTGTTCATTTGTTTTCTGACTCTTCATGACCCCATTTGGGGTTTTCTTGGCAAAGATACTGGAATGGTTTGCCATTTCCTTCTCCAGCTCATTTCACAGATGAGGAAATGGAGGCAAATAGGATTAAGTGACTTTCCCAGGATCACACAGCCTGTAAGTGTCTGAGGCCAGATTTGAACTCAAGAAGATGAGTCTTCCTTCCTCCAGGCCTGACACTCCATCTACTACACCAGCTAGCTGCCTCTCTACCAATGTAGAAAACATCTATTCTGCAGCTTGTAGTGTATTAGAGAGTTGCCTTGAGATATTAAAAGGCTGAGTGGCTTGCTAAGAACTACAGAGGCAACGACTTAAACTTCGGTCCCGCTGGCTGAATCTCTCTGTGGTAGACCATGCTATCTCTCAATGACATGGGTAAAGTATAGTACTAATAGTGCTGCATAGCCTAACCAGCATTCAGCACAGTGCCTGGCACGTAATGGGTACATAATAAATGTTTATTGGTTGATAGATTAACTACCTTTTTTCTGTTATGTCTATGAAAAAATGCTGCCCGAAGTCTGAATGGAGATAGTAGGAAAAGGTCTCCCTTTGTGGATGTTCAGAGGATGCTTTTAAGATTGCAGTATTCTCTTCCACATTCTTCTTTCCTACCACTGAGTCTAGGGAGATTTGGTGGTTTCATCAGTAGGCTGGAGGATGTAGAGAAGGGACTCCAATGTTGCCAGGACAAAGTGTTCTGAGGTCGTACTCCAGGGTCCCTGAAAACATGGAGGAATGAACATTTCTTCTTTTTCTTAAAGTGACTGGAGGTAGCATTGAAGTTGAGGAGCCCAAGTGGAAGCATTTGGGGAAAAAAGTATTGAGAAAACAGCTTTGTGAAAAAGGGTGAGTCCCCTAGGGGTACTTTTCTCAGGAGTAAGGCTCTCTCTCTCTCCCCCCCTTCCATTTCTCCGTCCCTCCCCCTCTCCCCCTCTTTCCCCTCCTCCCCTTTCTCTCAGGACAGTCACCTGTAGCAACAGGGTAGCAATAAATAATAATTTAATGGATTTAGAGATCAGTGAGACCTCAGAAAACAACTAGTTCAAACTCCTTGTTTTACAAATCAATCAAATAACAAGTGTTAATTAAGTGTCTACTATGTGCTACCACGGGGGTGGGGTGGGGGAACCTACAGCCTCGAGGCCACATGTGGCTCTCTAGGTCCTCAAGTGCAGCTCTTTGACTGAATCCAAACTTCACAGAACAAATCCCCTTAATAAAAGAACTTGTTCCATAAAACTTGGACTTGGTCAAAAGGCCGCACCTAAGGACCTAGAAAGCCACATGTGGCCTTGAGGCCAAAGATTCCCTACCCCATTAGGCATTGTGCTTATTATTGAGGAAACAAAGGTATTTGTGAAAATAGTACCTGCCTTCAAGGAATTTATAGTTTAGCCAGGAGAGACAACATGATTTTATATAGTTATGTTCAAAATAGGTACAAAGTTAATACAAGGTGATTTATGTGGGAAGAGGCACTTGTGGTTGGGGAAATCAGGAAAAGCCACATTTAGAAGGGAATATTTGAGCTGAAGGAAAACTAGGAATTTTGCGAGACAGAGCATATTTCAGACATGGGAGACAGTCCAATGTGAAGAAACGGGTAGAAGATTCAGTGCCATGTATGAGGAACCAGAGGAAAAAAACTAGGTTGGCAGTGTACATGGAAGCAGTGTGCATTAGGAGATGATAAGACTACAAAAGCTAGGCTGGTTTCAGGTTTTGTAAGGCTCTATCAAACGGAGGAGTTTATATTTGATCTTAGAGGTCATGTAAGAAGCCACCAGAGATTTTGAAGAGGGAAGTGAAAGACTTGTGCTTTAGAAAAATTTGTTTGGCAGCTATGTGGGAGATGGATTGCCAAGGGAGAGACTTGAGGCAGGGACCAGTTAGAGGGTCTTGTAATATTCCAAGTGAGAGGTAATATGGGCCTAAGCTACATTGGTCATATGAATAGAGAGAAGAGGAGAGATAAAAGAGAAGTTGCAGTGGTAGAAATAAGATTTGGCAACTGAGACGATATGTGAAATCAAGGATGATACGATGATTGTGAACTTGGGGGAATGGAAGAATGGTGGGGCCCTCAACAGAAAATGGGAAATTTAGAGGTTGGGTGAGATTAGGTAGGGGCAGGTTAGAGAATATATTGAGTTCTCTTTGGGACATGCTTGTACGTCTAGTTTGGAATGTTTAATTGGCAGTCGGTGATGCAGGTCTACAGCTCAGGAGAGAGGCTTGGGCTGGATATATAACTCTATGAGTTATCATCATACAGATAGTCAATTCAATCCAGAGGAGTTGATGAGGTCCCTAAGAAAGTATGTGTAGAGAGAATAAAAGAAGGCACAGAAATGAGCTTTGGAGTACAACCTGCTGTTAGTGGGCATATGGTGGATGATGATTCAGTAAAGGAGACTGAGAAGAAGCCATCAGAGGGGTAGGGGGACAACCACAAAAGCAGTCAGAGAGAGGAAGAAAGACACAGAGTGAGAGAGCGAGAGCGAGAGAGAGAGAGAGAGAGAGAGAGAGAGAGAGAGAGAGAGAGACAGAGACAGAGACAGAGACAGAGACAGAGACAGACAGACAGAGAGACAGAGAGAGACAGAGAAAGGGGGAGAGAGGGGGAGAGGGAGAGGGAAAGAAAAGAGAGGAAGAGGGAGAGAGAAGAGCATCTAGAAGGAGTGATCAACACTGGCACATTACAGTGTGGTCAAGAAGGATAAAGCTCAGAAAAGGCCACATCTGATAATGGGATGATAAGAGGTCACTGGTGACTTTGCACAAGGCAGCTTCAGCTGAGAAACCAGATTGTAAAAGGTTTAGATAGGAGTAAGAGAAAAGTGAAGGCGATGAGAGTATGCAGTCAAGCAAGCATTTATTAAGCACTTAATCTCATAGTTACTAAACACTCAGTTAAGCACATCTCTTGCCAAACACTGTATGAAATGCTGGAAATACAAATGGAGGCAAAAAGTGTCTGCCTTCAGGGAGCTTACTTTCTAATGGGGATAAAAGGGAGTAGTAAGAGGCAACAGAGAAGGAATCAGTAGATAGGGAGAGATTAAAGATTAGAGAGAAGGGAAGTAATTATGAGGGTTATCTGTTGGAGAAGATAGGAGGGGATGGGATATAGGGTACGTATAGAAGATCTGGCTTTGGTATGTAGAGGCTAGAGTCCTGGAGGAGAGAGAATATGGGTGATGTCAAGGACTTGGGAGCAGAGAGAAGGGAAAAAGAGGGAGTTCACATGTTTTCTCTGTGAACAGATGAGATCTTTAGCTGGGAGGGTGTTGCTATACTGGTTGTTGTATGACTGAAACCTGAACAGTATACTAGCACCATGCCAGGAAATGGAAATGCTTCCATTTGAATTGTCTTAAGAAGATCCTGAAGATCACCCGGCAGGATAAGGTACCAGACACTGACATCCTTTCTTGAATTAAACTGACAAACATTGAACTGTACTACAGAGGGGGCAATCATAATGAGCTGGCCACATTGTTGTTTGAATGATAAACATATGCTTGCCTAAAAGACTATTTTATGGAGAACTCATAGGGTAAGTGCTCACATGGTGGTCAGAAGTGATACAAGGTCACTCTCGAGGTCTCTTAATTTTGGAATTGATTGTGTGACATGGGAGACACTGGCACAGGACCGCTCAGCATGGCATGCCCTCCTCAGGGAAGGTGCTGTGCTCTCTGGGCAAAGCAGAACTGAAGTGTTCAAAAGAAACACAAGATGCACAAATTTAGAGAATGTGCTCCAAATGTTCACATGAACTACTTGCACCCAACCTGCGGTGGAGCATTTTGAGCTCATGTTGCTCTGATCAGCCATAGTTGGACGCGTTGTAACTTAATTCTAACATAGTGATGTCATTTTGGTTTTCTTGAGAATGAACAACAGCCAGGCAACCAACCAACAGAGAAGGCTTGGCTTTGGCATGTAGAAAGACAAGCTTGGAGAGAGAATACGAGTTGATAGTAAGGACCTGGGAATGGAGAGAAGGGGAAAAGAGGGAGTTCACGTGTTTTCTCCTAAAGTAAGAGGTAAGATCTTTAGCTGGGAGGGTGGGTAGTGTCAAGGTTATTTAGGAAAAGAGGAGAAGGTTTAGAAGTCACTCTAGGCGCAGAGATAGAGAATAAAGGAGAAAAAACATTGCCTGACTGTGGGAATAACCCAGTTGACATTGGATAACAAATTTGTAGTGGATCCAAGAAATTGAGGACTATGAAAATTAAGTGAATTTTTCAAAATCTCACACATATATCAAGGACAAAGCTGATAACCATAGAAATTATTCTATGAAACTATTCACTAGACTATGAGTGTCCAGATCACTCATAAATCAAGTGTTTGTAAGTAGGAGATGATTCTCTACATTTTGTGTTTCTACCGTACCTGCTTATAGGACTATAGCATTATTTTTTACATACATACATATACATACATATTGTGTGTGTGTTCATCATTCGTTGCTGAAGAAGACCATGATGTCAGAGACATGATAACATGACTTGCACTTGACTTTGTTTTGAGTGAGGGAGGGCTGTGCAGGTCACCAGCCTCACTTCTCCAGAGCCATCTGAATCCAGTGACCAGACTTTCATCAGGATGAATAGACATGACCCAGGATGAGGCAATTGGGGTTAAGTGACTTGTCCAAGGTCACACAGCTAGTGAGTGTCAAGTGTCTGAGGTGAGATTTGAACTCAGGTCCTCCTGACTCCTGCACTGGTGCTCTATCCACTGCACCACCTAGCTGCCCCACACATACATATATAGACACATACAAACACATGCATAATTTATATAATGTGTAGGATATAAACTATATACATATACAAATATATATGTATAATTATACTCTAACATTCATTTTTTATAAATTTGAGTAACAAATTCTCTCCTTCCCTCTCTCCCTTCCCCCACCAGTTGAGAAGGCAAGTAATATGTCAATTATCATGTGAAATCATATAAAACATATTTCCATATTAGTCCAGTTGCAAGAAAAAGAAAGTAAATACCAAAGCGGGCTTCTGTCAGCGCTCAAGAGTTCATTAGTTCTCTCTCTAGATGGAGACAATAATTTTCTTGGTAGGACTATAGCATTCTTAACGCAGACAAAAGAAGTCAGCCCAGTAAACACTGGGCCAAGCCACTGTGACCCATTTTCAATTCTCAGTTTTAGTGCCTTGAGGTTTTTTTTTTACCTTTTAGGTTTTGAATAATAATTTGCTTAGCTGGGCTATTTTCCGCGTGTCTTTGATGACATGTTCACCTTCCATAGTAAGGCCTCCCCTTGAGACTTTGAGACCTTGAGTTCTAATGAGTTTTTGCTTTATCTTACTGAGAACCAGGTTATCATCCCATTTCCTGGCCATCTCTAAACCATCTTGCCTGCTTACTGACCCTCTTCTTTCTCGCCCTGGGACTGTCTCCCCGTCTTTTTTTCTGAGATCCCCAGATCTGATAGGTGAGCTTTCATTTTATCTTGTAGAAAACCAAATCACCTTGTCAATTCCTACCCAGCTTCAAACCAGGTCTGCTGCTCCACCTGTACCCTTGACCATCCCTCTCCTTTTCCACTTCTTCCTCCCTTACTTGCGTTGTCTTCCCTTATTAAAATAAAAGATCCTTGAGGGCAGGGATGGTTTTGTTTGCTTTGTATCTTCAGCATTTAACATAGTACCTGATCCCTAGTAAACACTTATATGCTTTTTCATTCATACGCAATATTGCATGAAGATAGAAATGTGAACTCCGGCTGGTTCTTACCTTTTTAAATAGGTTTGCGTTGATCATTTTGGGAGAAGTCACAGCTTCTGTTGACACCAGTAGATCCAGACTTCTGTAGAGGTCAGTCAGGTCAGCACCTATTTGAATTCTGACCTGAGAACAAAGAGTAGAAGTGGTCAGATGGTCTACTGAGGGAACAAGCTTGGCAAAAGAATTGAAAACTCTTTTCTTTGGAGACTTAGGTTCTGTGTAGAAGTCTCCCAATTAAGTACAGATTAGGGTTCCTTGCTTTAATTTTTAGATAAAAGATTCAATTTTGGGTAAAATGATTAGATTTCAGATGATCTAGTCTTATGCTCACAACTAGAGGGAGGAGGTATTCTCTCTACTCTGAGCTTATGAAAGCTGCTTTTTTTTTCTTGAAGAGGTTGAAGAAGAGAGGACTAGTGAAGAAGGGATAGAAGAGAGGAACTTCAGTGGAATTGCCCTGGAAAGTGGAAAAAAAAGATTTTTCAGGCTACGCTCTAGCTGGAAAATGGAGGACATGATACATTTACCAGGAAAAGATGAAATTACTTGAGTTTGAGCTTTGTTCTTTCATGGTTCCAAGGATCTTGGGTAAAGTCATAGCACTATACCAAGGTCCTGTCAGTGACAGGACCCAGGGGTGTATTGGATTATTACAGAGAATTTTTGTGAGTCACATAGGCAACCAAGATAAGAGACTAAATTTGGAATGCAATCCATTGGATCACTTTAATTTCAGATTTGGAAAGCATTTCAAAGGTCGTCAAAATCCTGTTTAAACAAAAATTCTACAACCTCTCAGACAGTTATCAAGAAGACTTGGGAGATATTTGGTGATAGAAAACTCATCCCTTGTTAAGACAGATCATTCCACCTTTGAACAGTTCTAATTGTTAGGAAGGGCATCCAGGTGACACAGTGGATGGACAGAGTGCAGGATCTGGAGTCAAGAAGACTTGAACTTAAGCTTAAGACACTGACCACTTCTGTTCTTTGTTCTCAGGTCAGAATTCAAATAGGTGCTGACCTGACTGACCTCTACAGAAGTCTGGATCTACTGGTGTCAACAGAAGCTGTAACTTCTCCCAAAATGACCAGCACAAACCTATTTAAAAAGGTAAGAACCAGCCGGAGTTCACATTTCTACCTTCATGCAGTATTGCGTATGAATGAAAAAGCATTTAAGTGTTTACTAAGGATCAGGTACTATGTTAAATGCTGAAGATACAAAGCAAACAAAACCATCCCTGCCCTCAAAGATCTTTTATTTTAATAAGGGAAGACAACACAAGTGACCCCGAGCAAGTCACTTAACCCTGTATATCTCACTTTTCTCATCTGTAAAATGAACTGGAGAAGGAAACGTCAAACCACTCCAGTATTTTTGCCAAGAAAAATCTAAATGGGATCACAAACAGGTGGACATGACTGAAACAACTCAACAGCAACAAATGGTTAGGAAGCTTTGCCTTAAATTGAGTTGAAATGTGCCTCTTTTCAACTTTTCCCCATAATGCCACATTATAGTTTCAAAAGCCTTTTGGTTCATTAGGGTTTTTGGGAGAACACAGACAGACAGACAGACGTAGACAGGGTAGATAGATAGAATAAAGAAATTATTTTAAACAGGAAAATTAAAGTAGCCATCAAAAGCATGCAAAAAAAAAAAATGACAGAGGAAACCAAAGAAACTCTTTACACTTCTCTCTTTTCCCTTAGGAGGTGGGAAGTTCCTCCATCAGCTTAACGGAATTGGAGGGTTGCTAGCTACTGGCTGGCTGAAGAGTTAGTCAAAGCTCTGATAACCTTTAAGAAGGCAAGAGAGGAGGAGCTTTGTCATCTCCAGGATGGAGGAGAAAGTCTTGAGAGGGGATGACTCTATGCCTTTGCCCTTGTGCCTCTTCCCCAAGTCCTGAAAGGGAAAAAGAATCTTTTCTCTGCCCTCTTTTCCCACCAATAAGGACACATTGTGGCAGACTCTACTTTCCCAGTAGGCAGAGGTATCAAGCTCACTGAGAGCAAAACTCCCAAGCGGCCTTCACCAAATTAAAACACAAGTAAGAAATTTTTAATAAAATAAATAAAAATTCAATACAACATAGATAATATTAATTTGTGGTTTCCTGAGTCAATACGCAGGCCTGAAGGGATGGATCCCTTTCTATTTGAATTTGATACCACTACAGCAGGGAACTCTGTTTCCAAAAGAAAGCAGCCCCGGAGAGTCCATCCACAGTTGGGCAGTGGAGAGTAGAACACTCAGGGACCTCAAGTGAGTAAGTTGTCTAGCAGAGTTGATGTACTTGGGGCAGTAGCTTGAAGACACCATAAGAAAAGAAAGGACATAGAGGTTTTTGTGATGGTGGAGCCCAGGACGGTCATGGCTGCATGTGTATTCCTGTCTATTTGTGTACACTATGCATGTGCCCACTCTTGCACTAGATAGCGTGCCTTTTTGTGGGAAAGTGTGCTTCTGCTTTTGGAGGGACATGTTTTGGTGCGTTTGTTCACATCACACTGTTTGAGCAAATTCTTTTTCTATTTTGAGCTAATTTTATCTTTTTGTTAGGGGCTTGTGAGCTCTAGAGGTGCAGCCTCACAGAATACCCCAAACCTGGGGCACTTATTCCCCATGGGACTCAAACTCAGCACCACAGCCATGGATCAATTAATGAAAGATGTCCTTGGGCTTGAGGCTATGGCATCAGACATTTAAAAAGAGTAGATGACTGTGGTTTTGAAAAATTAATTAATTTTTATTTGCTACATTCACTTCCATAAGATTTTCAGTTCCTAGTTTTCTCCCCTTCTCCTCCCCCACCCCAAGACAGCGTGCAACAGAGGTTGTACATGTACATTCATATTAAACATATTTTCACATTAGTCATGGATAACCATGTTTTAAAGGATGGTTTTAGCGCAATCTAACCCAGAGACAGGGAGACAGATCTTTCAAAACCTCTTCTAGTAAGGAATCCATCTGGATATGCAGTGTTTTAGAGCAGATACTTAATTTTGGCTTGTTGAGGCCAAAACCCTACATGACCTGTTCAGGGTCATTTCTGAGCTTTCTGTGGGCAGTCAATTTTACTTAAAAAGCTGTTTAGAACTGCCAGGTAAACATTTTAGACTGGAAGTCTGTGGAATTGCTCCTCAGGAAATAAATTGCTGTGTCACTGTATTTGGAAAGCAATCATTTTAAGCTAGTCTGTAGACAGGTGAAACAAACTGATTAGAAGGCAGCTGTTATCCAATCCTCTTGGGCCATTCTGAGGAGAGAGTGCCTCAGTTAAGGGAATTGAGCAATCCTTGCTGGCGTGGATATCGATTTTGCTAGGAAGCTGCCTCACCTTGGGTTTTAGGTTTCAGCTCTCCAGAACTGTAACAGGTTATATTATTACTTAGAAAATTCCAAGTAAGCACCAGAATGTCCGAGATAAGGTAGCCCTTTGTAAATTGAGAAAAATAAAGAGCACCAGTGTACTCAAAGACTAATCTAGATATTAAAGGTCTCCCAAAGACACGCACCCTCTTTTTCTTTGCACTAGGAAGACTGTCTCTTGTTTTCCCAATAGGGAAATGGACAATAATATAGAGAGCTCTTAGCAGGGCCTTTTATAAGAAAAATTGGTTATGGGACAGCCTTCGTTTCATCCCATAGCAAATACCTAAAGCTCAGGGGCAAGTCCAGAAGCAAAAAGCCTTCCAATAGCCCATCAGCGCCCCCTACAGAAGGGACCTGAAACTTGGGGTTGTTGGGACAGCTTTATTATGTTGGTGGGTCTTATCCTTACCACTGAGTCCTACGCAGCCTCCCCCATATTCATTGAACCACCTTTGGCTTTAGGCTACCCCTGAATGGTAACAAATACTATGGGGCTTGTTCATCACCCCAAGGAAGATACGATCTATATAGAACTCATGTAGATTGTCTTCTTCCTTTCTACAGAATCAAGAAATCTACTTGATAGAAGGTAAAGTGCTTAAACTCTCAAAATGAGAAGTTATCTGCAAGGCACCTCTCAAAGATGGTGGTGGTGTTCAGTCTTTTTCAGCCATGTCTGATTCATCCGTGACCCCATTTTGTGTTTTCTTGGCAGAGATACTGAGGTAGTTTGTCATTTCCTTCTTTATCTCATTTTACAGATGAGGAAACTGAGGCAAAGATGAACCCTAAATGGCCCTCTGTCCATTGCTCTGCCCATAGGAAATCTGCCAGAAGGGTCTTTCTGCCAGAAGGGTAGATTCCAGGATCATGCTGCCCTGGTGATTCACAATCTCCTGTCTTTTGCACAACAATTTGGGATGCAGTTACAGTGTCCTTGAAAGCCCCTCTGTCAGGGAAGCACATCAGGGCATTCCCCCCCCCCCCCAATGTGTTTGAGAGCAGTCTATCAAAAAAGTTCAGCATAATTTTAAAATAATATGTTTTAAAATATCTTTTTAAGAGGAGAGAAGGAGCATGATATAGTGGATAGAGAGAGAGCCAGGAAGACCTGGACTTAAGAGATTGCCTCTCACACGTACAGAATGTGACACCCAGCCGATTTGCTTAACATTCTTTGTGTTCTTGGCAACTCTGGCACTTTAAGGTGGCTAAGTGGCATTGCGGATGGAGTTCTGGACTTGGAGATGGGAAAACCTGGGTCCAAATCTGGCCTTCAACACTTGTTAGCTATGCGATGTCGGGTGAGTCACAATCTCTGTCTCAGTTTCCTCTACTATAAAATCGAGATAATCATGGCACCTACCTCCTAGGGTTATAATAATATAATAAAATAAGAATGTTTGCAGAGTGCTTTGCAAACCTTAAAGTACCATATAAATATTGTCTATTATAATTATTAATTTCAGAGAAGATGCCAACCTGTGTTGGTAGAGGGAATTTCTTCACCCAGGAATTCCAAGGAAAGAAGAAAGGAAACAAACACTTAGTAAAGCACTTACTATGTGGTAGATGCTGTGCTAAGCACTTTGCAATAGTGTCTCATTTGATCCTCACAACAACGCTGGGAGGTAGGTGCTGTTATTATCCCTATTTTACAGTTGAAGAAACTGAGGCAGAGAACAGTATAAGTGACTTGCCCAGGGTCACACAGTTACTAAATCTGCTTTGAACTTAAATTTTCTGGACTACTGACTCAGTGCTCTATTCATTGTGCCTCTTGGCTGCCTCTGTATTCCACACAGGAAACACACATAGCCAAAGTAACTAACACAGCGCTGCAGAGTCCTAATGACTTTTCAATTTGGCATCCTTCTATGGTTCTCTTTGTCTTTCTGCTGGGTAGTTTGCTTACATGGGCTCCATAGGGCTGCTTTTCTCTATAGCTCAGCTCCCACATGTCAGGGCTATCTCTCCACCTCAGCTTTGTGTACAGTCTCCTACTGGTGAATTGTTCCTCAATAACACTGAAGAGGAAGGGGTGGGGAGAGAAACTCTCCTTCCCAACTGTGCTCTTTAAGAGACAAAAGGGAAAAGGTAAAGAGTGATTCTTTCTCAAAGCTGGCTTCTTCCTCCATATGTGGCTCTCTTCTTGACTGCCATAGAGGATTCTCCCTTTCCAGAGTTTTTAGGGACTTTTTAAGACCCCAATTTTTCAGTCAACCAATGACTATCCAACCTATAAGTCCATCAAATTGATTGAAGAACTTTTTCACACCTTCCAAATGAATAAAGAAATATAATTTTTTCTTCTTTTATAGTGGCCCTTCAAAGTCTGAAAGGGGTGAACTCATTACAAGGTGTGAACAAACTATTCCCAGTTTTTCTCCCTTTACAGAGTGAGACTAGGTCATTTGGGATGTAAGCCACTAGAGGTTTCATGCTATTTACAAGCTATGAATGCAACCACTTAACGTCTGAGTGATAGGTACAAAACCTTAGGAGTCAGTTGATCAACCAATAAACATTTATTAAGAGCCCAGTTTGTACTAGGCAACTGTGCTAAACGATGAGGATACAAAGAAAGGTACAAAACAATCCCTGCTCTCAAGAAGCTCATTCTAATGGGGCAGAAATATACAAATAACTATGTACAGACAAGATATACACACGATAATTTGGAAACAATCAACAGAAGGAAAGTATTCAAATCAAGGGGGATCAGGAAAGGCTTCCTATAAAAGGTAAGATTTTGTCTGGAGGATAAAATCTGACTTGGAAGGAAACCAGGGAACCCAGGAGGTAAAGATGAAGAGAGAGAGTATCCCAGGCATGGGAGATAGTGAAAATTCCTGGAAAGACATAGAGTATCATATCTGAGAAATAGCCAAATGACTAGTGTCATTGGATCAAAAAGTACTGGAGGAGGTAGGGAGTGCAAAGTATAAGGAGACTAGAAATTTAGGGTGGGGGCAGGTTAGGAAGGATTCTGAATGCCAGATGATTTTGTATTTCATCCTGTAGGCAATAAGGAGCCATTATATTTTATTGATTAAAGAATTGACACAGTCAGGTCTTCACTTTGACTGCTGAGTGGAAGATGGGATGGTGTGTAGGCAGACTTAAGGCAAGGAGATCAAGCAATAAGCTATCGCAATAGTCCAGGGGTGAGGTGGATGAGGACGTGCACCAAGGTGGTGGTAGATAGAGAAGAGAAGGGGGCAAATGTGAGAGATGTTATAAAGGCAAAATCATTAGACCTTGGCAAGATTAGTTATGGGAGGTGAGAGAGGGAGGAGTAGAAAATGACACCTTGGTTGGAAACCTTGGTAACTGGGAGGATGGTAGTATCCTTAACAGCAATAGCAAAATTGTGAAGTGGGAAGGGGTTCAGGGAAAAGATCATAGGTTCAATTTTGGACACATTGAATTTAAGCTGACTACAAGACATTCCATTGGAAATGTTCAATAGGCAGTTGGAGATACAGATTGGAGATCAGCGGAGAGGTTAGGGATGGATAAGTAGATCTGAGGACCTTCAGCATAGAGATTGTAATTGAATCCATGGGACCTAATGAAATCACCAAGTGAAATAGCATGTGAGAGGAAAAAAAGAAAAAAGAGCCCAGGACAGAGTCTTGTGGGCCACCTATGGTTATTAGATGAATATCCAGCAAAGAGGACTGAGAAGGAGTGTTCCAGTAAGCTGGGGGAGAACCAGAAGAGTAACATCATGAAAGTCTAGAGAGCAGACTCTCAAGGAAATACTTGTTCTGTTAACTGCCCCTTCTACCTTTTAATTTCAACATAACTACATTTCAAATGTGATCTCATTTGATACTCACAAAAACTTTGTGCAGTGGATACTATTATTATCCCTATTTTACAATGGAAGAAACTGAGGTAGACAAAGGTTAAGTGACTTGTCCAGGGCATCACATTTAGTCAGTTTCCAAGATCAGATTTGAACTCAGGTCTTCCTAACTCCAGGTCTCTGTGTCATCTAACTACGTCAGGTTCAATTACGTCACTCCCTTATTCAAAATCTTTAGAGAGTACTTCTATCATATAGGACAAAAAAATGAACAAGCCTACCACCTCCAAT
Organism: Notamacropus eugenii; assembly: GCF_028372415.1. Taxonomy (NCBI): domain Eukaryota; kingdom Metazoa; phylum Chordata; class Mammalia; order Diprotodontia; family Macropodidae; genus Notamacropus; species Notamacropus eugenii. The sequence continues at coordinate 2,182,562 of NC_092878.1, read as the reverse complement.
TTATATCTAAGGTCCTGCAAACATGATGCCAGCTTATTTTTACAACCTTATTTCATATCACTTTTCTGCAAATGATTGCAGAAAATTCTTTGCCAAGTGTGTTTTGCATTCACTCTACTCAACATTTAGTACACTGCCTTATACACCCTTGAATGGCAAAGAAAATGTGATTTCACATTTGGGATACTTCCAGTATGGGAGGGGTCTCTACTGATTACTGTGAGGTAGATGAATTCTAGGAAGATGCTTGAGGCACATAAGAAAGTTAAAGGACTAGGTGGACAGCTGATAAGCTTCTGATGACATGCGTACCCAGGTCTTCCTGATTTCAAGTCCAGTATTCTATCCATTCTGCTGCCTTTATGCCTAGCACATCTTAGGTGGTTGATATGTTTGTCAAATTGAACTCGATAAAAAATGCCAAACTGAACTAAGTGTACTGAAAAGTGAAAGTAATTCAGCCTGACTAAATATTGCCTGAAATTCCTGAAAGGAATTGGTGGGGAGAAGGATGTGGATAAAGGATACAAAAGAGACATTCTGTAACAAAATATGGAGAATGCAAATCTAACTTAGTTGAAATAAGCCTTCCTCCTTTCTCATGCTTAGTTTTCACATTGTGACATGCAAGAAGTAGTAAGTTTGCTGATAGGCAATAATTGTCTGCTCGTGTGACATTTGTGTGACAAAAAAGGATTGGTTTATGCCTAAAACAAATACACAGGAGAGAAAGATGAAAGAGAAGGAATGGTAAGCATTGTACAACAATGGAAAGGATGAAACAAGCCTTTTTATGAGACAATTCTCTTGTTTTAAAACCATTCTGGGAAAAATCTCCTTCTAAAAGCACGAGGGTCATGGAACAAGGAACCTACATGCATTTAAAAAAAATAAACACTGGTAAAAATACACTACTGCTAACATTACAGTGTCACTGTGAAAAATCTTTGAAGAGATATCTCTTTTTAATTTTTTAAAAAACTTCCAGGGTTGATGTTTAGTCGTTCCAGGCATATCTAACTCTTTGTGACCCCATCTGGCATTTTCTTGACAAAGATACCAGAGTGTTTTGCCATTTCCTTCTCCAGCTTTTTTTACAGATAAGTAAACTGAGACAACAGGGTTAAGTGTCTTACCCAGGGTGACCTAGCTAGTAAGTGTCTGAGGCCAGATTTGAACTCAGGAAGATGTCTCTTGGATTCCAAACCCAGTGCTCTATCCACTGCACTGCTTAGCTGTACCCATTGTACCGGTATGTTCCACTTAAAAAAAATGACAAAAAAACACTTACAGGGTATGCTCCAAATGATGCAATTATTAGATCAGATGCTATGATTAGTTTTGAAATATTTACTGCACATTGCCAGATTGTTCTACAAAGTGATTCTATAAATTCTCAAATGAATCAGCAGTAAAGGAATGCACCTGTTTCTCAACAATCCAATTTTGTGTTTCAGTGCAAATCTGACGTATGGATGTGAAGTGATTCCTCAAATTATTCTTGTTCGCATTTATGTACTGGTGATATTGAGCATGTTTTCAAGGAGTTATTAATAATTTATGTCTCTTCTTTTGAAAAATGCATATTCATATCTTTGTACCACTTGTCCATTGTAGTCTAGTTGCCACTTCTTAATAGTTCTTTATATATTTTATGTCAAGATTTTATCTATCATAGTAGCTGAAAAAATTTTCCCCAGTATATTATTTTTTCTTTTTTGAATTGTATTTTTTTGCAAGTTTTTTATTTTAATGTAGTCAAGTTCAACTATCTTATCCCTAACAAGTCTTTCTATTTGTTGCATTAAAAAGCAATTATTTTCCTTCCATATGTCGTTCCATTTTATTCCACTTTTTCTAGAATTTGTTATTTTTAAGTCCCTCATCCAACTGGAATTCATTGGGGTGTATGGTATAAGATGTGAATCCAAATCTTTTCCTTGCCAAATTGCCAACCAATCTTCCCAAGTACATTTGTTAGATAATGATTCATTTTCCAATTTTTAAAAAAGGCATGTCAAAGAAAAATCTTTTGTACACATTTGGTTGGATATCTAGTATATTTATTTCATTCCATTGATGCACATTCCACTCCCCACCCCCCCAAAACCAGATAGTTTTGATAAGTACTTTGTAACATTTTAAGGTTTAGGAGTGTCACACCCCCTTCATCAACTTTATCTTTATGGTGCCCTTTAATATTTTTCTCTGCTTGTTTTTTCCACATAACATTCATTATGACTTGTCTAGTCATATTCCATTAAAATTATGTGCCCCCCCTCTGGTTGCTTTCTCATCAGTGCCCTTAGATTGGGTCACTTGGATGGTAACTATCTTTGATTCGTTGCACTCTGTGAGTCTGCACTCCTGAAAAAATAACTCGTGAGCCCCCACTAATTTTAGTAATCATCCAGTAGACACAACTCAAAGCAAAAGTATTTCCTGAGATGGTATTGTAAGAACAATAGTAGAAACTCCCCCACCCCCTTCCATAAACCTGGGGTGCTCTGTACCACAAATACAATGTCAGTGTCAAGAGTAGACATAGAGACAGTTAGGTGGTACAGTGAATAGAAAGTTGCATCTCGAGCCAGGACAACCTGCGTTCAGATACTGCTTTAGATACTTGTGAGCTATGTGACACTGCATAATTCACTTAAACTCTATTTATCTCAATTTCCTCCTTTGTAAAATGGGGATAATGATAACACCTACTTCCCAGAGTTGTTGCGATGATTGACTGAGATAATACTTATAAAGTGCTTTGTAAATCTTGCAGTGCTATATAAATGCTATTATTGTTACCATTATTATTCTGAGAATATACCTGTAGAGAATCACATAGAGAGAGTCTGCATGTGGCCAAGGTAAGTCATACCTCTAGCACTGAGTGGCACCAATGTCTTTTTCCTCTTTGTTATATCTTCATGCTGCTACCCCAGGTCTCAGCTGGGCTGCCTCTGCCTGTTCTCTGCAGCTCAACTCTTTTTTTTTTTCATTTTTAAGAAAATATCTATTTATTTTTAGTTTTCAGCATTCACTTTTATAAGATTTTGAGCTTTAAATTTTCTCCTCATCCTTCTCTTCTCCCCTCCCCAAGACAGTGTGTGATCTGACATAGGCCATACATATACAATCATATTAGACACATTTTACATTAGTCATGTTGTAAAAAAGAATTAGAACCAAAGGGAAAGACCAACAGAAAGAAGAAATGAGAGCGAGAGAGAGAAAGAGAGAGAGAGAGAGAATGGTGTGTTTCAATTTGCATTTAGCTCTGGATGTGGATATTTTCCATCATGAGATGGAATGATGAGATTTTGGGAACTGTCTTAGATGGCACTGCTGAGAAGAGTTGTCTATCACAATGGATCATCATACAATGTTACTATTGCTGTGTACAATGTTCTCCTGGTTCCGCTCACTTCACTCAGCATTGGTTCATACAAATCTTGCCAGGTTAGTCTGCCTGCTCATCATTTCTTATGGAATGATAGTATTCCATTACATTTATATACCACAACTTGTTCAGCCATTCCTCAACTGATGGACATTCCCTCAATTTCCAATTCCTTGACACCACGAAAAAGAGCTATTATAAATATTTTTCTACATGTAGCTCCTTTTCCCTTTTTTATGATCTATTTTGGGATATAAAGCTAAAGTAGGATTGCTAGATCAAAGGGTATGCAGAGCTCAGTTGCCGTTTGGGCATAGTTCCAAATTGTTCTCCAGAATGTTTGCATCAGTTCACATCTCCACCAAGAGTAAATTACTGTCCCAATTTTCCCACCTGCTCTTCAATATTTATCATTTTCCTTTCCCATCATATTAGCTAGACTAACAGGTGTGAGGCAGTATCTCAGTGTTGTATTAATTTGTATTTCTCAAATCAAAACATCAAAACTTCCTCATATACCTATAGATAACTTTGACTTCTTCATCTGAAAACTGCCTGCTCATATTCTTTGACCATTTTATCAGCTGGAGAATGATTTGTATTAGAAATTTGACTTGGTTCTCTATATATTTGGGAAACAAGGTCTTTGTCAGAGACATTTACTGTAAAGCTTATTTCCCAGCTTCCTGCTTTCCTTCTAATCTTGGTTGCATTGGTTTTGTTTGTACAAAAACCTTTTAATTTAATATAATCAAAATTGTCTGTTTTACATTTTATGATACTCTCTCTTCTTTGGTCTTGAATTCTTTCCCTCCTTTGCTGAAGCAATGGGAAGTTCAGCTACTGGAAGACACTTACCTGCTGGAGGATGCCTGCCCATGTACTGACCATGTATGTGGTGGTTCTTTGAGCTGGAACCTGCTGATTCCCTAGGTATGCTAAGGTAGGGAGAGGGGAGGGGTGTCTTGGTGTTGGTATTTGCCTGCTACACCACCCTGGGACTCAGGAACTCTCTCTGGTTTGCTGAGGTGGGGCTTGCTGCTAGCTTGCTGGGACACCTCCCATCCTGGACTGCACTTCCCTTTTTACCCAAGTGAAACAGACCTTTCTTGGTGACCCTCCAAGTTTCCCAGGCTAAGAGACTGTTTTTCCTTGTCTTTCTGCTGTCTTTGCTGCTCCATAATTTTTCCTGGGGCACTATTTTTTGAGTTTTTTTAGAGGTTAATTAGGGAGAGTGAAAGTGATTTATTGCTTACTCTGCCATCTTGGGTCCTGGAAGTCCTCTCTGCAGCTCAACTCTTGACAGCCAAGGATGCCTCTGTTCTCCATTGCTAGAGTTCCCACTCTTCCAGGTCACCCTGAGGCTCTTTTTTCTTCTAGGAGGAGATTCTTTTACTAGACAAGCAGTTTCGATGCAAGACACCATTGCATGACCAATGAAGAAGAGGAGGAGGTGGATATCTCAATCCCTCCAAGGGGTGGTTCTTCTTCCATTACTGACTCTCTGCTCTGCTGCCAGAGGTCGCGCTTCTGAAAGCGACCTCCTTTCTTGACTGCCTCCAGAATGGCTAGACCTGTTGTTTAAGCCTATCAGGGTCACAGTCAAACTTTGGCCAGTCAATAATTAGTAGTCTTTTAATTTCATCAAGAATTTTTTCACTTTTCATAAGACTAACGAAGGGAGTCTCTGTGGTATGCTGGATTTGAGCTTTGCTTGTTTGAAAACTTGGACCATTTTCTTGGTCTCTAAGGGCTGCAATTTCTTAAATTACAAAAGGAGGGGATGATAACTTTACAATTGCCTTAGATTTCTGACTATTGTTCTGAATACTATGAAAACATGAAACACTTCTTTACATTTCACTTAAAACCTTGACACAGAGATACAGTTTCATTCAAAAGGTATGAATTAGCCTTATTCAAAAGAAAGCTTATCCTATTTCCTAATACAGTATGACCATAGAGGTAAAGTTCATGGTACAAGAATAGTATTGGAGTAATGTATTCTTTTAAAAATTGTTTAATTTTTATTAATAACTTTTACTTTTATATCAGGTTTATTTCCAAATACAATCTTCCTCTCTTGCATCTCAAAAGAGTTAGTCAAATCAAGAGATCAAGAACTTATTAAATGCCTACTATGGGTCAGGCACTGTGCAAAGCACTAGAAATACAAAGAAAGGTAAAAATCAGTCCCTACTCTCAAGGAGCTCACAGTCTAGCTGGGGAGACAATTATAATTACAAACTATGTACAATCAAACTCCATACAGGATAAACTGGACATAATGTCAGAGAGAAAGCATTAAGGTTAAGGAGGTCTGATCATCCCTACTCAACAGATTCCAGTGGCTCCCCATGGCTTCGAAGATCAAATCCAAAATGCTCTGTTTTGCATTTAAAACCCTTTATAAACTACCTCTCTCCTACCTTTCCTGTCTTCTTACACCTTACCCCCCCAGCACGTACTCTTCAACCTAATGATCATGGTCTCCTAGTTGCCTATGAACAAGATGCTCCATCTCTCAGGAGATTTTCTCTGGCTGTCCCCATGGCTGGGGTGCTCTCCCTCTTCTGCTCTAACTACTGACCTCCTTGGCCTCCTTTAAGTGACAACTAAAATCCTACCTTCTGTAGGAAGTCTTCCCCAATCCTTCTTAAAACCAGCGCCTTCCCTCTGTTGGTTATTTCCTATTTATTCTGTATGTCGCTTGCTTTGTATACATTTATTTGCATACTCTTTCCCCTATTGCATTATAAATTTGGTGAGGGCTGGGATTGTCTTCTGACTCTTTTTGTATCCCCGGTGCTTAGAACAGTGCCTGGCACACAGTAGGCACTTAACAAATGTTTATTTATTGATTGACTGAAAGACTTCTTGCAGAAGAGAGAACTTTAGCTGAGACTTGAAGGAAGGCAAGGAAGATAGGAGGTAGAGATGAGTAAAGAGAAAGTTCTAGACATGCAAATCCCTGTGTCAGCAGGGAGGGTCACATGCAAGGAACAGCAAAGAGGACTGGTGCAACCGGACCTCACAGTAAGTGTAAGGGACGAGGGTATAAAGCAGTGGTGTCGAACTCCAATAGACATGGAGCCCCACTGATCCATACATAAAGGTCCTTGCAGGCTGCATATTGACTTAGTTTTAAAATGTCAAGTTATATATGTTCTATTATATTTTCATTTATTTTGTTAAATATTTCCCAATTACATTTTAATCTGGTTCTAGGGGTACTGAGGAATGTTATGGGCTGTTTGACACTTCTGGTGTAAACTACCCCTTATAACAAAGGATAAAAGAAAGAAATAAAGCAGCTTGGTAAAACTAACACATCAAAGAACTCTGACGGTTTATGCAATATTCTGCCCTCCTAGTATTACATCTCTGCTAGAAAAAATGGCAGTACATTTTCCCATCACTTCTCTGGGATCAATTATAATTATCCAGCATTCCCTCCCTCCCTCCCTCCCTCCTTCCTTCCCTCTCTCCCTCCCTCCCTCCCTTCCTTCCTTCCTTCCTTCCTTCCTTCCTTCCTTCCTTCCTTCCTTCCTTCCTTCCTTCTTTCCTTCCTTTCTTCCCTCCCTCCTTCCTTCCATATTCTTAAGTCTTAGCCATTCCATTTAACTCATTGACGAAATTACATGTCACCTCATGTCGAGTGCCAGTGTGTTGTAATGGAAACAACACTAGATTTAGGAATCAGGAAACCTGAGTCTAAACTCGCCTCACATAACTCAGTCTGACCTTGGAATCTTAAGTTCTCTGAATTTTATTTTTTCTCCATTGCAAATTATAGGGTCAAATTAGATAGTTCTATTTCTAAGGTCTCCCTCAACACTAACATTCCGTGTCTCTCTATGCTGTTCTATAGGCATGATGTGGTTTGTTTTTTTGTCCTTTGGAAAGCTTTGAAAATAAAGGAAGAGTCTTGACTTTCATAAAGGCTTGACTTTGTTGCCTAGATTTGTCCTTGCTATGAGATTTAAAATCTGAGATGATTTCTTGTGATCTACTTTAGATGAGAGGAGGTAGTACGAAAAGCTAGAATAACCCAACACTGACTCTGGAGTCAGAAGACTGGAGTTCAAATACCGTGATATAACCCATGTGAACACCACCATACTACCCATGGTGGGGCAGCTAGGTGGTGCTGTGGATACAGCACCAGGGCAGGAGTCAGGAGGACCTGAGTTCAAATCTCACCTCAGACACTTGCCACTTGCTAGCTGTGTGACCTTGGGTAAGTCAATTAACCCCAATTGCCTCATCCTGAGTCATCTCCAGTCATCCTGATGAATATCTGGTCACTGGATTCAGATGACTCTGGAGGAGAAGTGAGGCTGGAGAAGTGAGACCTGCACAGTCCTCCCTCACTCAGAACAAAGTCAAGTGCAAGTCATGTCATCATTTCTCTGATGGCATGGTCTTCCTTGGCAATGAATGACGAACACACACAACTACCCATGGCAGCTAGATGACACAATGGATGGAGTGTTAGACTTGGAATCAGGAAAACTCATCTTAGTTTGAATCTAGTCTTGGATACTCAATAGTTGTGTGACCCTGGGCAAGTCACTTAACCTCATTTGCCTCATCTTTAAAATGAGCTGGAGAAGGAAATGCCAAATGACTCCAGCATTTCTGCCAAGAAAACCTCAAATGGGGTCACAAAGAGTTGGGCATGACTGGAAGATTACTGAACAACAAACACCCATGTGACCTTGGGAAAATTACTTCAGCTCCCTAGATCTCAATTTCCTCATCTCCAAAATGAGATAGTTGAACTAGATGGCCCCTTCCAGCAAAACTAGAAGTTTTTTGTTTTTAGCAATGCTAGAGGTTTCTTCCAGCTCTTAATCTTTGGACCTTTGACACCAGACCTTTCAGGCAAGTACATATCCTGGGGTAGAAAATTCTAGAACTTTTTCAATTAATATCACAAAGAAAGCAATAAGCCAACCAGAACGAACTGCTCTTTCCCTATCTACCCTTTACTTCCTTTTCTTTAGTGACTAGTCAAGCCGTAGGTTTAATTAAAAGTACAAAGCTAGACCTCTAGATGACCCACTATAAGAAGAGACCTGAATTTCATTGGTATAGATATTCCCTTCAATGATACAAATTGCAACTCTCTCATGCTTGCCTATCCTGTGTGGTTCTTGTCCATGTTCTCCCATAAGTTTGCCCCTCAGGGTCCACCCCAGGTGCCGGTAGCCTCCTTATTCTCCTGACGTTGCATGGATATCAGCAGAGCACATGGTTGTTCTTTGGCATAGACCTTTAGGTACATGGCAATTACATGTGACTTTTGATGAATCTAAAGTTAAAAGTTAACAGCAATCCATCACCATCAAATAACTTTATGCAAATTGAATTCTGTTTGATGGCTAAAAGCCCCTGTTTGTCTTAAGTTTTTAAAAAAAAGTGTGCTGGTGAGTGAAAAGAGCAGTAAAATGGGAGTTGGGAAATGTGATTCCCAGGACCAGCTCTTCCACTAACTAGCTTTGTGACCTTTGTCAGATCACTTCTCTCTCTGGAACTTCGTTCCTTCACCTACAAAAGAGAATTGGCTCGGACAATGAATGAATGAGAGAAAAGATTTTAAGTATATGCTAGGATCAAAAATTCCTCTGTTTAACTTTGGAAGCTCTCCACAATTTGTCCCTTTCCTACCTTTCCCGTCTTCTTACACTTCACTCCTCTCCGTATACCCAAGGTGCAGTGCCTCTGGCCTTCTTCACGTTCTTCACACACAGCTGGCCCAGCATGCCTGAAATGTTCCTCCTCATCATCTCCACTACTCATTTTCTTCAAGATTTGTCACAAATCTCACCTTCTGCAAGAGGCCTTTCTGATTCCGATCCCCTCCCCTGCCCCAGCTACCAGAGCCTTTCCTCAGAGATTGCCTCCCATTTAAACTTCCATCTTCTACTCACCTAGCTGTTCATATGTGGTCTCCCCCATTACAGCATGAATTTCTTGACTATGGGGACAATGTTTTTGTGGTACCTTCTTATTTCCAGTGCTTAGCACAGGGCCTAGCACATAATAAATACTTAATAAATGTTTGTTGATGAGGATGAGGATGAAAATAATGCTCCAAAAGTAAAGTGCCAAACTTTGGGAATACAAATAGAAAAACTGAGATAATCCTGGCTTTCAGAGATCTCACAGTCTAATTGAGGGAGACAGTTTATAAAAGAGAGGTCAGTTGCAGGCTGTATAGCAGCAAGGTGGTAGCTGATGGAGTACTGGACTTGGAGTCAGGAAAACCTGAATTCAAATTCTACCTCAAACACTTACTAGCTAATGTGATCCTAGGCGAGTAACTTAGCCTCATCCTGGCCCACTTTCTTTATCTGTAAACCAAGGGTAATTGTAGCACCGACCTCACAGAGTTGTGTGAGAACAAATAAGATATTTTTTGTAAAGTTCTTTGTAACCCTTAAGTGCTATATAAATGCCAGATGTTATTTTTTAAGCATTATTACTTTTACAGATGGAAAGACCTAGAAGTCCTAAGAAATAGAAACAAGAGGCATGGTAAGACCCCAGGTCTTTAAATGTGTATCACGAGGATATATGACAGCTCCTCTGGAGTCTGACTCTCAGGGTATACGATAAGACTAGGTGAATCTTAGGTGAGGGAATATTGTGGGAGGGAAAGAGTGGGGAATATTATAAGGCTAACTAGTCTTCCACATCACCTGGAGGACTAGAGTTGGTGTGGTAGCTCCTCCTAGTAGTAAAAGTAGCCATACTACTCTTTTCAAGTGTCTGCCCTTGGTGGAATATGGAGCCTGGGTGTCAGAGGGAGAGCAAAATGAAGGCAAAGGGGACACTTGCCCAGGGGCAGTTCTACAGCCATCAGATGGAGTGGTGGTTGGGGCAGGTAGCAGAGAGAAGGCAAGGAGAAAGGGCCAACCCTTTGAAGAGTTCCCACCTCCCCACCCCTAGAAAGTCTGAGCCTGGGCTAGGTGAGAGGTGAAGGCTCAAAAAGTCTACGATCCTGATAGTGAAATCAGTGTGATGGGTATTTCCTAAATCTAAACCATATTTGGCATTTTGCCTTTTCCAATACACTGTCTCTGTAGACTCAAAAGCTTTCTCTCTATTGTCATTTATACACAAACACTCAGCTCTATGCTCTCAGGAGTAACAAAGTTCCTTCTAACAATATACCTCTCCATTCATCCATGTTTGTCTACCTTCTTTGTCCTCTTATAAATTCTCTTTAGATTATCCATCCACTGTGCTCGAAGCCTTCCTTGTTTTCTTGTGACACCGAGAAGGTAGTGGCAGAAGATTCTAGACGTCTACCTTGTATCCCTCACTCTTACCACATGACCAACTCATGTTCTCTTCCTGGCTCATAATTCCTTGGTGACATCTTTTACTCTTGCTTCTTTTCGGAAGTTTTCCCCAGATTATACGACGCAGGTTTCTCATGCTACTGTACATTCTCCATCACCCTCAATGTGATGTCAATGTTTAATTAGCTATCCTCATTATTAATTCTTTAGAGACTATCCTATTTCATGTGTCATTGCCAAATAGCAAAGGTGGTAGAATGTTGGTATCAAAAGATGTCTTTGTTTTCTTTCCTTTTTTCTTTTAAAATTAAAAAATTATTCTAATTTATGGAATAAAACAAGTACTTCCATAATATAGTATAATAAAAAAGATGAAACTTTGTCCATGAAACTGCAAATCTGCTACGTACAACTTGCTATTCCTTTTAAATATACAACAAAGTTATCACGTAAATTTCTTTTTTTCCTTTCTTCCCCCTCTCCTGCCCTAGAGGTGGTCAACATTAGACACCAATAGATGTGTGTATATACATACATACATACCATATGTATACACACACACATATCTATATCTATCTATCTATCTATCTATCTATCTATCTATCAAATCTATGCATACTTCCCCTTATCAGTTCTTTCTCTGGTTGCAGATAGCATCTTCATACATCTTTTATAGTTAATTTGGGTATTCATAATAGTCAAAACGACTTATTCACTCAAAGCCATTCTGAAGACAATATTGCTGTCACTGTATACAATGTTTTTTTGGTTCTTCTCATTTCACTCTTCATTATTTCATGCAGGTCTTTCCGTGTTTTTCTAAGATCATTTCTTGCAGGACAATAGTATTTCAACACAGTCATACACCACCACTTGTTCAGCCATTCCCCAGTGGATGGGCATTCTCACAATTTCCAGTTCTTCGCCACCACAAAGACAGCTGCTATAAACCTTTTAGAACATATAGGCTCTTTGTTCCTTTTTCCCTAGTCATCTTTGGAAGGAGACCTAGTAGTAGTTTTTTTCCCTTACTGGTATTTGGGCCTTTTTTCACGGAAAACTTGAAGTCAACAAAGGAACTTTGAAATTTCCTTAAAGCCACCCAGCTCACTCCTCTCCTCTTTTTTAACTCTGGGTCCAACCTATCACCCTATTCTGTCTTTTCCAAATATAAATACTTATATACAAGCTATGTATGTATTGTCCATCCAAATGCATGTTGTAATAGATGTTAGAGCGATAGATACACTTCATCCACTTGGTCTTTCCTTTCTAGATGGTCAGGTCAAGATCCTTTGAGTGATTGTAGATCTCTTATAGGAAGCTCAGAAATATTGCAGGCAATTGGTTTAATAGGCACAATTTCATTTGAAATCTAGAGCCCCTGGAGGATCTTACCAGCCACATGGGACTGAGACTCTGTGTCATCTCATCATTTCCCCCATCGTAGCAGAGGACACCTTTAGTGAGATACACGTCCCTTTTATATGCCTTTTTTGATATACTTGACCAGAGGTTGTTGAATAGGATTACTTCTGTTGTTATATTTTCCAATGAATCTTGAATCATTTGGATATATGGATAGGATTCTCCTTGGAAGAATTGTTTTGAAACTGTGTTTTGTTCTACCAGATCAAATGCTCATGTGCTAAACAGACAAGCACACTGGATCATATATTCTCTCTCAGCTAACTGTTAAGTGGTGAAGTCACAGTCCGTTGTTGAATATAGTTTGTGAAAGCAGCGTTTCCTCACATTAATCCTCCCTTACTGAGGAAGTCCTCTATGAATGAATCTCATTATGATTTTATACCAGTGAGAGAGGACATATTGGTTGTATCTACTGATATTCTCAGTTGTCTTTTATTAGCATAAATGAGGCACGAGAGGTTTTTCCTTCATATTCTTCTTCTTCATATTTTTTGTGTTTCAGTCCCTCAGTGCCCTCCAAACAGAACCCTCTTCTCTGTATAGTTCATCCAGTTCAGTTGCTTTCTCTGTCTTTGCTTTCTTTAGGACCATTTCTCTATGGGTACTTCCTCTATGAGCACATTCAGGCCTATGACATGAGGGTCCATGTGTAGAGGTTTCACTGTCCTTGATGGAGGAAATAATTTGTTCTGATTATTTTTACAATTTTTTCCCTGATTTTTCGTCTGTTTGTTGTCTGTCCAATGTCATCATTAAATGCCCCTGGGATGGATGACTTTGTTTAGCTGGATATCTTGCCAACCTTTTAAAAATTGTTTTTTTGTCCTCTGCTGCTTCTCTCTGCTTTGCCCATAATTTGCCCATCATTCTTATTTTTAAAATTTACAAATGAGTTTATATTTTAGCTTGGTATTGCCTTTGGCAGCCATCTCTCTCTTTGGCAAGTAAGTCAGATGTTTGCTGACTAATATGCTTTCTGGGCTCTTTTGATCTCCTTGCAAGGTTGGCTAATTTACATTGGTTAAACTTCTGTATAAAATTCTTATGGTTGATGTAATTTTTTTTCCCACCTCCTCTCTCTGATCATCAATTACTTGTTCAGGTTTAGGTTGTTTCAGCTGTGCAATTTCATCTTTGCTAATTCTGATGTTACTTTTGACAAGTCAATGATCTGACTCTACTTAGTCATATCTAACTGAGAAATAACTCCCAGAGAAACAAATCTTTTTTTATTGATCAACTATAACCAGTTTCATTCTTTGGTGTATCATCTTGTGTTAACTATGGCCAGGGCCTATTAATTTTCTTCTCAAACCATGTTTTCCTAAATCATATTTTGTTTTTCAAATTGGTTCTGAAATGTTATCTCTTCCATCGACCTTCCAAGAAAGGTGACATTTCCCTGGCATCTTGGCTATTTATCTTTGTTCTTTTCCACTCCTCCCCTCCCCCAATTTGAAAGTTTGTTAAGTAGTAGTATGTGCAAGATACAGTGCTAGAAGCTGGGGTTACAAAAACATAACCTTCAAAAAGTTTATATTCTTTTTTTTAAGATTTAAATTTCTTTTAATTTTTCTCAATAAAAATGAAGTTATTTTCAGATTCCTTGCTGAGATCACTCTGAAGAGAATTTTCTTTTTTTAATTTTTAATTTTTAGTATTTTACAATCACTACTATAAAATGTAGATTTTTTCTCCCCTCCCTACCCCTTCACCCCCTTCCCTCCCCAAGATGGCATACAATTCTATATAGGATCTACACATACGTTCCTATTGAATACATTTTCACTATAGTCACGCTGTGCAGACGAACTAAAATAAATGGGAGAAATCATATAACAAACCAAAACATAATACACACACACACACACACACACACACACACACACACATGATCTGCTACATTCTGCAATTGAATTCCATAGTACTGTCTCTGAATGGGGAAGGCATTTTGCCTTAGAAGAGCATTGGGAATTTTTTTTTTTTATGTCCTTGCATTGCTATGAAGATCCAACTCTACCAGAAAAAATTCTCGCACCCTGTGGTCATTGCTGTGGACAAAGTTCTCCTGGTTCTGCTCCTTTCACTCAGCATCAGATCATATAAGTCCTTCCAGGCCTCTCTGAAGTCTTCTTGTTCATCATTTCTTATGGCACAATAGTACTCCATTACATTCATATACCATAATTTATTCAGTCATTCCCCAATGGATGGGCATCCCCTTGATTTCCAGTTTTTGGCCACCACAAAGAGAGCTGCTATAAATATTTTTGTACATGTGGGACCCTTTCCCATTTTCATGATCTCTTGAGGATAGAGCCCTAGAGGCATTATTGCTGGGTCAAAGGGTATGCACATTTTTGTAGCCTTTTGGGCATAGTTCCAAACTGCTCTCCAGAATGGTTGGATCCGCTCACAGCTCCACCAACAGTGAATTAGTGTTCCAACTCTCCCACGTCCTCTCCAACATTTATCATTTTCCTGTTCTGTCATGTTTGCCAATCTAATAGGTGTGATGTGGTACCTCAGAGTTGTTTTGATTTGCATCTCTCTAATCAAAAGTCATTTAGAGCATTTTTTCATGTGATTATAGATATCTTTAATTTCTTCCTCTGAAAATTGCCTGTTCATATCCTTTGATCATTTATCAATTGGAGATAAAAATCTTATATTCTACTAGAGGGCCCTGAAATGCCAAAAGATAAATATAATGCAAGGTAATGAATGAAGGAGGACAAAGGAGACAGTATCGGAAGTGACCCGGAGTCAGCTTCTACGAGCGTGAGAGAACTGAGGGTTAAATTGCAAGTGTGACTATTTATAGAACGGAAACTGGTAAATGTTACAAATCAAGGCTTGATTTATAATTTTGTTGATTGTCTAGGTTTAAGAAAGAGGTGGAGAAAATATTAATAATGAAGATGAAGCTTAAAAGCGTGTCCTGAATTTTCTTAGAATCAATTGTTAAACATTTAGCAGCAGAGTCCTGGCTCAGCAGATCAAGCACTACAGATATATTAGAGAAAGGCACAGAACACTATTAGCTTGGGGGTCTGAGAAGACAGCATAGCTCATGATGATGATGATGAGGAGGAGGATGACGATGATGATGATGATAAATGGAGCCTGAGTGGAACCTGAAAAGAAGATAAGGAATTTGAAAGGCGGCGATGTGAATGGAGGACAATTCAAACATACTAGGCCTGTACACATTCTCAGAATTGGGTTTTGGAATGCTGAATTTGAAGAATACTGAGTCAGAAATGTAGATTGGAGCCACATTGTAAAAAGTCTCAAATGTCAGGTTAAGGGATTTTCATTTTACCCTTACTGTTTGTCCTTTGTTTTCTGAGAAGACCAATGACTTCATGGGGGATGTCTTGATTTGTGTGTAAATTGGATTTAAGTGAGGCAGAGCTGCACAGAGTCATCAGCCTCACTCTCTCTTCCAGTGTCATTGAAGTCCAGTGGCAAGACAAAAGTCAGGATGAATGGCCATGGCCCAGGATGCAGTGGGTGATGTTGGTGTCTTCCATGTCTGACCAAGCTCTAAGTGCCCCACATCCTCCCATTCTTGGGGTGCATGTCTCCCTAACTCACCAATGGGTTTGAGGCCTGTTGATTCCCCTCAACCTGGTTTAGCCCATCTACCAGGATGGTTTTATTGGGGTGTGGCTGCTATCCATACTCCAACTTCTTGGAACCATAGGTGAGAGAATTGAAAGAATTGAACTTACAGGTCATCTAGTCTACCAAATACAGGAATCTATTTTTATTTCATCATCTATCTTCTGCTTGAATATCTCTAATTAAAGCTAGCTTATTAGTTCATAAAGTGCTCCATGACTAGACAGCCTAATTATTAGGAAGCTTTTCCTTGTACTGAGCAGTTATCTTTCCTTCCTCCCATTTGTTTTAATTTTACTCTCAGGGATGAAAGGGAACAAGCATTTATTAAGTGCCTACTACATGCCAAGAGCTTTGCCAACATTATCTGATTTGATCCTTACAACAACCCTGGGAGGCGGGTGCTATTATTATCCCTGTTTTACAGCTGAAGAAACTGAGTGAGACAGAGATGAAATGACAAGCCCAAGGTCACGTAGGCAGTAACTGTCTGAGATTGGATTTTTTCTTAAGTGTTCCTTACTCCAAGTCTAATACTCTATCCACTGCCTCTAGTCTCTGAATTGTACCATCCACATACTTGAAAAGGTAGCTGGATCACTTGAGGTTAGGAGTTCTGAATAGCAGTGAGGCCAAAAACAATTAGAAGTCCATACTAAGTACAGCACCAATGTGATGAGCCCTTGGGGGTGAGGGGATGGTAAGGAAGGCCAGCTGCCTAAGGAAGAGTAAAACAGCTCAAGTCAAGAACAGAGCAGATTAAAACTTTTATGCCAATCAACATTGGGATCAGACCCTTGAGTAGCCTCCATACTTCCAGAGCAAGTGAGATGGGGAGACCCAATCTCAAAAAAAAAAAATTGTGCCCATAACTCAACACAGTGCTCCTAATGTCAACACAATTCCAGTTCTCCCTTAGTTCTCAGTTAACTCTGACTTATGTACTCTTAGAGCCAACTGCCATTGCTGCAGCTTCTTGGTGTTCAAGGTCTACCTGAAAGAATTAGAATTTTTTATATCTCAGAGAGAGTTGGCTTAAGAGTTCTAATCATGCCCCCCCCCCCACTCCCTGCAAATACTCCCCCACTTTACCGTTCAGGTAGGAGGGAGCTGCTTCAAGTTTTTGAACAAGATGTTTACATAATTAGACTTATACTTAGGAACACTGTGGGGAGCCCTCACAGCTTTGTGAAGGAAGGATTGGAAAGGGAAAGACACTAGAATCAGGGCTACTAATTAGAAGATTGCAACAAGCTCCCCAGGGAATGATGATAAGGCCCTGAATTTGGGTGGTAGTTGTGTAAATAGAGGGAGAGGGATGGATATGGGAGTATAAGTAATTATATTTCCCTCCATCCTATCTTGCCCTCCATTTCTTCTATTTTCTCTTTTGATCTTGTCCCTCCCCAAGAGTGTTGACTTCCAATTGCTCCCTCCTCCCATTACCCTCCCTTCCATCATCCCCCCCACCCCCTGCTTATTCCCTTTTCCTCCACTTTCCTATATTGTAAGATAGGTTTTCATACCAAAATGAGTGTACATTTTATTCCTTCCTTAAGTCAAATGTGATGAGAGTAAGCTTCACGTTTTCTCTCTCACCTCCCCCCTTTTTCCCACCATTGAAAAGTCTTTTACTTGCCTCTTTTATGAGAGATAATTTGCCCCATTCCATTTTTCCCTTTCTCCTCCCAATATATTCCTCTCTCACCACTTAATTTTATTTTTTAGATATGATCCCTTCCTATTCAATTCACGCTGTGTGTGTGTGTGTGTGTGTGTGTGTAATCCCATCAACTACCCAGATACTGAAAAAAGTTTCAAGAGTTACAAATATTGTCTTTCCCTGTAGGAATGTAAATAGTTCAACTTTAGTAAGTCCCTTATGACTTCTCTTTGCTGTTTACCTTTTCATGCTTCTCTTGATTCTTGTGTTTGAAAGTCAAAGTTTCTTTTCAGCTCTGGTCTTTTCATCAAGAATGCTTCAAAGTCCATTGAAAAACCATTTCCCCCCCTGAAGCATTATACTCAGTTTTTCTGGGTGGGTGATTCTGGGTTTTAGTCCTAGTTCCTTTGACTTCTGGAATATCATATTCCAAGCCCTTTGATCCCTTAATGTAGAAACTGCTAGATCTTGTGTTATCCTGATTGTATTTCCACAATACTTGAATTGTTTCTTTCTAGCTGCTTGCAATATTTTCTCCTTGACCAGGGAACTCTGGAATTTGGCCACAATGTTCCTAGGAGTTTCTCTTTTTGGATCTCTTTCAGGAGGTGATCGGTAGATTCTTTCAATATTTATTTTTCCCCCTGGTTCTAGAATATCAGGGCTGTTTTCCTTGATAATTTCATGAAAGATGATGTGTAGCCTCTTTTTTTGGTCATGGCTTTCACATAGTCCCATAATTTTTAAATTGCCTCTCTTGGATCTATTTTCCAGTTTAGTTATTTTCCAATGAGATATTTCACATTATCTTCCATTTTTTCATTCTTTTGGTTCTGTTTTGTGATTTCTTGGTTTCTCACAAAGTCATTAGCCTCCATCTGTTGCATTCTAATTTTTAAAGAACTATTTTCTTCAGTGAGCTTTTGAACCTCCTTTTCCATTTGGCCAATTCTGCTTTTTAAAGCATTCTTCTCCTCATTGGCTTTTTGAACCTCGTTTCCCAATTGAGTTAGCCTATTTTTCAAGGTGTTATTTTCTTCAGCATTTTTTTGGGTCTCCTTTAGCAAGTTGTTGACTTGCTTTTCATGATTTTCTTGCATCTCTCTCATTTTTCTTCTCAATTTTTCTTCCACCTCTCTTACTTGATTTTCAAAATCCTTTTTGAGCTCTTCCATGGCTTGAGATCACTGTATATTTATTTTGGATGTTTGGGATACAGAAGCCTTGACTTTTTTGTCTTTCCCTGATAGTAAGCATTGTTCTTCTTCTTCTGAAAGGATAGGAGAAGATATCTGTTCACCAAGAAAGTAACCTTCTATAGTCTTATTTTTTTCCCTTTTTGGGCATTTTCCCAACCAGTTACTTGACCTTTGAGTCCTTTGTCAAGAGTAGGGTTGGCACAGTCAAGCATGTACACTGGTCTGAGAGCATCCAGAAACTTTTCTACCTAGAATCTGTGAGTAATAGAGTTCCTTGTCCACAAATCTGGCTGCTCAATTCCCCCAGGGACTTTTGGTGGGGGGCAGGGCTGCCATTCAGTGTGAGATAAAGAACAGCTGCTCAAATCCTCCAGAAGCATTAGTTAGGGGCAGGGCTGCCAAACAGGCCTGAGGTAAGGATCAGCTGCTCGGTTCCCCCAGGGGTTTTACAATCCGATGGATGTGGGCTGCTGTGGGAGTTGCTGCCACCTGACACAGCCTGTGCTGCTGCCGCCTGAGGCCAGAGCTATGGGAAGACCTCACTTCCTTCTTGGCCAGCTGAAAAAATCATTTCACTGACCTTTGGCGCTTGTGGGTTGAGGGATCTGCAAACTGCTGCTACTGCTGCTGGGGATTCTGCCCCTGAGGACTGCTCAGGTCCTCCTCTCAGCACCGTGTCATGCCATGCAGCCAAGGCTGGGCTGGGCTCTGTTCCACTGCCCGTGTGACAGACCTTTTCCATTGGCCTTTCAGGTCACCCTGGGCTGGAAATCTCCTCCTCTCCGTTGTTCTATGGCTTCTGCTGCTCTAGAATTTGTTGAGAGTCTTTCTTCACAGGTATTTTATGGGGGAAGAGCTAGGGTATGTGTGTCTTTCTACTCAGCCGTCTTGGCTCTGCCCCCCCAGTTGATATTTTCTTAAATTGTAAAATAATAGACTCAGGTCCTGGCTCTACTCAGTATTAGCTATGTGAGCTTGAGCAAATCACCAAATGTTTCTATGCTTGTTTCCTCAGTGGAAATAAGGATAATAATACTTGACAGGTGACTGTGAAGATCAAATGATGTAATGCATGTAAAGGGCATTCTAAGTAGGTGTCAGAGGGGATTCCTGTTCAGCTGCTAAGGCCCTGTCTGTGTCCTTCTGCCTCTGAGATTCTATGATAATTAGGAGTTATTAGGACTATATTGATATATAATGATGACCATGATTGCTATGTATAACATCATGTACAGCATAGGTATATACTTAAATATTTTTTGGTGATGATACAAAATTCAACACCCATTTCTATATGTAGAAGGATAAATGAGGTGATAAAATAGTTTGTAGGAGCTCTTTTATGGAATCACAGAATCATAGAGTTGGAAGGGCCCTCAGAAGTCATCTTATCTGATCCATGCCAGAATAGGAATCTCCTCTATAACATTTCCAACAAGTCATCAGCTAGTCTCTACTGTAAGACCTCCATTGAGGAAGAACCTACAACCATTTGAGGTAACTGATTCTACTCCCAGGAGGCTCTAATTGTTGGGAAATTTTAGAGATTTTTAAAAACATGAAATCTAGAAATGTTTCTTTCCTTTTTTAAACAAAGCCTAAATCTGCCTCTCTACCTTCTACTCATTGGTTCTACCCACTCTGGACCCAAAAGAGTAAATCTAATTCTTCTTCCACATGACCCCCTTTTAAATACTTGAAGACCATCACCATGTATGCAAGTGATCTGTCATCTTGTTAGTTTGGAGTGCCCTCATGTGCCCCTCAATGTAGCTTTTCTTGACTGTCCTGTTGTACTATCATATTGAGCTTGTAGGTCATTAAGACTCTCAAATCAATTTTTTTTGGTGAGGAAATTAGGGCTAAGTGACTTGCCCAGGGTCACACAAGTGTCTGAGGCCTCCCAACTCCAGTGGTGCTCCAGTGGCCTCTGAATCTTTTTCACATGAACTTGTTTTACCATCTTTTACTTGTGCAGTTGATTTTTTAAAATCTAAATTTATGCTTTGTATCTAGCAAGATGATCAATTTCATCAACTGATCAACGATATATCAAGATGATTGATTACTCACCCCTCATACCAAAAAAAATACATTCTAACTGGATCAGCAATCTAATTTTTCTAACAATGAAGAGATAAGAAAAGAGAACAATAATATAGCTATCTCAACCATGGAGAAAAAGAATTAAAAAGACAAACAGAAAAATTATTGGAGACAAAATGTATATAAACATCAAAAAATGCTGCACAATAAAAGAAATAGCTCTAAAATTGAAAGAAAGGAAACAGGGAAATATTTGCAGAAAGCACCTCAGACAAATAACTGACATCCAGAATCTATAAGGATGTCTTCATATCAAACAATAATAAAGCAGTATCTCTAGTGGAGCTATGGTGAAAAGATATGAACAGACAATTCAGTAAGGAAAAAATATAAATTATTAATATCTACATGAAAAGATGCTCAAATTAGTTAATAATTAGAAAAATGAATCAATATAATTTTATCATACCATTTTGTGCCCACCAGAATGACAAAAGAAAAAAGGTATAAAAATCTAGTGTTGGGAAGGTAATAGGGAAATAAACACACTGCTCTGTGGATGGGCTTGCAGACGCGTAGAGCATCGTTGAAGTCACATGGCAATACGCGAGCAGTGTCTCAAGACAAAACTGTTCACACCTTCTGACCCAGCGTCTCTGTAGTTTGTGCTTGATTCGATTTTTTTCCAACTGGAACCACGCTTTCACTGATGTAAGCTCCCATGTAGGAACTTCTTCTGCCAAGGTAGATAGGAACCTCCCCTGCAACTTACCTGCTTAATACCATAAAAAATAACAATGGAGCTCACTGTGAAAATATCAACAACCAATTTATTCATAACAAAAATGCCAAACAATCGAAAAGTAGATGAATTATGGTGCATTTAATACAGGTGAATATTCTGGTGCCATAAAGTGATAACTCTGAAGCATGCAAGGCCATATGGAAGATCTACAGGAAAAGATACTAACAGAAATCAGCAGAACCAGACCCATCTATACGTTGACTATAGCTATTTAAAAATGAAGTAAAGGCATTTTTTCTCCCCTCTTCCCATTTTTCCCCACTCCCAGGGGCTGTTCTAACTGTGCTAGGATCACACACAGCTCTAGTACCACTGCTACCTCCCTGCATGCCCCACCATGATCATCTACGGGGACCTCATCAGCTCTGATGAGATGTTCTTTCATATGTACAAGCCTTTGGAGATCAAGAAATGGGCATGGCTTGGAGGCAGAAGAGATGGTTAGTAGACACTCATTGGTGAAAATACTTCTGCTAAGTGTCTTGAGATGCCACGGTCATCCCTGGAGTGCACGGAGCAGTGATGAAAGCAGCTTCACAAAAGAAGTCTACAAAAAGCCCATCAGAGATAAGATGAAATGCATCTAAGGCACACCTGCCAAAAAGAAACCAAATAGAGTAAAACCTCTCATGAACAGGACTCCGAACAAATCAAATATGCCCATACGAATGTAAAAAACTATCAGTTCTTTTGAGATGAAATCATGCATCCAGGTAGCATGGTGACTTGATTGGACTTCCATGAGGATGGTATGACTCCATTTATAATTTACCTTAAAGATGGCTTAGAAATATTCAGCTCATCGCTTTGGATCATCTCCCATCATAACTGGCTGCTACTTTTTCTTATCTATACAACCCTAGTGCTTGGATCAACTTAAACTCTCTTCTTGATCTTTGTCCATATATTTAAAGTTTAATTTATTTAAAATGGAGACATAGTTCTTTAAAGAAATATGGCATGTAAAATGTCTAAAATAGAATGCACTTAAACTTGTTTGAGAAAACTTCTCTAGGTCTAATTTTTTTAAAGTTCAAATTAGAATTTGTTACATAGCACCTCGAAGATCATCGCAGAGATCCTTCTCTAGGCCTAAGTCACTTCAACCTAAGACTATCTCCAGACACACTTTTCTGTAGCTGATTGCTTGTAACAATGAAATCTCAATTCTTTACCCAGTTAAATCTGAATTGAAAAAGAAGAGAGATGCCCACAGATGGGCATACATATACATATATACATGTATATGGGCATTTATATAATAATATAAAATGCTACTTTTAACATTTTGTTTCATCATCTACAAGCTGAAGTAGAATTCACTGTGGAAGAGATCACTACCTTAAAACAAAACAAAGACCAAGGAAGAAAGGAATGAAGGAAGGAGAAGGAAAGAGGGAAGAAAGAAAGGAAAAATAAATGAAAAAGCAAGCTAAATGTGACAACTTTAGAGAGATGTGGAAGGAGACAATTTTTAAAAAATCATTTGTTATGTGTTAGTTTACTCATTTCTACCTTGTTAGATGGTAAAGCTGGGACATGTAGCTAATGCACTGAATGATGGGATCAGGATGCAGGTAGATGGGAATAAGCTAGAATGTTGGGCCAAATCTAGTGAGATGAAATGCTAGAGGCAGAAATGTAAAGTCTTGCATTTAAGTTAAAAAAATTAACTTCCTAAGTAAAATATGGAAGGTAGATTACTGTTCATATTCCTGTATGTTATTCACGTGGGGGAAAAATCTGGGAGTTTTAGTGGATGTCAAGTCAATGGCATGATTTGGCAACCAGAAAGTAAATGCCATGTTAGACTGCACCGAGAGGCAGAGTAACCAGAATGAGGAAGGCAGTTGTCCCACTGTCCTCTGTCCTGATCTGACCACATCTGGAATATTTTTAGTTTCTTTGAGAAAGAAAGCTGATAGAGTGGAAAGCATCCAAAGGAGGGCACAGAGGCTGATGAAGAGCCTTGAGATCATGTCATTTGAGGGTTGATTGAAGGATCTGGGAATGTTTACCTTGGAGAAGATACAGATTAGGGCAAGAGATGTTAACTTTTTTGTGTCATGAACCCTTTTGGCAATCCAGTGAAATCTATGAATCCCTTCTTAGAAGAATGTTTTTAAGTGCACAAAACCAAAAACAGAGGATTATAAAAGAATCCAATTATATTAAAATGTAGTCATCAAAATAAAAAAAAAAACCCACAAGGTTATGGGTGAGAACCATTGATTTAGCAGGATATTCTTACCTGTCTTTGAGTACTTAAAGATCATCATGTGACAGAATTATGTTTGAAAGTTGATAATAAGTCAATTTAGGCTTAATGTAAAGAAAAAAACCAATTTCCTAACAATTAGAACTACACCAAAGTAGAATGAGGTGCTAACATAGGAATGGCTTCCTTTTCACTTCAAGTAAAGGCTAGATGACCATTTTTTGGGTATGTAGTTGAAGGGACCCTTAGTCAAGTACAAGTTGGATAACGTGGCTTCTGTGGTGTCTCCAAACTCTGAGCTTCTACTATCCAGTGATTCTAATATTTTACTCTTCATCATCCCCCAGACATCATGCCATCTGATATAGGCTCTACATATACATTCATATTAAACATATTTTCATATTAGTCATGTTGGAAAGAAGAATTGGAACCAATGGGAGAGACTATGAGAAAAACAAACAAAGAGAGAGAGAGAGAGAGAGAGAGAGAGAGAGAGAGAGAGAGAGAGAGAGAGAGAGAGAATAGTCTGCTTCAATCTGTATTCAGGCTCCATAATTCTTTTTCTGGATGTGAATGGTATTTTCCGTCATGAATCTTTTGGAGTTGTCATGGATTCTTGCACTGCTGAGAAGAACGAAGTCTATCAAGGTTCGTCATCTCACAATGCTACTGTGTACAATGAAGAACCACAAAGAAGTAATAGATTTATAAACACCCTAACCAAATTATCTCGTATCAATTATTATATGGGAGAGCATACTTGACTGGTAAAGAAAGGTAGAATTCTATCCTTAATGAGTACTATTATAACATCATGTTCTATGTAATGAGTTCATTTCCATGTCTTGGTCAGCAATTCTTACAAGCATGGCCTCGTTCCTGTACTCACATGTTCTATCAAATGAAAAATCTTCGCCCATTTAACAGTTGATTTAACAAAGCTGTTTTCCTTTCGGCACAATTTTTATGTACAGTCACTTTATTTGGGCACCGTGTTATGTATAGTAGGAAGCAGTCTGGCATGATGTAATGGTCTTTGAGCCAGGAGTCACTGAGTTCAATGATGCTGAAATAAGCTTCCTGACTTGGCACAGAGATGGCAGTCTGTGGATGTGGCATGAGGTATGCACTGTCAGACATGGCTGATAGGTTGGTTTGTTTTGTATAGCTATACTTCTTCATTGCAAGGGAGAGTTCTATTAGCTGAGGAATGAGCGAGGCATCCAGAGGTGACTATAAAAAAGGCAGGCATTAAAAAGCATTTATTTTTTTAAAGTCCTAAGTCTAAACCCTACTTCTGACATTTCATAGCTGTGTGATCCTGGGCAAGTTAGTGAATCCTGTCTGTGCCTCAAACAACTCCCTAGAATTGGATCGGATAGAACTGAAGTGCATTTAGGGTTCCTTAACCCTAAAAATGTGCTCTATTTACTACCTCAGAGATGGATTGTGAACTATGTTGTGGGAGAGACTCCCTTCTGCAGACCAAATCACAGACCCTTACTTGTATACAATGCCTGTCATCATATTGGTACTTATTAATATTGATACCTAAAACAATCATTTATCATTTTAGGTACTCCTTCCATCAAAACAGATCCTACAAAACCCCCACACCTCAGTACAGAGGTGTCAAACACAGACCACAAGCAACATGTGGCCCACAACACTCCTGAGATTAAAATTTAATGGGAAAATAAAAGTAATAAATAAGAATACAATACACCATTATTGTCATTATTGAAGTAATGTTAGTAAGTGGTTTTGTGAGTCAATATATAGACTTCAGGGGCAGCTAGGTGGCACAGTGCCTGCCTACAGTTAGGAAGACATCTTCTTGAGTTCAAATCCAGCCTCAGACACTTATTAGCTACGTGATCCTAGACAAGTTACTTAACCCTGTTTGCCTCAGTTTACTCATATGTAAAATGAATTGGAGAAGGAAATAGCAAATCACTCCACTGTCTTTGCCTAGAAAACCCCAAATGGGATTACGAAGAATTGGACCTGACTGAAATGACTGAAAAACAACAATGGCCTACCTGGTGCTTCAGTACATTTTAGTGGCACCCATTTCTATTTGCGTTTGATGCCACAGTCTTAGCAGAGGGATAGTTTGTGAACATTTATAAAGTGAAGTGTGATCACTAAGTGCTAGCCTAGCTTCACAAACAAATTGTTCCAGAGTAACCAAGTCACTTGATAAAGTCTTTCTTGTTATCTTTGTGGATAATACAGGGAGCTGTGAGCTAGGTGACAGTACAGTTAGATGGAATTGAATGGGTTGAATGACTAGATGTAAGAAGTGGGCACAAATGGGTCAATATCCATCTAAGGGGGTTCCTTAGTGTAGTGTCCTAAAGACACTGGGATGTTCACAATTTATATCAGTGACTTGGATGAAGGCATATATGTCACGATGCTCAAATTTGTAAATGATACAAAGCTGGGATGACTAGGTAGTAAGGTCCAAAAGGATCTTGACAGACAAGAGTATTTGTACAACTCTAATGTGATACAATGAATAGATGTGACCATAAAGCAACTCAGATTAAAATAAAACAGGACAACCCTGTCACAGAAATATAGATTGGGAAAGATGTGACAGAAGTTTGTGTGGAAGAAACCTTGGGATTTTAGTGGTATGCAAATTCAATTTAAGTAGTGGGATCTTAGATCTAGAGCTGCAAGGAAACTTAGAAACCATCTAGTCCGATCCTCTCATTCTGCAGTTGAGGAAACTGAGTCTGACAGAGGTTAAGTGGCTTGCCAAGGTCACATAGACATTAAAGGACAGAGATAGGATATTATGTCAAGAATATTGCGTTGCAACCCCTCAAAGGCTCCTTTAGTCAGAATTGAGAGACATAGTGTTGCAAAGAGGGAAGATAATTGCTCTGGTCAAACTACATCTGGTGTATTGTGTTCAGTTCTAGTTGTCATTGACGTCACTGTGCCTTTTGAGAACAGATACTCAACTTTCAAATTAGTCAAAGCTGGCAAAATTGCAAAATATCAAATTGTATGCCAGCATCTGGCCCAGGAAGGCTTTAAAATACTTTAGAGAGAATTTAGAAAAGGGATGATTTAGTTCTGGTCCAACTACTGAAGTAGAGTGATCGTTTCTGGTTACTACATTTTAAGAATGACATGGAGAAATTGGAATGCCACCAGATGTGGAAACCATGCCATGTGGGGATTGTCCGAAGAACTGGGATGTTTGGCAAAGAGAAGATTTAGGAGCGACAGGAAAGTTGTCTTTAAATATTTTAGAAGATAAACCAAGAATAATGGATGAAAGTGACAGTGACTTGACTTAAGGAAAAGCGTCTAATAATTCAAATTGCCCCCAAGTGGAGAAAGTTGCTTTGGGCCATAGTGGTTTCCCCCTCACTGGACAACTCTGACTGAGGACTAGTTTCAGGTACAAATTGGGAAGGATAACTCTTCCAATTTTAAGCTTCTGTACCTCTGTGAATACAATAGTATAATCTAATGATGTAAAAAGACAACCCAGTTGATTCTATCAATAATCCAAAGATCTGTGTTTTCATCTCCATAGGTACTGCCTCCTCCGGTACAAGTGGTGACCCCTCTTTAACTTGGCAAAGCGTCTTTGAAAGTTGTTTTGGTTGGAAATTTCATCACCCTCTGGCAGGTCTTATGAAGGGCCTCTGAATATAGCTGAGCTGGTCTTTGAATGACACACATATAGTTTGTCACTAGGTCAATACTCAGATTCTTTCTAGCTTGCTAGGACCTTAAAGAACTAATGTTTCAGGTACCAGGGTGGGAGAGAACACACATTTACTGTTGTTATCAGTCATGCAGTCCTGTCCAACTCCTCGTGACTCTGTGGACCCCAGCACACCAATGCCTGTCCTTAGAGTTTTTTGGCAAAGATATTGTAGTGGTTTGCAGTTTCTTTCTCCTATGGTTCAAAGCAAACAAAGGTTAAGTCACTTACCCTACTAAGGGCATATGGCCACTAAGTCTGAGCCTGGGTTTGAACTCAGGTCCTCCTGATTCCTTGCTGTTGCTCTATCCACTGAGCTCACCTAACTGCCTCTAAGCCCATCAGAAGTTAAGTAACTTACCCAGGATCACACAGCTAGTAAGTGTCTGAGGCCAGATTTGAACATTTACCATACATCTATTACTTGTCAAGCAATGGGCTAAGTGCTTTATAAACAGTATCTCCTCTGATCCTCACAATAACCCCAGGAGGCAGGTACAATTATTATTATATGTATACAATAATATACAATTTTTTATTAAATTAAATTAAAAAAATTATTATTTTTAACAATATACAATTTATTATTACAATTATTGAGGAAATTGAGGCTGACAGGTTAAGTGACTAGCCCAAGGTCACACAGTAGAAAGGCTTTGAGGATGGATTTGAACACAAGTTTTCCTAATTCCACACCTACTGTATCATCTAGCTTAAGTTCTTCCTCCATGAAGCCTTCATTAACAACTCCAGCCCACACTGCTTCTCTGAACTCATGCCGTCTTAGCACTATTTCGCTTTAAAATTTTTTTAAAATAGTATTTTATTTTTTCCCTCAGTAACATGTCAAGAAATTTTTTAGCATTCAGTTTTACAAGATTTTTCTCCTTTCTTCCTTCTTCTGAAAATAGTGGGCAGCTTAATATAGTTTATATATGTCCTATCATGTAAAAACATTTCCATTTTAGTCACAGTTGTGAAAGAAAAAACAGATAAAAAACACAAGAAAAAAAGAGTAGGTGAAAAAAAAATGCTTCAATCTACATCCAGAGTCCATCAGTTCTTTATCTGGATATGGGCAGCATTTTTCTTCATATCCTTTGTACTTGTCTTAGATCATTGTGTTGCTGACGAGAGCTGAGTCATTCATAGCTGATTATCACACAATATTGCTAATACTGTGTACAATGTTTTCCTGGTTCTGCTCACTTCACTTTGTATCAGTTTGTACAAGTCTTTCCAGGTTTTTCTGAAATCTGCCTGTTCATCATTTCTTATTACACAATAGTATTTCATTACACTCATATGCCATAGCTTGTTCAGCCATTTCCCAAATGATGGGCATCCTCTCAGTTTCCAATATTATGCTACCACAAAAAGGGCTGCTATAAATATTTTTGTAAATGTAGGGCCTTTCCCCTTTTTTATGATCTCTTTGCAATACAGCACTAGTAGTGATATTGCTGGATCAAAGGGTATGCATACTTTGGTTGCCCTTTGGGCATAGTTCCAAATTGCTCTCCAGAATGGTTGGATCAGTTCACAACTCCACCAATAATGTATCAGTGTCCTTCCCTCCCTTCCTCCCTTCCTCCCTTCTTTCCTCATTGTTCCCAAAACCTTTAACCCAGCACATTCTGAAGGCCATAGTTTGGACGACGATAAGTCCCTTCCCAAGTTCCACTTAAAGGCTGACTTACCGTGATTATCAATAGTAACAGTTTCTTTTCCTCCCAGCATGATTTAGTTACTTTTTTTTCTTTTGCTTGTTAAAAAGGTCATTCCCTGACTACTTCTTAAAGAGGCCTATTCACTCATTGGGCGTTACCTCCCTCTAAGCGAGTACCTGAAAAGATCAAGGTCTCCCATTGCATCCTGGGCCATCTCCTGTCATCCTGATGAATATCTAGTCACTGGATCCAGATGGCTCAGGAGGAGAAGTGAGGCTGGTGACCTGCACAGCCCTCCCTCACTCAAAACAAAGTCAAGTGCAAGTCATGTCATTATTTCTCTGATGGCATGGTCTTCTTAGAAAACAAAGGACTCAGTGTCCCAATTTTCCACACATCCTCTCCAACATTTATCATTTTCTGTTTTGTCATATTAGCCAATTTGATAGGTGTGAGGTGGTATCTCAGTGTTGTTTTAATTTGTATTTCTCAAACCAAAACATCAAAATTTCTTAACATGCTTATAGATAACTTTGACTTCTTCATGTGAAAACTGCCTGCTCATATCCTTTGACCATTTATCAGTTGGGGAATGCCTTGTGTCAGAAATTTGACTCAGTTCTCTATCTGTTTGAGACATGAAGTTTTTATCAGAGATACTCGCTGTAAAGACTGTTCCCCAGCTTTCTGCTTTCCTTCAAATCTTGATTGCGTTGGTTTTGTTGTACAAAAACCTTTTAATTTAATATAATTTAAATGATCTATTTTACATTTTGTTTTGTTCTCTTTCCCTTATTGGTCATGTATTTTTCCTCTCCCCATTGATTTGATAGGTAGACTATTCCTTGCTCTTCTAATTTGCTTATGGTATCACCCTTTGTGTCTAAATCATGCAACCATTTTGACCTTATCTTGGTATACAGTGTGAGCTGTTGGTCTATATCTAGTTTATATCCTACTGTTTTCTAGTTTTTGCCAAATGGTGAGTTCTTATCCTAAAAAGTTAGGTCTTGGGTTTGTCAAACACCTGGTTAATGTGGTCTTACCGCTTATTTACTACTATGTCTTCTGCACGTAATCTATTCCACTGATCCAGCACTCCATTTCTTAGCCAGGACCAAATTGTTTTGATGATTTCTGCTTCATAATATTGTTTGAAATCTTGTATTGCTAGGTTCCCTTTCTTTGCTCACCCCCCCTCCCCCATGAATTCCCTTTATTTTCTGGACCTTTTGTTCTTTCAGATAAATTTTGTTGTTGTTTTTCTAGCTGTATAAAATAGTTTTGGTAGTTTAATTGGTATGGCACTGAATAGGTAAATTAGGTTAGGCAGAATTGTCATTTTTATTATATTGGCTTGTCCTACCATGGGCAATTGATATTTTTCCAGTTTTATAGAACTGATTTTATTTGTGTGAAAAATGTTTTGTGATTGTGTTTTTATAGTTCCTGGGTTTGTCTTGATAGGTAGAGTCCTGAGTATTTTATGCTGTTTGTAGTTCCTTTAAATGAAATTTCCTTTTCTATTTCTTGTACTGAGCTTTATTGGTCATTTAAAGAAATGCTGATGATTTATATGGGTTTACTTTATATCTTGCAACTTTGTTAAAGTTGTTAATTATTTGAAGTCATTTTTTAGTTAATGCTCTAAGGTTCTCTAAGTATACCATCTTATCATCACCTACAAAGACTGATAGTTTTGTTAGCTCATTGTCTATTCTAATTCCTTCTCCTTTTCTTCACCTATTGCTAACATTTCTAATACTATATTGAGTAATGGTGGCAAAAATGGGCATCCTGATCTTACCGGGAAGGCTTCTAGCTTATCCTCATTTCTAATACTATATTGATGCCTATTTCTAAGTACTAAAAAGGTCATTTATAATTACTAGTACTATAGTAATTAATGGCGGTGATAATGGGCATCCTGATCTTATGGGGAAAGTTTCTAGCTTATCCCCATTACAGAGAATGCTTGAAAGTGGTTTTAGATAGAGATGTCTTATCATTTTAAGGAATGCTCCATTTATTCCCATGCTCTTTAATGTTTTTAATAGGAATGGAGGCTGTATTTTATCAAAAGCTTTTTCAGCACCTATTGAGATAATCATATGATTTATGTCAGTTTTGTTATTGATATAGTCAGTTATAGTTGAGTTTTTCTAACATTGAAACAACTCTGTATTCCCGGTATAAATTCCACTATGACACTGGTTATCGTATATAATCCTTATGATATATTGCTGAAAATTCTTGATTGTATTTTGTTCAAAATTTTTGCATTGTTATTCATTAGGAAAATTGGTCTCTAATTTTCTTTCTCTGTTTTGGCTCTTCCTGATTTAGAAAATCAGCACCATATTTGTGTCATAAAAGTTTGGTAGGACTCCACCTATTTTTTCAAATAATTTATATAGTATTAGAATTAATTATTCTTTAAGTATTTGATAGAATTCACTCATGAACACATCTGGCCCTGGGGATTTTTTCCTAGGAAGTTCATTAATGGCTTATTCAATTTCTTTTTCTATGATGGGGTTATGTAGGCATTTTTTTTCCTGATCTATTTATCTAGGTAATTTATAGTTTCGTAAATATTCATCCATTCCACTCAGATTGTCACATTCATTGGCATATAATTGGGCAAAATGTTTCCTAATGATTGCTTTCATTTTTTCTTCATTGGTGGTGATTTTATCATTTTAATTTTTAATACTGGATATTTGATTTTCTTCTTTTTTAAAATCAAGTTAACCAATGGCTTATCTATCTTATTGCCTTTCCCTCCCATAAACCAGATCCTACATTTATTTATTAACTCAACAGTTTTTTTTAATTGTCAATCTTACTAATCTCACCTTTGAATTTTAGGATTTTCAGTTTCGTGCTCAATTGGGGATTTTTAATTTGTTATTTTTCTAGTTTTTTACTTGCATGCCCAATTCATTGAACTGTTCTTTTTCCATTTTATTGATGTGAGAATTTAGAGAAATAAAATTTCCCTTAAGTACTGCTTTAGCTATATCCAATAAATTGTGGTATGCTTCTCATTGTTGTCATTTTCTTTAATGCAATTATTGATTATTTCTATTATTTGTTATTTGACCCATTTATTCTTTAGGATTAGATGATTTAGCTTCCAATTAATTTTTAATTTACATTTCCACTGCCCTTTGTTGAATGCAATTTGTATTGCATTATGATCTGAAAAGAACACATTTATTATTTCTGCCTTTTTACATTTGATGTTGAGATTTTTATGCCCTATTATATGGTCAGTTTTTGCATAGGTGCCATATGCTGCTGAGAAAAAGATAATCCTTTCTGTTCCCATTCAGTTTTTTTCAAAGGTCTATCATCTCTAACTTTTCTGATATTTATTTACTTCCTTAGTTTCTTTCTTGTTCATTTTTTGGTTTGATTTATTGAGTTCTAGAAAGGGAAACTTGAGGTTCTCCACTAGTATAGTTTTGCTATTTCTTCCTGTAACTCACTTAACTTCTCCTTTAAAAATTTGGATGCTTTACTACTTGATACATATATACTAAGTATTGACATTGCTTTATTGTCTATAGTACCTTTTAACAAGTTGTGATTTTCTTCCTCATCTCTTTTAATTAAGTCTATTTTTGCTTTTACTTTGTCTGAGTTCAGGATTGCTACTGCTGCTTTTTTTTTTTTTTTACTTCAGCTGAAGCATAATAGATTCTGCTCTGTCCTTTACCTTTACTCTGTGTATGTCTTTCTGCTTCAGATGCGTTTCTTGTAAACAGCATATTATAGGCGTCTGATTTTTGATCCACTCTGTTACCCACTTCTGTTTTTTGGGAGAGCTGATCCCATTCTCATTCACAGCTATGATTACTAACTGTGTACTTCCCTCCATCCTATTCTTCCTCCTGTTTGTTCTCTCTCTCTTTTTACCTGTTCTCCCCTCACCAGTGTTTTGTTTCTGTCTACCACCTCCCCTGATCTGCCTTCCCTTCTGTTAGTTCCCCCCACCCTTCTTTCTTGATCTCCTCCTCTTCTACTTCCCTGTCAGGTAAGATAGATTTCTATATTCAACTGACCAAGTATATTATTCCCTCTTTGAGCCAATACTGATGAGGTACAAGTTCAAGTGATGTTCATTGCCCACCCTCCATTTTCCCCTTTACTGTAGTAAGTCTTTAGCACCTTTTCATATGAAATAATTTACCCCATTCTACCTTTCCCTTCTGTACCCAATGTATTCCTCTTTCTCATTTCTTAATTGTTTTTATGTCATTTCCTCAAATTCACCTTATATCTTTGCCCTCTGTCTATGTACATTCCTTCCAAATGTACTGTTAGTGGTACAATTTTTATTACTAGACCAAAAATTTGACCAATATCAATTGGATTAGATTCCTGGCCCTTTTCCCTCTATCTTTGCAAAGGAGGGAATCAGGGAGTTACTTCACCATCAAATGTTTGTGCCCAGAACTCTTACCTTTCCTACAATCATCAGCACCTGGGACACATCCCACTTCTTAGTCCACTTTCTTAAGAGGGTAACAGTAGGAGTCACTTTTGTCATTCCCTCTTCAAATCACTTGGTTTGGAAGTCAGCTGTATTGGCAAGGCTGGTGCCTACTTGGAATTCAGGGTAATGCTGCCATTTTCTAATTTCTCAGTTGTCATGTCAAGATGGGCACCATTGCCTCCATCACTCCTTCTACTATATTGCCAAGTGTCCCCAAGTGACAGCACATGATGTTGGCCAGCTTAATGGAGGTCAGAGAGGAGGTCTTATGGCTAAGATGAGCCATACTCATATACAACATGATTTAAAGGACACAAAGAGGTCCTCCTTTCCTAAAGGTATCTCCTCACTATCTTGACATAGTAATAATGATAAAAGATAGCACTTTAAGGATTGCAATATACTATATAATTATTATCTCATTTGATCCTCATATCAACCCTGGGAGGTAGGTATTTTATTATTATCTCCATTTTACAGATGAGGAAACAGAGACAAAGTTTAAGTGACTGACTCAAGGTCACACAGCTAATAAACATTTGAGGCAGGATTTGAACTCAGGTCTTCCTGATTCCAGGTTCAGCACTCTATCTACTGTGCCTCCTAGCTACTCTGAAATTCTCTTGTAACCTTAGGAGCTAATGAGCATTAGATGATAAAATTAAACTGACACAGCTATATAGGAATTCAATGTGTTCTTGTTGTTGGTAAGCCTTTGTTGGTCTTATGTACTTGAAGAGGGAACAATGACTGAAATTAGGGGATCTAGTTCAAATCTCAGTTCTGCTACTTAACTGCTTGTATGGCTTTAGGCATGTTACTTTCCTGGGCCTCAGTTTTCTCATTTGAAAAATGCAGTAGGATGGAGCAGATGATCTCTAAGATCTCTCCTGGACCCTAAAGGCCTTATTAATATCTTACTGATGTCTGTATTTCTACCCCATCTTAATTACAATTCTAAGCAGAGTAGGCTTAAATGAAAAGTGGAAAGAATTCCGGATTTGGAGGCAGAGGATCAGAGTTTTAAAAAATTAGATCTGCCACGTACTATCTTTGCGTCATTGGGCAAGTCACGGCCTCTCTGGGCATCAGTATCCTGTAATTGTAAAATGTCCTACCATTCCGATGCTGCCATCTTGGAGTGTCATGATATCAAAAGGAATAAAAGGACCTTGGATCATTATATAGGTATTTCAATTTACTTTAGGTTGGGTAAAAGACCATCTGGAGTCTTTCTGTCCTGAGAAGACTGGATATACTGGTATGTTAGAGGAAGAGCATGGTACAAAGAGGCAGTCTGTTTTGCAAAGGTCACTATCCATCAAGTGAGTAAAGATTGTTCCAAAGTGCTGTAGCACAGTGACTAGCAGGTAGGAGGCACTTAATAAATGTTTTTCCCTTCCCGTCAGAAACGATAAAGACATCCAAGCACGCAAACAGGAGACACTTTCTTAAAAACCACGTCTTCCAACTTCCACAGCAGAACAATGGACTCCACTCACAAAACTAAAGAACAGGAAACAAACAAACAAACCAGACTCCTCCAACTGGCTCTTCGCTAATCTACACTTTGCCTGGAGGCAAAAGGAGACGTGGATAACTCAGCCTCTCATTTCGACTCGTGGGAAAAACTACACACGAACTTGAAGGCTTCTTAACCTTTGAGTTACCAAAGGGAATGAACAACTAAGTACATCTCGGCTTCTTCTGGGTCCGTGTTCCTCACTCGAATACCATCGAACTTCACTTTCCAAAAGCACAAACCACCCCTCTGAGATGACATTTTGGTTGCACTGCATGCATTTTGTATGTACCTAGTTACTTGCTTCTTTTTTCTCCCCCACAGAATGGAAGTTCCTTGGGGGTCCGTGTTTTGACCTTCCTTTCTGCCCCTAAGCATTTAGCACAATGCATGGCACACAGTAAATGCTTAATAATTGCTTACTGACTGTTCTCTCTGTGCTCTCTTTCACTTCTGTGTCATAAAATACCTTCTTACTGTGGTTCAGTCATTCGGTCATGTTGGACTCTTCATAATCTCATGCACAGCACTACCTCTTCCTTCACTATTTCCGGAAGTCTGTCCAAGCTTACATCTGTGACTTCCATGACATTGTCTCTCCATCTCCTTTTACCTTCAATCTTTCCTAACATCAGAATCTTTTTCAGTGAGTCCTGTCTTTTCATTATGTGGCCAAAGTATTTAAGCTTCAGCGGTGGTATTTGAAAATCCCTAGCTTCCTTCGGAGGTCAGTTCAAATGTTACTTTCTACATAAGGTCTTTTCTCACCCCAATAGTTCAGGTGTCCTTACCCTTTTTTTGTAACAAGGGCCCCTTTTGCAATCTGGTGAGACCTATGGATCCATTTTCAAAAGAATGTATTTTTAAATGCATAAAAGAAAATACAAAGGATTACCTATCCAAGCTCACAGAGCCTCTGAAATACATCCATGGATCCTTTAGGCTTTCTTGGATCCAAAGTTAAGTATTCCTGTCCAAAGTTGGCAAAAAATGGGACTAGTCAATGCTGGAGGTGTTTAATAAATCCTTGTTGAATTTAACTGTATTTATTTATTAGAAAAAACGATGTATCATTGCTTGGGAACAAAATGGAATATTCTAGAAAACTGTTTCCTGTTTGTTCTAGGCATAGCACACCAGTCAGTGAAGACATTTTTAACTTTATTCTTTTCTACAGTGTCCAGAATCACATGTTTGGGATCAAGATGCATCTTTTACACCAATTTTTTTTTTTAAAAACATGCATTTAAATCAAGCGGACATTAATTCTCTAATTTAAAAAAAGGTACTTAAAAGAAACTTGCATTACAAGCCACACCCACATACAACCTCTGAGTTTGGTCACAAGCTTCATAATGGCATTATGTAATTTTTCAAACTACCAAGAGACATTTCCGTAGGCACGGTGCAGAGACCCACCCATGGCTCTATCCCAGTGAATCTATTGAACACACAGTTCACAGAGACTTCTGCAAAACCACTCTTTTCCAGTCATTCATTTTTTTAAATTACATTTTATTTTTTCAGTCAATAAAAATCTCTCCTCTCCCTCCCACTGTGTCCCTCTTCACCAACTGAGAAAGAAGAAAAAGCAAAAACAATCCTGTTACAAAAGTGTATAGTCAAGCAAAACCAATTCTCACATTGGCTACATCAAAAAAAAAAGCTATGTCTCCATTGGCACTCTGAGTCCATCGTCTCTCTGTTAAGAAGCGTGCAGCATGTTTCATTATAAGTCCTCTGGAATTTGTGGTTTGTCATTGTATTGATCAGAGTTCTTGTCTTTCAAAGTTGTTTTTGCAATATTGTTTTCATTGTGTAAATTGTTCTTCTGGTTCTAACTTATTTTAGTACATATCAGTTCAAACAAGTCTTCTCAGGTTTCTCTGAAATCTCCCCTTCATCATTTCTTACACATTATCACATTAATTTCCCATAACTTATTTAGCCATTCCTCAATTGATGGGCAACCCCTTGGTTCCCCTTTTTTGCCACCACAGGAAGAGTTGTTAGAAATATTTGCATGTATGTGGGACTTTTTACTTGTTCTTTTATGTCTTTGAGGATATAGACCTTGCAGTGGTAACGCTGCATCAAAAGGTCTGTTGTTCAGTTGTGTCCAACTTGTCCTGACCCCATTTGGACTTTTACTGGCAAAGATACTGGAATGTTTTGCCATTTTCTTCTTCAGTTCCTTTTACAGATAAGGAAACTGAGGCAAACAAGGTGAAGTGACTTGCCCAGGGTCACACAGCTAGGAAGTGTCTGAGGCCAGATTTGAACTCAGGAAGATGAATTTTCCTGATTTGAGACCCAGTACTCTGCACCACCTAGCTGTCTAGGTCAAAAGGGAGAAACAGTTTAATGACTTTTGTGGAATAGATCCATAGTTCCTTTTTCTAGACATTTTTAAAAAAGCACTTTAAAAAAAATCTTTGCCAGCCTGCTTGGCTCTATGCATAGGTAAGATAGGAGGTTCCTACTCAGTGTGACTATTGAGTAAGAAGGAACTGGTTCCCTAGTGCCTATTTTTAGTCATTGATATTAACTGATTTGGATGCCAGCTGGCTGTTCACCTCCCCAGATTCCTAGGCTCCAACTTTAGTCCCAGCTGGCCTTTCTTCTCCTCAGTGACATTGCTAACCTTTGTCCAGTTAACCCATTTTGGCCTTGCATTCACTCACTTCCTTCACTCTCCCCTTGGATCTTTATTTATTATTTCCCTGCTTGTACCTTCTTTCCTTCCTCTCCCTCTCCCTCCCTTCCTTTTTTTCTTCCTTCCTTTCTCCCTTCCTTCTTCCTTTCTTCTTTTCCCTCTTCCATCCTTTCCTTCCTCTTATTTTCTCTTCCCTCCTCTATCCCTTCCTCCTTTTCCCCCCTTTCTTTATGGCCAACCTATGTACCTCAGATCCCCAATATGCTGATTACAGCCTACTTATTTCTATTCATGGATTTCTCTTTGCTCCAGTCTGAATAAAAACTTATTATGCAGGTGGGGGAGACAAGACTATTATGTTATAGGAGTTTAATTCAATTCAAAGTCATTTATTATTTATTATATTATCCTATATTACATATACCCACTATGTCCTAGGCACTGTGTTAAGTGCTGGGGTACAAAGACAAAAACAAAATATTTTTTGTCTTCAAGGAACTTGCAGTCTGGAGGGTGAGGAGAATTCTTCATATCTTTGTGGTTGGAGGAGCCACTGTTTAGTAGAGGTACTTCAAGACGCAAGGAAGCTAAAGGAGAAGTGAGGAAAGCTAGGTAGAGGAGTGGATAGTTCTTTGGACATGAAATCCTGAGTTCAAATCTAGCCTTAGACAGTTACCAGCTGTGTGACCCTGGGCAAGTCATTTAACCTCTGTCTGCTTCAGTTTTCTTTTTTGTAACATGGCGATAATAATAACACCGACCCCCCAGGGTTGTGATGATTTTGCCAGCTTCCAGACTGTAAACTCCTTGAGAGCAAGGTTTATTTTGTTTTTGTCTTTATACCTCAGTGCTCAACACTATGCCTAGTACAGTGGGTGCATAACAAATGATTTTGAATTGAATTAAATTCCTGCAAAGTACTAGACCCTTCTCTCCCACCTACATAATAAGCTTTTGCCCAGCCTGGAATGGGGAGAAATCCAGGGATAGAAATAAGATATTGTCATCAGGAGATTGGTGATCTAAACTTGACTCTAAATACCATAACTTTAAACCACTCTGTGTCTCATTAGGTGATAACCACTCCTCTTTTTCTGTTTCAAGATTTTCAAATATTATTTCTATCTCTCCTAACCTGATTCATCTCTAGGGCCTGCAGTGGCCTGGATTATTGCCTATTTGAATATTTAGAAAACTCCCATGATTTCCTGCAGTTTAATCTGGAGTCGATTTCCCCCTCTAATACTGGATAGGGTGGGCTACTGGGAAAAGTCCTTACAAAGCTTTCCTGGGAACTGAATATTTTTTTAAGATTATGTGTGGGAAAATATTCTCAAAGTATGGATGGGGCACTGTGTTTTCAACCACTTACTTCTCAAGCTCCATTGGGAAAAGAAGGTAATACAGGTCAAATCCTATTACAGGGAGTTCCAAGGGCGCGTCCAAGTACTTTCATTGGACTGAACTGTTGTGGTGAATACTGCTTGGAATAAATGGTCATGAACATCTTTGGGTTAGATAGAGGATACACGGGTGTTTGTTGTTAAGCAGATGGACCTACAAACATGGATCTTTCTCTGCCTGGGATACTTACCAGGCTTGACCCAACGGCTGGAATGGGAAAACAGGCTGTCGATCCTGTCTCCTGGCTAGCAGTCAAAACAAAGGAAGGAAACACAGGCAAAAGTTTCTGTGAACTGAATGTTTGAGTCACCAAGGGAGAGTAGAAAAATAGCATGTGTCAGCCTGGAACGGTCTTGGTTAGGGCAGTTTCTTTTGGCTAAAGTATCAGGGCCCCCTGGAGAGGACAGAAGGTCTCACTTGGCTCTCTCTGGCTGAATTTATGAGTTTAGGATGAAGCCATATTCAGGCAGATTCCATCTTCTTCATGAAGAAAGGAAATATCAATAATTGGAGGCCCTTGTGCCTCTGATTAGCCCAGAGCAGTATCTGAATGTGTGGGGGGGCGTCACTGCATTAAAATCAACCAAGAATCCCACCCCCACCCCCTAAAAAAAGAAAGTCCAGCAGCCTCCCTGGCATGTGGTGCCAGTGACTTTGTTTGCCATCACCCAAGGAAGCAGGAGTTTCTCTCTCAAAGGTCATGAACTTGGGACTACAGCTACTCCCTTTTGCTTCCCTCTGGTGTTTCTTTTTCCTTTTCAGTTAGAAGTGATCTTGCGTTTGACCAATGAAGGCCAGCACCTCCTCTGTATTATCTTAGAGCAGAGGTTCCCAAAATTATTTGGTCTACCGCCCCCTTTTAAAAAAATTACTCACTGCCCCCCTGGAAACCTATTCTCTTTAACCCTTTAATGTTTTTTTTATTTGTGTCAAACAAAACATTTAAAAAAAGACATCTTAAATTTAATAATTTATTGTAAATTTTTATTTTTTCCTGCAATGAAATTTTGATGATGCAATAGTGAGTCATGTAGTGCATTTAGGGTTAGGGTTAGAGTCATATAGTGCTGTATTGTAAACAGATCATTACACGCACATATTCCTGCTGATACCTGCTGGACTTCCCCACAATGCACTACATGCTTAACTGCCAACACTTGCTTGTTAAGACCTATCGACAGACTTGACCACTGATTAGTTATAACTTGCATTATGTGTGTTTATTTGGAAAATAATGTAATCACTATACTTTTAACTCTGTTACAGAACAGATGAAACATGTACTAATGATTTTTCAAAATTTTTTTTCTTCTCTTCATGCTTCAACTGCCCCTTTATTTTTATTCAATGCCCCCTTCTCCAATTGCACCTGAGACTATTACCATCCTCCTTGCTCATTCTAGTGCCTCCCAGAGGGCAGTATTGCCCAGTATTGGGAACCTATACCAGGATTGCCTAGGTCACTGAGAAAGTCAAAGTGACATCCACCATGTGTCAAAGGTAGATTCAATCAGGTCTTCCTGGGAATTCAATACAAAATGGAAACAAAAACAGTAGGTATTTCCTCATAGTCCCATAGATTAGCATTAATGCTTCTTTATCCACAGTTAAACGAAAATCTATGAGGTTTTAAAAATTATTATTATTTTGATAGCTAAATGCGCTTTCCATTGTAATTCTATGTATTTTATTTTACATATTTAAAAATATTATTCTGAGAAAGGATACATAGGCTTCTCCAGACTGCCATGATACCAGAAAAAGTTAAGAATTCCTGCTCTAAATGAATGCTGAGATCACCTTCCATATGAATGCCACCACAGCAATCTGTTTACCATTTATTAAAGAAAACTCAATTACTAGTGAATGGAAGCCTTTATTCAGATTTATTCTCCCATATTCTTCAGTTCAGCACACTAAAGGTCAATAGTTTTTTAATACAGCATTGTGGCCACCATGGTGCCACAAACACTTGGGACTGCAATGCACATTTTTAATACATTGTCAATACAAATGGGTTGTCCAAGCATCTCTCTGGAACAAAAGTCCATCATTTCGATACTAATGTTCTTCTGGTGATATTTTAAACACCACTTTTCATCCTCTGAATGGTCATCTTCTCCATAATATCCTTATGTTAGAGAGACATAATTTGACTGGGAGACATAGAGCAACACAATCCTAAAGAACTGACACTGAAGGTCACTCAAAAGGCAATGGAGAGATGCATGCTAGGTGAGAGCAAGTCTTAACACATTATGAACACTTATGCAGAAGAAGTTGCCAAAAGGATGTTATCAAAGAAATGTATGATCAAAAAAGAAGATTGGCTAGTCATGTGGCCAGAATATGGGATAACTGGTGAACAGTCTAGGTCATCCATGATTATCCTTGAGATGATAAGAGAATTTAGGGAAAATCCTTAATGCTTTAAGTCAGTCCCCTGTGGTGAACTCCCGGGAAGTGGGACAGGCAAGAGTTGTAGAAGATGGGCAGGTGTGGATGGCATCCATAAAATAGAGCTATTAGCTAGAGAACCCCAGATCTGGAAGGAATCTGGAAGAGATTATTTAGTTTGAACCCTCATTTTTTTCCAGTGGGAAAGTTGCCATCACATATGTTTCATTGTGTACTTGTTAATCAATGGATTATATGAACTATTTGTGCCAGATCTGTGGTAGACCCTTCTGAGCTTGCACTGATCTGATCAGTCACTGAGGGGCCAACTAGGCCTTGACTCCAACAGAGTGATGTCCTTTTGGTCATCTTTGAGAATGCAGGAAAACAACCAATCAAGTAGTGGATCTCCAGATGTTTTCTATGTAGGCATATACCTCACTTTATGCCAAAAATGGATTTTTATAAAGTAGAATGTCAATTAATTTGGGGGAGTAAATTTTCCCATTGACTTATATTTTTGAAAGGGTCTGTTTTAATTCATCTTTAATGGGCAATAGCTACTGCTATTTATTTTTAAGCTTTTATTATTATAGTTATTATTGCTCTAATGTTGTTAATTAGTAAATAAACACCAGAATCCCAGCATTAGAGTGGAAAAGAAACTGAGAGGCCAATGAGTTCAATAACCTCATTTTATAGATAAGAAAACAGAGGCCAGAGAGAATAAATTATGTGCCCAGGGTTATACAGGTGGTAGGAAGTCACAAAGGCAGGACTGGAAACTAGGTCCCTTGACTCAAAATATAGAGCTCCATGCTAGCTGCCTTCCCTCAGCTGATCATCTGCACTTTATCCTGTGTGCTTTGTATTCGTACACAGGTGGTGGCATGTGATCTTCCCCATTAGACTTTAAACTCCTTAAGGGTGGGGACTGTCTTATGCTTTTCTTTGTGGCATTAGCACTTAGCACAAGGCTAAGCATATATTAAGTGCTTAAAACATGCTTATTGATGGAATATCATGATTTCTCTTTAAATTGAATAATGTTCCCTGGCAATTAAAGAAATTCCGTGGTGGATCCTTCTGTGATGGAAACATAGCCACACCCATCCTCAGGTGACTTTTCACATGTGTCTGCAGGTGCTTCTTCTGTCATCAGTCATTGTTGTTCCAGCTGACATCACAAGGTCACCACTCGGACAAATCCATTTCTGGATCCTCGTTCACTTGTTCACCAAATATTAAGGAAGAACAAACAAAAGAAACAGAGACAGTGTTACTCACAGAGACAGGGTGGCCAACTGGAGGAAATGCATCTGCTTCCCTATCCAGCAACCCAGGGCAGTTTTGGCCTCACTTGCTTCCAGGAAGGAAAAGAGAAAGCGGTCCCTCAGTTCTGGTTT
This sequence comes from Notamacropus eugenii, assembly GCF_028372415.1. Lineage (NCBI taxonomy): Eukaryota > Metazoa > Chordata > Mammalia > Diprotodontia > Macropodidae > Notamacropus > Notamacropus eugenii. The sequence goes on along the minus strand of NC_092878.1, from coordinate 2,139,562 downwards.
AGCACCTCCTGAGGCACTGGTACTTTCCAATCTGTTGTCAATGAGCAGATGTTTAGTCATTACGTACCATAAGCCCCTTTAGTCATGTATGACTGGAAACTGACTTCTTAAGTTTTACATGTTGGACTGGAACCAAGAAGGAAGTATTTGTACGTGCTCTTTATAGACCACCAGCGGGGACACATCCAAGCATATTGCCAAGCCCTGGGCTCTCACTGGCCAGTCTCCCCATTATCCGTTATATGGGAGATGTCTGCTCAACCTTTAATGCCCATCAAAGATCAACAAATTTATAGAGTACGCCTGAGTGAATCCTTGAGTTTTCAGCTTGATGGTTTATTTAACTGATGGTTTCTGGTTTCAAATAGTATTTACTGAGATTTGACCACAAATGAACTATTATCACAAGTCTTCCTTTTCGTCTCCAAGACTGACTTTAAAAACAAGAGCCAAACAAAACAAAACAAATGACAAGGTTGTTTTTAATATACTCCTCCCTGTGCCCCCATATTGAATATGGAATGAACTAAGAGATTCAGTTCAAATATATGTCAAGTGCCTTCCGTGTGTTCAGTACTAAGTGCCAACCAGAGTGGGAGGGATGTGTGTGTGTGTGTGTGTGTGTGTGTGTGTGTGTGGTGTCTTAGAATTGAGAGGTGGTGAAGTACTTGTTCTATTACATAGCAGGTGTACAATTGAGAGACAGTATGCCTCCTAAGGCAAAACTGAGCTAGTTCTGCTTGCTTCTTGGTGGAGTTTCAGGTATAAAGTTATAAAGTGAATAGCCGGCTCCACATCTTCCACTAGAATTGTGTAATAAATTTTTCTCTGCGATCAGGTTCCAACTCTACCAAAGGGCCTGAATTGTGTCTTTAAAGGGTTGCTAAATTGAGTTGCTTCTTTTCAGAAAGGTGAGAGTTAGAAAGTGTGTGTCCGTGTTCAGGCCTTCTGACTTAAGCGTGTCTTAAAATGTAGGTTTCCCTGTCCCCAGGGGAGACTGTAAGCAGGGGTGGGCTGGTAACACACATCGTTTAACCACTGGGAAACCTGTATGCATACGCACTTTTAAGTATAATCTGTGTTATTAACACTTGCTTAAGTCTAGACAATCAACAGAACAATAAATAACACCCTGACTTGTAGGGGTCGATTTCTGATGGGTAAATGCTCCTGCTGAAACTTTAACTTTAACTAAAGCTGGTTAGAGCGGGCTCTGGCACATCCTGGACTGTAAGTCTGATTAAGGGAAGGAATGCTAAGCGATAATGGTGACAGGGAAAATCTGGGCCTGAATAATAGTGAGTATGTTTGATATCAGGAGAGGACGGTCACATGAAGAAAGCAGGATATAACGGATAGACAGCTTGTATACAACCATTCTGCATATTATCAATAAAACACCACTAGAAGAGACAGATAAGAAATTGCATTAATATTAACAACTATGGAACATATAAAATAGTGGGGAGTGACTTTCCAAGACACACAGAATTATATGAATACAACCATAATCTTTTTTTATAGAAATAAAGGAAGATATAGATAACTGAAGAGATACTCGTTGTCCTGGCCATTCCAATATACTGAAAGATGAAAGTGCTACCTAATTTAATTTATAGGTTCAGGGTTATGCCAATCAAATTCTAAAACAGTTACTTTATAGAGCTAGGAAAAAACAAAGAAGAAAAATGAAATTCTTTTGGAGGAACACAAGGTCAAAAATTAAAAGAGAAATAATAAAAAAGTAGAAAGGAAAAGGTACCCTAACAGCATCAGATCTCATCCTATGCTAAAGGTAATAATTATCAAATTTGATTATGGTTAAAAAATAGAAAAGTTGATCTGTGCATCTATTAGGTGCGAAATACCAAGATAAACCAAAGACTATGGTATGGGGAAGGGATTCACTATAGGACAAAACTGCTGGAAAACTGGAAAACAGTTTGTTATGTAGGCAGGTACAAAAAGCCCAAATGGAACTCATGCTGTGAAGCAGCTGACATGGTTTTCCATTCTAGATTTTTCCCCATGACACTGTTCTTTTCTACCAGCAGAAAGAATTCATCTATCCGTTCCAAAGTTGTTGTGCCTTGTATATGATGTTCCTTCACTGATGACCTGAGTTTCAGAGAGGAAAGTAACAACTCTAATCCTAATGTGAAAACTAAAAGACAAGTAGATGTTAAACAGAAAAAATCCATTAGCAGTGCCATCAAAACTACAGAAGTGTTGGAAGGTATAATACTCTCGTTCTGCTTTCCCCTGATTCATGGAGTGGTGCTTTTGGCTGATGGTGGGTCAAAAATATGCGACAAGAAGTAGCCATGTGGTAGTGGGATTAGGGGTGCTAGCAGCTCCAGGGCTCAAAGTCAAGGTGATGTGGTGCTAGTGGATTGTTTCCTTGCCAGAGACTGACATTGATTTCACTCTCCCTGAATGACCAGACAAGGAACAGAAAAGCACCTGCTGATTTGCATCTGACTCCAGACCTGGGCTTCTATAGCACATAGCTGAGCAAATTTTGTCTGTACCTGTGGGGAAGTAACTTTATTATACAGCTAGGTGTACAGTAGGAAGCACATAGGAATTGCAGTCAGGAAGACTTCAGACTCCTGCTTCAGATACTGTGTGACCATAGGAAGGTCATCTAAGTTGTCTGTACCTCAGTTTCCTCATATCTAAAATGGAGATAATAGTACCTACCTCACGTAATTGTTGTGAGGATCAAATGAGTTAATGCATGTGAAGTGCTTTGCAAATCTTAAGATGTAATAAATACTAGGTATTATCAGATGATGACGACAATAATGTTGAGGCCAAACTCACATGACTTGGGCTCGGAAAAGTTTGTTCAAGGAGGAAGTGAGATTTTTTAAGCATACAGGGGCTTATCAATGATTCTGACTGGGCAGATCAATCCTCTCTAGATATCGAGCTGGTACTTACATCCAGCAACAGAGCTGTGGGATAGATTTGTTGTTTTTCATTTGTTTCAGTTGTAGCCAACTTTTTGCAACTCCCATTTGGGGTTTTCTTGGCAAAGATACTAGAGTGCTTTGCCATTTCCTTCTCTAGCTCATTTTTTAAATTTTTTTTTTCCCCAGTTATATGTCAAGAAAATTTTGGCATTCATTTTTGCAAAATTTTGAGTTCCAAATTTTTCTCCCTCTCTCTCTCTCCCTTCCCCTCTTCTGAAAATGGTAGGCAGTTTCATATAGTTTATACATGTGCTATTATGTAAAAATATTTCCATATCAGTCACAGTTGTGAAAGAAGAAATATATCAAAAGAAAAAAAAATCCATGAGAAAGAATAAAGTGAAAAACTCTGCTTTGATCTGCATTCAGGGTCCATCAGTTCTCTAGCTTATTTTTACAGATGAGGAACAGGGTTAAGAGACTTGCCCAGGGTCACGTAGCTAGGAAGTATTTGAGGCTGGATTTGAATTCAGGTCTTGAGTTCAGCTCCGGTGCTCTAACCACTGCCACCTAGCTGTCCTGGGAGATAGAATGCTATCTACTAATTGTGAGACAGAGAATTAGACTCTTCCCTGGTTGTGGGATGAAATGAATACTCCTAACTGCTAGGATAAGTGTGAGACTAGATCAGTATCTGAATCTTCCTGTTGAATAGGATTAGGCTAGTAGTTAACAGAGCCCCAGTGGTTAAAGGATTATGGTTGAAGTTCTAGGCAGAGTTTAGTGACCTTGGGCAAGTTTGAACATTAATTTCTTCACCTGAAAATGAAGGTTTAGACTTAATGACCTCTAAGATCCCATCCAACTCTAAGCCTATGATCCTAATTATGAAGGAAAAGATCCTGGTCTTGGGCTAGGAGTTCTAGATTCTTATTTAGTTTCTACCCCTAGCAGAATGACCTTGGCAAAACCCATTACCTTCATTGTACCTTAGTTTACTCATCTTAAAATGAAGGATTTGGACTAGGTGAGGACTAAGTTCATAAGCTAATAGAATCTGAGGCTGGAAGAAGCGAATTTGAGGTCCCTCTCAGGTCTAATATCCTTTAAATTACCAATTTATATTTATTTTGTTATTAAGAGCAAAAAGCTCACCTGGCAGAGCTGGAGCAAACCTGGAAGGGCAACCTAGTTTCCAGTGGAGGTGAGATGGTTCGGAGTGAGATCATGGTGGGGAGACTGTAGGCAATGAAATCGGAATAGGGAAGGCATCTTCTGATAGGTAAATCTTTGGGGGAAAAAATCATCAGCTCATCTCCAGATTACTAAATTTCTGATCATTGATTAAAACAAAGACTTGGGTACCAGCAAAGTGACTGGAATATTGTAGATACTTAATAAAGGTTGGAATTGAATTAAATTATTTTCAGCAAAAGGGCAATTAGGTAGTGCAGTGAATAGATAGCTGGGCCTAGAGTCAGGAAGACCTGAGTTTAAAACTGGTCTCAGACACTTACTATCTACGTGGCCCTGTGGAATCACTTTACCCTGGTTGCCTCAGTTTCCTCATCCATAAAATAAGCTGGAAAAGGAAATGTCAAACTACTCCAGCATCTTTGCCAGGAAAACCCCAAATGGGGTCATGAAGAGTCGGACACGAATGAACAACCAAAAAATTTTAGCTGATTGAAAAGACTTTAATGAAGGTGAATACAGACATTTATATTTCCCCCATCTTATACAAGACTAAGAATTCTACTCAGTACAACTATTCAAACTGTTCTCTGGCATTCAAAATGACCTAGACTGCTTGCCTGTAGGAATGGGGCTAAGCTGTTTGGAGATTTACTTTATACTTCGGAAGTAAATATTTCTTTGTAAAAAAATAAATTCTGAGAATTTCTGCACATCACCCAGAACATATTCAAAGATCTGAATACTCTTTAGTATATGTGACAGACACGATAGTTATTTCATAGCACTGACTCAGGTCCGAATTGAATGTGCTAAAATGTAGACCAGCCTGCTTGTCTGTGATATTCTGTAGGGGCCATGTCAGAAGAGAAATCCTTGGAATTTGCATCATTTTCTTGGGAAGCCTGAAATCCCAGTGGGTGAGAGCTGTCCTTTTCATTTTCCCTGACTTGGACTCCATCTGGCTTCAAGATAGTCACCCATTGCTCTCTTGGGAGTCCTCTGGCTAAATCCTTCACATTCTTATTGCCTGGCTCTTGGGAAGAACTTGGCCTTAAGTAAAGGTGGTAGAGATTTTCTGCTGTATTTTACCTCCACTATGAGGGATGGGGCGGGGGAAGGTGGGATGGGGTGAAACTGAGAGGGAAAATTTCATGAATGAAAGCAAAACATTTCATTAATAACATCTTCTCCTCTAGTCTTTTCCCTATCACTTGACCCTCACTAATTGTCTAGGAAGGATGTCTATTTGTTATCCTACCTACCTCCTTCCCCAAACTCCTTTGTCATTTTCTTATTTAGGAGGAAATAATTCTTTCTAAGAGAAGTCCTAATTCCTTTCTACTCCCTGTCTCTTTTTAGAGATAGGGAGTAAAAGCCTTGTCTTTGTCCCAAGGCACTAGATTTTGAAGGTACTAACAGGTAATGTGTCAGTCCTTCAGAAGTATAGAAACGATGGAGCCCAACACCTGATTTATAAGAATCAGTAATCAGAACAGAAAGCTACCAGAGATCGGTTCAGGTGAGTTTCTCTCTCAGCCTATCCCATCTCCTAGTCTCCCCAAGGAGGGCCTCATGCCCTTGTCTCAGGGTCTCCTTTTCTCCACCATGGTGTGGTGTCCTGCTCCTCACAAACTCCCCAAAGGGTATGCTTCACACATGGGTACTCTGCCCCAAACTCTCCCCCCACTCCCCGCTTTCCCACAACACCCTGTCCTTAAGTGATACATGAAGCTCTGAAAAGGTCAGGAGACTATGCTACAACTGAAAATATAGGGTCAGACTTTGTAGATCTAGTCCTATCTTATTTTACAGATGAACAAACTGAGCTAAAAGATGATCATTTGCCTAAGGTCACATGGTTCGTTGGTGAAAGAACTGAGACTAAAACCTATTCTGACTCCCATTTCCATATTTTTTCCCACTTTATTTTTCCACTTTCTGTCTTTAGTAGGTGGGGAATAGAGAGCTTCTGGGAAAAGAGGATCTGTACATGAGAGGTGGGAAAACCAGCCCTACCAGCAGCTATGGGGCAGAGATAGGGGTTTGGGAAGCAGAAATATGGGAGCCAAAGGTGCAGAACCAAAGAATGATGCCAGGGTCAGATACCTAGATCTCAGAGGCATTCCTGCGCTACCCTGCCCACCTGGAAAGCATTCCTGGCTTGGAGATGGAGAATTTCCTGGGCTTTTGAAGGTCATTGCTTTGTTCCTTTTGGGAGTGGGGGAGGGAGTGTTTGTCCTAGTCAGGTGCTCTGGGACAGAGGGGTAGGTAGGAGGCTGCGTGGCAATGTTGCTGCTGCTACTGCCACTTCCCTTATTAATCTTTCAAGTTGAAAACAATTTAGAATGTACTTCATTTGCTTTTTTAACACTTTCTCCCTCCCTGACCTCTACTCAATATCAAAGCTGGTTTTCCTATCCAGGTCATCTGACATTAAAGCTAGTTCTTCCACTGTACTTCATGCTACCATCCATTTTTCCCCATGTATTTCTCCCTTCCTTCCCCATAGGCCCACGATTTCTGCCTCACCCACTGGGGCCAGTGACTGGCCTATAGGTTTATTCATCTTTCCATTTGTGCAAGAAAAAAAGGCTAATTTACATGCTTACCCTGTGTCTTACAATCTATGGATGTCCCTTAAAAATGTTCCATACTGGCATATATCCTTTTATGCAAAAAATCGTGTTACTTCTCCTGCGTCGGGTATCCTCTAGTGACTGGTCCGAACAGATCAGAGGTCCAGTGGGAATATAGAGGAGGGTACTGAACATAGAGGAAAAAGAATATGTTCAGCAATGAATGATGCACCTCGTTCACTGTACAGTGTCCAGGCATCGAGTGGGCCAATCAACAAGCATTTATTAAGCACCCACTATATCCCAGAGGGGTAGCCTAATCTAGCGGATAAGGCCCGGAAGATCTAGGTTTAAGTCCACTCTATGATACAGACAAGCTGTGTGACCCTGGGAAAGTAAGAACCTCTCAGGCCTTTCTAGGCAACGCTCTAGGACTAAGCTGGAGAGAAGGTGCCACCCTGTGTTGGTCCAAGGGAGTTTCCAATGCCTGTGGAGTCCTGGGTCCAGTCCCCATCCCTACTGCGGGCGAGGACTTGAGGATACAGTTACAGAAGCTTGTCAGTTTCTGTCCTCCGGAAAGTTACATTCTGCTGGGAGGATACATCGAGCACGTGCCCTGAAAGGCCCTCTGCCCGCGTCCAGCGCAGGAATGCCAGGCCAGCTCCCGCGGGTGAGCCAGCGGGCACAAAGCCTCAACATGCCCACCATGGGGCTAAGAACCTGCGTGTGAACGCGGACCCTGTCCCAGCCTCCATCTTCTGGGCTGCGACACATCTCCCCTTTTAAAGGATCAAATGAGATACTGCCGGTGAAGCCCACCTTAAAGCGCAGCCTCAGTGTTTACTGGGGCGCAGGGTGAGTGGGGGGTTTAAGGAGGTTCCCCCAGGCCGGAGGGGCCGCCCTCGGGGCACGCTCGCCTCGCGGCAATCTCCAAGCTCCAACTTTGCAAACTCGGGAAGGGCCTAGGGAAGATTTTTCTCCAGACTCGAGCGCCCCCCGGCGGCGGCCACGAGACCATGTTCACGCGCACTCGGAAGGCCCGAATAAAGTTTTCTTCTTCCAAGACACAGGAAGTGCGTGCCAGCCGCGGGGCACGCTGGGCCTTCCGGGATGAGGGAGGAAGCCGGGGGCTGCGATGAGCGATATAGTGGAGAAGACCCTGACGGCGCTGCCCGGGCTCTTTCTGCAGCAGCAGGCGGCCGGCGGCCCCGGGGTGCCCCGGGTGTCCGTGTCCTCGCGGCTGGGCAGCCTCATCCGCAGCATCACCGCGCTCACGTCCAAGCACGTAGGTGGAGGGAGGGGAGGCGGGGCGAGGGGGCGGCTCCCGGGCTCCCCCCTCGGCTCCTTGGCTGGTGCCTCGGCCGGCGGGGTCGGCCCTCACTCAGCTGGTTGGGCTGGGGCGGCCGGGGTGGGGAGGGTGGAGGAGGGGGGACGGGGGAGGGGGAGGAGGAGGGAGGGGGAGGGACAGGGAGGAGGATGGGGGAGGGGAGGGAGGCCGGCCAGCCAGCCCCTGGCCCCGCTCCCCGGCTTCACTCGGGTGACTCTGGACGCCGAGCTCCCCGAGAGCAGGGACTCACCCTTCGAGTTGATCTTGGCCTCTTTGCCTCCCCGCGCCCGGTACTTAGGAGATGCTTCATCACGTTTATCGAGTTGAATTCAGTTGAACCGGGGCTGAGGAGGATCGGGTGATCTGCAGATTGTAAGCATTTGGGCTCGGGTCCGGTGACTGACCCGCGGACTGCCAGGGACCGATTCAGTGTGATCAGTGTTTACCTAAGGGTCCCCAAGCCGAAAAAGCGCCAGAATGCAGGTCTTCTGGAGATTGTGTGTGTGTGTGTTTGACTGACTCACAGAGCAGTGGTTATGGATGATGCTAGCTGTCACGTATATACCACTGTAAGGAATCTTTGGTATGTCATCTCATTGATCCCCAACAACAGGTGCCATTATCCCCATTTTTACAGATGAGGAAACTGAGGTTTTTGAGACATGTTTACCCCCAATTCCCCTCTCTCCCCTCCAACCTTTCAGCTTCCTTGGGTATGTGGTCTTCTCCCAGTAGATCTTAAGCTCCTTAAAGGCAGGGATTGCCTCCTCATTTTGTATGCCTAGGGCTTGCGTAGCACAGCCTCTGCCGTATAATCAGCATGTAGTAAATGTTTATTGAATTGATCTGAGGCTGGGAAAGGTCAAGTGAGTTACAGATAATAAGAGCTGGAGACAGGTTTTCAACTCAGGTCTCTTTGATTCTTAAGTCCAGTGCTCCTGAACCCTCACATACAGGATAGTGCTAAGGGCTAAGGGGAGAAGCAAAGTGGTCTAGGAAAGTTTGAGGAGAAAGATTTTTTTCATTTGGGAGGAGGTGCTAGATCAGGAAAGGTTCTTAGTGGAGGTGGCATCTTAGATCTCATTAGGAGAGGTGAAGGTGGGCGGGGGAACTTTGAGGAATTTGAAAAAGATGAGAAATTGGTAGGTCTTGTGGCACTTGGAAGGAGTGCTAGGCCACCACTCCGTAATACCTGGGTCCAAGTAACCCTGTGACCCTAGATAAATCACTTAGCATCCCAATGCTCCATGAAATTCCAAGCCTAAATTGGAGAATATTTATTTGGTATTTATTGGTACTTGGGAGTATTGGGAATATTTATTGGTACTTGGGAGTTCCTTATACCAGTGAAATCGCAAGTCTAGACCAAGTAACATGCAAGTATAATATATACACATATGGAGACATGTACATATAATAAATTTATCTTTGTATGTATTGTGTAATATATAATGCGTATAATCTCACTTGTGCCTCCAAGAAGCTGTAGCATGTGCAGCAGCCACATTTTGATAAAGCTGTTTCTGAGGATGGGCTAACCTACAGGCCTCAAGTCTGGTAGTGAGTTAGGGGGATGTCTCCCCTAAGTGTGTGAAGACTTCTCTCTGCAGAGCGGGTGGATAAGAACAATTTGCTCCAGCAGTCATGAAGGCAGCTGAAGCAGGTCCTGTGGAGTGCTTGGAACTTGGTCAGAGATGGAAGATGCCGAGGTCATCCCCTGCATCCTGGCCTGTCACTAATCATGGCAATTTTTGTCTTGCCATGGGACTTCGATGACTGTGGGAGACAGTGAGGCCTATGACTGTGTAACTCTGCCTCACTTAAAATGCAGTTCATGAACAAGTCAGAATATCACCCTCATCACATCGCTGGACCTCTTTGAAAACAAAGGACTAGCACATATGATAGCATTTATGGAGTATTTTAAAGTTTACACAGTATTCCCTCCTTGGAGACTCACAATAATCCTGAGATGGATGTCATTATTATCCCCATTTTTAATCTGAAAGAAGTTAAGTGATTTGCCCACAGTTACACAGCTTGTAAGTGTCTGGGCAGAATTTGAACTCAGGTCTTCCAGACTCCAAGTCAACATGAGTACTCTTAGCTACTGAATGTGTGTTGAGCATGGATCCTCCAGTGTTGTGAGTACCACATGAGATCATGTATGCAAAGAAAAGCATTATAAATACCAGCTATTATGATTTGTTAATAGTCTTAGTAGCATCTTAGTTCATTTGCCTTCAGACAGGAAGGGTCCTTGCTATCCCACTCTTATTCTTGGATGTGTACTGTTGTGTGGTCCATTGAGCCCTTGACTAGAGGAACTTTTTTGTGATTTGAATAAAAGTTTTGGAATATAAGCTCATCTTTAATCTGACTGATGGCCTTGGGACAAATACAGTAATAGACAAAATAGCAAATGCATTTCATACTGTTTGCACGTGATTATTATTTCTTCTGTCAGGCCTCTATGTTTTGAAAGCTTTTTAGTCCAGATACCTTGGAGATTATTGGCATTTAGTATGGCTGCATCTATTAAAATGTTATCCTTACAGTTTTCCAGATCAGTGTTATGTCTGGGGGATCGTAGGCAACAGCTTTGTATGTGGTGACATGCCAAATCTAAAACAGTGTATTTGAATTCTTAGAGATACTTTGAGGTCTCTGTTCATAGTATTAAGATGTCATTTTTTAGCATCTGGAAGATAGTGGGTTTCTAATGTATAATTCTGGCCATCTGGTCATATCTTTCGAGGCATTTGGTAGATAAAGCATTATGATTGTGATTATTTAGGGACCAAGTTGGGGAATAGTTGAAGGTTTCATTTCACTGAAACTAAAATATATGTAGGAAGATGGAGAGTAATGTCTAAAAGATCTGGAAGAGGAGGTTGGAGCTAGATTGTGGAGGACATTAAATGCCAGATTAAAGAATATACCTTTTATTCTGTCATAAGGAGGGAGTCAATGAAGATTTTTGAACAGGAGAGAACCATGGTCAGATCTTTGCATTAGGAATGTTTTGGCGGCTGCTGCATGAAAGATAGGTTAGAGAGGGGGAAAAACAGAAACAGGTATCAGTTAGACTGTTAAAAGGCCTCAGGGTGAGAGATGGTGAGGATGTAAACTATCACACATGACAGTATGTAGAGCACTTAGTTGAGGGATCTCTCAAGTCTTCCAGTGTCTTGTTATGTAAGTAAAGCGAAGGGATCTTGGGGATACTTAAAATTTGCTGAGAAACAGCCAACCCTGACATTCCTAGAAAGTGGACAAGTGTGATATATTTACTAAATACCAAAAGATTGGTAAGTGCTAAGTGCAACTTGTCCAGGTGTGAGCCAATCCTTCAGGCATTTATAAGCTAAAAAATTATTTTGCTATTTCATTATTAAAGGAAAGCTGTCACTGAAGGAATGTTGTAACAGCTATAAAAAAGGTAGCATTAGAAAAGACATCCATTGGGAGTCTGCTTCATACTTGAAAATCATTATTTAAGGAGTTGATGTCTGTGGTAAATTACTATTTACTCAAATGTTTAATAAGATGTTATTCTGCTCTGACTCCTCTCAAAGTGGAGAAAAGATTATCTCCTGCATTTGCTGCTAACAAAAAAGAGCAGCTGTAGAGCAAACATTGCCTTAAGGGTTTTCCTCCAGCAAGAATTTTTATATACGTACGTTATCTTTTACACATGTAGCTACTGATAACTGTTAAATTACTGACTGATTAATATTAGGAAACAAAGCGCAAAACAGGGAGACACATTATCACCAAAGGTATTGCTGGTGCTGTGGAAGGAGTTCACGTGGGATAAGGGTTCATTGAAGATGGTGAGATCCTCACGAGGTACCCATTTGTAGCTCATATTGTGCTGATTGTGTCAAGCCCCAGAATACTACCGTACTTCTTTAATGAGGTCCATGATTATTTGAAAGAAATTGGCATATTGTCCACATGGAAGGATCAAATGAGTGGAAAATGTATATTCTCTAGCCAGACCATAGAGTTGGATGTCAGTGCATTGGATTAGTACATTAATGCATATATGTATGATAATATTGGTGTCAAAGAACTGGAAACTAAGGGAGTGCTGTTAGTTGAACAAGGCATGGTATAGGAACATAGTGGAATACTATCATGCTGTAAGAAAAGATGAAAGAAGCCAGATTCAGAGAAACTGAGGAAACCTCATTTGAACCTGTGGAGAGTGAAGGAGCAGAACCAGGAGAATACTTTAAAAGCCCAAGAGCCGTGATGGATTCAGCGGCTAACCACGATTCTGGGGAACTGATGAAGAAGAATTCTATCCACCACCTGATAGTGAGGCACACGTTGTTAGTGAGGGTTGAAGTGGGAATTTGTTTTGCTTGACCTTGCCTATTTGTTACAAGGGTTACTTATTTTTGAGGGAGTAGGAAAGTAGGTGGGTCAGAGAGAAAAATACACATTTTTATTTAAAAAAAGGATAGTATTGGCAGGTGGAGAATGAGTTGGGCCCGAGATGGAGTAGGAGGAAGAACGTAGGCTAGATTCCTTTTTGGGAAATTGTCTAGTGTCCCAAGCTATTCCACATCATAGAACCTCAACTTTGATTATATTTTTTTTAACACCAGTGTTCTTCAAGTGTAAATCTTAGAACACCAGCCTCCAAAGAATCAAACTTACAGGTGGCCCAAAGGACAAATGGTTAGTCTGTAGTGTCTTTTTAGCAATGATCCATAGACAAGTGGTATAAGGGATATACAAGAAATATATGATGGATGGGATCATGACTTCTTAATTTAGATCTGGAAGTAACCTTAGTGGTTAGAGTTCAGTTCTTTTTTTATTTTATTTTATTTTATTTTTTTTTATTATTTTTTTATGTTTAACAATCACTGCCATACAATTGAGATTTTATTCCCCCCACACCTACCCTCCACTACCCCCCTCCCTCCCCACGACTGCATACAATTCTGTATAGATTCTACATATACTTTCCTATTGAGTATATTTTCCCTATAGTCATGCTATGTAGTCAGACTAAAATAAATGAAAGAAATCATATAACAAATCAAAACATGATACACAAACACATACACATACACAAACATGATCTGCTACATTTTGCGAGTGACTTCCATATTTCTTTCTCTGAGTGTGGAAGGCATATTGCCTTGAGAACCACCTTTGGGATTTTTTTTTTTTTATAAGAAGTTCTTGCGTTATTACAAAAATCCAAGTCTACCAGAAAAAACTCTCGCACACTGTGGTCGTTGCTGTGCACAAAGTTCTCCTGGTTCTGCTCCTTTCACTCAGCATCAGGTCATATAAGTCCTTCCAGGCCTCTCTGAAGTCTTCTTGTTCATCATTTCTTATGGCACAATAGTACTCCATTACATTCATATACCATAATTTATTCAGCCATTCCCCAATTGATGGACATCCCCTTGACTTCCAGTTTTTGGCAACTACATAGAGTGCTGCTATAAATATTTTTGTACATGTGGGACCCTTTCCCATTTTTATGATCTCTTGGGGATATAGTCCTAGTAGCGATATTGCTGGGTCAAAGGGTATGCACATTTTTGTAGCCCTTTGGGCATAGTTCCAAATTGCTCTCCAGAATGGTTGGATGCGCTCGCAGCTCCACCAACAATGAATTAGTGTTCCAACTCTCCCACATCCTCTCCAGCATTTATCATTTTCTTGTTCTGTCATGTTTGCCAATCTTATAGGTGTGATGTGGTACCTCAGAGTTGTTTTGATTTGCATCTCTCTAATCAATAGTGATTTAGAGCATTTTTTTCATATGCTTATAGATATCTTTAATTTCTTCCTCTGAAAATTGCCTGTTCATATCCTTTGACCATTTATCAATTGGGGATAGAGTTCAGTTCTTTTATGTTTTAGATGAGAAAACTGAGACCCAGAGAAATTAAGTGCATTTTCTCAACTCTTTGGGGCCAAACTTGGTCATTAGAACTACATGGACTTTTAAAAAATTCTTCCATTTGATGCTATCTCCCCACTCTCATATTCCTGAGGCATGTCCTTGAGGTACATACAGTGTACTTGGTACTTGATACACTGTATCAAGAGTTGAGACAATGTATCTTTCTCTTTGCCGACATAATGGACTATAGGTGTGAACGTATACTCATAAACATTTTATTGATCTGCTTTTTTCCTCTGCTTTTTAATCTTTAAATTTTTTTTAAAATAAGAGATAGCTTATTAGGTGGAGTAGGAGATGAGATGGGAATATGTAAAAAAAGCAATGTAAAAACAGAAGGATATGAGAAAATTTAAGATTTTTTTTTTAAAGTTCAGATTTAACAGTTCTAGAAAAATTTTGGAATTATTAAAGTGATGAGTCCATATATACTCTTTCTCCCAAGATTCTGTTGTTGGACATGCATTCGCAGGAGGTCAAAGAGGGAAAGAAAGACTACAAATATTCACTTCTACCCTTTTTGTGATATCAAAAAAACTGAAAATAGTGGGTGCCCATTGGTTGGGAATGACTGAACAAATTTTGGAAGAGTATAGGAATATTATGGACTGTTATTGTGTAGAAAGGGATGATAAATATGAAGAATTCAGAGAATTCTCATAGAATAAGTATGGAAAGACTTTTATGAGTTGATGTGGAGTGAAGTGAGTAGTACCAGGAGAACAGTATATGCAGAACCACAGTGATGTAAATGAAAAAGCAAACTTAAAGGAAGCAGAGCTCTAAGTAACTGTGATGGCTGATTTGCACACCTCCTCCCTTCTGCACTACAGTAGCAGATACACTCAGAGAATGTTTCACGTGCTCTCAGAGGTGGGCAGTATACTGGGTTTGCTTCCCTGTTTTTCTTTGTTGTAAGGAAGGATTCAGTGCTAGAGCAGGATTTATGTCCAGATGTAACTGTTGTAAAAGCAGAAGATACTTATGAAACTTATTTAAAACTGAAGATCTTTTACTCTGGATTTTCATTGTTTTCTCTTCTTTTTCCTTAACTTCAGCAAGAAATTTCAGTATTTATGTAGTAACATATTTGAGGAGACTTCCACTACTTTTCGTCTTCCATTCGATTCCAAACTGATTTCATTACAGCTTGATAGTAAGCCATGAGGGGAAATAGAGATTTGGTGAAGATGGGAATGATTTATTTGTGATGAAGCTTGTAGGCCATCTATCCATTGCTGAGTTTGATAGGAGGGGAAAGATAGTACTGTGTGGCCCATAGCCTTGTTTGGTTGTTAAGTTGTCATATAATCCCTGTGATATCATGGGAACTGGATACATTTGGTGGCTTTAGTCATGTTGAATGCAAATAATCTAGTCAGTCTTAATACCATAAAACTTTAAATTTATCAAAATAAGTTTTGTAAAATAGCATTTTAATTAATATTATTACAATCAAGAATAATTTCAACATCCTCCTGTTCCATACCATTAGAATTTAAAAAGAAAATGCTCCATTAGTTAAATGTTGTAGGTGGTGTTGTGGACAGAGAATTGGGAAGACCTGCATTCTAACGGTATCTCTGATCCTTATTAGCTGTGTTACTCTGGGCAGGTCACTCAACCTCTCAGCCTCAGTTTTCATATGTATAAAATGATGAGAATAGTATCCCAGCTCATAGGCCCATCGTGAAGAACAGGTGAGATGATGTGTACAGTGCTTTGCCAACTCACATTGCTAGGTAGATGCTAGCTATCATTGCTATTCATATTGAATAATAATATGTTTATAATTTTTACAGGAGGAAGAGAAATTAATTCAGCAGGAACTGGCTAGTCTGAAGGCAACTGTTTCTGCCCCTGGTACCACACTAGTAAGTTTGAAAAGATAATGCAAATAGCTTTTAATATTCTATTATATTGGAGGTGGTTGATTGGTGATTTTAGGGAATTAGAGCTATCCGTAGTGTCGAGTTCATCAATTACATGAACCCTGTATGTGTTTATCAGTATGAGACATTGCAGGGGAACCATTGGAGCACTCTAGATGTCCCCTTGTCATCCCTTGTTTTTTCCATGTGACCAGCCTCTAATCTTCCTATCATACAGTTTCTTGATGACATCTTTAATCCTGTTCTTTAGAATTCCTTGTTGGTTATATGTTGTAGCCTGTTCACACCCACCATACACCTTTCCATTTAGTTCACTGCTATAGCAACGCAGGTAGAATGTTAGTATTCAAAATAGGAGCCTTTGCTTTTCATGGGAGACTTGGGAACTTTTCATTTTCCTGAAAACAGTTCAGCTGGGTCTCCTTCTGTTTAGCTCTGGGCCCAGTTTGTTGTCTGTCTGTGCTGTCTGTCCTACATACACCTACTGTTGAATAAGATCCATGTTTGTCCTTCCAAATGCATCTTGTAATCTAGCAAGCAGACATCTTTAGTACATATCTCTTTGTTTTATGTTTCTTCTGATGCTCGTGAAAGGATCATTCACCAGGATTCTTTCTGTTACATCTTCTGAGAACTCACGAGCCTGGTATAGCGGATAGAGCACTGAATTTGGTGTTAGGGAAACCTAGCCACTTCGCCTCTCTGTGTCTTAGTTTCCTCATCTTCTAAAATGAGGGTTTGCGCTTGATCTAACTCTGTTATCCTGTGCATCTTGAATGATTGGGATATATGGATAGGAGCTACTGTGTTACGAACGAGCCTGTCGGGCAGTGTTGTGTTTTGTGGACTCAGACAAGTGCAGTGGGATCATAAGTCCCAAGATGTTTCAGTTAAAATATTACTTATGGAAGTCTTGTTATTCCCTGCTAATACTTCCATCAAGGATGCCCTTGGTTTATATATAAATATATATTATAGATAAATAAATATCTATACAACAGATATGTTGTGTAGATGGGGGAGTAAGCAGACAAGTGTCAGTCCTTAATGATCTCTTTATTCTTAAAATGTTTTTTTCACTAACATGTGAAAACAGTTTTTAACATTTAACACATTTTTTTGAGTTCCAGATTTTCCCCTTCCCCTCTCCCATTATCGAGAAGGCAGGAAATTTGATAGAAGTTGTACATTTGCAGTTAAACAAAACATTTCCACATTAGTCATCGTTGTGAACGAAAACACAGACCAAAAAAATCCCAAGGAAAATAAAGTAAAAAAACCCATGCTTCGATATGTGTTTGTATTTCATCAGTTCTCCCTCGGGATGGGCAGCGGTTTCCGCTCTAAGCCCCTCGGTTTCCGCTCTAAGCCCCTCGTACTTTTCTTGGCTCGTTGTGTTGCTGCCCTTCGTTATGATGTTGTTTCTGGGTCCGTCATTCTCTTGCTTGTGCTCACTTCAGTCTGCATCATTTCATCTAACTCTTCCTAGGTTTTTCGGAAAGCATCCTGCTCCTCTTTTCTTATGGCCCAGTAGTATTCCGTCACAGTCATATACCACAACTTGTTCAGCCATTTCCCCACTGATGGGCATCTCCTCAATTTCCAGTTCTTTGCCAGCACAAAAAGAGCTGTTAAAAATATTTTTACGCATACAGGTGCTTTTCCTTTTAATTTTATTTTTAAAAATCTCTTTGGGGTATAGACCTAGTAGTGGTATTGCTGGGTCAAAGGGTATGCATAGTTTATTAGTACTTTGGACATAGTTCCAGATTGCTCTCTAGAATTTTGCCTTAGTTCACAACTCCACCAAGAGTGCATTAGTACCTCAATTTTCCCACATCCTCTCCAAGATTTATTATTTGCCTTTTCTGTCATATTAGCCAGTCTGACAGGTGTGAGATGGTGTCTCAGAATTATTTTAATTTGCGTTTCTCCAATAAGGATTTAGAGCATTCTTTTATATGACTGTAGATAACTTTAATTTCTTCATCTGAAAACCGTTCATATCTTTTGACCATTTATCAATTGGGGAATGACATATTCTTATAAATTAGATTAGGCTCTCTGTATTTGAGAAATGAGAACTTTTTATCAGAGAAACTTAATTTTTTTCATTGTTATGTTTACTGTAGATTTCCCTCCATTCTATTTTTTTTCCTCCTGTTATCTCTCTCTCTCTCTCCCCCTCCTCCGTCCCTCCCTTCCTCTTTCCCTTCTTCTTTCCCTCCCTCTCCCTCCCTCTCTCCCCGTCTCCCCATTTATCTTATCCACTTCCCTTTTTCACTGTAGGATAAGATAAATTTCTATACCCAGCTGAGTGTGTGTTATTCCCTTTTTGAGCTAATTGCAACGAGAGTAAGGTTCAAGTCTTGTCTCCCACTCCCCCATTTCCACTCCATTGCATATGCTTTCACGCCTCTTTTTTGTGAGATAATTTACCCCATTCTACTTCTTCCTTGCCCCTTCTCCCAGTGCATTCTTCTTTCTAACCCCTTAATTTTGTTTTTTTAGATATCATCTCATCATAACCCAATCATACCTCTGCCCTCTGTCTATATATACTCTTTCTAAGTGCCTTAATAATGATAAAATTCTTAGGAGATACCAGTTTCATTTTCCTGTGTAGGAATGTAAACTGTTTAAACTTATTGAATCCTTTTTGCATTCTCTTTCTGGTTTACTTTTTTACACTTCTCTTGAGTCTTGTATTTGAAAATCAAATTTTCTGTTCAGCTCAGATCTCTTCATCAGGAACGTTTGAAAGTTCTCCATTTCATTAAATGTCAGTTTTTCCCCCCTGAAGGGTTATACTTGCTTTTGTTTCTTTGTCCAAGGCTTCTGATCCTTAGATGTAGCTTTGTCTTGTATATCCTGACTGGCTCTATGATGTTGAAATGGTTTCTTTCTGGCTGCTTGCAATATTTTCTCCTTGACCTGGGAGTTCTGGAATTTGGCAGTAATATTCTGGGGAATTTTCATTTTGAGATCTCTTTCAGGAGGTGATTAGTGGATTCTTAAAATTTCTATTTTACCTTCTGACTCTAGGATATCCAGGGTAGCTTTCCTTGATAATTTCTTGAAATGTTATTTCTAGGCTCTTTTGTTGATCATGACTTTTGGGTAGTCAGTTAATTTAAAAATTATCTCTCCTTATCAATTTTCCAGGTCATTTATTTTTCCAGTGAGATATTTCACATTTTCTATTTTTTTCATTCTTTTGATTTTATTTTGTTTTTTCTTGATATCTCATGGAGTCATTAGCTTCACTTGCCCAGTGCTTTTTTTTTTGTAACCTCCTTTTCCATTTGGTCAATTCTGCTTTTTAAGGAGTTCTTTTCTTCAGTAAATTGTTGTACCTCCTTTATTAAGCTGTTGACTCTTTTTTTCATGATTTTCTTGCATCACTGTCATTTCTTTTCCCAGTTTTTCCTCTGCTTCTCTGATTTTGAAAGTCCTTTTTAAGCTCTTCTAGGAATTCCTTTTTGTCTTGAGACCAATTCACATTTTTATTCGAGGCATTGGATGTAGCTGTTTTGACTTTGTTGTCTTCTGAGTTTATGTTTTAGCTTTTCCTGTCACCATAGTAACTTTCTGTGTACAGGTTCTTTTTGTTTTGTTTTGCTTTGGTGGTGGTTGCTGTTTGCTCATTTTCCCAGACTATTTCTTGACTTTTATCTCCATGTTAAAGTTGGACTCTGTTCCTGGAGTATAGGGGGCACTATCCCAAGTTTATGGTTTTCCATGCTGCTGTTTGCAGAGCTACTTCAGGGGGTAGGGGGCTATAAGTTTTTAGTATTTCCAAGGTGTTATGATCTGAGAGATGTGGTTACTGCTTTTCTAGCCTGTGCCCTGGTTTGTGAGTACCACAAGCATTCTTTTGTACCCTGGAACTGTGACTGGGGTGTTGTGTGTGACCAGGGTAACTGTGTTCACTTGTTGCTACATACTTTAGTGTACTATCCTCCTCCTTGCTCTGTTATCTGTAATTTTGTATGGGCAAAGCAGCGTAGGGTACTGCTCACAGTGCCAGCTAAGGGTACCCAGTATGTCCTCCTTTCTGACATCCTTACTGTCTATGGGCTGAGAGCTCCAAAAGCCATTGCTGCTGATTCAGTTACCCACAAGGCCTGCTGCTGGCTTGCTGGGGCATGACCCGCTCTGGACTGCACCCCACTCACTTCAGTGAGACAGACCTTTCCTGTCAACCTGCTAAGTTGTCTTGGGCTGAAAAATTGTTTCACCCTGTCCTTTTGTTGCTTCTGCTACTCCAGAATTTATGTTGAGGCATTTTTCTAAAGTTGTTTGGAGGGGAATATGAGAGATCTCTGCTTTTACTCCCTGAGTTGCCTCTGCCCTCTCATAATGTTTTCTTGATTACTGTTTTTTGGTATTAATAAGGCTGACCACATTTCCCTGCATTTGGTATCTTTCAGAGACCTTAAACATTGGTCCCTCAACGTTGCCACTATTGGAGCCCTCTATAAATGCTTGGTCTAAACTGGCCCTTTTCCCCATTTTTATTCTCTTTTGTGCCATTTCTTTCTCTTCTAAGCACATTTGGGACTGTTGGGTTAGATTCCAGGAGCGGGAGTCTCACTGTCTTTGAGGAAGAAAACAGCTTGTTAAATGGTTTTTGCAAATCTTTTTCATTTTTCTTCTGTTTGTTGACCTGCTTCCATTTTCTTTCTTAAATGCATTTGGAATAACTTTGCTTTGTTGTATGTTTTGTCTAGCTTTCTCTAAATTGCTTTTACCCATCAGTCCTTTATGAGATGGTATTGCTTATCTATTATCCTTCTTTGTAACTATTTGCAAATGAATTTGTAATCTCATCACATGTGCCTTTGGCAGCAAGCCAAGTGTGTGCTGACCATGGCATCTTCTGACCTCTTGGTCTCCTTAATTTCCATTGGTTAAACTTCTGGCTGAAATGATTATAGTTTATGTCAGTGTCGTTTCTGTTGAGTGGTTTCCATTCTTGATTGTCAATTATTTGTTTAAATAGTTCAGGATTAAGTTGTTTCAGTTGTACACTGTACCTTTTTCTTCTTTTTTTAAACTAATTTCTGATCTTACCTCAGAAGAGTTGATGGTTTGGCCACAAAGAAAGCTGACTCAGAGATAACTCCTGCAGCAATAGCAAGTCTTTTCATCCCTGTTAAACTATCATCTGTTTTATTCTTTGTGGTATTATTGGGTGTTTGCCACATCCAACATGTATGTTTCTTTTTATAAGAAAGTATTCATGGTATGGTGGCTTGAGACTATGATACAGCCTACCAGTCTTTGGACTCTTTGCTTTCTTTCTGAACCTTCCTGTCCCAGATAGTTCTCCCATCCTTACTTTTCCCTACCTTTGCATTGAAATTCCACAAATATCAGGATGCATGTTGATTTGGAGGCTCTTATTCCTAAAATTCCTCAACCACTTCATACTCAGCAGCCAGTGTTATTGCATACCACTTACTTTCTTATTTTCATTTGTCATCAGTATTACAATATGTGATGACAAGGTATCCGTGAAATAACATTTCTTGTTGCCTTTGTGCATACGATAAAACCTCCTTCTTCAACTTCTTGACCTGTCAGAGGAGTTCCTGTGAGTTATCCTTCCATTTAGCTGCTGTGTCCTTCTGCTTTAATTTATAGCAAGAATGTCAAGATTCCTCTAATAACATGTCTGCTCTTTGACCATTGGTCAAGTCTTTGGCAAATACTTGATACATTTAATAATACATTTAATACTCTAAATACATTTGAAGTACCAGCTGTCAAAAGTTGATCGATAGTCTAAAAGTTCTGTGATTCTTCACATTTTCTGTTTCCTTTGCTGCCCCTCTGCCAGTGTCCCTGCACAAGTAGAAGGGGGTTGCTCAGGCCTGAGCCATTTTTCATTTTTATTTGTTTTTTGGGTGGCCATGCTCAGAATGAATCACCAGGTGCCTCTCTGTCATTAGCTAGTTTGGAAGTTGGAAAACAGATTCAGTTTATTACAGGGGCCCCTCTCTATTCCCTTCCAACACTGTAGATGCTACAAGAGCTTGTGTTCCACTGGCAGAGCCTTTGAGACCCCAGGGTCATCATGTCATGATGGAGCATTGGGATGAGATTTGGTGGAGGACAAACTAGAATGCCATTTTATTAATTTGCGCTGAGAAATGTAGCTGTTGAATTGATTAAATGCTTGCCAGCTCGTCAAAACATTCTTTTCAATAGGAAAATTAACTTAAAATATTCATTAAGGGAAAGGCTTTTTGGAAGGATAGAACTTAGTAGTGGGAATGCCACTTGAGCACAATACATTGTGTGTGCGTGTGTGTGTGGGGGCACATGTGGGCTCATAACTGTGTGTGTGTGGGGGGCACATGTGGGCTCATAGTTAAGTATATTTTCATACTTTTTTAAAATAAATGTACCTTTTTAATGCCAGAATATTTCAGTGTTTTAAAAATGTGACTTCATGTAATGAGAATTGTTATTCAGCCTCTAACTAGTCACAGTTAGAGCTTATATACTTTAATGTTACCTTATTATATATTCTATTAATGTTAGGCTTTAATATTATCCTTAATAAAATGTTCTATCATCACTCAAATTCATGTGCATGTAACATCCATGGTTATCTTGTAACATAGGTCTTGGTCCTGTGTCTAACACCATCGTTCTAAGTGACTTTACTGTAGATTGGTCATAAAAGGACATTATAAAATTCATTGTATAAACCATTTCTTTTTCAGAGACTGATGAAAGAATGTATGGTGAGACTTATATATTGTGAAATGCTTGGGTATGAATCTTCCTTTGGCTATATACATGCTATCAAATTGGCGCAACAAGGAAACCTCTTAGAGAAGAGAGTTGGTATGTTTGTAAAATTTCCTTATTTTCATATTATCTTTAAATTTATAGCTATTATGTCCATTGAATCAAAGCAGGCGTGGTTTATATTTTTATTAGAACTGCATACACTGTAATTTAAAGACTGCTTGACAATAGCTCACATTCTTACAGCACTTTATTATTTGAAAGTATTCTACATACATTATTTCATTTGGTCTTCACCAGGTATGTGGCTGGTGCTGTTATTATACCCATTTTATGATGGAGGAAACTGACATTGACATTGTCTAACATTTGTGTTAAATGTTATTCCTGTGTTGTTTCAGATTTTTATTGATGAATGATTCGACAGAACTGTAGTTGCCATGGTTATCAAATTTGCAGATGACAAAGTTAGATTAGAAAGATAGTTACTTTTGGATGACAGAGTCAGGATCCAAAAGGTTTTGATAGGCTAGAATATTGGGTCAAATCTCCTAAGATAAGATTGAATAGGGCTGAATGTCTTACACTTGGTTTAAAACAAAGTCAAGGTTAGTACAAGAAAACTGTGATGTGGCAACCACAAAAATGAATGTGCTTTTAGGCTTTAATAGGAAAGGCATAAAATGCAGGACCAGGGAGGTGATAATATTGCTGTGTTCCGCCCTGATCATGCAGTACCTAGTGGGTTGTGTTTGGTTCTGGTTGCTGTATTTGAGGAAGGACATTGATACGTGGGAGAATGCCCATGGGAGAACAGCCAGAATGGTGAAGGGCCTTAGGATCATGCCATACGACTATAGGGACTGAGGTGTTTTGCTGGAAAAGAGAAGACTTGTGGGATAATAATAACTGGCTTAAGGTATTTGAAGGATTGTCATGTGACGGAAGGCTTAGATTTGTTCCTCGTGGCCCTAGAAAGCAGAACTAGGACAGGGAAAGTTGCAAAGAGTCAGATTTAGGCTTGATCCAAAGAAAAACTTCACTAACTAATAATTAGAATTACCTCAGCATGGCTTGGGCTGCTTCAGGACATAGTATCTTTTCCTCATTGGTAGTCTTTAGGCAAAGGTTGGAGAGTCATTTTTTGGGTATGTTGTAGAGGGGATTCTTTTTCAGGCATGAGACAGACTAGGTGACCCTTCAAGGGAAGGCAATGGAAAGAACACTGGCTTTGGCGTCAGTATCTGTGGTCATATGCCGACTCTGTAACTTTGGATGAATCACTTAACTTCTCTGGGCCTCAGTTTGCTTGTCTGCAAAATAAGGGGATTGGATTAGATCCCTTAAGGGTTCTTCACCTTTTTTCATCACAGTCTGCTTAGCATCCTAGTGAAGCTTATAAAATTCTCTGAATAATGTTTTTCAAGACATAAATAGGATTACAAAGAAACCAATCACATTGAAATACACTTATCAGAATATTAAAAAGCAAGTTCTTGGATCCCAGGTCAAGATTTCCCGGACTAGATGATTTTTTAAAGTTCCTTCTAACTACAAATGTATGGTCCTGTGGTTGCTGAGGGCCTTTTAAACTTGGAAATTCTGTGATTCTGAAGATAGGCATTTGAATTAATATTTAAAGGATTGTTGCAAACTCAACTGGCACAGGGAGTGGAGGACGTTTCAAGTACTGTCTATGCCACTTACTATGTGTGACCTTGGGCAAATCACTTAACTTCTCTAGACCTCATTTTCTTTGCCTGTAAAGTGAGGGAGTTGGGAACAACACTAGGGAACACTGAGCAAAAGTACAGAAATGTGAAACTGTTTGGAGGATAGAGAGTTGTTAAGTTTGATTAGATTATAAAGTTCTTGATGGGGAGTAGTATGAGATAAGGCAAGTAAAGGAAGGTAGTGCTCTATTTTGGAGTGCCTTGAATGGTAGACATAGGAATTTAAACTTACTTGGGAATCATTGAGAAACCTTGAATATTGGAGAGATGTGACCTTATCTGGATATAAAGAAGATGAATCTGGAAGTGACTATGTAATAGATGGGGAGGAATATGGAGATGTGAAGAACCATTAGGAGATTATTTCAGTAGTCTAGTTGTGTGTTTCTGAAGATCACTACCCAGATGGTGGCACCAAGACTAAAGAAGAGGGACAGGATGCAAGAGATATTGCAGAGGTACCAACAGAGCTTGGTAACTCATTAAATATGAGAAGTGAAGGAAATGAATATGGAAGTCTGAAGTGAATAATGCTGGGGCCACTGTTAGAAATAATGATACAGAGGGGGAAACAGGTTTAAAGGGAAAGATAATAAAGTTAGTCTTGGACATTTTGATTTTGAGGTGAGGATGTGGCCAAATTGGGTTGGAGTGGACTTGAAGAAGATTAGGACTTATCAGAATAAAGATAAAGTCTCCAGATGAGGCAGTATGGACTTGTGTTTTACATAGAAAATTGTGAAATAGGTTGTCTGGGATTGGGGAGGTAGAGTGAAGTGGTATTATGATAGTATGGTGAAGGGATCTCTTAATTAATCTTAAACAGTAGGGGAGTTTGATGACTTTGCCTGCTCCAAAGTTCTAAATATCGCTTGCTATCTTTGTATATCTTCTTTCTTCAGGGCCTATCTTCCTGCAGCGCCCATTGCAGTGTCCTGCACATAGTAGGTACTTGATAAATAATTGTTGGTGGTTGACTTACAATTATTGTGCACATTTCTGGCTGTGATCTGTCCCTTGGTATTCAGTGTGACTTCGTGGCATGTGACTGAGGTGCTTTTCCTTAAGAAACAAGTTTCCATTGGCTACTAGAAAGAGAGATAATTGGAGTACGGTAGCACTTACTCCTATCTACTTCCTAATGGAAAGGAATGCACAGTCCTTGTCAACAGTTACATAATGAACCCCCAGTGCAGTTGCCTCCTTCCCTCAGCTGAGGTATGTCAAGGTTTCTCTGCTTTTACGTATTGGTCTGATTTCATCACAAGTGTGGAGGGGGGTGGTGTTCAAGTTGAACTGAGGTGAGTTTTCAATCAGTCTGAGAAGACCTGACCTCTGTTTCCTAGGCTGTCTTGGGGAGAGCCTTTCTGACCTTCATTTCCCATCTGGGCTTCATTACTGTCTTCAGAAACTCATTTTCATGCAAGATTTAATGAGCTCTGAAGCTCTCACCTCCTCACCACCCTGTGTACCTTGTGTGCCCCCCTCTCTCTCTCTGATGGGAGAGATTGGAGGGTGGACTTGAGAGAGCCTCTCCCATAAGGTGGGGACCCAGAGAGTACAGTTTATCATTTCCTACCTGTATATAGGGTTTCATGCCCTTAGGGAGGGGTGCCCTCCCTCCTTTCTTTCCTCCACCCCTTGCTTTTCAGCTTCTTTTTCTGTGTTGTCCTTTCCCTATTAGATTGTGACTTCCTTGAGGGCAAGGACTTATCTTTTGCCTTTCTTTGTATTCCCAGTGCTTACCACCGGACCTGGCTCATAATAGGCACTTAATAAATACTAACCCTAACCCTAAATGCCTGGTTGCTCTCTGCAGTTCTGCTGCCCCTGGAGTCTCCCCCTCTGTCTTGGCTCACAGTATCTCTGCTGCAGTTCAGGGCTGACACTGCCCATTTTGTAGATACAACTTTCAGCTTACAGTGAGATCCAGGTGTCTGCTATGTCCAGGTCTGTTCTTTGTCTTGGGATAATCATTAAGAATGACCAGATAATCACAGGATGAAGATGACCTTGGGGTCCTCCATCGGCAGAGCTGAAGTGTGGCAAGGGGTGAAAGGGAACTGAAGGTGACGGTCAGTGGAACTTGTCAGTGAGGCAGCCTGGTAACTCGTCCATGTCCATGGGATATCCAGATTCATAGGATCCCAGATTGAGAGATGGAAGGGACCGTCAGAGGCCAGCAAACACAAGTCCTCCATTTGACAGATGAGGAGTGATGACACTGGTTTAGTAGAGGGAGTGATGAGTTTGGAGTCAGACGAACCTTGGCTGTGCCATTTACTGCTTGGGAGGTACCTAGCCTCTCTTTAGTTTCTTCATTTGTAAAACAAGTATTTAGATTAGATGACCAGTCTTCCAAATCCTCATCTATGTTCCTTTGATCCCTGAGCAATTTGATAAGGTATGTCTTTGTGTTACATAGCAGGCCCTGGAATCAAACTGAGGTCTTTGGTTTCTAAATCCAGTATGCTTTTTACCATGCCATGCTCCCTCTTGGAAAATGTTTATAGAATTGTTTTGTTTTACCTTTTTAATTTTTGAATTCTGTGAGTTAAGAATTTGAGTGACATCGTGCAACTTGCTCAACAACGAAGCTGTACAATTCCTTTAGTAATTTCAATAAAATTTTATTAGTTCATGTCCAACCATAATTTAGATAGACTTTTGTTTGGAAGTATAGAAATTTTCTAAAAAATATCTACAATGATATATAAGGTTTGGATACTTTTAAGGTTTTGAAAAATCATTAAATTTTAGGCTTCCCTTTGAGACACGTGCTATTCATTGTGGACTGTGTAATTGTCAAAGACAGGCCAGTTAGAATGCAGTGGAAAAAACACTAGGTTTGTAATCAGGGAACCTGAGTTTGAGTGCTAGCCCCAGCATGCACTAGTTGTCTAACCTTCGACAGATCCTTGAACCTCACGCACCCTCAGTTTGCATACATATAAGATGGGTATAATAATACTGTCCCACCTCCTAAAGTTGTGAGCAAGTATTTTGTAAATATTAAAGTGCTTTGTAGTAAATGTGAGCTGTTATAGGAAGAATCTGGAATCGTTCACCTTACTTTGACGCTAATATTCTTTGGATCTTAGAAAACGTACAGTCTCTTTCATATTTGATCCCTAACTTGCATCACTGATGTTTGAAGTTTGGCCTACATTGCTTCATGTAGTCATTTTGACTTATTTTTGGAAAGCAGCGATGAAGGGATTTTTTTCTTATTGTCTTTTGTAGGTTATTTGGCAGTTTCTCTATTTCTACACGAAAATCATGAACTGTTGCTTCTCCTTGTGAATACAGTTGTAAAGGTACTATATACATAGTCGGTTTGGGAAATATCATTATGATTTTAATCTCCAAAAAGTTCATGAGATTTCCGATGGCGTTTTGAATGAAGACAATTTTAGAAGAAGTGGGGCACGAAGGAGTAGCGCTTCTTTGCCAGTTACCGGATTCCATCCATGCTCTACTCCCCGCTTGCTTTTGTTTGAAAGGGTGCAAGTATGGGTACTGGTTGGAAGGAAATACATAGAAACAACACCACCATCACCATCCCCAGCACAGAATTCCTAAGTGCTTGTGTATTCTAGAGAGTGGACTAAGAGCTAGTCTACAGTCTTGTTCTAACTGGAAAGATTTTGGAGACTGTTCTGCTAAAAGGCAGCAGATTTTCTATAATCTCTTTTAATAGGGGAAAGAAAATAATGGGGTCATTGAAATCCCTTTATTTTAGCACATAGCTCCCATTTTCCCCCCGAACCTTTTTTATTTTCAAAATTGCTGCTAATTCATGATTGATTGTTTTGAATTTTCTCTCCATATCTTTCTTGTGTATGCCTTTTAACGGATGTATTAACGAGCAGTAAGTAGGAGGTAAAAAAGGCTTTAGAAATCTATAAGCTCTTAGCTTCTGAGCACTTGAGAGCTATTGAGCTGTATTTTAAAATTCTTCTTCAGGTAGGCTTGATGGCCTCCAGGCCACATGTAGTATAATGGCTGGCAGAACCTCAGGAGCAGGGAGATAGTTCTGTTTCAGCTTCTCTTTTGTACAGTGCTAATGGTAAAATAGAGCTTTTCTCAATGAAAGATCTCTTTGTATCCGGCCTGTGGATTATCTCTGTCCTACTTCCACCTGCTGCTGTTTGGCCATTTGAATTTTCATTAACACGTCTATCAAAAGGTAGGCAGGAGAAAAATATAGACTTGAAAAAATTCACAGTACTACTTCTTTTAATCCCCCCATTCCACATATCACTTGCAGTATGTATATAGTATTGTTCTAAGGAAAAACACCACCTCTACAATGTAAAATTACCATGCATTTTATGTTTAGGGTCCAGGAAAGAACAAACAGATCAGAATTCTCTAGTGAGTATTATTTTTAGTCTGGAAACTAGACTTGATCAAGATGTTAAGGGCAGATTGATGACAATGCCAGTGGACAACTTTGGAATCTCACTGCCTTAACATTTTAATGTTAATTTTAATATTTTTTTCTGATTTCTTCCACACTTTTTCCAAATACTCTAAATGCTAGAGATAGGTTTTAAAAAGTTTATATTCTAGGTAATACATAGTCAAAGTCTGACAAATTAAATTATTGAATGGAAAAGAAAGTAGTAAAATAATTTTTGCCTTTGGTCTAGTAAATTACTTAGTATGTCTCCCTTCCTAAGCCACTGAGGGGACCAGAGAGTTATTACAAAGGGACCTTCAGACACCTATTCTGATAAAGCACTTTTTGTTCTTTATTTGGCTCCTACAAACTATAAAACCTGAAGAAACATAGATTTTATGTTGAAAGTTATGTATTGGTTTTTCATTTTTTCTAATACAGTCTTTGAAATGAATACTTTTTTTTAAACTAGGCCACTTCTATTTAAGTTCATAGTCTGAGTTACTAACTCTCAGGTTTTAAGAGGTGTCAGATTTGTTTTTCGTCAATGGCATATTTATTTAAAGATTAGTGAATATATACTAGCTTTTCATTAGCATTTATTTTCTCATTCAGCAGATACTATTTGTACAACAGCTATCATGTGAGGGGTCTGCAGATTTTTTTTGACCTTAAAAATGGTTCTCTTACTCAAAAAGATTATCAACTACAATCTTAGTCAGAAGACATTACTTTGGACCGTATTGGAAGGAAATACAAATTCCTTTTCAACTGTCTGTAGTCTAACTCATGTTTTGACTATTAAAGCAAATAAAATGGAAAATTCCTGTAAAAATTGCAGTAAACTTCCATGAAAGTTTCAATCAACAGAAAAACCCTAAAATTATAGAATGCATAGAACGTTTGGATTGAACTTCATTCCAGATTTGCAACAATTGTAATTTTCTTTGATTAATAATCTTAATAGGACTTGCAGAGCACAAACCTGGTGGAAGTGTGCATGGCACTAACCGTTGTCAGTCAGATCTTTCCTCGAGAAATGATTCCTGCTGTTCTTCCACTTATAGAGGACAAACTGCAGCATTCTAAGTAAGTCAATCCATCGTTTAGTTACTTTACTAAAATGAGTTTCAAAAGATTGAACTTGAGTGCTTACCATGGTTTTAACTTAAAGTGGTGTCAGTGATGAGAGAGAGCTTCCTAGATTCTGTAAGGATTTGGCAGTGGATGTGATTGGTGCCAGTCACCCAACAGAGTGTAGAAATTTTCCAAAACACAGTCCTTTATCTTTTTTTTTTTTTTTAAGAAGCTTGTCAGTTATTTATTCAGATAAAAACATAAAGCACTAAAATGGAGAATTATTCCCACTCTTCTTACCCACCCCCAAATATATTTGAAAGATAAGGAATGGATAGGAAAAGGAAAAGAGGGGAAATGGAGTAGTTTCTTTCTTCTAGACTGCAGGAGGGTGCCTTGGAGTGTCTTCAGTGTGACACATGGTACTAGAACCAAACCACTGAATCCATTTCCCTTGCCATTGTGAAACGGAACATTCAGGTGTTTCCTAACAGTTTAATCCCCCTTGCTTGCTAAAGGCAGAAGCAGGAGTCAAAAAGCAGCAAACCTGGGATCTTAGTATTTTTGCAAATACCGATGCTGCCCTAAGAACATAGTAAAAGTGCTTTTTCCTTATAGAAGACCCACTTTCCCCATATTCCCTATATGCATGATTAACAGATGGCCTACAAGATCCCTCTCCCTTTCTTTAAACATTTCCTAAAGAACTGACAGTACTTGCAGGACAAATGGCAGCTTTATACTGACATGGGGCTGAAGAGACATTGAGTTAAGGACTAACGTGGTTAGAATTTATGTAGCGAGGTGGATTAGAATGGCACAAGCATAGACCCCAACAGTGAAAGAAAACCAGATGGGCTGTTTGTGATGTGGGCCTAGCGAATGTCCTGGGTTGGCCAAACTACTGGATAGCTATAACAGTGATGGGCTCTTGGTTTCTAAGACTGTCACTGCACTGGACCCCTAAGCTCCAAACTCTTCAGTTGAAACAGCATAAAGCCAGTGCCATCATAGGCAACATTTCACAGGATGTGGAAACCATGGAGGAATTCTGTCTGGTGGCTGTGACTTTCTTGGAGTGGGCAAATCACCCCACTTGGCCTGCCTTTTTCTTCTTCATGCCTTTCCATACCACCAATGGGGACTTGCCTGTGGGAGGGCACATCTCAGAGACTCTGCTAATATTCTTGCCTGGTTTTTTTCTTAATCTTTCCCCCTCATAGAAAAGGTCTGTTGTGCTGCAGTAGCTCTTGGATGGTGATGCGCTGTTACTGAAGAGACGGACACACCTGGAGCTTTTAGATGACCAAAACAGCATCCGCTGCTCAGAACATTTGCCCCTTGTACCTCTGTGACCTTAGGGGCGTGCTGACGTTGCTGGGGCAGAAATCATTCTCTCTTGTTTTTTCTTGTTCACAGAACTATGGGGGCTTTGTTTTGGAGTGTGTGTGCGTGCATGTGTGTGTGTGTGTGTGTGTGTGTGTGTGTGTGTGTGTGTGTTTAGTGGTCTTAAATAGCCAGTTTTGACTTGTGTTTTTAAATGAGAAACCCTGGTATAATAAAATTCAGTTAGTCCAATTCCCACCCCCAAGGGTAGCCCTTAAAAATGGTGGAGTAAGATAGAGCTTACAGAAGACAAAGAAAGACAATTACGTGTGCGTAAGAAAGCGCTGCATATGAAGCAAGAGCAGCGTCCCTCTGTGGAATAGAGGTGAGAGTCTGTGTGACAGTCCAGTCTACTCCAGGTACAGCACACTCGGCCTGGCTTCAGAGACGTCTACTTGAGGGATGTCCAGACTACTTTGCTCGTGTGCGTCACTAAAAAGAAGAATTAACAGCCAAACCAAACCAAAGCTCAGAGTGTTAGGAGGTGGAATGTGAGCTCATCTGCTCAAGGGCCCAGCCAGCAGGGAGAGAAGAGACCTTCTCCAGACTCAGTGCACTTTACAGTGTTGGCTCTGCTCCTCTCACATATCAAGGCACCATTGTCTCCATTTCCTGAAAAAGTGTTTTGTGCTGAGGATCCTGACTCCAAACATTAAGACTTCCATGAAAACGTATTCTTGGTCCAAGGACAGAATGCAGACAGTGCACCCTCTGCTCTGAGGCTGCACGTGCACCAGGATGGATGGAACATTGGGATGTCATCTAGCACCTGTGAAAACTGATGAGCCAGACTCTCAGAGGGACTTCCCTCCCCATCCCCCTTGCAACACAGGTCAGGCAAGTCAGTTTCCTAGCCTTTTCAGAGGGATACAATTTCAAAGTCTTCATCTTCTGAATCAAAGAATCTTTCCAGTTTCTCTGTGTCAGAAGAATCTAGTGAGAGATTCAGAATGTCTGGGCATGAGAAGTGTGAAGGCTGCCATTCAGCCAGCTTAAACATCAGCAGGGCTCCTGGCATTCCAGATAACTTTTTGACTTGTTGGCACCAGGCATTGAAGTCTTCTTCAGTCTTGCAGAAAAAGCCCACTGCGATGGAGGGGGTCAAGTTCCCCAGTGTTCATGTGGCATGGAGGGTGCTGTCAGTGGAAGGACTCATCAGGGAAAATGCCACCTTGCACCAGCTCCGCAGCAGGCTGGGTTGTATATGGGTCCACGTAAATCAGCTCCTCCCCTACATATCCAGTCAAGTAGTGAGCATTGTTGGGCTTCCCTCCAGTTACTCTCCGGGACTGGGGCATCATAAAATAGTGCTTTAGAGTTTCGGTGTAAGCTTCATGGATACCTGTGAGCCCAAGGCTTCCACTGTGGTCAGCCTGTCAGTGACCTTGGCTCCAGGTGGCTGGCTGTTAGAGAGCAGTTTCGAGTCTGAGCATGGAGAATTGGCCTTGTACAACCTCCTTGTCTCCTCCATCACCACAGCAAGATTCTTGAGCACTTGTGCGACTGTGTTTGGTCTGTACCACTAGCCTACAGATTTGCCCTCTCTGACTCCCGTTTGAGCTGTTGATGGATGGAGTAGTAGCTGTCTTTTTTGCCAGTGAAGGCCTTGAGAACATTGACGTAGCTGTCTGTCTGCTGTCGCCCTTGCTTCCATCTCCATTCTGCTAAGTGCCTGTGGACCAGGGCCTGAGCAAAGGTCATGTGCCTAGCGCAACACGCAGCCCCAGCCCATGTCCGAGGTTGGGCCTGTTCCCACAATGGCAGGAACATTTTTTCCATATGTGAACCAAAGCTGAGAAGTCACATCTGAAAGGATCTCTTCTTTTTTCTATGATGATGGTGTATTTTCTGCCCAATATCCAGACAGGGTCTGTAGTCTCAGCAAAGCTGAGAGCATCGTAGGTAAGAGTTTCCATATCCGTCTTCCCTGTTCACCCACTGACTGACTGGCAGCATCGCTACCACCTGTAGTCCTTTATCTTAAATGAATGTTTTTTTCTTCAGTGTATTTATCTGTAAAAAGGAGGGGATAGTACCTACCCTCCCTGCCTCAAAGAATTACATAGAAACTAAATTGAGAAAATGGGAAAGATTTTGAAAATTGTAAGTACTGTAAAAATGGAAGGTGATAGTATTTTGAAGATGCTCATTTTATATCAAAGCTATATCCCCATTCCAAGAGATAGGTCTGAGTAAACATTAGGACATGGCCTTTTACTGTTCTGCCTTTCTCTTACATAACCTTAACTCAGATTTTCTACTTGAATCTTTTTCATTCTGAGATCAAGATTTTATCTTACTTTATTTTTGCTGTTGGGCTAGGCCTCTCAGTCTTCTAACTTTCCCTAAGTTTGGCAAGACTTCTAATTTATAATAAATTTTTCTTCTTTCCAAAGTAACTTTGTTAATATATTTTTATGGCTACTAAAGCCATAGTTCTTTCTCTTTTATAAAGGCAGCTATAAAACAGTGCTTTGGAGTTTCGGTGTAAGCTTCATGGATACCTGGGAGCCCAAGGCTTCTACTGTGGTCAGCCTGTCAGTGACCTCGGCTCCAGGTGGCTCGCTATTAGAGAGCAGTTTCTAAAGTCAAACAGCTGTTAGATGAGAATCAGGATAAACAGGAGCTGCAGTTTTGGGCATTGTTGAGCTGCTTGACGTGATGCTTCCCAGTGTTTCTCTCCCTTATAACTTATGCCTTTGAGACAAATCTTGGAAAGTGAATCTTCTCAGCTAAAAGACTATCTGCTACTGAGGTTCCCTACCTTAAATGCCTTATTTTTAATTTGCATAAAATTAAGAATTTTATCTTACCACCACCCAGAAGAGTATTGACCATTTATACCAGTGGTGTTCATTTAGAATGATGTAAACCTGTAAGAGTGTGCCAGCATCAAGTTTGTAATTATGTCAGAGCATGGTGAAGAAGTTTTAATTAACATAAAGAGCATCTTTTACTTTTCTTTGGTAATTATAGATTGCCTTGATCATAACAGCCTATGATTGTTTCTTAAAAAAGCATTAAAGTGGCCGTGACTATTGCCTTG
This sequence comes from Notamacropus eugenii, assembly GCF_028372415.1. Lineage (NCBI taxonomy): Eukaryota > Metazoa > Chordata > Mammalia > Diprotodontia > Macropodidae > Notamacropus > Notamacropus eugenii. The sequence goes on along the minus strand of NC_092878.1, from coordinate 2,105,299 downwards.
TATATGGCACACCTTGGAAGGTTGAGCGCTGAGAGGTACTTGCACTTTAATTGTTATTTGTCACCTTCCCTTGGTGATTAGGCCTGCCTCACCTCTATTCCCCATCTGCTACTTGTTAAAATTTGAAAAGTATCACTATTGCAGAAAGCGTTTCTTACTCCACTAGAGCTAGCGAAGTTGGGAGGAGGCCAGGAGAAGGCAGAATTGGAGAGTGCCTTTTAGGGTTAGGGTCAGGTTAGCCAAGCAGGATTTAAGACAAGGTTGGGACTAGTTGTTCTACATCCACAGCTCTGAACAAGGATTCGGATTAAGGTCTTCTGACACTCCATCTGGTGCTGTCACTTTGGGTTGTGCTTTCAACCTGTGGCAACGACTTCATTCTTTCTTCCGTGCCCTGTTACTACTCATGACGCTAATACAGAATGCCCCAGCCATCTTGGGGAGTTGAATCCTAATCCGCTTCTCTTTTCATAGACAAAGGATTCCCTAAGTGCCAGAAAAAACCACTGGGGGTATCAGGAATGTGACTGGCATTTATTTGGGGTGATTCTTTCCATTCTAATCCTAATTATTCTTTCTTGATCCATTGTTGGTTTCCCATAGATCTCCCAGCTGTCCTCTTCCCTTTGCCCAAGGTTGTGGCTTTTTTGGAAAATACAGGGTATGGAACCAGGCTTCGAACACTGGCTCTGGCTTCCCGGTAGACTATAAATGTGCTGAGCGTGGGGCCAGTCACTTTTGTCCTTGTATTTCCAACATTCAGCATAGTACTTTTGCATTCTTATAGTCTCACGTTGATGAATTGAGTTTCTTAAGGCATCATGGGGCAGAAAGGAAGTTTATAGAGAAAAATCTTTCTCTCGTCTATCCCTGCTTTCTTTTCAAAATCTTAATAAATTCAGAAGCAAAATGGAATATTTAGTTACCCAGCTGTCACAATGGATATGCCAGAAGGAAGTCTTGATTTCAAAATAGGAGCTTCTACTTCAAGCTTCAATTTTTGGTTTAGAAATAGCCTTTCTTTTTTTAGCCTCTTTCACAGTTCTGCCTCTACTTTTATTTTCTTTTACTCTACAATACCTAATATAGCTTTCTTTTCTTGACTTCCTTATCCTGGTCCGTTACTCAGATGGGAGCTGGAATTTAAAGTCAAACAGCTGTTAGATGAGAATCAGGACAAACAGGAGCTGCCGTTTTGGGCATTGTTGAGAGCCTTAGTCACCACTCACTGTCTAGGGAGAAGGTGGTCAGCACCTTCTTATTCCCAGAAGGGAAGTCCCAGAGTGTGCTAGGTGTCTGAGCAGGTAACGGCTTAGCAATTTTGTCAGAATACAAATTACCCTATTTTACACAAAAATGTTGGCAAATTTTGTTATTTTTGCTGTTTTAACCTGTTGGTCAAGATAAAGAAATCTAGATGTCACGCAGGACTGAGGGAAGTGTTCTCACCTCCCAGGAGCCACACTGTTACTGTCACAGAATTGTCTTTAAGACTCTTGATTAAAGGTTATTTCTTAGAATTGAGGCTTATATTTTTTTGCCTCTTTAAATTTATCTGAATGAATTGATTTTGTGTTTCTACCCTTTGAAAACTTTTTTTTCTAGAAATGTTTTGGTTGTGATATTAATTCATATGATCTCGAATTTAGAATTAAGTACCATATCTGTTGTCCAAGGCCTATCTTTCAGCCACTGGTGTAAGAAAGTTCCTGCTCTTTTCCCCCACCTATATCACACGAGAGGAAGGATTTTGTGTTGTTGTGATATGGTACTTTAGAATAGAGAGGCAGTCTGGCATAGGGGCAACTAGACTAGAGTGTGATTTTAGTACTACCAGACACTCCCAGGGGAGGAAATTTCTGTTTGCCAAAATGTGTCAGCCTCTTCTCTTCAATTTAGGGGGTTTTAGAGAGTTACCTGGAGGGAGCATGAAGTATTTAAATGGCTTGACCATGGTCCTGTGATAAGTGTGTATGAGGAGGGATTTGAACTCAGATTTCCTGGCTTTAAGGCCAGCTTTCTCACTCTACCAGGCTATTAAATAAAATATTAAATAAACCAGACTGTGTCCTCAGAGTCAGGAAGACCTGGGTTCAAGTCCTGCTTATGAGCAACTCTTTGCTGTGTGACTCAGTATTTTAAGTAACTAAGACGGTGAGTTGGAGAACATTGTTGCTGATCTGCCTTGATGAAGGGAGTAGCCTGTATGGAGGAAATAACTGAAAATCTAAATCAAAACAAATGACAAATCCCTTCAGGCCATCCGTGTTCAAAGGGCCTGGTTTGGTGTTACTGGCCAGACGCAGGTTGTTCCTGGAGCCTCGCTGCATGGACTTTGCTCCTGTTTTCACTTTATCCTTAATCTCGTTTCAGCAGGTGTAATTTGTTTTGCAGTTCATTTCGGTAGAGTGCATCACTTTTCTTTCCATCAGTCCCGGTTTAGCCCCCTTCTCTTTAGGCCTCGGACTTTGAGGGAAGAGTCCGCATGTGCCTTCAGGCAGTGTGTCAGCTTCCATTTTCTGAGCCTGACTTTTCTTAGCTATGAAGTAGAAGTATAATGCCATGTGACTTCATAGACCTGTTGTGAGGATCAGACGAGTGACTGGAAAGGGAAACCCCAAAGTTCTACATCCGTGGCACTTTTATTGTCATCATCTTTGTTGTGCTCTTTCATTAATCTAAATGGAACTGGGATCAAAGACTCAGAGGACAAGTGCCTGTCACCAGAGCTACTACCTGGTGCGGGAGGTTGTAGAAGGGTCACAAGCTTCATGGTTGGTGAATGTATCTGTACTGGCATAATCACCACTCTTTGAAGTACACATCTTGAGGCAGTAGTACATTAAAACCTAATTTTTGCTGCAGTCCTATAATTTGTTTGAATTATAAGCTTCCAGATACTTGTGTCTATGTTTTTATGTTCTTTGTAACTTTCCCAGGGTCTGATACAGTGCTATGAACGCATTTTGCACATGTTAAAAGTCTTGTAGTGGAGTAGTTGACAATTTGATCAAGCTTATTTAGCTAAACTTTATTTTTTATTATTAGGGAGATAATACGAAGAAAAGCTGTTCAGGCGCTGTACAAATTCCATCTCATTGCTCCCAATCAAGTTCAGCACATTCATGTTAAATTTAGGAAAGCCCTGTGTGATAGAGATGTTGGGGTCATGGCTGCCTCTCTGCACATTTACCTTCGCATGATTAAGGTAAGTTAAGAATTAGTGGTCAGCATAAATTGATTAGTTTTTTTGGTGCTTATTTTAATAAAGAATTATTAATTAATAAAAAATTATAGTAAAATACCCATACACGGTCTACTAAATTAGAAATACATTTGGATTAATGAAGTCCTCTTTTGAGATACCGGTGCTCCTGAGAAGTTTAAGTCCTCTTCATATCCTAATAGGAATTCCTATAAACAGAATGCTACAAACTGAGTGCTCTTGCATGGTTTGTTCAGCCAAAAGACATCATGAATGTGCTAGGTGTCTGGGGTAAGGAAGGAGGTGGAAGATGGTTTTGGGAAAAAAAGGTGGGATAAAACAGGCCCTGGTGGCAGCCATATATAAGCCTCAATGAATAATCCCTAGGCGTTTTGTAGATTGCTACAATAGCTTAGCATGTAGAGAATAATTTTTTTAGAAGTGTGTTTATAAACAAAAGTATGAAGTTTAGTCGACTTCTTATGTAGTTAAGAATTATGTACAGTACTTAATATTTTACAGGCAAAAATTTAAATATTGGAATGTGTTATATCCTGGAGTGGTAATCCATATTGCCAAGTTAGACTGGAATATTCAGGATGGAATGTATTATGAGCAGTTATGTACTTTGAGAGGCAGCAGAGTGTGCTGGAGTAAGTGCTGTTTTGAGAGTCAGTAACACTTGCTTTTATGTCTCATGTATTAAATACAAACTTTCTGACAATGGCAAGGCAGTTAACCTTTTAGCACTTGTGAAACTTGTCTAAGATCGTAAAAGCTGGACAGGCAAGTTGCAGATCTGCATTGGTGGAAGGACTTTTCATACCCCTCGTTCCCTGTATTGATGACATCATAGGTCTGAACCCAAAAATATTCTTTTAATTGTTTTCTAGTGGTGGTGGAAGATTTTTTTTTAAAAACATGACTTCCTTAGTATTCTGTTGTAGCCATCTGGTGTTTACCATTTAATGATTATACATTGACTTCAGTTTTATGTATTAGATAATCTCTAGACATGGTTTGTATAAAGTGACAGCTAATTTTCTTTTCAATGAGAGCCTGCCTGGACTCCACCACACTTGACTATTTAAGCAGCCATATTGGCTTTATCCTTAAGAGGTTAGTGGCTATTTAAACTTTAGCTGAAAAAGCCACATTGAATTGCTTTTTCAAATAGAGTTCAGAGGAAACGAACAGTTTTGGATTTGCATTCCAGAAGTCATATTATTACTGTTAATTCAAGTATGCCAGTTCTCTGTCAGTAGACTGATACCCAAGGCTTCCAGTTGAGTTTCACAAGAACTTTTGAACTGTTGACTGAACTGGTAGGGTTGTCTCTGAGGCTGATTCAGCTTGAGTTTGGGAAGTCCTAGGAGGTCTGTTTGTTTCCTTATATTGTCATGGAAGAAATCAGATGTGCAGAATTGAAATACTGCTTTATTAGATGCAAAATATTAAATGCAGGTATATGAACGTGAATTATAGAGTTGATCAGTTACTTAAGGCACGTGGATTATACTAATTTTGTATTTAGTAAGATTCTTTGCTGAAAAGAAGTTTTTTTCTTCCCTTGATATAGGAGAATCCATCTGCATACAAGGACTTGACAGGAAGTTTTGTAACAATCTTGAAGCAAGTAGTGGGAGGAAAGCTCCCAGTAGATTTTAATTACCACAGCGTACCAGCACCGTGGCTACAGATTCAGCTCTTGAGGATATTAGGACTTCTAGGAAAAGATGATCCAAGGTAAATTTTCCTACATGCTTTTATTTTTAAAAAATCAGGAATAACCAAGGGATGGCTTGCTGGGTAGGGGAGGAGGGAAGAATACCTTTGGAGATGAAGGTAAATAACAAAAGATACTGATGAGAAAATAATGTTAGTGAGAAGTAGAACCACAAAGCTCAAAACATATAGTAGTAGTTTTGTAATAACCCATATTTTTCTGGTGCCATATTGACTTAATAGTATTAAAAGAATTATTTAGGGGAGCATATTCCTTCATTTGCTTCATTATCACTTGTGCACTCTTTTTTCCTCTTCTGCTTGTTCTCAAAGACCTATCTTGAATCTTAGTTCCACTTAAAATGGCCTCTTTGATTCTATGAAAACTTGTTTTGGATTCCGGTAGCACTTAGCGTTTGGATTGTTTATTTGGCACTTTTCATATCCTACTTCCTTGACAGTTGGTGTTTCATGGGAGTAAATCAGAGTTCTCTAAGTATATAGTGCTCTAAGCTGTTTGAGGGCAAAGGTTCTTCCTCTTCAATCTCCTTACATCCTCCACAGTGCTTAGGATGTTGCCTTGCCTGTGATGGGTGTCTATTAAATAATTGTTAATCAATTAAACATTTTTTTTCCAAAGGTAAAAGCCATATTGCATAAAGTCATAGGAATTTGGGTTCTTAGCCTCTCTCTAGTCCTGCTTTCAGGAATGTCCTTACTAAACACCGTTTGGGAATCCTCCTCTTGTGGAAGAAACTGTCTTTGTATTATTGTATTTTTTCCCCATATCAGTGATGTTAACACCTGTTGTTTCTTTGAGTTGGAAACTAGAGTTGAGAGGGCAGACAAGCACATGACACATTTCTGCCATCAACTTAAGGAGCTCTGTGGAGGTGTTTCATGCCCTCAAGGTGTGAATATAGCGTGAAAATAATGGTTATTTCAGGAACGCATCGTGTTCTATTGGAATGCGAGTTAGGAGACTTCCAATTATTATCATTATTATTTTTTATTATTTTATTTATTTTTTTAATGTTCAACAATCACTACCATAAAACTTGGATTTTTTACCCCCCCCCCCCCCAAGATGGCATGCAGTTCTATATAGGCTCGACATGTACTTTCCTATTGAATACGTTTTCACTATAGTCATGCTGTGTAGACGAACTAAATAGATCTTCCAAGTTATTATTGAGGGAATAACTTAGATATTTGCTGTATCAAACTTAATAAGAATTATAGTAGAGCCCCTTTATTACCCTGTTATTAACAACCTTCCTTATGAACCATGTAATGCTAGGGTTTTATTTTGTGCAGTTATTGTTTCTAGTATGGTCAGCAAACTAGGGTGAGAGGGCCGAATCCTGCTCCCTGTTTGTGATCTGTGAACTAAAAATGGTTTTTACCCTTTAGTTTTATTGTGTTTAAAAAATGTAAAAACTATTCTTGGCGAGAGAGGTTGTACAAAAATAGTCAACAGATTGTACTTTGCCAGCCCTTGGCTTAGAATATATGATTTGACCTATGATACTGCCGGATTATTAGATAATAAAATCACAAGATAAGTTCTACAGTAATTAGGAGAAAATAAGTGTAGCAATTTTAATGCCCTTATAATAGATAACATCTGCTTGGGATATTTATGTGCATTTCAAACATATACCTGTACACTTATTTCTAACGTCAACATGGTTATTTGTTATTTAGAAATACGTACTTCAGTCGCAAAGTAGAACTGAGAAAAATCCAGTTGAAACATGAATTATTTTTTCTGTGTGTTTGTTTTAAAACAATGAAAAATAGGTCATTTCTTAAGGTAGACGTGACTCTTATTCCAACGCCTTCTTAGCCTGAGTAAGTTTTCCTCTTAAACCTAACTTGGATAAAACGAATTTGGCCTGTGAAGGTCACTTGTCAGGACAGACCTGTGGATGTTTTTTCTTTTCAAAGAGAATCTTAGGTGTGAAACCTCTGCTTGGCACAGTGTGACTTCTTTGTCTGTGACTCTGGGTCTCGTATTTATCTGAACCATTTCTCTGTGGAACCCTCTCTGCCCAGGATGATATTTGTTTGTCAGCATGCGATATTTCTAGTAAATTTCTACTTTATGGAATTAGCAGAATACGAGAAGATCGTCCATTGTTTCTGGTCTCTTGGCTGGAACAGATTCCCTTTACAGAATCTCGGAGGTGAAAGCCATCTAATCTGCCATGTTCCCAAACAAAGATCTCTTCTTACCTTCCCAAGTAGTGGTGGTCCAACCTCCACTGGAAGATTTTTAATTGGGGAGCACAGCTGTTTTTTGAAGACAGTTCTAATCGTTAAGAAGTGTCTCTTTCTATGGAGTCTGCATCAATCTTTTTGCAATGTCTACCTGTTGTTTCTATTTATAGATTCCAGGGCCACGAAGGAGTCTTTCCCCTCTTTCAGTGACAGCTCTTCAGATGCTTGAGGAGCGTTGGCTTCCTCTCCTCTCCTGTATCTTCTGTGTCTTCTCTGCAGTTTTCTTTTCTAGCTCCTTCCTTAGATCCTCATTTGGCATCTTCTTCAGTTGTTTCATCATTCTGGTTCCTCTTCTTTGGAGAACCCTCTGGTTTGTTAATGCCCAGAACTGACCACAATCCTTTAGATGTGGTATTGCGAGGGTGGACAGTAGGACTTTGACCTCCCTCATTCTGAATGCTGGAGCTGACATCACACTATTGACTTAGGTGGAGCTGCAGGAAACTCAGACGTCAGATCTTTTTTACAGGAGCTGTTGTCCAGCTGTGGCTTCCCTGTCTTGTTCTTATGCAGCTGATTTTTGTGAATTCTAGTATAGAATTTGACATTTGCTCTTGTTAAATTTCATCTTATTCCACTGGTCATACTATTCTAGGTTCTGGCATCGTATGAAGCATTATTGTTAGCCAGTTTCTGCAGAGTTCATGGTTATCAGATGTTGACCATAAAGTCACAGGAGAGGTGTGGACCTGTTGATTCAGTAGAAGATAATTGTAGAAACTCCATAGCAACTTCTCAGAATAACCATATTAGAGAAAAAGGCTTTAGCTAATACCTAGCTGCTGGTAGGGAAAAGGGAAATGTCTCCAAACATCTAAATTATTATGCATCCAAGTGGAACCCTGTTCAGACTGATTCCAATAAACCTACAGTAACATTAAATAAAATTTTGAATAAATATCGAGAGAGATTTTTTTACAAAATTATAGGAATAGCAACCCCAAATAAAAAACGATTTAGTGGTTAAATGGAATATTAAAGATTATGTGAGTCATTTCATCTGCTAGTCAGTATTGATAAAACGGTAAATCTGATCTATACGTAGTAATGACTGCAAATTACAGTATAACAGAGACTTAGAAGTACTGAGTTTTGGTCATTGAAACAGCTTACTTTTGTTAAAAAAAATAAAAAGGAACCCAAGGAATTTATTGATTTGTACAATGTTAGAGTTAAAGGGACTGTGGAGATTATCCAACCCAAGAGAGGGCAAGCCTTAATTCACCTTTTAAATTTTTTCTGTAGTTTTAAAGCTATGTTTTCTTGGTTAGAGCTTTTATTTTCTACTGTAAATAAATTATTTTTTAAACAGGACAAGTGAATTAACATATGATGTTCTTGATGAGTCCTTGAGAAGAGCTGAGTTAAGTCACAATATCACATATGGTAGGTAAATATATGTGGTCACTTTTAGTAACACAATATAGTAGAAGCCAAATATGTCTCATAATATGATAGCTATGCATTAAATGCCATAGATTTTACTTTTAATTCAATAAACACTTATTAAGTGCCTACAGTGTGCAAAGCACATTTGTGCTAGATGTTGGGGATATAAAATTGAAAACCACAGAGTTGCTACACTTACGCAACTTTGAGAGAAGTGGTTATTGATAACCAATGATTTGGAGAGATCCAGAGTTCTTCCCCTTTTTTTTAAACATCCTCATTTTAGGGCTCAGCCTCTGAATGACAGGACTGATGATAGTGGATAGGATTAATGTTCTCCTTAATCTAGGTACTGCTACCCCACCTAACCTTGAAAGGAGTTTTTAATATAAGGTGAAACTGGCCCATTGGTTGGGGAGTATAGATCCTTTGTCTAGATTTCCCCTAGGCTGGGGGTAACTTAAGTAAATGAGTGATCAGAGTCAAGTCACTCCCAGCTCCTCATTACCACAGGTCCACTTCTCATTGTCATTTTCCTGCTTTCATTATGTTAACCAATCAGTTGATTGCCACCTTTAGGAACGCACTCTCTTTCAAGAGTATATAAACTGTGAGCTCCCTGACATGATTCACTTTTGTTCTAAGGGAGATGGCCATCCCTTTTCCTAATAATATGCTAGCATTATTAATAAAATGATTACCCAGAAACTGTGTCTCTTGAACTTTTTGTACGTCACAAGTGGTAGAATAATAATTTAAACAGAAGCTTTTTAGGAATTCAGAATGTTGTGACAAGATAGAAAGATGTCAGGAAGCTGCACACTTTAAAAAGTTTATGCTTTTAGTGGCGTGATGCTTTCACCAATGTAGAGTGCAGGCCCCTCCGTGCCTTAACATAGAGTTCCATGAGTTGCTTTGACCAAACGTGACTTTTTTGAGCAATTCCCTGGTAAATATGAATATTGAATACTTAATAGAATGTACAGCAGGCTGTTTAGCGCAGTGGAGAGAGCACCAAAGTTGGAGTCCCAGGATGAGTTGGAATCCCCCTCTTCCACTTATTTCCTGAGTGACCTTAGGCAAGTCACTTATCCTGTCTGGGCCTCAGTGTCCTCATCTGTAAAATGAAGGGGTTGGATTTGATAACCTCTAAGGTCCCTTCCAGCTCTAGATCTATGGTCCTGTGAAGTTTATTGTAGTACTTATCATCTCTTCATTAAAGCATTTATTAAGCACATAATTGGATGTGGTGCCATATTCGATGATCATACAAACCAGGTCCTTGACTTTTAGAAGATTTTAAGGCACAGTGACTTGAATAGACGCAGAGAATATAAATAGATGGCAAGGTGTTTAAATGGATTACACATATGGAAATTTGCTTCCCTACTGTCAATAGACTCTAGGAATCGATCGTCTTCTATTAGACCTTGTCGTTGCTGAAAAACACCCCATTCAAATAGAAAAAAGGAGCCATGTTATTTTAAAATGAAGTGCTACCATTCTAGAAGTAGCTGGGAGAAATTTTCCAATGTTTTTACATCATCCTGGATCTCTTCCTTATTGCCCTCAGGTCCAAAACATGTTGAAAGGACCATAGATTTGATTTGTTCAAATAGGTGATTAACTGTGGCAGTTGTGATTGAAGAACTAAATTTGATAAAGCGACATATTCATTTTTTGTCTCTTCTATTGAGCTCTGAAAGAACATGAATCATGTCTTGCTGTCCTTTGTATCCTCTATAGTACTTTGCACATATTGGTGACTTAGTATTTGTTGAATGAATTAATTATAAAATTTGGGCATAAGGTAAGTTTTTAGAAAGATTATGGCCGTGTGTGTTGAGTGATGGATGGAAACAGCAAAGGCTTATTTTGATCTTTTAAGGGAGATGGACAAAAATGATGCATTTTTGAGGAAATTGTAGTTGGCAATTAAAACATGACATTACTGGTTTGGTCTGCAGAAGTTCAAGGTCTGTGACCAGAAAAAGCTTGTGCATCAGAAAATCAGAAGTGAAGATGGTGTTAATTTGTTCATGTAGATAAAATGAATATATTTGTAAGTACTCTGTGAGTGGTAAAATTTGATGGCAGTGGGAGGTGTGTTGTAATAATGACTATGATAACAACTGTTATTGTTAATATTATTACTTCACAAGATCAGGTCATGCTTGTTACGTTGAGTTCCAAAGCATGTGAGAGTCTCTTTACTGCATAAAAGAGTAGTTAGGAGTTTTTCTTTACTGTGGTAATGCTGTAGCTCACAGTAAACTTTCTGTGAAACAATTTGTGACTCAGATCCCAGCATCACCATGCAAACTATTCACTGGACATAGCTATGAATGACTTTTGCCTGTTTCTAAAAATGAATGGGCTGTGAGAGAATGAAGACTTGGTACCATGGGATAAATTATACTGTAGTTAAAAGAATGTGTTAGAACCTGGAGCTCCAAAAATACTGAGTAGTGGCAGAATAAGGCTTTTAATTCAGGTGACTCTTTTGAAGGGGATAGCATTCAGTTGGTCAAGTTTTGGCGTGTTAGTTAAAGCTGTTCAATTTCTAGTAATTTTTCGTAGTAAAAATTTTTATAGTAGAAGCATTTTTAGAGTAACTTTTGCAAATCCTTGAGGCCACTTAGTAAGTAGAATGTTCACCTAATTTTAGTGATTGTATACGGCTGTATTTTTTGTTATACTTTGTGCTATTCCTCATCACCACAAAGTAGTTTGGTCACAAGGTGATGGAGTTTTTTGATCATCCGAATTCTCAAAGAGGAGCTAATAAATCATAGAGGGATTGGTAGCCTGTATCTGCGCACAGAGTAATCCCTCATAGTAAGATTACAGATTCTTGGAACATTGAAGTGTTGTGGGGGGGATAGAGGTGGTCCATATCTAGTTTTGAGGTTGTAGGGATCTCTCCGTGAAAAGCCTTTTCCTAGTGCAGATAGAAAAGCTACTCTGCAGCTTACAGATTGAGAGAGTTACCTGGGCTCCTGAGAGGTTGAAGGTCACAGAGCCAGTAGGTGTTAGCGGTGGGACTTGAGCCCAAGGCCTTGTGCTGCTGAATATGTAGCTGAAAGTAACAGTGCTGTATTTCTTTGATAATCTGTCAGTCATATTTTTGCTAATAGATAAGAATCTAACCTTTTATCACTTTGATTAATAGCCTTTATGATTATATGTGTACTGCATAAATATGTTCTTTTATTTATTATTTTTAAAAGAATATTTGTCATTTGATTATCTCCTTCTAGCTATTTTATTTGAATGTGTCCATACAATTTATACCATCTATCCTAAACCTGAATTGCTCGAAAAGGCTGCTAGATGCATTGGAAAATTTGTTTTGTCTCCTAAAATAAATCTCAAATATTTAGGTAAGACGGTTCATTACTTCAGCAGTACTTTTGAAAAAGTCTGTAAAATTTTGTATACATTTGTTTCAAATCACTTTGTAGATTGTGACTTTTTTTCTAGGACTAAAGGCTCTTACCTATGTTATCCAGCAGGATCCCAATCTGGCACTTCAGCACCAGATGACAATAATTGAATGCTTAGACCATCCTGATCCCATTATTAAAAGAGAGGTAAATTGGTATTTTGAGTAGTGTTTGTGAGGTGTTACCATATCTTTAACTTTTCTCACTGTTACTCAGATGCTGGGAAAAAATGCTGACCTTTGAGCATTCAGTAATGGCTTTGGGCACTAATGTTTTTCTTTTTCAATCAGCGAAGGAGCATTTCCAAAATAAATAAATAAATAACTCAATGCGACAGGAGCCACTGGAGTGTACTTGAATTATTCTTTTAAATGATAAGATTCAGTTCTCTGTTGGGTTAATTTAGACAAAGGCCCCTTTTTTGGTAAGAGCACTGGATGAATAGTTAGGCTATCCTACCTCTGCCATGGAATTGTAGTGTAATCTAGGTTAAATATTTTTTTTTTCTGCAGCCCAGTTTTTTCATTTGTAAAAGAGGTTCATCCATGCCTGACTTCTTAAACAGGGATATTGAGAGAACAAGTTAAAATATCCATAAAGTGATTTGAACTCTTTGGAAGGAAGGTGTATATTTTTATTTCCCCTTTATCTATGCCCTATGTAAAAGTGCTTTCAAATATGCATGTATATATGTGTGTACATATATATGTATATATTATATGTGTGTGTCTTTACATATGTGTGTTTAGACCTATATGCAGAAACTATTCAACCTGCAAATGGGCAGTTTTGTGCAGGTTGGCAGGTAGGACTAGGCCAGAGAGGAAGGCTTGTTCACTAACTTTGAAAATGAATTAAGTTTTTATGGGGAAGAAAAAAGAACCAAAACTTATGATTAAATAGCAAGATCATTTAAAATGTTTTAAAAAATAACTTGATATAATTAACAAAGAGGTAGCAGACATTTTGAGTTAAAGACCTTATTTTTGAACAAATAAAAAGATTTCTCAAAAACAGAGTTTCCTTTTTTCATCTTTATATTCTTTTCTGCTCAGTTTTGGGGGTAGTTCTCCCCAGTTTGCAGGTAGGGTAGTCTGTTTGCAAAATGGGCTGGTTTCTGCATGTTGGCCATGCTTTATAGAAAGGCAAACTAAGAATGATCACAGTGGCCCTCCCAGTGCCACCTGCGCAAGGCAAGGCAAGGCAAGGCTCTCTCCAAGAGAGCCGTCTGGGAGTTAGGTTTACTTTTATAGTTGAATAGTTAAAAAGAAAATTGTCCAATGACCAGTTTTTATCAAATTTTCCAGTGACATTTGGATATTGGACTCCCACTTTAAAATGAGAGTCAGAGGGAAAACAGGAATGCTGAACTGCAAAGGTTATTAAAGCAGGGAACAAACATGGTGCACATTAAATATGTCTCTTATTTATTTACCTAGGTCTTTAGGTAACACATATCTAATGTGCTCAATACATCAAGGTGCTATAGGTTAGGTGGCTTAATGTGGAGGTCGTTTTCTCATAGTAATTGCACACAAAAAATCTCACTCAATTAAAATTTTAAGAAGATTTATGTCCTACTAGAAATGATGGTGATGATTAAAAATATTTAACCATATAAGAAATACCTAAAAAGGTTAGTTTTGACAAGATAGGCAAGGCACATTCTCTTATGAGTAAGTAAACAGACTGGTTACCACAGAGATTGTTGGGACTAATAATGACTTCCTAAAATAAGAGAAGTAGTAGCCTGGGAATAATCCAATGGTATTTTGGTCTTTTGCTGCTTTCTGGGAACTTTGCTAGGTTAGAAAGCCCTTCCCAGGACCTGGGAAAGTTGCCCAGTGCTTCCTATACTAGATGAGACCATGAGCTCATCTCCCATTACTGTATTGAGTCAGGAAGATTGAACATCAGTGAGGGAGCCAGGAAACTACTTTCTTGGTACTTTTTTGGCTATGGATAAAGGTCTTAGTATTTACTTAGCCTGATTCTTCTAAAACAACAGACTATATAATGTATCTTTTTTGGGGAAGAGCAGAAAATTATTTGTCTTTCTAATTATCTTCTTCAAACATAATTAGTTTTCTTTTGGGGAAGCTAGGTTTTACAGTGGTTAGAGTACCAGTATAGGGGTCAGGAGGACCTGAGTTCAAATCTCACCTCGGACACTTGACACTCACTAGCTGTGTGACCTTGGGCGAGTCACTTAACCCCAATTACCTCATCCTGGGTCATCTCTAGTCATCCTGATGGATGGTCACTAGATTCAGATGGCTCTGGAGGAGAAGTGAGGCTGGTGACCTGCACAGCCCTCCCTCACTCAAAACAAAGTCAAGTGCAAGTCATGTCGTCCTTTCTCTGATGGCATGGTCTTCTTTGGCAATGAAGGATGAACACGCAATTAGTTTTCATTCTCTCAGGAAGTGTAGTTTTTAAGTGCAATGAGAAGGTAAGAGGCAATACTGTTTCTAATAGTGAATTTATTATTTAGGTTGCCAAACACATACATGTAAAAATAAAATTCAGGGTAGAGCTATCTTTTGGAAGAATCTTAAAATTTTGCAGTTTTTTGTTTTTTTTTTTTAGAATTTTTAATGACTAGCTTATATACTTCTGCTCTTAATTATCTGTACCAAGATGTTCTTAGATACCAGTTACCAATAGAGAGATGATATGGCATGGATTATTAAGATGCAGTGCAGTTTATGTATACCACACATATATTTAAGTGTCTTGGCAACAGTGTTAGCTTTCTAATTATGTTTTGCTTAGACTATTACAAGTTAGTGTGCATTTGTTGAATATGTTATCTGAGAGCCCAGAACTTACTGGAGAATTTGTGGATAATTCAAAAAAGTGGATTATCCACACAGGGGCAGAATTGACTTAACTGTCTTACAAAGCGATATGATCTGATTAATTTTAATAGTCCAAGGTGCTAATTGTCTACTTATAAGTGACATAATTATGAATAGTTTGGTAATAATATTTTTATTTCCTTTCCTTAAATAGACATTGGAACTTCTTTATAGAATTACTAATGCACAGAATGTAAGTGTTATTGTCCAGAAAATGCTTGAATATTTGCAGCAGAGCAAAGAAGAATACATCATCATCAGTCTAGTTGGCAAAATAGCCGAGCTGGCTGAGAAATATCCTTTTCTAGCAGGGTGGGAGCCACATATTGCCTTTAAATTTAAAGTCACTAGACAATTTTTCTCTTAGAACTGAAGTACAGACATATAAATGTGTTTATGGACATATTTAAAATTCAGGTTGCCAATAGTAGTCTTTATTTTTTAATTTGCAAGGAATTTTTCCTGGCAAGGGCAGCAAAACATGGCTTTTTTTGAATGACGCACCCTCTCCTTAATCCTCTCTGTCAGTGAATAATATTAGGTGCACAGATTTTCAACATGTATTTAAGCTGACCTTTTTCTGCCTTTCATTTCTCTTTTTCTTAAATCCAGTGAACAAAATTCCCATTTACCACGAGACCAGGAAGAATTCTCTCCATTAGGATAATCCTTAGCTACCCTAATTTTTATGCTCGTCATTTGTCATAATAACATTACATTTGGATCATGATTCCCCTTTTACCACCTTACATTCTCTTTCTGAAATTTCATTAGTGGGGCTATCTTACTTGTTACTAGGACACAGGTGATTCTGTTATTTACAAAGCAGAAATTATTTTAAATCTGAAAGAAAAAAGGTGAATGAAAAGACTCTATGGGACTGAGTAGGTATGTACCTAATTCACTTATATATTTGAATTTACATAGGCTGTATGATATACATGGGACTTAATCTTTCAATCTTCAGGTAGTGAATCCATTTTATCCATTTTTTCATTTGTCATGTATAGCTGAGTACTTTTTACATGGGAGGAGCCATGTTAGGTACTGAGACACTAACTCAGAGTTTGTGCTTGAGATTTTTCTGAGTTTGAACGTAAAACTGCTACCAAATAGAATCAGTTTTTTTGAAAAGATTCCAGAAGAAAAGATAATTTCCGTAAACAATGCTGTGAAATGCACGTTTCCTTAACTCTGTGGCTACGTATGCTCCTGACAACGAGTGGTTCATCCAGACAATGAACGCTGTGTTTTCAGTGGGAGGAGACATGATGCATCCCGATATCCCCAACAATTTTTTGAGGCTCCTGGCAGAAGGTTGGTGATTTTATATAAAGAAGGAAATTAAAGATTAATATATTTCATTACAGCCTCCACATATGATTCAGTGGTAAAGTCAATGATGTGTTGTTTCTTTGTAGGTTTTGATGATGAAAATGAAGACAAACAGCTAAGACTCCATGCAGTTCAGTCTTATCTCAGCTTGCTAGAGATAGAAAATGCGTTTTATCCACAGAGATTTCTGCAGGTCATGAGCTGGGTGAGCCTAATATGTTACAGAATATCCTGGTTAAGTTACAATTGTGTAGGGTTGGTTATTATGGTAACAATGTAGTCAAAGGGGCCACCCCTTGACTCACTGCTTCAGGAGGACTATTCACTGGATGGGTGTATCTCACTCAAAGTAAGAATCTGAAAAGACTTTAGCCTGAAAGGGCCAGGGTCTCCCATTGCATCCTGGGTCATCTCCAGTCATCCTGAGGAATATCAGGTCTCTGGATCCAGATGGCTCTGGAGGAGAAGTGAGGCTGGTGACCTGCCCAGCCCTGCCTCACTCCAAACAAAGTCAAGTGCAAGTCATGCCATCATCTCCCTGGTGTCATGGTCCTCTTCAAGAATGAAGGACCATCACCACAACAGCTGTGTGGTAGTAGCCCCATATATTGTTTTATTGATTTCAGTGTTGGACTACCTTCAGGTGTCCTTCCATCTTGTTCCTGCCCTCACTGCCTACCACATATCCCTCTATTTACTGCTTTCTCTGTCTTGCCAATTCCTGAACTGTCTCACTTTGAATATGTGTGTGTGTATTTGTTTCTTTACATCCAAATGTATAGGTATTATAATATTTTAATATTACATTGGGTTTTCTTTTTAAAAATTTGTTGCATGGCTTTTATGTATTTTTAAAGTTAAATTTTCTTTCAGTCAATACAAATATGCCTTATTTTCCTTCCCACCTTTCTCTCCCCTCCCTTTAAAAAAGAAAGATAAAACCCTTGTTACAACCATTTATGGCTGAACAATATAAATTCTCGCTTGGCCATGTTATAAAAATATCTCACTCTACGCTCCTGGGGCCTCTTTCTCAGGAGGTGGGTAACATGGGTCTTCGTGCGTTCTGTGGAATTGTGGGCAGAGTTCCTAAGTCTTCACGGTTTGTCTTTACGATGTTTTTGTTCTTGTATACGTTGTTCTCCTGGTTCTTCTTACCCCACTAATTATCTGTTCATACAAGTCTTTTTAGCTTTCTCTGAAACTGTGTGATAATGCCATCACATCCAAATACTTGAATTTCTTTATCCATTCCCCGTGTAAATATGCTGATAAAATCAGCAGTCAGAACTGCTTAGTCTGGAAATAAGCGTCTTGTAATGACGTGCTGCTGGCATGTTTAAATAGTAAAAGGTGATGTCTGAAAGTTGTCTATATTTAGTTCCACTCCTTAGTATATTTCCACATTAAAATGTGCCGGTAGGATCCGTCTTCAGACTGTCTTTGCTATTGGGGAATGTCTAATGGAGATAAAATTAAATTGTGGGAAAAGGTGCATTTATTATTTTGTTGTCATAGATGAGTTTGCTGTTATGACTTACTGTTATGACTCTGTATGTATATAATCCTCTCTTTGTTCATTACTCGCAGGTTTTAGGGGAATATTCTTACCTTTTAGATAAGGGAACACCAGAGGTCGTTATAACAAAGCTCCACAGGTTGCTTATGAATAAATCTATCACTTCAGAAACAAAAGCCTGGATTATGGCTGCGGTGACCAAGTTGACACATCAAGCACCCTTCTCTAAAACAGTTGAGAAACTAATTCAGGAATTCAGTGTATCCCTGGACACTTGTATGAGACAGCATGCTTTTGAATTAAAACATTTGCAGGAGAATGTGGAACTTATGAAGAACTTACTTCCAATTGATAAAAGTTGTGAAGACTTAGTGGTATGATGTCTATACTCTATATTACTATACTATATTATTTTAAAATATAGCAACCTATTTCTTTACGTTTTTAGTCAAGTTGTTTTTAACATCTGAAGTAGTGTTTGGGAAATTGGAGATCCTAAGATTAATAGGTTACAACTTACGGGTGTAGGTGTGGAACAAGCAGCAAGAACCCTACCCAGTTCATTATCAAGGTAATTGTAGTTAAGAGATCAGAAAGAATTAAATGTTCCAGATCATACAGTTATTTCTTGTGTATCTACTTATCTACTAATACATTTCATGTGCTATCTCCTTTCTCTTTTGGGGTATTCTCTGAATTAGGCATTCCCCTTTAGAGACTCTTTTCTCAAAGTGAGCCACATTTCTTCATCTTGGTCTAAATCAAAACATTTTCAGAGAGAAGTCATTTGTGGTCAGGTTTCTATGAATTAAACAGACCAAAGGATTTGGAAGAAGAAAGAAAAGAGGAAAGTAAAAGGAAAGGACCCAGTTGGGTTCATTTTTCATTCATCATTTCAATGAATTCACATAGCATTGATAACTTACACTAGAGGTATTTTGCAGGGTACGAAGGAAGTGGGAGACTCAGTTTTTCTATCCCATCACGTTATCTTGTTGATGTCAGACGAGACATGGTATAGTGGAAAAAACTCTAGATTTGGAATCCGAAGCCCATGGTTCAGTTCTGAACTTCTTTGACTTTGGGTGGGTCACGACCTCTCTGGACCTCAGTTCTCTGGTTTGTAATATGAAGGGGAGGAACTAGATAATCCCTGTGGTCACTTCCAGCTCTGAATCCCACCACCTTAAGTTAAAAATTAAATATAAAAAGATCAAGTATATAAATGACTTGGGGATTGAAGCTATTGTAATCCTACATTAATTTGGATCTGAGGTAAGGCAAAGCTACTGTAATGGTAGTTTAAATGGGAATAACTTTCCCCTTCATTAATGGGCCTATGTGACTTGCTTAAGGCACATGGGAGCCTAAATCAAATATGATAGGGAGAGCTTGATGAATAGGTGGAACCAGTAGGATGGAGCAGAACTAGGAGGAAGTAGGTGAGAATGGTTAGGGGTGAAGGAGAGAGGACACAGGCACGTACAGCTAATCTTTGAGTGTTTGTGGGAAGGTGGGGGAGTAGGCAGGTAGTCTTGGGAATGACTTTGTCCCATGCAGTGCTTACGTGTATTGACTTCTTGGTTACTGTGATGGATTTGGCTTTCAGGTGTCTGAATAAATGTTGTTCTTCTGCCTTCTCTTCGGAGACTCTGTTACACTCTGTGATTCAGAACTACTCCAGCATATTTATAGTGGTGCTGTGAATATTGCCTTGGCAATACAGCTACCTACTTGGATAATCCTCCAGTATATTCACTTCTTTTCTTTCCCCCTTCCACCTTCCATCTCACTTTTTTTTCCACTATCACTAATTCCTTTTCTCTTCCTTTCTCTTTCTCCTTCTGATCTACCTTTTTATTACAACTAGAATGAAAAGTGAGAGCTTTTTGAATTCAAATAGCATACTTAAACTGATGTCACCATGTCTTAAGTGTTCCATTGTAAGCAGTTTTATTTTCATTGGTTTGCCAAGGCTGTCTCATTCATACTGTTGTGTTAATTGCTATTTTCTTTGACTAGATTTTTTAAGAGGTCAGTAATTTAGGCATTTGTTTTGAAATTTAGACTTATGTTCATTTCACTCTTAAAAATGAGTAGAATTTGAATGTTATTTGTATGGATTATGTGAATACTGTTTTATTAATGTAAAAATACCTTATTTTTTGTTGTCATATCAAGTTAAATTATTTAGGTTAAAGAGTGACTCCCTGCATGCTTATGTTTTCAAAGAGACTTCCAATTTTATTCTCCATTTAATACAGGTGGATGCTTCTTTGTCTTTCCTGGATGGTTTTGTGGCCGAAGGACTGGATCAAGGAGCAGCACCGTATAAACCTCACCATCAGCGACAAGAAGAAAAGCTTTCTCAGGGAAAAGGTGATTATAGTTTGTATAGAACTAGACCTTTGAGTGATACTTCTTTCATTTGGACAGTACTTTTAATCATGTTATTAAGCAACTGCAAAAATTTCATATTTTCATCCCACTTTAAACTTGTCTGTATACATTGTATATCCTGATTACATATCCAGAATTTGGAAAAACAATTGTGATGATTATATTAAATCAAATATCCTAACATATATAAGGTGATAAATGACTCCTGTGCCAGGGGTCTGGTATATTGTAGTTTCATAATAAGTGATGCAGAGATGACCCTGGAGTCATACTTCCATACTATTTAATTCAGTAAACATTTAGGAAGCACCTACTATGTGCCAGGCACTGTGCCAAGCCGTGGGTGCACCAAAGAGACAAAAGACAGTTTCTTCCTTCAAGGAATAGTTCAGTGAAAGTTCTAATAAGCTCCTCATTTTGATCCAGGAAAGGGACTTGTAAGTCACTGTAGGTTGTTCCTTGAAGATGCCTGCTTTATGAAAATTGTTCCTTACAGTACTGTAGTCCACAACATCAAAGAATTGCTAGATATCATCAAAAAGTTTTGGAAACGAAACAGTTTTACCAGTTAAGGACTGTGGTGTTTCTGCACGTGGAATATACAATGTACTTTCGATTGTTGCACCTCAGGAAAGGAATCATGGAACTGGAGAAAGGTCCAGAGAAGGGCAGCTCAACTGGGCAGAGGTTGAAGGAACTACTATGTGAGGACATACTAAAAAGTGGAAAGAGAGAAGCTGAAAGGGAATGTGATCACAGAATCTTAAAGGCCATCCATAGGTTAAATAGTAACTTGTTAACCAAACACCACCGCAGCATTGAAGGACAACCAGTTAGACTGAAGACTTGAGGATAACACAAGAATTGCATTACGCTTTGTCATATCCCCCTCCATACCTCGCCCAGTGCTAGGAAAGAAGCTGGTGCTGAGTAAGATCTACTGGATGAAACCTGTTGAATGAAACCTGTTGAATGAAGCAGAATGAAGTACTTTTCCACAGAATGTACTATACATGTTTGTGGGATTTAGAGAGATTTTAGATGGTCTTATCCATAATGAATTATTGAGAGAAGCTGGGATTCTCTTCTTGGTGGTTAGTGCCACATATCTCTTATGATTACTATCAAAGAGACCATTAAGTTGGATGTAGTAAGGTAGTTTTTATTTCCTTTTAGCTGAAGAGACTTAGAGCTAAAGAATTTGTGACTTTCCCAAGGTCTGTGATCTTATGAGCCAAAATAAGAGCTAGTTAGTAAAGCCAGGATTAAAACTCAGGTCACTGATTTCTAGGCCAGTATTTTTCTTCCAGAGAACGAATGGCTATTGTGATTCAGTTTATGTGAGTAAGAATTTATATGAGCAGCTATTTGAGCTCAATAAATTACAGTACAAAAATAACTACCACCAAAACCACCCAGAAATGTTTCATTTGCTTAGTCACTGATTGTCAGAATCCAAGATTTGACTACTGAAATGAATATATCTGACCTTTTCTGAAAATGAATTTGTTTTGATGCACAGATGATAAACAAATGTTCATATACACATAGCTATAGATGGAAAACTGTAGGCTAAAGGGATGCCCGGAGCCATAGCATTTGTACCTGTTTGTTATGGGAGCATATAAATAGTTATCTCTGGCTTCCAATGTTGAAATACAGGTTAGCTCTAGGAATCCAGATCAAGTTGACCTCCTCAACCCAGTCTGTCTGAATTGATCCTGGGGGATTCATATTTCAGGTACTTAATATCATTGTAGATTACTTATCACATAGAAAAGCTATATATTTATTTTGAGAAATTTTAAAGAACTTTTTTGGAGTGCTTTATTACATCAAATACATTTGTATTTTCTGTTTTTGATGATTTGAAACATTAAAATTCACCGTAGTTTCCCTGTACATCATTCCATTTATTCTGTCTCCTCTGGCATTGTTTGCTGTGTGGACTTTATGTGACCTTTGATCTTATTAGATCAATTTCCCTTCTCTCTTTCCTATTGCTTCCCTCCATTCTCTTATTACTCAGGTCAATGGCCTTCAGTTAATTGAGTCATAAAATGAAGGGTTTGAACTAGTTGACATCCAAGGGGTCTTCGTCACTGAAACTCTGTGATCTCTATGATATCAGATACGTCCCAACTACTTTGTCTCCCTCTGGCTCATTTTTATTGCCTGTCTGCTGCAGAAGGTGTTGACCCACAGTCACTTTTGTTGTTTTTACTTCTTTCCTTCTGGTGTACAGAGACACTGGAACTACTTCCAAAAGAAAGATAAATGTGCTGATGTCCTTTGGTGTCACTTTATGCTTCTGTGCTCATTGTTCCTTGTGTTTTGTTGGCTTGTTTACCCACAGTCTGCCGCATCCTGCCACCTTGGCTCGCCTTCATGTCCCTTATCTTTCATTCTTCTGCCATTTGTGAAGAGCTTCCATGTTCCCCAGACTGGAGCTTGTCCTTTATCTTGGCCTCCTTCCAGACCTCCTTGTGATGACATTCCTCACCTCTTCCTATTAATCTCCAGCCCTCCTGATTTATTACAGTGCCCCATCTACATAGGATGGGTTCTCTCAACTCATAGGATTCTGTGTTCTTCCCTTTCTTATCCTGTTTGTTCTTCCTTACTTTCAGCCTTTTCCAATTTCTGATTTTAGCCTCATTTTCTCTTTTGTCCCACACCCCATTGCTTTTAAGCATGGTCCATATCATATTTCTTTTTTTAAAAAATTTATTTATTTAAGTTGTCAACATTCATTTCCACAAAATTTTGAGTTCCAAATTTTCTCCCCATTTCTCCCCTCCCCACACCCCAAAACACCAAGCATTCTAATTACCCCTATCACCAATCTGCCCTTCCTTCTAACATCCCTCCCTTCCATTATCCCCATCTTTTCTTTTGCCCTGTAGGGTAAGATAACTTTCTATACCCCATTACCTGTATTTCTTATTTCCTAGTTGTATGCAAGAATAATACTCAACAGTTGTTCCTAAAACTTTGAGTTCCAACTTCTCTTCCTGTCTCCCTCCCCACCCATCCCCATTGGGAAGGCAAGCAATTCAATATAGGTTATATATGTGTAGTTTTAAAATGACTTCCATAATAGTCATGTTGTGTAAGACTAACTATATTTCCCTCCATCCCTATCCTGACCCCCATTTCTTCTGTTCTCTCTTTTGACCTTCTCCCTCCCCAAGAGTGTTGACTTCTAATTGCTCCCTCCTCCCTTTGCCCTCCCACCCTGCTTATCCCCTTTTCCCCCACTTTTCTGTATTGTAAGATGGGTTTTCATACCAAAATGAGTGTGCATTTTATTTCTTCCTTTAGTCAAATGTGATGAGAGTAAGCTTCATGTTTTTTCTCTCACTTCCCCCCTTTTTCCCTCCACTGAAAAGTCTTTTACTTGCCTCTTTTATGAGAGATAATTTGCCCCATTCCATTTCTCCCTTTCTCCTCCCAATATATTCCTCTCACCCCTTAATTTCATTTTTTTAAAATATGATCCCATCCTATTCATTTAACCCTGTGCTCTGTCTCCCTCTATATGTGTGTGTTTGTGTGTGTGTGTGTGTGTGTGTGTGTGTGTGTGTGTGTGTGTGTAATCTCACCAACTACCCAGATACTGAAAAAAGTTTCAAGAGTTACAAATATTGTCTTTCCATGTAGGATTGTAAACAGTACAACTTTAGTAAGTCCCTTATGATTTCTCTTTGCTGTTTACCTTTTCATGCTTCTCTTGATTCTTGTGTTTAAAAGTCAGATTTTCTTTTGAGCTCTGGTCTTTTCATCAAGAATGCTTAAAAGTCCTCAATTTCATTGAGAGACCATTTTTTCCCCTGAAGTATTATACTCAGGTAGGTATACTCAGGTAGGTGATTCTGGGTTTTAGTCCTAGTTCCTTTGACTTCTGGAATATCACATTCCAAGCCCTTTGATCTCTTAATGCAGAAGCTGCTAGGTCTTGTGTTATCCGGATTGTATTTCCACAATACTCAAATTGTTTCTTTCTAGCTGTTTGCAATATTTTCTCTTTGACCTGGGAACTCTGGAATTTGGCTAAAATATTCCTAGGAGTTTCTTCTTTTGGATCTCTTTCAGAAGGTGATTGGTGGATTCTTTCAGTATTTATTTTGCCCCCTGGTTCTAGAATCTCAGGGCAGTTTTCCTTGATAATTTCATGAAAGATGATGTCTAGGCTCTTTTTTTGATCATGGCTTTCAGGTAGTCCCATAATTTTTAAATTTAAATTGTCTCTCCTGGATCTATTTTCCAGGTCAGTTGTTTTTCCAATGAGATATTTCACATTATCTTCCATTTTTTCATTCTTTTGGTTTTGTTTTGTGATTTCTTGGTTTCTCATAAAGTCATTAGCCTTCATCTGTTCCATTCTAATTTTTAAAGAACTATTTTCTTCAGTGAGCCTTTGAACCTCCTTTTCCATTTGGCTAATTCTGCTTTTGAAAGCATTCTTCTCCTCATTGGCTTTTTGAACCTCTTTTTCCAATTGAGTTAGCCTATTTTTCAAGGTGTTATTTTCTTCAGCATTTTTTTGGATCTCCTTTAGCAAGGTGTTGACCTGCTTTTCATGCTTTTCTTGCATCTCTCTCATTTCTCTTCCCAATTTTTCCTCCACCTCTCTTACTTGATTTTCAAAATCCTTTTTGAGCTCTCATTTCATGGTCTGAGCCCATTGGGTGGGCTGGGATTCAGAAGCCTTGATTGCTGTGTCTTTCCCTGATGGTAAGCATTGTTCTTCCTCATCTGCAAAGATGGGAGAAGATACTGTTCACCAAGAAAGTAACCTTCTATAGTCTTATTTTTTTTTCCCTTTTTTGGGCATTTTCCCAACCAGTTACTTGACTTTTGGGTCCTTTGTCAAGAGTAGGGTATACTCTGGGAATCTGTAAGATTTCAGTTCCTCCAAGGTGGCACAATCAAGCATGTACGCTGGTCTGGGAACAGGGAGAGATTTTTGTGCCCAGAATCTTAGCAGTTTCCTCTCCACAACCACCTGGCCTCCAGTTCCACCAAGCCAGCACTGGGAGCTGAGATTCAGAGAAGGTGCGAAGGCAGGGCCGCCATTCAGTGTGAGATAAAGATCAACTGCTGCAGGGCCTCTATACAGGGCTGAGGTAAGAATCAGCTGCTCAGTGCCCCCAGGGGTTTTATGCTCCAACAGTGGATGCAGGCTGAGGGCCCCAGCCTGAGGCCCGGGCTATGGGAAGGCCCTTCTCCCTTCTTGGCCAGCTGAAAAAACCCTCTCACTGACCTTTGGCACTTGTGGGTTGAGGGATCTGTGAACTGCTGCTACTGTGTCTGGAGATTCCGCCCCTGAGCCGTGCTCTCCTCCTTCTCCCAGAGCTGCGCCATGAGGCCACGGCTGGGCTGGTCTCTGCTCCATGTCTGTGCGACAGACGTTTCCCGTCGGGCTTTCAGGTCACCCTGGGCTGGAAATCTCCTCCACTCTGTTGTTCTGTGGCTCCTGATGCTCTGGAAGTTATTGAGAGTCTTTCTTTACAGGTATTTGATGGGGGAAGAGCTAGCATATGTGTGACTTTCTGCTCCGCCATCTTGGCTCTGCCCCCCCATGTCATATTTCTTAAACAGTGCTGTGGCTTTCTGGTAAGGAAGATAGAGAAAGAAGGGAGGCAGGAAGGGAGTCAGCATTTATGCAGTCCCTCCTGTTGGCCAGGCACTGTGCTAAGCGCTCTTTTCAGATGTTTTCTCATTTTGTCTTTCCAACAGCCCTGCAAGGTTAAGTGCTATTATTATCTCAGTTTTTTTAGTGGAGGAAACTGAGGCCGAGGTTAAGTGACTTGTCCAAGGTCACACAGCTAGTAAGTGTCTGGTCCTGGATGTGACCTCAGGTCTTCCTGACTCTATCCACTATCCACTCTATGTCTCTCCACTGAGCCACCTCAGTCCTCTAAGGGAAGGAGTATGTACTTCTGTCAGGGAGATTGAATTAGATAGATTCTGAGATCGCTTCCAGCTCTGAGATTCCATAGTTCATTTGGTTTCCCTAGACAGGACAGGAGCACTGAGAATATCTTGGCTGCTTATTGAGCTCTCATTGAAAATGATATTGTCTCATATGAATGGGAATTGTGTGATCGCATGATGAATTAAAGCCATGGCCCCTCCCTGCTTTCAGTGGAAGAAAGACTTGATTAAAGACACGGAAGCAGAACTTTAAATACTATTGCACATGACAAACACATGGACGGCTGTGTGTGGAGGGAATGGCAGGCAGAATGTGTTTCCAGAAAGGAGGAGGTTCGGAAATGAGCAGACGAGTGGGGTGGATCTTTGTGAGAAAAACATTCT
The DNA here is from genome assembly GCF_028372415.1 of Notamacropus eugenii. NCBI lineage: Eukaryota > Metazoa > Chordata > Mammalia > Diprotodontia > Macropodidae > Notamacropus > Notamacropus eugenii. Next base: position 2,078,812 of record NC_092878.1, on the reverse strand, counting down.
TCAAAACAAACGGGACGTTGGCCTGTGGGAGGGTTTTCATGGAACTCGGTCACTTATTGATTGTGTGGATCCCATGTGTACACTCCAGACTGGTAACTTGTTAGCTCCACATGATAACGTGATAATAACTGGTATTTATGAAGTGCCGTCAGTTCACAGAATGTTTTACAAATATCTCATCTGATTCTCACAACAGTCCTATAAGATAGGTGCCGTTATTAGCCCTGTTATACCTGTGAGGAAACTGAGGCAGGCAGGATAAATGACTTGCCCAGAGTCACACGGAGCTCCAGTCTCCCCTGTGTCACCTCACTGCCTGTTTATATTTAGTAAGTTTCTACACAAAACAATTCAGACTTCATGGGAAGAGATCAGCATAAATTATTTCCTTTTTTTTTTTTTTTAAAAGAGCTTCCAGCCTGAAACACTTAAGAAGCATTGTGCTCAAAGTGTTACTAAGGCCTGTTTAAGGCATTGCTTTGTGGTGTCTCTGATCATTCTTAGAAGTGAAATAGTAAAACTTTAAGCATCGACATATTTAACTGTCTTCACGTGTGCTATGTGTCCTGCTTATCTCTGCCTCTTGCCATAGCAGCTGTGCTTCATCTTGCTCCTCAAGTCCCTAAGTGCATCCCTTTCAGCTGATGAACCTTTCTTAATGTTCTCCTTTGTAAAAAAAATTAAATCTAAGCACCCTAAGCCTCCCCACTTGGTCTCCTTTATACCTTAGAACCTCTTTGACTTCACCCATCCTCTCTGGTCTTGGCTCTCCTCCTTGCCAAGGCTAACCTCTCCAGTTTATTTTTTAATTGATACACTTTATCTTAACATAGTAATCACTTCACAACAGTTCCCAAGACTAAACAAAACCATTTTTGTTCTTTGGGTTTGCCAATTCTTCACAGAAAGGAAGTAGGTTTTGATATCTGTCGTCTGGTCTTCCTTAGGCTTTGCATTTGACCTGGAGTCTGTGGCCTTTTAGTGTGGGTGTCCTTTACATTAGAGTCGTTATGTAAATTGTCTTTTGGTTCTGCTCTGTTCACTCTTTATCAGTTCATTTTAGTCTTACCATGTTTCTTTGAATTCTTCATTGCAGTAACTTTCTGTTATGGTTATATACAACAATTTGTTCAGGCATTCGCTGCCTCCTACCGGTACATAGTCTGCTAATAAAGTTTTGCTTCTGTAAGTAGAACTTACATTAATATTTTGATGTATAAGAAACACTTTTTTTGCTTACTTCTTTGGGTTATAAACCCAGTAGTGTAACTTAGCTACTTGAGTCCCTGATCTCATTGGTATCCTCCTCTGCAATCATGCTTCTCATCTCTCACTTTCCACCCTTTATCTGTCTTTGAAATCTTCCTCTCTTTTACCAACTTAATTGTTACAGACATGCTTGAATTTCCCCTATTCTTTAAAAAATAAAACTCCTTCCCTTGACCCTGCTTATCCCTCAGTCTGTTGTCCTGTATTCTTGCTCTTTGCAGCTGCATACATCTTCAAACTTCCCTTCTCTCCTAGTGTTTTCCTTACTTCCCCACAGACATGCTTCCGTGTCCCAAGAAGAAAAGCTTTTCTTGACTGCTTACCTCTCAGTCTGTTGTCCTATAATCTTTCTCTTTACAGCTAACCTACTAGAAAGAGTAGTCTGCCCTGGCTGCCCTTTTCTCTTCAGTCCCTGTAATCTGGCTTCTGTTCCTGCTGCTTTGCTGCATTGCCTTCCCCAAAATTACTAATGACGATCTTCATCGTCATGTTCAGTGACCTTTTCTCACTGCTTATCATCCTTGACTTTTCTGCCCTGTTTGACATTGTTGACACTTCCTCCATCCCCCTATCCTTTAAGGATACTTTCTCTTTGACTTCTTCAAATTTTTTTTCCAAATTCTCCTCCTATCTACCTGACTGTATCTTTTCATTCTTTTTCATTAGGTCTTTTCCTTTCTCTTCCTTTTCAAGTGTGAGTATCCCCCAAAGCTCTGTGCATTAGGATCTTTCTCTTCTCTGTATACAGTCTTTGTATTTTTTAGAAATCTCATTTATTCCCATTGCTTTATCACTTCTGTGCAGGTGCCTCCCAGACCTATATATCCGAATCCAGTCTCTCTCCTCAGCCCCAGTATGAAATGTGTATTGGGCAGTCCCACCTGTGTGTCCTGGTGGCACCTCAAACTCAATATGTCCAGCATTGAACTGATTAATTCCCTTCCAAAACTGACCCTTCTTCTACCATTCCTATTTTTGTTAATGGAACCACAAACCTTATATTTATTTAGGCTTGAAACCATGAAATTGTTTTTGACTTTTTCCTCTTTTCTTACTCCCCAGATAAAATGACTTCAGCTCTGTTCTCATCTTCCCAGGATTTCCTGCACCAGTCTCCTCCTGTTTATTTCTGCTGTTATCTAGTTTGGGCTCTTATCAGTTCTTGACTTTCACTATTGTAATAGGCTCATAATTGGTTTCCTTATTTCCAATCTTTCCCCTTCCTTCATGTAGCTGCCAAAATCATCTTACTAATGCAAAGGTCTGAAGGGATGGGAAGGAAAAAGAAAGGAGGAAAGGAAGGGAATAAGCATTATATATTGCTTACTAAATGTGAAACACTATGCTAAGAACTTTATAAATATTATCTGATTTAATCCTCACAACCACCCTGTGAGGAAGGTGCTATTACCCTCATTTTACAGTTGAGGAAACTGAGGTAGAAGGAAAGTGAGTCCAAGTTTTGTAGAACAAATCCCTTTTTTTTTTTTTTGCAGGATACCAGCAGTTTTCAACAATCACTTCCCTAAGTCTTAAATTTTCTCCCCGTCCCACCCTGAGAGAGCATGCAATCTTGTATGGGTTCTACACATACATTCTTCTTAAACACATTTTCCCATTAGTCATATTGCATAGAAGAATTAAAACGAACGGGGGAAACCATGAGAGAAACCAAGAAAAACAAGAGAAAATAGCCTGCTTCATTCTGCGTTCTGATTCCATAGTCTGTCAGAAACAGTCCTTGCACCCTGTGGCTTTACTGTGTATAATGTTCTCCTAGTTCTGCTTCTTTCACTCAGCATCCGTTCATAGAAGCCCTTCCAGGCCTCTCTGAAGTCTTCCTGTTTTTCATTTCTTATAGTACAATAGTGTACATGCTCTTTGACCCAGCAACATTGCTTCTAGGGCTGTATCCCAGAGAGATCATAAAAATGGGAAAAGGACCGACATGTACAAAAATATTTATAGCAGCTCTTTTTGGGATGGCCAAGAACTGGAAATCGAGGGGATGCCCATCCATTGGGGAATGGCTGAAGAAGCTGTGGTATATGAATGTGATGGAACACTATTGTGCTGTAACAAATCCTTTTAAGGGGATTATTCTGTGAAGTTTGGATTCAGTCAAAGGGCCCCACTTGAGTAACTAGAGGGCCACATGTGGCCTCGAGGCCTCAGGTTTCCCACCGCTGGTCTAGACCTTTCCATTGGTACATGTTCCATTTTGTATCGTACTTATTAATGTGCTTGGTTTTAATATACTTTGAGATAAAGGGATCTTTGAGGACATACATTGTCTTGTTTTTCTTCATCGTATGCCCAGACCTTAGTACCATGCCTTAGAGATAGTAAACACGTCATGTTTCACTGGATTCATGATTACATTGATATCACAGTTCATTCATGCCTTTGCATCCTGTGTCTTTCCATAACCCCTTCATATAGGCTCTACGCAATGCATTAGAGCCTGTCATCTCTACAGATTTTTTTACTTCCCATGGGTACTAGTGCATCCCTTTGTCCATTCATCTGTTGTCACCTCCTTTTGTGGCTTTATATTTCCTGGATGTTATCTTTTACTTTATTTTTTAGGCCCAAGTCTCTTTTCTTCATACGTTACAGCTTACATGTACCCCCATATATTTCTTTAGTCACTTACAATTTTAATTCTTTGGTGATTGTGGTATTCCAGAATCCTTGCCTGTACAGCATCACCAAAAGAATGTTCTGTTAAAACGATAGATTTTTGTATTGGGGAGCTACCTGAAACTGTTGAAAGTGAGTTGTATTTTACCAGATGCCCTCTGGCTCATTCTCTTTGTCTTCTTCGGATCTCACTGCACATCTGTTCAAGACGTGCTGATAACCTGACTCATAGACCTGCCATCCATCTGTATGTTAATAGGAGTTTTTCTTCCATTTTGTTTTATCTGTATGGATGTTAGGCTGGTCTCTTGCATGCTCTTGAATTTTATTCTGAAGTGTACTGAGGCTTGATGTAGTCAATATGACATCATTTGTGAAAAGAAGAAGGTGGCGAGCCTCACTGTCTTGAACTTTGTAGGTTACCTCTGTGAAGGTGGGGAGCCTTCAGATATGTCTACCTGATTTATGTTTTACTTGATGTTGATAATTAGAGTATCTCTGTGGTTACAGTTAGACATCCTGCATCCTACGCTGTTCAGCACTTCCTCAGTGATTCTGATGAAAGCACAGATGCATGCTGATCAGATTGGCAGATGTCCCAAAGCTGGGAGGAATAGCTAATGTGCTGGATAACAGAGTTGAGAACAAAAATGATTTCTGTTGGCAAGAAGATTGGACCAGATCTAATAAAGAAAGTCCTGCACTTGTGGCTAAAAAAAAATAGCTTCTTCATGATTAAGACAGTTTTATGGAACATGATCGGGAGGTTTTGGTGGACAGCAAGCCCTGTCAGAGTGTCCAGCCGTGTACCATGGCATTCAGAAAAACTAATGTGATTTTATGCTACGTTAATACAGGCATAGCAAGGGAGATTACGTTCCCACAACTCAGACGTTCTCTTCGGTTCTGGCCATCTCCTTCTTCCCCCAACTTTTCTCCTTCACTCTTCTCTTGCTCTCTCTCCATTCCTCTTTCCTTTCCTTCCTCCTTTTTATCCTCCTCTTCCCGTTTAAGGGCAGAGACCACTCATTGGTCCTGTCCCCTACTGGTCAGCAGATGATAGGAAGCCACTGGAGTCCGTATGTCTATGAATTCTTCATATTCACCATGTCCTATCACATGTAGTAACATTCCATCACATTCATATGTCACCATTGGTTCTGCTGTCCACTAATCAATGGATCATTACTTTGTTTTCAGTTTTTTGCTACCTCAAAAAGCACTGTTCTAAATATTTTCGCAGATGGGCAGACCTTCTTCCGTCTTTGACCTCTTTGGGATATGTTGGACGTAGCATGTCTCTGAAAGGAGTGGGACAAGCTTGAGAACATCCAGAAGTGGACGGGCAGAGTTGTAAGGGCACCGGAGATAGTGTTATTTGAGGGTCTTGTGGAAGGAATTAGAAATTCTTGGTCTGGAGAAGAAGAGGCTTAGGAAAGACACGTGATCACTCTCTTTGTGTATTTGAAGGGCTGTCATGTGGTAGAGGGATGAGGCTGGTTTTGCTCGCACCCAGAGGGCAGAGTTAACCCGAACCTGTAGAATTTGTACAGGCAGATTTTGACCCGAGGTGTGGAAAACTTTCTTAATGATTAGAGCTTAACAGAAGTGGAATGAGCTTCCTCAGGAAGTCGTAGGTTTTCCATTTGCTGCAGGTCTTCAGATGTAGGTTGGACGACCGCTCTGACAAGTGACAACGGAAATGTTGCCCAGGATATACCCTTTAAAGTTCTGTGATTGAAGAGCGCCCTTTCAACCCTGAGATTCTGTGGCTCTTTGGGCCTCAGTTTTGTCTGCTAGAAAATGAACAAGTTGTAGGGAGATTGTAGTCTTGTACTTTTGGGTTCATTCCATGCTGTCTTGCATTTTTAAAAGTTTTTTTATTATGTCATTTTTAAATATCTTAGTTGCATTTAATTCTCACTATGATTCTTAACTGCATACCTTTTAGTGTCACTTTCTCCAGTGGAACTTGCCCATTGTGTGTGTGTGTGTGTGTGTGTGTGTGTGTGCGCACGTGTGTGTGTGTTAGTGTAGCTTCAGATAGACTGTTTTAGTATACATTTTTCCCCTGGTTTCTATTAAACTTTAAATATTCATTTAAATATTAGATTACTAGCCTAATAATTGATTTATTTATTCCTAGCATTTAGCATGGTTTCTGGCACAAAGCAAATGTTTGGTAAATATTTTCAACTATTGAATTGATTATTGCATCAATTTTGATTTGCTCATTGTTTATTTGTCATTTCCTCTTTAGTTTTCTTGTAAACATTTTTAGCAGTTTTTATTCTTTTTGTTCCTACTTCTGTTCTTATCAGACACCGTAAAGAGACCAGCTTCTTGTGACCTCTTATTTTTCTGTTTTCCCAAATAACTCCATACTCATTTTTGTAAAAATCACTCTAAAATCAAGTGTAATTTAAGAGTTTCTTTTTGGATCATCTAAATTGAAATTTTCTTAACAGGCTTCATGTTACCCAACAAGTGAGGAAATTATAGGTCCATCATACTTCAGGATCTTTGCCATAGTAATATCCATTAAAGATATTGTTAGGCATCTAGAATTCTTTCTAAAAGCCACACCCTCTTACCACGTGAATTAAATAGTCATCTTGCGAAACATGCTTTCATTCAAGTCATTGAGAGGCCACTTTATGTCCGTACTCTGGATGTGAAAAGGACCTTTGTCTTGAATCTAGTCATGAACCATATAGTCCAAAAGGATGATAACATGGCTAAAATGGCTTTTCATGGTCTTTGATTCATTTTAGTTGGTTTGGCAGTCTCAGAACTTAGGAACCAGAGATACTGACTCTCTGGGGCCATAAGGGAGACTTCCAAGTTGAAGTCACCCGACTGCTGTCAGTGTTCTTCACAGTGATTTGCTGAACAGAATAGGGCTATCCTTTCAAATATTCTCAAACATTTTTATATAGCTGTATAATTTGGAAAAGAGACCCAATTTCTCCATTCTCTAGTATCTATTTTCTTAGTGACTTTGGTGTGGCATGCTACAAAGGATGTTCACTTGTATTTTAGGTTTGCCACAGGTATTTTAGTTTATTATACCTTCACTTCTCATCTTGTTAAAGAAATCCCCTTGGTCTAGTATAGGGGCTTGGGGGAAGGGGATTCTTCTACTCCCACTAACCTGAATTTCTTGTGTAACATTGTATGGTTTTGGAAACTGCGAGCAAGGAATTGAAGTGTTAAAGAGAACCCCATGAAGCTGCAGCTTTGAGCTGTTCAGGCTGAACATTTGGTCACTTTTAGGACCCCCATTTCATAGCTTTTGGTCTTTCAAAGGATGATTTATAGATGGATCAAAGTGATACCTTCACATAGTGTGCCTTTAGAGAGCTTATTCGAAAACGAAGACTTCTTTGTTAATAGAATATCTTTTAAAACGAAAATTTTCCTGCTCTCAAATGCTGAACAGATTATAAAGTAACTTGTAAATGCAGAATCTCAGAATTGGATGGAACCTCACAGACTCCAATCAGTCCAACCCACACCTAAACAGAAATTCTTTCCACAATGTCCCTGACAGGTGGTCATCCAGCCTTTGCTGAAGAACTTCACTGAAGGAGGAGGTAGCTCACTACCTCTTGAGGCAGCCCATTTCACTTTTGGGGGTCTTAATCATTCAGAAGTTTTCCCTTAAATCAAGGCTAAATTTGCTTTTTTGTAATATCAACGTACTGCATCCAGTTCTGCCCCCTGGGGCCAAGCTGAACAAGTCTAATACCTTTTTGAAGTATCAGCCTTTCATATCTTTGAAGGTGGCTGTCCTGCTTCCCAGGTCATGACGTCTTCAGTCATGACATCTTCAGTCATGACATCTTCAGTCATGACGTCTTCAGTCATGACGTCTTCAGTCATAACATCTTCAGTTATAACATCTTCAGTTCCTTCAACTAATAATCATAAAGCATAATCTTGAGGTCATATGACCACTAGTAGCACACATTAAACACCACCTCCTTTCAGACCTTGATGGAGGCCCTGAACCTTAGGACCCTGAACACAGGAGGAGCCCTGGGAAGAGCAGTGACCCTTGGAATCCTTGCCCTACCCCCTGTACTTATCGTTGAGGGAAGCAGTCACTATGGAAAAGGGGCCCATCTTCCCTGCCACTTTCAACAACTACTCACCAGTTACTACCAAAGGGCAGGTAAACTCAAAAGTCCTGAGGACACCAGGGCTCCCCAGACTGCTTGTTCTGCTTCCAGCCTAGCTCCTGTAGCCATCTTCCTGGAGGAAACCTCCGTGGATGTACAATCTGTCTGTTGCTTCTGTAGGATCTGAAGTCTTTGCCTCCTCAGCAGCCACAGAATCAGAAAATACCAAAGAATAAGAAAATAAAATTTTTGACACCCAAGTCGTTGGCACTGTCACATGGTTCAAAATCATAAGCAGATGTGATTTTATCAATATAAGTATTGTTATAAAAGGTACATTTCTATCTGTTTGCCATCGCATCCCGAGGACTATCAGTCTTTTCTGTGTGACTTGCAGTTGAAATCTCCCCCCATTAGAATGTATGCTATATTATCTGCCTCCTTAGAACATTATTTTCTTGAGAACAGGAATGATTTCAGATAGTAAGCACCCAACAAATGTTTTTTCATTCAGTCATTTATCCTCATGGCTTTTCTTTGGGCTGGGGTTTCGTAAGCATTTTTTCCCCCACTATGGATGGCTCGCTTTGGCAGTCTGGTAAATCAGATGGATCCCTTCTCTGAGTAATGTTTTTTAAATGCATAAAATAAAACACATAGGATTAAATCAAAATGTTAAAACAGGTTCATAGACTCCGGCTCAGAGTCCTTTTTTGGAGCACTTCACCTCATGATTGCTTTTCTTAAAATGTGGCACCCAGAACCAACCAGGCCAGATGTACACTAGGCCAGTACCTCTCTGTTCCTACACACTGCCTAGGATTTTAGGAACTCTTTTAGCTCCCATTGACTCAGGTTGAGTATGCTTCTTGAGAGAAAGAAATAAGAGATGGGCACAGAAGGCAGTCATTGAATTTTGACTGGAGAGGCATATACAGATGAAAAGGTTCTTGAGAAAATTTCCTGTTTGGCACATTAATATACTGTTAGGGGAGTTATGAATTAGTTAATATGGAAAGCAGCCTAGAACTGTGTCTGCAGAGTTACTCAGTGCATATCCTTTGGTCTGCCTGTATCACTGTTAATTGTTCAGTCATACAGTCTCGTCTGATTCTTTGTGACCCCATTTGGGTTTTCTTGGCCAAGATGCTGAAGTGGTTTGCCATTTCCTTCTCCAACTCATTTCATAGATGGAAAGAAACTGAGACAAACAGGGTTAAGTAACTTGCCCAGGATTGCACAGCTGGTAAGTGTTTGAGGGTTGATTTTAACTCAGGAAGATGAGTCTTCCAGACTTTAGGCCCGGAGCTCTATCCATGGCACCACCTAGCTGCTTTGTATAACTGCTAGACCCTTACTGAAATTAAACAAAGAGGAAAAGGATGTATGTGTATGAAACTGTTTTGGGCAACTCTTTTTGTAGGGAATCCTATCAGTTGGGGAATGGATGAATAGCTTACCATTTATGAAAATAATGGAATACTATTGTCGCTTAAGAGTGATGAAATGAAAGGTTTCAGAGAAACCTGGAAAGGTTTGTTATGAACTAATGCAGAGTGAGGTGAGCAGAACCGAGAGAATGCTTTACACTTTAACAATGATGTGAAGACAGACAAGTTGGAAAAACTGAAGATCTCTGAGCAGTGCAGTGAGCAACCAGAGGTTCCAGAGCCCTTCTGATGAATCAGGAGAAGCCTAGATCCTGACTCAGTGTGCACACATGCATTTATGGGCACGACTGACTCTGGGCTTTGTACAAGAGTGGGAGGAAGGGAAAAATACTGGCTAATTGAAAACAAAGTTAATTAAAACAAAAAGAAAGCTGCCTGTTTGTGTCCTACATATAGTGTCCATGCCTAACAAATATTTTTTTGTGTTGTTTTTAATGAGGGCCAGGTTAGGAAAATGGGAGGATGAGTTTTGTACAAAATTTCATCTGATTGTTTTCCTCCAACTGCGCTATAAACTGAGGCCAGAGTGTAAGCAGAACAGTACCAGAGATATAGGAGATTTGTGATTTGGGCGGCTAGCTCGCTCCTGAGCACTGAATAAAGGAGGACTGGGTCCAGAATCACACGTACACACAGCAGCTAGAAATGAGGAAAATTAATGTGGCCCTGGAAGATAAGCCAGTAACAGAAAGGGATTAGTCCCCAAACAAACATTAACTAGATTGAGTGTTAGCCAATGGGTTGCTTAAACTTGACTGAGCTTTATCAATATAGCCAAAAGTCCATGTTCCATGATTAAATTGCAAATAAAGGATAATGATTTTTCAAAAAAAAAATTTTGGGGGTGGGATGTAATCAGGTTAGGTGACTTGCCTAGCGTCACAAGATTTGAATTTAGGTGTTCCTGACTCCACAGCTGGTGCTCTATCCACTGAACCACCTCGCTGCCCCTTTTAAAAATTTTTAAATTTCTTTTAGAGGCAGTTGAGGTTGAATGACTTGCCCAAGGTCACATAGCTAATATGTTGTCTGATTTACCATTCCAAATCAATAAAGTCATATTAATTAACTTTTTTTTAATATTTGAAAAACAGGAAGGAATCAGTTGAGCAAAGAAATAGGTGGGGGTTCTTTTAAGACTAGATAAATTCTGTGTTGAAAAGAATTTTATCAGTTGAGGAAACATAGTATAGTGGAAAGAGAGAGAGAGCAGTGGATTTAAAAAAGATGTCATACCTAGTCTGCAGTTGTTGTTCTTAGGACCATGGCATCAAGAGGATGGCATGACTTGCAATTGCCTTTGATTTGAGTGAGGGAGGGCTGTGCAGGTCACCAGCCTCACTTCTTCTCCAGAGCCATCTGGGTCCAGTGGCCTAATACATCAGGACACAGGAGATGGCCCAGGATGCAATGGGAGACCCTGGCCCTGGCTAAGTCTTATCATGTTCTCACCCATTCATAACTAGACTTCTTTAAGTTACTCAATGGATGACCCTTTTAATCAGAAAAAGAAAAAAAAAATCAAACTGGGAGGGGAAGACCCTCAGGGTTCCTGGGCAAAAGAGAAGCCATTACTGTTAGGTGGGTGGGGACTTGTTTTCCAGTCTGTGAGCTCCAGAGTGAATTGGGCTTGAGGCCTGATCTTTGAGCAAGAACGTAGCCAGGAAACCCAAAGGACAAAAAGCAGCACCTTCCCCTGGGCAGAACACCAGAGCTACCCAGTTTTGAATCCTGCTGTTGACATCTACCAGCTGTGTGACCCTAGTCATGTCATATAATCTCTCTCAGCCCCAATCTCCTCATTTATAAAATGAGGGTATTGGGTTCAGTGATCTTTAAGGCCCTATTCAGCTCCAAATCCATCACTCTAAGAAGGAACATGACAGTAGGGAGATATTGGTGAAGGCCCTTTTATTAGAAGATGAGAAACTGGAATGTATCTTAGAATACAGCACATTTTCATAGTCATGAAAGAACAGTAACTTTAGGCAACAGTATAGGGAAAAAGAACAACTTCAGTATTGACGCATGGGACATCTCTCCTATTAGTTTGGAGATGATTAGGCCTTTTACTGGAGACTTGACCATTCACATGGAGAAGGAATCTATGTTGACCATTTTCAGAATATAAGTAATAGTTTTTAAAAAAAAAAAGTTTCATTTAATTTTCTTATTCTGAACTTAAATACCAAATCATGAGCATTTCCATTTCCATTGTAGGACAGGAGAGGATTGTACATGAAACTGAATCTTTGTTACGTAGAACTTGCTTTTTCTTTTAAAGTTTTAATAAGTTCAGCATGTAGATTTCAAAGTTCTCAGTTGTGATTCCTTTGGGATGCAAGTGATATTCTAAAAGAGTGGGGAGCATAGCTGTAGTGTGTGCCATGAATCCTGTTACCCAGTGGTTTTCAAAGAGTGGTCGAGAGACCCTTAAGATCCCCAGTACGCTCTTTGGGGGGATGTAAGATTCAAAACTCTTCATAATAATATTAAGATTAAGAACACTAATTTTAATTTCCATTATGATAAATATTGATAGCTGTAACTGTCATAGGCAAAAGCTTTTTGGAAGGGTCCTCAGTAATTTTTAAAAGTGTAAAGGGATCCTAAAAGTTTTAAGAATTACTGCTATAACCTCTCTGTTTCTGAAATAACTAAGCTATTAAAGGTAATTTTGCCCCTTTTTTTTTTTTTTTGCTTTGTTTTAAATTTGATCCCCTGTTGTCTTTAAAATTCCAGTCCTCAATTTTGAACCATATGGACTATCCTTTTCTTCAACTATGTCTTCTGGTTGCACTGGGCGACAGTCTCCAGCTGGCATCTCTCTTAGTTCTGATGTATCCGGGAATAGCGCTGAAACCGGACAGAAGGAGTAAGTTCCTTTCTTGTTGAAATTCGATGCTAGGTGAGAATATGTACATGTCTAAATGTCAGTCTTCCAGTGTGCTGTTTATTTTCCACTTGTTTATGTTCTTGGCTTATTTTATTGGGTTTAGAATGAATTCTAAGACTCTCATAATTTCTCTGATCTTCAGATAATTTCCAAAGGTCTAGTAACATCTGATATAGCACATTTCATTTTAATGACTTAAATTAAATTAAATTAAAAAATGTCCTTGGAATATACATGATTAGAAAATTAGTTTTTCAAAATGTTTCATGTCCAGTTTCAGTGCAGTACGCTAAATGTATAAGATGAAATCAGTAATAGGACTTTTAAAAAAATAAATAACTCCTGTCAAGTGAGAGTCATGGCCCTTCGACACAGCAGTACTTGTTCAAGTGATGCTAGAGTTTAAAATGTTTTCAGAGTATCTGCATGGTTGCCTTCAGCCTTTGACATATTCTTTTTTGAATAATAATACTGATAACTCACATTTTCATAGAATTTTAAGGCTTGCAAAGTGCTTTCCTTACAGTATCATGTGAGGTAATCGGTGCAAATAGCATCATGTCCAGTTGAAGGATGAGCAAAATGAGATAAAGGTGGTGGTTTGCACCACTGTGGGTCACACAGCTGATCTAAGTTTTCTGACTTTCAGAACAAGTGTCCTTCCTCCTGGCCCATTCTGTTTCTCTGTTGTAAGTGTGTATATGTGTGGGGCTGGGTGGTGGGAAGTGTTTGAATTTGATTTGGAAGTAACCTGACATTCGAACCCCAGCCTGGTGAATAAATAATATGTGTTGTGTGGAGCATGTCAAAGGCTACCAACTCTGTATGTCTTCCTGACTTTTTTAAATCTACAAGTGAGGAAGAGGCAGCAGCTGGGATTAGAAACAGTGTAATCCATCTGTCAGTAAGCATTTACTAAGCATTCACTATGTAACAGGCAATGTGGGTAATCATTGTAGCCAAAAGCAGTGCACCTCTACCAAAGCAAGGAGGGCATCATGATGACGTCAGCCACAAACGGCAACATCTACATTTGCTCGTTCTGTTCTTCTTGTCCTGGGGATGCTAAGTACGTCCAGTGCCAGAGCTGATTCCTGAGTTTAGCTCTTCCACAGGCGAGGTGAATGTTACTTTTGCTAGCCAGGGGATAGGAAATGGGAAAGAGTAACAGCATTCTCACGCTGCTTTATCGCTATTTTGATCTGGGGGAGAAATGTATCTTAGATATCCTAAAAAGCTACTCTTGTGCATCCTTCCTGAGTATCTCTTTTTCTTAAGAACTTAATTTATTTGTTTATTTTTAGTTTACAACATTCAGTTCCACAAGCTTTTAGGTTTCAAAATTTCCCCACCTCCCCAAGATGGCTTGCCATCTGATATAGGCTCTACAAAAAAAATTCACATTAAACATATTTTCACATTAGTCATGTTGCAAAGAAGAATTACAAACAATGGAATGAACCGTGAGAAAGAAGAAACAAAGCAAGAACAGAGCAGTAGTCTGCTTCGATCCTCATTCAGACTCAGTAATCCTTTCTCTGGATGTGGACGGCATTTTCCATCATGAGCCTTTTGGACTTGTCATAGAACCTTGCGTTGCTGAGGAGAGCCAAGTCTATCAAAGTTAGTCATTGTACAGTGTGGCTGTAACTGTGTACAGTGTTCTCCTGGTTCTGCTCTCCTCACTCAGCATCCGTTCATAGAACTCTTTTCAAAGAGCTTATTTTTTAAAAAAAAATGTTTTGAAGTTATGTTTATTTTAGAAAATGATCCTCAGGCCTTTCATTTATTCAAAATACACATAAATTAGTTGACAGTATATTATTTACTTCTCATTAAGAAAGCCCTCTGAACTACAACTAAACCTAAGAACAAGCTGCGCATTTTCTTTCTCAAAACGATTCCTTTAGTAATTTGTGGCGATTTTGGTTTTGGTCGGCCCTGTGCTTTCATTGGTAGAGCATTCCTAGTGTGGAAACTTCCTTCTTTTGTGAAGATCAGTCAGTACCTTGTGTGTAACCCAGCCTTAGACAGCTCTCTGGGACACCAGGTTTGAGTGAGCTGTCCATGGTCACACAGATGTGTGTCAGAGGCAGGACCAAATCCGTGCATTTTAAATTCCAAGGTCATTCCTTTTGTCTGCTTCTCATTGTTTCTCAGATTTTGGATTAAAGGTCATTACTGATACGATAAAGAAAATGAGATCGAAGCTGTCGTATAACGGATGGAATGTTGGTAGTGAATCATCTCATTTTTGAAACCTTCAGGAATATGTTTACTTATTAAAATGAGAGTAGACATAGTGGCTGATGTCGAGAATCCTATGTCTTATTCTGGCTGGCTGGCTATTCTCGTGCCTCGTGATGTTAGCGCTAAGCTACTTCAAGAAAGCTATAGGAGCATGGATACTTTTAGAAGAATATCTTAGGAAAGTAATTCTTTGGTCCTGAATTGACTTGGCTCATTATTCATTTCCTTAGGACAAATAGCCTGAAGCTGGAGGGTGTGAAAAAATTATGGGGAAAAGAAGGCTATCTTCCAAAAAAGGAACACAAAGCAGGAAACAACCCTGAGCTTCAGCCTGTTGCTCAGGACAGTACATTAGTGGAGAAGGTGGATCAGATGATGACAAAGAAGGATCAGTCCCAGGCCTTTCATCATTCAGAGGAAGAGGCAGAAAAACAGCGTCTAGCTTCAACATTATTTGTTGGGCTGGGATCAGAAAGTGCAGTCAGTTTGGTAAGTAGTCTGTTACATTTCTCTCTGTGTCTGTATTATCCGTACACTGGGCAGAAACACCATCCTCTGTGGTGGTCATGGAGGGACACAAACACTGACATGCCATCTGGGGCATGAATGGAAGGAGTTGATGCTGAGGAAAGTGAGAGGGACCTGGAAGGTTTGAATAAGACTGACAGTAAGGAATATGATTAACAATAGAAGAGGTATTAGCTGTTGCAGTAGACTTTGAAAAGAAGAAATAGTATTTCAGGACCCTGACTGCCCAGGAAAAAGATAGGAGATGCTTGCAACAGCAGAAATGGTAAGCAGGGACATCTTCAGGATAGGCCACATTTTTGCATTCTCTTAAGGAACGGAGGGGCCTTGCAATCTTGTCTCACTGAACTTCCTATCAATTTGCTTAAAACCACAGTATCGCTGTGTCTGCGAAGGAAGCAAAATAGGGATTTTTGAGAGAACTTAGCACTGCTTGCCATTCAGCCAGAGACGTTGCTATAGGACTGTTGCATTCATTCACCCTAAACCTGTGCCAACAAGTAATTCGTGGCTGCACGTGGTGCTGTGTAGTACTTTGTGTATAAAACCAAGATACCACATCCTGTAATTTTTCTGACTGATAATATTAAGGATAGTAAGAATTTACTTAGTTACTGTCCAGAGAAAAACACCAAGAACCCTCAAAAAAGTAAGACTGTGCAATTGAATTAAGTGTATACCGTCAGTGAGATTACTTAGAGATCGAGCATGGTGTAGTGGAAGGAGAAATGGGTCTAGAGTCTGGAGCCCTTGGTTTGAAGCCTGACTGACTTGCTGAGTGTGATCAGGCACATTGGCAAGGCATTTAAACCTTTCTGAGCCTCAGTTTCTGACCTGTAAAATGGGAATGATGATAATATTTGCACCATATACTTCACAGGGTGATTTTGAGAGAATACTTTGTAAACTTAATGAAGCAACACATCCGTGTGAATTGACATGTCATTAGGATTTCCTTTAGTCCAGTGCTTTCCATATCACAGACTCCCTGGGGCTATAAAGGGGAGAGAACTTTCCTTCTCTAGGTTTATCTCTAGTCTAAATAGTGCTTGACACATACTTGGTGCTTAATAAATACTTATTGACATGACTCGGTGCTTCCCACTGACACTTCCCTGTGTAGTTTACTACTTTATTTTTCTATACGACTTTAAAAAATATGTTGGAATGGGCCACAAAGGCCCATCCAGGAGAATGCCCTTGGAATCCCCAGTTAGGGGACTTGGCTGGATAATGAAGTGAAGGGCCTGCTTCAAGAAAAATTTTAAAGTGAGCAAAATTTTTGTAAGCCTTCTCACCATTTCTGTTCTCATACTTGCATTTTTATGAACCACCCTGTGAGGTGGTGTTCCCCTTTACTGTAAGGGTGGGTACCCTGCAGCCTTGAGGCCCCATATGGCCTTCTGGTCCTTGGGTGCAGCCTTTTGACTGTATCCACGTTGTATAGAACAAATCCTTTTATTAAGGGGATTTGTTCTGTGAGGTTTGGATTCAATCAGAGGGCTGCACTTGAGGACTTAGAGAGAGCTTCATGGGGCCTTGAGGCTGTAGGTTTCCCACCCCTGCTACTGAGATACATAGTTCCCCACTGCAGTGTGCTGTGAGGGACCAAGGAGGCAGCTGGATGGCGTGGTGGATAGAGCGTCAGCCTTGGAGTCAGGAAGACTCGTCTTCTGAGTTTGAATTCAGCCTCTAGACACTTACTAGTGGTGTGACCCTGGGAAAGTCACTTTGCCTCAGTTTCCTCATCTGTAAAATGAATTGGAGCAGGACATGGCAGACCATTTCAGTATCTTTGCCAAGAAAACCCGGAATGGGGTCATGACGAGTCAGACATGACTGAAAATCTCTTGAACAGCAACAGTAACCTACAGTCCCAGCTTTTCCCCTCCATTTGCCTCTCCTTTAAAAAGGAAGTTACTAATCTGGAATCCATTTTCTTAGGGCCTTGCTCACTGCTAGGGATTTTACAAACTATTTCAAACTAAAGTATTAATAGATGATAATGGCTTAATGTTATTCCACATAACATCTGCAGCATAACAACTACTTTCAGTGCTTTAGCACAAAGGAAGAGTGACTAATTGTGGAAATTTCAAACACCAAGTTAGGCCAGGGCTGAGTTATTTTTGGTGAGAGAGATTATTTTTCCAATGCTGTTCAAGTCACACCCATCTAGACATAAGGTAGGCTGTAATGGGGAAGGGGAAGTGGCAAGCATTTGTTGAGCTGCTGCTTTGTGCCAAGCACTGTGCTAAGCACTTTATAAACATTATCTCGTTTGATCATGTCCATGTAAGTAGATCATATAGCTGCAAGCTCTGGTCACTCAGTTCTGGGGCCGAGCACTCAGCTGTCAGTCCCACCAAAGGTCATCAGACCCTAATAGAAAATGTTACGCTGACCAAATCCCTGCAGACTAATACGCCAATCTCAGTCCAGTTTGTTGATTCACTTGAACTCTATTCTTTGTTGTAGGTTAGAGTCAGTGATGTAGTTAGTGTGGGCACAAAGGGTATTTCTAAACAGATGAGTGAAACTTCTTAGTTCACCCATTCACGCTGTTGCTCCAACATCCCTAAATACAAGTCAAGGAAGTCACCCAATATTTAAGTGCAGAGCATCATATTAGATGTTAGGAGGGAGAAAAAGATAAATGAAATTAGTCCTGACTTTGCAGATACATATAGAACACATGCCAAGAATGACAAAATAATCTTCTGAAATTTCAGATAGAACAAGCTGATGACTTCATGAGAGGTAGCCAGGTGGCTCAGTGGATAGGGCTCTGGGCCTGGAGTCAGGAAGACCTGAGTTCAGATATAGCTTCAGATATTTTCTGGCTGTGTGATCCTAGGTCAGTCATTAATCTCTGTTTGCCTTAATCCACTGGATAAAGAAATGGCAAACTATATCAGTATCTTTGCCAAGAACCCATGTGCGGTGTTGGTACGCCATGGTCTACAGGGTCGTGAACAGCTGAATGTGACTGAACCACAGAAAAACAGCAATGATTCCATGAGACATCAATAGGAACTTTAAACACAGAAAAGGGTAGGAAGATGGTGCAGTGGAGAGAATACCAGGCCTGAAGGCAGCAAGACTCATCTTCCTAGCTGTGTGACCCTGAGCAAGTCACTTAATCCTTTAGGCCTCAATTTCTCGTCTGTAAAATGAGCTGGAGAAGGAAATGGCAAGCCATTCTAGTATTGCTTTTTTATATTTGCCTAGAAGAGCCCAAATGGGGTCACAAAGCGTTAGACATGACTGAAATAACTGAACAACAAAACACTGAAAAAATAGAAAATCTTGACAAAAACAACTGGCCTGGAAAACAGATTGAGGAGAGATAATATGAGGATCGTTGGACTGCTCTCTGAAAGCCATGGCTTAGAAAAATGGACATCATATTTCAAGAAATCGTAAAAGAAAACTGTCCCGATCTCTTACAGTTACAAAGTAGAAATGGAAAGAATCCGTACCAAATTTCCTGAGAGGAACCCCCCCCCAAAAAACCCCAGGAAGTTAATAGTCAATATCTAGAGTTTTCAGGTAAAAGAAAAATTACTGCAAGCAGTCAGAAAAGAAAAGAATTCCGATATGGAGGAGCTGCAGTCAGTGTCATGCAGCGTTTAGCCGTCAATTTAAAGGAATGGAGAGCTGGGAACGTGATATTCCAGAAGACCAAATCTTGGCTTATCCAAGAATGACTTACGCAGCAAAACTGAGCATGATCCTATAAGGAAAAAGGAAATCTGTAATGAGATAAAGGCCTTCCACGCATTCCTGATGAAGAAACTGGAGCCAAATGGAATTTCTGAAGAGTTAGACGTGACAGATCTAGAAAGAGACATATCTATCTCCAAACAATATATGGTGCTTTTATAGGAGTACATATGCGCGAGAACGTAAAAAACTTGAAAAGGAAGGAAAGCAAAAACAGTTTGAATTTTTAAAATCAGCGGCCGTGGAACGAGGACTGCATTAAATGAAGGGTCTTTGGAGCACGGTGAAAGGTAACTGCGCTCTGAATAGCTTAATCCTAACAAGCAGAAGTCAGAGAATAAAATCGAAAACAACCCCCGCCAGTGCCATTGAATTAAAAACTAGGAGCTGGCTTTTTGGGAGAAAACAAGTCTGTAAAATAGCCAAGCCATGAGCTAACTTGAATTTTGAAAAAAGAAGAAAAGGGAAAAAAAGGGAAAAGATGAATTCACAATGAAGAAGAAATAAAAGAAATTATTAGGAGCTGTTTTTCCCAACTGTGTGCCAATAAAAGTGACAGTCGAAATGAAATGGATTGCTATTTGCAATAATATAAATTGCCTAGATTAATGGAATAGGAAGTATAGTACTTAAATAGCTGTGTCTCAGAGAAAGAAATCAAACAAGCCATAAATGAAGTCCCAGATTAAAACTTACAGGACTAGATGAGTTTACAATAAAATACTAACAGATATTTAAAGAACAAATAATTCCAGTACTATACAAATTGTTCTAAAAATAGGAAAAGAAGGAATTCTGTGAAATTCCTTCTATAATACAAATATAGCCATGACACTTAAACCAGGGAAAGCCAGAACAGAAGGAAAACTATCAACCAACATCCCTAACGAATGGTGAAGCAAACATCTTAAATAAAGTATTAGCAAGGATATGACAGCAGCATGTCTTTGACGGCATTGGATTTATACCGTGAATGGAGAGCTGGTCCAATAGTAGGAAAACTGTAAACAGAATTGACCATGTTAGTAACAAAGCCATGTGGTTGTATCAGTAGATTCAAGAAAGGCTTTTGAAAAGATACAACCATTCCTGTTAAAAATACTAGTAGAGTGTCTTCTCAAAATGATAGTATGTATCTAAATTGAAATACGCAAAATTATTTACTTAGAGAATCCTTTAGTCAACAAAAAATCAATTAATTGAAACAGTAAACAACTTGAGCAAAGTTACAAAATATAAAATAAACTCATACAAATTGTTAGCATTTCTGCATATTGTCAGCAGAATCCAGTATGAAGAGATAGAGAAATTCCGTTTAAAATAATTGCAGAAAATATAAAATACTTGGGAATCTACTCACCAAGACATACACAAGAATTATATGAACACAATTATAAAACACTTTTTACACAAATGAAGACACATCTAAATAACTGGAGAAACATTAGTTACTATGAATAGGATGAGCTACTATAAAAATGGTAATACTTCCTAAATTAATTTACAGTGCCATACCAATCAAACTGTCAAAAAATTACTAGAAAAATAACAATTAATCAGGAGAAACGAAAGGTCAAGAATGTCAAGGGAGCTAATGAAACAAGTTCATGAGTGGGGAGGAAAGGGTCCTCGAGATACTGGAGCTCAGAGTAGTCTACAGAATTGTCATCATCAGAGCAGCTTGATGCTAGCTAAGAACAAGTTAAGTTTACAATTTAGAAGCAAATGAACATACTAATCTAGTGTTTAGTAAAGTGAAAGATCCAAGTATGGAGCAAAAACTCACTACTGAACAAAAAACTGTTGGGAAGGCAAGCTGGCAGAAACTATTGTCCAGATCAGCATCTCAACATGTAGCAAGACAAGGGCCAGATGGGTATGTAATTTAGACATAAAGGGTGGTATCATAAACAAAATGCTAAAAGAGCATAGAAGAAATTATCTGTCTGATCTCTGGATATGGGAAGAGTTCATGACCAAACGAGTTAAAAAATTTCACAAGACAATTTTTTAATATAAAATTAAAAAGTTTTTGCTCAAACAAAACCAGAAGAAAACAGGTAAATGGGAAAAAAACCCCATCAAATTTCTCTAATAAAGACCTCACTTCTAAAATATAAAGGAAGCTGAGTCAAATTTATAAGAATAAAGATTATTCCTCAGTTGATACATGGAAAAGGAATATGAATAGGTAGTTTTCAGAAAAAAAATCCAAGTTATCAACAGCTTTATGAAAAATTACTCTAAATCACTAATAAGTAGAGAGTTGCAAATGAAAACAACTGTGAGGTAGCACCTCACATCCTTCAGATTGGCTGAAATGAAAAAAAGAAAAAGACAAATGCTGAAGGAACTGTGAAAGCAGCTACATATATGCACTATTGATAGAGCTGTGAATTGGTCCAGTTGTTGTGGAGAGCAACTTAGAACTATACCCAAAAAACTATTGAATTTTGTATATACCCTTTGACCTAGTAAAGACCAGGCCTATGTCCCAAAGAGATCAGAGAAATAGGAAAAGGAGTCATAGATTTAAAAAATGTTCGTAGTAGCTCCTTTTGGGTAGCAAAGAATTGGAAAGTGGGGATCGGGGGACATCAGTTAGGGAAAGACTGAACAAATTATGTTCAGTGAGTTGGATGGAATATCATTATACTATAAGAAATCATGAGAATGATGCTAGAGAATCCTGGGAAGACTTGTTTGAATTGATCCACGGTGTAAAGAACAACGTATACAGTAATAATAACACAGTAAACATAAACAGCTTGGAAAGAGCCAGGAGCTCTGATTAGTATAATGATCCTCTCAGAGGACTGGAGATGACACATGGTCTACTTCCAGAAGAGATGATGAACCCATAATGTAGACTGAAGCGTTGTTTGTTTTTGGACATCATCCGTGATAGGATTTGTTTGCTTGACTATACTTATTTGTAGGAGGCTTCATTTTTCTCACTTTCTCTTAAGTGGGGGAGGGAGGTAGAAGGTGGAGAATTTAGAACTGAAAATAAAGTGAAATTGAATTTCAAAAAAAGCAGTTTAATAGAGAGGGAATGATTGAAGGAAGGAGGAAGGGGCTGGATGTGATGAGAAGTCTTTAGTGATGTGAATTGAGAATGAGCCAGGTGTGTCATATGTTCTATGTATGTTGCATATGGATAGTTTATATTTACATATAATATTTTAACGTTTTCAGTATGCTGACAGTCATGCTGTAGCTTAGTGCAAGCATTATTTCTAGTTTATAGTTGAGAACACTGTTGGCTTCAGATTAAGTGATTCATACTACTAGTGAATGTCACGGCCAAGCTCCTGTCTCCTTACTCTCAAGTTCAACTCTTTTTTATTGTTTCACCGTGTTTCCTGATTATGTTTGCAATTCAGTGTTTTAAATGTTAGATTCTTCATTTGCATTAATTGCATTTTGTTTTAGTTTCTATTTTAACATGGATTCTCTCTGGGCATGATTTTTATGCCAATTTCTAATATACTTTGTGTTACATTTTAAAAAATAATCAGAGATAAAGTTAATGTTTTAATCGTAATTATAATAGCTTCTCCTCATTTAACTATTTTTCCTTTTGGTATCATTTGGATTCTGGGAATTTTTTTTCATGTGTCCTACAACCTAGTGATTTGCATCCCTGACTTGGCTTCTGCTGTGTCCTTTACTAGGATTGTAAATGTAAGGAAGAAGTGTCATGTCTTACCCTTCACAAGATACCCCTTCACAAGGTTCATTTCAGCCATTCCTTCAGTTTATGGTAGAGTTCTTCACTGGACTGTCTAGTTTTAGAGTCTTAATGCTTCAGAATCCAAGAGATCTTCAAGTTAGGTTAATGTTGGCTTTGTGGCTTCACTTCTAATTTTGAATAGTTGAAAATAACAAAAAAAAATTAGTAAGTTATTCAAAGCTCTGCAGTTGCAAGAATAAATTTCTGGGCTTATTAGTTTTCTGTATTGTGATTTGCAGTTTCTGCTTTGCAGTGCAGACCCTCACGAGGCCAATGAAATCGTTCATTTGAACCTTCTTAGATTTTAGGCCTTTAATTTGTTAGAATATGTCAGAACTCACGAGCGGTGGCATAGTTTCTTTTTTTCTTTTTCTGCAGCTGGGAAAAACAGATACTGTCTCTCACAAGTTCCGAAGAAAATCAAAAGTTAATGATGTCAAAAATAGAGAAGTATCCAGTGCACATGACGTTAACTGCTCTTCTTTCAATCCTTTGTCAAATGCACCTTATGAAGATAATGATCATCTGAACAATTTTCAGGACAAAGGAGACACAGGATTAAAGCAATGTTCCCTTGGTTCAGAATTTTTGGAATCGGGTTTAAAATCTGAGTCACTCACTGAACTCCATTTGGCTGAGAATCTCTCCGCTTGCAGCCTGTCTCCCCCTTCTCTGTTTGAAGATAACAGCATGGAGATTTTTCACCCTCCTCATCCTACTCTGTCCTCATTTGCTAATGAAATCTCTTTAACTTCTTCCTTATTAGAAGAGCTAAATGAACATGTACATTCCGATTTAGTGGAACTTTGTAACAATGAAATGTTAAAAGTATCTTCTTGCAAAATTTGGAAAGATGACTGCTTATTGCTGGTTTGGTTGGTTGCCAACAAGAGCAGTTTGGAACTGAAGAGTATGAATTTAGAAATTACACCTACAGAAAATTTCAAGGTAAGGAAAGTGATGGTTCATCTTTTCTAGCTTTGAAGAGAGGCTTTTTGCTTATTAGTATTTTTCTCATTGGCTATAGTGCTGGCCCAGAAACTTATTCCAACACCAATTCTTACTCCTCTACAGAAAATTAAAAAAGAAAAGAATGGTCGTAATTTCCATACTTTGAAGAAGTTGAGAATGAGAACATTATAAGAAAATGAAACTCACTTATTGTCTCTAGTTCAGGAGACCCAGTTAGGGAAGTGAATGACTTAATCAAGAGATTAATGGGAAAAGTGAGAAGTATTAAAATGACTTTTAAATTGGTGCCATGTCTTTAATAGTTACTTTCAGATATCCCCACCGTTGTTATGAAAAACCCAGAAAATCTTCTACCTGACTGCCTGCCGAAACAGAACAAAACATGCACTAAAAATCTGAGAATTTCAGGCACCAAGTGGGTGAGGCAGCTCGCTGACACAGTGCCCTGGACCTGGAGTCGGGAGGATATGAGTTCACTTCTATCCTCAGATATTTACTGTTGCTTTGGGCAAATTACGTAACCTCGTCCTCAGTTTTCTCAGATGTAAAATGGAGATGATGATAGCTCCTACCTCCCAAGGTTGTTGTGAGGCTCAAATGACATAATATCTGTAAAGCCCTGAACAACGTTTCTGACACCTAGTAGGCACTTTACTGAGAGACAGGTATGTGAGTGATACTGATGCTTTCCTTAGTCGTACATGTAGGGCACTTCTTCTAATCTGGTTATTCATTGCTTTGCATTAAATGACTGGTAGTGTCTTTGTTTATTCTTTGTGATCTATAGTAGTGTCCTTTCTGTTACAACAAAGTAATTTAGAATATAGAGCTGATTATATTGGACCAGCTGAGAGGTGGAGCTGCAGTTGTTTTTCGTTTGTTTGTTTTGAATATAGCTTAGACCGTTGGCTAAGACTTGATAATCTTTTACAGAAATTAGTTGCATTACTATTTTTATTTATTTATTTATTTTATTTATTTATTTTTTGGTTAAATTTATTTATTTAACTTTTAACATTCATTTTCACAAAATTTTGGGTTACAAATTTTCTCCCCTTTTATCCCCTCCCCCCCCCAAACACCAAGCATTCTAATTGCCCCTATGACCAATCTGCTCTCTCTTCTATCATCCCTCTCTGCCCTTGTCTCTGTCTTCTCTTTTGTCCTGTAGGGCCAGATAGCTTTCTATACCCCTTCACCTGTATTTCTTATTTCCTAGTGGCAAGAACATTACTTGACAGTTGATCCTAACACTTTGAGTTCCACCTTCTTTACCTCCCTCCCTCTCCACCCCTTCCCTTTGGAAGGCAAGCAATTCAATATAGGCCAAATCTGTGTAGTTTTGCAAATGACTTCCATAATAGTTGTGTTGCATAGGACTAACTATATTTCCCTCCATCCTATCCTGTCCCCCATTACTTCTATTCTCTTTTGATCCTATCCCTCCCCATGAGTGTCGACCTCGAATTGCACTCTCCTCCCCATGCCCTCCCTTCTATCATCCCCCCCACCCTGCTTGTCCCCTTATCCCCCACTTTCCTGTATTGTGAGATAGGTTTTCCTACCAAAATGAGTGTGCATTTTATTCTTTCCTTTAGTGGAATGTGATGAGAGTAGACTTCATGTTTTTCTCTCACCTCCCCTCTTTATCCCTCCACTAATGAGTCTTTTGCTTGCCTCTTTTATGAGAGATAATTTGCCCCATTCAATTTCTCCCTTTCTCCTCCCAATATATTTCTCTCTCACTGCTTGATTTCATTTTTTTTTTAAGATATGATCCCATCCTCTTCAATTCACTCTGTGCACTCTGTCTCTATGTATGTGTGCATGTGTGCATGTGTGTGTGTGTAATCCCACCCAGTACCCAGATACTGAAATGTTTCAAGAGTTAGAAATATTGTCTTTCCATGTAGGAATGTAAACAGTTCAGCTTTAGTAAGTCCCTTATGACTTCTCTTTGCTGTTCACCTTTTCATGGTTCTCTTCATTCTTGTGTTTGAAAGTCAGATTTTCTTTTCAGCTCTGGTCTTTTCATCAAGAAAATTTGGAAATCCTCTATTTCATTGAAAGACCAATTTTTCCCCTGAAGTATTATACTCAGTTTTGCTGGGTAGGTGATTCTTGGTTTTAGTCCTAGTTCCTTTGACTTCTGGAATATCCTATTACATGCCCTTCGATTCCTTAATGTAGAGGCTGCTAGATCTTGTGTTATCCTGATTGTATTTCCACAATACTTGAATTGTTTCTTTCTAGCTGCTTGCAATATTTTCTCCTTGACCTGGGAACTCTGGAATTTGGCCACAATGTTCCTAGGAGTTTCTCTTTTTGGATCTCTTTCAGGCGGTGTTCTGTGGATTTCTTGAATATTTATTTTGCCCTCTGGTTCTAGAATCTCAGGGCAGTTTTCCTTGATACATTACTATTTTTATTATAGAATTTAATCCCAGTAACATTCTCTCTTGCTTATTTTTGTTTGTAGAGGGGGAAATTTCCAATTTTCAAAAAAAGAAAATGGCAGCTATCCCGTGTTAATTCTGTTGATAGTTTTTCCCAAAGATTTTCAGCACAGCGTTATGTTGCTTTACAGATCCTTGAGCATCCTGGCTTCTGTTTTCCTGTCATAGAAGCAGAAAGCACCAAAAGCATCCAGCAGCGGGTACAAATGGAAAAACCTTTCACAGAGGAGGCTCTTTCTGGTTTTATTAAATATCAGGTGGAAGAGGATCCACAGATTCAGTTAGAATTTTCAGTAACCTTATCACTACTGGATTTCATCAGGTAATTGATTTCTCATCATTTGGGATAGCAGTTTAACTGGGTTTGTTGAACTCTAAAATTTCTCATGTTCCTTTTTCTTTTACAGCAACTTTTTCTCTTTATGTATAATTCATTTATCTCATTAAGTGCTCTTTGATCCAGCTAATTCTTATGGCAGAATCTCTTCTTATAGAATATTTAATTCATTATCAACGAGAAAAAATAACGCTGGGTATCTGTTGTGTTCAGAACCCTGTTCTGGGTAATGTGGGAAGCTGTAAAGGAAAGTCAAAAAGATAGAACTCTGGCAAATTCACAATTCTTTTCAGTTTTTCATATGTACCATTCAGGTTAGCATTCTTTTATGAAGGATATCTGAAGGCAGAGAAGAAAGAATCACCAAGGATTCCATAAAAGAAAACAAAAAGCAAAACTTTAAAAACTTCAGACTTATGGTTTTGCTTGGTTCTTACATTTTTTTCTCCTGTCTTTAAAATGTTATGGTAAACATGTATGTAATACTTATCAGATGCCTACCTGAGTCAGGCCTATGGGGAAAATAAAATGATAAGATACAGTCCCTGGCTTCAAAGAGCTTTGAGTCTTTGTCCGTGATTGTACATCAGAGAGCAGCGAACATAGTCGTGCTTTATTAAAAGTTCTGACTTACTTTTGGCCTAATCCAGAGCTGGGGAACCTGCCGCCTGGAGGCCACATGGGCCTCGAGGTCCTTGAGTGCGGCCTTTGGGTTGAATCCAAGCCTTATAGGACACATCCTTTTAAGGGAGTTTGTTCTGTGATGCAGTCCTAGGACTGCCTCTGAGGACCTAGAGGGCCACATGTAGCCTTGTGGCTGCAAGCTCCCCATCTCTGGCTAATCCCTGGTATGGATCGTGTTTAAGTATTAAAATGCAAGCACATCTGAAGGAAAATAATATTAATCACAGAATTAATAATAATTTAATAATATTAATCATAGAATAATATAAAGATCACACTTTGAGTCATTGAGAAACCCAAATAAACTTACGTTCATTGGGGTGCAGACTCTGATAGGTTCTTGTCAGTTTGCTGTGCCTGCAGTAAAGACCTGTCATGGATCATGTGTTTGTCATCAAAGGCACCATCTTAACTCATTTTGGAGGCATTTACCACCGAAAGGCTGGCCATCAAGTGAGAAGTTGTTTTGGCCACAGCAACTCGGGAAGACTGGCTACTAAGGAATAGATGGGTTGTTACTTGCGTTGTTAGAGGGGATGCTTACACTGCTGAAATCACATTGATACAGTATAATTAAGAGGTAAAACCCTTCTCTGATGACTCAACGTGGAGTGTGAACTGTGTATTTGGAGTTGAGTAGCACGTTCCTGGTGCCAGTGTTTTTTTACATTGAATTAGAAGTTGAAATTATGTCTTATCATTAGTTTAATAGGAGCATGGTTGCCTTGTTTTTATACTGATTGTTAAGATATTTGTTTTTATTTATATCTCTGACATTTGAAAGATTTTTGTGTTTAGAATAATTTAACTCTTTTGGAAATATGCTAATAAAAAATAATTTCAGACCAATGAAGATTTGTACTGAAGATTTTGGCAAACTTTGGCTCTCTTTTGCAAACGATGTGAAACAAAACGTAAAAATGTCAGATTCTCAAGCTAATTTGCCTTTTGCCCTGAAGATCCTGCAGCAGAGACTAAGACTACACATCGTTGATATTATAGGTTCGTAGAATAATTTTTAAAAAAACAAACAACCTTCTATTTACGGTGCTTTTCCTTTGGTCCTTTGCCCTCTCATACCACGTACAAAGAAACACCTGTCATTCTACACTGAACACTTACATCTTGTCAGGTTGCCCACAGATTACCGCTGGTCATCATAAACCTCTAGCAGCTGACTGGAACTCCTGGCTGAATTGCTTAGAACTGGTATAGCTTTTTGTGAACAGAGATATACTTTTATGGCTTTTCAATTAATATTTTAGAAGAAATAGGTACATAATTGATCAGTTTTGAAGTGTCTTAAAAGCATATTGATTTATTAGCCATTATCAGGTACTTGAAAAGTGGTATTGTATGGTTATTACTCACATGTATCCATGGCCCCATTTACATTTGGTTTTGTTTTTCTGTTTCCTAAATTCTGAGCTTATCAAACATGAAGTAAAATGAGCACTTCCATATGCACAGTAGAAAAAACTGCAAATCTCTATAATAAATAGCTTGCTTTTCGGTTAAGTTACTTAAGGAGAAGTTACTTTCAAAGCTGACCTGCTTGTCTGTGATTCCTTCTGGTTTTCCTTCTGTTCTTTTCTGTGCATTTAAATAACATGTTTGAGTAATTTCTTGGCGGGGGGAGAGGGAGGTAATTCTATCCCTAGATCTCCTCTCTGAAATCCTTTTTCCTAAAACAAAACATTTATAACAAATTCAAAGACAAGCAAAATTAGTTTCTATATTTTCTGTGTCAGAAAATTAGTATCTTGGTTTGCAACTTGGGTCACCTCTTTCAGGTGGACTCATGACACACTTTAAATAAATTGTAATGCTTTAAAAAATTTTTTTTTACTTCCTGACTTTGTAAAAAAAGATTTGTTCCATTAAGAATGTTATTACACTCAACTTTGAACATTTTGTTGTAGAGTAATGTCTAGGGCATTCTTACTTTTGAGAGTAAACACTTTGTTGTTTTTATTTTGCTTATGATCACTTTATTTTTATTTGTGAAAAAATCAAATTTAGTATTTTTTACATAATTATTTTTATGCATTTCATGATTTTATATATAATTCTATTTTTTCTACCCACAGAATAAAGAAATAGGTATAAATTAATGCATATTGTAGAAGTGAACATTATAATGACAAATTTATATTATTGTGGCAAAAAATATGAGATCGTTACCACATTGACCAAAAGATCATTGACCATAGTCAGTCTCATGGATCATCCACCAAGTATTAGAAAAGTTATCTGATTAATGAAAGCATTGCAATCTCAGTGAATTCATGGTTGCTTACATAGCAGTAAAATCATTGAAAGCATTGGTGTGGCATGTATGTGCCACATATACAGATATTGTTTTACAACAGTGGCATTTATTTTGGATCATTTTCCATTCAAAACAATGACATTTGTCTTGATCATTATTAGTTAAAAATAATTTTTTTCATCATTATTTTTCTTCTTGAAAATAAATTTTAGAGTTTTAATGTTTGATGAATTTAGGGTTAGCTGAGCATCCTGCCCAGAGGAGATACTTAATAAGCAACTGTTGTTTGGGAGAACAGAAAGGGGCTTACATGAGCTCAAGTGAACCTTTAATGGTAGCCTTGAACTTTGTTTCATGTCATGTATTTGGGATTCTTATGCTGCTGAACTGATTAAGAATGAGGATATATAATTTTTGTTTTGTTTTAGGAAATGAAGGAATATTGGCCTGTCACCTACTTCCATCAGTTCCCTGTTTACTGCACTTGAGGGTTCACGAAGGAACGGTTGCTCTGTGGTTCAGATCCTCGTGCTCCTCCCTTCCAGATTATTTACTGTATCAGTGTCAAAAGGTGATGGAGGAATGCTGATCCAAACTCTGCTTGTTTTCTACTTTAAAGGTTTACATAGATAAAATTATTTACCAAAGTAAAATGAACTCATGGTACATCTAATGAAAAGGGGAATAATTTGGCTTATAGGTGTTTCTTAAAGGACTTCTTAGATAAGGAAGAGCTCCGAGAAACTGTACCTTTATCACTTTGCTCAGGATTGTTTACTATTTTGTGTCCTCCCAAAAGTGACCTATGTTAGCATTTTAGAACTGTTAATGGTTTAACATGACCTCGAGTAGGGAGATGGAAAATATTTATTTTGTAATAGGCAGTTTTCTAGCTAGCACATTTACTCCAGGACTAGTGGACTTGGAGATACGGTTAAGTCCCAGTTATCCGCACCAGTGGAGAGAGGAGTAAGTGGATAATCCCAAGTGTAATTAGTATTGGGTTTTGAAATGCATTGTCTGACTTTTTCTATACTTCTTATCTTCCTAATTTATGTTTTGATGAAACTGGTATTAAAATGAGTTCTTGGAGCCCGCACCAACTGATACTGGCGTTGGGGATGCAGAAGCATGTGGGGTGGCAAGAGGAAGCCATCTTGACCTTAACTGTGTTACATTTAATCCATACATGTATGACTGAGAAGTGAGCACAAAATCTGTCCCTTTCTCACATAGTTACTTTTTTTTAAGCTGAAAATTAGTCACTGTGTGGGCTATATTTTTAAAAAATACCACTTCAACATTATTATGGAAATAAAATCCCTCATTGGGCGTACCCCTCATTATGGTAACATCTCGGCATCATTTGATACCTACGACGTTGAAGGTCATGTTACTTTAGGAGTAAAATGGCGTCGGTGCACGATGCTCTTTGAACACGCCTGAGTAGCAGTGGCGCAGACGACCTTTGTGGGCTGCAGTGAAGATGCTGTTTTCTCACGTCTGGCCCTTTTTTCCCCTCACCTGTTACGTAGGTAGCCGGCAGCCTCTGAAAGTCACTGTCAGAACTGCAGCTTCAACCAGTAAGAGGAACTTGATGCTAAACTGAGTTAATGTTTCCAGAATTTCAAATGGTAGATTAATGTTAAGAACTGGGATAGTATTTACAGTCTTATGTACTTTCTGAAGTTATCTCATTTTTCAAACGGTTTAATGGAGATTCTTCAAGCAGTACCATGTCAAATCACAGATTGCAATGAATTAGTGAGCAGTTAATTTATGTGGTCACTCACTCAAGTCAGAAGCACCTGATCATAGCTGATGAAAATGTGAAAGGGTTTTCCTAGACTGACAGATTGAGTTAGTTGTGTTTCTGCTCGAGTGTGCCTTCCCAGCAACGAGCAGTATTTTCTCATCGCCAGTTTTAAGTTGCTCGTTGAAGTAATGCTTTATTGTGACCCGTTCATTTAAACCTGTAGTAGAACCCTGCTTACAGCAACAGTGTTAAAGGACAAAAGAATCTTCGATATTCTGAACTTCCTTGCTGTGATGAGGGCGATTACACTCATCCCTCCCATCCCTCAGCAAGGGAAGAGAAAGCTATGATATTCTGCTTCTGGGCTACGAGGCAGCAGTGGCATGGCAACCTCTCCCTAGGCTCTGTTCCATTCCTGCCCTAGTCAGTGATATATTTATCCTGCCCTCCATGCTATTTCTGCTGCTGCTGCAGCCATTAATAGAGAAGGAACATCCCTCTGTCACGGTGCAAAAGCATGGAGTGCCATACGGGAACTTGGGCTCCATCCCTTCCTCCACTTCCTAGGGTAAGCTTGTGCTCTTGAATCCATCTGGGATCAGTGTTTGGGGTACTCCTCAAGTGGGTAGGTAAGTGGCTTATTTGGAAGGAACACTGCAAGCTCCTTTCTTCTCTCCTTGGTTATAAGGGGGGTATGTCCCTCCCTTGCTCCAGAAGTTGTTGCCACAGGAGTAAAGCCAAGGGATGGATGCTTCCAATTCTAACCCTAAATGCACAGAAACCAGTGAGTAGAGGGAGGTCTACAGTCACACCATTGCTGATGGAGCTATTTGGAGTTCTTCCATAGGAGACATGCTTTCCCTCATTGAACAGCTAAATCTAATCACTTCAACTCTGCTTTAAGACTTACTTCTTTTTATATGTGTGATTTCAAAACCAAATGTTACAAATACAACTTATGAACAGAACTAATTAGATTTTAAAGTATTCAGTAACAGGGCATACGATGCTTACTTTTATTGAATGTTTAAATTCTGAATCAGGGATCATCCTCTGTACATTTTATTCAGTTTGACTATAATAGGATGAGACTGATTTCATGTGGGATTTGTGGAATCAATCTCACTGCTGCATAGGCAGCTTTCTATGCTGGGTTTAGGGACACTGCTGAGAATGTTGGGCCAGTAATGGTGCCAGGCGCTCAGCAGTATGAACATGCTTCACTCTTGGTAGTCACACTGGGCCCCTTCACTGTGGCAACAAATGTATGTTTGGAATGAATGTAAGGAAAGGCAATAAAGATCTAAGTACGGTGGTGGTAGAGGGAAGTAAGATGGTGTGATCCTCAGTGGAGGGACGTGTGTAGAAGGGAAGGTTTTGCTGGCCTAGCAGAGGCATCCCGTAAGGTGGGAGAGGAAGGAGTGAACACTGCAGTGCAAGTTACAGATGGTGGTCAAGTAGTGACTGAGATGCCAGTCTGTGCTTGGCATGTCAAATGTTGCAAAGCCCTGTTTCAAACAAAGTTGTCTAGGAAAGTTTCTGTGTGGTGGAAAGGCAGCGCTTTATTCCCCTCACCCTCATTTATTTAATGTTAATATTTTGAAAATGTTGGGCTGTCTTTTTTGTGGAACTATCTTTTTTCATGGATGGAAGCCATTTTTGTCTCCTTATTATCAGCCAGATAGTTATTGAAAGTGCACTGAATTCCTCATTTATAAGTATTTTACTGTGTTAAACTTTTGGGAGAGAAAATGAAATGTACCTTAACAGGCAGTAATTTTCACGTTTTGGAGTTGGGTTCTCTAATTTGGAAAAGTTCAATTAAATGTACAACTGGCATAAAATTGTCCATACTGATTACTTCTGGTCTTTTATTATTTTGTAAGCTGTTACATAAGAGATGAATAACACCAGTGACACTGGCGGTATTGACTAAGAGAGGGGAAGCGATAGAGAGCAGGGTAGGTAGGAATGTCTAACTTGCTGTGCCACTGCAACGGTATAACTTACTGTTCTCGAGAAAGACCATTTAGATTGTAAATTTAGTCCCATATTCCCTCTTCAAGGGATGGGGAAAAATTCATGGTGATTCATTTAGTGCCATCATCATATTCAAAGACGGAAGGAAGTATAAATCAAGGTATACTGAGAAATATAGTAGAACGAGAACTTGATTAGGAGTCAGTATTAAGTTATTGACATTTACTATAATAAATATGTGTGTGTGTGTGTGTGTGTGTGTGTGTGTGTGTGTGTGTGTGTGTGTGTGTGTGTATGTCTGAGGCCGGATTTGAACTCAGGGCCTCCTGACTCCAGGCTAGTGCTCTAATCATGCGCCACCTAACGGCTCCTCACAAATATTGACTTTGACTCATTTGCCTCTCTCATGCCTTATTCCATGACTCTCCAACCTTTTATTTCACCAGGCTCTGTGAAACTGAGATGAGACAGAAGTCTCCATTTGAGCTACAATCTAGTGAAAATAAAGACAGAAAGGACTCAGGCTTATCTAGCAACTACCCCACCATGTGCAGTTCTTTGTAGGTGAAATGGCTTTGAGCCAAGAATTCATACCACACTGTAGTGAATGGATAGAGCCTTTTTCAGTGTCATTTGCCAAGATTCAGCTTCTGGAGAGCTGATTGAGAGTGTGAGGGTAGCAAGGTATGTAGTCAATCTTGTTGGGATAGCAGTTATACACTCAGAGGCTGTAGGGGCTTTAGTGATGGAGGGGAGGGGGGGACGAGGAGTATATAGAGAGACAGCTTTAGAAAACAAATATGACAGGGAGATAAAATTTTATTAGTTTGATTATTTAGAATATTTCTTAGCCTGGAATTAAGAACTTCACACACAATACTCCAACGTCACCTGTCCTCCATTTGGAACACATCAAAATGAGTGGATGATATACATATATATACATACATATATATGTATATATATGTATGTATATATGATGAGAGAGAGAGAGAGAGACCATACAACAGATCAGATGACTATGACGTGCTACTCAAGTAGAATGTAAATTCACATTACTCAATTAGATGATGACAGTGTTATTGAGAACAGAGGGCAGCTGGATCACACAGCTCCAGCTCCAACATTGTGGGGGCCTTGTTCAAGCTTGTGCTGTCCAGTCAAGAATCTTGGCTCTTAGTGTGACTTTCTTGCATTATACAACTTGAATTTTTCTATATCTTTTCTCTGCTCTCTCCATGAAATGATTCGGCTCTTGTGGTGACTGTGCCAGGTAGTTTCTTTACACTTAGCAGAGAAGCTAGCCCTCTGGACTGATACAAAAGAGAAGTAGGATGCCAAGAAATTCAAAATATCTCATTGTTATGGGTATTTACCTTAGAGAAATCCTGCAAAGGAAATGTCTCCTTTCATTCAACTACTGACTTTATCAGTGTTTTCCTTCAGTCCCCAACAAAGCAAACCATGGAGTTTCAAGGTGGAACAGAGACCCCAAGAGGTAGAACTGAGGCACTGAGAATCACCAGTAGAGACCACAGGGTATGAAGAGGTCCAAATGGCCTCTTCCCAGACTGTCCCTTTATGACTAACAAACTCATTCCTCCTGTATGTCTCCTAATCCCTGGGATGAGTTAGAACTATGTAAGAGTAAACCGTACCCCTCCTTAATCCTTAATGCCCAGATCTGCCAACTCTTTAGGTACTGAGTATACTTTCCTTAATACTTCCTAATTCTGCTTCTTGGAGGAAGCTGGAATACTCCTTTCTCCCCCATGAGGCCCTAGACTCTCAACTCAGCAGCCTTTCCTCTTCTGAGGTTCACTCCATTCAAATTTATAACCCATATAAGATTCTAGTAGCAGTTATCTGTGGACCCTCAGAACATTCTCCCTCATTTCCCAAATTTAGTACCTGTTTTCCTGTCTATCCACACTCCTGCCCTTATACATTAGGGGCTTTCAATACTGATGGCACTCTAATCTTGGAATATTGGGCATTAGAATGCCTAAATCTCCACTCAGAAATGGTCACACACTTGACCTTTTTTGGGGGGCGGAGGGGTTTAAATGGCTTGCCCAGGGTCACAAAGCTGGTAAGAGTCAAGTGTCTGAGGCTGGATTTGAACTCAGGTTCTCCTGACTCCAGGACCAGTGCTCTGTCTACTGTACCACATAGCTGCCCTCACACCTTTTATCTTATTGTCACCCAGTGCTGGGGATGGAAGCTCAATTCCATGTGGACAGTCTCGGGCGGGTAAAGGTGGGAACTTATAAATCTTAGAGTTCTCACGAGGCCCCCCATAAACACCAGGGAATCGAGGAGTAAGACCGAGCAATCTCGTGTATTTCCGCCTCTTCCCGTGAGAAACGTGATGGGAGAGAGCTCTCCCCGCCCTGGTCTCTCCGGCCCTTCCAAAAGACTTTTAATCACACCGAATATCAGGAAATCTAAATCCTCCAGCTCCCCGGGGCATTGTTGCTCATAAGCGGTCATTTGTTCTCCGACCGCTCCCCATCTTTCTCTTGATATTCCGGTCTGCTCGAGCCAAGGAGAAACTTTCCAAATCCTTTTACAAAATTCTCGGAGGTCGTTTAACTCTATAGTGACCCCCGCCTCCCTGCATTCCCTGTAAAGTATCTCAGCCCAGACCTCCTGTTCCTCTGGCTTTATTACTGGCAATTGATTCCCCATCCCTGCCCTTTTCCCATGGGTGTGGGAAGCTACTCACTCTTTCTCTCCTTCCGAATCTAGGATTCGGGACTCGTGTCTTTCACAGCCTTCCGGGTGTTCCCAACCACCCAGGATATCTGCGCTCCTGTCCCTGTTCGGGCGCCAACTGCCAGGCCTAGAGGCCTGTGGGCTACCCGAGTCTTACCTTACCTGTATCGCAGGTCTTCGGCTGGCCAAACCGGATAAACGTATGAGAGAAGAGACTTTACGGAGTCGAACAAGGGTTAGGCTTTTATTCAGGGTCCTGGTTACAAGTGCAGGGGGAATTCTTCCTTAGGAGGGAGCGAGGAATCTCCCAAGGAGGCAAAGATCTTACAATAAGAGATTGGAAGCAGAAGTGTAAGTGGGGAGAGAGGGGGAGGGGAGAGCGAAGAGAGGAAAAACGGAGCCTTCTGTCCTGTCCGCGCCCCTCCCGCGCTAAGAGCGCTTTCAGGCTTTCCTGATCCTAATTAAGCTCTCCAGCCGCATAGTTTGCACCTGAATACCGTGCCTGTTAGATAACAATAGGTGTGCCCAGATCCGGGACAATCTC
The DNA here is from genome assembly GCF_028372415.1 of Notamacropus eugenii. NCBI lineage: Eukaryota > Metazoa > Chordata > Mammalia > Diprotodontia > Macropodidae > Notamacropus > Notamacropus eugenii. The sequence continues at coordinate 2,042,470 of NC_092878.1, read as the reverse complement.
GAGGGCGGGGAGAGCTCTCTCCCATCACGTTTCTCACGGGAAGAGGTAGAAATACACGAGATTGCTCGGTCTCACTCCTCGATTCCCTGGTGTTTATGGGGGGCCTCATGAGAACTCTAAGATTTAGAAGTTCCCACCTTTACCCGCCCGAGACTGTCCACATGGAATTGAGCTTCCATCCCCAGCAACCCAGTAGTGTTCCAGTATCTTATTGTCACCCAGTAGTGTTCCAGTTCAACAATTAATAACTCCAATTTTTTTTTTATCAGATCAGAACCTTACATCTTCTCTTCCTTTACCTTACCATTCCTGAACTTATTTTTTGAGGAACTCCAGTCCCTTCATCACTTAGCATTCTCCCTGGCTGTCACTTCGACTCCAATTTAATTTTATTCCTTTTGAAAGCTCAGTCTTCTAGTTAATAGTTCATTGTACTGTTCTCTACTCTCACATCTCTTTCCCTTTCTGCCTACTTGATTCTCACATGGGAAGCCCTAACCTTGGATTATTCCTACTGTCTACCCCCTTTGCTCTTGTTTGCTTACTCCTTGTTGAAAGGAGCTGGAAGAAGTCATTCCAGCGAGCTGACTGTGTTCACTACAAATAATCCATAATCTCTCTCAACTGGACCCTCACTGCAGCAGGTGAATCATTTTATTCTCTAAGGTACTCACTTTCCCACTCTCTATAGTTGTAGTTTCAAATCTTATTTCTCCTCAAGCCTCCCATAGCAGCTCTTCCTCTCACCCTCTCAGCAGAGAACTTCATGTCATAATTTGTGAAAAAAAAATTGAGGTCATTTGCTTTGAGCTCCCTCTTCTCTTCCTTATCTCATATCTCTCGGACATATTCTCCCTCTCCCTAAAACTAGCACTAAACCTCAAAGATCAAGTGAGATTAATCTTAGGAGGTAGAAGTCAATGTAAGAACCAGGGTAAAACCAAAGAAGGCCAACCACCTCATTCAACAGAACCTGACTGTGGCACCAAACCCCAGTCCCAGAACTAAAGACCGTGATATGGTAAATCAACTCATAATTGTTTGGAATTATGTCCAGAAAGTTGCTAAACTTAATATCCTTTGAATCCATTATAATATTCAAAGAAATCAAGGAAAAAGATCTCTGTGTACAAAAATAGTTATATCAATTCTTTGTGGTAGCCAAAAATTGAAAACGAAAAAGGTATCCTATTGAGGAATGGCCAAAAAAAATTGTGGTATGTGAATGTAGTGGAATATTATTGTGCCATAAAAGTGGTGAAATGGACTATATCAGAGGAAACTGACCTCTTGGTGCAGAGTGAAATGAGCAGAAATAGAATGATTTACACTATGATAACAGAAAAACGACTTAGAAAGACTTTAGAATTCTGATCTACACAATGATTAAGTACACTTCTAAAGGAATGAATAGGAAATGCATCACTCATGTTCTGACACAGGTGATGAACTTGAAATGTAAAAGAAATATATTTTTGGACATGGCTCATGTGGGAATTTATTTTTCTAGACTATTAAGAGGGATTTTTTTCAGATTATTTTTTGCAGAGTTGGTGGGAAAGGGAGTAATGGGAAGATAGATTAACTTTAAAAATATTTGTTGAACTATTTTTTAAAAAGTAAATCCAAAAAGTGCCCATCAGTATACAAATTCACTTTCATAAAAACTGCAAACAGGATTCAAAGGAAAAAAGTAGGTTTTCCATAAGTAATACATGAATACCTAGAAGAAGTGAAGAAAGAGAAAAAATGAAATGACAGCTCTGAAGGGAAGATTTGAAAGGAAAATGAGTAGCTTTGATGAGAAAGTAGTAAATTTTACTTAAAAAATGTGAATTATGAGTGCAGAACCAAGATGGCAGAGAGAAGCCAGGAAGTTGCCTGAGCTCTCCTCAGTGCCCCTCAGAAACAATTTGAAATTAAGCTTCTGCAAGAATTTTGGAGCAACAGAATCCACAAAAGAGAGAATAAAATAATTTTCTAGCCCAAGATAACATAGAAAAACTTCAGGAAATGTCTGTCTCACTTGGGTAAAGGGGAATGGAGCTCAATGCAGACGGTGTCTGGGGAAACGAGCAGGAGGCTCTCAGACACTGTACATATCAGCACCTGAGGCTCCATGGTCCTGACTTTGCAGGCCAATAGTACAACAGGCCAGCTGTGAGGACTCCAACCCCAGCACAGCAGGCAAACTGCCAGCCCTGTAACCTAGGACACAACATGCGTGACTAGGCTGGGTCACCTTAGTACAGTGGGCAAGCTTCCAACCCCAGAGGCCCTGGTGTAGAAAACCAGTGACCAGATCCCTGTGCAAGAAACTTCGGACAGTGCCCCCTGTCTCAGGAGCAGAGCTCAACTTTTAAAATGAGCAAAAACCAAAAAAAGAGCTCTGACCATAGAAAGTTACTGTGGCTATAGGGAAGATCCAAACACAAATGTGGAAGAGGACAATGTTAAAATGTGTACATGTGAAGCTTCAAAGGGAAATATGAATTGGTCTCAAGGCCAAGAAGTTCTTTTAGAAGAGTTAGAAAGAATTTTTAAAATCAAGTAAGAGAGGTAGAAGAAAAATTGGGGAATGAAATGAGAGTTGTGCAAGAGAAATATGAAAAAGAGTCAACAGCTTGGGAAAAGTGCAAAAATTGAAGATAAGTAATTCCTTAAAAATAGAATTGGCAAAATGGGGGGAAAATGCACTGAAGAAAACAAACTCCTTTAAAAGTAGAATTGGCCAAATGGAAAAGGAGGTGTAAAAACTAACTGAAGAAAAATAATTTCTTTAAAAATAGAATTGGACAAGTACAAGCTAATGACTCCATGAGACATCAGGAATCAGTCAAACAAAATCAAAAGAATGGCAACATAGAAGAAAATGTGAAATACCTCACTGGAAAATAGATCCAGAAGAGGTAATTTAAGAATTATTGGACTACTTGGAAGCCATGATCAAAAAAACAAACGTGGACAGCATCTTTCAAGACATTATCAAGGAAAATGACCTGATATCCCTGAACCAGAGGGTAAAGTAGTCATTGAAAGAAACAGCTGATCACCTCCTGAAAGGGATCATAAAATGAAAACCCCAAGGAATATTGTTGCCAAAATCCAGAACTGTCAGGTCAAGGAGAAAATACTTCAAACAGCCAGAAAGAAACAATTCAAATATCAAGGAACCAGTCAGGATTGCATGGAACTTAGCAGCTGCTACATTAAAAGGATCTGAAGGCTTGAAATATGATCCTCCAGAAAAGCAAAGGAGCTTGGATTACAAGCAAGAATCAACTATCCAGCAAAACTGAGCATAATCTTCCAGGGTAAAAGATGGACATTCACTCAGATAGGGGACTTTCGAACTTTCCTGATGGAAAGACCAAAGGTGAACAGAATATTTGATCTTCAGATACAAGGCTCAAGAAAAACACAAAAAGATAAACAAACAAACAAATAAACAAAACCATGGTATTCGATGAGGTTTCCATCCCAACATGGGAAGATGATACTTGTAACTCTCAAAAACTGTATCTCTACTAGGGAAGTTAGAAGGGGTATATTTAGAGGGTGGGGATCTAAGTTGACTTTGATGTGATGATAAAAAAATTAAGGAGTAAAATATTGTACTGGGAGAAGAGGAAAGGGGGAGGCATAATGGGGTAAAATTATATTACATGAAAGGTCTATTATAGTAGTGGCAAAGGAAGAAGGGGGGTGAACATTGTTTAAACCTTACTCTTATTGGATTTGGCAATACTTAGCTAGGTAGACAAGTCTGTTTTACCCTATAGGGAAGTAGGAGGAGAAGGGGAAAAGAAAGGGTGGGAGGATAGGATGGAGGTGGTGATCAGAAGCAAAACACTAGTGAGGAGGGACAGGGTGAAATGAGAGAGAAAAGTGTAAACAAGAAAAAAAGAAGATGGAGGGAAATATACAGTAATCATAACTGAATGTGAATGGGATGAACAGAAGCAGATAGAAGAGTGGATTAAAAACCAGAATCCTGCATTATGTTGTTTACAAGAAACACATTTCAAGCAGAGACACACAGAGTAAAAGTAAAAGGCTGGAGCAGAATATATTATGCTTCAGCTGAAGTAAAAAAAACAAAACAAAACAGGGGCAGCAGTCCTGATCTCAGACAAGACAAAAGCAAAAATCTAATTGAAAGAGACAAGGAAGAAAACTACATTTTGCTGAAAGGTCCCATAGACAATGAAGTAATAACAATACTAAACATATATGCACCAAGTGGTACAGCATCCAAATTCTTAGAGGAGAATTTGTTAATTATAGGAAGAAATAGCAAAAACTGTACTAGTAGGGGACCTCAACTTCCCCCTCTCAGGACTAGATAAATCTAACCAGAAAGTAAACAAGAAGTTAAGGAGGTGAATAGAATTTTAGAAATGTTAGATGTAGTAGACTTCTGGAGAAAACTGGGAATAAAAAGGAATATACTTTTTTCTCAGTGGTCCATGATACCTGCACAAAAATTGACCATGTGTCAGGGCATAAAAACCTTACATTCAGATTCAGAAAGGCAGAAATATTAAACACATCGTTTTTAGATGATGATGCAATAAAAAATTACATGTAATATAGAGTCATGGGAAGATAGATTAAAAGTCTCTTTGAAACTAAATAATCCTAAAGAATGAGTGAGTCAAACAACAAAGTCAGTAATGAGACAGCATACCGAAATTCATGGGATGCAGCCAAAGCAATACTTAGAGGAAATTATTTATCTCTAAATAAATGTTCACATGAATAAAATAGAGAAAAAGCAGATCAATGAATTGGGTATACAATTTAAAAAGCTAGAAAAAGAACAAAGTAAAAACCCCCAATTGAACAAAATTCTGAAACTCAAAGGAGAGATTAATAAAATTGAAACTAAGAAAACTTTTTAAAGTAATAAAACTAAGAGCTGGTTTTGTGAAAAAAACGATGAAACTTTTGGTTAAGCGATGATTAGGAACTATTTTGCTTGACTGTATGCCAATAAATCTGACAATCTAAGTGAAATGTTAACAATATTTACAAAAGTATAAATTGCCCAGATCAACAGAAGAGGAAACAAAATACTTAACCCCACTTTAGAAAAAAGAAATTGAACAAGCCATCAATGAATTCTCTAAGAAAAATATTTTCAGGGCCAGGTGGATTTACAAGGTGAATTCTGCCAAACATTTAGTGAACAGTTAATTCCAATATTATATAAACTATTTGGAAAAATAGGTGGCATCCTACTAAATTCCTTTTTTGACACAAATATGGTACTAATACCTAAATCAGGAAGGATGAAACAGAGAAAGAAAATTATAGATTAATTAACCTAATAAATGTTAATACAAAAATTTTAAACAAAATATTAGCAAAAAGCTTACAGCAATTTATCACCAGAATAATGCACCATGACCAGGTGGAATTTATATCAGGAATGCAGGGCTGGTTCACTGTTAGGAAAACTATTAGCATAATTGACCATATCAATAACAAAACCAACAGCAATCATATAATTATCTCAATAGATGCAGAAAAAACTTTTGATACAATACAGCACCCATTCCTATTAAAAACACTAGAGAGCATGGGAATAAATGGAGCTTCTCTTAAAATAAAAAGTAGTATCTATCCAAAACCATCAACAAGCATTATCTGTAGCGAGGATAAGCTAGAATCCTTCCCAGTAAGATCAGGGGTGAAACAAGGATGCCCATTGTTATTTAATTTTGTTCTAGAAATGTTAGCTTTAGCAATAAGAGAAGCAAAATAAACTGAAGGAATTGAAATAGCCAATGAGCAAATAACAGTAGAATTGATTGTATCTTTGCAAATATATGATGGTATACCTAGAGAATCAACTAAAAAACTACTTGAAATAATTAACTCTAGCAAAGTCACAGGATACAAAATAAACCCATATAAATCATCAGCATTTCTGTATATTACCATCAAAGCCCAGCATCGAGAGAGAGAGAGAGAGAGAGAGAAATTCTATTTAAAATAACTGTATAATATAAAATATTTGGGATTCTACTTGCCAAGACAAACCCAGGGACTGTATGAACGCAGTTACAAAACACATTTCACACAAAGTTAGGTTTAAACAATTGGAGAAATATCAGTTGTCACAGGTAGGCCGAGCTAATGCAACAAAAATGCCAATTCTAACTAAATTCATTTACTTAATTCAGTGCTATACCAAGCAAACTACCAAAAAAAAATCATTTTATAGAGCTAAAAAATATAACAATTCATCTGGAAGAACAAAAGGTCAAGAATACCAAGGGAATTACTGAAAAATGCCTGGTCATTACCAGATCTAAAACTATTATAAAGCAGCAATTATCAAAACTGTTTGGTACTGGCTAAGGAACAGAGTGGTGAATCAGTGGAATAGGTTAGGTACGTAAGATACAGTAGTCAGTGACTATAGTAATGTGCTGTTAAACCCCAATACTGATAAATCCAAAGACTCCAGCTTCTGGGAGGAAAACTCATTTACTGACGAAAGCTGCTGGGAAAACTGGAAAATGGTATGGCAGAAACTAGATACAGACAAACATCTCACACAGTATACAAAGGTGAGGTCAAAATGGTACATGATTTAGACATAAGGGGTAATACCATAAGCAACTTAGGAGAGCAAGGAATAGTTTACCTGATAGATCTATTAATAAGGGAAGACTTTATGACCAAAAAAAGCACTAAGGAACACTATGGAATGCAAAATGAATGATTTTGATTATGTTAAGTTAGAAAGGTGTTGCATATAACAAAACCAATGCAATCAAGATTAGAAGGAAAGCAAAAAGATGGGAACCAATTTTTACAGCCTGTGTTTCTGATAAAGGCCTCATTTCTTAAATATATAGAGAACTGAGTCAAATTTATAAGCATGTAAGTCATTTCCCAGTTGATAAACGGTCAGAGGATATGGCAGTTTTCAGATGAAGAAATTAAAGCTCTCTATAGTCTTATGAAAAACTGTTCTAAATTACTATTGATTGGAGAAATGCAAATTAAAACAACTCTGAAGTACTATCTCATACCTATCAGATTGGCTAAGGTGACAGTAAAGGAAAATGATAAATGTTGGAGAAGATGGAGGAAATTGGAACACTAATGCATTGTTGGTGGAGTTGTGCACTGATCTAATCATTCTGGAGACCAATTTGGAACTGTGCCCAAAGGGCAATCCAACTGTGCATGCCCTTTGATCCAACAATACCACAACTAGGTATGTATCCTAAAGAGATCATAAAAACAGGAAAAGGACCTATGTGTACAAAAATACAGCAGTTCTTTTTATGGTGACAAAGAATTGGAAACTGAGGGAAGTCCATCAGTTGGGGAATTACTGAACAAGATGTGGTATATGAATATAATGGAATACTATTGTGCTGCAAGAAATGATGAGCAGGTGGGTTTCAGAAAAGTCTGGATTTACATGAACTGATGTTGAGTGAAATGAGCAGACCCAGAACAACATTCTACACAGTAACAACAACATTGTGTAGACCAGCTTCGATAGACTTAGCTCCTAGCAATACAATGATCCAAGACAATCCCAAAAGACTTAAAATGGAAAATGCTGTCCACATCCAGAGGAAAAACAATGGAGTCTGAATGCAGATCAAAGCAGACTGTTTTCAGTTTTTGTTTTTCATGGCTTCTCCCTTTTATTCTAGTTCTTCTTTCACAACATGACTAATGTGGAAATATGTTTCTATGTTTGCACATATATATATAACCTTTTGGAGGGAGGGAGAAAAATTTGAACATAAAATTTTTATAAAAAAATAAATATTGAAAGCTACCTTTACATGTAATTGGAAAAAAAGTACTATTTCAGAAGAAAAAAGAAATGGAAACTATGAAAACTCAACTAGACCAAACACAAATCGAAGACTACATGGGACTTAAGAGATGCCGCTGATCTGTTCATAAGGATCCCTATGAGCTGTATATTGATTTAGTTTTAAAAATGTAATGCTGTTTTATTGTATTTTTAAAGCTTTATTTAATGTTTCCCAGTTACATTTTAGTCTGGTTTGGGCTCCACTTGAGAGTGTTGAGGTAAGCAAGCCATGGGTTTGACACCTCAGCTTTGAGACAGGAAGAAATACTGGAACGAAATTGGATTAATTCTCATCTCAGAAAAAAACCAGCCTGGAAAACAGGTCAAGGAGAGATAATTTACATCATTAGATTACCTGAAAACCATGAGTCCCTCCCCACCCCCACTCCCAATGCCAAGATACATTTCAGAACATCTTAGATAAAAGTAGTCCAGATTGACTAGAACCAGAGGAAGGCCAAGTAAAGGTTGAAAGAATCTACTAGCCACCTTAAAGGAACCCAGAAAGGAAATTTACCAAGAATGTTACAGCCAAAATCCAGAGCTCCCACATTAAAGAAAAAAACATACTACAATCAACCATAAATAAACAGTACTGCTAGGGAGCTACAATCAGGATCATACAAATTCTGACAAGTTCTACTGAGAATGAGATGTCTTAGAATATATATTTCAAAAGGCAAAAAGTACAGGCTTACAACCAAGAATAAACTCTGCAAAGTTAGGTATAATCTTACAAGTAAAAAATGCACATTTAATGGACCATGCCTCATAATTTGGATGTTTGATCATATACAAACATGAAGAGGAGAGATGAGGGGAATATGTATCAAATGAATCTCCGTCTTATCTGAAACAGACACAAGGGAATTGCACACCCACACAAGCAGTTTGGTATAGAAATACATCAAACTCAGCTGGGAAACTAATGAGGATTGGGGTGGCAGGAGCAGGTAAGGGGGAGGATGATAACTGGGAAGGAAATAATACCATGAGCAAAACAAACTTCCCAAACCTGATAGAGAAGGGAAGAAATGAAGAGGGAGGGGAGGAAAGGAAAATAATTAGAATCTAAGGGGGTTCTTTACATTTTACATTGCCTGTTAGACACTGGGTGGTGGCTGAACAAAGTGTGTTTTGTGAAGATGATGGAATGTTATTGAGGTGTGAGAAATTTTAAGATAATTTCAGATAATCTTGGATAGTATGAATTGACAAAAAGTGAAGTGAGCAGAACCAGAACCTGTACAGAACTATTTTAAGACTTAAAATGATAAAACTAAAAAGTGAGAAATAGGACTAATTTGAAAGTAACATGATTTAATAAGGTCTATTGATTTTATAGAGGAAATTTCTGAGTGTAAGTCACTGAGCTCCAGGAAGCATTCAGTATTTAAACTGCTGAAGGAAAGAGGCAAGGCAGAGTTTAGAGAATAAAGAACCTGACAGATGAAGATTGAGAATGTTAACTGTTTGAAGAGATTAGTAATAAAAGTCCATTGACAAGTAGACTTGGACGGCTAGTTCCTAATTGGCTAAATCTAGCTGTTACCCTTCAGCGCCACCTAGAACTTAAGAGACAGAAGCTTCTCAGAAACGTCCCTCTCCATTTGAGAATGAAAAATCTAGAGGAAAAACACCAGTTTCTTTGTTGTTTTGGAAGACATGCTGATATTTAATCGGATGACGTAGAATCCTGGTGAGTGAAGATGGTCTTTCTTGCTCAGAGAGTAAAAAAGGAGCTGTTTTGCTACATTATATGTGTTACAGTTTGAACGGACCAACCAGCATCCTAGTAAGTGAATTGCTGGTTAGTCTAGTCTTTAGTGCAGAGAGGTAGGACTTGCGCTAAGGCTCTGAGAGGTGAAAGGACAAGCCAGATGAGCTGTATAGTTTTAGGCTTAAACAGAAGTGCTATCCAAATTAATAGAATAACTTTTTTTTTCTAATGCCCTTTTAATGGTGATCATACGTTGAAAGAGCTTGTAAATACTATATCTTCTTGAGACTAGAAGAGAATTTGGCACATTGGAGAACAGTGAGGACCAATAGATAGTCAATTAGCAGAGAAGCTGCTTTGTGTGATGTAAATATTTTCCAATGGATCAGTGACATCAAAGCCTGCAGCCCAGAGTTAGCAAAATCACATGGATTTTCCTTCCTAGTGTGTTTCTTTGCCAAACTTTTATAAATGTGTGCTCATCTCCCCCAAAGAAATTGAATGCATTGGTGGGACAATGCTACCCAGATTTATGTGAAGATTATAACGTATTTCCTTTAATATGTATGACATTTTTCTTTTGCGTTTTTGCTAAGTTAAATGGCTATCTTTAAGATCTAAAAGTATCATTATTGTGAATGATCAGTATAAATGGAAATATATCAGTTGGGACTCAAGAGCTAAAGTGGTAAGTAGAGGAGTGTATTTCCTCATAACAGGTTTATCCCTAGATCCATAAGAGAATTTGATTGTAACCATATAGTGATGTCCTTTGATAAGTATGAGAGCAGGTTGGAGTTAAACAAGCCAACTTAAGGACGAGCTTTACAGTTCTTTGGCTTAAAGAGAAGTGCTGTCCAAATCCATTTTCTTACTAAGGTGTAGGTGTCTACACTCCTGGGTTACAAGTGCTATAGGGTAGATGCTATAGGGGAGATGGACACCTCATGCACACATTATGTCAGGCTAAAAGTGTAGCTGAAGACACGGCCACTTAGCCTGAGATCAATTTGGTGACTGTCGTGGCTCTTTTTGGATTTCAAATAAAAGCATAACTTCCAAGAGGAAGGGGAAAATCAAAGGGACCAATAAGAAAGCTTCAGATTTGAACCCATGTGCCATTGGCCTTATTATCAGGATACCATAGTAGCCCACAGATGCTACCAGTGGCTAATCTCAAACAGTCCCCATAGAGTTTAGATGATCAGATATCTTATCATTTTCTGTTGAGGTGATTATAGGGATAGGGATTGGACCTGTGATTGAATTAGTATTGGTAAAATGATATGGAAATTCCCTCACCAATGCAAATCAGCACCTTTCCTGTAACTTATTGCCTTAAAAGAGTTGTTGAGGGCACTGAAAGGATAAATGACTTGCCCAAGGTAGTAAGTAGCAGAGCTAGAATCAAACTTGGGTAACCTTCTTGTTCCAAATCTGTCTTATTTAACACATAACTAATATATTAGATGGCAGGGTAAAAAAGATACCAATAGCTTAGAACAAAAAGATGAACACAGCTGAGCTATAAGCAGGGCAGGGTGACAGGGATTTTCCCCAGGGAACCAAAATGTAGAGGGTATAAAAATATACACCCAATAAGCATCTAACTCTACTCTGTTTCTGTCTGGCACTAGCCTTGATGGATCACAGATCTTTCTGACTCCAAGACCAGCTCTCTATTCACTATGCTATGGTGCCTCTTGAGCAGTTTTGGAGATAATAATGAATTTAAAATTATCGTTCTGTTAATGCAATGTATTATATCCTATTCCTAGGATCAATTCTACTGGATGACTATCCACTGTGTTATTGCCTTGTTTGCTAAGATTTTGTTTACTTTTGTATTCATGCTTGTGAGTGAAATTGCCTGTGGTTTCTTTATTGGGGTCGTCCTTTTCAGGTTTGGAGGCCAAAGCTATATTTGTTATAAAATGAGTTGGATATCATTTCATTCTTTTCTGTAGTTTGGAAAGTTTTATACATGTAAGAATCTGAAATTAAAAAAATTCTCTAGTGTGTTCAGGGTTAGGGACCCTTTTGGGGGATAATTTATTTATGCCTTTTCCATTTCTTCTGTTAATGACTGGTCAATTCATGCTTTCTGTTTCCTACTTGATACATTTTGGCATCCTCTGTTTTTATAGTCATACAGCTTTTAGACTGTTGAAACATATTAACTGTTGGTATCCTAACTGCAAATCTATGCCTTGCAAACTAGGAGTTAAAATACTATTAACTTTCCCCTTGTTGACTTTCCCCCAACATAAATAAAACTGTATGAAATAAAAGGTAATGGAGATGGCTTACAGGGAAAGTGAATAGAAGGGAAGTGAATAGAAAAGGGGAGTTGGTTTTGTCATTTGAAAACAACCACCACAAAAACCTTAGTGTGCTCAGAATGCAGAAAGGTAGAAATTCCATGTTCTACATTCTTAGAAAACAGCACAGTAAAATGGTTTACCATCTTAAATATGGCCTGGGGTCAGGAAGGAAATCAAAACAGTAACAAAATATTTTGAAAATGACTAGAACAGAGACACCGTATATCAAAGTGTATGAGAAGCTGCCAACCTGGTACATAGGGAGAAATGTATTGTTCTAATGTCCAAATGAATAAGAACAGAACCCGAAGAGAGAAACATCGTGAATTAAGTCTGCTTTAAAAGTCTATGTTGAGGGCAAAAGGAAGATCTAAGGAAGAGTGAGACCATGTCTAGGTGGTGATGAGGAAAAAGCAGAACGGCTGAACTCTTGCTTTGTTTCTGGGTTGTTGTTTTTAATTGCTAAAGGGGATGATTTCTAGATTAAGCTGGAGAAAGCAGAAATGGTTCCTATGTAGCTGAGCTCCACGCTAAGTGAGGAGATTGCTAACATTTAGCTAGCGCTTCCAAGTTTGCGAGCACTTTTCATAGATTATCTCATTTGACACAACAGCCCTGTAAGGTACTTGCTATTACTAGAGATCCTGGATGTATGGACAGAAAACAACTCCGAGGGAATTGAGGCCAAACCTCTCATTTTTCAGATAAAGAAACGAAGACCCCACAAAATGAAGTGGTTTGCCTAAAGGTTATAATGTCAGGGCTGGGATCACACTCAGTAACTCTCTTATTGTAAATCTGTCCTATCTCACACATAGGGGAGGATTGGTGCAGTGGCTAGAGCAGCAGTGCAGGAGTCAGGGACCTGAGTTCAAATCTCACCTCAGACACTTGATACTTACTAGCTGTGTGACCTTGGGCAAGTCACTTAACCCCAATCTCCTCATCCTGGGTCATCTCCAGTCATCCTGATGAATATCTGGTCACTGGATCCAGATGGCTCTGGAGGAGAAGTGAGGCTGGTGACCTTGCACAGCCCTCGCTCACTCAAAACAAAGTCAAGTGCAAGTTGTGTCATCATTTCTCTGATGGCATGATCTTCTTTGGCAACAAAGGACGAACACACGTCTAACATGTACTAATATTTTAGGTCTCAATAACCTAGAACAATAGAATGATTCCAGTTGAACTGTAAGTAGGCTAGGCTGACAGGGGCTTTGCCTCAAGAGACCGAAGTGTAGAGGGTATAGAAATTTACATCAAGTAAGCATCTAGGCCTGCTCTGTGTTTCCCCAGCACCAATTTTGAGGTCTTCCCAGTAGGTCCATTTGTTGCCACATGCTCTAGACAGAATGATTAATTATGAGGCAGAATCTAGTTAGTAGATGTGTGATGAACTCAACAGGGGAAAATGTAAAATTTACACTTGGGTTCCAGAAATCAGCTTCACCAGTGCAGATTACAGAGGTAGATCATCCCTTCCCTTCCCTCCTCTCTTTCTTCCCTAATCCTCCCACCTCTTCCCCCTTCCCTCACCCTTCCTTCTCTCTTCTCCATTCTTCCCTTCCTTATTTCTACCTCTTCTTTTTCCTTCTTCCTTCCCCTCTCCACTCCTTCCTTCCCCTCTCTGTTTCCTTCCTTCTTTCCTTCCTTCTCTTTCTTTCCTTCCTTCCCACTTCCTTGCTTCCACCAATTTTCCTTCTATACTTTACACTGTTCCACATTCTTTATGATGCCAGAAATCTTGTTTCACAATAACTGAAATGTTACTGTTAGATTAGGACATAGGAAGACTGAAAAGGATTGGACAGATGTTGAGATGGCCACAATTATAAGAATTATTTCCAAACCTCCTTCCAGTTCAGGGGGCTAGGAAACAGAATGATTGCAGATCTGCACGGGATAACGGGGCATCAGGACATATGCAGAGAACTAGGGTATATGGCAAGGGGCAGCTGAGAGCCAACTTAGTTGCAGTGAGTGCTAGAGCATGGAAGGAGAAATAATGATTGTGGTCAGTAAGTAAGGATAAATTCAGAGGTTAGAGCCCACATTGGTACATTCTGAGTATGCATTTTGGTTAAAAAGATGTGTGTGGACCTGGAAGGCCGTGGTAGTGCCTTCCTGTAGATGCTTGGTCATAGTGGTACATGGCAGGGTTACATATGAAATTTATCGTGTAGTTATTAGTATCCCCACACAATGTTTACTCTCTAGCCTGTCTAAGTTGTGGGCAGCTGTGCTCACCTCCGGGTTTCTGCTTTCCATAGAGTGTTTTGAGGCTGAGGGCTGGGGAAGGAGAAAGAGGAAAGAAGAGACGGAGTACCAGGCAACTGGCAACCTAAAAAGTATTATATGTGTACATTAAAAAATCAATTATGCGTCTAGAGAATGAAATGGAATAATGATTTAGTTATTGTGTTTACCAAACTAATTGGAACACGTACTTATGAAGGCACTGCATGATGAATCATCCTCAATTGAACAACTTAATTGTGGGGAGTTGGCTATTTATGGCTATTTTTTGCCATGCTGTATTAGGAGGAGGATAATCTTCAGCATAAACAAACATCTAAATTGTTTGGTTTAATTAAAACAACCAGCTTATGTATTCTGGATATTTTTAAGCAATAAAACATGTTCAATTATTTTTAATAAAATAAATATTTTTAAGATATGCATTTATGTCTACTCGCATGGCACAGTAGACAAAGGACCGACTTGTAGCCAGTAAGACCTGGTTGTGAGCCTTGCCTCTGACACCTCCTGACTGTTACACGAGCAAAGTCATCTAACCTTTCAGTGCCACATACAACTTTCTAATACTATACATACAGAGGAGTTACTGATCTGCGTTGGAGGAGGGAAGTTTCCACATAGGTAGCTGATGAAATCAAAGGTTCAGATCCTCTTCTGTTTCTATGAAAGCTTAAAAAAAATTAACCATAAGTATAAATTGTGATTTAAAAAACTCCCCAAATTAAAGGAATCACTTGGGACATACAGCTCGGTGGCACAGGGGATGGAACACTGGCCCTGGAGTCAGGAAGACATGAGTCTGGCCTCGGACACTTACTAGCTGTGTGACCCTGGGCAAGTCACTTCACCCTGTTTGTCTCAGTTTCCTCATCCGTTAAAATGAGCTGGAGAAGGAAACAGCAAACTACTGCAGCATCTTTTGGGGTCATGGAGAGTTGGACGTGACTGAGATGACTGGACAGCAGTATCAAAATGAAGCATTTTAGCTATGAGCCATTTTAGATACTGGATTATAAAGGTGACTCTTTCCTCTTCCCTTCTCTGTCTGTCTTGTTGGGAGATGGACCAAGTATCTTTTTGATGCTTTGATAAGATCAAGACTGAGTATTGATTTGCTGATAATCATTCTATAATCAACCTATTGTGGAACTCCAGAAGCAAGTCTGGCTGTGGGAAAAGTGCTGGAGTGGGTCCAGGTTTCTTTACACCTCCCGATCTTCCCTTTCTGTTCCCTGTTCCCCAGCTCCCAGACTTTCCTCCCCTACCGAGAGTCAGTCCCCTCATTACAATGCTCCCTCTGGAGACAGCTGGGCCTCCTTTGTAACACAGGCATAGCTCTCTCCTCTGACCCCACTACCCAGCGTAAGCATCAGATGCTGTCACTCAAGGTGACAGCTACGTACCCTGATAAACCAATCTGTTTGAGCTGTCAATGGCTGCCTCTCCGAGGCATCAGGAAACTCCTGCTTTAACAAGAAATTAACAGGAATCCTGCCGCCTTAACCCAGAGAAGGACTCTTCAAAGTAGAATTTGAGAAAATGGCCATCTGGGGTGGGGGGGAAGATCTTGACATCCTGTGTTTCATCTTGTTCTTCCAATCATGCCACAGAAGTGGCTTCCCACTCGGCCTGAGTGGGATTGGCTTCCTAATCTATTTATAAAACTCTTCTAAAAATGTTGCTTGAATATATTGTTTCCATGTAATTAGAAGGTTTAATCCTTATTCCATGATGATAGCTTGGAGCACAGTGATGGAATGGAAGGTCTGGGAGGCAGGAGACTAGCAGTTCTCTGAACTCAGAACTCTGCCATCTTGGAGCCTTTGCACTGGTGATCTCCCATGTCTGGAATGCTCTGGTAACTCATCTCTGTCTCTGACTCAGCTCAGATCCCACCTTTTGCAGGAGCTCTTTCCCAGTCCCCCCAACTGCTAATGCTTTCCCCTTTCCAATTACCTCCATGTACTTTGGGTAGATGTTGTATGTACCTAGATGTTTATATGTTGTCTTCCGCATTAGAAATGTAAGCGCATTGAGATCAAGGACTTTGTCTGGTTTTATTATATTTATTTATTTGTTTGGCTCGGTGGTGCATTGGATAGAGTGCTGGACCTGGAGTCAGGAAGGTCTGAATTCAAATGTGGCTTCAGACAGTTACTAGCTGTGTGACCCTGGGCAAGTCACTTCACCTCTGTTTGCCTCTGTTTTCCTCCTTTGTAAAATGGGGATAATAATAGCACCTCTCTCCCAGGACTGTTGTGAGGTCAAATGAGATAAATTGCAAAGCACTTAGCACAGTGCTTGGCACATAGTAAAAGCTATATAAATTGTTAGCAACCATCATTATTTTTATTCTTTGTATTCCCAGAATTAAGATCTGGCACAAAGCAAGTACTTAATAAATGCTCATTGATTGAGGAGACCTGAAAGTTTCACCTCCACCACTTTCTATCCACATGGGAAAGTTACTTCACCAAGACCAACTTCGGTTTCCTCATCTGTAAAGTTAGCAAGTTGGATTCAATGCTCATCAGTCATTTTTTTAGATCTAGAAGGGGATGGTAGAAGTCATCTTGTCCATCACCTAAAGCTGAGACCCTGAGAAGCTGTGACTTAGCCTTAAGTCATACAGAGAGTAAGTGATAGATTCAAGCCTACATCTTCCAACACTGCACTTCCCTCTTGTTTAAATTTAACACAGACCTTCATCTGTTTTATTTTTAAAAAACAACTTAATGAATATTTTTAAATAATTTTATCCACCCTACAAATTATTTCTGATTAGTTTCTCTTCCTCTCTATCTTAAGTATAGTCCAAATGCCTGAAGAAATAGTGCCTTTAATTTTAAGCTTTTATACTGGAGGGGAAGAGGGGGGAGGTGAGAAGGAATGAGTGAAGCATACTCCCATCAGACTTGACTGAAGGAGGGAAAAACGTATATACTCAGTTGGGTGTGGAAATCTGTCTTACCCGACATGAAAGTAGGGGGGAAGGGGATAAGAGAGTGGAGGATGATAGAAAAGAGGGCAAATGGGGGAGGGATAATCAGAAGCCCACTTTTTTTTTAGGTGGGACAGGGACAAAAGAGAGAATAAAATAAATGGAGGGGCAGGATAGGATGGAGGGAAATATAGTCAGTCTTTCACAACAGGACTGTCATGGAAGTGTATGCATGACTACACCTGTATAACCTACATCAAAGGTGGGTGGGTGGGGAAGGAGGAGGGAGAGAAAGTGGAGCTCAGAGTTTTAAAAACCAATGTTAAAAGTTGTTTTTACATGCAGCTGGGAAATAAAATTTACAGGCAGTGGGGTATAGAAATCTATTTTGCCCTACAGGAAAATAGAAGGGAAGGGGGCGGTGATAGAAGGGAGAGCAGACTGGGGGAAGGGGTAATCAGAATGCATGCTGTCTTAGGGCGGGGAGAGGGGAGAGATGGGGAGAAAATTTGGAACTCCAAATCTTGTGGAAGTGAATGTTGAAAACTAAAAATAAATTTATTTTTTAAAAAAGAGAACTTGATTTAAAAAAAAAAAACAACCCCCCGGCCAAACCCTGCAATTTGTTTATTTTAGCCTTGGCCTTTCACTTTGAATGCTTCTCTGGGTACTGACAGAATAAAGCTCTTGTCTTTTCTTCAGGTTCTTTTTGTTTCCACTTCCTGGACTCTCCCTGCTCTTGCTTTTGTATTTTAATTTTTGTGTCCCTTATTCTCCTCAGTTACTCTCAGTCTGCTTCTGCACCTGTTGCTTTTCCAGTCTTGGTTCATTCACTCAAAAGTTACATTCCCTATCCCACTCAGACCAGATCCTGGATCTACACCCTTCTCCCTTGGCTAAAGGGTTTGCAGCAAGCATCCTTGTGGTCCAGCCTACCTGGGCAACTGGCCATGGGTAGACATGTAGGAATTGGCACTGAGACAAAGGAAGAAGGGACAGAGGAGAGCTTCTGGATTTGGGTATCAGAAGATATGTTTGAAATAAGATGTGGAAAGACTAGTACTCTGCATTCAGAAGAAAAGAAGAAGCCTGTCTTGGCTTTTGCATAGGACTGTCTTTTGAGTACCCCAAGAGGGCAGAGGAAGAGAAAGGATGCTATCTCTATGCCTGTGGAGAGACTGGGCTGAGTCCATGAAGAGGGAGAGAAAGGAGAAAGAAGGGAAGAGGTGGGTGGGGATCAGACCCAGATGGTAGGCAGGGCAGGGCAACCTGCAGCCTTGAGGTCACATGCGGCCCTTTGGCTGAATCCAAACTTCACAGAACATGTGAATCTTTGTTCTACAGGTTCCCCAACCCTGCTTAGTAGTCTAATCAGTAGGGATTTGGAGCATTTTTATATGATTATAAATTTTTTGATTTCTTCATTGGAAAAATGCTTGTTCATATCCTTTGACCACTTATCAATCGGGGAATGACATGTATTCTTATAGATTTGGCAAGATTCTTTATATATTTTAGAGAGATTTTGGATGAAGTTGCCACCTTCATAAAAGCAATGGATGAATAAATAAGGTATACAAATAGGATAAATTCTTTGAAAATAATACTTTTTCCAGTTCAGTGCTTCCTAAATGTATAAATAAATAGCATTTAGCTATATCTTAAAATACTAGCATTTAAGCCTTTGTGTACATAGACCCTTATTGCTGTGAAGTCACTGTTGTTTCCGTAAATGGCAACTGAAAATATTATTTTACTACAGAGTCTCTCCCATAATTGAAATATGAGAACTCTGTTCAATGTGTGTAGTATGGTTTTGTAAAGGAATAGATCTGAACTGTGAAAGGGAGGCAGCCTAATGTAGTGCAGAGGGTGTTGGACCTGGGATCGAGAAGACCTGAGTTCAAATCCTGCCCCATGTAGATCTCTAAAACTTATCTACCAAATTACAGAAAGGAGATAAAAATTGGAATGGTGACATTCTTATTTGTTTGATGTTTTAAAGAGGCCAGGAAAGAAATTTTGTTTTTCAGAAAGACTTTAGAGAAGTAGAGAATTATGATACCTCCACTCATTTGCAAATAAATTACTTTTATTACCAAAGAGTAAAAGTCAAATAAGAGAGAAAAATCATACAGACATTTGGACAAGGAGGTCTGATTAACAAAGGATTCCTGATTTGGGGAGTTAAGGGTCAGAAGGCTTTTATTTAAGTAATGAAGTCTGTAGGAACCAGAGAAAAATAGAAAATCAGTTGAATTGAAAAACTGCTGTCATAGCTGCAAGGTCTAAAAATGGGTGGCATAATAATCGTAAAATAATATAAAGTGTGTAATTGCTTCTCAACAGCTCTGGGCTTCAGACCTCTATGCTCTAGGGATTGTAGAAAGAAGAGGGAACAATTCCTCCTTGATTCTGACGTCCATCTGGGCAAACTAGGGTCAGGATAGCTGGATGGTGTAAGAGAGAGATGTCAAAGTCTCCCTCCTGAGTGCTGCTGAACCAGACTAAAATGTAATTAGGAAATGTTTAATAAAATAAAAATATAATACAACAGTTAACCTGTAGTTTTCTAAGTCAACATACAGCCTGCAGGGGATCCCTTTCTATTTTCGTTTGGCTCCAGTGGGATAATGGATAGTATGAAGGTTGTATTGTGTGTTCCAATCTCACTTCTGAATCAAACTCTCTCTTCCTCCTCCTCCCCTTCTACCAAACCCCTGCCCAATGTAAGAGTTTCTAGTGTGTTGGGGTTCAGAATTGTTTGAATGGCTAGACGCACAAAAAAATGGTTAATGTCTTGATGCCCCCTGAGATGGAGAACCTCAGGTTCCTGAGCTGTTTAACATTTTTATAAACAACTTGGAATTAGATAATGGGGTTGAACAGAGTGTGCACCAATACGACCTTTCTGTTTCTAGCAGACCTTGAATGACTTAGCATTGGGGAGGCTTGGTGTTTTAAGGACGACAAACAACCTGACTGCTTCCTGTCAGCCATGTGTGACTCAGCATTTTGGGACCTTCAGAGACAATGAAGTATTTCACTTTTTGACTCCTAAGCAGGAAGAGTCAAGGACTCCATGAATCTTTAAAGAAAAAAATTGACTTGCAGGAAGTTTGTGGGAAGAAAAACATGCTAGTGCATTGTTGGTGAAGCTATAAATCAGTACAACCATTTTGGAAATAACTGAAATTAGTCACATAGCATACCTAAAATGTCCATGCCTTTTTACCCAGGGATTCCATTGCTAAGCATATACCCCAAGGAGTTTCTCAATAAGAAGATAGAATTCATGTACAACAAAATATTTGTTGCCACTTTTTTTTTTGTGATCGCAAAAAATCAGAAATGAAGTAGATCCCCATCTATTAGGAGATGGCTAAACAAATTGTGGTACATTAATTTAATGTGATGTTACTGTTCTATAAGAAATGACAAATGTGACTAATACAGAGAAGTATGGAAAGACTTACGTGAACTGATATAGAATGAAGCAAGCAGAGCCAAGAAAGCAATATATATTGTCGAAAGCAATACAAATGGAAAGACCCACAACCACAAAATAACCAAAAGAGAGTGTTGCAAAATTGCAAAGAACAAGCATGGTTCTGAAGAAGAGATATGAGAAGGCACCTCCCCTCACTCTTTTGTAGAGGTACGAGGTCCACAGATGTAGAAAATCACATACATTTTTTAAAATTTGATTTTTTAATAAACCATAAAATTTAAATAGTCAAATAAAAAGAAACAAAAATAGATACTTAAGTCAAGTACTAATCTCTGTCTTTGTATTACAGCATCCACATGTGGTTCAGTGGAAATATAAATGGTGTTTTATTTCTCTATAGGTTTTGATGATGAAAATGAAGACAAACAGCTAAGACTCTATGCAGTGTTAGCTCACTAGAAATAGAAAATACATTTTATCCGCAGGAATTTCTGTAGGTCATGAGCAAAGTGCACTATGGAATACTCTGATTAATCTTAAAATTTTATAGGATTGGTTATTATGGTAACTGTAATCAAAGGGACCATCTTTTGACTCACTTCTTAAAGAGGCCTGTTCACTGGATGGGCGTTACCTCACTCAAAGTGAGAATCTGAAAAGACCTTAAAGGGCCAAGGTCTCCCATTGCATCCTGGGCCATCTCCAGTCATCCTGATGAATATCTGGCCACTGGACGCAGGTGGCTCAGGAGGAGAAAGTGAGGCTGGTGACCTTGCACAGCCCTCCCTCACTCAAAACAAAGCCAACTGCAAGGCATGTCATCATCTCCCTGATGTCATGGTCCTCTTTGAGAAGGAAGCAACAGAGACTTGGCTTCCAGAGGATTATAGGACTGGATTGCTGGGGTACATGCATTTTAGGCTTCTCAATATATTGGCTGATTATGTTGATTCTACCCTCCCCCTTCCTTTTGCTTCCTTTTTTACTTAAAAAAATAATATTTATTAAAAGATGACTCTGGGGAGGGGGAAAGGGATACTAGAAGAAATTATGGTGATGTCAAAAAAGCAAAAGAACATCAATAAAAACATTTTTTAAACTTTTTAAAGGAATGATTCTATCCCTGGTCTTTCTTTCATTAGCCCTAAGTAGCATCATGTGAAAGCTCATCTGTCCATCCCAAGATGGGTGTGTCTGGGCTTGGAGGCTGCTTTGTGAATTGAAGAAGTTCACTGCGTGGAGCTGACTTGGTGGAAGGAGAGGATATCCTAGGCAGGGAAGGGGCTTAACCCCTGGCTTGGTTTGCCAGGGATTTAGAGAGAGACAGTATAGAGCTGAGGTGAAATATGAAATGCTTAGCTAGCGTCCTATAAATGCCTCTATGTTCAGATGGCTTTAAGTAGCAGCCTTCCAGCAGAGTACGCGTGATGCGAGTTAATACTATCGCTCCCTTGTTTTTTTCTGTCAGATGCCTGCTGTCTTGGGTGTGTGTGTGTTGCTTATTTAGCATTTCTTTTGTGTATAGGAAATAAATGACTATCCCATATTGAGTCCCTTTCTACTTGCCCTTTTGAGAGGCCCTGGGCATGAACCATAACCTGAGTTACAAAAATAGTCACTAACATTCATATGCCAGATACTGTGCTTTATAATGATTTTCTCATGTGGTCCTCACAACAACCCTGAGAGGTAAGTGCTATTAGGAGTCCCATTTTGCAGTTGAGGAAACTGAGACAAATAGTGGTTAAGTGACTTCCTTGCTCAAAGTAACATACTTAGTAAATGTCTGAGGCTGGATTTGAACACAGGTCTTTTGACTCCAGGCCCCACACTCCATCCACTGTACCTCCTTGGATCCACTGCCAAAAGCTAAAAATTCACTGTTTCACAAAACATTCATTGTAACTCATCTGTAAAATGAGACGGCTGGTAGCACGGTGGGTAGAATACTTATAATTATTGTTATTCTATCTCTAAATCTGTGATTCTCTGATGATTACTCTCTTTGTGAACTTGGGTAAGTCATGACCTCCCTGGGCTTCAAATCTTCATCTGTAAAATGAGGGGGTTGGACTAGGTGATCTCTGAGGTCACTTCCAGCTGTAGCTTCATGATCCTCCAGTGGATGGAAGTTACAAGATTTAGGCATGATATAAGAAAAAATTTCTTAACACTTGTCCAAAAGTGGAATGGTGGTATGTACCAGGCCTGACTCAGGATGGTTTGGTAGTTCAGATTCAGGCCTGGAATGAAACGAGACACTTGTGTCATCTAGCAGCTAACAAAAAGAATTTTACTTAGCTATAACATAGAAAGGATGTTCAGTGAGGATATATCATTGAGGCATTTGGGATCAGCTTCCCTGTCTCTGTGTTGGCCATTCTGGTGAGTAAACCTGAGGGAGGAGCTCCTGACTTCTTATGGTTTGATTTGTCCCCTTGGAAAATTGTCTCCATAGTGCTTTGAACACCTTTTAAAGAAAAAACTAGCCTAACCTGCATGAATAGGACCTTAGGATACCATTCCTACCACCAGTGGGTTCCTCAGGTCTTTCTTGGATATGTTGTAGAATTTGTTTTCCAGTACTGGTAGGGGTAGGCTCTGAGGCCTTTTCCAGCTCAGAAATTCTATGATCAGAAGTATAGGCTCTTCGACTATAAATTCCTTTTTTAAAAACTACAAAACAAAATTGTTACCTACCTTGGTTGGCATTGTTGCCTACCTAGATGACCCAAATCATACTCTGTGCTGTTGCCCCTCAAACAATTGTCTCTTTCTTATGCTTCTTTGATACTTCATATTTATTACTTTGGGGGATGGTAGAAGACAAGTGTGGAATTTGTTTTGAGATACATAGTTTGAGGGAGATAAAACTTGTAGACTGTCATCTCTTATCTGTAGGAAAGGCTACAATCCACCCATTCTATCAAAAGATAGATGGATAAAAAGAATACTCATTCAATTTCAGAAGACTCTTTAATCACACTTTAGTGCAGTCAATGACTTGCAATTCTGTTTTTCTTCTATTTTTTGTTTTTGCTTTTTTGAGAGCTGGTCATCCTATCTCTCCCAGGCTGGAAATACAATGATCACTGATGGGCCCAACCCCACTGTTGAACAATGGGAGTTTTGACCTTCCCGTTTGGAACCTGGGTTGGTTCAGGAGAGCCTGGTGGCCTTCCATACCCAGAGCCTCATCCTATTGTTGCCAGACATAGTGTGAACACCATTTTGGCCTTAGTTCGACTGTGGCTCAGAACTCCATCCCTCTCAGCCTTCCCAGTAGCAGGCATTCCAGGTGTTGCTATCACACCTGACTGTTTTCTTTCTAAATCCTTTCTGCCAATAAGTCTGCTTTCTCTCATCCTAGTCTCAACGCAAATGAAATTAACTCCTTCTGTTCCTGGCATTTTACTAGACACTCTGAAGATGTCAACCAAGACAAATATGACTGGGAAAAGAGATGGGATGATCATGTAGTGAGAGATAACAGATGAACTGTCTGAGCGGCACACTGTAGCCATATGATATTGGAACACTCAGAAAAAGATTTCTAGCCTGTTGGGTAGATTCTAGCTTTGACGCTTCCTGGCAGTCTCTTACTCACTGTAATCTTCAGTCTCTTCATCTATACATTGGATGTGATCATAACTTATCTCAAGATTGTTGTCAGAAAAGAGCTTAAAGGATATCCTTTCGGAAGGATTTGTAGAAAGACACGGACAAGAATCACACAATAACAATTGATGACTGTAATTGTACGTACTGGGTACATGAGATATACCCGGTACACTGGAATATGAGAGCTCACGAAGGAAGAAGACATAGTGCCTCTTCAAGAAACTTACAGTATCATAGGGGGTAAGATGACCCATATAAAGGTAAATATCAAAACCTTCAATAGGAAAAAGAGTTGGCTCTGAGTAATGAGGACCCAGGACTATTCCCAAGGCTGGCACCCTTATTCACATGCCACAAACACACTGCTTTTCTAAACACATTGAACTGAGTGAGGTCCTGCAGCTATTGTGCTGAGGCAAGAGACTTGGCAAGGGACCAAAGCTTTCTAGTGGAGGAGTCCAAAGTCTCCCATGACTGAAATAAAGTGAGAGGGGGAGAATCGACTTGTTTGTATTTCAGCTGGGACTAGGATGGGAAATCCTATTCCTCAGTTAGGATTTTTACTCTGGGTATTATAAGGGGCGGGGGGAGGGAAGGCTCAAGAGGAATACTTAATGAATAGCTATTTCCTTCAAACACTCCAAAGCTAGCACCTCTTGGGAATATAACAATCCCAACAATAATTATTAACATGGTGCTTCAAGGTTTCCAAAGCACTTCATACATATTACCTTACTTGATTCTCACAACAACCCTGAGGCTTAGGTATTATTACATTTTACAGATGAGGAAACTGAGCGATGTTAAATGGTACTCAGGGTCATAGAGCCACTAACTGTCTGAGGAAAGGTTTGAACTAAGGTCTTCATGGTCCCAAGTCCAGTGCTTATCTTGGACACTAAACCAAACAGCCAGCTAACCTACCCTAAGGTTATCCTGAGCTAAGAGATCATTAACACATAAACTACATGGTGGAGGTGAGGAGGGGGAAGAGAGCATAAAAGAGTAACTTCCAAATTTAATATTTGAAACCCAGGATTTCTGTTGCCTTTGTAATTCAAGATGAAAAGATCCGAATGTCTGATGAACTGGGAATTCAGATATCTCTTGCTTATGCTGTCAAAACTCATTGTGTATAGGGAGATGCCTGGCACCTCAATTGGTTGACTCAGTTACCAAAAGCAGTAATAACAGATAATGATAACTAACATTTATGTCATGCTTACTGTGTGTCAGGCACTGTACTAAGAGCTTTCCAATTATTATCTCATTTTCTTAAAACAACCCTGAGACGTAGCGGTATTATTATCCCCATTTTAGAGATGAGGGAACTGTGGCAAATAGAGGTTGAACAACTCACCCAACGTCACATAGCAGGTAAGTGTCTGAGGCTGGATTTGAATTCAGATCTTCCCAACTGGGACACATAGCTGCGCCATAGGAGGAATCTGCACTAAGAACCTATTCCAATGTTTGCTATGGTCCTGGGATTACAAAAGTTGGTCTTGGTGGATAGTGTTGACACTCACTAGTGTGTCTCCATGGGGTACGTCACTTAACCTCTCTGGGCTTCGGTTTACTCCTAAGTAAAAGAGATGACAATGATGCCTGTAGTACCTATTTCCCAGGGCAGTTGTGTGGCCCAGATGAGATAATCAATGTTTTTGCAAACTTTAAAGTGCCGTGTAAATGTTAGCTATTATTACCATTATGTAGGAAGTAGGTGCCAAGAGGATGTGTGCCAAAAAGACCTTAAAGGAATTGGGTCACCCCTCCCTTCCTGGCTGTACTGGCCAGAACAGGGCTTGAGTCCTCAATGCAGCATGGGAGTCAGTGGTGGTCCTGATTGCTGGGAGGAGTGCCGATAGGATCCTGGGCCAAGCTGGGAACTGCAGGAACTAGACGGATGGGGCACCCAACTAAGAGAGGGTGGCAGCAACATGGAGCCAAGATAAAGGCAATGGATTCTGGAGCAAGGCAGTGAGCCGATTTCATGGGGAAGCAGGCGAGCAGTGAAGGAGAAATATAACTGACGCTAGATGTGCTCAAGGAACTGTGTGCGAGGCAGGAGCTTGAGTAATTGTCGCCCTGAGTTTAGGTAGAGGGGCAGACCTTGAAAGAAGGAACAGATAAGTGCTCCCTGAGAGATGGGCCATTTTTATTTCCTTTTATTATTACTCCCAAAAGTAATAATAATAATAAGGGTAGCTAATATTTTTGTAGCACTTACTGCCAAGTGCTTTACAATTATCTTCTCACTTTCTTACATCCACTTGGAGAGGCAGGTGCTTTTATCCCTATTTTACAAATGAGGAAACTTGCAAGTAGAGGTTAAATAACTTGCCCAGGGTCATGCAGCTAGTCAATGTATAGTAATAAAGCCAGATTTGTGTAATAATAGAACCAAATCCAGATGCAAGTTCTTAATAAACCTGTTGAAAACAGTGTAGAGTGCTTACAAGGGCCAGGGAGGGCTCAGAGGCAGTGATAGTAACAGCTAATATTTACAACATGCTTTAGAATTTACAGAACACTTTACAGAAATGATCTTTTTTGGGCCTCACTTCCTTATGAAGAAGGCACTATTATTGAGGCTGAAAAGATAAGGTACTAACTAGCCTACTGCCACACAGTTACTAATCTGAGGGAAGATTTGAACTCCCAACTTCCAGGCTCTAAGTCCAGCACCACTGTGGCACTAGCTGCCTAATGTTCCCTTCGTTTCCCTGGATAGGTTCAAGATGAGCCACGCCAAAGTTATTAAGATGTTTTCAATATTAAAACCAATACTTTGTTAAATTAAATTTAATTTAAATTAAAACCAATATTAAATTAAATTTAAATTAAAACCAATATTTTGGCTTGTATAAGCCAAAATAAGAAATAATAACAATGAAAAACTAGTGATTATAATAACTAACACTCATGTAACACTTTGAAGGTTTGCAAAGCCTTCCTTCACAACAACTTTGTGAGATCAGTCACGCAGGTATTATTCCCATTTTATTGATGTGAAAACATCCTCAGAATGCTTAACTGATTTGTCCGAGATCCTCTAGCTGGTAAATATTTAAGAGAGAGTTCAAATCCAGATGTCGCATTCCACACTACAGCCACTAGAAGTTCTGGCAGGTCCTATCAAGCTGAAAAGGCTTTGGAAATGGGCCAGGCAGTAGACTGTCATCTAAGGGCGGACTAGCTAAGCTAAGTTCATCACCAGAATGATGGACACCATATGATGAATATTGTTGGCCATGGTGTCTCATTAAATTGTCTCCTAAGATGAGGAAGGCTCAGGATTGGAAATATGTATGTCCTCCATCTATTTCTATTATCCTTGTCTTTCTCTAACATCTGTCTAACTCTGTCTATCATCTGTTTCTACCTTTATTTCTGTGTTTACCAGGATCACCATGCCCTTACTCTGTGCCTCTCCCAATCTTTTTTCTTTTTTTTTTTAGTGGGGATGGCAGTAAAGGTAATGGTGGCGGTAGAGAAGCAAACCTGAAGTTACAGAGTGTGGCAAAGTCCTAAAAGTCACTCCTGAGAGTTGGTGTGACTTTTTTTCTTGGAGATGAATCCCATTATTTGAAAGCCCTGCCTGTTCTCCTCCTCCACTGAACAACCTCTGGATTTCTCTTGTGCTCTTTCTTGTCCTACCCTGTATTGTGCTTGTTTGTATGGTGTTGTATCCTCCCTCTTAGACTGTAAGGTCCTTGAGGGCAGGGTGGTATCAGCTTTTTTCTTTGTACTCTATGCTAGTCAGGCTGGCACAGTGAATAGTCCTGGGCTGTGAGTCAGGAAGATGCGAGTTCAAATCTCACCTCAGACATTCACTAGCTGTGTTACCCTGGGCAAATCACTTAAACTCTGTTTACCTCAGTTTTCTAATCTGTAAAATTCATAGCTCTTCTCTCCCAGGGTTGTTGTGAGGATCAAATGAGATCAAACTTACCAAGCTCTCAATACGGTGCCTCATGTGCAGTAAGTGCTACGTAAATGTGAGCCGTTATTATTAGGCTTGGTGATTTTAAGGCATCTAGGCACACTAATTGCAGGATGACCTGATAGCAGACAAAGTGATTTAGCGACTATCTTCACTCATACACAGTCATGCCTAGGTTCCCTGTTTGACCTGGCCTTTTCACTTGGAAAATGAAGATGCAAAGTAGGTGAACTCCAGGAAACCAGCTCCGTCCAGGTAGCTGACGCCCTCTGGATGGTGTGCAGATATGAGCATCCTGGGCAGCTTTATACTGAGGCAGACACAGCACTGGGTGCTGAAGGCTGTATTACAAGTGCACCAATCTTAGGATAAGCAGCTAATCCCAGTAGAGGAGAGAGTTCTTTTAGGAACCACAGCTGCACATGTGGATATTCTCCAGTCACTTTGGGCATTTCTCCCTTCATCTCCCATCTCCCTCTTCAGGGTGGAGGGAATAATCTTACCAGTCTGCATCATACCTATAGCCTATCACTGTGCCATCTACGTAATAGGTGCTTGATAAATGTGGAACTGAATTCGTTGTTTTGGAGGTAGGTAACATAGTTTTGACCAGTCCCAGGAAATAGGGGAGTTGGTCAAGTTGAGTTGTCAGCAAGCATTTATCAAGTGTGTGCCAACTATGTGCTAGGTAGTATGCTAAACACTGGAGATAAAAAGAAAGACAAAACCCAGCCTTGCCCTGAGAGTGCTCGTGATTCAGTGGGGGAGACAATATGCAAAGAACTCTGTACAAACAAAATATGTACAGGATAAATTGGAGATAATCTCCGAGGAAAGGCAGTAGCATTAAGGAGGACCAGGAAATGATTCTTGCTGAAGGTAGGATTTTAGTTGAGATTTGAAGGAAGCCCAGAGGCAGAAGATAAGGAGTTTAAAAGCCCTTCCTTGTTAATGTCAGCTTTAAAAGAATGTGATAGCGATTATTATTTTTAAAGCATTTTTGATGACTATCTTAATGTAATTGGCTTCCTTTATAACCTTATCTATTTTATTTTACGTATTTAAAAATATTATTCTGGGAAGGAGTTCATAGGCTTGGTCAGACTGCCAGAGAGGTCCACGATACTAAAACAAAAGTGAGGCTGAATTCAGCCATGTGTCAGGACATGGACAAGGTCAAGAAGGCAGGTACATTCCTGAGGTTCAGCAGCTAGTAGGAACACAAGATATACCCTTTCCTTCTTTCAAACTAATTTTCGAAACCCGTTCATTTGGAGAATTGGAGTGTGTGCGTGTGTGTGCGCGTGTGTGTAATGGGGAGACTGTTGTTGATATGCGTACACGCAGATGAGAAAGGGCACTGTTGTGTCCCAGGTAACTGTTTTGTTCAGTTTGTTAAAAATTCCCAACTATTTCCAGGTCATCGAACAGCTGGCTAACCTGAGCTAGGGCCTAATGCTGGTCTCACGCAAGGGAAAATGGAACATTTTGAGGTTGCAGAGTAACATTTCCCTGTCTAGTATGACAGAGCAACATTTCCTGACACTGACCAAGAGCAGAATCCTACTCCCAAGGTCCCAGCACCCTGCAGCCAGTGATGTCATCTTTGCCAGAGAAACAAAGGTGGGGGTGAGTCCTGGGACTTGTCACTCCTTCCTCTGGCTCTGGAAGAGGTTAATAAAGGGCACTGAGTACAGCTATTATCCCTAATAAGTCCCTGTTTCCATAGCAGTGGGGTCTAACCTGAGTTATAACTAGGAGTTCCATTCACTGGGGCACATTGTTTATTAAAGGTGGAGGATAGAGTATGGGGAAGAAATCTGTCCTTCAAAGGTTATGAATTCTCTTTTAGACTAGGTGAAAATTCCCCTTCCATGCTACCACTTACCAAGTCTTCTTCCTTATCCACTTTCTCCTCTATCTCAGGACACATTTCTGGCTCTTTTCTTCTGCATCACCTGGACCAAATCTTCTATTAAATTTCCCTTTGTCTTAAATATCTTCATCGTACCATCTTTTTGCACTTAGAGAAAACTGGTTCCTCTCAGGAAGAGCTGAATTCCTGACCACTCTCTGCAGTGCTGAATGTTCCTTCTTTCATATTTCTGATATAATAGGCCAGGATGAGGAGAAGATATATTCTTTGCCCTTCATTACTATTTTTAGACCCTCTCTATAACACCATCACTTAGCAACTTCTCCTTGGAAGATCACTCTTCCTCCATCTGTCACTCTATCTATATCCTGGCTGTTGTTACCTGTTAGTTCTCAGCATGAGCTGCCTGGGGCAGCTAGGTGGTGCAGTGGATAGAGCACCAGGGCAGGAGTCAGGAGGACCTGAGTTCAAATGTCACCTCAGACACTTGACACTCAACACTTACTAGCTATGTGACCTTGGGCAAGTCACAACCCCAATTGCCTCATCCTGGGTCATCTCCAGTCATCCTAATGAATATCTGGTCACTGGATTCAGATTGCTCTGGAAGAGAAGTGAGGCTGGTGACCTGCACAGTCTGCACTCAAAACAAAGTCAAGTGCATATCATTATTTCTCTGATGGCATGGTCTTCTTCGGCAACAAAGGACGAACACACCTATTAGTTCTCAGGCAATTTTTCCTCCTTTCTTAAGTTCAGTACCTGGTTCAGTCTTGCACTTCAACCTATACCTTCACACATAGGAACTTTCCATTTCTGACGTTCCTCCCAAATACCCTGCCCTTCCCCCCTCCATTAACTGATTCCCAAGCTACCTTTCCTTAGAAAATCACATCTCCACCTGCCTATTGTTCCTGGGATGATGGAGAGCTATACTGCCACTCTCATTAGGAAGCACTTGGCTAAGAGTAGCCTTTTTACTTGCTCCCCACTTCTCTCCCCAAAAGACCCAATTCCTATTCCCAGGAGACCCTTGGGCCCTGAAATACACCCCCATCTCCACCCTGTTCTCTTCTTATCTCTACCATCCTAATTCTTATCCCTCTCAGGCCTGCTTTCTTTCTTCTATGGGTATGAGTCAATGGAAGACCTCAAGGGACTGAGACCAAGGTCTGTAACTTGCAGTGTAGCACCTTCCCTTTCCCCTTAGATGTCAGTGCATAGGGTAGCTGCCCACTCTTAGTTACAGCAATGAGTAGAAAATATCTTTACAAGGCCAAGTTCCACATTGTCCTCTTTTGATGGAATATAAACTCCTTTAGAGCAAGGGCTGGTGATTTTTGAAGGGGGGGGGGAAGGGAGGGTGTCTTTTCTCCAGTGCCAAGCAGAATGCCCAATACGTAACACTATATTATAGTGACTGGGGCATTGGGTATAAAAAGTGCTTAGGGGAGCTAAATTTGTATGTGCTCTGTAGCTAGATGTGGCTGTTTATTAAAGGGTCTAGGGAATCCAGGGGAATATATTTAGCAAGTTTAACCAAAGCAATTCTTTCATCTTAGTGGATAATATCTAAATAGTTAATTTAGTCAACACTTAAATATTTGAAAGATGAGAAATGGAAAAAAAAGCAGTAACTGCAAAACTGTATGTTGTGTCCAAGGCAACCGTTTTATTTAGTTTGGGGGAATGCCAGAGCATTTCCAGGTCACCAAACAGCTCACTAACCTGAGCCAGGGGCCCATGGAGCTCCAGGAATGTTTAAAGCCAGTCTACCTGTGCAAGCAAACGCCTGGGATACCAATTGGTGACACTGCCTGGGTGTACAGCATTGAATTGACTTGGTTGAACCCACTGTAATAAAAGCATCTGTGTTTAAGTGACCCATTGGACTGGTCACAGAAGACCTTAGCACTAATTCCAAAGAGTGAGTAAATGTGGGGGTGTAGCCTTCATCTCCTACAGAGGCCCCAGGATAGTAGAGCTGCAAGGGAACAGGGGAGCTGGCATTATTATCCTCCTCATGGGTTCAGTTTCCAAGTGGAAAAAGATAAAAGCTCATTCTTCATACATGATGGCAGAGCGTAACTTACCGGGTGTCTTCTAACCCAGGTCGACCATGAACTCATATTCGGAAAATGAAACTCAAGTCCAGAAAGTAGATGGTGACTTCCATAACAAATGAAAAAAGTCATGAATGTACAAAAAGAGATGCTGTTTCATCCCAGAATTCTGTTTGGAAGTATATTAGTAGAGAATGGTGCTTTCATATTTGAGAATACTTAGGATTCTCTTGCTCTATATTTGCTACTCTTATTGAGAGACCATCTTATTTTCTGATATTGGTTTAGGGAGGTTGGAGACCTGTGAATTCTTGTAGCATTGAAGGGATCAGAAATCACCATGAGAATGGGCTGTTTCTTAGGATAAGAAAACATCTTCCAAAATATGCAAAATGTAATATATAATATATGTATATACATATACATATATGATGTAATCTCCTCTTATGCTTTTTACACAAATTTTAACTCAACTCAGTGATGAATGCATGTGCCTAAAACAAAAAATGGAAATGTCTGCCTTCTAGGATGAAGATGAAGTGAAGGTGGAAATTGTTGTCTGTCATAGGATTCCATTTAAAAGTGGAATATTCAATTGATTGGAGAGAGGTATACAGCAAATTACTTTGTAACCGTACAGAACACATGAATATAATCATGTTGGTTTTCTTATCTTAATAGTGGCATCAAATTCACCTATTAAATGCAACCAAATCAGCGGAAATTTTCCTTTAGGTCAGACAATTTCAGACAATTTATTAAAAGAGCAGATCCACTCTTCTCCCAGGTTCTAGTGTTCAGCAGACTGATGGACTCATGGCTGGTGCTTATATTAAACAGTTGTGTGCTCTTTTTAGGAAATTATCTTGCTAGCCTTCATGTTATTTCTTGATTCCACATTTTCCACGTTGCATTTTGAACTTAAAGGTTCCTCCCTTAAAATTCATGGTTTTAGGTCCCTGATTCAAGATCCTAGATTATCAGGTCTGAACCTAGTGGAGTTCAGGAACTTTATTTATTTTTAATATTTTGATAAATGTATTTGAATATAATTGGTTTCTTTTGTGATCCTATGTATTTTATTTTATTCATTTGAAAACATTATTCTGAGGAGTCCATCAAAATTAAGAACCCTATTGTAGATTGCTGAATTATTAGTAATTCTTATTTGGGTCACCACCTGAACCCAGGACTACTTGAAGGTCGGTTCTCCATCTATTACAATAAATTGCCCTAAAGTAGTGATGTCACATAAATAGAAATGGGTCCTCCAAAGCTCCGTATTGACTTATAAAACCACAAATTAATATGGCTTATATTGTGTTTTTATTTATTTTGTTAAACATTTCCCAGTTACATTTTAATCTGATTCTGGTTGAGTCTTCCTGCTGCTTCCTGAATTTGATGTGTCTGCCTTAAGCCAGATATTCCCCTAGTAGAAGCAGTGATGTATATAGC
The DNA here is from genome assembly GCF_028372415.1 of Notamacropus eugenii. Lineage (NCBI taxonomy): Eukaryota > Metazoa > Chordata > Mammalia > Diprotodontia > Macropodidae > Notamacropus > Notamacropus eugenii. The sequence goes on along the minus strand of NC_092878.1, from coordinate 2,008,953 downwards.
TATGTTCAAATCACACCAGTCTTAGGATAGGTGATGACTTTCAACATACAGGACTTTGGTGTCCTTTAATGTGCCCAGAGGTGCATCCTTAGGGAGAGGAGACCACCAACTGTTGCCTAATAATGAGGGCATCTCGCTGTGTACCCCTTGTGAATGCCCACTGCTTGTGTTCCCTCCCCTTAGAAGGAAGAATCTTGTCAACTAAGCTTTGTTTTTTGACCTGTGAAGAAGAGATAAGGTTGTCCAAACCCTCCAGAAGGGAATGCTACGTAGGTTTAGTCTATTTAAATCTTGGTTCTTTTGACTTTCTATGTAAGAAAAATTGTCCTGAGAGAATATTGGAAATAGTGGATAGAAGGGCTAGCCTTGGAACCAGGTAGACCTGGCCCTTAAGCTGTGCTTTTTGACATATTAACCACTTGGGGATGATGGACAATTCATTTGCCCTCTCCATGTAATTCTCTATGATTAGGCAGAATGATACAGAGGACGGTGATTCAAGTGCTTCTGGAGAAAGAGGGTATGAATTCAAATTTGTTAGACAAAGTACTTAAGCTTCCTGCGCCTCCATTTCCTTATCTGTAAAATGAGTCATACTGAACTACATGGCTTCCTGGAACCCTTCCTAGACCTAGGTACCATAAGGACCTCAAAAGTGCCCAGGTGTATAAATGGAGGGAGGCAGCTAGGTGGCACAGTGGATAGAGCATTAGGTTTGGAATCAGGAAGACTCATCTTCCTGAGTTCAGATCTGGCCTCAGACACTTCCTGGCAGTGTGACCCTGGACAAGTCACTTAATGCTGTTTGCCTTGGTTCTTCATATATATAACGAGCTGGAGAAGGAAATGGCAAACTACTTAAGTATCCTTGACAAGTAACACCCCTCCCCCAAAGGGTTCAAGAAGAATGAGAAAACAAATAAATGGAGGGAGTTCCCACACCAAAGAAATGACAGATCCAAACCAAAAAATAATTCTTCATTTGTTATCCCTTCTTGGCTTTGATTTTTATCTTTATAAAAAGAGTAGGAAGTATACAAAGAACCAAGGAAACAGTTCAGCAGTTTTAGATGGTCTGACCCTATTGCTAAGTGAAAACTCAAAGCAGATGTCTTAACTTGCTGTTTAGCAATCATTCTCATGGTCTTAAGTAATGGGCAAAGGCTCGGACATCCGTGGTCCTATTCTTTTAAAGCATGGGCCTAGCCTCTTTCACAAATGCCTTTTCAATGAAGAATGATGCAGAAGGTGCTGTTGTTAGTAATGGAACGTTTAATACCTAGAAGAGACCTTTACTTCAGTTCTTAAGTTTACAGACACAACTTGAGGCCCAGAGAGGTTGTGACTTCCTCAAGGTCACCCAGCTAACTGTAAGGCATTTTTAGAATCACTAAGTCAGGCATGCAAATAGGTCTCTGTTGAGGCAGGGATTGTAAGCGGGTGCCATGGGAAAGGCTAGAAGCTTGTTTCCGGCAGCTTCCACAGATGCCAGTTGGCTGAACTTCATTGACCTTTGCTCCCTGGTGGCAAGGTGAAACAGAACCGCTCTCAATACCTGTGCAAGCAGCAAGTACTGTGCCTCAATTCCTCCTTCGTGATCAAAGGCCAGGACAATTCTTGAGAACATGGGAGCAAGAGGATGTGTCAGCATTTCCATTACCTCTGTCCCTCCCTGCTCCATTTCAGTTTTAAAAAATGATATTCTAGAGGCTGAAAATCTCTCTTGGTTAAAAAAAAATTCAACACCTGCACAATGTTGTTTTTCACTGAAGTGTTTCATAGACTTTGACAATGGGAGCAATTCAAGTCTGACTCGTTGGCATCTGGGCCATTGCTGTTTTGGCTCATGTTGCCACCAAGACCTCCCACAAGTCATCCATCCATGCACGGGTACTGCTACCAGAGACAGACTACACGGCTGGTTTGGATCAGGATCTGAAACAGTGTGCTCATTCTTGTTCCAAGGAACAGAGAGCGGGGCATGTGTTCTGACATCTGGATTTCTCTCCTGTCATTTCCACTGCTCTTATTGTGGGGAAGCATCTCGTGGCAGGTGGTTCTTGTTTCTGAATCATAATCACAAGTTCCTCTTTTGTTCAAAGGGCTGTTTAGTTTAATGGACCCCCCAAAATGGCGCTGTGAAACTTAGGAAGGTCCAGAGTGAAGGGAAGAGATTCCTCCTGCTTGATTTTCACTTGGGCATGAGTGTAAACCCTTACTGGTTGTGTGCCTGGGTCAGGTAGAGTTTCCTTGAACCATAGCTGATTAGCCACACAGATATGAGATGTGTGTACCTCTTGGGGGCATTACCTCTCATTAGGGACTATGGACATATACTCCTGAAATTGTTCCCCATGGATTCTACAACATCTGAAATAGGCAAGCTCTCGTCCCCCTGCCAAAGTAATGAAAGCATGTTTACTTCCCATGTTCCCGTGGCAAGTCTGTGATCTATACGCTAACTCACCAAGTTGCTTGGGGGCTTGGGCCAGGGTGGGGAATACATTTTCTGGTATTGGAAAGCTACATTTCCTTAAATTTCTAGGTTATTATTATTATTTTTTAAAAACCTGCACACCCAGAAGGAGACATTTAAAAGCCAGGTTCTGTTTCAGTTTCTCTTCCCTCTTTACCTCCTGAACTCATCACCTTTCACATGCTTGGAGAAGCTGAAACGGGGACCTCCCTTGATTTTGTTTCAGTCCAACAGAGTCGCTCTCCTGCTTGGGATATGTTATCAGCTGTCCTTAAGGAGACTTGGAGATGCCATTTATTTCAAGCATTTGCAAACAAACAGACATACGTTAAAATCCAACCTCAGGGAGCTCCGTGGAGCACACCTGGACTCCAAAGGAAGCTAGCATCTGGTGGATGAACAAGACGGAGAAGTGACACATGTTACAGGGTTCTTGTTGCATTGTTGTTGTTGTCGCTGTTGTGTCTCATCAGAGACACTCAGTGACTGTCATTTTAAATCAAGAAAGAGGAAACGGAAAAAATTCAAAGAATTTTTTCCTCCAGCAATTTGTTGACTCCATCACAGATCTTTTTGAGGTTGAGTCGGCATTCTCCATCCAGGCTATAGAGGGCAGAGAGGAATTCCACATCTGCAAAGTGATTGAAGACATGGTTGATGCGTCCATGGGTCCTGGCAGTCAGGTGCCTCCCCACCAGTTCATGCACCAGGTCTTTACACTCATTCAGGAGTTGGGAAAGCACATTCTTATCAAAAGTGTACTCTACCTCATAGAAGCTCACAATGGTCATGGCTGTCTGATTCAGCTTCTTCCTGAGTTTCTCCACGATCTCCATCTCCTCTTGGTTGAACTGATTGTTTCGGTAGAGGATCCCAATTTTGATAGCCACTTTAATTAAGTCTTTCATGATTCTATGGGCTTCCTTCTTGTTGCGAGTGTGTTCTTTGGTGACTTTGTAGAGCTCATCAAAGATCTCACTGCTGGTGTCATCAATGAGCATATTGGCCACGGTTTTACTAGCTAGTTTGCTCAGAATTTTCTTCTGTGCTTGAAGGGCAAGGTTCTTTGAGCTAAATAAGTCAGGGCCTACAGAAAAAGAGAAAAAATTAGATTAGACTAAGCTATTCTCTGCAAGAGTAATAAAACATGCTAACCCAACTCTTTTTCATCCAGCAGTGGTTGATTTTCTATAGTGAAGGGGGGTGATTGGGATGTTGTTTAAAAACAAAACCTCCCCCCCTTTATTATTTAATATTTCCCAGTGGAAATTCTGTTCTCCAGTCAATCCAGTCCTCTCGCATATACGATATCTCTAAGCTTTTCAAACTTTGCTCATACTGTTTTCCATCCCAATCATATTTGGAATGTTTTCTCCCCTTTGCTACCCAAATTGTAACTTTAAGGACCCAGCTCACATCCCCCCTCTTCCACAATATTTTTGAGTTTGGCCCATAATTGTTCATCTGTATTACCCTTATTTCTCTACATAGATTAGATCATTGAGAGCAGGGATAATTTATTTTACTGTTTTTATATCCCCAGAAAGCCTAGCACAGAACTGGATACAGAACGAATGTTCAATAAACGTATGTTGATTGAATGATACCTCACCAATTTTCAGCGATTCAGAATCTGGTCACTGACACCTAATGAAACCTGGACATAATATGTGCTTAATAAATGTGTGATTCCTTCTTGGTGACCAGGACTTTCTACATCAATGAGAATCACTTCAGTGGATTACGGTGAAATATGGGAAATATACTCAAGTGGTGCTAGTGAACATGAATCAATTTGTTCTTGGTAATTCAGAAGGCTCTTTGGGATCTTGAAGTGCTTTGGGAGTCACTGTTTGAAAATCAATTTTCAATTTAATTGAACTTAGATATTCACTGAGACCCTACAAGGGATAAAGAGCGATGGGGAAACAAATATGAGGAAGGAACAGTCTGGGCCTTCAAGGAACTTACAACCGATTTGGAGAGACATGACACATAACATACATAACTCTAACTCAAGGTAGAAAGAAATAAGAGAAGAATGCAGATTTGCAGGAGTTTGGTATATTATATAGATGTGCAGAAGGGGCAGTAAAAGGAGACAGTTAATTTTACAAGTGAGGAAACTGAAGCCTGAAGAGATGGCTCACTCAAGCTCACACAGTGGCCACAGTGGGGAAGAACCCAGGTTCACTGACTCCCAGCTCTATCTACTACACCTTGTTGTCACTAACCTGTACAGCAAGTCTCTTATTCAAACAAGATTTTTTACAGTACTACCATGGTCTGCCATAGTCTCTCCTTCCTATCACAGTATCATAGATTTAGAGCTACAAGGGGCTTCCTAAGTCCCTAGGTCCCACCTCCTCATTTATAGATAAGTCTCAGAGAAGTCAAGCAACTTGCCCAGGGTCACACAATTTTTAAGTGCCTGTTGCAGGATTAGAACTCAAATCCAACAAATGCCAAGCCTAGCACTGTATCCACCATGCCACTCTGACTTGGCAACCAGTCTTTGCTCTGGAGACAGTGTCCCATTTATTTGTCTTTGACTACATTTCTGCAACGCCAGTCATAGCAATCTTTATTTGCTATTTGTGTCTAAAAAGAGGAATGTGAGTATTTTAGCTCTACTTTTCTACTGCTTCCCACTTCTGTCCCACATGGGGGAGAAGGAGGGAGAAAAAGGGGTTTTGTCAGATCCAGTATGACTATATTGTTGGATCTTCAATTATACTAGCAAATCACCTCCTGACCACCTTGAGTGAAGGTTTTACAAACCTCCTATTAGTGCTCTTTCACAATCTCTTTCACTACATTTTTAGTTTAAACATTGTTCTGCCACCTTTAAAAAAAACCTGCTTGCATCCTGGTATCCATTTTCATCCATGTGGGGGGGTCTGTCTTTTCTGTATGGGCTCTACCTAACCCCCAAAAGATTCCTACATCATCTGGCAGCTAGTTTCCTGTGATTCAATCTACAACACTGTCCCTTGCACCTCTGGCTCACCCACACATTTAGGCTCCAGAGCTCTGTCTGCTTCTTAGGTCATGAGTGTGAAGCTAATAAGATTTCAGGACACCACCTGAGTGGCCCTGGCCTCCCAGTTTATTGTCCTCCAGAAATCCATTTATCATCGTTCTCTGCCCGCCCCCTCCCCCCCCACGTCCCTTGATCACTGGCTCCATCCCTCCAACCCTCATACCCAAGTTTGCCACTTAGAGAGGCAAGTCACGATGTGTCTGTTACTGTCATTCAAGATCCAGCTAGCTGTCTCCACACCTAATTATTGATTTTCCCATTTGGTTCTGTCTGCCTTTTGTGTGCCCTTCCCTGAAGATATGATCTGGGTACAGCCTGCTGGAGCACTGCCCCTGAAAGCCTCACCCCTGGCTCTTTTTGTCCTAACCTCAGCTATTCTCATTTGTGGAAGGGAAAAACAAACAATCGTTCTCCTCAGGTTATTTTGTGTGGGTGAGAACACAACACCTGAGGGGCATCCATTTGTACTTGGACGCCATAGCCTGATTGTTCCAGTCCAACTCCTGGACTAGGCTTGTCCTTGAATTCTCAGTTGAATGTTAATATGATACTTTCTCACCTGATTCTATGTTCATTAACTCAATAACACTAGATGTAGATTTCAGTTACACTAAAGTTTCTATGGAATTAGCTATCATTAACTGCAGCTCTGCCTAAAAGTTGACTTTCCCTTCATCTACACTCGACAAGCCGTTCCCTGCACCTCTGGAACTGTCTCTGGTCAGACTACAAATCTCCCTTCCTCATTTATAGATGAGTGCCTGTCCAGGCTTGCAGACTTAGACTCAATAAACACTCAAGTACAGCTCAGACACAAACCCATCAGTCCCCTTATCAGTACACACTTCCTTACAAACACTCAAAATCATAATTCCCTCCACAAGCATGGACTCTTCTTTCTGAAATTTGTCAACTCTGCTGGTCTGAAGTCCCTAAAGTCGGACATCAGAGGGACCAGGGGTACAAACACATCTACTATTGATCTCACAGCAGCTGCCACTGATTCCCACAACGACTATTTCCTTTATAGTACTAGAAAACATAAGAAAACTGCATTGACAAACGAGAACCCGGGTTGTCAGCTCCAGGGATGATGCATTAACTTTAATGCTTTTGGAGTGGGCAAGAAGGGTGGAGAGAAAGGCAGCATGATGTACCAAAAAAAAGTCCTAGATGAGGAGCCAGGAGACACAGATTCCATTCCCAGCGGACTACCAGGATGACCTTGGGAAAATAGTAAATAATAATAGTTTACATTTATACCTTGTAAGCCTTAAAGTGCTTTCCTCACAACTCTGTAAGGTAGAGCAAGTATTATTGTCTCCACGTTACAGATGGGAAAATTGAGGTGCAATAAGTCTAAGTAGTTTTTCCATGGTTACTGAATTTGCCCTCTAGCTATGAGAAACCAGATTTAAGATTTATCAGTATCGATATGTATTGGACCCATTCAGCACAGTAGTGTGATATCCTCCAGCAATGTTCGGCAGCTAATAAGCTAGAGCACAGAGAGCAGATGGTGAGGGTCACCCTTGGTTAAGATTGGGTAACAGTGGTACAACAATAGGACAAGATGGCAAAGGTAGAAAACAATATAGAGATGAATTAGCTGGCTATAGGATGAGGACTCTGATAGGAAAAACGTGAAGATAATTTAGGGTGGAGAGATTACAGCATGAATTCCTAACCTGGGACCTTTTAGGCAGCTCATGCTGACCTCAGGGATCTCCTGGAACAACGGGCGCAAGTGCTGCAAGACTGGGGGCAAGAAGCTCAAGCATGAGCTGGCCCACCCACCCACCAACCCCAAGATCAGCCCTCCCCACAACCATACCACACAAGTCTGGGGAGGCAACAAAGATTTTAAAGGCCATTCCTGGAAAGACAGAGAATCTTTAGGTTAGACCTTTAACAAACAGTTATTCTGAGGAGTGTTTCAGTTTGTTCAGGAGAAATCATTTTGTTTTGGGATTTCTGATGTTAAGTTAAATGTGAGTTCAAATGAGTCAGAGAAAAAAATCATTCAGAGAGGCAATGTGTTCTTATCCAGGAGTATTTTCCACCTTCTGAATGGCTCAGGAAGAGCTGAAAGGGCCATAGTTCTCCCATATTGGGGAGATATACTAACCTCAGCATTTCCTAATGGATGGCAGGTGATCTTGAAGATAGAACCTCAGTTGAAGGATACAAGTAAGGCTTAGGAAGTACTTAAGAGGCAGGAAGTGCTTTATCCCCTTTCTGCAGGGGAGAGGCTTACTAACCATAGCACTTCCCAGAAAGGTAGAGAGATGATTAGCTAGCTCTGAAGATTGCTTGCAATAGACACGATCCCTTGTAGATAACAGCCCAATGGTATCACCAGAAGATACTGGCAGGTCTGCATCAGAGCTGTGAGTTGCCATATGTATGCTCCTCATGTGCATGCCCTATGAATTATCCCTATGTATATTTGCTCTTTCCACTAAGGGGGATGTATAGAAGGAAAATGAGTTCCAGGTTTATGAGAGAGATATTCTGTGGTCACTTTAATTGCCTGACACTATTTCTTTAATTTCTTTGCTTTTAACCATGACTTGGCAGATAAGGAAAAATAAATTCTTGGGTAGGGGGCTCATAAGTTATGATTTTGAAAGGATTCTAGAGGGTTGATGGGTAAGAGGAGTCCTGGAAATTACATTTCTAGTTTCTTCAATTAATCCAGGTATGTTATGACTGTCATCCTGGTCACCTTCTTTCTGGCCTATCAGTTTCCTCCCTAAAATGTTACACTAATAAATGATCATAAAACTGCAGATATGGTTCAAACAGGGGGAGTGACTACTGCAAGACCTTTCTCACTCTTGAAATTATGCCTCTCCTAATGCAGCCTAAGCTTGCACTGACTTTGCAGGCTGCCACATCACACTTTTGACGCGTATTAAGCTTATCATCCACTAAAACCCCCATGTTTTCAGATGAACTTCTATTTAGCCAAGTTTCTTCCATCTCATACTTGTGAAGTTGACCTTTTTACATTTAACCAAATTAAATTTTATCACAAATTGGGAAAGTACAGGTTCAGGTTACTGTCTCTGACATATACTGGTTATGTGACCCTGGGGATGTCAACTAACCCCTCGGTGCGCTGAGCACTTTCTATGACTAAGATAGAGTTGAGCTGTTGATCTGAACTAGGGGAAGGAATTTCTAATTAGAGACCTCTCCATAGTGATGAAGTCACAGGTCCAGATCTTCCTCTCCTTTCAGTGCCTCCTCTCTTTCCTCAACCAAATCATCTTAATTGATTTGGCCTAATGAGGCAGCTAGGGGGCCTGAATTTGGAGGTAGGAAGACCTGAGTTCAAAACCAGCCTGAGACACTTAGTAGCTCTGTGACCCTGGGCAAATCATTTAACTTCTGCCTCAGTTTCTTCAACTGTAAAATGAGGATAGTACCAATATCTGTCTCAGGGTTGTTGTGAGGATCAAATGAGATAAAATTTGTAAAGTGCTTATCACAAGGCTTGGCACAGAGTAGGCACTTAATAAATTTGTCCTCCCTCCCTCCCTCCCTCCCTCCCTTCCTTCCTTCCTTCCTTCCTTCCTTCCTTCCTTCCTTCCTTCCTTCCTTCCTTCCTTCCTTCCTTCCTTCCTTCCTTCCTCCCTCCCTCCCTCCCTCCCTCTCTCCCTCCCTCCCTTCCTTTGTTCCTTCTTTCTTTCCTCCTGACAATCCAATGTGTTAACTATCCCTCTCAACTTTGTATCATCTGCAAACTTGCTAAACACGCCATTTATGCATTTATCCAAGTCACTGACAAAAGCGTGGACAGCAAAAGAAGAGGCGTCCTACTGGAAACCTTCTTCAAGGTAATTTGAGACAACCATGAATGACTATTCCTTTGGGTCTAATTCTAAATCCACCTAGCTACAGGGCATTAGCCTAGAGGTGTCAAATATGCAAGAACCAATGGGCCCGAATCATGTTGAAATGTAATTGGGAAATAGTTAACAAAATAAAATATGTAATATAACATACATAACATTTAAAAACGAAGTGAACATGGGACCCATGGGGAATCTTTATTTCTGGAGTGACTCCCCTTTCTATATGAATAAGATACCACAGGTCTAGCCACATCTCTGCATCTTTTTGCACAAAGATGAAAGACTTGGTCAAATGCTTCATTAAAATCCATGTGAAATAGAGCTACAGTATTCCCTTTATCTGCTTATTTAGTAACTTTGTCAGAAAGAAAATAAAGTTGGCCTGGCATCACTGTTGGTGATCGTTATTTCCTTTTCTGAATGTCCACAAGCTAAGTTTTTCATAGTGTAATCTAGAATTTTTCCTGGAAATCGAGTCAAGTTCACTCGTCCATGGTTTGCAGACTTAGATCTTTCCTTTTTTTTTTTCAAGTCAGGAATGTGCAGTTCTCTGATCCGTCAGTGCTTCTTTTGACCTCCATGAGCTGTCACAATCAGTGATGGTAGCTCAGAAATCACATCTGTCAGTTACTGAAGCACCCAAGTTTGAGAGGCCAGTGTTTCCTCCCCTTGCCATGTAGGTTAGGCTAGTTCTTCTAGAAGGTAAAAAAGCTATTCCCAAGACTCCATTGGCCCAGGGGGCTTAAGGTTCAAGGTACCTCGCTCTTGAGGCCCAAGACAATGGCCTCCTCTTTACTAAGTCAATAACCATTTTTTAAGCCCTCGCTAAGTGCAAGGCTGCAGTAAGTGTATAAAAAGAGCTGACAATTTGGAATGGTGATCCTTCAGGCATGGCCCAGGCCTCAAGGTCCAATACATCACCATATCCTGCTCTGTTGACTCATTTCATATGGAGGCAAAGAGGGTCTACCTGAGCTGAATGCCATACTATATCCTTGTTAACTAGATTTTCTATGTTTCATCTAAGAAAACTTGCTTTTATTACTTGTTGAATGACCTATGAATGGCTCATTTGGTTTTAATATTGGATCTAAGCTACCAGAGAACCAGCCTAGTCAGGGTCTACACCAAGGATGTAGAGTTCATACAGTCTCCTCTGTATCTCCACTGCCTCTTTTCCCCAATTAAGTTATCCTGATTTGCTTTAATGAGGCAGGTGGCACAATAGTTGGAGTGATGGATTTGGAGTAAGGAAGACCTGAATTCAAACCTTGCCTTAGAGTCTCACTAGCTGTATGATCCTGGGAAAATCACTTACCCTCCATTTGCCTCAGTTTCCTCATAACACCTACCTTCCAGGGCTGTTGTGAGGAAAGAATGAAATAATATTTGTAAAATGCTTTGCAAATCTTAACGTGATATATAAAGTTAGCTATTATTATGTTCTGCAACTATCTTCCGTATCAATCCCCTATTAACAATTTTTATTCAATTTTTTTCACTAGTAAGATCATTCTCATTGGCAGAAAAAAAGGAAACAAAACAGAGTTTAACAGCTCAGCTCTCTGTCATGTCATTCCATCCATGTAAGCTGTGGTCCCTTCCTTAACATTCCTTTTCCCTCCAACATAGTTTATGAATTCCCTTTTGTTATTAACTTTTTTCCTCTGCCTCATCTCATTCTTAACTTTAGAAGCTTTGACACATTTCTCAAAGAACTACATCAGACTTTTGTATGTATCCTCTTCACTTATCTCTGTTTTTTTCTTTTGTATATATTTTTAATCCTTTAAGATGCCTCCTCCATTCCTTTCTCTTTGAAACAGTTTTTTTTCTTTGCTTCATAATTTGATTCTTGAGGGCTTCCCATCCATCTTTTACTTGACTTCCCCGGTAGAATTTTAGTCCATGGGACCTTACGTACTCTTTGAACACTTTAAAATCTGTTCTCCCCAAATCTATTCCCAGTTTCTTTTTCTCTACCACACTAATTCTAAGACAGAGAGAAGTCACTTTACTCTCACTTTTCTATGCTCCAACCATTCAGGGGCACATGCTTCCTTCAACACTTGACTCAAAGATAAAGATATTTTTCTCCTGGTAGAAGTGAGATCCTGTATCTCCTCCTTGCCCCTCAGAAAAAAATCAGTCTCCCTCTCCTGTAATGGAATCCAATACAAATTCACCTTGGTAAAGAAAAAAAATCAAACACCCTTTCTGCTCTCCTGATTGGGGTTTTCTGGTCTACCCTTAAGTCTTCCTTTTTTAAAAAATTTTTTTAAAAATTTTATTTATTTTCAGTGTTCTACAATCACTACCATATAACTTAGATTTTTTTCCCCTCCATGACCCTCCTTCCCCTCTCCCTCCCCACTCCCTCCCCGAGACGGCATACAATTTTATATAAGGTTCTACACATACATTCCTATTAAATACATTTTCACCATAGTCATGTTGCATAGAAGAATTAAAATGAATCGGAGAAATCATATTAACAAACCAAAACATAATACAAAAGAAAATGATCTGCTCCATTCTGTGATTGGATTCCATAGTTCTTTCTCCGAATGTGGAAGGCATTTTGCCTTAAAAGACCATTGGGAATTTTTTAAGTCCTTGCATTGCATTGAAGTTCTAAGTCTAGCAGAAAAAATCCTCACACACTGTGGTTGCTTCTGTGTACAAAGTTCTCCTGGTTCATCTCCTTTCTTAAGTCTTCCTTAAAAGCAATGACTCTACCTTTCTCCTACTTGGAAGTCCACTCTCCACTTAAGGCATATATAAACATCTCTCTGAGCATAAAACCTTCTTTTCTTTTAGGCAACTTCACTAAGCCCTCTAACAATCAAGAGAAAGCTCTTCTCCTGACTTTGAACCTTTTCTCCACTTCACCCCAGACTCTCTACTGCCTAGTCCAGCCCCAACAAGCAGAATCAATCACCTAGGGGTGCTGGGGGATTTCATCAACAGACATTATAAATCTCTAATTCCACAAGCAGTTCAGCAGCAGCTCACCTCCTTCATAGCCTGTTCATTCAGTTGCCTTCCCACTCCCATGATATTTCAGGACCTAGGAGAGGCAGGCAATCAAAAGGCATTTTTGATTCTCTGAAGTATCCCATCTCCTTTGTGGCAACTCCTATGTGATTCCCTCCTTCTGTACTGTCTAAAAATCCAGTCTCAGTGAAAAATTTAACAAATTCTGGGCCTTGTATCAGCAGGGACAAAAACTTGTTAATGCACCACTTTGGTAAATGGATTAATTCAATAAAAATGCCAAAGTAGTTTGCCTTTAAAAGTCTCTGAATACATATGGATTCAGGATATGAAATTTTAAACAGTAAACTGGACCAATGCCTGTCCTTTATTACAAAAGAGAAACAAAACATCTTTCAAAACACAGTATATACTTGTAGACACAGAAGACTTATTGACACTGAAAAGCTATATCATTTTCCAATTTTAGACCATTACACAATAGGTGGAGAGGTAATATGGGCAAAGACAGTAAATAACCTTCCTTTGAATAAGAAAGATCTGGATTCCAGTTCTACATCTGATACATACTATCTATACTATGACCATGGGCAAGCCATTTAATTTCTGAAAGGCAGGCAGCTACTCCCCAAGACAAGTCACAGAATAGTTATCTGATCCACATCAGTGGAGGGGTTCCACATGCAGAGTTCCTGGGCTGAAATCACAGGTTAGCTTCCTCCTCTCCCCAAAACAGCACTGACAACAAAATGAATTAAACTCTCACTTCAGTTAATTTTACTAGAAGGAAGGATAAATTATTAACTAATACCATTTTCCTGAATTGAACAAATGATGAAGAGGAAGCCAGAAGGTTCTTCTGGATGAGAGACAATTGAGCAGACGGCATTATGTGTTACTGAATGTTCCATTTAATGTTTCTTATGGAAATTTGAATTTTATGATGACATTTTTGGATCCCAATCAATTTGAATTCCAAAGAGCAGGAAAGGGATGAATTTGTAATATGTTGTTTATAGCACCTATTACGCATCCTCTGTAGTAATTAGTTTTCTTCATTGACAGGAGATCTACATTTTGCTGAAGGAATTTTGAAGGGGCAAAGCCATAATCCAAATGCCCAGGGAGCTCTCATTCATGATATCCAGCATGATGGAGCCTGTGGCTTGTGACTGAAATGAGAAGCAGAAAATCTGAAGTAGAAGGCATCAAGTATTTGTATGACTAGGATCTCTTCACTTGGGTTTCTAGACCTTGCTGGGAGTCCTATACCATAGGCACAATGAAGGATGTTTAGAGAAAGAGGTACTGGGCTCTGGCCCAAGTCTTTCAAATTTCTCAGGAAGTAAGTCTCATCCCTCTCTTGGAGGTTTTAATTATATACACCTATCTTATAGAACTCACAAACTGTTAATACTGGAGAGACCTTAGAAACCACACAGTGCAATGGTCTTGTTTTACAAATGGGTAACTGAGGTCAGGAGAGGTCAGTGGCAGAACTGGAATTAGGTTTCCTGTACTTAAAGGTTAGGATTACTTGTAGGATTCTGAGATTAGAGAAATTAGATTCGTTTTGTTTGGCCCTAGAAAGCAGAACCAGGAATAGGGAGTAAAAGTTGCAGAGATGCAGATGTGAGATCAGTGTCAGGGATATCCTCCTAGGGTTAGAGCAAAGGCTTTTAACCTGGGTGCAGACCTCCACTGGGTCTAAGGGTAGATTTCAGAGGAGGGAGGCTCATGAATTTAGATGGGGGAAAAGTACATATTTATTTAAAAAATAACTGAATCTTATGCAATCTTATCTTTTGTATATATCTTTTAAAACTTAGGGTGGAGTCCTCCTTTCCTTTCTCTTTGAATTTTTTTCCTGTGACTTCATAATTTGATTCTTGAGGGCTTCCCATCCATCTTTTGCTTGACTTCCCCAGCAGAATTTTAGTCCATGGGATCTTACCTACTCTTTGAACATTTTGAAGTCTATTCTCCCCAAATCTATGGGGAGACTATTCCCAGTTTCTTTTTCTTTGTCACACAAATTTTAATCTTATGTATTTTGTTGTATGTCTTTAAAAATATTATTCTGAGAAGGGGTCCATTGATTTTTACCAGAATGCCAAAGGGGTCTATGACACAAAAAAGGTTAAGACCTCTAGATTAGATATATCCAAAAAACCAAATGGTCTGCTTTGGTCCATTGTGAGTTCACTCTTAGCAGAGGTCATCATAGATTTGGAGCTGAAAGGGTCTTCAGAGGCCATCTAGACCAGTGCTGTCAAACTCAAATAGAAATTGGAGGCCATACTAATCCATATATAAGGATTCCTGCAGTCACACATTGATTTAGTTTTAAAATGTAATGTTATCTATGTTTTATTATATTTCATTTAATATATTAAATATTTCCCAATTCTGTTTTAATCTGGTTCTGGCCACACTCAGGAGTGTTGTGGCCTACGTGTTTGACATCTCTGATTTAGACCAAAATGAGGAAACTGAGGCCCAGGGAGGTTCAAGTGACTTCCTCAAGGAAATGCAAATCATCAGCATCACCGACTCTGACCCACAGTGACTTCCAGACTGAAAGCTCTGTCCAACAGCCATACTTGGCTGCCACAGCTGTAGGAGCCAGAGCCAGGGCCAGGGCTGCCACTCCTTCCAATATCCTGTCTACTTCTGCTTCTTGCCTCGCTAAGGCCTCCAGCACTGCTGGTACTAGTAATACTGACTACAGAAATGCAATCGAACCCAGGTCTTCTCCCTCTTTCCACTGTATCCCACTGCCTGCCTTTCCTTCCTTATGGCACCAGCATCAGGAGAACAGACACTGGACATAAAAGATTATAGACTTAAACTCTAAGCTAGAATTCAACTGAAGCTAATATTGAGGTTTGTCTAAGGTTACCAGTCAGTTAACAGCAAAGCCAAGATGAGAGTCTAGGTCTGCTGCTTCCCTGGCTTTTCCCATCACCACCCTGCCTCGTCCTGCCTGCTCTTCTGCTCCAACAAACCTCACCCTTGCCTCGGGTCCCAGACTTTCTTATTTCTGTCTAAGCAGAAAGGGAACCAGGGCACGGTAAGGGTGGGGGGTCAAGAACTAGCAGAGCAGGAGCACAATATATGGTTGCATGGCTTTCAACACAACTTGCTTCCTTCTATTAAAAAAAAATTTACTTCGCAATTATAATCTGTCAGCTACTGATTTCGAGGACCAGAGGTTCGAGTAGGGTTGCACTTTAGAAAGCCACAGGTATCAGTTTGACTCTCCTACCATGTACGTACAAGCTGTTACCATGGCTGGTATATCCTTACAAGAGAATCTCACTAGACTGTTTTCTTGGAGGGGCAAAAAGAGAATTTAATAGAAATATATTTTACTGATGAAAATATAACCCAGAAGCTAGTGGCTGTCTACGTGGCTTTTCAGCAGCTTTTCAAAAATTTGGATACAATAGAAGTATGGATTTTTTTTTCCATGAGTGAGAACTAAGTTACAAAATGCTGGTTTGTATTAGGGTGTGTCTAGCACTTTTTGTGCTGCCAAGCTGGTCTTTTTTTTTTTTTTTTAACAGTCCACACACTAGTAGATTTTCCATTAACAGGCTCAAATTTATTCACAGACTGTGATGCTGGAGAAACCCAAGAAGTGCTTTACATTTTCCTAAAGAGGCCTCAGGATTTATGCCATGCAGCTGCCTAAAAAGAGCATTTCATGCACAATTTTTGAAAAGGTATTTTTAATTTAGCATACTTCAATATATGTGGGGAAAGGACTTTAATTTGCCTAAGGAAATCTCTTTAATTGGGTTGTTGAGGGAAACATGTTTTCTAGGATCTTCATCATTTTCACTTCTATACTGGTACAGAAAACAGACCAAACACCCACCTACAGAAGTATTTTTACGTAAAGGGGAAGAGAAGACAAGAGACTGAAAATCAAATAAAATCAGCTAAGTGGTATCTTTACAGAGATTTGCAAGGGCATTCGAATGGGAGCTAATAGTAACTCAACAAAAAAATAAATGACTGAATGAACGAACTGAAAAGCAATGATGATATAGTTTTCCTAATGCACCGGAAAGCAGGTGTTAGGTTTTTTTATTTTTTAAAAGGGAATGAAAAGTACAAGGACGAAATAAAATACAACACATGTAACAAAGTACAATGAAGTCTATATGGCAGATTGTATCATCTATAACGATAATGGCTGTGGTACAGTGAAAAAGAACACTGACCCAGATTACTGGGTTCAAATCCCATCTGTGCCATTTACTGCCTGAGTGACTTCCCTCAAGTCTCAGTTTCATCATCTGCAAAAGAAGGGGTTGAACCAGATGGTTGCTAAGGGACCTTCTAGCTCTACATCAAGAGTTTCCTAACCTGGAGTCTGTGAACCTTTTTTTTTTTAATTTAAAAAGTCTTTTTGATAGCTATATTCTGGAGTGTGCTGGAGCCAGTTGTACAAGCTGGAAGTCAATTGTTAAACTTTCCGTTGACAATTACACCTCAGAAATCAGTCGCCACTAAGAATCAAGGCTTGATTTACTGTTTTGGTGATTGTCTAGACTTGAGAGAGATGGAGAACATATTAATAATGCAAATTAGACTTAAATGTATGTCATATGTGTATGTATGTATGTATATATGAGAGTGGGTTGTTAAACATTTCCTAGCACATCCCTGGCTATATTTCAGTATAATTGATTGCATTTATCCATCCATCCACTGTCTATGAAAAGCACTATGCTAGGTGTTGAAGGAGGTAGGAATTTTAGAACCTCTGCCCCTGCCTTTATGGAGCTCATAGCTTAGTAGGGCAGACAACATAGTAGGGTGAAAGAGCATTTTGTACTAGAGTTTAGTTGGGAAACCATCCTTAGAGAACCATTGAATGAGAGTAAATGAGTTTACTACAAGAGAGAATGTATAGAAGACAAACTGCCAAAGACAGACTGGCAGAGAATCCATATTATAAAGAACTGGGGGAAGGATGAGAAGGAATACTTTAGGAGAACCAAGAAATATGTTGTCTCTAATGACAAAAGACTATCCAGAAGTCCTTTACAGTTCTAAATCCTAGGACCTTAAGACATATAGATAACTATAATATAAAATATTATAAGAGGTACATACACAATAAAGTGCAACGTGAGATCTGAGAGGGAAACTCATTACTAACCTGGGATCAAGGAAGGCTTCAAGAAGGAGGTGGTGTGTGGGCTGAGCTTTAAAGAATGGTTAAGAATTCAACAGGTAAAGAGGGGGAGGGAGAACATTTCAGGCACAAGTGAACAAAAGGCATTAAGGTAGAAAAGCCTAGAGCATCACTGAAGATGAATCACACCGCCCACACCTCCTACCAGGGAGGGGATGATGGACTTAAAAATCCAGAACGAGATATGCATTTCTGGACATGACCAATGTGGGAATTTGTTTTGCAGACTAGATGTGTTTGTTGTGATGGGTATTTTTGTTTTGTTTTGTATTGTTGCCATTGGAGGGAGAGATAAGGGGAGGAAGGTATCCTTTATACAAGCACTGTCATGAAGGGAGGGAAAGAGAACTGGAAGACCTACGAGGAAGCTACTGTAAGTGCAGGCAAGTGGTTATGAGGTGTCCACAATGAGAGTACAGAGGTGGAAGAGATGCTGTAGAGGTAGAATCCCCTTTTGGATACGAGAGGAAAGAATTAAAGGTAATCTCAAAGTTCCCAACAGGTAGGAAGTGACTTTGACAGAGTAAAGTTAGGAGAAGGAAGAGGTTAAGGAGGGAAGAGTTTCATTTTGGATGTGTTAAGTTTGAGGTGAAAATGGTACATGCAGGTGGTGATAGCCTGAAGGTGATTCAGAGGTGCAGGTTTGGAACTCTGAAGGGAAGTCAAGGCTAGAGATGGAGTAAAATTAAGTAAAATTAAGCTCTTCGAAGGCCAGGATTCTTTTGCATTTGTCTTTGTATCTGTAGTATCTAATGTCACACCTTGCATTTAATAGGTAGGCATGAAATAAGTGTCTGTCTTCTTGAAAGCCTAATTTGGAAGACATCGTTACAGAAACAACTGAAGGAGAGTAAATGAGCTTGCCACAGCAGAGAATATGTTAAAAGAGGGCCAGAGACAGAATGGGGATACTTGGGGAAAGGAGAAGAGGGAAAGGTTAGGGATAACGATAAGGGGTTAGAACATGTAGCAACAGATAATGGTCAAGAGGGTTCCATGCCATAAAGTCAAGGAAAATTGTGTTCGAATCCTGGGTCCGACACCTACAACCTGCACGACCTTTCTCCAGGCCTCAATATTCTCATCTCCAAAAAATGAACAGTTTGGAATATTCTGACTTCAAAGGTCCCTTCTGGCTCCAAATCGATGACCTTAGCTGATAGCAGACAATAATTAATTTAAAGGAGGTGGTTGTACAGAAGAGAGACAGAGGTTTGGAGGTGGCCTGGGAGGTTAGGGAAGGCATTGATTTCATTTGAGTTACTGTATCATCAGCAAACAGACATGATATTCCAGGAAGTTTTCCTTGTTTGAGCAGCGACGTCTCTATACCATTAATTAGCTTTGTATGTGTCTAACTTCTCTCCCCAACTAGTCTGCAAGTTCAGTGGGGGTAAGAACCACATCTTTCCTTCTAGAATTCCCATAGTGATATGCACATAGGAAATGTTCAAAGGCTGCACGTAGAATGGAATGAATGTTCCTTCCGCCTTGTTCTCCACTTTGGATTTGCATTTGAAAGCCAAGATTTATATATGTAGGCCAATATATAATGTAGAAAGCAAAAAATAGTCTAATTCTTTTGCTTTATTTTTCTCCTTGGAAACCATCCATGAAGGTTGTTGTTTAAAAAATACAAATACTGTTTTGAAGTATTCACAGCTTGTTCTTCTAGCCTCCAAAGTTCTGTGGGGACAGCTCTTCTACATGCCTCATGAGATCATCCATTCATACGATGATTGCTGAGCCATCTAACAGGGCTGAAAAGTTGCTCCAAATCTGGCCTCTTCAGGATCATTTAGTTAGCTAGACTGAAGCAACCATTCTTTATATGAAAATGAGCTATTTAAACTCTAAGAGAAACAGAAGTAGGGGTGGCAGGGAACCAACATAGGCTGGAAAAGTGGTTAAGGCTTTAGGGAAGAGATAGAACTCATCACAGGATCATAAATCTAGATACAAAAGGCTTTTTAGAGGTCATCTAGTACAATACTCTCATTTTATGGATGAAAAAAATGAGGCTCAGAGAGGCTGTGACTTTCCTGAGGTCACGCAGCTAGAGTCTGAATTTGAACCCTTTCTACTATGCCACAAAGGTTTGGCCTAGACCTTGAATAATGGGTAGGGGGGAAAAAAGCAGAGCATGCAGGCTAGGAGTGGGGTGGGTGAGTAGAATGAGCCAAAGTAGGAAAAAGAAGGGCATATTTAAGGATGAGACAAACTTGGCTCCAGCTTGGTCTTAAAGGTTGGGCAGGATTTTGGAGAGACAGAGGGGAAGGAGGAAAATATCCATCCTGGTGGCATAGCACGTGCAAGGCAGTAAAGGTGGCAGTTCTCCATCCCTACAAATCACTCACTCACCAGAAATCACCATAACTCTCCCACCCTCTTCAGGCTAGGGTTTCTTAATGTGAGGTCTCAAAACCTTTTAAAAAATATTGTGATAACTCTATTTCATATAATTGGTTTCCTTCATAATGCTACATATTTCATTTTACACATTTTAAAACCTCATTCTGAGAAGAGATCCACAGGCCTCATGAGAAGGATCCGTGACTCTAGACAGGTTCAAAGCCCTTCCCTAGACCTGGTTTCCATAAGGCCCTGCTCCTTACTCGGGGATCACTTCATGAGCACACATCCCCTCTACCAACACCTTGCTACCTGCTCTCTCTTGCCTTCTTGCTCAGTATTCGCCCACTTTCGTCACTTGGACTTTCAGTCCATCACTCAGCCTCTCCCGTCAGTCTTCGCTCATTCACTGCATTGAACCTAGACCCCACCCAAGACTTCTTGGCCAGCTACATGAATGAATGTCCCCTTCTCAGGAAGTCTAAACTCTCTTACTTTCCCAATCTTCTAAGGGACCATGCTGCCCCGTCATCCCCACTGTTTGCTTTCCTCTTCTCTATAACATTCCTGGAGGAAAAGGCACAGATTGAAGGTGTCCAGCTTCTACCTGGCCCCAGCTGCTGTTCTCAGCCTTTCTTCTTCTTTGTATTTTCAATCAGTTGACCAGTTTTAGTAAGCTACTGTGTACAAGGCATCATGATACAAAGGTAAAAACAAAGTAGCCCCTGCCATCATGGAGCATTCCTATGCTTAAAAAAGAAAAACAACTTACAACCTTACTAAGATTTTTGGGACACACTATATCTAGAAAGTAATTCAAAGTATTTGAGAATGGGGAGGCACTAGCATCTGAGAAGATTAGGAAAGGCCTCCATTGGAGGTATCACTTGGGCTGAGCTTGGAAGGAAATGAGAGATTCTAAGAGGCAGAGGTGAAGACAGAATATATTCCATTCCAGGTATGGGGTCAGCCTGTGCAACGGAATAGGGATTATCCAAAGCAGGTGCTATTATTAAATACCTAACTCTATTTTACTAAGCACCTATTCTTTATGTGACAGGTGTTGGGTATACAAAACCAAGCTGAGTGATGTGTGAAGAATGATAATTAGTTGAGCTTTGAGTGTGCAAAGTGGAGGAGTGTGTAGTAAAGACTGGGACAGTAAGCTGACCTGAATGTGAAGAGTTTTGTAACAACATTTACCACAAAGATTATTCTAGACCTTGTCTCTCATTAAATTTCCCATTCCTCTCTCTGTAAATTTTACCTCTCTGGGCTTCCATTTCCCCACTTTAGAAACGGAAAACATTTCCCTTCCTTCTGGGATTGTTGTGGGGAGAATGCTTTGTAAACCTTGGAGTGTTGTGGAGGTGTGTGGGCTGATCACCGTCCCCCCCAAATCTCAGTGGATGGCTTTACCTCCTACCAGAATTGAGATCATCTGGCCAGACATCTCAGCTGTACTTCATATTTTTTCCAACTGCCTACAAGACACCTCCACCTCAGATGCTTTGCTATCACCAGAAGCTTCACACAATGGAGATGGATTTTATCATTCCCCATGGCTGTCAGAAGCGCCTTAAAATCTTCAGAATCACTTTTGACTCTTCCATCATACCCTACATCCAGTTTGTCACTGTATCCTGTCATCCAATCCTTTGGAACCTTTTCCTCTGAAATCTGCCTTTCCTTCTCCATCCCCTCTGTTATCTCTGTGGCTCAGGCCCTCATCATGTCATGCTTGGATTGTTGCACGAGTTTCACAGCTGAGCTTGTCTTCCGTCTGTCCCCTACTCCTCTGCACTGCTGCCAGACTGGTCTTCCTTAAACATTTCCACCATGTCCCTTCCCTGCTCAAGAACCACCAATGGATTCCTTTTGCTTATCACATCTAATCCGAATACCTCTGCCAGGGTCCAGCTTTCTAGGCTTATTGTACATGACTTGTCTTTTCTCACCTTATGGTCCAACCAAACTGGCCTTCTTGCTTGTTTCTCACACATGACATTCTGTCTCCTTCCTTTGGACGTTTGTACAAGGCTGTTCCCTTGCCTAGAATGGGGCAGCTGGGTGGCACTGTGGATAAAAGGTAAGACCTGGAGGCAGAAGACTTGAGTTCAAATTCAACCTCAGACACTTATAGCTGTGTGACCCTAGGCAAGTCATTTAACCCTGTTGCATCAGATTCCTCATCTATAAAATGAGCTAGAGAAGGAAATGATAAACTACTCTAGTACCTTTGCCAAGAAAACCCCAAATGGGGTCACAAAGAATCGGGCATGATTAAAAACTAAACAACAGCAAAGCCTAGAATGTATCGTACGCCTTCACTTCTGCCTCTTAGATTTCCTTCAAATCTCTGCTTGACTCTACTTCTTAGAGGAGACCCTTTGTGATCCCCCTAGTTTCTGGGAGCTGCCATCCCTCTGAATTACCTTGTATGTCTTTTGTATCCACTGAGATCCTTCCGTACCTATATCTTTTGTATCTATAAACATGTCTCCCACCCCCTCTGGAATAGAAAGTAACTTCCTTTGTATCCAGAGGGTTTCACATAGTAGGAGCTGAGTAAATGCTTGTTTGATTGACTGGGTTTCAGAACACTCTTGGATCAGGCTTCAGCCCATGTATTTAACTATTTCCCATCATTCTCCAAAGAAAGGTAGCATGGCAGAGTGGAAAGAGAACTGGCCTTGCAACCAGGAAAACCTGTGTGCGAATCCTACCTCTGACACAATGTGACCTTCAGCTCCAAGGGCACTAGGCCAGTGTGCCAAGTGGAAATGGGGTTAGTAATCCAGACACGAGGATCCCTGGAGCCCCACATTGACTTAGTTTTAAAATGTAACATTATCTGTGTTTTATTGCGTTTTTATTTATTTTATTAACTATTTCTCAACTGCATTTTAATGTGGCTCATGTGTGATGTCTTTGCTCTATCCAGATGAACCAGCAGTGATAATAGCAATATGGTGATGATGAAGAGTGATGGCCACCATTTCAAGACAGCTGTCATCTCACTGGAGTCTCACAACCACCTCGGGAGGTAGGAGGAAAACGTAATTGAGAAATAATTAACAAAATAGATAAAAATACACTAGAACATAGATAATACGCGGTTTTCAAAGTCAATAGGAGGGGTCCTAACGTATAGCTTGCTGGCCGGTTTCTACTTGAGTCTGACATCATTACTCTGGGCAACTCTCTAAGACTTTACGTTGCTGAGAGTCCCAACTTGCTTTGATAGAAGGCATTTTTATATAATGAAATCACGGAACCAGTCCCTGCCTTTATTGATAAACTGACGTTTGTATCTGTAAAATTTAAGTGCATTACAAAAAACTATAAATGACGTAGACTTTAATATTTGTTGAGTAGTACATGTATGTGTGTGAGCATGTGTGCATGCATGCGTGTGTGGGAATATATTTAATGGCTCACACATCAAGGACAATGTCAAGAGCCATGTTGGGTTAAAGTGGGTTACAGCATGTGGCTGACAGAAATATGGCACGAGAAGTTTTCGATACCAATCACATCGCAGGTCCAGTCCCTGTTCCTGCTCCCAGGAGCACATCCTACAGCAGTCAGGCTAGTCTGTGCGGTGCCTCTCATCTTTACCACAGTTACTCTGCCTTTGCTCAAGATATTCATGTCACCCCTTCTGTTACGTCTCCAAATACCGTTTAAGTTCCCCCTCTTCCTTAGAGCCATCTCTGACAACCAAGGGGCCCCGTGGGGACACCATTAAAAGGGCACACCGGCTCAGGAGTCAGAAGACCTAGGTTCACATCACTCCTGACAACTACTACCTGTATGACTTGAGGCACATCCCCTAATCCCCCAGCATCTCACCCAGTCCTTCTTCTGGAAAATGAGGAGTGGGACCAGATGGCCTCTGAGGTCCCTTGCAGCCTGAGATCTATGAGCTTATGAACCCGAATTCAAAATGATCTTGCTCTAGAGTCAGTATCATGTAGTTTAACACACAGCTGCTCATCTCTAGGGTGGTTAGGTGGCACAGTGGATAGAGGGCTGGCTCTGGAGTCAGGAAGACTCATCTTCCTTAGTTCAAATCTGGCCTCAGATACTTACTAGCTGTGTGACCCTGAGCAAGTCACTTAACCCTGTTTGCCTCAGTTTCCTCATCTGTAAAATGAGCTGGAGAAGGAAATGGCAAACCACTTCAGCATCTTTACCACGTAAATCCCAAATGGGGCCACAAAGAGTCAGACACAACTGAAAAAAGCTGTTATCTCCGATGTGTCAGTTTTATTTCCCTAGAACTTGGTTTAAAAAACAGCATTTAACTGATGCATTTTTCTTTACCAAAGTCATTTCTGGGAACAGAAAGAAAAAAAAACACCCTCCCTCGCCTCTCCAGAAAAGACAATGTATGACAATTACACAAAAGCAACTGATCCAGTGACTGCCTCTGACACTCAGCGCTAGAAGTCCCCTTCCTCACCACCGGGGGAGGGAGGCACGTTTCATTTTCTATTTTTGGTAATTTTATGGCTTTTCCATTTACTCAGTTTGACTTTCAGTTATGTTTTTCATTTCCATTCTTGTAGCCATGGTGCATATTTAATGTTTTCTGGGATCTGAATCAGTTCATAAAAATGCCCCCCATGTTTCTTGGGGTTCCTCATGTTCATCCTTTCACAGCTAACTTCATCTTCACATCTTCACAAATATTTGCTGAATGATATTTCTCTTGAATAGTATTTAACACAGCATCAGTGGATGAGACATTTAATAGATATTTCCTAAAATGATTGGGTTGAGAGCTGAAAAATCCCTTAGAAATTTGCTGATCCAACTCGTTCCTTTCACTTCAGAAGGAACTGAAGCCTAGAGCTTAGTAACTTGTCCAAGACCACAGTGGCAGTTATATAGAGACAAGATTCAAACTCAGGTCCTGTGATTCTAAATCTACATGATGCTGCCTCCAGTTCAATGATCACTTTGTCACTTTTTTGGAGGTCCTGTGACTTAACAGGCATTGAAAATTCCTGGTGAAGCAACTCTGTGTTCTGCAACCTGTAATTTTAGATCATTTCTGAGGGCATAAAAGTTAAATGACTTGCCCAGGGTCACAAAGCTACTAAGTGACGAAGGTGAGATTCGAACCAGGCCTTCCTGACCCTAAGTATAGCATTCAGTCCACTAAGTCAACACTATAACACGCCCCCTCCCAGGCAAAGAAGGGCACCTTTGCCTTGTTCTTACTGGGCCACATGGCCAAGCTTGGGGTAAGTGACCTGAGGTGGAGTAGGGCAGGAATAGCAGGCATTACTATACAAATTCTGCTCAGCATTAAGCACTTCTATGCACTGGTTTTCAGTGTTTAAAAATTCCTCATCTCAGCCACTGTACAGCAGGGAAGACAGGGCAGTGCCAATGGGCCATACCTTTGATTGCCTGGAAAATCTGGGAGGGAAGGTTTGAGGGACACTCTTCTTCCCTCAGCTAGGGGTGGGGTACATGATAGCATTCTTCTGAGCCAGAAAAGGAGGGTCAAATCATTAACAGTGATTCTGCAGTTGCTTCTCAGGAAAAATTCTCTACCACTCCAAAGCTAAAAATCCCTAGCGTGTCTGAGAGGTTAATGGTGGGTTTGCTGGTGGAAAGACTGCCAAGTTGGGTCTCTGGAAAGACTCCAGTGTTCCATAAACCCTGGCTTTTTCCTAATCATGGAAGCTATAAAACTTCAGGAATATACAAAAATGCTCTAAAAGAAGCAGAATGACAGGCACAAGGAACAGAGCTCTGAACTTGAAGATCTGAGTTCTAATCCTGTCTCAAACATTTACTAGGGAAAGTAACGTCACTTCTTCTCTGAGCCTCACTTTCCACATCTGTGCAACGAGGGGGTTGGACTTCATGGCCTCTTAGGTCCCCTCTCCCTTAAACATTATAATCCTGTGAAATAGCATATGTTTCTTGAAGGATAAATAGCACATAAAGACAAACTAAAATTTTAAGCCCTCCCCTTACCAAAGCTGCAGGGAGTTCCAGGACATGTAATTTGTATAACAGACACTGGGGATAAAATGCTCAGAGAAGGGGGGCTTAAGAGAAGAGTTAGAACTATGGATGCTCTGACTCGCCTGTCAATATTTAGAGAAGAGTCCGAAAAATGCACCCGTCCCTTTCTGTAGAGGTGGTGACTATGGATGTGGAATACTGCATACCCTGTCACAGACTGTCAATTTGTTGTTTGGGTTTGCTGAACTGTTTTTTTCTTCTCTCCTCTGCCCCTGCCCCCCATCTTTGTTACAAGGCCTGATGGTTGGAGGTTGATGGAAGGCTTGATGGAGGGTTATAATCAGAAATGAAAGTGATATGCAAACAAGATATCCCTCACTTCCCCCAAAAAAGACTAAAAAGGAAGGATGGGAAGCTAGCTACCAACAACTTAACACGGTCCTGAAAGGGATGGGATTACGGACTAAAGTAAGATGGTCTTCACAGACAAGTCTGAATGCTACTGATGTGGCATGTGAAAGCACACTCAGAAACATACACACATACAAACACACACAAATATACACACACAGAGAAAGATGCACTCAGGAAGGTACACATACTCTGTCATGCATACCCAATCAATGACATAGATGATATAAATAAATGCTTAGGGTCAATACAGTAAGGTTCATATATCTACAAAAATAAATGCTCACACACACACACACATACATATAAAGACCTGAAGTTATAATGAAGGCTAATTTCCTCATCTACAAAATGAAAAAGTTAAACTAAATGATCTCTAAGGTTCATTTCCGCTCTCAATATATGATCCTATGCTTTTATAAACAGGGAACAATTATTAGCAAATTCATTAATTAGGATCCTGTTTGTAATTAAATTTAAAGGATAATCACTTGCTAAATTATGGGTCTATGCTTCATGAAAACTGTCCTCAAAAAATGTGAGTAGTTCAAGTATTTATTTTAGGTTTTTTTAAACAGATATATGTTTTATGGGGAATCTTTTGGAGGGGGGAGGAAAAAAAGGGGTGTGGGGACCTCCCAGTGTGGAAATTCCCTTCACAGATGGGGATTAGCAAATCATCTGTAACTGCTAGTTTTAGAGAGTTTAATGCATGGGGAACCAATAGATTATGTGATCTGTATTTCTTGGAGGCAGGATTTAAACCCAGTACTTGCTTCCAAGGTCCTTTCTGCTCAGTATACTCCAATGTCTATCATTCAGAGGGGCCAGTACATTTTCATTATGCAACATCTATGTGCTGGGCACTAAGCTACCTGATGAGGATACAGAGCCTCCAGGAATGAGATTTACAATCAAGCTACAGGATGACTGAAATTTTGTCACAGGATACTTTAAGGACTGGGGATAGTTAACCAGAGGAAGAGACAACTTGGGGGGAGATATGATTTACCATATTCACAAATATGTGAAGGGATATCATGTGAAATAAGAATTAGATTGTTTTTTTTTTTAATGACTCCAAAGGATCAGTGGGCAAAAGTTGCCAGGAGGCAATTTTTTTACTCAGTATACAAAAAAAAAAAAAAAGAAAGAAATTATTAGAACTGTCCAAAAGTGGAGTAGGCTGCTTTAGGAGGGAGTTAGTTCCTTGCCACTGGTGGATAACCATTTATTTGTCAGGGATGTTATACAGGTGAGTCATGTAGTAGTTAAATGAGATGACATCTGAGGTACCTTTAAACTCTTAGATTCCATGATATACTTGTTTCACTTATGAGATAAAGTATATTTTCCATGACTGTAGACAATTCAAGCAAAAAATTTATATGATTGACAGAAGAAATGTAACTCATACCCAAATGAGTTTGCTAATTAATGGCTGGTAGCTTTTCAGGGTCCTCTTGACATAATTATTATTCATAGATACACACAAGCAGTCCTGCTTTAGTGAGAAGGGGGCAGTAGGGGCTAAAGACACAGGGAGTGGATACTTCAGATCTGCTGCTTTTGCTCATCTAAGAAGATTCAGACTACTTTAGACTACCACTCCCTCCTTCCCTTTCCAATCCCTTTATCTTTCTCTCCCCTCCTTTTTAATTTTCTGACCCTCTCCCCTTTCTTCTTCTTCCCCTACCTCTTCTCCCGCCAAACAGCCACAGTATTAAATGGAAAGGACTTCAGCAACGCTGTCAGGGTTTGGTGATGAAGTCAAAGGATTGTTGAGCTGGGTGGGACCTTCGACACCACCTGATCATCCCGCCCCCCTTCTACGGAAGCTCAGAGATGTGAGGTCACACAAATAGTAGGAACAGAGGTGGAATTCAAACCCAGGTCCTGACTCCAAATACAGTGGTTTTTTCCACTTTTCCTTTGGTTGGAAGAACATTCTAGGAGTTGTCCTTTCTCTCTCATTTCTCTACCTCCTCCCAAATCCTTAAAATACATACACCCTCTAATATATTACGTAGATATATCCAAATATAAGGCGTGACTATGAAGTAATGAGATCAATTCTTTAAAAGAAATATGAAGATGGGTCTCAATTTCTGGTCATGCCTCAGAGATGTACAGATATGCATGTACAGGAGCACAAATATAGACCAAATACATAAACAAGTAGCACTCAGAGATACCAGGGAAATCCTGCTCCGTTCCACCTGTCACATGTGTGGGGACTAGGGCCACTCTAGGAGGTTGTCAGTCTTCTGGTTTATACGTTTGGACCCTAGTTTAACTTTAGTTTGTACCAACCCAGGACTCTGTGTCTATAACAGGAAGGACCTGCCACAGTACAGGAGTCTGCCTTCTGTGGGAGTGAGAGTTTAAGGCTTTGTGTTGGGAGTAGTTTTTGGCTACTCCAGGTCCACTGGCACGGATCCTCTGGTTTCCTGAGACTCCTTCCTGACAGACATCAATTAGAACAACTGGAGGCTGGGCTTCTGGAAGCCTCCAATTTTTCTATTCCCTGCCTTTCGTCCCCAGGACTGAATATCTCTACATATATCTTCACAGATCCTCACACTCAGAAGACTACGTGGGAAGGCTAGGTGAGAGAGATCATGATTTGGTGAGTTAGAGCGTCGGTGAACGGTCATGGAGATAGGAAGATTCAGAGGGGCTTGATTTAAAAGAGTAAGTTGATGTTTGGATGGTAACGACTGTGGGTGGGCAGGAGAGGGTGAATGGTCGGCAGATCACCAGAGGATGCCGGTTACTTCCTAATTCTTCCAGTTCAGAACCTTGGGAGGGGTGAAGGGGTGGATGACAATCCATCCTCAGCCTTTACATCAGTCAGCCAATGTTAAAAAAGCCGCCGGTCTGTTCCCCTTCCCTCGCCCCCACAGTGCACACCTCTCTCTCCACGTCTTCGTCTCCCCCGAGAGAGCTCCCTTACACCTTCTGCCCCACCTTGAAGCTTTGGGATATACCCAGGCTCAGAACTATGGGGGAAATATAATTTGTAGCCAGCAGAATAGACAAGCTCGTCACTTTCCCCGGAACTGCTCTCCACTCCACCTTGATCTTTGCTGATTTCAGACCTGAGTCACTTGCGGTACCTCCCAGCCCTTCTGTCTCCGGGCTCCTAGGGAGCTGCCCAAGGGCCGAAGGCAGATTCACAGGGCAGAGATTTTGCAATGCTTCCTGCGGCACCCTACGAGGACTCTCCGAACATCCCCCACCCTCCTGCTTCCAGGACACGACTTGGGGAATCCCTAGCCCCGTGCACACCTCTCCACACTGGCACCCCTGACACATTCCGCAACTAAAGAAGTTGATTGGGAGCCAGGAAGGATGAAAACCCGCACACGCGCGCACACACACGCACACACACACGCAACCAGCTGCTTAAAAAATTGTATCTTACACAACTAATTCCTTCTTGTGCGAGCCAGTCTTGCCGGAGAGATCCCTGCGATTTCTCTCCCCGCCTCCTTCCCCCTGCTTCCTACCCCTTCCTCCCCTGAGCAGCCCCGGCTGCTCCGGGCTTACCTGCCGCGGAGACGGGCTCGCCCTCGCTCAGCTCCCCGGAATCCGAATCCATGCTGCGGGCCGCTCGCCCTCCGGTACCGGTCCGCCCTGCCCACCGTCTGGCTGGCTGCGGGCGTCCCGGGGAGGAGGAGACGGCGGAGGCAGAGGCGGAGGCGGCAGCGCCTGCGGCTTAGGAGGGGAGCGGCCCCGGAATGGAAGGGAGCGCAGGGCTGGGGCTCCCCGGCTCCCCGGAGCGGAGCTGCGCACTGCACGGCACTGCCCGGCACTGCCCGGCACTGCCCGGCAGGCTGGAGCGGCGCTGAGCAGCTCTGGGGCGGTCTGTGCCAGCTAAAGAGCGCGGGGCGGAGAGCTGGGACGCAACAGGAAAGAGAGAAAGGGAGGTGATGGGGGGCGGGGGGAGGTTGGGGCTCGGGGGATGATGGGGGGGTGCGGGGGAGGCGGGGAGGAGGGAGCAGCCTTCTTTGAAGCCTGTTGCCAGACTTCCATTAAATACCCCAGAGGCGCTGCCCTCCTCCTGGGCCCCTCCTCGCGCCTGCCCGCTGCTTCAGCCGAAGTTGCTGCCTGGCTCCTGCCGAAACCGCCGCTTCCCTATTTCGGAGCCAGGTCGCTAAGAGGCTCTTACGGAAAATACACTTCTCCCTCCGGCCCGTCTCATCCCCTCCTCCCCGCCTCATCCCCTCCTCCCCTTCTCCCAGGGAGAGATCAGTGGGCCTGGGAATAGCCGGGTGAATGGGGCGGTTAAGCCGGCGGTGTGGATGCCAGGCTTCTCACTGCTTTCCGAAGTGGAAGCAGATGGAGTAACTTAACAGCTCCTGGCCCCGAGCTGGACGTGGAAAGAGTAGTTCCTTTTACCTGGAGACAAAAGTTGATCAAGACAGCTCCTGATTTTGCGAATAAATGATTAATGCAGTCAGTTGTATGTTCTAAAAGCTTGGCTGTCTTTTTTTCCCCTCCTCAACCAATAAAAAGGGAGAGGGGGTAAGGGAGAGAATTCCAGCTTCGGGGGAAGATCAGTGAAAACGAAGGTCAATGAAAACGACCAGTTAGGAGGTGGACTGTCTTGTGGGAGGGAACAACAAGGATGTATTCGTTATGAAACGCTTGCTGTGTACCAGACGTTGTCCTAGACCCTAGAGATACAAAGGTGACAACGAAACAGTCCCTGACCTCTAGAAGCTTACAGGATCACATTTAGGCCTGGAAGGAAACTTAGAGATTGTCAAGTCTGACCCCCTCATTTTAGGAATGAGGAAAGTAAGGCTCAGAGAAGTTAAGTGACTTATCCAGGGTCACTGCTACTAAGTATCGGAGGGAAGTCTTTCTGACTAAATCTAGTTCCATATCCGCTATGCTGTTAAAAAAAAACAAAACATACTATGTGTCCACTGTGGTATGCTCAGGGTATGCAAAGATGAAAGAAAAGGTTCCTCCTCTCAGAGAACTTCCATTCTCCTGAATTATTCAATTTGATTCAATTCAACAAATATTTAAGGGCACCGACGGCATTTTATTTACATAAACCAGAGGTTTTCCCTACCATCTAAACACAAGTCCAGACTTAAGTGTACTCTTTTCTTGGTTACTCTGTGTTGATAGAGAGAGAGGTTTGCTTTTTGGAAGGTTCTTCTTATAGAATATTTCCATAAGTGTGAATCATATTGGTTCTTTAACCCAAACACATCTATTTTGCAAGAGTTGATGTCAGAATCGGTAAAAAAAAATTTGCTGATTGCTTAGAGCCTGAAAATGGCTAATGGCTGTCAGTGTGCTTAGGGATGCAAACTAAATTGTTTATTGACCTTAGCAAAAAAGTAATTAGAAAATGGAAACGTGTAATACACCCCAAAGCCAAACAAATGACTTTTTTCATTTCCCTCTTTCAAATGATCTGCACCATTTCTTCTCAATCTGTGGGGATAAATCCTGCCTCAGACACCTAATAGCTGTGTGATGCTGGACATTCCCTTTAATCCCTCTCAGCCTTGGTTTCCTTATCTGTAAAATGATAATAACACCACCTGCCTCACAGGATAGTTGTGAAGACTGAATGATGGAAAAGTACCTCTGAGTTGGAATCCAGCCTCTGGAACTTTCTAAATGTGTGCAAGTCACTTAACCTCTGTTTCCTCCACAAAACATCGACATAATTAGCACCACTTCAGAAGATGTGTTAAGATCAAATGAGATAATATTTGCAAAGCACTTAGCACAGTACCCGCCACATATTAGGGACTCAGTAAATACTTATTCCCTTCCCTTGTAAAATACTTTGCAAACAAAGCATTACAAAAATGCTAGTTGTCATCATCATCACCATCATCATCACCATCATCACCATCATCACCATCACCACCATCACCACCATCATCATCATCATCATCATCATCACCACCATCATCACCATCATTCACATCATCATCACCACCATCATCACCATCATCACCATCATCACCACCACCATCACCATCATCACCACCATCATCATCATCACCATCATTATCTATACTCTAGGATTTTAGAATTGAAAGCAGTTTTTCTGGGTTTAGTCCAGGGATGGAACCTTCAGTCTCAAGGCCTTGTGCTTTCTACATCCTTGGGTTCAGCCTTTTGACTGAGTCCAAGCTTTACAGAACTAATCCTTTCTTTAAGGGAATTTGTTTTGTGAAGTTTGGATTCAGTCAAAGGGCCGCACCTGAGGACCTAGATGGCCACGTGTGGCCTGGAGGCCACAGGTCCCCCAGCCCTTCTTATCTCCTGCTGAAATCCCCTCTAAAACCTTCCCAACTCTGACTCATCCTGTATTTGAACATTTACAATGACAGAGGCATCATTGCCTCACCAGGCCCCTCAGTCCATCCTTGGACAGCTCCAGTTATTAGAAAGTTCTTCCATTATTTAAGGAAGTTTGCCTCCCTGAAACTTCCGCTAGGCTTTTCCTGCTCCCTTTCCCCTCATTAAAACTCACATGACCTCAAGGTCTTGCTGTGAAACTTCCTAGGAAACTTAACAAACAAATCCTCAATATGGTGGTACTGGATGATGAAGACATAAGGTATTGCCAGTACAGCTAAAATAAGTGCTTTTGAAAGTCTTCAATGCTTTGAGCCACACAATTTCAATCACTGTGACAGCTTGGATGGGAAGCTTTTAGGTGTCCCTCAAATCTCATCACTCTGCCAGGCCTCAGGCAAGAGTAATTTTTCAGAAGTGACTGTATCTGAAAAGAGTTAGGAGAGGTAAAGTAGGGAACTAAGATGGGGTGATCAGTTTTGCCCAGGGCTCTGAAATTTGAGGCTGCTTATAGCCCTCCTGCAGGGTAGCATCCACTGAATTTAACATTCAATTAGTCTGAAGAGTTCAGATAGGAAGCTCTCAGCTGTATTGCTTTGTCTCACTCCCCATTTTCAGTCTGGCTGTGTCACCGTGCCTCTCCCTTGGTGCATGGCATCCTGGAGTCTTGTCTTCCAACAACTAAGTTTGTTCATTTGAGGGAACGTTCCGTTTGCCAAAATTACTGGTTAAAGTCTCTGTGAGGTGAACAGTCAACTGATTGGAATTTGTTTTCCATCCATCAGTCTGTCAATAAATACTTATTAAGCAACCGCCATATGCTAGGCACTACGATAAGTGCTGGGGGTAACAGAAGCAGAAGACATCCCCAAATCTGATAATAACGATAGTTATCATTTATTATAGAATTTTATATATAGTTTATCTTTTATTATATATATTACAGCATTTTAAAGTTGACAGAGTGCTTTACAAATATTATCTCATTTGTGCCTCCACTGTACAGTAAAGCAGATATTTATATACTTTGGAGGTATATTATGGCCTTTCAGCTACAAACACCCCCTTACCCCCCCCCCCCCCAACCATTAGTGAATGTCTCATTATTTTTGGTTAGCTCTGGTTTACCCCCTCTCTACTATGTTTCACTCTCTCCTTGCTTCTCTCTCCCCCCACCTCCCATCTCCATGCCTAGGAAGCTGCCTGGTCCTCCTGTATACCAGAATCCTGTTAATCCTACTCTGGAAAGGGTGTGTCATTCTCTTTCCCAATGACTTCATTCACCATCCTTCCAAAGGAAAATAGCCCTCTCAGGCTCCTGCTGCTAATAAAGTGGCCTTCCCCATTAGAAAGAAGTTCCTTTAGAGGAGGCACCATGCTTTGCATATTATAAACACATAATAAATGCTTTTTCATTCAGTTATTCAATTTTTACAAGTAAAGAAGCTAAAGCTCTGATAATCCAAAGTCACAAAGCCAACAAAGCGTTTGAACCCAGATTGTTTTGCTTATGGCCTTCTGGATACCTTGGCAACACATGGGACTTCCAGCTTCAATAACTACACACATATAGAGTGCATTATTCAGTCAATAAGCATTGTTGCTTAGTGGTAAGCACTGGGAATGACAGACAAATACTTTTCAGTTTGCAAAGCACTTTTTCCTAGTGTTTTCTCCAATATTTGACAGCACACAAAACATTCTTTCATCATTGAGACCCTGTTTCCTAAACTTTTGTGGACATGGTTGCATTTCAGAAAGGGACTGACGGGTGTAGGAGATTCAGAAATGCCACAGAGACATTAATTCAAAATGTAGCAGTGAATGAGCCAATGGGGAACCAGATTTATTGGAACTCATAGCCAGGTAAAGAAAATAATAGGAGAGCACATTTGGAGAAACAACAATCAATCAATCCTTGTATATTTACTGAGCACCTCTTATGATGTAAGGCCCTGGGCTAGGCACTGTGGGACATGGCTAAGGGGCCTTGAAAAATCTATTAAGTGGGTTGTTAGCTAATTTAAGTAAAAAATTTCCCCTCTCTCCCCAATTTGTAAATGTCATAATGACTAATTTCAGGATAGCAGTATAGTTGCATAATGGGCAACAGAATATGAAGCTGAATAATAAAGCCAAATAAGGCTTTTGTTAGTTTCCTATGTGACACTCACAGTCCATTGTCATGAGAGAGCGAGGCAAAAAGGAAATAGTCATTGGCATGTGTATATGTGTTTCAATTATGTAAAGGGATGAGGAACATTAGGGGAAAATACCTTATCAGTTATCTTCACCATGGAAAAATCTGTGTGCAAGAAGGAAGTTCCTAAAATAGTATCCAAGAATCACTGGACGAGATAACAGCCAACATCCTTCTGAAAAATACTCAAGCTCAGGTGGTAAGATCTCTTTAGATCCTTACAATCAAATATCAGGAGGTAAATTTTAATGTTTAAAATATTTTTATTTATCCTTTAAATATTTCTCAATTACATTTAACATTTTTTTAGCACTCACTTTAAAAAAATTGGTGTTCCAAATTCCTCACTTCTTGAGAAGTGAGCAATATGAGATTTATTATACATATGAAATCGTGCAGAACATATTGTTATATTAGCTTTGTTGCAAAAGAAGCATACATACACATAAAAAAAGAAAAATAAAGAAAGTGAAAAAAGTCTGCTTCAATCCTCATTCAAGAGTTCATCAGTTCTCTCTCTGGAAGTGGATAGCATTTTTCATCAAAAGCCTTTTGAAATTGTCTTGGATCA
Source organism: Notamacropus eugenii (assembly GCF_028372415.1). Classification (NCBI taxonomy): domain Eukaryota; kingdom Metazoa; phylum Chordata; class Mammalia; order Diprotodontia; family Macropodidae; genus Notamacropus; species Notamacropus eugenii. The sequence goes on along the minus strand of NC_092878.1, from coordinate 1,973,495 downwards.
TCGTATTGATCAGAGTAACTAAGTCTTTCAATTTCATCATCATTACAGTATTGTTGTTACTTTGTACAATATTCTTCTGGTTCTGCTCATTTAATTTTATATCAGTTCATATAAGTCTTCCCAGGTTTTTCTGAGACCACCCCCCTTGTCGTCTTATAGCACAGTAGTAATTCCATCACAATCTAAACTTCAACTTCTTCAGCTCTTCCCCAGTTGATGGGCATTCCCTCAATTTCCGATTCTTTGTCTGGGTCAAAGTGTATGCACAGTTCTATAGCCCTTGGAGCATAGTTCCAAATTATTCTCCAGAATGGTCGCATCATTTCACAATTCCACCGAGAGAAGCACATGGACTTTTAAATATTACTGTTGATTTTTTTTTTACTTGACTAAATAATATTTTAAAGGAACATAGCAGCTAAGCAAGAGAAATATATCTTTTGTATTTTTGTAATCATATTTTTTGCAAGTGTATCTGTGTTTAGAAACACAAATAATAAACAAGAGCCATTCCTTCTAATATAGTCATATTTAGTTCATCCAAACCATCTCCATTTTTCACTAGTTCTCTCTCTCACTTACTGGATAGAAAGATGGTTATGAGTCAGCATCAGTTTCAGAAGTTGTATATGTAAAAGTGAGAGATTTCTTTTCTCTCTTTTACAATTGTTCTGTTCCTCAGGTTCATAAGCCCTAGAGAGAGGATCTGTCCACCAGATGGAGGGCAGCTTATTGAACGTAGAGGACAGAGTATGGGTTTTTGAGTTAGAAGGCCTGGTTTACAATCCTGTCTCTGACGCTTAATTCACATACAACATTAAGGAAGTCATTTGACATCCCTAACTTTCAGTTTCTTCATTTGTAAAAGGAGGGGTTTGGATTAGAAGTCCCTTCTAGTTTCAGACCTATGCTCTGCACTGTGGAGATAGTGCTAAGTACTTTACAAATATTATCACTTGATCCTCTCAATAATCCTGAGTGGTATGTACTATTATTGTCCTCCTTTTATAGATGAAGAAACTGAGGCAGACAGAGGTCGAGTGACTTGCCCAGGGTCTCACAGCTAGCAAGTGTATCTCAAGACAGATTTGAACTCAGGTTTTCCTAACTTCAGGTTCAGTGCTAGGGTAAAGTGGCAGTCCAAGAAGAAGCTGGTTTAGAAGAAGCTGGTTTAGTTGGGACAGTCTCTGTTTTTAACCTATTAATGGGTAGCTTTCTTTGTTTCTACCTTGACTACCTTGACAAAACTGTCTCTGTTTCTGTTCCAGATTCAAGCCTCTGAAAGTAGCTGAAGAAAAACTGGGAAGCATGGTTTTTTGCATAGTTACAACATTTCTCCACTTTAATTGGCTATATGTTGATTCCAAAAGGATAATAGTATCCAGGAGACAGTCTTGGAGACAGGGCACAGAGATGGGTCCTCCCTCCCTCTCTTTTCTTAGGGAACATGTTGCTTAATGTGATAGAAAAAAATTGAGTTCATTCTTTCTTCTCTGGAGAAAGCCAAGAAAAGGATTAATATCCAACAAGGTCATTGTTACATAAGTGAAGACATTTATGTTAATGATAGGTTTTTCAAGAACAAGCCCTATTTTCTGACCCAGTAGTCAGGGAGGGGGCTTACATAAATTAACAGAGGAGAAGGATACAAATTTATATGACCCTTTTGAGAACTCTATGTTCCAGTCAAACTTAACTTTCTGCTAACTGTTTCTCATGTTCTTAACATTCCATTTCCTGCCTCCGTGGATTCACACAAGTTGGCTTCCATGTTTATAGTACCTACCCTTCTCAACTCCACCTCTCAGAACCGTTGTCTTACTTCAAGCCTGAGCTCAGCTGTTCTCTCTCCTGTCAAACTTCCCCAGATTCCTCAGTTGTTAGTGATTTCTAACCTCAATTCTCCCTCCAGTACCACCATACTATCTGTATATGTATACACCAGTAGAAAGGAAGCTTCTTGAGGGCAGGTACTGCCTCGTTTTTTTCTTTGTACTTTCAGTGCCTAGCACAATGCCTTGCATGTAACAGGTGCTGAATAGATGTTTGCTAAACTGAATGGATGGAAACCTCCCAGTATACTTCCTGACATCCTGCTCAATATCATCATTCTCAGTAGGGTAAGAAGCAATAGGGTTGTATCCCCCAGCCCCAAAAGTCAGTAGACTCTTCTAGAGACTGACAGCTTCCTAAGTGGATGATACAGTTAAATTAGCTCTAAAAACAGTGGGCCAAAGATGCTGTCCAGCCCATGTACAATCCTGGCCAGTCTTGCTAAAGGGTTACGTCTTGCTTCGGAAGCACTCATGTTGGTTCAAAAGTCATACAAAGGAACTGTTGTTAGAGGGCTGAGTACCGCTTAACTGAGAGAGTACCCACTGTATGTTTTCTGGCCTGACTACATCCTTTTTGCCTTCTGCAAACTGGTTGTGCATGATTGACGCAACCCCCAAAGAAGCACACTTTATCCCTTGGTGGATAGTACGATATTCCTCTCTTATATGTTGATATGGACCGTTCTGTTTGAAATTTCTAAAAGGCAATTTGTCATGCAAGACTAGAGGTCAGAAGAGAAGGATGGGCTGGATAAATAGATCTGAGAATCATTTACATAGAGACGACAATTGAACCCATGGGAGCTGATGAGATCACCAAGGTGGGATAGAATGAGAAGAGAAGAGATGAGGGCCCATGATAAACCCTTAGGTTTAAACTAAATCTTTGGTTAGTGGGTGGAACCTGGAAGAAGATCCAGAAAAGGAAGCTGAGAAGGAGCAGTCAGACAAGTAGGAGGAGGACAAGGAGAAAAGTTTCACAAAAACCTAAAGAGGAGAGTGTCCAGGAGAAGAGGGTGACTGATAGTGTCAAGGCAACAGAGAAGTCTAGAAGAATCAGCACCAAAAAGAGACCATTAGAATTGAAATGAAGAGATCGTTGGTAGCTTTGGGGCTATATTTATATACTCTCTAAGACTTTAAGTTGTAGACCTAGTGCCTATTGGTAAAGGGAATTTCTTCATCAAGAGTTCCTTTATCAATGGATCAAAGGCCCAGTCTAAATGCATACATATATGTGTGTACATATGGCATTCTATAAATGCTAGAATTATTAACTTTATTCTTAATCCTATTAAAAACAGTCTGGTTGGATTGTCATAATTTGTTCATGGTGAACCCATTGAAGACAATAGATCACTGTCTGGATCTGGACAGCATTCTCAGGATTCAAGGTCAAAACCCTGGATAAGGAGATCACCCTGAGGAGCAAAGCTGAGGCCCTGTAGCAGCGAAGATTTGAGGAACTAGAGACCTTGACTGGAAAGTGTGATGATGACTTGAGGAGCGCCAAGGCAAACTCTCAGAGCTTGTTGTCTCATTTGGGCACCACAACAATGCTGTAGCATGGGCACTTAAAGCATTACACTAGATTATCTATATCCTCATCAGAGAGTAACAACATTTCTCTTAGAGTTCGTAACTTGTGGTCTGTGAATTTGTTGTGTAAATATTTTGATAACTGTATTTCACTGTAATTGATTTCCCTTTTATTCCAACGTGTTTTATTTCATGAATTTAAAAACATTATTCTGAGAAGTGGACCCACAGGCTTGAACAGACTGCTAAAGGGGTCCACGACACAAACATGGTTAAGACTCCTGGCCTAAAGACCTACATGTACAAAAATCTTTTTTTATGGTGTCAAAGAATTGGAAATTGAGGGGATGCCCATCCACTGGGGAATGGCTGAACAAGTTGTGGTATATTAATATAATGGCATACTGTTGTGCTATAAGAAATGATGAGCAGGCAGATTTCAGAAAAACCTAGAAGACTTGCATGAACTGATGAGTGAAATGAGCAGAACCAGGAGAACATTGTACACAGTCACAGAGACACTGTGTGATGACCAGCTATGCTAGACTTAGCTCGTAGCAATACCATGATCCAAGACAATTCCAAAAGACTCACAATGGAAAATGCTATCCACATCCAGAGAAAGAACTATGGAGTCTGAATGCAGATCAAAGTATACTTTTTTCCTTTGTTTTTTCATGGTTTTTACCTTTTCTTCGATTTTTTTTTCACAACATGACAAATGTGGAAATAGGTTTAACATGATTGCATGTTCAATCACATTGCTTGCCGTGCTGAGGAAAGGTGAGGGTGAGGGAGAAAAATTTGGAACTCAAAATCTTATAAAAGTGAATGTTGAAAACTATCTTTACATGTAATTGGAAAAAAGAAATACTGTTTACAAAAAAGACTCCTGTCCTATCTTGATTTCAGCAATGTGTGACAAAGTCATTATCTATAATATTCTTATTGACAAGATGGCAAAATGTGGACTGCACTGGGTGACCATACTTTTTGGGTGGATTATACTTGGATGAAGAACCACACTAGAAGGTTAGTATTAATGGAGATGAATGGAATGAGAGAAAGGGGACAAGCATTTATCAAGCACATGCCATGTGCCCACTTACATAATATAAATTATACAAATATTTTGTGAATATTATCCTTCCAAATGTTTCGTTCAATAATGGTCAGTTAACCTGGAGGCCAAGTCTTTTGGAGTACTATAGGGTTCTGTCTTCAGCTTTGTTAACGTTCAACATTTTTATACCTGACTTGAATGAAGAACTTTGATGGCATTCTTACCAAATTTGCCAATGATACAAATCAGGAATTATAATAACAAACAACTGTTAGGTACCATAAGGCATTCAGCTTCCTTTTTTGTGTTGTCTTCAAATATCTTAAGATATAATAAATGGTGCCTTAAAGTTTGCAAAATATTTTACATTCATTTTCTCATCTGATCCTCACAACAGTCTTGTGGGGTATTATCATACCCATTTAATAGTGGCAATGGAGATAGGTTAGATAACTTGCTCAGGCTCACACAATAAGGAAGCTTCTGAGGCAGAATTTGAACATAGGAATTTCTGACTGAGGGCTCCAGCTCCTATGTCATCTAGCACTGAATGTGATAAATTACAAAGATCAAGAGATAAAACTGTCTTGATGTGCTAGAGTACCGTGCTGAAATGAACACAATGAAATTTGTCAGGGACAAATGCACAGTGCAGATTGTGATGATACATGCACAGGGTATGGATGCAATGATTTAGCAGCAGTTCAAGTATGGAAAACTTGGGAGTTTTAGCTGAATAAAAGTGTTTAATATGGGCTAATAGGTTGATTCAGTTGCTAAAAAACTCTAATAGATTAATGTAAATATAGTGACAAGCAACAGTCCCCACTGTGATAGCTAGACAATGTTTAAGATATTAAGGCTATTGGTGGTACAACTGATAGAATGTGGGATTTAGAGTCAGGAAGATCTGAGTTCACATATGGTCTCAGACACTAGCTTGGGTGACCCTGGGCAATTCACTTAACCACTCTCTACCTCAGTTTCCCCATTTGTAAATTGGCAATAATAGCACCTGTCTCCCAGGGTTGTTATGAGGATCAAATGAGATTATAATTATAAAGCACTTTGTAAATTCTAAAGCATTATCTAGCTGCTAGTGGCTATTATTATTACTGTTATTTTATTGTGTTCAGTTTTAAGGGGATGGGTATTACAAACTAGAGTTTATTTTGGACAGGGCAACTAGGATGATGAGGTATTAGGAAACCAGTACATAGGAGAAAACAGCCCAAGGAGAGATATGAGAAGCATATTCACGTATTTAAAAGACTGACACATAGAAAAGAATCACTTTATTGGGGATTGGCCTTAAGAGAAGAATCTTGGTGTGTGTGTGTGTGTGTGTGTGTGTGTGTGTGTGTGTGTGTTTGTGTATGTGTGTGTGTGTGTGTGTGTGTGAGCCCATGCCCCAGGTGCTATAGTAGCATGTACTCAGGAAAATATCCCTTTTGTTTTTCCCTCCATTGATCCTTTTATACAGTCCACTTTACTATTTTTCTTCTCTTGTGTTCCCAGTGAACCTTGTATGAATATACATTCTTAATATATGTTTGTCTTATTCACTCTGTTAAATGAGGAGGTAAAAGGGATGCTGGTTTAAAAACCCAAGGATGCAGGGGGATTTTTTTTTTTAAATTCAATTTAATGTTTTTCAGTGAACAAAAATTTATTTTATCTCCCTCCCACTCAGAAAATAAAAGAAAAAACTCATAACAAACGTTTTGTCACAAGTTACAAAATAATCATATTCCTTAACCCAATAATCCCATCATTGATAAAATATTGGAGAGTATTAGGAAAAAGAAATGTCATAGTGTTACCTGGGCTTGTCTGGGCATGCCCAGATCCCCACACATGGAGATGCCCTAAGAGGGCTTACTTTGCTGTGCCCGATCTCTTAACATGAGGGCACTCTTCTTCCCCTACCACGTAGGTGAGGGGTGTGGGTTAGGTTCCTTTAATTGGCTGTGTAATTGTAGCAGGCAAGACTGAGACAATCACTCTGCCTCTTTTCCTGCTATACTCAGAGGGTGGAGATCCCAGTTCACCCACGGCATGGCCACCATATACTAAATCGGTGAATGGGGATGGACTTCTTCCCTCTGTTGGCTCTGAGAAATGGGACTGGGGGTGTGTTTATTTCTGTTCTGTTTTATTTGTCTCTCTCTCAGTTTCAGGTGCAAACTCCACTGGACCTGAGGCTGAGCCATGACAAGGACCTTGAGATGAGGATAGCAGGTGGGACGGTGAAGTCAGTAAATCTAGTATGGAAGCCCAGAGAAGCCAGGGTGCTTGGGACTGGGAAGTGGCAGGATGGGGATGGGGTTGTAGTTGGACCTGGTATTGTACTCTGTAGGAACCGGGCTAACCTATGAACCTAATTCCCTCCTCCTTCCTAGAGACTGAGGTGGTGTAAGGGGAGAGGGGCACTGTACTTCCCAGGTATTAGGGCAGTAAGTCTGAATATATGTGATTATGTACCTTTTGGAATAAGTATTCATTGTAAAAGCCACTTCAGCTGTTAGTGGCTAAATGGAACTGAGGTGTGGGGGTGAGGAGGGGAGGGTCCACCCTCTATTATTGGGTGAGTACCATCAGTGAAATCTGGAGCCATTTGCAGAGAACTTAGACCTCCCTACTCTCCTTAAGGATAAATAAAAACTCTGGAGGAGGGGTGAAATGTGACACATCTGGCCTTCAGACAGTGGGGCCGGGATAGTCTGTGTTATACATATGTACATTTTACATATACATATGTGCATATCTGTGTTCAAAGAATACTTTGTACAGATTAAATGGAACAGAGCTCCCCTGTAAATGATGAGGTTCCCTATAGAGTCCTGTTTGCAGATGACATTATGCCGATTGTATCAAGTCCCAGAATACTGTATGAACTCCTCAAGGGGATCCATGGCCTAAAATTCACACAGAAAAACTAAATGGATGAAGACTATTGTCTCGATTATAGAATGTAATAAGTTAGGCAGAACATTGAATTAGTTAATTAGAACAAATCTCATGGATAGGTATCACAGACAGATGAGCTGGGCTCAGAATTAATGAGATTAGACTATGTTGCACTTAGGAAATTATGCGATATGTTCAGTGATTCAAACTTGTTGCCACAGAAATCCCTCAAATCTCCCCCCCCCTTTATTATACATAGATATTTTTCTGATTGTATTATACGTCTATAGACCATGAAAGAAAACATGGTCTCCAAAGAATGCACACTGAAAGTGATCTAAAGGGCAATGGAGTGGCATAGAGTAGGTCTGGGGAATCTAAAGCATGTATACAAATAGTGACTTCTACACCCAAAAAACCCCACAAAAGGCAGGGGTGTGCTGGACCTAGCATATACCGTTAGTGAGAAATGATTGTTAAATTTTCAGTGTGAGAATTTATAACTTAGAAATTAAAAAACAACCCAAATCAGGGCTTGCTTTATTGTTTTGTTGATTGTCTAGACTTAAGAAATGTAATAATGCAGATTAAACTTAAAAGTATGTCTTTTTGGGGGGAGAGTTGATTGTTAAGTACAGCTCTGATAAAGGATATCATCAAAGAAATACATGCTTGTAAAAGGAGGCTAGAAGAGCATGTAGCATGAGTGAAGGACAAACAGTTCCTGACCATGGCAGTGGAATCCAATGATGCATTAAAAAACCTCCAGGTGGAACTCCAGCATGTAGGGAAGGTCATCTGTGAGGAAGATTTGGTCCTTCCCTCTTATCTAGATCATCAGAGGAAACAATGAAAACTATGTGTGACTAAAGGGAGAAAAGCACTTCCAAGTCTCTAATGATATTATAAAGTAACAATTATCAAAACTGCTTGATACTGGTTACAAAATAAAGAAGTAAGTCATTGGACTAGACGAGTCAAAAAAGATCCAGAAATAATAGATAATTCTGAAGACACAAATTAACTGAGGAAGAAAGAAATTAGTGCTTGATGAAAATTGCTAGGAAAACTGGAAAGTAGTCTGATGAAAATTAGATTGAGGCCACTGTATACCACAATAAACTCAAAATAAATATATGACCTGAATGTATGGTGAAGGAAAGACTTCTTAATCAAACAAGGAACAGAGGTGATCACAAAAGATTAAACAGATAATTTTAAGTATATGAAATTTGAAAAGCTTTTGCACCAACAAAATTGGTACAACCAGGACAAGAAAGGAAGTGGTCTACTGGGGAGAAAATACCTAATATCACTGATAGCAGTCTTCAAACCCAGGTTTCAGTGCGTCTAAGACCAAAAGCCATACTCCACAAGATACTTTGGTAAAAAGTAATTGAAAAACTAATAACAACTGTATGAAAGAATGCTTCAAATAATTCATAGTAAGAAAAAACAAATCAAAACAACTCCGAAGTTTCACTTCACAGCCAATAAATTGGCAAAGATGAAAAATGATGGGATTAGTCAGCGTTGGAAGGGTTGTTGGAAAACATGCCCACAAATGTTCTATTGGTGGAACTCTGAACTGGTCCAACCATTTTGGATAGCATTTCTAAATAATGCTAAGAAGGTGACTAGAATGTTCGTATCCTTTGACCCAGAGATCCTGCTCCTAGCCCAATACCCCAAGGAAGTACAACATAAAAAAAAATGTCTCATACACATGGAAGTATCTGTGACAGCAGCTTTTATAGTAGCAAAGAACTACAAAAAAGTAGTTATTTATCTCTCGAGGAGTGGCATAATAAATGGTGACATGAATATAATGGAATGGGATTGCTCTATAAGAAATGAATAAGATGGTTATGAAGAAGTATGGAATGAATATTTATAGACTTTTGCTTTTTTAAGCTCAATTTTGATTTAATATTTTTATTCTGAACTTAGCAAACACCAAATAAAGCAAGCATTTCCTTATTCAAAGTAGAACAGAAAAACAAGATTTTACTTACAGATTTATACTATGTCATTAGTATAGCTTGGTTATTCTTTTAAGTATATAATACATTCAGTATTTAACTTTCAAAGCTGTCCTATTTGCCTGTGTTTCCTTCTGGACTTCCTTCTGTTCTCTTCTCCGTGTTTCAAAATGTTTAAATGGCCTTATTTTAGGGAGGGGGCAACCCTATAGCTCTTCCCTTCGTCCAGTTTTCTTCTCCCACTGAAAAAAGATTAAACACCTTTGTAGCAAATATGCATAGTGAACCTGAGACAACATTTCACGCTTGGCACATTCTGCACCTTGAATTTGTCACTGCCTTGTCAAGGGTAAGAGGAACTTCCTCATCGGCCCTCTGGAATCATGGGTGGTCACTCACTCACTGATCAGAATTCGGAACTCTTTCATAGTTGTTTGTCTTTGCAACGTGGCTATTAGAGTATGAATTTTCTTTCTGGTTCTGCCCACTTCAATCTTCATCAGTTCACACATCTTCTTAGGTTGGTCTGAAACCATTCCTTTATTTCTTACAGCACAATCATATTCTATTTTATATTCCATGTATATATATTTTATACATATAGTGTGTATATATGTAGTGTGTGTACGCACACGTGCACACACACGCACACACGCACACACACACACACACACACACACACACACACACACCCCACACACTTACCCAGAGTAATCATTTCTAGCCATTTCCCAATTGTTGGACATCTCCTTCATTTCCAGAGCATTGCTCTAACAAAAGTTGCCTCTATAAATATTTTTGTTCATGTCGGACCTTTCTCTCTTTGATCTCTTTGGTATAGGATGCATATGAACTGAGGCAAATGAAATAAGCAGAATTAGGAAAACAATATACACAGTGATTCCAACAACATAAATGGAGATGACAACAAGACAATTGAAACTGAATGCGTTGGAAGGTTTGACCTCAAATAAGAGAGGAATAGGTGGAAGGCAGAAGACTCTGGATCTCCTACGGGCACTGCACATGCCAGATTTTTTGAAGTGTTGGCTAGTTTTGCTGAACTATTTTCCCCACTTCCTCTTTTTAAAATTCTTATGTAGTGATGGCTGGCCTCAAAATGTAGCATGGGGATATTGTGTGACTCAAAGGGAGGCAGAATGGTCATTTCTAGCCTCTTCTCCTCCCCTGCCCCCCCCCCCCCCCCAGCTTCTCCAAGGAAGACTTTAATTCTTGCCAGGAAGGAAAACAGAAAGCCACTCTGCTCTCCTTAGAGGGCAGGGTATAGAGCTAGAATTATATCTATCTGCTCACTTAAATATTATAAGTCTAGGAGTTACAGTTTTCAGGTTCATGCTAAACTTCTGACTGGTTTCATTATTTGGGGGAAGGACAACTGAAGCTTTGTATCTAAGACTTGATTCCCCTCCCACCAGATAGCACATCCACAGTGAACACCCTCAGGAAGCAGCAAAGAAACCAATTTTTGCAAATCGCAGCAAAACAGAAATCAGAGAAAGTGTACCTAGAAGAATATATACTAGATAATCCAGAGTATAGGAGCTCTCCCATTGGGAGCGAAGTAATTCAGCTCAACCAAGAGAGTCACCTGTGGTTAGGGGCGTGATGGAGACTGCCAACTCCTTTCATGTCACCTTCTTCCCAGTCTTTTCCATCAGTAACCTGAAGAGGCCTTATCATTTTCCATTTTCTCTCTCAAAACCAGAAGGGGGAAGTGCCCAAAGCAACCGTAGAACCCTAAGAGACTCAAATGGTTGACAAAAAACCGACAAACTTTCCCTTTCCAGTCCTAGCCAACTTTACCCTGCTCTCACACAGGTGTAGGCATTGGTCTCCATCAATGAGGAGACAGTCCCATCACAGTGGGCTTTGGGACTTGGGTTATACTTTATCATAAAGGATGGCTCTCTGGGAGGGGGAGGAGGGATGTATTTGTAATGTAGTTGATGTGAAAACAAAATATTTTAGGAGTTCTTTTTGGTTAAAAAGAGATCATTGGTAACTTTGGAGAGCAGTTTTCAGCTGAGGTCAGAAGCCAGACTGTAAGATGATAAGCGAGAGAATAGAAAGTAAATACAATGAGTGAAGACAGATTTTTCTAGGAGTTTGGCAACAAGGAAGGAGAGATATACAATGATAGTTTAAGGAGATGGTAGGGCCGAATGAGGACTTAAAAAACTTTTTAAGGAATGGAGAGATGCAGGCACATTTGTAGCTGACAGAGACTAGCCTGTAGATAGACAGGTGATTGAGAGAGAGGGTGTGATTATGGGGGAAACCTGCTAAAAGAGAAGAAAAGGATTGAGGTCAAGGGTACAAAGAGAGAGGCTGGCCTTAATGAGGCAAAGGCCCCTTCATTAGAGACTGAAGTCAAGGAAGAGAATAGGAAGTTATACCAAGGGGTTCTGAGACACAGAGAAAGAGCTAAGAGGATCTCACAGGTGAGTGGGCTCTATTTTCTTTCCTTCATCCTTTCTTCCTGCCTCCCTCCCTTCCTTCCTTCTCTCCTTCCTTCCTTCCTTCCTTCCTTCCTTCCTTCCTTCCTTCCTTCCTGCCTCCCTCCCTTCCTTCCTTCTCTCCTTCCTTCCTTCCTTCCTTCCTTCCTTCCTTCCTTCCTTCCTTCCTTCCTTCCTTCCTTCCTTCCTCCCTCCCTCTCTTCCTTCCTTCCTTCCTTCCTTCCTTCCTTCCTTCCTTCCTTCCTTCCTTCCTTCCTTCCTTCCTTCCTTCCTTCCGTCTCTCCTTTCTATTTTCTTAGAAAAGTATGAGGTGAAATCCTCTGAGAAGGTAGGAGGAAAGGGTAGCGTGGGAGATTTGAGGAGAGAAGAGAGGGTTTGGATCAGAGATCTAGAAAGACCTATATAGAATAATGTGAAGTAGAGAAAACATCAAAACACCATACACTCTGACTATATATAAAAGTTAATATATACATACATATATACATAAATAGGGATGAACAGACAAAAATATAGCTAAATGAGACAGAGGGCGTAACTAACAAGTTATTATGCACATTTTATATGTTAAAATTTATATATTCAAATATATTATTGCAAACTGGTTTTGTTGGTGTTCAAATTCACAATAAATCACAAAAGAGAAGAAAGTTGCTTCTTACTGAAGGACCCCAGCTGAGCACATCCCACCCTCTTCTTAGATCAGAGCTCATCCACAGAGCTGGCTGGCCTGGACCTCTCTTGTAGAGCAGAGGCCTATGCTGAGTACCTTAGTACAGAGCCGTGGATTTTCTTGAGGCATTTTATCAGAGTATCCTTCCCTAACCTCCGAAATCCCAATAATTCTTAAGAAGACTTTCTCAAGGCCCCAAACCTCAAATTTATTTCAGGTCAATCTATCATTTTGATATTATTTCAGAGGGGAATTTCCACCTTCTCTAACACAAAAGCTATTGCTTTCCAATCAAATTTGTAGCCGACGTTCAACCCTTTTTCACTGACTAAAATCTACATGCTCCCTGATCCTTGACTTTATTCAGATCCCTTTTTGAAACTTTCACTGCAAAATACTGCTTGTGTTTAAGTGAGTCTGATAGGGTGATCTCTTGGCTTTTCCAAAAGAAGACACCTTGTCATCATATTTCCTTTCAGCAGAATTGCACTCTTTGATCCTTCCAGGTTCTCAGTTGCTCCCTTCCAATTTGGATTGTTGCTATTTCATAATTACCAAGAATCCCAGTCCCCTATACATTCTTTAATCCAATCCTTTCATTTTCTGTAATAACTTTCCAGACCATGGCCCAAGTTGTTTTGGGGTTCTCTTCCCATTATATTGAAGTTCGGGGTATCTACCTTGTCTCCCAATACAGATATTATTGTGGGAAATTATGATGTGCACGAAAGTGGAAAGATCCTGACAGGGAAAGAAAGTGACCTTAGGAATCAGAAATAACCTTTCCTATTGTCATCACACTCAGCCCACTAGGTATTGAAATGGGGTCCCCATTATATCTCCCTCGGGCCTTAAAAAGTCCTGTTCTTTTGTTTTGGATCTGTGATTTTGTGACTAGAGGGAACTCATAGCTAAGGAAACCCTCTACAAAAGTCAACTCTTTCTTTGCAACTCGTAGTCCTAGATCACTGAGAAATTAATCGACTTGACCAGGATCACGTAGCATGTTTCAAGGGCAGGATCTGATCCTGAGACATTGTGTGTTTGAGGTTGGCTCTCATCCACTGCACCAAGCTGCCTCTCACTAAATCCTGCTTTTTAAAATTCTCTGTCACTGTCTGTGACACTCATATTCTCCCAGTCCTTCAAATTCACAGTCTTGGAATGATTTTTTACTTGTCTCTACTTTCCTTCCCTATCCACTTAATCATCAAGTCCTACTAATTCTTTTTCTCCAGCATCTCTTGGTTTTCCTCTTCCTTTCCATATCCACAACCATAATCCTGGCCTAGGTTTTCATTACTGTGAATCTAGATTATTGCGACAAGTTCTGCTGAGCTTGTCTTTTTACCACAAATCTCTTTCCAATTTCAGCCCATCTTTTACCCACAGCTGTTAGTGAAATCTTCCTGAAATATTTTTAACATGATATTATTTCTCCTGGAAACCTACATTAGCTTCCTATAGCTTATCATAGTAATGATAAACAGAGAAAGTGTGTGGTATTGTGGAGAATCACTGGATCAAGAGTCAGAAGATCTAGTTTCTAGTATTAGCCTTGCCATTAATCTGCTGTGTGTAATCTTGGACCAATTGCTTCAGTCATTCATAAAATAAGAGAGTTGAAGTAAATGATCCCTAAGGTGTTTTCTGCTTCCAAACTCATTAGCCAGGAATCTAATGTTTTCTATCAATTGTCTATACTCCAAGCTTTACAATTGCAGTGCTTAATAGCTAACATGGATCTTTTTATGGATTCATGCCAGTTGCCTTACTTTTCTTACATATCTGGATCTTTGCTTTTTTTAAAAAGTGATTTTATTCTCACTCCTTCTTCCTGAACTATCTTCTCCATTACAGAAATTTATATCCTTTAATTCTTCCTTTAAAAACATTTAAAAATTATATATTTATCTGTCTATCTATATATGTATGTATGTATGCATGTGTGTGTAAGTAGTAGTAATAGTAGTAGTAGTAGTAGTAGTAGTAGCAGTAGCACCTAGGTGGCATGCCTTCTACTTACATGTGGGACCTCCAGACAAGGCTATTTCAGGTTCAGGGCATTCTGTGAGCCCACATCCACTCCAAACCATAACTCACAAGCCCCCACTGATGTGTTTATTTTTCAGACTGACAACACAAATGCCAGATGTGTAGTCTTCATGAAGCACTGCTTCTTTCTGGTCTTGTAAGACTTTCTTACTAAGGTGGAAAGGCTAAGAACATGGACTTAGCAGTGGAATCTATGTCTATCATCAGAGCCTCAACCTAACTGGGTCTGGCTACCAATGATAATTTTTTTGGCTACAGCTGTTTTCAAAGAATGTCTACCACCAATATACATACACATGTGTGTAAGCACATATGTATATATAGATGCATGCATACACACATGTGTGTGCATAGTTATATGTACACATGTTTATATGTGTATGTGCACACATACATGTGTGTGTTAGCAGAGAGTATGTACAGCAACAAAATCATGAGGCCTTAAAGTCTTAAAAGATGAACTTAATATCTATCAATAAAAATAAACAAACCAAGCAAAAATGCATAATACAAACATAAAATTACTTACAGTTTGCTAAAAGTAAGAAATTATTTATATACACTTTAACAGGATCATAGCATTTCTTTTACTTATGTGTTTCTTTTGATCGTTTTATATGTTCATAGTCAATATAAATGGCACTGATTTCTGGTTTCCCTCCTTTGTATCACAGCTTTCTATGTTTCTCTGCATTTTTCATATTTGTCGTTTTAATCGCATCATGATATTTTATTATATTGCCCTGCCACAATTGATGCAGCATTTCCCAATCACTTTACGTAGAAATTGTTTCTGATTTTTCATTATTAAAATAAAGTCGCTATCAGTTCAGTTTAATTTGATTCAATCCAACCAACATTTATTCAGTACTTACTATGTGCAAGACACTGTGTTAGTTGCTGGGGATATAAATACAAAATGAAATAGCGCCTATGAATATTTTTTGCTCCGTTTGCTCCCCCCCCCTTCAAACAACACCTTTAGAACGTAGTCTTGGTAATTGGCTTACAAGGCGTGAGAAGCTTCGAGCTCTTATTGTATACTGCCAGGTTGCTTTACAAAATGTTTGCACCAATTAACGACTCCATCAGCAGTGTAGCTTTTTTCACAATCACACCCAGCGCTAAATTTCACTGTTCCACGATCTTTGCCAATTTGCTTTGTGTAAGGTGAAACCTTAGAGTTGTTTTAGTTTGCATTTCTCTGAGTATTAATGAGTTAGAACAATTTTGGGGATGATTATTAAATTTTCCTTTGTTGCTTTCTTGTGTTTACATTCTCAGATCCTTTATCCAGCAAGGGATGATATTGAGTATTCACATGATTCTGTGATCTGATGGCCGGTGGCCATCCTACGTTTCCATTGACTTCACAAGGATATTTATTGATGAAGCAGATGGAGCCCAAGCATCCCTCACTCTCACCCATGACCAACACACTTTTTTGGGGATCATGCACTTTTTGGACGATGCCCTTCACTCCTGTTCTCCTTTGTTGTTCCATGTTACGTGTTATGGTAATCCCACACCTGTCACGTAGCTTTTCGTTGCCTTGTGACTGATGTTCATTTTCAGCTCTTTCAAAGACTGTTGTGTTGCATGACTCATAGCCATAGAATAACTCCTGCAGAATATGTGTTTTTCAAAAATGAGCCTTTATTTCAGGGAGAAGTTTGGCATCGTTAAAGGAATTTTTACCATTTTTCAAAGTCCATTCAACTTGTTTTTCTTCTGATGAATTCTAGGTTTAACTCATTGTCTATTTGTTATGCTTATGTATGTACATATGCATGTACATACACATTAAATAATTCTGATGAGGATAACATTGATATAGTACTTTGCAAATATTACCTCATTCAGCCTCACAACAGCCATAGGAGGTAGGTAATGTTATTATTCGCATTTTACAGATGAGGAAACTGAGGCAGAGAGCAGTTGAATGACTTGCCCAGGGTTGTAATAGTTAATAAGTGTTCCAGGTTGGATTTGAACTCAGGTCTTCCTGACTCCATGTCCAATAGGCTATCTGCTGAGTCACCTACATGGCTATAACATAATATATAATAGGAATATATTCTCACCATCACCCATTATTATGTTGCCTCTGTGATCCTGAACACTAACATTCCTCTCCATTATCATGATCTCCTACCTGTACATCATTTCCTTTGTCTCATTCTTCTTAAACCTATCCTTTGAAAAAAGTCTTTAAATTTTTTTCTTTTATTTTGTACTCTGCAAAATCTAAAAAAGAGCAGCTCCATATATAAAGTGAAATTTCTTCTGTTCTCTTCTGTTCATTTTCTTTTATATGCTCCAGTGATCCCTTTTCTTTTCTGGCAATATTATGTCTCCTCCAAATCTATCCCGCTTGAATTGAAAAAGGAAAAGAAAACTCTTGTGATGAATATGCGTGGTCAATCAAAAAAAATGAATGCTCACATGGCCCAGAATGCTCTGATCCTCTGGAGTTTGATTGGTAATTGCTTTAATTGGAGTTTTTAAGCCTTTCAAAATTGTTTTTCTTTACAATATTGTTATGGTAGAATTTTCCCCCTTTTCTGTTCACTTCACTCTGCATCATTTCATACACACTTTCTGAAATCCTCCCTTCCCACATTTCTTATGGCACATTAATATTCCATTTTATTTATCTGCCACAATTTGTTTAGTCATTCTTTAACTGATGCTACCCTTTGGTGACAGTTCGTTACTTTCTGTTTCTCTTGACTCCTGTGGAAGCATTTTTCTATTCAGCTCTGATATTTTCATCAGGAATACTTGGAAGTACTGTGTTTCATTAAGTTCCCATTACTCCCCTGCTGCCCCCCTCCTCCCCATCCCCGTTCTATTCAGCTTTGCTGGATAGCTTATGTTTGATTGTAAGGCTTTATCTTTTCTCTTTTGGAAGAATCCATATTCCAAGTCTTCCTCTCTTTTACATTTGAAGCTGCCCAGGCTTTTGTGATCCTGACTGGCTTCTTGGTACTTGAATTCTTTTGGTCTATTTTTGTTATTTTTTTTCTTTATTGGAAAACCCTAGATTTTAGCTATGACATTTCTGGAAGTTTCCCTTTTTGTGTTTCTTTCAGGAGATGACCAGTGAACTATTTCTATTTTCATTTTGGCCTCTGGTTCTAATGTATCTGGGAAGTTTTCATTTATAATTTTAAAAAATATGGTATCTAACACCTACGAATACTTTTAGAAATTGTGTCTGAAAACTTTGGTTGTAAATATTATGGGGTTATTTTCTTATTCTGGCTTTTGGTCTTGAGTGTTACTGAATCCATAACATTTCTTCATCATTAGTGTCTTTTTTTGTTTGCTATTTTCCCCAACTTTACTTCCCGAATTGTGAATTTGTGTTGGTGCTAGGTTCTATGCCCTTCCAGGAAGGAATGGTGGGTCCTTGTTTAGTCCTGACTTGGATTATCTGGGGTTGTTTCATTTCTACCTCCGGGCACTAAATACTGTGTTCTTCAAGGATCTCAGGAGTAACATAGTTCAGTGAGCTGCCTGGGCACTGTCCGATGAAGGGCACCCCCTGATCACTCCCCTGCTAGAGAGAGCTTTGATGTCTACTACCCATACTAGATGAGAATGACTCAGGTGCAAGCTTGACCTCTGATCCCAGGTCTAGTCTGCCTGCCCCGTGTACACAACTTTAAGCTCTAAATTTTCCTCCTCCTAAACCTATACTTCATTCTGTTTGCGAACTAGTGTCTCTCCTCTTTATCCTCATCCATCAGGAGTTATTGCCTCAACTTCCTTGCCTCCTACTCAGTTTTCATCACCTTTCAACCTGTCTTTAGCACTCTCCCCAACATCTCCCCTCCCCATCACTCTAAGGAAACAGCTCGCTCCAGTTATGATCTCTTATTGCCCCACCTTGCTTCTCACTCTACTTGGCCTCAACGTAGCTTTGATGTTACGACTCCTTCTCTGTGTCCTACCCACTTCCTGGATAATCTCTCTTCCCTTCATTTTCTTGACACTGCTCCCTTGGCTCTCCTATTTATCCCACTGATGTTTTCTGATTTTCTTTTCTGGATGATCAAGCATTTCCCTTTCACTAATTGTAGGTGTCCCCCAAGGCTTTCCCCTTGGTCTCTTCTCTTCTCTCTGTTTTTTTCTCAGGATCTCATCAGATGCCCTGGCTTTGACTGTCATTTCTCCACAGATGATTGATTACCAGATTTCTTTCATCTCTAATCCCAAATCCAGACTGAATCAGTCAAATCTCTCTTTTGAGCTACCATCGTGCCTAAGCAGCATCACATTGAACATCTCCATCTGGATATTTCACTGGCATCTCAAAGTCAGCATTCCCCAAGTGAAACTCATTATCTTCTCACCTCAACCAATCCTTTCTTCAAATTTCTCTATTTATGTTGAGGGTACGACCATCCCTCTAGTCATCCAGGTTTGTAACCTTAGGGTTATCCATAACATGCCCCCCTCCCTCACCTCTAATATCTAATCAGCTGCCTAGTCACTTTGAGTCTACTTCCAAAACAGCAAACTTCAGCTCTGACCTTATCCAAGTCATTTATCCTCTTCTGTAAAATGAGAGAATTGAACTAGATGGCTTCCAAGGTTTCTTCCAGCTTCAAATAGATAATTCTATGATCCTAGGTATCTGTCTTCATTTTTCTACTTCTTACTGAATAGCCAGTAGGAGGCATCACTTGAACTAAACCTTGAAGAGAGCTAAGGATTCTGAAAGGTGGAGGGAAGGGAAGGCAACTGGGTGACAGATGGAGTAGATAGGAAAGAAGCTGAAGGAAGAGATACCGATCAAGAACTATTACAATAGGCCAAGTGAAAGGGGAAAGGATAGAGGCTTGAATGTCCAGCTTCAGCCAGCTGCCAAATAAATATTCCAACGGTATTTATTAAACACTTCCTGTATGCCAGGCACTGAGATAAACTTTACAAATGTCTCATTTTATTATTCTGACTACCCTGGGAGGTAGAGGCTATTATTATTCCCATTTTACGGTTGAGGAGACTGACTAGACAAAAGCTAAGTAACTTAACCAAAGTCATCCAATAAGAAAGCATCTAAGGCCAAGCTTGAACTCATCTTCCAGTAGTCTATGCATGTGCCACCAGTGGCATCAAGAGCATATAGCATTCTTAGGAGAATATAAGTTCTTTGAAGGCAAGAACTTTCATTTTCATCTTTGTATCACCAGTCTAAAGCAATGTGTCTTAGTGAACAGAGTACTAGAAGACTTGGAGCCAGGAAGACATGGGTTTGAATCCTCCCTCTGACATTTCACTAACTTTGCGAAGCCTCAGGCAGCTCTCTGAGACTTCTCTACTAAACAAAAAAAACTTGGGCTAATTCATCTGTCTCCAGGACCTAACCCTGCTCCTGATCATAATGTACCTCAGTGAATGTTTATGGAATTAAATTAAAATCAGACTTGAAAGAAGTGTCTCTTAATTCTAGTATAATAAAAGCTGACATTTATAACCTAAAAGGTGCTTCAATACAACCCTGAGGTAGATCCTGCTGGCAGTATTATCTCCATTTTGTAGATGAGGGCATTGAAACTCAAAAAGATTAAGTGATTCCCACATGATAATGAGTATCAAAAGAAAAAATCGTAACTTTCGTCATGACTCCACATCTAATGGCACACATTATTCTCTTCCTCCCCCTCCCCCCAATTTATGAATATATTATAAATAGATATGGGTACTTCAGAGGTTATTTAGTCAGGTGCCCTCATTTTGGATGAGGAAACTGAGACCCCCACAGAAGTTGACACTTGCCCAGAGCTGGATGGTGGCAAAGCCAAAACTGGTCCACACTAGTCCATATCCTATTTGGGGGACAGTGTGGTACAGTGGAAAGAGCTCTTGAATCAGAGAACCAGCATTCAAATCCCACCCCTGATGCTAGCTACCTGTGTGACACCTTGGGCAAGTCATTTAACATCCTTGGATCTCACTTTCCTCATCTGTAAAATGGAAAGGCAGAATTAGTTGACCACCAAGTTCTTTTCCTACTCTTTATCTATGATCCTATTTATAAAGACTTGAATCACATACCTTCTGAGCAGACTAGAATCCTTAAAAAATAAGAAGGATATATTTGTCTCTTTGATCATTTTAGTTTAGGACCTCTTCTAGCCTCTCCATGCCATTCTTGAGCTACAAAGATCAGATCAGTATTCAGAATTCCAAGTGCAGATGTGCTGTGGTTTTGTACTTCTGTTTTGTTTCCAATTCAAATTGATTATTTTTTTTAGTTTTCACCCAGATGTTTGGCATCATATAAACACAGCTTGGAAATATTCCTGAGCTGCTTACAGAT
This sequence comes from Notamacropus eugenii, assembly GCF_028372415.1. NCBI lineage: Eukaryota > Metazoa > Chordata > Mammalia > Diprotodontia > Macropodidae > Notamacropus > Notamacropus eugenii. Next base: position 1,952,627 of record NC_092878.1, on the reverse strand, counting down.
GGACAATCATGAATCTCTTACTAAATTATACATAATGATGCCATGTTCCTTTTTATATGTCTTAGGATCAGGCTGGAATTTTTGATACAGGACTTAATTGGATGAAAACTAGGGGAAAAAACCCACTCATTTGGATGCCAAACATCCAGATATTTGGAAACACTCAGAGGGTTGACTCAATTTTTCAGTTTTCTACTAGCAGGCTGGCATGAGAGAGAGAGAGAGAGAGAGAGAGAGAGAGAGAGAGAGAGAGAGAGAGAGAGAGAGAGAGAGAGAGAGTGAGAGTCTTGGAGTCAGAAAGATATCCATACAAGTCCTATCTCTGACACGTAACTGGTTTTGTGACCCTGGCAAATCATTCACTGTCCATGCTCTGGACACTGAATGAGAATACAAATGGAAAAGAAGGCCTTGGCTTTTATTGGCAGAGGTGATTTCTTCACCAGAGGTTCCCCACACCAATACAAGCACAGGTCCTTTTCTTATTCATAAAGATATTTGTCATCATGCAGATACACACATCACTGACTCATGTTTGGCTTGAGGTAACACTGGTTCCTAAGTCTCTTTATTACTTTCTTTAAAAAATTATTTATTGTTTTTACTTTTTACAAAGGTTTTTTTTTTAAATTAACATCTCTCTCCACTGAACAAATTTTAAAAAATCCAACAAGCAGTCAAAACCTTCCAGTCCTCTAGTATGTGTGTGTACACACACACACACATACGCGTGTGCACACACACACACACGCACATACTTTGACAAAGCAAATTTTTATATTAACCACATCCAAAAAATGTTCCTCATTCTACATTTTAGGTTTATCACCTCTGTCAGTAGGTGAGTGGTATGCTTCATCTTCATTCTTTTGAGTCATGGATTTATCATTGCCTTAATCAGAGTTCTAAATTGCCTTGTCTTTATAATGTTATCATCATATTAATTGTTCCTCTAGTCCTACTTGTTTTGTTCTGTACAAGTTTATGAATGCCTTCTCAGTTTCTCCTGAAGCTATTTCATCCTTCCTTATTGCATAATAATATGCCATTTTATCCATATGGCATAATTTGTTTAGCCATTCCCCAATAGGACACTCTCTTAGTTTGTAATTTTTTGACTTCCATGAAAAGAGATGCCATAAATATTTTTGTACATATGGATCTTTTTTTCTCTTTATTTGATTCCTTTGGGGACGTAACCCTAGTAGTGGTAAGGCTTCAACAAAGTGTGTGGAACAGTTTGATAACTTTCCAGGAATAGGTCCACATTGCTTTCTAGAATGGTTGAACTACTTCACAGAGTCACCAACATTAAGGTACTTATTTTCCTATAGTCCCTCCAATATTTGTCATTTTCTTTTTTTGGTCATCTTTGCCAGTTTGAAAGAAGTATAAGTGGAACCTCAAACTGGTTTTAATCGACATTTCTCTTATTGTTAGTGATTTAGAGCATTTTTGACATGATTATCGATAGGTGGGATTTCTTCCTGTGAAAATTGACTGCTCATCAAAAGCTTATGGAAGTGAATGTTGAAAACTAAAAATAAATTCATAATAAAAAAAGAAAATGGACTGTTCATGTCCTTTGACCATTTATCTACTGGATATTTAGTCTTATGAATTTGAATCGTTCTTTATATGCCTTGGATATGATACTTTCATCAGGGAAACACATTGCAGAGATTTTTATAACATTTACTAGTTTCCCTTCTAAATTTTGTTACATTGGATTTGCTTGTGAAAAAATTTTTAAGTTTTATATAATCAAAATCCATTTTATCTTGTGTGATCTTCTCTATCCTTATTCTCTAGTCATAGATCTCAAAGGTAATTTCTTCTTGCTCCTCTAATTTGTTTATGATATGACCTTTCGTATCTATGTCATGAATCCATTTGGAGTCTATCTTGGTATATGGTGTGAAGTGTTGGTCTAAACCTAATTTCTGCCAGTTTGCTCTCTAGTTCCTTCAGCTGTTTTTAATCAAATAGTGACTCATTTATTTTTCGTAAGGTTGGCATAGCCTTGAATAGATCAATTAATGTAGGTAGTTTTGGCATATTTATAGTATTGATTAGTTTTACCCATGGACAATTAATGTTTCTCCAGTTATTTAGGTCTGTCTTTATTTCTACAAAGAGTGACTTTTAGTTAGATTCATATAGTTTCTATGTGAATCTTGACAGATACAATGCTGAATATATTATAAAGCTTCAGTAGTTATTGTGAATGGAATTTATTTTTCTAGTTCTTCTTGCTAGGTTTTGTTATATATAGGAATGTTTATGATTTAGGTAACTTTACTCTGTATCTTGGACCTTTGCTATAGTTATTAATTATTTCAAAGACTTTTTTAGTTGAGGTTGCATTCTCTAAGTGTACCATCATACGTCCTGTAAAAGTGACAAGTGTTTTCTTTGCCTATGCTTTTTTCCTCAATTTCCTTTTCTTGTGTTATTGACAAAGCTAGCATTTCTAGGCCAATGTCAAATACTAGTGGTGATAATGAGAATCCTTGCTTCCTCCTGATATTAATCGATCAATAAACATTTATTGAGATCCTATAATGTGTTAGTCACCGTATTAAATACTGGAGAAGAGACAAAAGACAATCCCTGCCCTCAGGGAGCTTATACTCTAATGGGGGAGACGACATGCAAACAAATATATCAAAAACAAGCTATAGGCAAAATAAAGAGGAAATAATTAATGAGGGAAGGCACTAGAATTAGGAGGGATTGGGAAAGGCTTCCTACAAAGGATGTGATTTTTGTTGGGACTTAAAGATAGGAAAGTCAGTAAATGCTGCTGAGGAAGGAGATCATTACAGGCAATGCCTGGAACTGAGAGATGGTGTGTCTTGTCTGAGGATCAGCCAGGAGGCCAGTGTCACTAGATAGAAGAGTGTTTGTAGTGGAATAAGGTACAATAAGACTGGAAAGATAGGAGGGGAGTCTAGTTTGTGAAGGGCTTTGAATGCCAAACAGAGCTTTTTATGGTTTTCAGTTGTGTTCTACTCTTCATGATTCCTTTTGGAGTTTCCTTGGTGGAGATACTGGAGTGCTTTGCCATTTCCTCCTCCACCTTATTTTATAGATGAGGAAACTGAGGCAAACAGGGTTAAGTGACTTACCCAGAGTCATTATAACTAGTTAGATTCTGAGGCCAGATCTGAACTCAGGAAGAGGGGTCTTCCTGACCCTAGACCCAACACTCTATACACGGCACCTCCCAACTGCCCAATGCCAAATAGATCTCCAGGATCAAATGCCTCAGACTGGGGATGACATACATGGTTGTACTTTAGAAAAATCATTTTGGGAGCTGATGAAGGATGGATTGTAGTGGGAAATTTTATTGGAAAGGCCTCTAACTTTTCACTTCCCTATAATATTTGCTCGTGGATTTAGATCCTTTATTATCCTTAGAAAAGATCCATTTATTCTTATGATTTCTAGAATTTTTAATTGAAATGAGTTTTGGATTTTGCCAAAAACCCTTTTCAGCATCTATTGAAATAATCATGGAGTTTTTTACGTTATTTTTATTATTAACATAGTTTATTATATCTATTCTTCCTTACATTGAACCAACATTATTTTCCTGGTATAAACCCAACCTAGTCAGAGTGTACAAACTTCCTGTTATGTTGTTGTAGCCTACTTGCCAAAATCTAAGTGAAAATTTTTGCATCGATGTTCGTTAGGGTTCTTAGTCTGTTATTATTTTTCTCCTTTGTTATTTTTCTCCTTTGTCTCTCCCTGGTTTAAATATCAAAACCATATTTGTATCAGAGAAAGAGATTAGAAGGGTACTTTCTTTTCTTATTATAGAAAACAACTATTGGAATAAATTGTTTTTTGACTTTATATCTGTTTCTTATGTGTTTGTATCAGACCAGTTTTGCCTCCTCTTCTCTTTGGAATCATGAAGACCTCACCTAAAGCACTTTCTGGTGGAAATTCAAGCCCTGGCGGTGCCCACTACTGTACCGTAGCGTGCATTATAGCATCAGGTAAATGGCACCTTCATAGGCTGCAAAAATCAAAACCCTTTCTTTTTCACTCAGGTCAAATCCTTTTCAAATGAACTCTTGGGGAATTAAAGTGCTTTGTAGTAAGGAAATTTTGGTAAAAGAATCATTTGAGGAGGTAGCATTTGGTACACTATAATGAGACAGGAAGAGACAACAAGCTTCCACTCTTTATCTCCTCCCTGACACCGCCCCCCCCCCCAAATTGGTTCTAAAAGGAAAAAGGAATAATATCTAAAAATCAAGAAATTTCTTCTTATCCAATAGCTCTTCATTAATTTCCTGTATCTGGAATGCTCTGTCTCCTCACCTTCCCTTAAAGCTCATCTCAAGAGCCACTTATGGGAGGTCTTTTCTGATGCCCTAAGCTCTTGGGTAGTTCAACATATAGAGTACTGGACTCAGAGTCCGGAAGACCCGAGGTCATATTATACCTGAGAGATTTATTAACTGTTCAACCCTGGGCAAGCCACTTAACCTCTACGCCTCGATTTCCTCATCTGTAAAATAGAGATAATAGTAACTTTCCCTTCCAGGGGTTGTTGTGAGGATCCTACGAGATAACACAAGAGCATGCTGTAAACCTTTTAATGCTGTGAAAGTCTGGCTAGCATTATTTCCCCGGTGCTCCTACTCCAAGAATTACGTTCTATCTACTTTGCATATATTTCATATTCACTTAGAATACATGTTGCGTTCCCCCAGTAAAATACAAACTCCTTGAGGGCAGGGCACGGCCTCATTGTCTTTACTGTTTAATCCCCACTTTCTCTTGCAAGTAATAGATAGGAGAGGAGAAGAGATGGAGAGATGAGGTCTCTGTCACAACTTTCCAGAATGCTTAAATTCCTGCTGTTCTCGTGCTATGTCAGGCATTTAGTTTTTGACATTTCCCCCCATTCTAAAGACTATAATTTGAACAGACAGGAGAAAGTATTTTTTTCTGCTAAATGATTCCTTTTTGGAAATTTAGTCTTAACCAGATCAACAAAACATCATTATGAGGAGCTTTTGTCTGGGGCTTGGAAATTCTTCCATAAGACAGTAGTGAATTGTTCTCGCTAATGATAGCCTGCTCATTACAACCTATACCACAAAGTAAATTTAAGCACAGGGGAGAAGAAACCCCAATATGTGGGTAGTGATTCCATCCAAGGCTTAACCACAATCTGTCATGTTTCGTTGGGATGACAATGAAGCAGATTTAAATTCCTCCAACTAAGTTTGCATTTGTAACTTTGAGGAGGAATGAATTATGATTTATTAACATTGAGACATTGACTGAAGGGCCCAATGTTATTCAAGGGGAGATGGACATATGCTCATTCTCCCCTGACTGCCTACTGCAGGACCTGAAATTTCACCATTAGAGATTAATTCCATTGTGCCTAGAAAATTTTTCTGTCTTACATAGCCTATTAAAATGCAAATAACATTGGGGAGAGATAACACTGAATGGAGGAGAAAGAAGCTAAAGGAAAGCTTCACCTCCTTCATAATTTTGCTTAGTGTTGGTCCCATTTGACACCAGATTGGCTTGGGAAAACTTTGCTTGTAACAATGGTTTCACTGCAACATCATTTGTGAAAGGTAGATGTGAATTACATATGGAAACTGGGAAATGAAAAACCATTCTCAGACACATTCTCAAATCCCGGAAGTTGATCTATGGGGAACTTTAATTTTGTTTTCCTGAAAGAAAAGATCCTAAGACCACTAGTTCTTCCCTTTCTTCCTGCTTTTCCCTTCTTTATTCCACTTTACTGTTCCTCTTACAGTCGGGTCCTGCAAATATTTGAGAGCAAAATGGCACTGCTAGTCTGAGCCAGGGTGTCTTCTTGTTAGATGTATATTTATTTATGTTCTAGGAAGAAAAATAAAAGCACTCCATTGTCACAAGCTAAAGTCTCTCAAGATGTCTCTGTAATCAGCTAACCTTATAGAAGGCACAGGATGCTTCAATATTCTCTCAGCCAATCAGGACTCACATATTCCTCCATGTATGTAGCACTCAGCACAGGAATATTCTTCCCCCCACCTTGCGTGGATGAGAGTGGGTGTTACATATGATTAGAATTTTATATATGTGTGTGTACATACATATATACATACATACAAACATATATCCTGTCCTTAGAATCCCTAAATGTATAAATCTTACTTTTACTGGTTTTCTCCAGAACTTTGTAATCATCCAAAGGCAGGAAGATCGTTTGACCTCTTCATTTCTTCTAGAATTCAATTTGCTACAGAGAAAATCTGGGTTATGACTTTTTTTTGACTGGAGTCATGAATGAGTTCTCCTGCTAAGCACTCTTTTATAGTGTTGCCCTGGGTAAAACAAAGGCTATTTTAACAATGTGTGGCTGTAATGAGAAAAGATGGTACATGGAGGTGATAAAGATCTTTTCAATAATAATAACTACATGGTGCAAAATGACTTTTCGTAGAACGTGCTGGCTCAGTTTTCTATAAAAGGATTTGTTTTAAAAAAAATGTAAAGTCCTACCTAGCCTTGTCTAGACAACTTAATTTTCCAAGATGTTGGCAGGAGGGGGATGTCAAAGAGCTCCCGTGGATTGTCTCCATCTGTTCTCTATCTGGCTTCCAGATGTAAAATACATAGGGAAAGTGAACACCCCTTTTTTTCTGGGGTGATGGAAAAAGTAGAGAAGTTTCAAAATCAAAATTTCCAGAGCCATTTAAAAAAATTGTAAAGCTTTCAATTTGTTTTCTTCCACTACTGTCTTTGTTGTGTCTTCTTTATTTCCTCAGTGTCTCCTACTGCTGTGGGGTTGGTTTTGATCCTAAATGAAGGGTTGGGACCAACAAGTAACTTAATAGTCCTACACTGTAGGACTGCTGAGAAATTCATTGCCTCAAATACCACTGACAGGCTGGAGGCTTGCTTTCTTAGTGGGTAGAGCAGGAACTGGAGAGAATTTGGAAGTCACAGTTTTAAAAAATGAATGCTAAAATAAATCAAATATATACAAATATGTTCATGGACCCAGGTTAAGAAGCTCACAAAGTGTCCCCAGAGTGCTTGACCAAATATCTCTAGACATCCCAAACCAGCCAACCAGCACAATTTGTGAAGCATTTTTAGTTCTTATATTTGTATATTGAAGTGTCTAATATTCTGAAAATTCACATTTCAGATGAGCAAATCATACTATGAATTACTGAGTAAGGAAGAGCTGGCCAGCTGGCCAGTCACCTCATTTTACCCTTTGCTTAACTCTTCACTCCTCTTTGTTAGAGATAGATTGTCTCATCTCTCAAACTGCTTTGAAGGTTCCTTTAAGAACAAGCCAGGCTGCAAGAGATTAGCTGAGGCAGAGAATAGACGAACCCAGATAGGAAGGAGAACACCTGTAGTTTTCTTTCTTTCTAGAGAATCAAACTGGGAGGGGGAGATTTCTTTTTCGTGACCTGGGAAAACTGTTCCTGTTCAAGGATGCCTACTGAAGTACTTCGGTTTGAGAATCTTGTTTGTAGAATGGGAAGGACCTCTCAGATGGTGGTATGAATTTGGTGCCATCAAATTCTTCTGGATGCCTAGAGTGATGATTAAAGGTAGGGTAAATCCCACTCCCCATCACTCCTGGAAATAGAGGAAGACATTTCTACCTTTCCATCATGGTGGGATCACTGTCCTTCACCCATTCTCTGTATCAAATCACCCTTTCCCTAGCATTTTGTGAGGTTGAAAGAGTTGGAGTGATACTCCTTAAAATAGGCAAGACTAGAAAAATCTTGTCCCTGGACCTCACTAGTTGCAGCCATGGGGCAGAACTTTGTTGGTCAAGAAGAGTGGAACGTTGAGACAGTTATGGATGTGGTCCATGCTGACTGATAGAGTTAAATTCCTCAGTTTTCTATTATTGTCTAAGACTTTTGGGGAGCCCCTTTCCTGGCTACAGGTATTTAAAGTAGCCTGACAGAAGCAGGGGTTTAGATAGCTCTTTCATTAATGTGGTGTGTTGAGCAAATTGATGTGTCCTTTCTAATTATCTCAATGAAAGGGCTCTTGAGCTGTGGCTTTAGGGATGCTAGCTCCTGCTTACAATGTGCCTTGAACCAGAGGCAGCATTCAGGGATCTCATGTGGGAGGGGTCCACATGTGCTACTCTCGGAAATTCTCCTTGGAGGCAGAGAGGGCTCAAAAGGATCCCAAAGCCAAATGATAATATACTGTTAGGGTCTGTTCTTGCCTTTAATGAATGGTTAGGAGTATTTGTCTTGTGGAGCTTTGATAATGTATGGCTTCTTTCTACCAGCCTCCTAGTTCTGCTGGAACCTACTCCTTCCCCTGTCCAACACTTTTTGCTGATGATATCACAGCCTCGTGTATAGAAAGAACACTGGACTTTAAGGACCTTAGTTTAAATGTTGGTTCTGCTAGTTACCACCCGTGTGACCCTGGGCAAGTCACTGTCTCTGCGTCTCAGTTCCTCATATGTAAAATTTAGAGACTGGATTAGATGACTATGAAGGTCTCTTCTGGTTCTAAATTTATGATCATATGATTTGGTTTAAAGGGCTTTTTCCCTTTTAGTTCCTGATGACCTATATACTTCATGATAGAGGAAGATAAAAGGAGGTGGTGTCATCAACAAAGGATTTAAGTAAAAGGTGAAGCTGCTGATGTATTCTAATGAGAAATTGAAAGCAAGATTTCCAAATGAAAATATTTGTTGTGAATAATACAGAGGTAGATAACTGAGAATTGCTATGAGATTGATTACAGTCATCCTTTTTAAAACCTTTTTCTTGCCCTGATTTAAATAGTAAATGCGACAATTACAAATAACTGAGAAATCTAAAGAAATTATGTTGCTAGGAAACCAAAAAGTGTTTATACTTTTTCGAGACAAGTTTCCTTTTACCTCTGCATATTTTTTCTCCAGGCTCCCATCGCCTGCCATCCATCACTTCTTATCTCCTTATACATGTCCATTTTTTTCAGCCACAAACATTTCACATATTTGTAAAATTTTTCTTTCATAAAAATGTACAAATTCTAATGATGGCCACCAGATTTATTTAGCAATACCACTGTTCTTGCTTTTTTAAGTCTAGGAAGCATAAAAGAAAATCCTTGCAACAGTTTGATTCTGAGTATTTTGGGGATGAAACATCTGCATAAAGAGACAAAAAAATCATTCTATCCAGATACTCCATTTAGCTTATGTCAGGAAAACACCAGCTTTAGATATACCTGAGTGAGCCACTGGATGGCCGAATTCTATCTTTTTAGCCAGATGTCTTGGTTTTGTATTGAGAGACTTTGTGACAATCTTAAGAGCTCCAGACTGAAAAAGGAGATTGGATTATAAATTCCTTTTTAAAATAGCATAGGAATCTGAAAGTGTTCCTACATTACTGTAAGTGCAATTAGATTCTGAAACTAGCTCTTCATCTTTTGATTAGGAATAAGCATGATATCTGTTTGATTCAGTTTAATAATATCTTATATCCTCTAAAATCTATACTAAAGTCCTATAAAATCTATATGTGAAATCTATACTGAAGCCTCATCACAGCCTGGTGGTGACAGTGAGTTCTTGAGGGTACACTGATGGTTACCAGTAAACCTGAAAGGAGAGAGTTATAGAATCATGAATCTCAGAGTTAGAAGGGACCTTTTTGCCCAACATATACCTGAATCTCCTCTGCAAGGAACCCAACAAAGGGCCATCTGGCTTCTACGGGAAGACCTTTAGTGTCAACCCTTGGTTCCGGAGCCAGCCCAATTTCACTTTTGACAACTCTAATTTTTACAAAGTTTTTTTTTTTTGACTGAAGATTTAAATGTACCTCTCTGCAAATTTCATCCACCAAAATTCACCACATTTCTATACTTGAGGGTCAAGGCAGATAAATACTTGAAGATAACTAGAATTCCTTCTTCCCCAACCCTCTAACATATGTATACTTTAAACTTTCTTTTTTCCAGGCTAAACATTTATACTTCATGCAATTAATTCTCATGTGTCATGATCCCAAGGTCTTTCACTGTCCTGGTCACCCTATTCTGAATGCTTGCTAGCTTAACAATGCCCTACCTAAAATGTGGTGTCTGAAACTGAACACAGTGCTCCAGGGGTGGTCTGGCCAGAGTATACTACAATGAAACTATCCTTTTTCTTGGTTGAGACATCCTACCTATCTCAATGTAATCTAAGATCACATGAACTTGTTTGGTTTCTAAACCACACGGTTTACATATCTTGAGTTTTCTGTCCATTCTTCCTTCCCTTTCATATTTTTCAGATGAGTAGTTATTTGGCCATACCTCCCTTGTCTTGTGTTTATGAAGTGGATTTTTTAAATGCAGTTTTAAGGTTTTACATTAATCACCATGATAGGACAAGTAATTCACTGATATGACTTTCTTCATCCCACCCACAACATCAAGTAAGAAGAGGGAGGCTATTTCGGGAGAAACAAAGTGCTACCATATCCTTGTTTCATAACCTTTCTGTGTTAGAGTAAAGTAAACCTCCTTGGGTTAAATATTCAATGCCTTTTGAGTACCTCCCTGTTTCCCAACTGCAAACCTGAACTAAGAGGATGCTGGTATTAGAGTGGGTCTTCTGACGATCACTATTATATTGTGTTTCATCTCTCAGAGCTGGTCCCAGTGTTGTGTACCACAGAAATCCTTTTTGCATCCAATATGTTTCCTATTCACTTTGACTCAGCGAGCATTTATTAGGCATCTGTTATATGTCAGGTACTATGTGAGACATGGAAGACAGATAAAAACCAAAAACATTCCTTGCCTTCACAGAACAATACATACTACCGGATCTGATTCCTCCTGGCTCTGTTATATGAAAATTTGATAAACATATCATCTAAGAATGTCCTAGTGTTTTGTTAAAAAAAAAATGCTTGTATTAGTAGGATAGATCAGCTAATTGGTGCTCAGGTTCAAGTTGCAAGGTGCTGGAAGTGAATAAATGAGACTTATGAGGCTAGAGATACTTATGGAAGGATCTGTTGCCAAGATCCATTGCCACCAGCTCTGAAAGTGACAGATTCAATATTCAGGATTGTTCCCTCCATCTGGGAAACTGTAGATATTTAGCCTGAAGGTATACTGCCAGCTTCACTGATATCAAATATGCTCAGTATCAGGCAGGACACTGCCCTGATGCCAACCATGATGGCATTTTTCTTTTTTGCCCATTAGTTTCATTGTAGGAAAACAGGTCCCTGAAGACAGCAATGGCCTGTCCAGGTTACTCGTTGGAGCAGTGTTTGATTAGTTTCCAAGGGCCCTGATTTTGAGCTATAAGTCCTCATGCTGACTCTGTAAAGCCCTGATCATTTAGCAGAGATCCCCAGCAGAAGTGAGCTCATTCCCTTTGTGTTTCAGTCAGCTTTATGGGCATATAAATCAATAAATTTTGCTAGTGCTAATTAATAACATTTGAGTTCTGTCTATGAAAGAGAAGCAACATGTATCAGGTAATTTTTTTTTCCAAATAGGAGTTGGCTGAGCATGGTTGTTAATATGGATGCTTCTAAACTGAATGGACCATTTACCTCTCCTGAGATGTCTTTGGGCAGATCATCTTCAGGGCTCAGGTAGGGACTGGGGCAAATGGTATATGGAGGATCTAATTTTTGGGAAGTGGCGAGGAAGGGAAGGAGATAGAGTAATGTGGTTTCTGAGGAGAGACTTAAGTAGATAGACAACTCAAGGCATGACTAGGTGAACATAGACAGGTAGTCAATGAAATTAGTAATAGCTATGATACTTATTAATATTAAATAACATAGGGCTAGGTGGATGTGTCTGGTTACTCCATCAAAGATCATACACATTGACCTCGACATATTAATGATGTCATTCTTTAGGTTCAATCATCAAATAATTTAGAAATCCACTTAGAAATTTGTAGCCTAGGTGATAGCATTATTATCTTGTCTTCAAAAAGAATATGAGACTTTATTACTTTTCTCAAAATCTCCTTGCAGATGTAGAAAATGAAATCTACAATATAACTCTGATCTATCATTCTGGTAACCTTATCAAAAAATGAAATGAGGTTAGTCTGGCACGCCATGGTCTTCATCAAGATATGATGTCTCTTTCTAAACCCTGCTTCCTTTTCTAGATGTTTAATAATCATCCCTTTGACAACATGTTCTAAAATCTTGCCAGGAATCAAAGTCAAGATCATTGGCATACAAGTAGTAGACTATATTATACACATAGATAATATTTGTAAAACACAGCACAGGGTCTGACACATACTAGGCACTTAATAAATGCTTGTTCCTTTCTCCCTACTTAATAAATATTTTTTATTCAATTCATGGATATGTTTGTTTAAATTTCATTCTTTTTCCTCTTTTGAAGATCAGGGCAACATTTGCTCTATAGTCCTACCGAAGTTCCCCTAACTCTAGGATCAATGAAAGTGTCTCAGAGATCACATCCTCCAATTGTTTTACAACCCAAGGATGTTGTTTATCTGGACCAACTGACCTGATTTCATCAAGTGCCATGGGTTCTTTCTAATTATCTCCTTTTCTTATCTTGGGTTTAAACTCACAATTACTTATTTTTGTTTTGTCCTTTCTAGTCCACAAGTAATTCTTAACAGAAAAATAATAATGGTGTAGTTTTGCCTTTTCCTTGGTATTCTTTATCATGCCACCCACTTTCAGCTACAACAGTCCTGTGCCCTCTTCATCTTCCTTTATCCCTCAGTATTACTTCTTTTCCACCTCACTTGATTTGTTTCTCTTTATGTTTAGAATTTCATTTTTGAAGAGTTTTCATCCCTCTTGCAAATTTTTTAGGACATGACATCTTAATTATCCTTTTTTCCTGAACCCTTTGAAATATATGCTCTCCCCAAATCTGGGATTCATGTCACACTGTCCCTGACTTCCTTCCTTTCTAGCATGAATTCCAAGATGTTGTGGTTACTCCTTTCAAAGGTTCTCTTTTTTCCACTTTAGCATCAAGTTTTTCCTTGTTGATCAGAATCAAGTCCAGAATAGCAACTCCTCTCGTTACTTCTTTGACCATCTGAAAGATAAAATCACTGTCATAATTAAGGAAAGCCAAGAATTCGTTAGTTGCTCTGCTTTTGGCAGATAGAGAGCTATGGGAGATGTTTGGATAATTGAAGTCTTGTCCCTCATCACGATCATGTAATGCTTCTATTTCCTGAATTCTCATTCTATATACTTCTTCTGTTCAGGTGGTCTGTAGTATACTCCCAAGACAATATAACTTCTATTTCCTTCTTCCCCCAAATAGTTTTCTTGACTGGGCTATTTCACTCTGATTCCTGGATTTTCCTTACATGAGAATATCTTTTTAGTATGTAATGCTTCTCTATTCTCTGCCCCCGCCTCCTTTTGAACAAAGTATGTTCTTCCAAGACCATATTTTAGCTATGGGTCCTTGTCTGGCAAGTCTTGGTAATACCAATGAGATAAAATTTAATTTTTTGTATTAAGATCTCTACTTTACCTTTTTTGTTAGTCATATGTTCTGCATTTGTGTATGGATATCTCAGGTGATGGGTTTTACTGGTATTTCCTTTCTTGCATTTTGTCTTCTCTGAATTACTAGAAATGTCTATTGATATATTTCTAATGTTGAAGCTACTCGACATGCTCTCTATTCTAGCAGATGGGGATATGGGGCTGCAACTTGATGGATGAATGCCATAGGCAATTTTCTCCTTCCTCTTCCCTTTTCATTTTAACATCTTTTGGAAGAGATTGCAAGACTCCCGACAAAGTATTTTTACTAGCTTTCCTTGGGTATACTGCATCCTTGGTTAAGAAACCCATCATTCCTTTATTTTCAATGGGGACAGGCTGTGTCTCAGTCATCAGAGGATCAGTTTATCAATGACTGCTTAAGGGTTGGCATTGGGTCTTTTTGGTCAGAGCAACTTATAAAACAGGTTATTTAAGAAAGGAGGGATAGGGGTTTACATCAGTGGAGAGAGCACCTACAGTGATGAAATTATGATTTTTTTTTTTAGTAAGTATTGAAGTGACTAGGTTCCTAAGAATAAAAGCATAGAACGTACATAATTTAAAAGTCAATTGCAAAGGCACATTCCTATGTGCTAGATTTTAATTCAGCCTTCTGCCTCCTAAACTTTACATTATTTTCAAAGTTGTAAGGTTAAATAGGAAAAGTGGCACTCCATGTTGGACACACAATAACCCTTAAAGATAGAAAAGACCTTTTTAATATGAAGATAGACTTTTTTTTTGGTAATAGCTTTTTATTCTTGTTATATGGGCACAAAACATTTTTTTCCATAATGTAGCTCTTCTGCTTGATTTCAAGTGCCTCTAATGATGAAACCATGGAGCCTTTTCACATGGGAAAGCCCTAGGATGTTATAAAGTTTTATTACCTGTATTAGAAGACTGAGATTGTGTCAGGAGTTGGAGAGGCATGCATTTTGGGAGAGGAGATTGAAGTCACCTGACCTGGAGAGGTGATTAGGCACAGTATTTGTAGAGCCCTTGAATGTCTTAGGTTGCTTTTAATGGCAAGCCAAACCAGAGAAACCTAGAGAAATTTCAGTGCTGATGCTGGAGTCCGTTGGTAACATGCATTGCATCAGAGAGGCGGCTGTTCTCTTCTGTTGCCCAGTCATTTTCCCATGTGCCTTCCTTTGCTCTTTAGTCTTAGGCATTTCGCTTTGGCGATGAAGGACGAGGACACGCTCACTTTGCTATTTGATTTGTGGTTTGTGAACAGGAAGTTTGAGCCAAAATTTGCATACTTGATTACTCAAAACCCACAATGAACCAGTGAGAACAGCTAGTGGCCCAGAGCCCAGCTAGAGTGTACAGAGGGAGCCCAGTGTTATCCTATCACCATCATCAGCTTTAGCCATCACAATGACATCACAGTGGTGCTAATGGTAGCAGAAGTTTTAGAGGCAGTAATAGTATTGGCATAGGTATAGATACGTCAAAAACTGAGAAAATTGTGTCTTCTGTTGTATTTAAAAGTATTGATATATTTAAAAAGTATAATTAGTAATTTAAAATGAAATTAGCTAAGTTTTTGGTTTCTTTTAGTTTGATGAATTAAAACAATATCCTTTAGGACTGAGCATTTGATACATGTTTGCTTTAAAAGCATTCTCTAGGTGCACATCCTAAGGAAATATATTATTTTTGTCACTCTGTGTCAGTATTGGTACTGAGAGTGGCAATGGTGGAAATACAGCCAGCAGTGGTGGCTGATGTCCAACTGGAAAGCATTTTTATTATTCTGAATGGTTGTGACTATAGTCTCACCTGAAGCTAACTTGTTATTTTATATTATGTTATGTTATACTTGTTATATTATGTCCAAATACAATTTGTGCAAAACAGTTTACGCAGCAAATATTGTATATACATAACACCTGGAGACACCCATCAATTCAAAAAGTGGCTCCAGCTGAAATACCTATCATATGTTCAAGGTTCTCTCTGCAACCATATTCAATCAAGGACATGGTTCATTATCCCCACCAATGTATTTATATCTATAAGCTAGCCAGAGTGTACAATTAAAGAAAAAGCATTTAATAAAGTTGGTTATTGTCCTTCATTCTCAAAGAGGACCAAAATGGCATTACTGTGTTGAAGTCAAGTTATAGTGGATCCAACTGTGGCTGATCAGATGGTTATGAGCTCAGAAGGCTCTACCACAGGTTGGTTACAAATAGTTCATATGAACATTTGGGGTGGAGATGGCTCTACATTTGTGCATCTCATGTTTCTTTTGAACTGCTGCAATTCTGCTTCCTTCATAGAGGACAGTACCTTCTTTGATGCCATGCTGGGTGGTCCTTTGCCAGCATCACCCATGTCACACAATCAATTCCAAGTTCTTCAGAGAGACTTTGAGAATATTCTTGTATTGCTTCTTCTGGCCACCATGTGAGCACCTTCCTTGTGTTGAATTCTTCATAAAACAGTCTTTTAGGGAAGCTCCTCTCCTAGGGTGAGACACCTGGTGCTGATTCTGAGATTTACAAGATGGGGCATCTGTTGCTCATACAAAAGCTGACTGAAATTTTCCAGGTTATATGGCAAGAGAAGGTTCTCTCTCAGGAGTTCAAGGATGTAGCCATTGTCCATCTCTATAAAAGTAAAGGACATAGGTTATCTTGTGACAATCACAGTGGCTCCTCTCAGTCATTGTTGGCAATATTCTGGCCAGAGTCCTCCTTAATAGGCTGTTCCTTTGCCTGGAAGACGATCATCTACCTGAGAGCCAGGGTGGCTTCACAAAGGGCTGAGGAATGGTTGTTGTGGCCCAAGAATTCCAGGAAGAAATACCAGCAGCAGAACTGAGGTCTGTCCACAATGTTTGTTGGTCTGACCAAGATCTTCAACACTATCAGTTATGAGGGATTATGGAAAATGAAGTAAAAAATTTGGTTGCCCAGAGAAGTTCATCAGTATTGTACATTAATTTCATGATGGCATGCTTGCCTGGGTTCAGGATAATGGATGGTGCTCTTGTGCTTTCCCAATCACCAATGGAGTGAAGCAAGGGTGTGTGCTTGCCCCATGCTTTTTTAGCATAATGTTTTCCGCAATGCTGTTAGACACCTTCAATAGGGATTAACAGAACACCAAGGTCAGCTATAGCTCTGATGGTGAATTGTCTACCCTGAAAAGGGTATAAGCCAAGACTAATGTAAAGTGAGAGTTGGTGCATGATTTTTTGTTTACAGATGATTGTGCACTCAGTGCAGCCTCTGAAGCTGAGATACAACAGAATATGGATGAATTCTCTACTGCTTATGCTAATTTTGGCCTAACAATTAGCACCCAAGAAAACACAGGTGCTTCATCAGCCAGAAACACCACCTGTATGTCGAACCATTTGTTACAGCAAATGGAGAAGTTTTGAATACTGTGGATTTAATTAATAGCATAGTAAGAAAAGAATAAAACTTAAACTTCAGGTACATTGTCCCATAAATATGTATAAATATATAACATCAATGGGAAGAGTGCATATACAGAGAGCCCACACACACAGAGGCACATATGGAGGGAACATGTGTGGCTAAGATAGACACAGGGAGGGTGCAGCTCATACCTTCCTCCTATAAGCTTTCCTACAAACACTGAGCTCCACTTCCTGCTTCCTTGCCTGGAATGCCATCTCCATTTCTGCCTTTTAGAATCTCTGGTGTCTATCAAAACGAGCTCAAGTGTCATCTTTTGTGGGAGGCCTTTCCTGCCCACCCCTCTCCCCAGGTTATGTTGTATCTACTTTGCAGGATTTTTGTATATACATATGCATATAAATGCATACATATGAACTCACACAACATGTGAATATATCCCTCTCTCTTTCTCTCTCTCTCTCTTTCTTTCTCTCTCACACATTGTCTCATTAAAAAATGTTTCCCTTTTGTCCTTGTATGTGCTTAGCACATAGTAGGTGCTTCTACGGGAAGCCTTCTCTCTGTTAATTTCTATTTATCCTGTATATTGCTTGCTTTGTATGTATTTGGTTGCATGTAGTTTCCTCCAATTGGATTGTGTGCTCCTTGAGGGTAGGCCCTGCCTTTTGCCTCTTTGTATCCCTAGTGCTTAGCACAGTGCCTGGCATACAGTAAGTGCTAAATAGATGTTTGGTGATTGCTAAATGCTTATAGATGGCTTGGTAGTGGGGCCATCAACAGCTGTGGGCTCTGTTTCGTTTTCTCCTATCAGACCTGCTGGCCATTCATCTCACTTGGCACAGGGTTTCTGCTGTTACCATTGTTTCATGCTCTGAAGGTCACTGCTGGTTGAGGCCAGGCATGGATCCGAAGAGCACGGAGTGGGGGGGATGCTTCTCTGCTCCCAGCTGTTGGCTCTTTTCAAAAGGAGACTGAGTGGGCCCCACCAAGGCTCTTCTCATTTAAAGGCTGGAGACTTTTCTTGGGACAGGATTCTTAAAAATAAAAAGGCTGAAGCATAGTCACATCCAAGACTTAAACTAGGAGACTAAACAAAACTAACGGTAACCTTCCTTGGGGGTAGGGACAGGGAATCTTTCCTGGTTTTTTTTTTCTTTTTAACATGAGGTCTGCTTTTCTTTTCTGAGCTGTGTCTAGAAGGCTCTCTCTCCTTCACAAAGACTTCTTTGCCTCAGATGACAAGATCTTCCAAACACAGAGCACAGTCATTTCCACTGCTTGGAGCCCCCACACCTCACTTTTTTTTGGTCTGCAAAGTCTCTCTCTAGCTAGAACTTCTCTGTGCTCTAGTTTTCTCACTTGACCCATGCAGGAATTTGTTTCGCTTGACTACGAATATTTGTTATAGTTTTGGGTTTTTTTCCCAGTGGGGTGATGATGGTGAAAATTTAACAAAGGGCTGAGAGCTGAACTGGCTTCCACCCCTCCCTACTCAAAGTAATCCCTTATAATAAAGAATTAAAATAGAAAAAACCCAGTAGTTCAGTAAAACTAATTAAAAAACCAAGTTTAATGTAAATGCAGTGTTCCATATGCGTTCACCTCTGCCTAGAAGGGAAAGTAGGACATTCTCATGTTACTTCTTTGAGACCAAGAGTGACCCACCCTGTGTTCAGTTTCCATTTCTTTTTGGATTGTTCTTTAAGTTTTCATTATTGAAAAATTAAATGTGAATATTTATACTCAATAAATAGTGACAATAGTGACTTTATGTCAGATGTTCATGAATTGTAGGGGAGGACCTCAGGAGGACCTGACCAATTGAGGGGACGTCCCCAGGAGAACATCCCAGGAAGCCTTCTCAAAACCGGGTCCCTGCAGGAAGAGAACTGCTTAGGCAGCTGTCAGTTCTTTGAGCCCTCCTCCCTTTCCAGACTTAGGACTCTTCGTTGGTCCCCCAAACTCCCAGAGTCCCTCCAGTTCTCAGAGAGTCCTGTAGCAGTCCTGCAGCAGTGAAGAGCTCAGGAGCTGGTCTCTCATTGCTACAGGAGAAAGAAATCTGTATTTTAGGGGATGCTTAATGGCCAGTCTTCAGATTACTGCAAGAAATTCCATAGGCATTCAAACCGTTTTGTTGCAACAGAATTTTAATATGTAATGGCTGCGCAACAGCCTTCATGTGGAAACAACTCACACAGGGCCAGCTTAGTTCCACACCGAATCATGGGAGACCACTCAAAAGGAACTTGGTGTCAATACATTTTAATAGAGGACTCATACGCCAGAAGCAACAGTCAAATCTGAAAGAAAGTGTTTATATAACATTCAGACTCTGGAGACACCAGAACTAGTTCCCCATGGGCAGAGGTTTAGGTAGTGTACTTAGCTCAAGCCAGAGCTAATGGCCCTAATGGTTTTAAATGGTTCTAAGTAGCTTTCTTTTGGGAAAGACCCATTTGATTCCTTCCTCCCAATCTACAGGGGGTAGAACAGAGCTGGTGCTCAAATAAGTACTCTGAACTCAATCAGGGAATTTTAGAAGTGCCATGCCTCTCTTTTCATCCTTTACTCAATTTCCTCTCAAACTTTTGATTTGTCTTGAGAGCTATGTTTTTACTCCATGAGGAAATTAGATGAAAGGGAGGAAAGGAGGGGTAATTAATTGATTTGTTTGGGAAGGAAGAGACCAGGTTAATTAAGGCTTCACATAAAATGGGTGGAACTTTGAAGAGCTAGAGTTCAGATCTTCTCTCTCTTCTTTCTGCCCAGAGTAAAAACAGCATACTGTCAGGTATTTTATTTAGAAATAGATGTAATACATACAGAGGTTCCAAGAAAAGCCTTAGTTCTTTGGCATTATATATTATGGGGAATTATCATCAGATCACCAAAATACTGGTACTGACCATCCACTAAAGTATGAGATGCCTTCCGTAAATGGAATCTTTCACTGTAATAAGATTTTCTTAATCATTCAGCAAGTATTTAGATGTCTATTATGTATTCCAGTGAATGTCACACACAAAAAGAGGAAGTAGAAACCATGTTATGTTTCTATAGTAAACATCTATGAATCAACAATTGGGAGACATGATTTGACAAAGCACATTTTTTTTTTTACTTTGTGTTCCATCAAAGCTAGCTTTTATGTTTATGCATGCAGCATTGGCCTCTTAGGTTAAATAACTTGAGAGGCTCTAACTACTGTTGCCTTTGCTGTACATACCATACCATGATTTTGGGGCTCCCTCCTGTCGTGAAGGGCTTTGGAAATGTTGAGGACTTCTCATTTTTGTGGCTAGCTGCCCCTAACTCCGGTGATCGGGGAACTTCAGTTTCTGTTATTATTTCCACCCCTCCCCCCAATATAATCATCTACTCTCCTTAACAACTCACAGACTCACAAGGTTCCAAACGTGAACCATTTTATTTATAAATTACTGAAAATAGACAGAACTCGCACACAAGCCCATAGGAAATAATGCTACTCACCAGTGAGCAAACAAAACTAGCACCCAATCATCTTAACATTCTTTCCAACCTACCATATATCCAGTCCTCACTGCCTATCGTGTATTGTGTTCTGAGCGATCACAGGATTATGCATAGAACAGGAAGGGATTTTAAAGGACATCTAACACAATCCTTTTTTTTTTTTTTAATAGCTGAGGAAGGTATACTTCTGGTATATTCAATTAAATAAATATTTATTTTTTAAAATTTTAATATCTTTTGTTTTTACATTACCTTCACTTAATAATATATTCCTCCCTTTATCCTACCTAATTATCTCTTTTAACAAAGAATGAAAAAAGAAAAGAGAAAAGCAGAATTAACCAATCCACCTACAGAGCTGAGAATGTATGTATTGGTTCCAGGGGTAGGGAACCTGTGGCCTCAAGGCCACATGTGGCCTTCTAGATCTTTGGGTGGGACCTTTTGACTGACGCCAAGTTTTATAGAACAAATCCTTTGCTTAAGGGGATTTTTTTCTGTGAAGACTCTTAGTCCTCCATCTATGCAGAGAAAGCAGATGAGTACTTTTTCTCACTTCTTCTCCATGTCCAAACTTTAACAAAACATTTATTAAACACCTACTATCTTCCAGTAACTGTGTTGGGGATGCAAATAGAAAAACAAACAAAGAACTTATATTATGCTGAGGGGAATTAAAATGTCCACCAATATGTAAATGCAAAAATTTTTATGAAAGAAAAACAAAGCAATTTCAGAAAGCATTAAAAGGAAGAGTCAAGAAAAGTCTCTTATGGGAGGTGGCATGTGAACTGAACTTCTCAGAGAGCTAGAGATTTGAAAAGGTAAAGGTGAGGAAAGACAACATTTTAAGCAAGGTGAACAGTGTGTGGAAAGGTATAGTGGTGGGAGAGAATTTTGTGAGCAAGTAGGTCACTTCGGAGGGATCATAGAAGAAGATGAATATGTTTAGCCTAGAGGGATAGATTCGTGCTAGCTTGTGAAACACTTGAAATGTCAAACAGAGGAATTTGTAATTTTGTAAATTTGAATTTTATTTTAGAAGCAATAAAAAGCTTTTAGAACTTCTCGAGCAAGACAATAACAGATTAAATCTACCTTTTGGAAATGTTAGTTTGGCAGCTGAATGGTAAGGGAGGAGATGATGGTAATGGTAAGGAAACTTATTATTATTATGTGGTCCAGATGTCATGAGGGTCTGAATGAATAGTGGCCGAGTATATGGAGAAGAAGGGACAGATGAAAGATATGTTCTGTAGGCAGACATAACAAACAAACATAACACAACTTGCCAACTGATTGGATATGAGGAGTAAGTAAGAGTGAACACTCTAGCATGATACCTAAGGTAGGAAACTGGGTGACTGGGAGGATGATAGTACTCTTGGGCAATTTATATTTCTTAAAATATTCATCTGTCTCATTTAGATTGTCAAAGTTATGGGCATACCGTTGGGCAAATTAATTTCTAATTATTGTTTTAATTTCCTCCTCATTGGAGGTGAGTTTACCATTTTCATTTTTGATACTGGTAATTTGTCTTTCTTCTGTTAAATCAAATTTAAATCAAACCCAAGGTTTATCAAGGATGATAGTACTTTTGACAAAAACAGAAAAGTGAAGGACAAAGAAAATGAGTTCTGCTTTAGAAGTGTTTAGTTTGAGATTCTTCTGGAAAATTCAAATGGAAATGTTTGACAGGTATTTGGAGATGGAGGGCTGGAGCTCAGGAAAGAAGTAATATTATATGTATATATACATATATATACATTAGACATATAGATTTATGAGTCATCTGAACAGAGATTATAGTTTAATCCATGAGAAGTAATGAAATAAGCAAAGGATAGAAAGGGTTCATGAGTAAAGGACTCCTGATAGATTCCTGAAATGTACCCGTACATAAAGGGTAAGACATGGGTGATGATCTTAAAAAGAATGAAGAGTTCAATAGACAGGTAGGAGAGCTAGGTGACAGAAGTGTCAGAAAAACTCAGGGAGGAAAGAGTGTCCAGGAAGACGGGGTGGTCAACAGTGTCAAATGGTACATAGGTATCATGAAGTAAAGAGGACTGAGAAATAGCAAAGATGTTTTCAGGTATAAAGGAAGATTTTCTGCAGAGTCTAAGCACAAGAAAGATTTCCTATTGGTGTCAAGGGTGTCCTGGTGCTCTTATTTGCTGAGAATACTATATTATTTTCATCAAGCAATGAACCCTAGAGTAAGCATCTCAGTAAAACCTACAGCAAAGGGAGGAGTTTTGTTTAAGTTTTTGTCATGGAAAAATAAAAAAGTAATTTAAAAAGTTTCTATCATGGAAAAAATGTAATTAAAACCATTAATTGTCCAGACAGGGTCACTCAGTGGGTAGAGCCATACTAGATCAGAGTTTAAATATAGCTATGGGACTTTGGGCAAATCACTTAAATTCTGTCCACCTCAGTTTCCTCTTCTGTAAAATGAGGAAAATAATAGCACCTAACTTCCAGGGTTGATATAAGGATCAAGTAAGATATTTTAAAAGCATTTTGCAAATCTTAAGGTGCTATATAAATGTTAATTTTTATTATGGTGACATGTAAGTGGATGAGCAGCCCATTGAATTAATCCACCTGGACAACTGCCCCAGCTCCCATGCTTTGGAACCAGGAAAGTTTTGTGTGTCTTTGGAGAATACAGACGGGCACATGACATAGAGATATCATCTTAGGCTAGAGCTAGACTTTTAAAAGGAGGATTGGGGAAGCCAGAAAGAAGAAGGAAATAGAGGAAGGAGGCTATGAGAAGATGCTTGTCTGACTCATCCCACCATGGTGTATAGGCACAGAGTACTGAGGTTTCTCCTTCCCTTTCTACCAGACTTTGGAGTCTGTGCAGTCACGTATTCCCATACTAATGAAACCACAGAGCTATCCAAATACTGAAGTCAGTTTGTTTGGTGTCATTTCTTTCAAAGTCCCTGGCACCATCAGATGGTTCATCAGAAACAACGGAAATGACACAAAAGATACATTACCATCTATCTGTCTTGCGGCTTTACCCTAAGGACTGCTGAGCTGCACTTAGAGATCTGCTGGTAAATATTTATCAACCGGCTTTCCAACTCAAAAACAAGTACTCACAGCACACTTCTAAGCCTAATCTGCCTTATTAAAATATCCTCCGTCACTTTCTTAAGTCTAGACAATCAACAAAACAATGGATCAACCCTGACTTGTAGCGTTTGTCAGTTTTCAATGTGTAAATGCTCACACAGAAAATTTAACAATGGGCAGAAACTTCCTTTGCGCATTATCTCCCTCTAATAAAATATGAGCTCCTTGAAACAGGGACTGTCTTGCTTTTCTCCTGGAATCTAATTAAAGTGTATAAAATCAACATTCATTCGTTCATTAATTCATAGTGAAATTCTCAAAGTGCAGTCTGACCATGTTTCTCTCCCTACTCAATAAACTCTAAGGGCCCCCATCATCTCCAGGATCAGACCCTTTCTTTATAGCTCTTTATACGCAGACCCCTGCCTCCATCTTTATACCTTACAGCTCGCTCTCCTGCATACTCTACTATCCAGTGACACTGGTCTAACTTTCCATTTATGAATGACTAGAACTTGTTCCTTCTTTGTCTCTGCCTCCTGGTTTCCTTTAAGTCCTGGATAAAATCCCAGCCTTTCTTGATTTGTCTTAACAGTACCTTCCCTCTGTTGATAATCTCTAATATATTTTGTATATCACTTGTTTATACACGGTTACAATCATGTTTTCTCCTGCGTTAAATGGAGAGTGGGGACTCAAGTCTTTCTTGGTATCCTTAACACTTAGCACAGTGCCTAGTACGCAGTAGGTACTTAATAAATGTGCTTTGACATTCCTTCCTTCATTCACTTGCTATTTTCTTTTTTTTTTTTTTGGGGGGGGGTGTTACTCTAGAGTTTCTGGAAGAGCTGACCATTTCAGTTAATTCCCTCATATTCACTTATATGCTCTGGGCCCTGACTACTGAAGTTCTTTGACCATTTCTGAAGTTTCATTTCCTCATTTAGCTTCCTTAACTGACGCTGGGATCTAAATTTAGTATCTCTCCAGTGATGGGTAGTGATAAAGGGCTCTGGCTTAGTTCAGCTCTCTTTAAGGGCAAGCTGGTGAAATCTGCCCCGTAGATCAGAAAGGGGTAAAAAATGACTCCAAGTTTTCTAGGTTGGGAGTTATGAGAAGAATCAGACAATTGGATATCAACAGAAATGGGAGAGTTGGGAATGGAGCAAGAGGATTAGTTCAGTTTTGAATATTCTGAGTTTAAAGTAATGACGGGATATCCAAGTGTCCCACAGGCAGCTGGAAATCTAGAACTAGAGTGCTAGGGAGGTCTTTGCTAGTGATATACATTTGGGAGAAAGAAATACAAGTGATAAAGTTGGGGGAGTGAGTAAGCTCACCAAAAGGCGAGGGTCATGTACCCCCATGTGGCATGAGGCTCTTGATACAGGTTTTTAAGGTTCAGGATACCAAGAGTACAGTACAAGAAGATGTGAAACATGACCTACCGCAAGCCAGCTTTATCTAGGGCATAAGAAAGGTAGTTGGGGGAGATAAAAACAGGTCAGGTCTTCGAGGGCCTAGGTCTTGGGTCCCAGTGGATTTGGGCACAGGATACTGGGGCCTCAGATGGAAAGAGGCACCCCAGACAGTACGCTTGTAGGTTTTTAGAGGGTTCTTATCTGGGCTGAACAGAAGCAGCCAAGGACTGAGGGAGTGAGGAGCTCGGAACTGATCTAGGTCAAGGTTCTGAACTGGCCCTGACTCATGCTGAGAGGAACACCTGGGGAATTGGCTGCAAGTTGATATTTCAACTCTCCAGCAGGTGGCAAAGGGGCTTTGGGCCATCGCTGCTGGTCTTACTCGGACAGCGTGACTCATGGTTTTGAGCTTCCCTGGGAATTATTCCTTTAGCAAGAAATGGAGGTTACAGAGGTCATTTCAATGGCAGAGAAAGAGAAATTAAAAAAAAAAATAACAACAGGAAAAAATCTAGTTAAAGCTGTAAGGCACTTTGGAAACTACCTAGTCCAAACCCCTCCTTTCCCAGATGAGGATCCTGAGGCCCAGATTGTTACGACTCCTCCATGTTCTCACAGGAAGCCAACTAGAGTCACATTTGAATCCAGCCCCTCTGACTCCCCTCTGACTCTCTCCACTATATTGTGGATCAGTCAGAGAATTAGGAGGGATACCACTGTCATAGAAGTCATAGAGAGGAGAAGATAATTGCCAGGAGTAGGTGATTGCGAGCTCTGAATAGCAAAGAGTGGCTGAAAGTGAGGACGGGGAAAGGCTAGGGGATTCCATCCTCGATGGCATCACAGGAGTAATAACGGTAGTTACCGTTCATACTTGAATAGTGCTTTAAGGTGCGCAAAGCATTTTACTACATCTCATTTGATTCTTGAAACAACTCTGAAAGGTAAGGATTGTGTTCCTCTCTATTTAAAAATGGAGAAACTGAGGCTGATATTAAGTGACTTACCCAGGGTCACAATGTCTGAGGCTTAGCTTCATCCGGACTCCACATGCAGTGCTCTGTCCACTCTGCCATCTAGCTGTCTCTGGCAGGCTGATTCCCAGGAAAAGATTTCTATTTCTTTCCTTCCAAAGAGCATATTCCTTGGCAGAAAATGCCAAGGGAGACTCCCTGGAGCTTCTGAGTGCTCAATTTGAGAATATTTTCTGAGATTCGTGGTTGAGTTAAAAGAAATGTCAGCCTTCTTGGCTCCAAATATTAATTTACGTTTGTTTTTTTCTCTCATGAAACTTAAAATAGTATCAGGTTCAAGCAACATATATACTGGTTTTGTAAACTGAAGTAATAGAAGCCAATTAGTGAAATAGATTTGAGCACCTAAAATGCACGCATTTTCATTAAATTCCAAGAAGAGCTAGGCGGTACAGTGCATGGAGTGCTGCCTGGGTCAGGAAGCACAGCGTGTGTATGGCATTGCTCAGTTGCGTCTGACTCTTCAGGATCCCATTTGGATTTTTCTTAGCAGAGATACTAAATTGGTCTGTCATACTTCAGCTTATTTTACAAATGAGGAAACTGAGGCAAACAGGGGTAAGTGAGTTGCTCAGGTCACAGTTAAGTATCTGAGGTCAAATCTGAACTCAGGTCTTCTTGACTCCAGGCCTGGCCCTCTATCTACTGAACCACCCAGCTGTGCCTGAGTCAGAAAGACCTGAGTTCAAATTTGACCTCAGGCACTTAGTAGTTCTGGACTCTGGACAAATCACTTAACCTCTGTTTGCTTCAATTTCTTCATCTGTAAAATGGGGATAATAATACCACTTATACCTCCCAGAGCTGTGAGGATCAAATGAGGTAATTATAGAGAGCTTAGCACAGTGCTTGGCACATTAGGTGCTATATAAATATTGGTTAGTTATTAGCCATTAAGAAGCAGCTTGGGATAGTGATCAATAGATCTGGCCTTGAAATTAAGATCTGAGTTCAAGTCCCATCTCTGATATGTGTTGGCTGGGTGACCCCTTAACCTGTCAGTGTCTCCCGGCAATTTTTTAAGACTGAAAGTTACAGAGAAGGTGCCAGTCTGCCTTGGTAGAGGGAGACTCCTGGTCTGGAAATTCCCTGTATAAATAAAACCACTGGTCCAATCCCTCTCCCAATTAAAGCCAGGCTGGTAGGAGATGAAGAGAACTATTTTTTAGCTATTGGTAGTTATTGCTTAGTTGTTGCTAGAATGTGACCGGAATTATACTGACCACCCACTACAGGGGAAGAAACCGTTTAAAAACAGAGCAGAGTTTATTAACCTGGGGTCTTATGGACTCCTTGGTGGTGGTGGTGGTGGTGGTGGTGGGGTGTGTGTGTGTGTGTGTGTGTGTGTGTGTGTGTGTGTGTGTGTGTGTGTGTGAACTGGGATGAGAAAATAAATTGCATCTCTTGTTTTCACTAAGCTCTAACTGAAAATTAGCATTTCCTTCAACTAGGAATATAAACAGTAAACATTCTGAGAAGGAGTCCATAGGTTTCAACAAACAGAACCATGATATAAAAGAGGAGAAGAATTGATCTAGGAATATGAAAATTAAAAAATAATGTTGATTAATTTTAAATTTAATTTATTTATAATAATAACAAATGTAATTATATTTATTATAACTTATTAATTAAAATTTTAAATTTGTTAATTAAATTTAAGAAATTTTAATTAAAATAATAAAAAAATAAAAAATAATTTTAATTAAAAAATAATTCCCCACCATATAAGAGCTAGTACTTGTCTGAGGGCCTTTGTGGCACTTGATCTATGAGCCGATCTCTAAGTTATCAAAGATTGTCCTGGGGTGGGTGTATGATGGATATACCGATGAGTATAATATAAGGTAGAATGTAAAGATCCAAACAAAGTGCTCTAGAGAAACTGGAGGAGGGAGAGATCATGTTCATGGGGGAGAGAAGACATTGGGAAGGTTTCAGAGAGGATGTCTGAGGAAAGGTGGAACACAAAGATTCTGAAAGGGGAAAGTGTAGTGGGAATCAGTTTTAGGAATGGGGGATATCCTGCACACATATATGGAGGTAGGAGGTAGCTGGTTAAGTCAGAGAGACAGTAATCCAATTTGGCTGGAAAACAGAATGCGTGAAGGGGAATGACATGAAATAAAGGCTGGAAAGGGAAACTGGGGTTGGATGGCAGAATACCTTCATGGCAAGATGGAGGAGTCTCTGTTTTATCCTAAAGCCCTGATGCCCTTTTCTCCCTTAGGACCCGACATTCATGTTTTGTGTTTCAACATATGGAGACTGGAGCAGAATATTTTCCTGGTGTTCTGACACTTTATGCGGTTGATTTACTCTAGATTTTCAAACTTAAACCTCAAGAGATTTATTCACCCTTGAAAACTGGATCCTCCAGCTAAGGCATGGGGCTTTGGGGACCAGTTACAGAGGATATGCTTTGGCTGAACTTCTGTTTACAACTCAGAAACTTCTAACCTTTAATTATCAACAACATAGCTGTTAAGACAGCTAGGAATAAACAGCTCTACACAACTAATTTGAACACTAAGCACACAACTCAAAAACCATATTTTTAGAGCAATAAATTTTAGAGGAATAAATAAATGCTTAAGGTATGATTTGGTGCCCCTTTGTCTAATTCTTAAATTTTTCTTCATCAAATCGCACTGAATCACACTGATTCACGCCTCAGAGTCCAGTTCCTTTCTTTTCCCCAGCCTATCGCAGGCATGGTCTCATAATAAACCGAGTTGCCCAGGTCCCTGTTGCTTGCTCCTTTAACTACCCCATTGAGATTCTTACGAATGTCTCTGATCAAAGGAATACCCTGAACTTTAAATCTGGCTCCTAGTTCCAAGTCAGATAGAAAGTACAAACTGTTCCCTTGGACTGCTTGATTTCATGGAGAAGTGGAAAAAAGGAGGAAGAGAAGGAGGAGGAGAAAAAGGAGGTGGCGGGAACAATGAGTGGAAGGAGGAGGAGGACAAGGAGGAGAAGCAGGAGGAGGAAAAAGGAAGAACTAGGTTCCTTCCCATTTGGGAAAGATTCTTCATCTTTTTAAATTTTTTTTTTAATGCATTGAGAAATCCTTTAATTTTCTGTTCTTTCTTCTGTCTATAACTTTATTGGCAAGTGATGACTTTTCACTACTTACCTGAGGTTGACTCTGACCATAAACTGAGCTCACAACTGATTTTACACAGAGAGATTTCCAGAAATGATTTTCTAAAGAGCTTATATGCCACAAACCTTTTAAAACAAATTGAAGTATAGTAGGAGGTATGGCTATACAATCCCCAAATGACAGGATTGTGGTGGCATGATGGTTGGATGTGTGGATTTTCCCAAGGGGGGAAGGAAAAAGCATGGTGAAAGGGTGGTCCCTCTTATGCCATTTGTATTTGAAGAGACTTTGAGAGAAGGCACTGGGTACTACCCTATGAAGAAATGCAAAGACATTGTCTTAGTAATAAAGAGATTTAGAGCTGAAAGGACTCTCAAAGGTCATTGACTTCAACCATCTCATTCTAAAGGTGAAGAGAGTGACTTCCTCAGAATCACAGAGATAATAAGTGACCTAGCAAGGCTTTGAACATACTGAGGTCTTCTGAGTTGAAATTTAGAGTTCTTTTCACTGCACCTTTCATCATACTCTAGTTAACAGTGAGGGAAAAGAACAATGCCAGGTGAGGGATTTGAACCCTGTAGAGCTGGGGAGAATAACAAACCAAACCAAACCAAACCTGGTTGCCTCATCACTCACTCTGGTCCATGTAGCCTTTGGGAGAAATCCTAGACATCATTGGAATTGCCTGCAAGAATCAATACAATTTTCTCTCTTTTTTTTAAAAAAAAATCTTTTATTTTTTTTAATTACATGTAAAAGCAATTTTTAACATAAAAAAAATTGAGTTTCAAATTTCCTCCCACCCTTTCTCTACACTGAGAAGGCAAGCAATTTGATATAGGCTATAAATGTGCAGTCATGTACAATGTATTTCCATGTTAGTCATGTTGTGAAAGAAAACAGAACCCTCCTCCCCCCCAAAAAAAGCTCCAAGAAAAATAAAATTTTTTTAAAAAGGAAATTTCAATCTGTATTCAGATTCTATCAATTCTTTCTCCAGAGGTGGATAGCATTTTCATTGTGAGTCCTTCACAATTGTCTCAGATTATTTTATTGTTGAAAAGAGCTAAGTCATCCATAGTTGATCATCATACAGTATTGTTGTTACTGTGTACAATGTTCTCCTGGTTCTGCTTGCTTCACTTTGCGTCAGTTCATGTAAGCCTTTCCTGATTTTTCTGAAAGCATTCTGAGCATCATTTTTTATAGCACAATAGTATTTCACCACAGCCATATACCACAATTTGTTTAGCCATTCCCAATTGATGGGAATCCTTTCAATTTCCAATTCCTTACAACCACATATAGGTCTTTTTCCTTTTTTTTTTTTTTAAATCTCTCTGGGATACAGATCTGGTAGTTTCATAGCTCTTTGGACATAATTCCAAATTGCTCTCCAGAATGGTTAGATCAGTTCATAACTCCACCAACAGTACATTAGTGTACTAACTTTCCCACATTCCCTCCAATATTTATCATTTTCCTTTTCAGTAATATTAGTCAATCTGATAGATGGTACCTCAGAGTGATTTTAATTTGGATTTCTCTAATCAATAGTGATTTAGAACATTTTTTATATATAACTATAACTATATAACTATAGATAGCTTCTTCATCTGAAAACTGTCCATTTGACCATTTATCGATTGAGGAATGGCTCTTATTTCTGTTAAGTTTGACTCAGTTCTGTGGAGTTTTAAAATTGTCCAACCTATAATAAAAGAAACTGAGGCAAAGCTCTGAGTCAATGGCACTTGATTAAAGAGTTTATGGTCCCCTCTAATAAACTGAATCTCAGATCTTCCTCACAATCTAAGATGCCCCTGGTCCCCTGGGTCTTGTTTTTACAGGCTTTGATACCCAAATATGCAAAAGAGGCATGGTAAAATACAGAATCTCATTGGTTGATAGACTTTGCTCTTGAGGGCCAAAAATTGAGATGGATAATGGAAGAGTCATACCCAGTGACCAAGTAGTTATAAGATGGTCACCTGCTCATGTTGGGCAAGAAAAGGTGGTCTAGAGGTACAAAAATAGTTGGAGGACTTTCCAAAGAATCAGGGCATCCTGTCCATGCTGGTTTGGGACCTGGAATTTGAGTAGAGCAGGATGGAGATATCTTTGTTAGCATTCTTGTGGTTGTGCCAGGGAGATTCATGGCTGGCAAACAAGTAGTTTACACTAAAGTTTAAGACCCACTATAAAGGCTTACAATAAGCACCTATCTTATCTAGTTATCCCTTATGATTTATGTAAAATAGCAAACATTAATGCTGTTTAAAATAGAGTGGGGGTCCTAATGAATCACATTGCACAGTTCTCTACGTATTCGAGAAATGGGGCTTTTGTCAGAGAAACTTGCTGTAAAATTTCTCCCCAGTTTTCTGCTTTCCTTTTAATCTTTTAATTTTAGTTTAATTTTAATTAACCCTTTAATTTGTTTGAATGCAGCTCTCATTGTGAGTGAATTGCTTTTGCTTAGCTCCAAAAGCACTTTGGCATGAAGGCACATGGCGAGGAGGCACCAAGCAAGAGGCTAGGGGAGGAAATGGAGGAAAGTGGAATCAAGGTATGACAGACGTGCTGGAGCCACTTGCTAAACTGAGGCCAGGGAGGTAGTCAAATTGAAGAGGAAGCTTCATCATCGTTCCAAAATTGAGAAGGACTACCAAAGGAGAACTGATGCCAAATGACCATGTCGACACAGAGATGCTGAAGTCTTCACTAAACTTCTCTCTCCCCAGTCCTCCAACAAGAGACTTTGCCTAGAGTTCCACTGCTGCTATCAGTAGTGTCTGTTTGGAGAGAACTGAGATTCAAACTGCTCTGGGGGAGATGGAGGGAAATAAAATTGTGCTCAACTGATTTCTTTCTGTTTTGTTACTGAGTTTGATTATGAATAAATGTTTATGTTTCAGTGCTACTAGGAGTCATCATTTTCTAACACAGAAGGCAGCTACATGCCTCAGAAGTGAGCTAACTAAAGAGGTTTCCCAGAATTTTAAACTCTGGGATGGAGTCTCAGTTGAAGTATACTTCTGATCTCTGGGTAGAGAGATGGGGAGTGAGGGGGTTTACAGGAACTGAATGCTGTATGCACTATCAGATGTAGTTGCTGTGTCTTCTGGTTTTGGCTAGCTATTTTTCTTTGTTATGAAGAAGGAGTGCTGAAGTGGAAATTATTGCAGGAAATGACTGGGGCATGAAAGACAAAAAGGACATCAAAAAAACTTTTTTCAAATAATATTTTTCCCCAGTTACATGTAAAAACCATTTTTAACATTTATTTAAAAATTTTTTTTGAATTGCAATTTTTCTCTCTCCCCCTCTCAACTCTCCCCTCCCTGAGACAGTAAGCAATTTGATATAGGTTACAGATGTTCAACCATGCAAAGCATATTACCATATTAGTCATGTTGTGACAGAAGACATAGACACAAAGGGAAAAAAACCCAGGAAAAAATAAGTGAAAAATAGTATGTTTCAATCTGCATTCCAACTCCATCAGTTCTTTCTTTGGAGGTGGATAGCATTTTTTAAAAAATTAATTTATTTAACTTTTAACATTCATTTTCACAACATTTTGGGTTCCAAATTTTCTCCCCATTTGTCCCCTTCCCCCACCCCAGAACACCAAGCATTCTAATTGCCCCTATCACCAATCTGCCCTCTCTTCTATCATCCCTCCCTTCCCTTGTCCCCATCTTCTCTTTTGTCCTGTAGGGCCAGGTAACTTTCTATACCCCATTATCTGTATTTCTTATTTCCTAGTTGTGTGCAAGAACAATACTCAACAGTTGTTCCTAAAACTTTGAGTTCCAACTTCTCTTCATCCCTCCCTCTTCACCCATTCCCTTTGGAAGGCAAGCAATTCCATATAGGTCATATCTGTGTAGTTTTGCAAATGACTTCCATAATAGTCATGTTGTGTAAGACTAACTATATTTCCCTCCATCCTATCCTGCCCCCCATTGCTTCTATTCTCTCTTTTGATCCTGTCCCTCCCCAAGTGTTGACTTCAAATTGCTCCCTCCTCCCATTGCCCTCCCTTCCATCATCCCCCCCAACCCTGCTTAACCCCTTCTCCCCCACTTTCCTGTATTGTAAGAAAGGTTTTCATACCAAAATGAGTGTGCATTGTATTCCTTCCTTTAGTAGAATGTGATGAAAGTAAACTTCATGTTTTTCTCTCACCTCCCCTCTTTTTCCCTCTACTAAAAAGTCTTTTGCTTGCCTCTTTTATGAGAGATAATTTGCCCCATTCCATTTCTCCCTTTCTCCTCCCAATATATTTCTCTTTCACTGTTTGATTTCATTTTTTGAAGATATGATCCCATCCTATTCAATTCATTCTGTGCTATGTGTGTGTGTGTGTGTGTGTGTGTGTGTGTGTGTGTATGTAATCCCACCCACTGCCCAGGTACTGAAAAGTTTCAAGAGTTACAAATATTGTCTTTCCATGTAGGAATGTAAACAGTTCAACTTTAGTAAGTCCCTTATGACTTCTCTTTGCTGTTTACCTTTTCATGCTTCTCTTCATTCTTGTGTTTGAAAGTCAAATTTTGTTTTCAGCTCTGGTCTTTTCATCAATAATGCTTGAAAGTCCTCTATTTCATTGAAAGACCATTTTTTCCCCTGAAGTATTATACTCAGTTTTGCTGGGTAGGTGATTCTTGGTTTTAGTCCTAGTTCCTTTGACTTCTGGAATATCCTATTCCATGCCCTATGATCCCTTAAGGTAGAAGCTGCTAGATCTTGTGTTATCCTGATTGTATTTCCACAGTACTTGAATTGTTTCTTTCTAGCTGCTTGAAATATTTTCTCCTTGACCAGGGAACTCTGGAATTTGGCCACAGTGTTCCTAGGAGTTTCTCTTTTTGGATCTCTTTCAGGTGGTGATAGGTGGATTCCTTGAAAACTTATTTTGCCCTCTGGTTCTAGAATCTCAGGGCAGTTTTTCTTGATAATTTCATGAAAGATGATGCGTAGGCTCTTTTTTTGATCATGGCTTTCAGGTAGTCCCATAATTTTTAAATTGTCTCTCCTGAATCTATTTTCCAGGTCAGTTGTTTTTCCAGTGAGATATTATCTTCCATATATTATCTTCCATTTTTTCATTCTTTTGGTTTTGTTTTGTGATTTCTTGGTTTCTCATAAAGTCATTAGCCTCCATCTGTTCCATCCTAATTTGAAAGAACTATTTTCTTCAGTGAGCTTTTGAACCTCCTTTTCCATTTGGCTAATTCTGCTTTTTAAAGCATTCTTCTCCTCATTGGTTTTTTGGACCTCTTTTGCCAATTGAGTTAGCCTATTTTTCAGGGTGTTATTTTCTTCAGCATTTTTTTGGGTCTCCTTTAGCAAGGTGTTGACCTGCTTTTCATGCTTTACTTGCATCTCTCTCATTTCTCTTCCCAGTTTTTCCTCCATCTCTCTAACTTGATTTTCAATATTCTTTTTGACCTCTTCCATGGCCTGAGCCCATGGAATATTTCTTTTGGATGTTTGGGATACAGAAGCCTTGATTTCTACGTCTTTCCCTGATGGTAAGCATTGTTCTTCCTCATCAGAAAGGAAGGGAGGAGATATCTGTTCACCAATAAAGTAACCTTTATGGTCTTATTTTTTTTCCCCTTTTCTGGGCATTTTCCCAGCCAGTGACTTGACTTCTGAGTTTCCTTTCCACACCCACCTGGCCTCCAGATCTGCCCAGCCAGCACTTGGGGTCTGAGATTCAAATGCTGCTTCCCAGCCTCAGGGCTTTGGCAGGGGCGGGGCTGCTATTCAGTGTGAGATTAAGTTCAGGTGCTCAGGTGGGGGCAGAGCTGCCACACGGGACTCAGTTCCCTCAGGGGGTTTATGCAGAGACCTTTAACAATGGATCCAAGCTCCTGCCTCCTTTGGGAGCCCTTGTCTGCTGCTGCCACCGCTGCTGCCTCCCGAGAGGGCCTGAGCCATGGAGACACCCCACTTCCCTGTTGGCCACCCAAAAAGACTCTCTCACCAACCCTTGTCACCTGTGGGTGGAGGGACCTGCATGGTGGCCACTGGAGATTCTGTTCCTGAAGCCTGTTCGGATCTGCTCCTCTCAGTGCCGTTCGGCCAAGGCAGGGCTGGGCTCTGCTCCAGGTCCGGTGCGTGAGGGACCTTTCATGTTGGTTTTTCAGGGCTCTCTGGAACAGAAATCTCCTCCCCTCCACTGTTCTGTGGCTTCTGCTGCTCCAGAATTTGTTGGGAGTTCTTCTTTACAGGTAATTTATGGACTGTGGGCTTGGAGCTAGCATATTTGTATCTTTCTACTCTACCATCTTGGCTCCAGTGGATAGTATTTTTCATCATGAGTCCTTTGGAATCATCAATAAACTTTTTAAAAATGTCAGGACAAAGAGCCAGAGTATTAATTATTGATAAACTTTGATAGGAATATATTTTGGTGGATAGCAGCTAATATCTATTTGGGTTAAAAACTGACAACTTTTCAAGTTTTTTTGGTACCATGTAGTATTTCGAGAGGTGACCAGGGAATTCTTTCTGCTTTCACTTTATACTCTTGTTCTAAGAGATCTGGGCATATTTTGAAATATGATATCTAGCTTCTATGTTGGGTCATGGTTGTATGAGGACTCTTAAATGATCTCTCCTTGATCTATTTTCAAGGTCAGTTATTTTTTTATATGACATACCTTATGTACTTACTATTTTTAGTCTTTTGGCTTTATTTGAATATTGTTTGCTGTCTCATGGAGTCATTAACTTCTATTTGGCCCATCCTAATTTTCAAGGAGTCCTGAGTGTCTTTGTTATAAAAATAGCTCCGGATGGTGGGATTCTCTATTCTTGTGGATTTGTTTGTTGTTCTTGCAGCCTTACTTCCTAACTTCCTTCTTCATGTTAGGGCCAAACTTTTGTCCTTTTGGAAGGAATGCTCAGGCCATACTTGGTCCTTTTTTGGGTCCTCTTGGGAACTACTATTGCTTTCTTGGGGTGCTGAATGCAGGACCTGCAAGCTTTCAGTGAACTCAAATCAATCTGACCTAGGACAAAGGTGGAGTACTGCCCTCCTGGTCTAAGTCTTGCAAGTTCCTTGCCTCTGTTGGATCTGATCCAACCAAGTATGAGTTTTTGTTAGTAACACACATAATATGGATGGGTTTTATAGATCCTTTAATACCCTGCTACTTTGTTAAAGCTATCTTTTTTCTTTTTAAAGTATTTATTGTATTTTTTTTCTTTGAATTCTAATCTGTTTCCCTCCTTCCCTCCCTCCCAAATCCATACTGGAGGCCAACATTTGACACAGATGTATATGTGAAAGTATACTATATATAGTTCCATATAACAGTTCTTTCTCTGGAGGTGGATGACATTTCCTTTCATGGGTCCTTTATATAGAAAGTTGATTTGAATATCATGTAACTCAGAATAGCCTAGTCATTCACTTGCTCCTCTAACGATATTGCTGCTAGTATAATACAATGTTCTTTTGATCCTTGTTCATTTCACTGTATGTTATTTCTGGAGTAACTAACTCTATGTTAGTCCTAAAATCAATCTGCTTATCATTTCTGATAGAATAGTAGTATTCCATCGCAATCGTATGCCACAATTTGTTCAACCATTCCCCAGTTTCCAGTTCTTTGCCACCACAAAGAGAGCTGCTATAAATATTTTCGAAGATGTAGGTTTTTTCCTTTTGCCCTGATCACTTTGGAAAACAGACCTAATAGTGGTATTGCTGGGTTAAAAGGGTATATAGACAGTTTTATAACTCTTTATCATTCCAGATTACTCTCCAAAATGATCGAATCAGTTCAGTTTCCCCAACAGTGTATTAATGTCCCAATTTTTCCACATCTCCTCCATCATCTGCATTTTCCCCTTCTATCATTTTAGTCAGTCTGATAGTATGAGATGGTATCTTAAAGTTGTTTTAAAGTACATTAGCACATTTTACATGTAGCGTTGATTTCTTTATCCAAAAACTACCTGTTCATATTCTTTGACCATCTATCAGTTGGGGACTCATATTCTTATAAGTATGACAAAATTCTCTATTTATTTGAGATAGGATGTCTGTATCTGAGAAACTGTAGGATTCCCCTTCCCCCTCCAATTTTCTGCTTTCTTTGTCATCTTGACTATATTTGTTTTATATGTACAAACCTTTTAAATTTAATGTAATCAAAATTATCCATTTTACATCTCATAATGAACTCTATCTCTTGTTTATTCATAAACTCTTTTCCTATTCATAAATCTGATA
Organism: Notamacropus eugenii; assembly: GCF_028372415.1. Lineage (NCBI taxonomy): Eukaryota > Metazoa > Chordata > Mammalia > Diprotodontia > Macropodidae > Notamacropus > Notamacropus eugenii. The sequence goes on along the minus strand of NC_092878.1, from coordinate 1,915,249 downwards.
GGTCATCTATCTTTTTTTATTGAACATTTTTATTGATTCTCTAAGTGTTTCAAAGCAAGTCATCATACAGTTTGAAAAAAGAGATACTTTTGCCTCTTCTTTGCCAATATTTAGACCTAGAACTAGAACTTCCCCACCCCCACCCCATATCAAATAATAATGGTGACAATGGGAATCCTTGCCCCATTCCTGATCTTACTGGGAAAATTTCTAGTGTTTCTCCATTACAAATAATGCTGGCTCTTTTGAAAAATCACATTAAGGAAAGTTCATTTCCTTCCTATGTTTTCTAGTACTTTTTTTAAAATGTGAATTAGTATTGTATTTTACCAAAATCTTTTTAGTGATCTGTTGATATGATTATGTTGTTTTTTTAAACATTTTTGCTGACATGAATTATTATGCTAATTGTTTTCCTAATGGTCAATTAAATTAAATAAACATTTAGCTTCTATTAAGGCAGTATGAGGCATTAGGGTACAAAAACACCGTCTTTGAATTTTGGACATAAATCCAACTTGATCATAATGAAAAATTTTTGGGATATGTTGCCTTAATCCCTTTGTATTTTATTTAATATTTTTGTGTAAATATTTATAAGTGATATTGTTTTATTCTTTGTTTTCTAATATAATTTTAATTGTTCCTATGATGTGGTCTTTGGCTCAGTTGTTGTTTAGAATGTTGATTTTTAGTCTCCTTTTAGGTTTCTTTTTTTGTTTGTTGATTACAATTCTTATTGTATTATGATCTATAAAAGATGAATTTAAGATTTCTCCTCTTCTGCAGAAATTTGAAAATGAGTTCTTCATGCCATAGTCCTTGATCATTTTTGATAAAAGTCTAATATTAGCCTGAATGATACATCTTCTTTCTAAGATTCCCATTCAATAGTTTCAAAAAATGTGTCATATCCAGTTTTTCCAACATTCTGTTCACCTGTAATTTTCTTCTTATTTTTTCTTTGTTAGCTGTCAAGCTCTGAAAGAGAAATGTGAATCACCTCTAGTTATTAGTTCCTTACCATAGATCTTTTTATATTTTAGTTAACTTTTGCTATGTATTCAATGCATACATATTTAATATTAACATCATTTCATTATCTTGTTTCTTTAAGCATTATTCATTTTTCCTGTTCTCTTGAGGAGGGAGTACATATAAAAGAAAGTAAGACAGTCAGTGAACTTACATTTTAATGGTGGAGGGTGGAGAAGACAACACATCAAACTGTGCTGGAAAAGGGGGGTTAATGAAGTAAAGGGCACCATACCAACTTTGTGGGTAAACTGGGTAATTTGTTGTTTGTCCTTCGGTCTTGAAGAGGACCATGACATCAGGCAGGTTGAAGTGGCGTGGCAGGCTGATCCAGCTAGGTGAGGCCCAAAGGCACACTTTTCTGGTGAAGGGAAAGCAAGGAGTGAAGCTCCTGTGGTGTAGAATTAGTCTCAGAGTGAACTCATGGTAGGAAGACTTCATAGAGATAGATGGCATCTACGTCTGCTAATGCCTTATCTGAAATTATGATTGTTAACACCTGCTTTTAAAAGAATTGAGCTGAAGCACAGTAGTTTATTCTAGCTCCCCCTTTGAAAAAAACAACTCTTCTCCACCTTGACCAGATAAGAGTACAGTTTAAGAATTGCTTCTTTCACTCACCCATTGATTGACTTTTACCTGGGACAGCTCTCTTCAAGAAATAATCATTATAATTCCCTCCTTTCTTTCCTTCCTTCCCTCCTCCATGTAGTCACCTGGAATCTATTCTCTTTATAAGGAATTGTCACCTTACGTTCCTAGCCCTTGTGTCTCAGTGACCCTCAGATGAGGTGGGACTCCCAAGAGACATTATTTTCGATAGACTTGTCATTTCCTCACTTCATACAAACAATGGGACACAACTTACACCATTCTTGCTTTTAATTTTAGGTCTTATTTATTTTTTAACATTTCCAATACTTGGTCAATTTGTATGTTAAAGACGTTGTCTAATTCTAGTTTCTTCAGGATGGGGACTCAGTGGGGATAGGAACTGGACCAGTGATTTTATTGATATAGAAAGAGTTCTTGTGACTAACTCCCAATACCAAAGCAGGTCAGCCCCTTATCTGCAATTTATAGGATTAGACAGTTAACTGACTAGGACACAAAGAGGTTAAGTGACTTGCCCAGGGTCATACAGGTAGTATATCTAGGTTCTTCTGCAGGTAAATTATTTCCCTCAAGCAGGGCTATCTCCAGTTTTCCTGATGGACCCAGATGGCTCTGGAGGCAAAAGTGAGGCTGATGACTTTGCACAGCCGCCCCTCACTTAAATCCAGTTCACTTGCATGTCGTGGTATCACCTGATGTCATGGTCCTCTTCTAGAGTGGAGGCCAAACAACAACGACATTTCCCTCACAACAGCAACTGAAGTGAGGACTCCTTCATTTCCCAATATGTCCCTCTCCCCAACCTGCCCAGAGAGCCATCCTCTAAATCAGATTAAAAAAAGAAAGAGAAAAGTCGTTCACTCAGCAGAAGCACCAGATAGAGGAAGGTAACAGTCCAAGTGCTCCTCCCCAATTCTGAAAAGGAGGGAGACAGATACATATCTTTTTCTTAAATTCACATATTTGTCATGTCTGAAAATGCCTGTCTCATTTTATACCCACAGTCCATTATCTCTCTTCCAAGAGACAAGAATCATGCTTCAAAGCTTATTTTTTCCAAAACAACAATATTCTTTCATTTATTTTGTGTGGCTGGGAGCCCTGGAATATCACAGTCTCTGAAGTATTATAGCTACAGCTCAATCAAAGGATGTGTAGTAGGCATGAATAAACTGCAGTATATTATGAATAAAGAATTGTGTGGGAGAAGCTGTGCAAAAGATGTCATCGAAGGAATGTATGACCAGGAAAAAGAAAAGATAGACTGCCTGTTGGGGAAGCTTAGTGGATGGCCTGTGAATGCTGGACAGCGCCCTCCCACCCCTTGGGCAGTCCCTGTGGTGGACTATTGGGGGACAAGACAAAGGTCTCAGAAAGGTGGCAAGGGTGGAGGTCTGCATTCAAGGGTGATAGAGATTCAGGGAAGTTTGAAGTGGGTAATAAAACATCAGCCTGAAGGCTTCTAGGCGGAGAGTGACAACAAAATTATGGGTGTGGTTACAACTGTGAAATTTAGAGTAGGCTGTTAACAATCTTCCTAGTATGAATTTTGGAGCCTGGGGCTTCGGTTTTGAATCTGTAGACAGACAGCAGCTGGTAAGACTGAGAAGTCCTCCACCATTTGGCCCCCAGCTTGCAAAAGTCCCTGGGATAAGCCTGGCATGGTTTTTGGTGCTTCTAAGGTAGAAGGCTAGGAAGGGTGGGGCTGAAGGGCTAGCTGGCCTAGAAGGCCCAGGAAAGCAGCACTGGGGAAAATAGGCTTAAATTTCTGGGAGGTCTTCAGTCACTGAGTGCACTTCTCAGCAAGCAAGGCATAAAAGGACTGACTTGTGACAAAGAAAATCACTGCCTCTGCAGGCCTCAAGTCCGGGAGGATTTTGAATGAAAGAAGCCTCTCTATCCATGACCCTCTGGGCCCTGTTCCTGCCTCTCAGATTTCCAAACCATGCTGTCTCATCCTGGAACTTCTTTTGGCCCCTAGGGCCCCTCACCCTGGAACGTCCAACCATCCCTAAGGCCTTTTCTGCAGGGAGCATCTCTTTGTAAGGCCTGTCCCCTTCTCCCATTGGTGAGCTCCTTGCCAGCTTTCATTCCCTTTTTGCCCAGGATCTGGCTTCTGGAATTTAAAACCTTGCCCTCAGCCAGTGTTTCTCCTCCCCTCCTTTTCAGCTCTCTTTTGTGTGCTGTCCTCCTCTATTTGAAAGGAAGTTTAGCAAAGTGCCTGACACATTTTGACTTAATAAATCCTCCCTCCCTCCCTCCCTTCCTTCCTTCTTTCCTTCCTCCCTCCTTTCCTCTCTCCCTTCCTTCTTCCTTCCCTTCCTCCCTCCTTCCCTCCCTCCCTTCCTTCCTTCCTTCCTTCCTTCCTTCCTTCCTTCCTTCCTTCCTTCCTTCCTTCCTTCCTTCCTTCCCTCCTTCCCTCCTTCCCTCCTTCCCTCCCTTATTGTTTTGGAGAACAGTGGAGAAGCAGGCTCTCTCACTTAGCTTCTGCACCCAAGTTCTACTTATATAAACTGAGTTCAAACACTGGCTTCACAGCCCTGCTCCCTGTGTGACCTTGGGTACTTAACTTCTGTAGAACTACATTTTTCTATCTGTAAAAAGAGGAGTTCAACTAAATATCCTCTAAATCCTAAACGAGAGCAGGAGTTTGCTGAAAGGGGATGATTAATGGACTGTAGATATATAATGTGCTCTTGTTCAGGATTTGGGGAAGCTGTGCAGACAATCAGCTTGACTCATCATCACTGGCTTAGCTGGATGTCCCATTGAACCCTTTGTAAGTCTGCCTTCATGCACTCAGAGTTCAATATGAGTCGGTACTGGATCATGGCAGCCTTAAAAAGTAATGACATCAGGGCAGTTAGGTGGCACAGTGGATAGAGCACTAGCCTTGGACTCAGGAGGACCCGAGTTCAAATCTGGCCTCAGACATTTACTAGCTGTGTGACCTTGGGCAAATCACTTAACCCTGATTGCCTCAAAAAAAGAAGTAATGCCGTCAGAGTCTGCATTAATAGAAATGTCATATCTAGAAAGACAGAAGTTAGAGAGGTCTGGTCATGCCACACTGGGATTGTTACCTTCTGTGCTGGGCACCATATTTTTGAAAGGTTATTGACAATCTGGACCGTGTCCAGATAATGGGGACTAGGCTGTTGGCAGTGGAAATTCCAAGTTATAAGAAAAGAGGACTTGCTCAAAGAATTGGAGCTGCCTAACCTGGAGAAGAAGAGACGTAAAGGGATATATGGTGGTTGTCTTCATGATCCTAGATCTGGAGCCGTAAGGGACCACCGAGGCCCTCTAACACAACTCCCTCATTTGACAGACTGAGAACCAAGGAAACAAAGTGATTTTTTCCAAGTGTGCAGAGGTAGAATAAAAGACAGGATTTGGAGCCAGGTGCTCTGACCCTAGACCCAGACGTCTTTCCACCGTATCTTTTTCCAGTGTTTGTGCAACAGGTACATTATTGTCAACAATGGCAGCTGAGAGGGCAGTCATGTTTCATGGAAGAGATATTACATATATTTTAATTGACTTCAGAAGGCAGAACTATAAGCAATGACTGGAAGTTTCATAGAAACAAATTTTGTTTGAGCATTAGGAGAGATACAATGAGGATGATGCTGGAGTTAGTTCCAGAGGCTCATAAGAGTGGATTGTTAAATTTTGAGTGTGAGCATTCACGCCTCGGAAGTAGGCAAACATTACAGATGACGCTCTGATTTGGAGTTTTGTTGATTTTCTAGACCTGAGAAAGTAATATAGAAAATTTTTAATGTAAATTTCAAAGTGTGTTCTGGGTACAATTTTTTTTTTCTGGAGAGCCAGTTATTAAACATTTCCCAGCATACTACACCCTTACTTTGATAGTGACGTGCCTTACAGTTATTATCGAATTTTAGCCTCATAGTCCCGTGAGGTAGGTGCTATTATTATCCCCACTTCATAGATGAGGAAATTGAAGACAGAGGTTTAATGACTGCCTAGAGTCACACAACCAGGAAGCCTCGGAACCTGGATTAGAATCTGGGTCTTCTTGACTCCGGGTTCAGCATTCTATGCACCGAAGCCACGTAGCTTCTGGGTCTCTAAATAAATGGAAAGTGTTTCTGTTAGGTGGAATCTGGAAAGGACTAACACGGAGCAGTTAATATGCACTTGGAACTTTTTCTCCTCACTGTCACAGAAATTACCCAAAGTAAAGCCTGGAAAGTGTTAATCATGTATTTCAACTTCAAGCCCACAAGCACAGATGTCCACTGGCAAAGTTGAAATAAAATTGGAAGAAATTAAAGCTTATTCTGTTTTTTCAGACCCTAGTAATAAAAAATTCTGGCTGCAGATGAGGGCTCAGGCATATTCTCCTCCCCCTTATTATTAAACAATAGCAGAGCACAATAAAAATAGAAGTGAATACAAAATGAGCTGGTGTTTTCTGTGCGTACCAATGTTTTCGTTGGTCAAATCACATTGAGGATATGAAGAATTTGCTACAGTTGGTTATCTTTTTAGTCTCCATCTTAACTATTAGGTGAATGAAGGAATTACTTATTAGAAAGTGGCATGGCATCCCTAACTATCCTTTTATATCCTGGTCACTGCCAAACATGGAGAGGAATTAAAGTGATCAGATTTGAAATCTTTTAAAAGCCTGACTAGAGGGGCTAAGTTCTGGGAAATAGTGAAGGACATAAAGAAAGTTTTGTTGGAATGGAGGACAGGATGGGCTAGGAGGACTTTACTAAATGGGAGGGGTTGAAGATGTAAAGCAGATATTCTTAACCTATGTTCCATGAACATATATGTACATATTTTAATATATACACATATATGTACATATATGCATATTTGTGTGCAGATGTCTTTATATATTACACATGCAATATACATGTATACTATATATATAATGTTTATGTATATGAAAATGTTTTTAAATGCATAACATATAAGACATAGAAATACAAATACAAAGAAAACCAATTTGAAATCCAGTGTTATAATCCTGTGTATTTTATTCTATGAATTTTAAAACATTTTTTTTGAGAAGAAGTGCATAGGCTTTACTAGAGCTCCAAAGGGATCCATGACACACAAAAGATTACAGATGTAGTATCTGATGTAAAGGGACTTAATTAACATCTAAGACGCTAGACAGAATTAATGAGTTGAGAAGGCAGGGATGAAAGAGTTTACCAAAGATATGTTTCACTATCAGGGTTGGAAATGCTACTTCGGCAGAGGTGAGAGGATTTGGAGAGGGGTAGAAGTCTTTCCTGTAAACAAAGATGGTTTTTTTTCTCAATCACTGAGAATTAAGAATGATTTATTGGAATTGGATGTTCAGTAGAGTCGAGAATATTTTCTGGGTGTTAAAAATCTTGGGGAGTTAAGGGGCTACAAGTTTGAGGGACTTAGGTTGGAGAGTAAGACAGAAAATTTTGGTTGGAAGGGGAGCTAGAAAAAGTTAGTTCCATTTGAACCTGCTACCACCAGAAAACCTATGACCCTTTTTCTTCCCCTTGCTCTCTTGTCCAGCCTGGGTCGCCCAGAACACACTGCTTCACTGTTCACATGGCTTGGATGAGATAGTAGCCACCAACTCTGTTCCTGCTGGCAAGATGGAGGACCTACTATTTGTCTTGCCTCTGCTCTCCAGAACCTTGGCACTGTCATCCAACCAACCACATTAACTAACCTAAGGAGCTCCTGGTCTTGTCATCCACAGTAACTTCAGGTCTTTCTATCTGCCTTTATACCTACATAGTAAACCCTTCATGAATGCTTTTGTATTCATTTATTAGAAGAGGAAGGTGCAGGTTGGGGGTGGGTGTGAGGAGATTCACATGACTAAGTTAGAGAGCTAGAAAAATTGCTAAGAGACAGATTTAAATTTGATGGAAGGAAAAACCTTCCCAACAATTAGAACTAGAATGGAATGGGGGGCTTCTGTAGGTAGTGAGTTCTCCCTCATGGAGGTCTGCAAGCAAAGTTTGGGTGATGCATGTTGAAATGTATCTGTTTTTTCAAGTATAGGTTGGGTTGAAATTTATGGGTTTTTTTCAGGCATGGGTTGAAAAAGTTGGCTTCTGAGGTTCCTTCCAAGACTGAAACTCTTGATCCAAAATGGATTTTCTCAGCTGGGAAAGTGATGAATACAGTCATGCTGAACTCATATCCAATGGGTTTCTGTCTGTGTTATGTGTGGGTGTTCATTTCTGTTATTGAGATCTGTTTTCTGCTCTATTTTCTTTTTGGATCCCGACCTATAATTAATGTCTTTTATTCACTTATTCTCAATAATAGGATACTCATAATAGAACATTCAACTTGAAGGAATATTCTTAGTTCTATCTCCCCCACCAGTTAAAAAGAAGGCTTCAAAGTCATTCTTCTAAGGGATATTGTGACAACCCTATGTGAGCTCACTCAAATGAGGGCGAATGTGGTAGTGTCTACCATTTTTGATCATGTCATTTAACCCTAGAAGGGACTTACCACTTAATAAGAGGATCATACATTGCATTCTATCAAGGACCTTATAGGGCATCCAGTCTAATCTTTTCATTTTGCAGTGGGGGAAACTAACCCCAGAGAAGTTAGTGACTTATGTAAGGTCAGGATTGGAAATGACATCGCATGGCTCCAAATCCAGTACACTTTCTACAACTCCACAGCCTCTTCTAGTCCGACATCTTTATTTTAGAGGTAGCACTTGTAGTTTTGTCTGCTTCTGCATGAAATCTTATGGCTTCCTAAAATCTATAGGGCATCCGGAATGAATCAGTTACCAAGACAGAGTTAGTTGCCTGGGATTTAGCTGTGCATAACTGTGATTTCATTTCTTTCAATCAGACCAAATCCAGGCAAAGAACGCAGATGTCTTGCTTCCTTTTTGTCTCACCAAATGAAATAACTCAGGGAAAGAACCTTTCCAACCTGGAAGTACTAGTTAATGGTGAATTTTGGTTGTTGTTATTTTGTTTGAATGTTTTTCATGGAGTTCAGACAGAAACAGTCCTGGGATAAGTTGCCAAATGACAGTTATTCTTTTATATTTAATGTTTTGTGAACTATTGTGCAGGTGAAAAAAATGATTATTTCTTGAGGTTGAATCAAAGTATTAGGATAGGAGCTCATCCTCAGCAGGCTTGCTGAAGCATCCTCAGTACAACGCCAGTAATAAACAGGATGACAGGCACGATATGTATCCAGCTCTCTTCTCACATGATTTTAATTTCTTATGCTAGGTCTGTATATTTTGAAAGCTCCCCCCATGGAGTTTGGGCATTATGGGCATTTGATATGGTGACACCTGTTAAAAATATTGTTCTTCAGTGTTTATGAGTAGATCTTGCGTCTGGATGGTTTTAGGCAGCACTTTGGTCTTTGATAATGCTCTGGGCCCAATATAGTTCACTGGTTGAGTTTTTATGGATATTTAGAGGTCTGTTGTTATAGAATGTCTATAATGACAGAACAGGTATTTGTTAGATTATGAAAAATAATGACAGTCAGTTGGTAAGCATTTATTAAGCACCTAGTGTATTCTAGGTAGTCTGCTAAATTATAGGAATCCAAAGGAAAGCAAAAGACAATCCCTACTTTCAAGGAGCCTGTGGTTTAATGGGGGAGAAAACAAAAACACAACCATGTACAATCATATACAGGATATTAGTATATCTTGTATACAGGACGATTAACACAAGATATTGTAGGAATTAATAACAGAGGGAAGGCATTAACAGGAATCCCGAAAGGTTTTTCGTAGAAGATGGGGTTTTGGCTGGGACTTGAAGGAAGTCAGGAGAGAAGCTAGGGTTTGGATAAAGAGATCTAAGAACCATTTGCATAGAAATGCTAATTGAATCTATTGAGAGCTGATGAGATCACCAAGCAAAATAGCGTTAAGGGTGGAAGGAAGAAAGCCTAGGAAAACGCTCTGGTAGACATCCACCATTAGTAGACCTGACTTGCTGATTCAGCAAAGGGAGACTAAGAAGGCACCACCAGAAAGGTAGGAGGAGAATAAAGGGAAAGCAGAAATACAAAAACCCAGAAAGAAGAGAACATCCGGGAGAAGGGGTGGATCAGCAGTGCCCAAGGCTGCAGAGAAGCCTAGAAGGATGAAGACTGAGAAAAAGTCATTAGATTTAGCAACTGGGAAGTACCTCATAATTTTGGGCAGCGAGGGGGCACAGTGGATAGCGTGCTGGGTCTAAAGTCAGCAAGATGAGTTTTCCTGTGTTCAAATTTGACTTCAGACACTTAATAGGTGTGTGACTTCTGGCAAGTTACTTAACCCTGTTTGCCTCAATTTCTTCATTTATTATATGAGCTGGATAAGGAAATGGCAAATCGTTTGCGTATCTTTGCCAAGAAAACTCCAAATGGGGAGCTGGAAAAAAAAACCAATTGGACAACAGTAACAAAATTGTGGAGACAGCAATTTCAGTCGAATGGTGAGTTTGGAAACCAGACTGCAGAGACTTAAGAACAGAGTGAGAGGAAGGAAAATAGGGGCACCAAGTATAGATAGCTTCCTTGAAGAATTTAGCAACAAAAGCATGGAGAAATATGGGTCAATAAGCTGGGGCTGGTGAGATCAAGGGAGGATTTTTCAAGAATATGGGAGATGTACCTACCATGTGTAAGAAGCTGTGCTGCAATGTTTGATTGATACAAAGTTGCATAAGAGAAGATCTTTGAAGAGTTTAAAGTAAGATGCAGTGGAAAGAGTGCTAAATGTGGAGACAAAGGACCTTTGGAAAGCCACTTCACCTGTGGGAAATGAAGGCATTGGACTAGATGACCTCTTAAGCTCTCCGCCAGCTCTATGGAATTTACAGTTTAGTGACTAAGTTACAACCTGGTGGTTTGACTGAACTCTTCCTTTCTTTTCCTCCTTCTTTTGTTTTCCCTTGCCTCCAATCACTCATTCCTCACTGTTTCCTTTCTGTCAGTGCCCAGATTCTCCAAATGCACCTCCTTGGACGCCTCCACTCCTTCTATCCCCTACTCTATCACTTTCCTGTTCCTAGAGTTCCTCACTCATCCCCATGGCCTGATTCAGTTCCGTACTGTGCCAACGCTCTCTTGGACCTCCTCCAATCTGACTTCTGTCCCAAGGGATTAAGTAATTGTTCAAGACAATGCAGCAAAAATGCCCTCCACATCCAGAGAAAGAACTATAGAAGTCAATCGCAGAATGTAGCAGATCATTTTTTGTGTGTGCATTATGTTTTGGTTTTTTATATGATTTCTCCCATTCATTTTAGTTCTTCTACACAGCATGACTGTAGTGAAAATGTATTTTATAGGAATGTATGTGTAGATCCTATATAGAATTATATGCCATCTTGGGGAGGGAGGGGGGAGGTGTGTGGTAGGTAGGGAAAAAAAATCTAAGTTATATGGTAGTGATTGTAGAACACTAAAAATAATGAAATTAGTAAAATAAGAACAAGACAAAACAAAACAAGATTCTACAGCAAGCCGTTTGTGAATTTAGATCTTTTGGCTCAGAGACTCTTGACCACCACCCTAAAAACTAACCATCACCAAAGAAAGACATTACACAGGGCTGTCATTATTATGCTTTAAAATGAACAAAAATAAGATCCCTATAATATACACATGTATATTTAATTTCTTTTCAATACTCAAATAACCTTTGTGAACAAACATTGCTACATTTCCCTTTTTTTTGCTGTTGTGGTCTTCTAACCTGCCTTTCCACTGATGGATTTCAGCCAACATTTATATGGCTTTAAGATTTGCAAAATAATTTATAGAGATTTTCTTATTTGACCTCACAACAACTCTGGGAGATGGATTTGATAATTGTTCCCATTTCACAGATGAAGAAACCAAAGATGAAGGTCTTGCCTAGATCTCAGAAGCACGGTAGATAAGAGCCCTAGATTTAGGCTAAGGAAGATATAAATTCTAATCCTGCCTCAGATCTTTAGTAGCCATACAATCCTGGAGAAGTCACTGATGTTCTCTCTGACTCAGATTCTTCCTCTGAAAAGTGGAGGTAGTAATAGCAACTATCTCCCAGGATTGTCGTGAGGGTAGTAAGATGTATTATTTGGAAAGAGCTTCGCAAACCTTAAAGTGCTATATAAATGCTAGCTGTATTATTATTACTTTTTCCACAGCTAGCAAAAAGTCTGAGGCAAGATTTGAACTTTTGTCTCCCTGTTCCAATATGGTCAGCTAGGTAACATGTTGGATAGAGTTCCAGGCTTAGAGTCAGGAAGACCTGAGTTCAAATGTGGCCTTAGACATTTAACTAGCTGTGTGTCCCTGAACAAGTCACTAAACCCTGTTTGCCTCAATTTCTTCATCTGTAAAATGAGTTGGAGAAGGCAAAGGCCATTCATTCTAGTACCTTTGCTGAGAAAACTCCAACTGGGGCCATGAAGAATCTAACATAACTGATATTACTGAATAATAACAAAATTCCCCGTCCCAAAGTCCAAGGCTCCACCACCATTCCACCACCCAACTGCCTCAGTCTTTCACATCTGTATATTTCAGCTCTCTATTCCTATTATCCCAAAGGAGTCTTGCCTACTATATAGTATTTACTGACTGCAGGGCTTTATATCTCACTGGAGGCACTTAACATTACTCAGTGAACTGAAATTGTAAAAACAACATGGACTTTTCACAATATGACTTATTTCATGATTTCTACATGCAGGTGGTGGCTTAGCTCATGGAACAACTGAGAGTCTGTTCACTGCTCTCCTCTGAGCACTGAGCTTCAGTTAGGGACGAAAGTGAGGAATACTTCGATGGAAACTTCAGTCAAGTCCCCTGCCTAGAGCTGTTTTCTTATGGCTTTGTATAGAGTAGATAGACTTGGAGTGTCTGGTCTGTGAGCCTTATGGGGAGAGGTGAGACTAGGGCAGGGTAGCCCTGGAGAGATAGGAAGTAGGTGAAATTTAGCTGCTTCCTTCAACAAATATTCAACACTTATTGAGCACCTACTATATGCAATACGTGGTGCTGGATGTCATGGGAGAGGGAGTGGGGGAGGAGATACAGGGATAAGGCAAAGTTTCTGCCCCAAAAGAGTCTATTTTACCAAAAACAGAAACCGACGAAAATATTTATATATGAAAAACCAATAAGTGTATGGAGGAGGCACGGAGTCCAGGGGGAAAAAGGAATAGGTTTTTTAGAGACAGAATGGGAAAAGAGGTTTCCCAGAGAACCGTAGAGGTGAGGCCCGGGGGTCCAAAGTTCACACAGTGAGTTTTCAGTGTCACTTCTTATAGGATGTGTTCGTGAGAGACAAACAAAAGCTGCTGTGAGTAGAGCTTCTTACGGGGAGATCAGAGATGGCTCGTAGAGGAATTTGCATTTGATCTGAACTTTGAAAAATGGATAGGATTTAACCAACAGAGCTAGAATAGGGCCTGGGCCTGTGATTTTGTACACAGCTCTCAGATGAGATAGCTCCTTCCATCAATGCAGGTCAAGCCCGTTCTCTGAAAAATGGAGTCTTAGAAAATTGCCTGGCATACTCAGAAGTTAAGTCATTTGTTCCGAGTCCCATGTATCAGAGCTAGGACATGAATCCAGGTCTTGGTTTTAGGGCTAGCTTTCTATCCTACTCCATGTAACTACCTGATTGAAATGAAGGGATATAGATTCCTACAACTGGAGATGTGGTCCAGGTGGGGAGGATATTCTACGGTTGCATAAATAAAAGTGCAGGAGTGGGACCTGGAGAGATGAAGTCAAGGCAGAAGATCTGGTGTTATAGTCTCATAGTGCTTTGGGGGGGGGGGGAGGGGGTGGAACTTAAAGGCTTTCTAGCCAATATCCTCATTTTTACAAATGAGACCTAGAGAGGGAAAGTGATTTTGTTGATATTCCAGACTAAATTTTTGAACTGGGATTTGAACTCAGGTCTTTTGCATCCCAAACCAGCATTCTTCCCACTGGTCCTGTTCAATACCTGTCAGTCTCAAATGTTTTCTTCTACCCTCTCTTCCTGGAAGTCTAACTGGTAGTATTCCATTTTTGTCATACCGTGGTTCTTAAAATGTGTCCTGGAGAAATTTGGGGAGTCCCCAAGACACTTTCAGGGAGTCCAAGAGGTCAAAACTGTTTTTATAATAATAATACAATATTGTAAATAATAATAAATAATAATGAAAATAAAATGATAATAACACACCCACAAGGTTGGTTTAATTTCTAATCTATAAATATTGATAGATATAATCCACATAAACAAAAGATCTTTGAGGAAGTCCTCAATCATTTTTAAGAGTGTGAAAGTCCTAGAACCAAAAAGTTTGAGAAACACTACTGTAAGATATTACTCTTAGCTTCCAACTAATCTTATTTAAGAAAGAGAACTGCCATGAGTCTGGGAGTTGAGAGGTCTAATCGACTAGCTTAGATTTGTGAGAACAAGTAACTAACTGGTTGGTTGGAACTTGAATTCTGGCTGAGAAACCTAGCGGTCCAAAGGGATCTTTGGACACCCAGAGATCATCCAATTCTAAGGGAGAACTATGGTAGGACCTGAACTGGGATGCCAACAGAATCCGTTAAAGGCCTATACAAGATACCAGGAGCCGGAGTGCTGAGAACTGGGAAGCCACATGTTATAGCTGCAGAAGATAAGAAAGTCCAGAGTTAGGGCAAAACAAATTCTCCATGTCTGCCTTGAAGGTTCTTCTGTAACTAACGGAGCTGCTTCTACTTGCATGTGAGCTCTAAAGGTGTAAGAGACTACTCCCCCACCCCAAAATACTTCTAACCCTAGGGCCCAGATGTGATTATCTCTTGGGGACTCAGTGTTCTGTTCATTCAGGCTATTTGAGACATTTGTGAAAATGCAAGTAAAATTTTGCTATAATGACGTAATTTGAACCTTCCCTGGGCTTCTGCTCAAGGTTTTCAGTGAATACGATGCTATTTTTGTCATTTTGGTAACATGAGTCTGTGGGTAATTGGGGCTTCGCCTACCATTACTCAGCACGAACTCTCAAACACCCAAATCACTTGATTGTTCCTTTTCCAAGTCTTTGGAGAAGGCAGATCACAATTTAACACATCAGGACTGTGGGACCTGGGGAATAGAGCAACGGAATAGGGAATCCTCTTTGAGGTTTCACCTTTGTAAAGCTTCCTTAAGAAAAGCAGCTATGTGTATAACTACACGTATAACCTCAATCTCACTTTCCAGACATTGCTAATGCTTTTTCTTATTAGATGCCTTCCCAGAAGAGCCACAGAGCAATCAGTCTCTAGAAACAGGGTCGTCCCATCCTTCCAAGTGCTTGGGGTACCTCACATGCTCTTTTCTCAGGAATCCATAAGGTTTTGATTTTTTTCTTCTGGGATAGTACATATACATACACACATATGTAACCCATCTAATTAAGAATAGTTACATTTTACATAGTAGGTAAGAATAAATTCCCTATAATCTGGATTTCTAGAAAACTAGGAGGCAAGACTAAAAATGAGGTGTGGGAAGTGAAATCTGTGTTCAGAATGAACCTTCCACCTAGTTCCTAGGGTGGAAAATCTCCATAGCCTGCCATCCCTGTTAGGATGGCTGAGACTGGTGGATCTCTTAAGCTGAACAGTTCTGAGCTTCAAGTGGACCATGCCAAACAGTGTCTATACTGTTTGTCATACATAAATATGGTGAGATACTAGGAATGGGTGAGTGGGGGGTGGGGGAAACCAAGTTGCCTAAGGAAGACTGGAATAGCTCAGGTCAGAAAATGGAACACATCAAATTTTCTATGACATATGTATACATATAGGAAAGGAAGAAAGAAAATCTCTGGAGCAGGATTTCCCAAACAGTGGTCTGTAAAAGCTTAGTATTGTATGCAGTATGAAATAGGGCTCCCATGAGAAAATATTAAGTCTACTGACTTTTTTCCCCTCTAAAATATTAGGCAATGAGGGCTTGGCACATGCCCAGATCACCTAAGATGGAGGCTGCTCTTAACTATGTGATAGGTACATCTCCTCCCAGAAGTAGCTCTCCCTCATGGGTGCCATTATCTTAGGTGATCTAGCTATGTGCCAAACCTCTGTTATACTCATACAGGAAAATTAATGTTAGAAAGTCCCCAAACTCTGCATATGACAGACTGTTGACAGTCTGATTTCCAGCAATTTGTTCCAGAATTCTGCTGACCTCTTTTCTTAATCTCAAGTATGTTATGAATTCCATCAATGTATTTTAAGCCTAGGAAATATTTTATGGTCAAATTAACTTGGGAAATGCCACCTTCTGTATGTACTCTGTGTGTGTGTGTGTGTGTGTGTGTGTGTGTATGTGTGTATCCATGCAGGCACATGTGCAGGAACAAGCCCAAAGCCAGAGAGGATTTCTACTCACTTCTGAATGACAGAAAGAGAAACTTGTTAATTTCAGGTCTGTACCATACAATGGGAAGTAAACAGTTGACCAATATCTATTGATGAACGTGGGCTACAAGATGAGCTTAATGTAGCTTGTCTAAAGCAGCACGTGCAGGATGGATGACTAAGTCATGCTTGAACTTCTAGACTGGGAGGCATACTATTCTATTTTCTCTTTTGGTAGGTCCATCTTATGCTGGGCATAACATTCTTTAATTGGCTAGATCTTCTCTAAGGGAATGCCCAGGATTCAGATTTCCTTCATCTTGTCCTTTTCCACTTGGGAGGAGATCTCTCTTCTTGTTCACTTGACCTCTCTAGTAGGGATCACTCATGTATGACATCTTCCCCTTGAGCCACATAAACAAATGCTCAGTTAAAAAATGTTGATCACCTACTATGCACAAGTAACACGCTATAGATTATAAACAGAGTTGTTTCCTTCAAGGAGTCTGGAGTGGAGAAGGGGAGATGACCTATACACAAGTATCATCCATTGGGGAGATATCATGAACACAAATAACTCCAACATGAATTAGAGCATAAGACAAAGGTCCAAAGGAGATGCTCCTGAGAGTTCTTAGGAAGGAGAGATCATGTCCAGCTGGAGTCAGTCAAGGAGGACTGGATGGAGTAGGTGGAAATTGATCTGGGATTTGAAGACTTGGTGAAGGCTTGAGCAAAGATGCTAAAGGGAGATGAACTGGTCAAATTAGAAAGTCCTCAGTGCTTGGAGAGCGGATGCCAGGGGTCAGTTTTACAGCATGCTGGGTTTTTCTGTGTGTAAAGAATTCCAATAAGGTGCTGCTTTGATTCTGTGACTTTATTGTCATTTCACTGATGACTGAGAGTTCTCTTTTAGGGGGCAGCTAGTGGATAAAGTTCTGAGATGGAAATCAGGAAGATTTATTCTGAAGAGTTCAAAGGTGACCTCAGACACTTACAAGCTGTGTGACCCTGAGCAAGTCATTTCACCCTGTTTGCCTCCATTTCCTCATCTATAAAATGAACCAGAGAAGGAAATGGCAAACAACTCCAAACAATCTTTGCCAAGGAAACCCCATCCAAATGGGGTTATGAAGAGTCAGACACAACTGAAAAAAAGTTCTCTTTTGAGGAACAGATTCAAGGGGACTGGGTATGAGGCAGCTTAAGTTTTGCAGAATCCCTAAGTAAGTTAGAAAGTATTTAAGGCAGGTGGAAGAAGGGTTGAATTTGTGTCTCAGGGACAAGAAATCCAGGTGGAGCATTCCATAGGGGTAATAGGGCAGAGATTTGGGGTTGGAGTCTGGAGGAGAATATTCAGTATTTAACTGGGCAAATCACTGTGCTGGGGTCTAGAGACAAAACCTCAAAGTTAGACACTTCTTACCCTTGAGGAGCTTATATTTTTATTAATTTTTCCATCCTTATAGTTTATTTTTAAGTAACACTATGATTTACAAAACATTTTCCTTACAATCTTTTGAAATTAGAGGTACATTTTACATACCAGGAAACCAAGGTACAGAATGGTCAGTGGTCAAGCCCCACTAGTAAGTGCAGGAAGTATGTCAAACTTAGGTCCTCTGTTTTCAAGTCCAGGGTTCTTTTCTCTATCTATACCATCCTGTTCCTCACAAATAATTCTAGTTAGCTGCAAAGTACATTACAGTAATTATCTCTTATTAGCCATTCACCTCAATTATCTACCCCTAACCCTAAAAGGACAGTCTAAAAAGGAATCCAGTTCAATGAAATAGACATATTAAGCACCTCCTGTGTGGCAGGTGAGGCAGCTAGGTGGCTCAGTGAATCAATCACTGGGCCTGGAATTGGAGAGACTTGGGTTCAAATTTGACCCCAGACACTTACAAGGTATGTGACCCCGGAGCAGATCCTTAGCTTATGTTTTCCTTAATCCACTGGAGAAGGCAATGGAAAAGCACTCCAGTATCTTTGCCAAGACAATCTCGTGGACAGGGTTCATGGGGTCACAAAGAGCTGGACATGACTGAACGACTGATCATGTTCCAGGCACTGTGCTAAAATTCTGGGGGCACAATCAATAAAAAGAAAGATAGCCCCTGCCCTCAAGGAATTTAATGGGGGAAGACACATGAAAGAGTCAGGAAAAGGGAGGGACCCCAAGGGGCATTTTGTTCAGTGGAGTTAAAACAGGGAAGGCAGTAAACACAGTGAGCCCGAAAGTCTAGTTTAGGGGTGAGGAGCCCTATAGATCCTCAAGAGTCAGCCAACAGGTTGCAATTGAGGACCTAGAGTGCCAACCCCATTCTAGTTTCTGCCCTCTATAAAGGAAGACATTGGGCAGAGTTTGGTATTCCGACCCTCTTGCCCTCCAATCAGAAGGAAGACAAGGCTGGGGGCAGGGAGGGGGGCAGGGATGATGCAGAGTGGAGTCCAAAAATTGAAACATGCGATTTCTTTCTATGGATTTCACAGCCCATAAATGTCCTTTTGTGAAGGTATCCTTAATGTTTTCCTTTGGCAGCCAGAGGACAGACTCACACAGTTCTGGGTTCTCAAGCTGTGCTTTCAGTCAGGTCTTTGCTTTGTCTGGGCTCTCCACCCAAGGCCTCTGCCTTCAAGACACCTTTGCCTCAACGTTCAGGTAGAAAACTAGAATTTCTCAAGGTCTACCGGTGGTGACTGGTGCTGTGAGCATTCAGACAAGGCTGACTTTTGGCAGATCTTTTTTTCTGTAACCCTGCGGCTGATTTGTTATTCCCTCATACCTCTGTATCTAAGGTCAGAGTGGCCTTCTGTGCTGGGAGCTCAGTGTTTATGTTTGCTCTTGCCAGCGTGCATTCCCCTAAGGCAGGGTTGTTATGAAATTCCATCACTTACTAAAACTTTGAATTGATGGCACACATTTGCCTATTTGTATCAATATCTGCTTTTGCTTTACTGAGGATTTTTTTCTTTATTAAGCAGCAGAGAGTCCCCTTCTATCACTTGTATGACTAGAAAGATGTGATCTTTTGCTGGTCTTGGTGAGAGGCATCTAGGTAGGATAGAAGGCTAGGTCTAAATTGAGGAAGGTCTGAATTCAAATCTAGGCTTACTAGCTGAGTTATCTTGGGCAGGTGGTGAATTTCTGCTTGCCTCAGTTTCCTCTACTGTAAAATAGGGTAATTACAACAACTGCCTCACAGGGTAAGTGCTATTGTTGATATTCAGTTGCTTCAGTCATATCTGACTATTCAGGACCCCATCTGGGGTTTTCTTGGCAAAGACACTGGAGTGGTTTGTCATTTCCTTCTCCAGCTCATTTTACAGATGAGGAAACTGAGGAAAACAGGGTTAAGTGACTTTCCCAGGTTCATATAGTTGGTAAGTGTCTGGCCAGATTTGAATTCATGATATTGAATCTTCTTGATTCCAAGCCCAGTTCTCTATCCACTGTACCACTTAGCTGCCTACTAGGTCCAAATAAATGCTTAATCCCTTCCTTCCCCTTCATTCCTGTAATCCCAACTACCAGGGAGGCTGAGGTTGGTGGATCTCTTGAGCTTGGGAGTCCTGAATTGCAGGAAGCTAAGCAGAGGGTTTTCTCTACTGCATCCATCACTAATATGGTTAACTTCTCAACAGCTGTGGGCTACCAAGTAGCTGAAGGATGACCAGCCCAGGTCAGAAACAGAGAAAATCAAAGCTCCCATACTGATCATAATGAAAGTTAAAGATCTTCCCTGCCCATTATTAGATTTGAGACGGAGCCCATTAAGGGAAGCTTAATTAGGGGAGGCTTGTTTTATAGAAAGGCTCACACCTTTTGTTAATTAATGAGGCACTTGGTCATGCCTTGAGGCTTACTCTTTAGAAGAAGGTTCAAGTGCCAGATGAGACTCTGGGTGACCGTTAAGGAGCTCCCTGGCTTTGAAAACCCAGATGTTGGTGCTTCTGTCTTTGGTAACTATGTATGTATTTATGTATATATGTAATGGTCAGACAGCTGGATCTGTCTGTTGATCTGCCATATATGTATTGCTTATGGTCAGACAGTTAGAAGCCCTGTCTGTTGGTCTTTACTTCTTTGTTAGTATTTTCTCTGGTGGTATATGCGATTAAAGAAGATCGTTGACCTCTCAATGGTTTCTTTCCTTTTAGAAAAGCAGACCTAAGAACCTGTGCTAGCAGGCCATCCTGGATGTATGAGCATGCTTGCTGTTATAGGAAACAGCCCATAACGAGCCCCTTTATCTGTTTGGGAAAGCCTGCCAATTCCTATCTCACATTTTCATCAAGGACGCCCTTGATATGTGTGCAGATTATTTTTTTAGAAAATTTACAAAGAGGAGAAAGTGGGTATGATAGTTTTTGATGTTCTTTCCCCCACCTTTTGGGAGTAATAACTGTTGATTTTTCCCATTATTTTTGTATTCTATATCTTGTCCTCTCTGAAATATTTTGTAGAATGATCCTTTTGTGGAGTCAGAAAGACTCATCTTCCTGAGTTCAAACCTGGCCTCAGACATTTACTAGTTGTGTGACTCTGGGCAAGTCACTTAACTCTGTTTGCCTCAGATACCTCATCTATAAAATGAGTTGGAGAAGGAAATGGCAAACTACTCTATTAACTTTGCCAAGAAAACTCCACGTGGGGTCACAAAGAGTTGTACACAACTGAAACACCTCAACAACAACAACAGAGCTTTCAAAATTGTATTGCCTTTAGCATGAATTCTCAAAGCGTGGTCTGATCCAGTCACTCTTCCTTTCCTTAAGTATCATTTCAACACTGGGGGCCAAGGTGTTAGGATACAAATCTGGTGATTTATTATCCCTCATAATGAAAGTAGATTATTACAGGAACACCCTGTGAATGTTTTCAAAATGACGTAGGCTTGTCCCAACCTTTCTGTGGATTTATTTTGACTTTCATTGCATTTCGTTGTTTTATGAAGTATGTGTGCTTATCATTTGCACACATCCTCCTCCATGGTATTTTGTAGATCAGTTTATGTGAGTTTTGAACACAGACAGCATTTGTAAATGTCTGTTCAATGAATGCATTGTGTATGATCATAAAATATGGTACACATGGTCTCCATTATCCAAGTGGTGATGCTGAGAAGCAGAAGTGCTCAAACAGACTGTGAAATTCCTTAAATACAAAACAGTTTTTAAGGCAAAGATAGGGAACCTCTTTTTAGCACAAAGTAGTAAAGATCTGAAGGGATCCCTGAATTGTGAAAGTGGTTTATAACTGATTTTGAGTTAAATCTCTTTCTTTAATGTGGCTAGAAGTTATGTTTTGAGGGGGATGGGTAGGTGCTTTTTCTTAAACATTGATCTTAAATTTTTAAAAAAAATTTTACTTTATGGACTGCTTTGGGAGAAGGCAAATGACTTTGTGAATTATTATTGATCCTGCCCAGCGCATGAGAAGTCAGTCTTGTTTTTAAGGAGCTGAGAATGAGCCAAAATGATGTCTGTTTTTATGAGCAAATTTTTTATTCTATATTTAACAATCACTCCTCAAAAGCACTTGCATACAGTAGGTAGAAAATGATGAAATTGTAATTTTGCAATGCCCTATTACATATAGCATGATTTAAAATTTTTTTGGATAGTCTTCTTATGCTACTTTCAAAACTGTCCAACTTGTCTGTGTTTCCTTCTGAACTTCTTTCTCTCCCTTCTTTGCATTTTCTTTTAAATGCTTCAATGAATTTTTTATTTTCTGTTATGCCATATCCCTACCCCAATTGAAAAAGAGCCCATCTCTTGTATACCATTATTTTTCTATATGACCATGAGTTATGGAATATTGGAGTCCTAAACAATCACAATTCCAGATGACCTAAAGGATGATAGTGAAACATGGTAGAGGGAAAGCAGGCTTCAGTATATGATTTACATATAGAAATAGCACAAGGTATATGATCAGAATAGGAAGGAAGATTCTGACCTTTGTCTTATCACTGAACTCCCACAGCTCTCAAGGGGAGAATGAGGCTGATGACTTTGTACAGTTCTGTCTAACTCAAGTCTAATTGACGCAAAAGTGAAGACTTCCCCCTCGTGATGTCATCGGTCCTCTTCAAGAAAGAAGGATGAGCTGCATTGCCAGACTGATGCTTTAGGGATATCACTTTGGTAGCTGTGTAGAAGGTAGATTGGAGAGGGGAGAGTCTGGAGGCAGGAAACCCAATAAGAAGGCAATTGGGACTGGACTGGGATGGGGATGATGTGACTGGAGAGAAGCTGATGGATGTGGGAAATATTGTGGAGATGAAATTAAGGAGACTGGGCAACTGATTGGTTCCAAAGAGTGAGGGAGAGTGAAGAATTGAAGTGAGATTGAGGGCCTCAGTCTAATCAGTCAACAAGCATTTATTAAGCACTTCCTGTGTGTCAGGCACTGTGCCAAGAATACAAATATAGGTAAAAGAAAGATGGTTCCTGCCCCCAAGGAGCTCACATTCTAATTGGGGAAGACAACACCTTAAGTGAAGCTTAAATGGGGCAGTGGGGAAGAGGAAGCTATCTGTGGGGCATGGAAAAGGACATCGGATTCTAGCTGGGTAAGAAATGAGATTTAGGTGCCCTTTTAAAATGGAGGTTCTGGGAGAAGTCACCCAGGCTGAGGGTGGAAGAATTGAGAAGCTCTCAACAGAAATGGAGAAGTTGGAAATCAGGAAGGATTTAGAAGGAGACATAAGGAAGGTTCCAGAGGGCACAGTGGAAATGTAGAACAGAGAACACAGGAGCCAGAAGGGCTCAGGCCTTGAGAAGTGGGTGTTGGGGGAAGGAAGGAGGACGGTTGTTGGTTAGTACACAATACTTTCACTGGAGAGCTGTCTCCCATCCCAACCTGATTGATGTGGCATGTGACTCGGATACCCAGGCCAGGCAGGGCTTTTCCATCAGGGCATCTACCTTTACAGCAAGGTAGGTGCTGTGGGTTGGGCAGGATGGCTGTGAACATGGGAAATGGCAACCTCAGGACGGGGGGGGGGGGGGGGAGGCAGAGAATTGGTCTGGCAGCTGATGCTCTGCCAAAAGAAAGAAATCATGCCTCCATCGATGCTGGTGCCATAGATAAAGGCCTGCCCATCTCAGGCTAGCTCTGGCTCTGCTGCCAATCACTTCATGGTCACTCAGAAATTATGTTAGGCTTTGTTATGTACATTTTAAAACTTAATTTTCCAAAACTTAAAAAAAAACTTAAAATTCCAAAGTGGCTGAAAATTGACTTTTGAAAGTGTTAAGAAAAAATAGAAATACAGGAGGGAAAGAAGAGGCAAAGACCAAGAAGGAAAGGTGAGTATGAGGAAAAGAGGGCGGAGGGAGGAGGAAAAACAAATGAAAATAGAGAGAAGAAAGGAATGGGAACAGATAACCCTAAATACCAACATTCACTCTTAGAAAATACTAGCTTTGATCCCAAGACAAGTAAACCACAGGTTAGTGCTAGCGATTCCTACCCTCCTTGGTGCCAGAAGTTAAAAACCCACAGAATGCAGGGAGAGGCTTCCAACAGCCCTGTGACATAGCCCAGAGTCAAGGTATTGGACTCTCTTAGGCAACACCAGGACTCTCTTAGGCAACGCTGAGACAAAATGGGGCACTGGAGAGTCTTTGAAGTTAACCAGACTTTGTCCTAACACAATGAGGATGAGCAAAGAGAATAAGGTGGTTCTTAAGCTTCTTGGGATGTGCTCCTCTCCTGACCATATGGAGAGATATCTTCAGGGCAGACTATGGTGACTCTTATGGTCTTCAGGAATCCAAGTTGTAGATACTAAACTTGGGTGGAATTTTTTATGCTCTTAGGTGACTAGGAAGCTGAGTTAGGGAAATGGGGGTCAATGAGAATTTTGGACAGCTTTGTCTCTTTAATCCTTGTCATGGGAGGGAAGGAGGAGGGGTGGGTCTAACCCCTATTGTGCATATGATGGTAGATATTAGTCCTGTAACACAAGGGAAAATTGCTCTGCCTCAGCTCTGAAATATGAAAGTCAGCCTCTCCCCCTCCCTCTTCCTCTTCTCTTTTGGGGAACTAAGGCTCAGAACTGGTTAAATGACTTGCTATTTTCACAGAACTAGTGAATAGGATTCAGCTCTCTCCTGAGTCTAGTATTTATCCAATCCTTTCATTTTACATATGAGGAAACTGAGGCAAAGTAAAGAACTTGCTCCTGATTATAAAACTAGTAAGTATCAGAAAACGCATTTGATCTCATCTCTCTCCAGACTTCAGGTCCAGCACTCTTTACACTGTTATACCACATCTTGTTCAATCGTTTTTGCAGTCCTGTCTCAGTCTTCATGACCCTATTTTTCTTGGCAAAGATACTGGAGTGGTTTCCCATTTCCTTCTCCAGCTCATTTTATAGGTGAGGAAACTGAGCAAACAGGGTTAAGTGACTTGCCCAGGGTCACACAGTTGCTAAGTGTCTGAGACCAGATTTTAACTCAGGAAGATGAGCCTTCCTTACTCCAGGCCCAGCACTCTATCCACTGCAACCCCTAGCTGCCCCAATTCCACCACTGCCTTGTAAGATGGCAAGTTAATAAATGTTACTGTATTGTCATTCCAGGAAATGTGCATTTTAAATGATGGTCTAAGAAGGCCAATTCCTTAAAGCAAAGGAATGACTCAGTAGTGGGAATTTCAAGGAGGCAGGAGGGGCAAGTGGGCCCAGTTACCCTTTAGACCCTATCCAGTGCATTAACCCTGCACAGGGGTGTTTCACCAGCCTTCTGTGTTTTTTTCTTCTTAATGGTCTCCTGAGCCTAAGGGGAGAAGGGGCAGCCACTTAGGTTCCAGGAATCAGCCCAGCTGTCTTCCTTCCCTCCCCTCTCCTCACTTAATCAATGTATAGATGGAACTCTTAAAGAACATTTCCCTACATTGTACCACCAGTGTCTTCTTCCATGTCCAGGGAAGTACAGAATAAATTATTTTATTAGAACATGTAGTGAATAAGGGATGGGGTGAGATGTTGGAGATAGAAGTCTAAATTAGAAGGAAAAGAGATAAGCCACAAAAAAGCAGGACAAGAGGACAGAGTGTTAGTTATACTATTACCCAGCAGGGAGGCAGAAGATAATCACAGCTCTGTGTCTTATAAACTAGACCTGTATTCTCAGAGGATAGAGATGTGCTAATCCACAAACGTCCAGGACTCTCTCTGTGAATTTTGCTGACTTCAGAGTCTTCCTGTTCCCCCACTAAGGGTCAAGGTTATTCCCTGACAAAATTTCTGATAGAGAAACTCATCCCAATTTTTTAAGAGACAAAGGCATTAATGCCTACGTTGTTTGGGAATTATCATGCTATTTATTCTCACAAATAAAAAATGATGGTCTTCCAATGAAGTCCTTCTCCAACGTCTCCATGAGGCATGGAGAGAACCCTCGACTCTTGAAGGTTTTGCCAGTGGAGAATAAGCTTTGGTTGATTCTTCCAAGTAGTGTTACATTTGGATATGGTGGTGGGCTCGGTGTTTTTTCTCTGAGGACTGCCTAGCTAATTTTAGAGATGCTCTTCATTAAGGGTTCATAGAATCACAGATAGAGGCAGTTAGTTGGCCCAGTGGATGCAGAGGTCACATGTGGCCATCTTCCTGAGTTCAAATGTGGCCTCAGACACTTCCTAGCTGTGTGACCCTGGGCAAATCCCTTAACCTGGTGTCCCCAGTTTCCTCATCTGTCGAATGAGCTGGAGAAGAAAATGGCAAACCATTCCAGTATCTTTGCCCAGAAAACCCCAAATGGGGTCACAGAGTCAAATATGACTGAACCATGATAGTGAGGACCATAGATGTAATAGTGGCAAGCATTTCTATAGTACTTTAGGACATGCCAGGTGTTTATTGGATTCTCACAACAGCCCAAGGAGGTGAGTTCTATTACTATTCATATTTTATAGATGAAGATTATCCACAGTCATACAGTTAGTTAGTGTCTGAGAAAGTATTCAAACCCAGACCTTTCTGACTCTAAATCCTGTGTCTTATCTACTCTGGAGGATGTTGAACTGGAAGCTACCTTAGATGCCATCTAATCCAGTCTCCTCATCATACAGTTAAGGAAATTGAGGCTCAGTCATATAGGTAGAATATGATAGAGTTGGATTTGGAACCCAGGTCCTCTGACTATTCTTTTTCCCTGTACCATACGCTGATTTTTTTTTGGGGGGGGGGCACAGCTGCTCATAAAGAATATTCACTATGAGGGGGGACTTGGAGGGATTTGTGATCTCTGTTAGTTCAGGAAGAAGACCCAGTGAAATCAAATCTTTTGAAGGTTGAAGACCTCATATTAGTAATAATGTTGCTAATAATAATGTTATAATAAAATAAAAGTCATTTGGTAACATCCAGTTCAAAGACTTAGGCAATTTTAAGCCTATGTGAAGACAGGGGAGGGTAAGCATTCTGGGAAAAATAAAAAAGTTCTGGGATCCAGCCAGTGCCAGATGCTATTTCTAGTTTTCCTGGCAAACTTTAAGAGGGGGAAAATGTGCAGTTAGAAGCCAAGTACTGAACTGTGCAGTTTTTCTGTTGAAAGGGACTGTGCCCAGGGCAGAAGCAGGAACTTTAAGTAGGAAGTGAGAAAGGCAGGGGCTGGTAAGACTTTGGCGGAGGCATTAACAGAACATGGTCTGTCCTCTTCTTTGCCCTAGTTGACATTACATCAGTGGTCTGAGATCAAAGCAATGGCATCCATATCAAGTCTGGGGATGGCACAAAGCTGGGAGAGACAGTGGCATCAAGATTTTAAAAGATCCGGATGTGCTAATGATGGGGAGATGGATAGAGATGAATGTAAAGTTCTGCATTTTGGTTTAAAAAAATTGCATAAGAAGGGATGAGAGAGGGGGAGAGAGAAACACAAGCATATTAAGCACCTACTGCATGCCTGCTACTGAGCTAAGCACTTTACAAGTATTTCATTTGATCCTTACAACAGCCCCAGAAAGAAGGTGCCGTTATGATCCTCATTTCATAGTTGAGAAAACTGAGGCAGATAGAATTTGTCACTCATCCAGTGTCACACACTTGAATTGCCAGCACTGCTTGTGAAAAACTTAGGGGTCTTAGTGGATTGAAGGCAGCTAGGGGGCACAGTGGATAGAGTGCTGGACCTAGAGTTAGGAAAACTCATCTTCCTAAGTCCAAATCTGATCCTAGATACTTCCTAGCTGTGTGACCCTGGGCAAGGCCTTTAACTCCATTTACCTCAGTTTCCTCATCTGTAAAATGAGCTGAAGAAGGAAATGGTAAACCACTCCAGCCTTTTTGCCAAGAAAATCCCAAATAGGGTCATGAAGAGTTGGACAGGACTGAAAAAGTGACTGAACAACAACTGCTTAGTGGATTATAAATTCAATGTGAGTCAACAACGTAGTATGGTTGCTAAAATAGTCAGCAATCTTAGACTGACTAAATATAAAATTTGAAGTATATAAATGTATAAAGTATGTAAATTTGTAAATGAGCCAGTTCTTAGTTTAGCTGGTAGAGGGCCAACATTGGTGTTGGAAGACATGGGTCCAAATCCTGTTTCTGACACATTAGCTGTGTGACCAGGGGCAAGTTACTTACCTTCTCAGTACCAGGAAACTCTGTCTGTCTCTCTGTCTCTCTCTGTCTCTGTCTCTCTCTCTCTCTGTCTCTCTCTGTCTCTGTCTCTCTCTGTCTCTGTCTCTCTCTCTGTCT